>NC_086015.1:196804375-198177500 GCF_028858775.2 Pan troglodytes | reverse complement strand
CTCTGTCTTCCCCCTTCTGTTGACTGGAAACAGAGGCCTTCTGGGTCCTCGGGGATGGGGAAACCACAGGAAATGATGAACCTGAGTTCCTGGTCCCCATGTGATGAATAGCCCACCCATAAGGAATGCTGGCATTGGATGTCATAGGAGTGATCAACTTCTTTTGTGTTAAGACTTTGAAGGTTTTGGGTGTTTGTTAGAGCAAGTGACTAATAGAGCTCACAATGACACATTTCTCTGGCGGGCACTACTCCAAGCCTTTTACATTTATTAACCTCCTTCATCCTTCCAGCAGCCCACAAAGAAGGGATTATTTTCACTTTGACAGAGGTGGAAACTGCCACTCTAAGGGATGAAGTAAATTTCCCAAGGGCGCACCTAGAATAAAGTGGGTGGGGACTAGATCTAGACAACCTGTGAGCTAGTTCCTGGTCCTGCCCTGTCTCTCCTGCGCCCTCTGGGGCAGTTTCCTCATCTGTAAAATGGATTGGGAGTGAGGAGGCTAAAACCACGAGCTTTCCTCTAAAGCCCTGACTTCCTAGGTTTCTGTGGTTCTCAGACTTGACATTGGGACACAGGTACAGGAGAGTCAGGGCGTGAAGGGAATTCACAGTCCTGCTTCTTAAGTCCCAGGAGGTTCATCTTGGTCTCTAGACCGTTCTGTAATCAGTAGGGTGGTGGGGGCAGCCGGGCTGAATTGGCAAATCCTGGGAGCTGCAGTGTTACGACTTAGAAGACAGGAGTCAAAATGTGTGGTACCTGCACGTCGGTGTCTCTCCAGGGAAACCCAGGCCTGGCACTCCCTGTCCACAACACCTCCACAAAGTTTGTACCCGGTGATGGGCATGGTCCTATTGTTGCCTGGGGAGGCCCTGATCAGGGGGCTGGCAGAGTCAGGGCTGTGCCTTGGCATGAGAGAGTTGGAGACAAAAGCTTTGGACAGTAGGTTGGGTAGGGAACTGGAATGCCCTCTCCCGCTACGTGGCACATAGGAAAGCAAAAGCCCAAAGAGGCTGAACGACTTGCCCCAGGTCACCCAGCCAGCTGGGGCCAGGCCCCTTTTCCTACGTCATGCTGCCTGCTGGGCCTGGGCTGGGGTCAGCACACCGATGCCTTTTGGCTGTGTTTTTTCCGTGTGTCTGATGTAGAGAAGAATTTTGAAAATATACTTGGGAGAAGCTTCTTCTCTTCGGAAGTCCCACGCAAAAAACCGCAGAGGAGAGGACGGCCCTGCACGCCTATTGACTTCAGGGCCTTCAGCTGCCCCTCTCCTCCCTTAAGGTCCTCGCAGGGAACCCTGCTAGACTGACGTCGGAGGGTGGTAGCTGTCAGGCCTCTGCCTTCTGTGCAGTTTCAGTTCAGTCAGACACTGATGTGTTGGAGAGGAGGCCTGGATTTTGCTCCCAACGTGGCGAGTCACCAACTACATGATTTGGTGGGAAGCCTCAATTTCCTTATCTGGGAGGAGGGAGAGAAGGGGAGTGGGCTGGACTAAACAGCCTCTGAAGCCCCTGGGACCCTATTCCTGCAGAAATAGGAAAGATGTTCTGGGGTGTATATAGGTATCTATATGTCTAGACACACACGCACATATGCATATGTATATATCTATTTATATTCATTCTCTCTACATATGTTTATATTCATATATATTTATATTCATTTTTTTTTTAGATGGAGTTTCACTCTTGTCACCCAGGCTAGAGTGCAATGGCACGATTGTGGCTCACCGCAATCTCTGCTTCCTGGGTTCAAGCAATTCTCCTGACTCAGCCTCCTGAGTAGCTGGGATTACAGGTGCCTGCCACCACGCCCGACTAATTTTTGTATTTTTAGTAGAGACGAGGTTTCACCATGTTGGCCAGGCTGGTCTCGAACTCCTGACCTCAGGTGATCCACTCGCCTCAGCCTCCCAAAGTGCTGGGATTACAGGCGTGAGCCAATGTGCCCAGCCTATTTATATTCATTCTATTTATATATAACATTATATATGTCTCAGCTTTGGAGCCTGATATTTCCAAAAGAAGCCTGGCTCATTAAGGAAGTGGAATGAATATAATCCTATTGTCACACAACACTTACCACCTACACACGTCCTCATACAAGGGGGTTGGGGAAGACTCAGGTTCAGCGTCAAGCCCACGGCTCTGGGGTGGGAGGGGCCTGGATTCTTGACTCCTTTGTTGCTTAGTTCCATCTTGGATTTTGCCTCTTCAACTTGGCCCTGGTTCAGCCAGGCCCGACTGGGTGTCTAGGCCCTTGGCAAAGCCGTTGCATAAGCAGGAAGCTATGCAGCAACTGTGGCACGGCGGAGACTGTGTGGTGAGGTTGCAGAACCAGGTAGGGAGTCTGACTAGACCGGCCCTGACTCAGCTTGTTTCCAGACGACCTAGGTGTGGGGGGCGTTGCCACATCAGTCAGGACTCCCTCTGTTGAGCGTGACAGAAACCCAGCTCACACTTGCCTACACACAAAGGGAGGCTTTGGGCTCCAGAAATTGGGAAAGACAGGGGTGGAGCGGACCTCAGGCATGACCGGATGGCAGCCTCAATGCAGCCAGCTCTCAATCTGTGAATGGTCACCATTATTTTCTACTACACACAGGATAACCTGGGACGGGGGCCGTGGGAGGGAGAGGCCCCGCTGCAGACAACCCAGTTTAAATTACCCTAGTTGGTGACTGTGGAAAAGAAAGAGCTCAGAGTATACGGGTTCCAGGGAAGGCTGTGGTCAGCTGCCTTAGGCCACAGGCCCACCTCTGGGACTGACATCATGTTCAGGCCAAGTTAGGGCAGAGGGGACTGCTGTGGCAGTGAAGTCAAATCCTAAGGGATGGGCCATGTGGAGGAGCAGTTCTACGAATAAGGTCAACTGCTATCAGAGAGGGGGCCATCAAGATCCTGAGGATGAGATCAAAACGCTAGCTACCCACTGAAGATCCAGCAGCAGTCAGCATCCAATAAGGAGGGCAGAGAGAGTTTCCTATAAAGAACTGAGGTTGAGGCCGGGCGCGGTGGCTCACGCCTGTAATTCCAGCACTTTGGGAGGCTGAGGTGGGCGGAGCAGGAGGTCAGGAGATGGAGACCATCCTGGCCAACTTGGTGAAACCCCGTCTCCACTAAAAATACAAAAATTAGCCAGGCGCGGTGGCAGGCGCCTGTAGTCCCAGCTACCCAGGAGGCTGAGGCAGGAGAATGGCTTGAACCCGGGAGGGGGAGCTTGCAGTGAACTGAGATGTCGCCACTGCACTCCAGCCTGGCGACAGAGCTAGACTGCATCTCAAAAACAAACCAAAAACAAACAAACAAACAAACAAAACTGAGGTTGAAACGAGGACACAGTCCAGGAAAGCCAGGGTATGAAGGGGATTTTCAGCAGAGCAGGAGTGAAAGTCTCTGCTTTGTAAGTCCTGGGAGGTCCATCTTGGTCTCCAGACTCTTCTCTGCAGTCATCAGGGTGACAGAGACTGACAGGGTGAGCAGAAGTGGCAACTGCAGAAGGCAGCTACTACTATTTCTGTGGCTGAAGGAGCAAAAGGGGACATTTAGAAACACAGCGGAGGGACCCAGCAGAGCTGACTTGAGGAGAGGTCTCTGCTCGCTGGCGCTGGGGCCCTGCAGACAAGGGCCCACTTGCCTGGGATCCCAACCTCTGAGCAGGGGTCTGAGCCAGCTCTTGGGCCACAGGGTGACGCAACTGGTTCTGCCAGAGTTGGAGAAGCTGCAAGCTGCGTTCCGCTGCGGCTCCAGTTTGGCGCTGCCGGCTGTTGGCTGGGGAGGGAAATAGCTCCCGGGAACAGGAAGCCCGCAGGAAGCGGACAGGGAGCAAATAGGAGGAGCAAGTCCTGCCTCCCGCACCAGCCTGGTGGTGCCGCTCTAGCGCCCGGGCTGCAGAGCCTACCCAGACCCGGCTGGCAGAGCGGAGCCGCGGGCAGAGTCCCAGCTCCAGCATCACCAGTTGGCGCCCAGAGGATGGGCGTGGAGCATAGAGGTCATGACTGAAAAGCGGCCCCAGAGGTCTCCCTGCAGGGCCTTCTGGTGGGTGCAGGAGTCCGTGCGACAGCCATCTCCCTCGGGAGGCTGGCAACTTCTTGAGGTCAGGGACGTGCTGGCTTCGCTGTGCATCCTCCACGGGGCCTGATGTCCTTCCCCAGGCAGAGCAGGCCCTCGTAAGCAGGTGTCATGCTGAAATGAGCTGCATGGCAGGAGCCCTTGTCAGGCAAGGTGTCCTGGGCAGCTCCGCAGCCCTCCCTGCCCAGCCCTCAGAGTTCCTGTGTGTTTTCCCGGGGCGTGGTTCCAGGCTCTCCCTGGAGTCCCGCATGGGGCCAGGGTGGGGGTGTTGAACACTGGACCTTGAACACACTGGGGCAGGCTCTGCCCAGACCTGGCAGATGCACCCTAAACTTCCTTCTCATCCTCCTCCACTTGCAAATCAAGTCAACAGCAGGATCTTAGCTCCACCAGTTACAGACTGTCTGGCTTTGGGCAGGTTATTGGGCCATTCTGAGCCTCAGTTTCCCCAGAATGCCCTCTTCAGTCTCTTAATCCCTGCACCGGGAGACAGGAAGAGACTCTTGGCCCTCTTCATCCCATCCATTCCTCTCCCCTGTCTCCTGCTCCTTACTGGAGTGTGATTTTAACACAACACATCATAATTATGCTTTGAAAGGCCGTCAGTATTAGCAAGGCAGATATCTGTTTAGCTGGAAAAAAAGGAAAGATCCAGGTCAGCTGGGACTTGCTGAGCAGAGCTCATGGACAGCTGCAGGCGAGGCAGGGGGAGCAAAGGGGTAGAGAAGGCGAGGGAGGACAGGGGCTCTGCAACAACCTGAAGGAAGCAGGAGAGCAGGTGGGCCCCATGCCCTGGGCTCCTGTGAATTCCAGAGCAGCTGAGCATTTAGACAGGAATCCTCAGGAGAAGGCTGGAGCCCCCCAGCCTCCAGCTGCATCAGGGCAGGACAGCAGGGCGACAGGCGCAGTGGGGTAAGGGACACAAAAGTGTTTATGGACCATGTGGGAATGGGATTAGGCCAGTGCTCAGTAGAGTAAAGGCTCCGATGAGATTTTATGGGCCATATCAAAGGTTTTTGTATAAGTTTTTCTCCCTCTTCCATCTCAAGTACTTTCATGGCGGGTACTGGGTCTGAGTTTTCTCTGATGGTGCCCAGAGAGTATGTTGGGTGTATCTGGGGACCACAGTCAAGTCTGGGTGAGTGTTTGGAGGGGCTTCTGGCAGCGTGGCCTATGCTACTGGAGAGCCATGGGTCTGTAAGCTCAGACAATGGTGTGAGCAGTGGCAGATGTGACATTTCCCAGCCAGGAGCCCTGGCAGGCAGGCAGAGGGGATCAAAGCATAGGGACCTCATTTTCAGCCAGAGAAGGGATTAATGAAGAGCCCAGTGTCCCAAAGGGAGGCTAATTGGGTTCCGAAGAGTGGTAAGTGTTCCTGGGCTCACTTGGCATGGTCCTACCCTCTGAGCCCTGTTTCCTCAAGAATTTAATTTAATGTCCCTTTGTTGAACGCAGCTGTTGGGGGAGGAGTGATTTGGGCTGTTTGGGCTGTTTTGTTTTCCTCCCTCTTTCTTTTCCATCTTTCCCTCCTTTCTTCTCTTGTGGGAAGATGCCAGTGCTTGGTGAACTGGCTCGTTGGGGTGACCAGACCAACCTTCTCTGAGCAGGCCCTGAGCACAGAAAGCCCTGGGCTCCCTCCATCTGCTCAGCAGCCCAGCCATCTGCCTTGCTCAGTCCCTGTGGAGACGTTTGCTGGGGCTGCCTTTCCTTGGAACTGGTGGGTGGGGTCTGGCAGGTGCAGAGATATCAGAGCCCAGGCTTCTAATGCTTTTTCCTGGGATCCTGACATACAGCAGAGACTGGACATACCTCCCCTTCTTCCCTGCTTGATAACCATCCCTGCTGGGCCTCCCAACTTGAAAGGTGGGACCACGGTACTTGTAGAGAAGGACAGCTCTGGAGTTGGCCTGCCTGTGTCTGAATCCTGACTCTGTGTCACCCTGGGCAAGTCATTTAACTTCTTCAAACCTCAGTTTTTGCTCCTGTGAATTAACTAACCCAAAGAGATATTGTGAGTCTTACATGAGACAACCAGGGTGAAAGTTCAGCACAGGGCCTGGGATATGGTAAGCATGGTGTAAGGATTATAAGCTTTTATTAGTAGGAGAGCATGTTAGTTTCCCATGGCTGTTTTAACGAATTACCATAAACTTATTCCCTCCCAGTTCTGGAGCTCAGAAGTTCAAAATCATAGACAGCCATGCTCCTCTGAAGGCTTTAGGGGATAATTTGTTTCTTGTTTCTTCCAGTTTCTGGTGGCTGCTGGCATTCCTTGGTTTGTGGCCTCATCACTCCAATCTTCAAGGCCAGCATCTTTGAATTTCTCCCTGATCCATCATCACATGGCCTTCTCATCTGTGTGTGTGGTCAAATCTCCCTCTGCCTCACTCTGATAAGGATAAATGTGTGTGCATTTAGGGCGTATCCAGATAACCCTCCGTCCCAAGATCCTTAATTTACTCACATCTGCAAAGACCCCTTTGTTTTGCCATACAATGTAAAATTCACAGGTCACATGGCTTAGAATACTGATTTTTTTGTGAGGGCAGGAGTCATTTTTCAGCCTACCAAAGATGGAGCAAAGAATTGGAGTGAGGGGGAGAGACTTGAGTGCCTCATTGTCTTAGGACAGGCTCTCTAGTAGCAGACCCTGGGATGAGGTTCACTGTGCACACAGTTTATTAGGGAAGCGCTCCCAGGAGAAACTGGCAAGACAATGGGAGATGCAGGTCAGAGAAGGGGAAGAAACTCAGTAGGGTGAGATTTGAAGTCCCAGCCTGCTCTGGTTTGAATGTGCCCCCTAAAAGTTCATGTGTTAGAAACTTCATTGCCAATGTAACAGTATTAAGATGTGGGGCCTTTAAGAGATCCTTGGATCACAAGAGTGGAGCCCTCCTGAATGGATTACTGCCATTATCATGGGAGTGAATTAGTTCTCTAGGGAGGCAGTTATTTCTCACGAGAGTGGGTTGTTATAAAATGAGCTCAGCTCACTCTTGCAGTCTTTTTCATATGTGCTTACTTGCTCTCTCTCTGTATAATGCCTTCCCCAATGTTATGATGAGCAAGAAAACCCTCACCAGGTGCTGACGCCGTGTCCTTGGACTTCCCAGCCTCCAAGACCATGAGCCAAATAACCTTTTGGTCTTTATAAATTACCCAGTATCAGTCATTCTATTAAAGCAACAGAAAATGGTCTAAAACACAGCATCATATTAATCCCACAGAGAGCTTTAAAAAAGGAAATTCACTGATGAAATTGAATCTCACTTTTATCACTACCCATTCCTATTTCCCTCCTTTCCTTTCCAGAGGAAGTTATTGTCATAAATTTGGTATGTGCCTTCTTGTCCACTTAAAAAATGCTTATAATATATATTTGTGTCCCTAATCATGTAAAGTATTATCTTCCGCATTTAAAAAATTTATGTAATAAATTTATATAATAAATAATCTTTCTCTCTCTCTATATATATGTCACTTTGATTTTTTCACTCAGTACGGGGTTTAGAAGATCTGTTCATGTCAAGATACGCAGACATAGTTCATTGCTTTTCACTGCTGCTAATTAATATGTACCACTTTTACTTTAGATGAAAATTTAGGTTGTTTAAAAATGTTTTCATTATTACAAGGCTGAGGTGTTTTCTTACCCTCATAGAAGAGTTTCTCTAGGGTTGATGCCTTGGGAATTTTTTCGGTCATAAAATGTGTGCATTTTTCAATGTTAATAATAACTGCAAAGCTGTTCCCCAAATGGCTGTGCTAATTTATCCCCCACTAGCAGTGTTTCTGAAAGTTCCCATTTTCCTCATATTTTCACAAAGATTAGTATTTTCAGACTTTTAATTTTTTTCTAAAATATGGAGATTGACATGATATGAGAAGATTTCAACTTGTTTTCTGTGAGTGCTTCCATGAGTTGAGCGTCTTTTCATGTATTCATGACCACTTGGATTTCCTCTTCTGTGAATTACCCCTTTAAATCTCTTACCCTCTTTCTATTGGGTTGAGCGCCTTTTTCTTATTGAGTTGTAGAAGGTCTTTATATATTCTGGAGACTACCATTTTGGTATTTCATATTGTAAACAACTTCTAATCTATCTTTTTTTGTCATAAAGCATTTTGATTTGGATATAGACAAATCTATGAATTTTTAAACAGTTTGTTCTCTTATATCTTGAAAGCTTTTTATTACCTGATGTCATAAAGATTTTTTTTAGTAGCTTAAAAGTTATATTTTAATATATAGGCTTTAGCCAAACTGGAATTTATTTTTGTGCGTGCTATGAGATAGGAACCTGATTTTATTCTTTTACATGGAAAGCCATTGTCCCAACACCAAGTATATCTATATATATGTAGTCTCTAAGCTCTCTGGTCTATTAATTTGGTCTATTTTTTATTGCTCTATAAATATCACCCAGTTTTATTAGTATAGCTTTATAAGAATTGTTTATATCCTGTTGGTTAAGCCATATTCCCTAATCTCTTATTGTTCTTTAGAATTGCCTCGAATTTTCTTGATGGGATAGGTGAGATGAAACCTAGAAATCCTACAGTCAATTTTCTCCCAAAGGGAAGCCAGCCTAAAAGTAAAGCTGATACCATGGAAGGGAGAGCAGAGATAGGAAGATGCTGGGTCCTTAACGAGATTGTTGCTGAATCAAGCTACACTGAAGCTGATCCTGCCTCTGCAATGTCTGTTTATCTAAACTAATAAATCTACTTTATTATTAACCAATTTGGTTGATTTTTCTGTACCCTGTAACCAAAGCTTTATAACGGATACCCCTGGTATATCTTTTTATGTCTATTTTCAAGCTCTGTCATTATGTTTAGTGCATTTCTTACAAACTGCATAATCTGGACATTTGAAGTGTACTCCGAGTGTCTATCTTTTAATAGGAAAAATTAATCCATTTACGATTTCTGTGATTACTGTGATGATTTGGATTTTTGTCTATCTTATTTCGCATTCTTCATGTATCGTTTCTTTGCCTTTCCCACTCCTTTTCTGTGGCTTTCTGTGAGACTGATTAGATTTTCTTCCCTCTTTTGCCCTCTACTGATTTGAAAATTATGCATGTGTTTCTGATCTTTCACTATTTTCCTAAAGCTTATAATATGCATACTTCACTGTGTATTTTTTGAACAAAGCCTGAAGTTAATCAACACCTTATCCTTCTCCTGAATAAAAACAGTAATTTTATACACTCAAAATTTCTTATTTACAACCTTTCACTGCTCACATTTTTTACTATTTCTATTATTTTAATTCCTCATGTTTTTAAATCTCCCAAATTGATGATGATGATGATGATGAGATGATGGTGATAATGATGATTCAATACTTATTTAGATCTTACAATTTCTTTGTACACACTTATTGTTATGGGTTGAATTGTGTTTCTTCAAAATTCATATGTTGAAGCCCCAATACCTCAGAATGTAACTGTATTGGGAGATAGGGTCTTTAAAATAAAGATGTAATTAAGTTACAGTGAGGTGTTTAGAATGGGCCTTAATCCAGTATGATGGATGTCCTTAAAAGAAGAAGAAATTTGGACACAGACACATGTGTGCACAGAGAGGAAAGGCTGTGCGAGGACAGAGCAACAAGACCGGCGTCTGCAAGCCAGAGAGAGAGTCCTCAGAAACCAGAGCTGCTGACACCTTGACCCTGGGCATCCAGCCTCCAGAACTGGGAGAAAATAACTGTCTGTGGTTGAAGCCACCCACTCTGTGGTACTTGGTTATGGCAGCCCTAGCAAATTAATACACTTGCTTTTTTTTTTTTCTAGTCGTGCTTTTCTTCTGGGCTCACTTTCTATTTCCCCTCTGAATTGTTGACTAGTTCAAGTTCTTTCAGAGGGGATCTCTGGGCCTTAAACTATCTTAATATATCTAAACAAATATTTAGCTCACCTCTGTCTAACTGATCCACCTGGCATATCTTGAATGCCAGTTTACTTGAATATAGAATTCAAGGAGCGAGTCTCAGTCCCTGGGTAATGTGGACTTAGCAAGCCCCATTCCACCAGCTTCTACCTCTCAGAGGAATGACTCTCTTCAGTCATTTCTTCAAAGGGACATGCTCAATAAACAAGAGCTCCTTCACAGGTACATTGACTATTTTTTTCTTTTTTCAGACGAAGTCTCACTCTCACCCAGGCTGGAGTGCAGTGGTACGATCTCGGCTCACTACAACCTCCACCTCCTGGGTTCAAGTGATTCTCCTGCCTCAGCCTCCTGAGTAGCTGGGATTACAGGTGCCCACCACCATGCCTGGCTAATTTTTGTATTTTTAGTAGAGACAGGGTTTCACTATGTTAGCCATGGTGGTCTTGAACTCCTGACCTTGTGATCCACCTGCCTTGGCCTCCCAAAGTGCTGGGATTACAGGCGTGAGCCACCGCACCTGGCCCTATTGACCTCTTAAGTGTAGACATACTGGAGGAGGAGAGGACCTGTTCTACACTATAATCCCCTTGGAAGACATTTTTTCTTAGCACATTGAAGATATAAATCACTGTCTTAGGATATCTATGTTGATGAAGGAAACTCTGCCGTTAATCTGATAGCCATTCTTTTGTAGGTAATCTATCTCTTCATTAAACTAGCTTTTACCATTTTTTTCCTTGTAGATGTGAATTTATGTCTATTTATCCTGCTTTGGGCTTAGTGTGCTTATTTAATGTGGGGCCATAGGTCTTTCCTAATCTCTGAAAAAAATCTCTGCCATCATCTCTTTAAATATTGCCTCTTTCCCCATCTCTGTATTCTCACGCTCCTATTAGGCATAAGTCTCTCCTCCACATCTCTTAACTCCTCTCTCAGATTTCATATCTCTTTATATATCTGTGATTTCCTTTGCTCTATCATCCTACTCATTAATTCCTCTTTCAGATGTCTAGTGATGATTTAACTTGACCATTAGTTTTTAAAAACCAATTATTATATTATTCATTTCTGTAATTGTCTCCTACAATATTCTGTTTTTGCATTATCAGTCTATTCTTTCTTTCTTTCTGGTTTTTTTTTTTTGTTTTCTTTTTTTTTTTTTGATAGAGTCTCGCTCTGTCTCCCGGGCTAGAGTGCAGTGGTGCAATCTTGGCTCACTGCCACCTCCGCCTCCCAGGTTCAAGCAGTTCTCCTGCCTCAGCCTCCCGAGTAGCTGGGATTACAGGCATCTGCAGCCACCACCGGCTAATTTTTGTATTTTTAGTAGAGACAGGGTTTCTCCATGTTGGCCAGGCTGATCTTAAACTCCTGACCTCAAGTGATTTGCCTGCCTCAGCCTCCCTAAGTGCTGGGATTACAGGGATGAGACACCGTGCCCGGCCTCTTATCAGTCTATTCTTTCTTTGAGTTCTTCAAATACTTCAAATATAGCTATTTTAAAGTCCCTCACAGACTTCCATACAATTTTACATTTCTGACATGTTTTCTGGTTGAATCTGCTGTTTACTGCTCAGAGCTTTGGATTTCTTTGCGCGCTTTGTATTTATGTGGGTGAAGCTATCTCCTGAGGGGTCCTGCATATGCCTGGATTGCAGAGATGTTCCTCTGGAATGACATTGTGATTGCATCTATTGCCTCTAAAGGGCAAACAGTTTCTAGACCAGTATTTATGTGAGTTTCTAGGCTCAGGACATCCACACCGTGCTGGTAGCAATGAGAATACCTGTCCATAATTTTGTGTCATACAACCTAGAGGTTCAGATATTTTATTGGTGACTGTTTCCCTCACGGTCCAAGGTAAGTGACCCACTTTTGTGCCTAATATTCAGGCCAGCAAGCAGTTTTTCTAATCCCAGTTCCTAAACAGGAGAGCCCTTTCCTGACTCCTGGTTTCATTTGGGGAACTCAGTTCTAGTATTCCTGCTGTCGGCAAGGCTGTGGCCTTGGTGTCACTTCCTGGGCAAGAACTAAAGCTGCAGCCTTTCTAAACACTGTATGACTCCATTTCTCTGGAATTCTGGGAAAAGCAGAAATAGAAGGGCAAATATAGACCAGTAGTTTCCAGGGGAGGGGGAAGAGTTGGCTACAAAGGGCAAAAGGGCGTTTGTGGTGATGGAACTGTTCCATGCCTTGACGGGGGTAGTAATTCTATGACTGTATTTATTTGCCGGAACTCACAGTATTACATCCTAAAAAGGGTGAATTTTACTGTATGTAAATTATATCCTAATCTGATTTTTAAAAGATGCAGGGTGATAAACTATCTCTATAGCTCAATATGGTTTTTGATAACTTGAAAACTAAACCCAGCCTCTAAGGCACACACAGGGTGTAGCTCAATCCAGATTACCACTGCAAGACTCCTCTTTATTTGAGCATCCACAGATACTTTTTTAGCTTCTGAGCTTCGTTATAGGTTTTGAAATTTAATTTTCTGTACTTTACCTAGAATTTCTATGTGTTTGGAGCAGGAGACCAACCATGGCAGCTCAGACCACTACCTTGACTGAGAACCAGGCCATTGGCACTGCTGGACATAAAGTCTCTGACGGGCCTCAGGACTCTGAAAATGATCATGCATTTTCCAAACAAGCAGTACACACTATTCTGGGTGGCAGGAACTGCCTTGCTTTCCTAATCTAGGTGGTGGTTCTTTTATCCTTTCTCCCTCTTCCAGGTGTTTCCTTTGGAAGCACCTCCCCAGCCCAGGGTTCTGCTTCTGATGTCCCTGAAGTGCAGTCTGCCCCAGTGGCTGGATCCTCCCTGTGGCTGCTGAGGGCTGGATCACCCCACAGCATTGTGTCAATGCAGTGGGTGCTGCCTCCATCCTGAGCTAGGGGCCTAAGCCAACTCCTAGGACTTGGCATCCGGGAAGGCGTCTGCTGGCATCTGCTTCCAGTGCATGCTGGTTGCCCAATAATTTGGGTAAATAATGCCATTGCGTTTGGCTGTACCACTGGAAATAGGCCAACTCCAAGAGGTTGCACTGCTTCTGTCTTAATTATTTGCATTGGCTGTTGAAGCCATCTGAAGCTACTAAAACACAAAATGGATACACTTGAGTGAATAGCAAAGAAGTTACAAATCCTTCTGTATATTATTTTCTCAAAAACTTAAGAGCATGTTACAAAATGTAGAGCAATACAGTACTTCTGTAAAACATACCCACCCAGATATGTGTGTGTGTGTGTGAGAGAGAGGGAGGAGCGAGAGAGAGAGACTGTCAGGGCGGGAAGAACTCTCTAGAGAAGGGCCCTCTGGTTTTACTGCTATGGAAACTGAGGCTTAGAAAAGGGGAGTGGCCTATTGAAGGTCACACAGCTGGTTAGTAGACAACAGAGACCAGGTGGTCCCCTGAGTCCTAGTTTAGGACTTGTCCCACTGAGCCTGCCTGCCTGTGAGTCATGTGACACCTGTCAGATCAGCTATGCTGCTGGACTTGCTGATGGAACCCAGTAGATAGTGGCCCTCAGGTTCCCCAAACCCGAGCCTGGAGAAAGGGAGAGCACCTGAATCAGAGGTGAGAATGATGAAGGCATGGCGGGCACCAGCCAGCATCTGAGCAGCGGAAGCAGAGGCTCCTTCCCTTAGCTCCGTTAGTGTAGCCAGAAAACAGAACATGAGTCCTAAGGCCCTGAAGGTCTGAAGCCTTGAGGGGCACCCTCGTCACTGCTGTCATTGTGAAGGCTGCTGTCATGAAGAAGGTGGGGCCGACTGGAGGGAAGGTGGTCACTCTCCCTGCAAATGCATTCATCTCCTTCACTAGTTCCAGAGCTCTTCAGGTCGGGCTGTGGCACAAGGGGTACAGCACTGACCTTATTTAGAATTGCAGGCACATGGTGAGAAAGAAAAGCAGATTGACCTTCACACAGGTCTGTCACTGTTTTCAGCTCTTTACAGACAATGCAGGCCATCTTTTTGGTATCTGTGGGGACGGTCCTCACTGCCGCCATCCCCCTGCATACCACCATCCAGAAGTCCCTAACAGAGCTCCTCCATGTGGTTGTCTGCTAACTGCGGGGCTGGGTTGCATGGTCACCCTTGCATGAAGGCGCAGCTGGGAAGGCGAGCATTTTCCACTTTTCAGCCTCCACCATGGAAGGTAACAAGGGAGGGGCCTGGCAAGCTGCCGTGCCTTTCAGCCACAGTCCCCCCAAAGTCGGCAAGGGGGCCTAGCTGTAGCCCCCTTGGGAGTTTTCTCAGCAATCCATGGAGACCACCAGACCCTAGCAGAGCCAGCTGTGTTGGCTGATACAGCTGTTGCCAAGGCCCACCTTGATAGAGCCCAGGGGCACAGGCACCAGGGAGGCAGATCGCACAGAAATGAGGGCGTGTTTTGTGGGTGGGTGTAATTGGAAACTGAATGGTTCTGGAGAGGCCAGGGCCAGGGGCTCACTTACTCCACTGGATAATAATCCAGATTTAAACCTCAAAGTGTTTGCGGGAAGTCAGCATTAGCCTGAACAATCTCATCCAAAATATCAGTGACAACTGAAAAATTTCATTAGAAAAGCCGGCTGGGCATGGTGGCTCACACCTGTAATCCCGGTACTTTGGGAGGCCGAGGCAGGTGGATCACCTGAAGTCAGGAGTTCCAGACCAGCCTGGCCAACATGGTGAAACCCCATCTCTACTAAAAACACAAAAATTAGCTGGGTATGGTGGTGCATGCCTGTAAATTCCAGCTACGTGTGAAGCTGAGGCACAAGAATTGCTTGAACCTGGGAGGAGGAGGAGGTTGCAGTGAGCTGAGATTGCGCCACTGCTCTCCAGCCTGGGAGACAGAATGAGACTCCATCTCAAAAAAAAAAAAAAATTGGTTGCTGCAGCTGAAATATACTTTTCTATGTATCTCATCATCAGTTACCAAAATTTAATGGTTCCCACTAGTGATGCTGAATAGCCCTGTTGAACATTCTAATAAGCAAATTAGATAAGTTTGGCGATGTGTTTGCTTGGCAAGTTGAGCTCTGCAAATTGTCTCTTGGCGAATTGGTCTCTCAGCTTTCTGTAAACTGGCATTTGCTGGACTGACCTAGACTCGCCCTTCTGGATGGAGACAGGGAGAGCTGGGGTTGCCTCAGGGATGAGAGGTCAGCATTGTGTCCAACGAGTCAAGGGTAACTGGGCCCAAATGTCCTTGCTGAGGCTCTGCCTGGCTTCTCTCCTGTGACTGTGAGTGGTGTTGGCGTGGCTGAAGTGAACTTGCTGTTTAACTTGCAAAGGATCTTGGAGAAATGCACAACAGGAGACCCTTCGGCGATGCTTGTCCTTGATGCGTAGCAGCTCTGGAGGGTTCGGAAGCCCGAGAGTCTCTTCTTTCTCAGGAAGAAAAGGGCTGACTGACTGCTTGAGAATCCTGGTGAAGACTATTTGTAAATGTGTTAAGGACCTGAATCTGGGCAAGGCAGCTGGGGGTACCTTGAAAAGGTCAGAGTGCCGCCGAATGCATGAGGCAGCTGTGCCCATTTACCGAGACTGGTCCTGGGGGAAAGGCATGAAGCTGGGCCACCTTCTGATTTGCTAAGGGCAACCCTGGGAGCACCTGTGGATGGGGTGGGATGGGGGAGAGGGTCCTGGAGCAGGAGTCTGGGGCAAAATCCAACATTATGGAGCGTGTCCAAAGGATGCAGCCCATCCAGTCCTTGCTAGAATGAAAGACTCTCAATCCTATATTCAAAAAAATCTGTGCCATGTTTATTTATTTCGCAAAGTCACAAAGTGTTAGGTGTGTATGGGAGTGAGGTAGCTGGGGTGTGGTTGTTGAGTAAAGGAGGATGTTTTGGCAATTTTAGAGCATGGCTAAACTGGCCCATTTCTAAAGACAAATACATATTTGTTGATTGACTTAATTGTTAATTACAGTTCTGCCCGCCGATCTGCACAGCTACTTGAGTATGACATAAGACATGCTTAATCATGGTTGACATTTTCTTTTTTTCTAAGCATAGTGTTGGCAGAGTCTATAGGTTTTTAAAGTATTTTTTTTCTGGGTAAAGAGGCTTCTTCAGGCTGGGGATGGTAAATAATTTTCACTGTAAATCATCTCAGAGCTTTGCACAGCACAGGCTTAAAGTACACTGTGATGGGCTTAAAGAGGATTTTATTAAATTGTGGTGTCTTAGGAATGGGAGCAGATTCAGGGCCCTTGAGAGAGAGACCCATGCTGCTGTATGGATATCTGGGACCACTTGAGTCCCGGCCAGGTCTGCAATCCTGACCCTTGAAGCAGCGGCTTCTATATTTGGCCTTCCTCCCCGTACCCATCTCTTTTCACAGCATTCCTTTGCTCCAGCACTAACCAGGAAGCACTCTCTATACCTCCAACCCTTCTAGAAAGAGAAACAACTCTCCAGAACATTACCAGCAACATGTCTACGGGAAATGAATCCGATTTTATTTTTAAAAATGCCAGTTCTGCAGAGCAATGCACCACACTTGAAAAACAGCATTCTTAAATATACAAGTTGCTGAATGAGTAGTTTTGGAGTGTTCTCATTGCCCATGCAGTGGAATTTGTTGGGTTTTCCCAAAATAGAGAGGAACTGGATGGAAGATTAGTTGGTGTATTATGTATCCATTTCTGCATAACAAATCACCCAACCTTTAGAGGCTTAAAATAACAATAAGCCTTTAATATCTCTCATGGTTTTTCTGGATCCAGAAGGCAGGGGCAGCTTGAGCTGGGCAGTTCCTGCTTGGGGTCTCTCCAGAGGTTGTGATCAGATGTCAGGCAGGGCTGCAGTCCTCTACAAGCTTTTCTGATGCTGGAGGACCCATTTCCAGCGTGGCTCACTGTCATGGCTGGGGACTGGGGACTGGCTGTTGGTGGGAGCCTCAGTTCCTCTCCAGCCTGCAGGGCTGCTTGAGTGTCTTCCCAGTACAGTGGCCGGCTTTCCCCATACTGGGTGAGCCATCCAAAGGCCAAGGAGGAAGCTGCAGTACCTTTTATGACCTAGCGTTGGACGCCATGCACTGTAGCTTCTGTCATTTCTGTTTGTCATCCAGAGCAGCTCTGATTCAACACGAGAAGAGAGACCACATAGGGCTTGAATGCCAGGACATTAGAATCATTAGGGGCCATCGTGGAGGCTGGCTGCCACCTAAGAATCATGCGTTCTGCCTATAACACACCCAGTCAATACCAGCATTTGGTCCAGCTGGGCCACGAGACTGGTTACTTCCTGATGCTATAAGGGCCATATTTTGGATTCATACATCAGGACTCTGTACCACCGTAGACAAGACATTCTTTTGCTTCTGTGTATTTAAACTATTTCTCTGTACAACAGTAAATCATTCTTACCCAGGTTGTGTCTAGGTTGGAGTGCTTTGGTGCCTGCAGGGGTTGCTTTGACAACTACAATATTTGTTGGGGATCAGTTGAGCCTAGCATCTGTTTGAGCTTCTTATACTAAATACAGTCCAAAGTGGTTGTTATCTCTTTCGATTCTGAGTGTCCCATTGCATGTGGCATTTGTCAGGAAAAGGAACATCATCTTTGGCTAGTCAAGCTTCTTAATAGCAATGGTAGAAAGCAATTATGCTAATTTAAAACAAAAAGAAACTTCCCAATCTTGGATGTTTTACCATATCACTGGGAAAGATGCAGGACTGAGCTTATAAAATGGGCTGGAGCAGAAAGGCTAGCAGCACTCAGGTTTACGCCAAACCACAGCTCAGAACCAGGCAGAGAGGATGCCGCTGTCACATCTGCTGGGAAACAGAGCCTCAGCTGGCATGGCTGCCACTCCACTGCCACCAGCACCTGTGACGCTGGGCACTCACACTGCTGCCCCTTTTGCCACCCCTCTGTACAATGTTACCATCACAGGTCCAGCCATCCCTGCAATGTTTTTCCTGGTGACCCTCCTGCCTCCCCTCAGCAGATCCTAGCACACATCTGGGGCAGGTAGGAATCTGACTGGCTGAGTCTAAGCCATGCTCTCGTGTCCTAGCTGCAGGAGACACTGGAAAAAGCACAAATCTGGCCTTCTTGGCATCCATCGTGGAGGAAGGGCTCTGCTTCCTACAAATACTCATGAGGTAGTAAATTCACAAACACAAGAAGGGTTCCAGATGCTGGGCCATCAAACCAACAACAAACACAAAACAGACAAATGTCTGCCACAATTAGTTGCTGCCTAGCGAACAACATTTTGGCTTGTACCAAAATGTTTCGTTTCTTAAAAAATACCTGGAGAGTGTGTGAGAAGTTGAGCTGGGCTCTCTGATTTGTCAAAAGATCAAAAGAATGTCTAAAAAAAGAAGCCCGATAAAAAATAACAACATCAAAGCAAGAAGAAATATTTGCAACTCTATAATAAAATAAAAGGACAAATAGCCCAATTAAGAAACAGGCAAAGGATCTAAGTGTTTATTCTTTTTCCAAAGGAAATATACAAATTGCCATTGAGAACATGGAAGATACTCAATGCCATTAACCATCAAGGACATATAAACCAAAACCACAATGGGATACCACTTCATGCCCAATAGGAAGGCTATAATAAAAATGACAGATAACAATAAGAGTTGGTGAGGATATAGAGAACCCTCATAAACTATTGGTGGGAATGTAAAATGGGGGACACACTTTGGAAAACAGTCTGGCCATTCTTCAAAAGAGTAAACAGAGAGTAACCATATGACCTAGCAATTCTATTCCCTAGGGATATGACCAAGAGAAATGAAAATATTTGTCATTTTGTACAAAAACTTGTACATAAATGATTAGAGCCGCATTATTCATAATAGCCAAAAGGTAGAAATAACCCAAATGCCTATATACTGATGAATGGATAAACAAAATATGGTACATCCATACAATGGAATATTATTTGGCCATCAAAAGGGATAACATGTTAATACATGCCTCAACACGGATGAACCTTGAAGGAAGTGAAAGAAGCCAGTCACCAAAGGCCACGTATTGTATGATTCCATTTATACAGAATATCCAGAATAAGAAAATCTATAAAGAGACCCAGAGCTTAGTGGTTGCTCAGGGCTGAGGGGATTGGGGGCTGAGGGTGATAGCCAAAATGTATAGGGTTTATTTCTGAGATGATGAAAATGTTCTAAAATTGATGGTGGCAGTGGTTGCACAGACTGAATATACTGAACCATTGGATTGTATACTTTAAGAGGAAATACTTGCTCATTTTAGAAAAGTAGAAACAGAGAAAAATAAAACTACTCAGTGTTAACATTTTGGGGCATGTCCTTTCATTCCTTTTCTAGGCAAAGCTTTTTAATGTTTTTGAGGATGGTACATATTGAATTTTATGCACCCTTTTTGTTGAAGGTGAATGTTTCCTGTGTTTTTATCACACTTGGCAAGCATTGTTTTCAATGATTGTGTAACATATCTCACCAAATAGATGCACTATAGGCTCCTGAAACGTTTCCACTGTTGGGCATTTAAATTATCTTCATTTTTTTGTTATCATAAATATGTTTTGGTGAACATCTTTGTTATGAGGTTTATTTGAGATTTTAAAGTTATTCCTTGGGATAGATTCAAATGGTGAGATTGTTGTGTTAAAGAGTTTGAATACTTTCAGGACTCTTGTTACTTAGTGTCAGCTTGCTTTGCAAAGGAGATACATTCTTGCAAAGGAGATGCACCTTCTTAGAAGATGTCATTTAAGAGAAAAAATATCCCACGTTCCCCTCCCCCCACAAAACCCCCCTATGGCCTAAACCACACTCTCTTTTCCTCCCATCCCCTGCTTTTTTCTTCTCCCTCCTCACTTCTCTTGGTAGTGGATTTGCGCTGTAATATATACAGTCAATACCGGTGGTTTATTTCATCCAGGCGCCTTAGCTGATTGCTATCTGATAACATTAGAGACAACATATTGGATTTTTTCAAGGCATAAATGTACAAGGACAAATAGTACAGCAGAAGAGACAACAGCAACAAAATTTGGAAGCACGGGTGTCCTCACCACACCCAAGTCTTTTATATCTCTTTGTAAAGTTTTATGTTTTATTGATTGTTAACTAATTAAAATTAAAATGAACAATTGATGTTAATTTCTACATTTTGGTCTTATTTTCATTGTCATGTGTGAAAGGAAACTTTCACACATATTCCTGAACTGATCACTAGATATGTGTGCATGAAAGTTATTGCTTTTTATGCTTCTTATGTATTCTATTACTTCATCAAGCTCTTTCATTAATTCCAAGAATTTTCCGATGAGTCTTAGGTTTTCTGGGATGATGATTATACCATCTGCAAATTATAACTGTGTCTCCTCTTTCTTTTCTATAGCTACACTTTTTATTTCTGGTTTATATGCTTTGGTCCCACATTTTAGAAGAGTGTTAATTAACAGATATTCTTGCCTGTCCTTGACTTTAATAAGATTGTTTCTAGTAACGGCCATTAGGTGTTATGTTTGAAGTTGGTTTAGAAGAGATATTATCATATAAAGGGAGTATATTTTCCCTTTATTTCAGAAATCGATGTAAATGTTATCAAATGTCTTAACAGTCCTTACTGAGATGTGCATGGAGTTTTTTCTTTGACTTACTGACACATTCTGCCAAATACATTAAATTAATTGTATCTTGTCAGTATCCATCTTCTGAATTGATGGAGCAGGCATAGTGGCAGAATCACGAGGAGACACGGGCCTTCCGGGCATCCATCCTCAACAGGCAGCGTCCTGCAGGCTCTCTCTCCTGGGCTACTTCTGCCTCCTCTTGTAACCCCTACAGATCCCCACAGGATGGGGAGTTCATTCTAATCTCTTGCTACTCAACATGTGGCCCATAGACCAGCAGCTTCAGCACCACTAGAAGCTTATTAGAAATGCAGAATTTCAGACCCGGCCATGGGCCTGCTGAGCCAGAATCTGACATTGAACGAGACCCTCCCCACCACTGAGATTCGTGTGCATGTTAAAGACTTAGGAACATTGTTCTAACATAGTGGAGCAATGGCTTCTCCCCATTTTTCTTCTGCCAACGGGACAGCCCTCTAGTCCTACCCAAAAGCGGTTGAGAGAAGCTCTAGGTGGTTTTCCTGTTGAGTGTGTGTGTATGTATGTAAGAGAGAGAGGAAGAGAGATAGAGATGGACAGACAGACAGACATAGACAGGCAGAGGTAGACAGAGACAGAGAGAGAGCAGATTTGGGATGAGCACACATTGCGTGACCCTTTTCGGGGTCCTTGGGCGATTATGACAAGTGATGAGTACCCATGTGTGAAGCAAGCTCTGTGTCTATGACTTGGGAAAGAGAGTGCCCCCTGAGTTAGCACGAGGAGGAGAGCAGAGAGAGAGGAAGACAAAGAGAGAGCCAGAGTTCTTCCTAGAAACGGTCACCTGGTGATTTGCTTTCACCAACTGCAGATGGTGATTCCTGAAGTGCCTGGATCATCAGGAAGGGGACGCTGGCTGGTTAACTATCTCCAGACCTGATGCTACCAGCTGCTGGAGACAGGATTTCCTCTCATTTTCTTGGAACACTGATCTGCTTAAGAAACTTAGGCTCATCAAAATCCTGTGTGCTTCTTCTTTGGAAAGTGTCCCAGCCTCTCTGTAGTTGCTCGCTCATTTGTAAAACAGAAACAGACATCTCTGCCTTGAACCCAAGCTTCAAGCGTGGCTTGGGGGAGTGTGGACGCATTAGAAAGTACAAGAGGAAGTTCGCTGTGAGCTCCATAAGAGCGAATTGGTACTGAATCAAAGGTGTCCTTAACATGAATTGCAGCCGCAGGAAGGTGTCATCTGATGTGGAATTGATTTCCATGCTTCTTCAGGGAGCTCGCAGGGAAAATGGAACCAGCAGAGCAGAGAGCACAGCTGTCTTTCCGACAGACACTCCAGATTCCTATGCGGAAGAGCTATGATGCGGAACGTCTTTTTAACTCTGGAATACAGATTGGGTCGACTTCAAAGAAGCTTGAATATCAAAAGCATTTCGATATTAAGTTTTGCAAGTGAGACCAGAAGCCATCGTTTAAGACAGTGCTAGAGAGAGTGACATGATGGTACCAGGAGGGGAAAGATCAAAGAGTGTGATCAATCAGCTGCTTTACAGACAGGAGAGGAATGAAGGCATTGGAGCAATATTTCTGCTGAAGAGCCACACTCTCTTAGACCTGAAAAAGAATCTTGGAAGAAGTAGCCGAGGGAGGGAAGAATGTTGTCGAGCCTCTGGCAGCGGCAGACACTGTGCTGAGTGCTCCGTAGCCAGTGCTCATGAATTAGTTAAGCAAGAGTCGGGATTCAAGTTCAGCTCTACCAGGCCCTGGAGGTCCCACTCGAAATATACCACACTGCTTTATAATCTCCCATAAAGCAGTGCTTACCATCTTTAATGTGCCTGCCAATCTCTGAGATCTCTTTTAAACGCAGAGTCTGATTTGGAACATGGGTCAGGGGAGGTGGCTGAGATTCTGTACGTCTAACGCATTCCACGGCCATGCCGACACTGCTGGTCCATGGACCACAGTTACAAAGACAAGGCCTCATGGAGAGTCTCTTCCAGGGATTCACAATCTTGAGCATGCACTAGCTTTACCTCGGGATGCCTAGGCCCAGATACTTTATAAAATTTCTCTAGTGGATTTCAATGTTCTTTCAGATCACCGATTTGGGCCACTGATTCTCAAAGTGTGTGGATGGAGATGGAGTGTTGGTAGGGGGTAGGGCATGACTTGCAACAGAATCACCTTTGGAGTTTCCTCAAACTGTGGGGTATGTTTATCTCTTCATGGATACATATAGTTTCCAAACTGTACATGTGCCCCTGTTTTGAAATTCAAGTGTGTTTTCTGAACTCACACCCTTCTGCCTACTTTCTTTTGACATTTGAGGGACACTAAAATCATAAATAAAAGCCAGCTAGCCCTGGAAGAATCAGACATAATTCGAGAAACTAGTAAGAACATTTTAAAAAATTGTAAATAGTGTCCTCAGAGAGAGCAAGAGGCAATTGTACCCATAATGCAAGGGTAGTCTACTATGGCTGGGCACGGTGGCTCACGCCTGTAATCCCAGCACTTTGGAAGGCCGGGGCGGGTGGATCACAAGGTCAGGAGTTCAAGACCATCCTGGCCAACATGCTGAAACCCCGTCTCTACAAAAAATGCAAAAATTAGCTGGGCGTGGTGGTGCGCACCTGTAGTCCCAGCTACTCGGGAGGCTGAGGCAGGAGAATCGCTTGAATCTGGGAGGCGGAGGTTGCAGTGAGTCGAGATTGCACCACTGCACTACAGCCTAGAGACAGAGCGAGACTCCATCTAAAAAAAAAAAGTAGTCTGCTATATGAAAAGTTGTCTAAGAACAAGAAACAAAGATCTAGAAATTCAAAGCATGACTGGTGAAATCAAAAATTCAATGGGATAAGCTAAATAATGTAACAGACAAGACTGAGAACCAAATTGGTCATTTGGAAAGGAAATTTCCAAAATATGGAGCAAAAGTACAAAGAGAGAAAATATCAGAGTAAAGTCAAGAGAAATAAAAAATAGATCAGAAGGCTCAATATCTGTTTAATAAAAGTTTTAATAGAAAATGGACATAAAACAAATAGAAGAAACATTTCCTGAACTGAAGAAGGCAGGAGTCTTCAGATAGAAACAGTCCACAGATGTCAAGGATTTATGAACTAAAGGCACACTGATGGAACAACAGAACTGTAAGGATAAAGATAAAAAGCATGTAAGTTTGCAGAGCAGGGGAAAATATGTATCTTGAAAAATAACAAGATTCAGGCTGGCATGAGATTTCTTTTCATCTGCTAACCTGGATGCTAGACATCCATAGTGTGATGTCCTGAAAATTCTAAAGAAAAATGATCTTTAATATAGGAGATAGAATTTTATACCCTGTCAAATTGGAAATAAGAGGGCAGTGTTCAGAAAGTCATCTTCAGGTGTGTAGGAAATTACAATGTTATTCTATCCCTCTATCCATTTTCCGTGGCTGCTGTAACAAATTACCACAAACCTGGTGGCTTAAAACACCAGAAATGTATTCTCTCATCATCCTGGAGGACAGAAGTCTGAAGTTAGTATCCTTGGGCCAAAATCCAGGCATAGGCAGTGCCAGGCTCCCTCTGGAGGTTCTAGGAGAGAACCCTCCCTTCCCTGTTCCAACTCTCCTGGGAGCAAGCATTCTTTGGCTTGTGGCTGCGCCACTCCGATCTTTAAGGCTGGCATCTTCAAATCTCTCCCTGATCCATTTTCAAATCACCTTCTCGTCTGTGTCTGTGTGAGAAACCACCATCTACCTCTTTCTTATAAAGATATTTGTGACTGTATTTAGGGCCCACTTGATCAATGCAGGATCATCTCCCCATCTCAAAATCCGTGATTGTATTTAGGGCCCACTTGATCAATGCAGGATCATCTCCCCATCTCAAAATCCGTGACTGTATTTAGGGCCCACTTGATCAATGCAGGATCATCTCCCCATCTCAAAATCCGTGACTGTATTTAGGGCCCACTTGATCAATGCAGGATCATCTCCCCATCTCAAAATCCGTGACTGTATTTAGGGCCCACTTGATCAATGCAGGATCATCTCCCCATCTCAAAATCCGTGACTGTATTTAGGGCCCACTTGATCAATGCAGGATCATCTCCCCATCTCAAAATCCGTGACTGTATTTAGGGCCCACTTGATCAATGCAGGATCATCTCCCCATCTCAAAATCCGTGACTGTATTTAGGGCCCACTTGATCAATGCAGGATCATCTCCCCATCTCAAAATCCGTGACTGTATTTAGGGCCCACTTGATCAATGCAGGATCATCTCCCCATCTCAAAATCTGTGACTGTATTTAGGGCCCACTTGATCAATGCAGGATCATCTCCCCATCTCAAAATCCGTGACTGTATTTAGGGCCCACTTGATCAATGCAGGATCATCTCCCCATCTCAAAATCCTTAGTCACATCTGCAAAAACCCCTTTTTGCCACATAAACTAATACAGGCTCCAGGGATTAGGATGTGAATATATTTTGGGAGCCTACCACAGTTACCAGTCATGCCTCTTAAATGAAAACAGATTTTGAGAAAGTACTCTAGCAAAACTAAAAAAGAATTTTAAAGGAGGATGACATGAGAGACAACAACAAGAACAAAAAAACAAAACAAACAAACAAAAAACAAAAAAAACAAGCCAGGCCTAGTGGCTCATACCTGTAATCCCAGCACTTTGGGAGGCCGAGGTGGGTGGATCACCTGAGGTCAGGAGCTCAAGACCAGCCTGACCAACATGGTGAAACCCCATCTCTACTAAAAATACAAAATTAGTTGGGCATGGTGGCAGGCGCCTGTAATCCCAGCTACTTGGGGAGGCTGAGGCAGGAGAATTGCTTGAACCTGGGAGGCAGAGGTTGCAGTGAGCAAAGATCATGCCATTGCACTCCAGCCTGGACGACAGAGCAAGACTCCGCCTCAGAAAAACAAAAACAAAAACTGTGCAGCTGGAATTGACCCAGAAGCAGTGAAAAAAGTGGAAAGAAAAATAAGAATTTCCATGTATTAGTCAAGGTTCTCCTGAGAAACACAACCAATAGAATAGATAGATAGACAGACATAAAAGGAGATTTATTATGAAAATTGGCTCGTGTGATTATAGAGGCTGAAGAGTCTCATGAATTACCATCTCTAATCTGGAGTACCAGGAAAGCTAGTGGTGTGACTCAGTTGTAGTCTTAAGGCCTGAGAACCAGGCAATCCGATGGTATAGACTCCCAGTCTGAGGCCATGAGGCCAAATGCCTGGTGGTGCCGCTGGTGCAAATCCTGGATTCCCAGGGCCTGAGATCCAGGAGCTGTAATATCTGAGGGCAGGAGAAGTTGGACGGCCCAGCTGAAGAAGAGGGAGTCAATTACCCTTCCTCTGCCTTTGTGTTCTATTTGTGCCCTCAATGGATTAAATGATGCCCAGCCCCATTGCTCAGGGCCATCTTTACTTAGTCTACCAATTCAAATGCCAATCTCTTCTCTGGAAGCACCCTCACAGACACACTCAGAAATAATGTTTTACCAGCTATCTGGGTAACCCGTAGCCCAGTCAAGTGGACACATAAAATGAACCATTACACTCCACTAGACTCTTCACTCCATAGAAGAGCCTCCTTAGAATGTCACAGGGATCATGACAGTGAATTACATTTTCTTTTTCTCTCTAGGTCTGATCATATTATTTGGCTCTTCAGTAAAAAAGCTTCATATGTTCACAATGCTGTTCATTGGTTTTCAAACTTTAACACTTAAATAGCCACAGAATAAGCATGCAAATGTTACAAACCTTGAAATTATGAAACATTATTAGACCATCAGGAGTTAGTGTGAGAGAGGTAGGAAAAAGAGGGCTTCACTGCTACCCTCACCTTTCACAGCGGGGAGTTAAGGAATGCTGTGTAAAGTGAATAAATCAAGGCAGATTTTTAGGTAGATTATTGAAAGTAATAGGAGTAATCACTAAAACAATTAAAAAGAGCAATATAAATAATAAAATTGGGCTGTGACATGGAGAGGCAAGAGGTGTTGTGAGGGTGCTGAATTCCTAATCCTCCATAAAGGGGAGTCAAAAGTTACTATCTAAAGATAAGCCAAGGCCAGGCATGGTGGCTCATGCCTGTAATCCCAGCACTTTGGGAGGCCGAGGCAGGAGATTGCCTAAGGTCAGGAGTTCAACACCAGCCTAACCAACAAGGTGAAACCCTGTCTCTACTAAAAATACAAAAAGTAGCCAGGCGTGGTGGTGCATGCCTGTAATCCCAGCTACTCAGGAGGCTGAGACAGGAGAATCACTTGAACCCGGGAAGCGGAGGCTGCAGTGAGGCGAAATCACACCATTGCACTCCAGCCTGGGTGACAAGAACGAAAGTCTGTCTCAAAAAATAAAATAAAAATAAAAGATAAGCCAAGAAAATAAAAGCTTTTTTTTTTTTTAAATTATAATAGGAATTACCACAAGAAATAAAAACAGAAACTTTCAACAGAGGTTTCTTCTGGGGAGTGGTACTGGGTTTGGAAGAGAATGAGAGGAGATGTTTACTTTTTCCTCAGATCCACCTGTGCTCTTGGAATATTTTTAACTGGGTTCATGGATTACATTTATAGTTAAAAAGTAAGTAAAATAATACAAATAAACATAGCATTGTAAAACACGAAGCAAGCCGCCTATGAGATTCCCAAGTCTCCTGCCATAGGATCTGTTCCAGAACCCTCTCTGGAGGGCACAGACAATGATGTCTAGAGGCAACAGATGAGAATAGTGAGGGGATGTGGATTTCTGTCCTCTGTGGAGCTGGGGGTTCAGGGAGGCGGGGCAGCCTCCAGAAGAGCTGTGGGGAACGAGAGTCTTTATCACACAGTGGAAGGCTGCTGGGAGGCCAGAGGACACAGATAAGGTTTTTGGAACTTCGTGGGAGTTAGAATTAGGACCAGGTGGTGGGACCTTTAGAAAGACTTCAGTGTTTTGTAAAGAGCACAGTGACAGAGTGGGTGGCCTCGGGAGGTAGTGAGTTCCCCATCACTGGAAGTATTCTAGACCAGTATTTAAGGAGGGTGCACAGAGAAGCAGCACAAAAAGAGAACATGAAACTTGGAATCGAATGGCTATGGAATCGGATCCTTGACAATGCTTTGTAGGGGCAGTGTGACATTGAACAACGCAAATGCAGTAAGGTCTCTGAGTTCCAGTGTCCTCATCTGAAAGCAGGATGGATTACTGCTAGCTTGTAATGTTACTCCAGAGGCTTAAGTGAACTATTCCATGAAAAAACCAGCCAGTAAAGTACTTGGCACTTAGGAAGTGTTGCATAGAGGGTGGATGTCATTATGGAAGCTCGGCTGGGGTGTGAGAGGCAATAGGCCAGATCACATGTAAGGTCTCTCCATCCTGACTTTTCTATGTCTTTGGAAGCAGAGGTCGGGCCTGGGCACTGAGCTCTGAGGCCTCGTGTAAAAGCTCGGGACTCTGAATGCTGAGCCCTTCCTCCATTTCTGCTATGGGGACCACAAGGCTAGAACTAGGGTGGCCTCTTTCCCTTTTTGCCAGCTGGAGCCTGAGGAGGTAGGAGGCTTAGGAAGTTCCGGATCACACCGTGAGTCAGGAGAAGGGGCCCATCTGCTGGGAAGACACTAACAGGGTCTGGGGCACCTCTTCAAGGAAGGTAGGAGGCTTGGAAAATAACTGTGACTTGCAACCTTTGAAGCCCTTGCGCAAAAGCTGCCCCGCAGGTGGGAGGCCAGTGCACGACCTTGTCTTCCCGTACCTCCACCCCTGGACGGGCAGGCTTCCATCACAGGCTGTGCTGTTCCTGCCTTCCACCCCAGCAGACAGTGTGGAGGGAACTCAGGGTGAGACGGCTCATTCTCAGCTGCAGGCATCATGGCACAGACCTGATGGATTCTCCAGACCAGACATCGGGCAGGCGCCAGGCTCTTCCAGGGCCATGACCGTGAGCCATTTATAAAGTCAGCTTCCGCATAAGCACGCCCCTGTTCCTGCAAGGACATGACCTGCCTCAGAGCCAGAAACCTGCACCCCACACCCTTAGCCCCATAGAAAACATCACATCAGGAAAGAAGATGAAATTTGTTTTCCTCCTAAAACATTTGACTGGGAGTATCCGTGCTCCAAAAGAGCTGTTTGTTTCAAACAGGGAAGTGATGGAGTCCTTGTCAAGGCACGACCCTTAGTGCCAGGACACGAGATGTTCAGCCAGGGCCCACCCCATCCTCAGAAACCCTGGGTCTGGTTGTGTCCTGTGTGGGTAGGCCCTGGGCACATCCCCACAAGAGGCTGAAGGAGACCCAGGGAGCATGACCGTCCTCTTCCGGCCCTGGGAATGGAAAGCACCCCCTCACCTGCCGCCCCTCTCTGGGAGCCAGAGGTGGTTCAGCAGACATTGAGTGACACTGACTGCTTCAGGGAAGAGTGGAAGGTAGACGTCAAGAAGTGAAGAAGCTGAGGGGCTTCCTGGTGGCCTTTTCTTTGCGATTTTTCTTGAAATGCTCTACATTTACAGAAGGTCAGACACACTCGACATTCACATGTTCACCGCGCATGACTGAGCTAAATGGAATTTGGGGACTAACACTCGAGGGCTTTTACCACCTCATGGCTCCTTCTCACAAGGGCGGCATGAAGCGCCGCCCACATGGCTTCTAACATCCCCAGCCTGCTCCTTCTCCAGGTCAAGCCCGATGGGATAGCCATGCCCAGGTGGTGGCGGTGGCGTGTGTGCACATCTTATGACCCTCACCAGATTGGGGGAAGGTCCAGGAGGGTGAAGATCTTGTCTCGTCACTGGATGCCCTCCCCAATCCCCACACGAACTAAGCCAACAGCTGGCATTGCTTCACTAAGTTAGGGTTAAGAATTAACAAATGCGTAGACATCTTTTCAAAGCCCTGCAGAGCCGGGGGCTAGGGAAGTCCAGAGGCTTTCAGGTGGCAGGCACAGAGGCAGCCCTCCCCATGCTGACACTTCTATGTTCTTTCTCTTTTCTTTCCTCTCGTCATTTTTCTAAAAATTAATAAGAACTGGTATAATGTATAGAAACCACATTGCTCAGGGCTTTCTGCTTCTCATCTCTTCTAATCCTTGCAGAGCCCTCTCAGATAAATTCATCTATAAAATTATAGATGAGGAGGCTGGGCATGGTGGCTCACGCCTGTAATCCCAGCACTTTGGAAGGCGGGTGGATGCCCTGGGTCAGGAGTTCAAGACCAGCCTGCCCACCGTGGTGAAACCCCATCATCTCTACTAAAAATACAAAGACTAGCCGGGTGTGGTGGTGGGTGCCTGTAATCCCAGCTACTCTGGAGGCTGAGGCAGGAGAATTGCTTGAACCTGGGAGGCAGAGGTTGCAGTGAGCCGAGATTGTGCCATTGCACTCCAGCCTGGATGACAAGAGCGAGACTCCGTCTCAAAAAAAAAAAAATGTGTATATATAGATGAGGAAACTGAGGCTTAGTGTTAAATAATTTGACCGAGGCTGTTCCAGCTAGCACCTGGAGGCACTGGGATTCGAACCACCTCTGTCCGACCCAATAGCTCTCCCTTCCTTCTTGCCCTTGCCTTTGCTGGTCATTCTCTCATCTCCTCTGCCCATTTGGCCTTGCTCACTGCTGCTCAGAGGCTCAGGACTGACCTGAAGGCTGGTCCTGAGTCACTCATGGGCATTTCTCTTCATGGGGCAAGAGGATCATTTTCTAAAGCTGTCCTCTGGTCTCATTCTCTCCCAGGGGTCATGATACTCACTGGCTTTTGCCCTCAGCTGAATTATCCGGGGACTGTGGACACTGGCAGTGAATTGTGTCTGGTGGAAAGCACTCAGGCTCTTGAATCCAACAGGCCAGGTGCAAATCTCAATTCTTTCATTTCTTAGCTTTGGCAAGTCAACTGCCCTCTCTGGACTCCAGTTTCTCATCAGAAATGAGTTACCGTAAAGGTTCGATGCAATAACTTGCTAAAGCACTCAGTGCGAGACCTGGCAGGTGGGAGAGGCTCGCTCATGAGAGCTAGAAAACAGCCTGCCTGGGTTTCTGAGGAACTCCTGGGAGCCTGCATCCCTTGACTAGTCAGTTGAGTTATTAATCATTTTCTAGGCTTTTCATTAGTTTGCTGAGTTTCGCCTGTGTTATATGCCTCTTGAAGCTAAAATATTAACAGAGTTTAAGGGTAGACTAAAGCATAGGATAAGTTAGAATTTGTTGTTATTTATTTATTTATTTTTTGAGATGGAGCTCTGCTCTGTCGCCCAAGCTGGAGTGCAATGGCACGATCTCGGCTCACTGCAACCTCCGCCTCCCGGGTTCAAGCGATTCTCCTGCCTTAGCCTCCTAGTAGCTGGGACTACAGGCACCTGCCACCACACTTGGCTAATTTTGTAGTTTTAGTAGAGACAGGGCTTCACCATATTGGCCTGGCTGGTCTCGAACTCCTGACCTCAGGTGATCCATCTGCCTCGACCTCCCAAAGTGCTGGGATTACAGGTGTGAGCCACTGTGCCCAGCCTTTTTTGTTTCTTGAAAAAAAAAAGTTTCTAATTTTTGATACTTTTCAAAATACAGATTAAATAAACTTAGTTTTTACATTTTCTAAAAAACATACATTTTCTAAAACACACACACACACACACACACCATTCATAGCTTCTAAATGACTGCAGGCATGCAAAAAACATCCCGTGCTCTGGACCCAACTCCAGAGCGGTGGTGAATGGCACAGGCTCTGGAGTCAAACAGCGAGTTTAAATATTGGCTCTATGCTTAATGACCATGTGATGCTGGCAATGATACTGAACAGCCCTGAGCCTCAGTTTCCTCATCTGTAAGGTGTGTCTAGCAACAGAACAGTTCATGGAGTCACTGAGAAGGTCTGACAGGAAGCAGAGCCCTGACCATGGAGCCCGGCACCCAGCGAGTGGCAGCCAGCGTCCCGGGGCTGCGTGTGGGACTGTGTGGAGGGACCTGGAGAGATCTTTAAAATCTTCTTCTGTCATCATTTAAGGTGACCCTGCTCCCCTGCATCGCCCCCCTCTCACCGTCTAGATGTGGTTTTCAAAATGCCTCAGTAAAGGCATTTGGAAAAATAATAATTACTAAAGGGCATACATATTTAAAGAATTAACTTTCCTATTGTCATTCAAGCCACTGGCCCCTCAAAAGTGGGGCGAGGTGCTGAGGGTTGAGCTGCAACAGCTGTGAACCCTTATGGGATAAAGCTTATGCCTTCCATCAACTGCAAAGACAGGGTTTACAGCATTCCTCTGAGTAAACAGGAGAGTGATTTAACTTCAGGGCAGTTAGCTTGGCATCTGCTTTTTGGGATGCCTCTATTTGTTTGTTTGTTTGTTTGTTTGTTTTGAAACGGAGTCTCACTCTGTTGCCCAGGCTGGAGTGCAGTGGCGCGATCTTGGCTCACTGCAAGCTCCGCCTCCCGGGTTCACGCCATTCTCCTGCCTCAGCCTCCCGAGTAGCTGGGATTACAGGAGCCTGCCACTACACTCAGCTAATTTTTTGTATTTTTAGTAGAGACAGGGTTGGCCAGGCTGGTCTTGAACTCCTGACCTCGTGATTTGCCCATGTTGGCCTCCCAAAGTGCTGGGATTACGGGGTGAGCCACCACACCTGACCAGGATGTCTCTATTTTATGAAGGATCCGCCCTACTGTAAAAGAGGGCAAAGAAAAGCAAATGCTAAACACAGGTCAAGTGCCCTCCCAGAATGAACTGCTGGGTTTCCACACTTGGCCCACCCTGTTCTCCTTACACCCTGGTGGTCTCCCCATGCACGTGCTAACACGACACATTCAGGCTCACAGTAATGAGAAGTGAGCGTGGACTCACTGAGCGGGTTCTGTGTACGCAGCCCAGGGCGTACACAGGGATGAGCTAACCTGCCACTGACCCATTTGGACTTGAGTTGGCTTGAGGCCATGAGAAGAGGGAGACTGGCCAAGACCTGGATTCTGGCTCTGCTATCTGTCGGCCATGGGAGCCCTGGCGAGTCCCAGTATTCCTTTAACTCACTGTTTTGCGAAAAGATAGATTCTGAGCACAGCTATGGCCCAGGCACTGTGATAAGCCATGGGGCCAGAGAAATGAAAAAAATCCCACCACGGGCCACACACAGCTGTAGGCCCATCTTCATCCCTGTCCGGCCGTGGTGGTGACGGCAGTTCAACCATGCACAGGAGCGGCTAGATTCCTTCTCCTTGGGAGGGAGTCAAAAGTGGTTCCAAAGAGGAGGTGGGGAGGCTTGCTGAGATGGGGCCCAGGTGTCCTGACTCCCAGTGAGCAGCGTTTCCCAGCACCCCACCGCTCTCCCTCTCTCTGTTTCCCCAGGTTGGGGCTGGCGGCCCTCCACTACTTTCTGTTCCTTCTTCAACATTGACTCTTGCCTTGGACAGACCGAGCTGCTGACTGGCCCCTTCTCTCCACTCTCTGCCTAGAAGATGACTGAAGCCCCTCTGGGGATCTGCAAAACCTGCCAGACAGAGGGCCTGGAGTTAAGGTCAGCACACCCGAGGAAGGTTTGTGGTCTTGGCCAACCAGATGCAGGCTTAATCGGCTGTGAGAGGAGCCAGCTGGAGCACCTGGGGCCCAGGAGAGGAATGGTGGCTGTGGTAAAGGGAGCAGCTTGCTGTCTTCCATCCACACCTGGCCTATCAGGAGGGTCAGGTGAGGCTCTCCGCATCACCCGGTAGTAGGGACAATAACATGCCGGGTTGTTTCCAGGTGATGACAGGCAGAAGATTGGGACATCTGAGGAAAGCTGAGGATCCTTGGGGGTTGGAGTGAGGGAGAAGTGGCAGAAGAGGCCTGAAAGGACATCCTGGGAAGAGCAAGCTGCTCTGTGCTCCGAAGCCCTGTTCATCTGAGCTGGGACAGGCAGGCGGAGGTACAAAATGCAGAACACAAGGCGTGATGAAGTACCTTACTTTCCCCAGGGTTGCCGATGACGTCTATGCTCCTTTGGGAGGTGGCAAGCGATCTGTTCCGAGAGGTGCTTGAGCAGAAGACAGAGCCTTTTGTCAAGGACGTGGCAGAAGAGAGTCGAACATAGATTCAAACATTCTTAGGTAGTGATTGGACCAAGCGCCCTTGACTGCCTCTTTTTAGCTTAAGATTCTCTGATTTTATGTTAAAACAGACTTCATGAAAATGGGGAGGACTCTTGAAAGTGAGACCCTCTAATTCCCTCCCTGTGTCTGGGGGCGTGGCTGTGTCTGGGGGCGTGGCTGTGTTTAAGGCTTCCTCTTCCCACCAAACAGCTCTTTTCCTCTCCCCTTACTCCCTCCTTCAGTCCCCCCTGCCAAGGCCGGATGAGCCTAGAAGCCAGTGCGGCCCAGGACTCACTTTTGCCCGTTCCAAAGCCCTTGTCAGCTGGAGCAAGGCAATGGTGCAGCCTCTGGGCAAGCGTCTCAAACTTGGGGGCACAAACTCCGTGTTCAACCTATTTCACTGCAGCAAACAATGGTTCTTCCGGCACCACACACCTTTGAAACTCCCCTTGTTTTGAGATATTCCCATATTCAATTTCCTTTATCTCAAAAACTGAAAACAGCAAAGTTTATTCATTGCCCATCCCAACATTTTTAATTTCAATACAATTTTTTTCTAAGAGATGGGGGTCTCACTATGTTGCCTAGGCTGGCCTCGAACCCCTGGGCTCAAGTGATCCTCCTACCTCAGCCTCCAGAGTATCTGGGACTACAGGCACATGCTACTGCACCTGGCTTTTAAATTTTCTACCTAGTTTTTTTCCTTATTAATTTCAGTTGGAACATTCAGCACCAGTCCCTGTTCTGCCTTACAATGCCCTGCGAATTAGCACACATCTCTTTTATTGATTCAGTAATTGGCATTTCCCAATAAAGTGGAGGCTTGTATGGAAAGATGGAGTCAAGATCCTTTTTTTTTGGAGACAGAGTCTCACTCTGTTGCCCAGGCTGGAGTACAATGGCACGACCTCAGCTCACTGGAACCTCTGCCTCCTGGGTTCAAGCAATTCTTCTGCCTCAGCCTCCCGAGTAGCTGGGATTACAGGCGTGTACCACCACGCCCGGCTAGTTTTTTTGTATTTTTAGTAGAGATGGGGTTTCACCATGTTAGCCAGGATGGTCTCAATCTCCTGACCTCGTGATCCACCCTCTTCGGCCTTCCAAAGTGGTAGGATTACAGGCGTGAGCCACCTCGCCCGGCCGATGGAGTCAAGATTCTTAAGCCCCAAGAAAGCAATAAAAATAGGCGGTGGGTAGGGCAACAAAGGAGACCCAGTCCCAGGATTCTGTAAAATGAATCACTTCCATCCAGGCTTCGGGAGTCAGTTTTTTGTTGTTGTTGTTTGTTTTTTGTTTTTGTTTTGTTTCTGTTTTTTTTTTGAGATGGAGCCTCGCTCTGTCGCCCAGGCTGGAGTGCAGTGGCGCAATCTTGGCTCACTGCAACCTCCGCCTCCTGGGTTCACGCCATTCTCCTGCCTCAGCTTCCCGAGTAGCTGGGACTACAGGTGCCCACCCCGACGCCTGGCTAATTTTTTGTATTTTTAGTAGAGATGGGGTTTCACCATGTTAGCCACGATGGTCTCGATCTCCTGACCTCGTGATCCGCCCGCCTCGGCCTCCCAAAGTGCTGGGATTACAGGCATGAGCCCCCTTGCCCGGTCCTGAAGTAGGTTTAACGCAGTATCTGAGAGGGAGATGGGCACAGCTGGGGGAAGCATCTGCAACCCAGACCTTGTTTATTAGCAACAAACTGCCACCAGGGGCCCCAAGAATGTCGTTGTTAAAATAACGAGGTCTGTAGAAAAAGGCCTGGGAGTGGCTGGTGGAAGTCAGAGCTGATAACTAACGGGGCGAGGCCTCAGAGAGAGGGAGTATGCACCAGCCCTGAGCAGAGCCCCAGAACCATTCCTGGGGCAGGGGGCGGATATAATCAGGAGAGTTGGGGCTTTGTATTTGACTCTAGAACCGGGGCTGAAAACCGTGGGCTTTGGCTACTTTGACCCATGGTGCTTCCCCAGCCACGCTGACCGCTCTGCTACCACCTTATTTTAGGACGTTACCCTTTCTCCTCTAGACTGACAACACCCTCTGTGACGGTTAATACGACTCCAAGTTCTTCAGCTTTGGGACGCGGACTGGCTCTCTTTGCTCCTCAGCTTGCAGATGGCCTATGGTGGGACCCTGTGATCGTGTGAGTTAATACTTAATAAACTCTCCTTTATATATCTATCTATCCTATTAGTTCTGTCCCTCGAAAGAACCCTGACTAATACACCCTTCTAACTGGGCTCCTTGCCTCAGACTTCTTTGCAACCCTCCAACTCCCCAATCACTATCCACACTGATCTGGTCTGAGCATTCCCAGACATCTATTCTTCCAATGTGTCCCATCTTCTTCCAGAAAACTCAGGAAATGTTCTTTCAATGAATGAATGAACAAATGAACAAACAAATAAAGAAGGTGGCAAGACCATCAAAGCACATAAAAGTGAGGGACTTGGGCCTCAGGCTTTAGGGAGCCACGAGGTCCTGTAAAGCCCTTAAGGACAAGGTCATAGCTCTTCGAAGAGTGGGCTGGAGGAAGAGGAGGCGGGACAGTGCTTCTGGGTGCCTGTCCCTTCCCATGGGATGAGAGGCAGAGTGCAGCCTCCGGCCTCTGGCACATCTGGTGTGAGATTCACAAGCTTCTTCCCTTGTGCAGCTCTCTGGGCTGTGCTGAGAATCATTTGGGACATTGCGTGTGATAGTGTCGTGAGAATCCAAGTCAAACAATCTTTGAGAGAGAGGAGAGAGAGAGAAAGAAAGAGAGAGAGGCTGAAGAGACTCCACCTGACACTCCACTTACACACACACTCACCTGGAGGCTGCACACTCCCACCAACCCCTGTGTGGCTTCTGTACGAGCAGGAAGTGTTTCTCAAACACACATGAGAGCTGGGGTCATCTGGGGTTGCTGATAACAAAGCAGACAGGATCTGCTTCCCTTCAGCAAATACCACAGGCCAACTTGCATAGAGCCCTCCTCTTTAGAGGGTCTGGGGTGGGGCTCAGCATCTGGATGGTGGCTGAATCCAGGCTGGGATGTTTTGCCAGGAGAGGCCGAGCAAGTGCCAGAGAAAGGGAAAGGCTGGGCCGTCTCACGCAGCTAGGGCCTTTCTGGGTCTTCCCCCAAAGCTCACTGAGGTCTGCTGGATAACACGCTTATTCCAGTGTCTACAGGTGACAGGATCCAGGCCAAGAGCCCCCCAGAGCCAAGACAGAAGAGCCAAGGGCTTCTTGGACAGCTTTTCCCTATGTTTGCAGCAAACCTATTTCCATGTCATTATCGTATTATGTAAGCATAATAGCTTGTTCATCAAGATTTCCAAGGACTAACAAATACAGCGCGTATCAAAAACTAGTAATCCAAAGTACACTGATTAATTATATATACAGTTGCTATAAAATCAGTAAACATTACATATGAAAGTTAAGTGATGGTTTAGAATAATAATTAGGCTAGAAATGCGAAACTGTATTACACGCATACTCAATGTTTGTTAAACAAAGAAAATAACTCACAAATGTTTTCAGTGGGTGGAAATGAAAGCCAAGGAAGAAGAGGAAATTTCACAGAATGGAAACTGGTTGGTGTGCAGGTGGAACGCACACAGCACTCCACCCTGCTCTCAGCAGGACAGTTGGGGTTGGTGTCTGGGCAGCAGCGAGAGGAACACAGGCAGGAGAACCCAGAGGACACCCAGGGGACACAGGGGTCCCGCAAACAGCTCACCAGCAACTGAAGCAATAGGGAGAGTTGGAAGTTCTTGAAGTGGGGAAGGAAAGTCGAATTTAGCAGGAGGAGGTAATAATGGCTCATCTTGATTGAGTGTTCACTACGGGCTCTGCTGTTTTCTCTTCTCTTTCTTTCTTTCCTTCTTTGCTTCTTTCTTTTCTTTCCTTCCTTCCTTCTCTCTTTCTCTCCTTCCTTCCTTCCTTCCTTCCTCCCTCCCTCGCTCCCTCCCTTCCTTCCTTCTCTCTTTCTCTCTTTTTTGTTTTTGACAGAGTCTTGCTCTGTCACCCAGGCTGGAGTGCAGTGGTGTGATCTTGTCTCACTGCAACCTCTGCCTCCTGGGTTCAAGCAATTCTCCTGCCTCAGTCTCCCGGGTAGCTGGGATTACAGGTACGTGCCACCACGCCCAGCTAATTTTTGCATTTTTAGTAATGTTGGCCAGGATGGTCTCGATCTCCTGACCTTGTGGTCCACCCGCCTCGGCCTCCCACAGTGCTGGGATTCAGGCATGAGCCACCGCGCCCGGCCTGCTAAGTGTTTTCTATGCATGATTTTGTTTCATCACATACAACCCTTTGCGGGAAGTGATGTTACTATTATCACCACATCTATCTATAGATGGAGAATCTGATGCTCAGAGAACTGAAATAACTTCCCCAAGCCACAGGCAGCTGCCCAGTGGTCAGCAGAGTTTCTGGACCTGACGGCCTAATGCCAAAGCCCAGGTGACTAACCGCCGGTGCGACGCTGCCTCTATGAGGCACCAGGCCAGCGTCAAAGCCTGGACGTCTCCTGCAGCCTCGCTCCGGATTATGTCCTCTAGCTGGGTGTTTATTTCTGCAGGGGGTGGGGAGGCAAACGTGTGCAATGCGTGTTTATTTTTCTATTTGTGCTAAAATAGTAAAGATTTCCGTTTCTGGAAAGCACACTTGACTAGAATTGTTTGAGGGAGGTGGACTCTTGATCCCTGCATACAGAACCCTGGGGTGGATCTCAACTCCAGGCTGAGCACCTGGGTGGGACGGCTCTCCACAGAACCAGCCTTGGAAGCCAAGTCAATCAAGTGGCAGCAGACTTCTGCAGACGCGAGGAACTCACCATCACACACGCATTTCACAATCTCAAAAATGATCTTTTAAGATTTTTAGATATTTTTCTCTTGACACACGAGGGTGCCTCTCTGGAACTGGGAACAACGTAGAGACTCAGAGCCATTCCTCCACAGCTAGCAGGAAGGAAGGCTGCTGTTCTTTCGTTTCTTTTTCTTTTCCTTTCTTTTTTCTTTTCTTTTCTTTTTTCTTTTCTTTCCTTTTCTTTTTTTTTTTTTTTAGATGGAGTTTCGCTCTTGTTGCCCAGGCTGGAGTGCAGTGGCATGATCTTGGCTCACTGTAATCTCTGCCTCCCGGGTTTAAGTGATTCTCCTGCCTCAGCCTCCCGAGTAGCTGGGACTACAGGCACCCGCCACCACGCCTGGCTAATTTTTGTATTTTTAGTAAAGACAGGGTTTCACCGTGTTGGCCAGGATGGTTTTGATCTCTTGACTTCGTGATCTGCCCGCCTTGGCCTCCCAAAGTGCTGGGATTACAGGTGTGAGCCGCCGTGCGCGGCCTCTACCTTTTTCTAAAATTGTTACTTGGAGAATGTCATTAGGGAAGGTGCATGCCAGATTTTCTCACTCAGTGTTTGAATGTTTTTTCTTAAGCCCATACAACTCCAATCATAACTTTTATTAAAATGCAAGCCAGGTGCAGACGTGCGTGGTTCCCTGCCCTGACACACGGCAGGCCTGGCTGAGTCCTGGTGAAGACGCCCAAAATAAACCTGTCTGTGTCAGTGGGGACTTGACAACTGCCGTGACATTCAACCCTGAAGTCTCAGGGGCTTCATTCAGTGCACGCTGCTGCCTCAGACCCTGTCCAGGGCAGGTTGCGGGAGGGTGCTGCCGTGCACACCCACTCAGGACCCAGGCTCCTTCCCTGGCGTGGACTCCCTGTCTTCCAGAGCCTCGGATCCTCCTCCTGGATTTTCTGCAGCAGCATGACAGGCAGGGAAGCAGCAACCGTGACAGGTGTCATGGGTGGTTTGAAAGCGTCCAGGCTGGAAGTGGAGTATGTGGCCTACCTAGATGTGAAGGCTGAATTTTGTCCCCTTCAATTCACATGTTAAAAATCCTAACCCTCAGTACCTCAAAATGTGGCTGTATAGAGAGCAGAGCCATTTGAAGAGGCAGTTAAGTTAGAATGAGGCTGTAAGGGTGGGCCCTTATCCAATCTTACTGGTGTCCTTATAAGAAGAGGAAATTTGGCACACAGAGTGGCTCAATGGACTTGCACACAGAAGGTAGTCATCTACAAGCCAAGGAGGGGGGTCTCAGAAGAAACCAAACCTGCTGACACCTTGATCTTGGACTTCCAGCCTCCAGAGCTGTGAGGAAATAAATGCCTGTTGTTTAAGGGACGCAATCTGTGGTGTTTTGTTGTGGCAGCCCTAGAAAACAGATGCACGTGGTAGCAGGATGAACCCAGGGTAGGAGCCTTCCTTAGCAGTCGCTGCCACAGCCTGTCATTGGCTTTCCTCCCTGGGGAGAATAAGCAAAGTCCCATCCAGTCCCTGTATCTAGCTCCAAATTTAGGAACTTTGGGTTGTTGGGATGTTCAAAACCCTTTAAACCCAGTCTCCTGGCTTCATTGGCAACACAGTTCTCTCAACAAGTTAGGAGGCTTCTAATCTATTTGTGTCCCATCAATTCTCACAGCTCTGGAGGCTGGAAGTCCAAGATCAAGGTCTCAGCAGGTTTGGTTTCTTTTTTATTGTTTTTGTTTTTGAAACAGAGTTTCGCTCTGGTTGCCAGGCTGGAGTGCAATGGCGCAATCTCAGCTCACTGCAACCTCCGCCTCCCAGGTTCAAGTGATTCTCCTGTCTCAGCCTCCCAAGTAGCTGGGAATACAGGCATCTGCCACCACACCCAGCTAATTTTTGTATTTTTAGTAGAGGTGGGGTTTCTCCATGTTGGCCAGGCTGGTCTCGAACTCCTGACCTCAGGTGATCTGCCCAACTCAGCCTCCCAAGGTGCTGGGATTACAGGTGTGAGCCACCATGTCCAACCTGTTTTGGTTTCTTCTGAGATCCCCCTCCTTGGCCTGTAGATGGCTGCCTCTGTGTGCAAGTTCATTGAGCCACTCTGTGTGCCAAATTTCCTCTTCTTATAAGGATACCAGTCAGATTGAATAACATGCTATTAATTATACCCCCATTTTTTTTCTGAGTCATAATTCTCAATGCTGCCTTCTTTCTGTTTGCTTCCTCATGCCATTCTTTCTTAACATAATGATGGCTATGTTGAGGCTATCAGGCTTGGGTAGAAAGGTACAATCCATGAGTTGATGTTTGCCTCAGAGGTGATTCACTGTGTTTAGTGAGAAGAAAGATTCATTGGGTCTTCTTTGTTCAAAACCTTTTAAAATTCAGACACTGAACAGTGTCTGAGAGAGAAACTTTCATTGTACTAAACACAGGGGATTGTTACAACAGTTAGCAGATCTCCACTAATACGAGATTAATTTTATCTGGGGAGGTAGAAAAATAAAGCCCAAAGAGGAAAGAGTTTTCTAGAAGAGGTCATTTTTTTCCCCATTGCTGCATGTCCCGAATTTCTGATTCTTTCCATTCTGTTTCGTTTCTTCTTGTGAATTGAGCAGTTCTTTTCTGAGCTCATTGTTTTTCTTGTAATATCTTGCTGAATGCAGCAACAACAAGTAAAACATAGCATAATATTCTTGTTTACTCGTTTCCTTCTGCCTCTCCTAGAGCATGTGTTTTTTACTTCCAGGTTATAATAGGCAATAGTTTTTACCAAATGTTTTGTCTGAGTATAACATGGATCTCCAGTTACCTAACCCGCTACACCTCTTTCCTTTTTGCTCAGCCTTTGTATTTCAGTTTTTGTCATGGAAGTACCCCACTTCAAGAAATGAATTATTATATTAGTCAAAAAATACTAATTGCTGAAATGAACAGCTGCCAAATCTCAGTGGAACGTAACAATTAATACAAAATAAACATTTTATCCTCCTCATGTCACCGTGCAATGTTGATTGACTTGAGTGGAAGTGACAGAAGTGAGAGCTCTGCTCCATGTTGTCACTCAGGGATCCATTGTTCCATTAATTCAGGGATTTAACATGTGAATTATCTTTTAAGATTTTTAGATATTTTTCTCTTGACACACAAGTTCCATTGTGTGGCTTGGGTACCTGGTAGGGCACTGAACCTTTTCACTGGATTCAGATAACTGGTTGGCATGTGAGGAAAAAGAGATCACGAAGAAGCTTGTGGAAGTTCTTAGGACAAGCCTGCAAGGGTGTGTCCATTGACAAGAACTATTCACATAGCCCCACTAGATGCAAGAGCTCTTGGAAAGTCAGTCTACTAGTATCCCAACAAGAAAAGGAGACATAGATATTGGTGTACAAGAGCATCCTCTGAATATCCCCTCCTTCCTCCGTGCTATGGATGCTATGGACACAGTGGTGCCTCTCCCAGTTCTCCCTTTAATGAAGCACTTATTGCCCCAGCTGTAGGCAGGGCTCATTGTTGACAGCCTTCAACTGTCAGCCCCTTCAGGATTCATCTTAGCTGCAAAGAGCTACCTTGCCCAAGGCTGCATCATCCTTCCTGGAATGGCCCTCATCCAATGACTGATCAATTATACTGGGAGTATAAATGTCTAGTCATTTTGACCCCAAACAGGACAAGTCTGATATGGAGTATTTTAGTTCCAGGCCCTTGTAGGACTGGCCAATTCTGTTGTTGGGTTTGCTTTGCAGCTGGACTTTCCCTTCTGCCCAATCTGGCTTTCCCCTCCTCTCCAAAGATATTCCCAAGAGCACTGCCTAAGAAACATTCTGCAGGCCGGGTGTGGTGGCTCATGCTTATAATCCCAGCACTTTGGAAGGCCAAGGCAGGAGGATAGCTTAAGCCCAGAAGTTCAAGACCAACCTGGGCAACATAGTGAGGCCTTGTCTCTACCAAAAAAAATTAATAATAATTTTAAAAGAAATTTTAAAAAGAGAAACATCCTGTGCACTAAACCCCAATCTCAGAGCCCATTTCCTTGGAGAACCTAACCTGCAACAATGGGTAAATACTATAAGCCCTATCAATGGGTAAATACTATAAACCTCTCAGGGTTCTTTGAACTTTTCTGTTGTTCTCTGCTGTGGTCCAACACCTGTAATGATGCCTGACACACAGTATGTACTTGCTAAAATACATTTTAAGGCCAGGCTTGGTGGTTCATGCCTGTAATCCTAGCACTTTGGGAGGCTGAGGCGGGAGGATCACTTGAGCTCAGGAGTTTGAGACCAACTTGGGCAACATAGACCTCATCTCTTTAAAAAAAAATTAAAAAATTAAATTAAATACATTTTAAGATGAATATCTATTTAATTGTACGTGTATACTTGTCATTCTCCTTTGCCACATTCTCCTCAAGGACAAAGTCAATGAAGTCATCTTCCCTGTCACTAGCTCCCAGCTTAGTGCTGGCAATCATTACTCAGAAAAGAAAGATGATTTTTTTTTTCAGCAGAGGCAAATACATAAATAGTGTAAATAGTCAGAGAATGGAGGGAAAGATCTTCCTAGACCAGGGGCCAGTCTCTACAGAGGAAAGAAAGACTCAGGTAGAAAGCTGGCGGTGGGGGGTGTAAGAGTCTGGTGATTGTCTTGAGCTGATGTTTGCTAGTGAGTGTTCTTTCTCTTAGTGTATTTTTATTTGGGATGGATGATGGAAGTGATTGGGTGTAAGGCCAACTCAAGCCACCCCTGGCTGCGCCACCACCCCAGCTGAAAGCATTCCACTGCGCGGTGAAGGTCAGAAGCCTTCATGGGGTGTGAGGAGGCATTAATCTCCCCACACCCATTTCCTGAGCAGCTGCAGGGCCTGGCGGGAGGCCTGAGGATAGGACTCAGTGAGGAGAAGGGGCTCTGGGGGCCATGGGCTTGTTCCTGAAGATGCTTACAGGGAAACTGAGGAGACGACAGAAATGCATGATGAAAACTTAAGCGCCACTGGGACCGTAAGTGAGAGAAAACAAATAGAGTCGATGCAGGCGCTGTTACAGGCGGCCTCAGAGGCCAAGGAGCTCAGCAGAAGGATCTGGTCCGAATGGAAGCAATTTGTTATCCGTTCAGTTTTCAGCACCATGGACACACAAATAGAGATGAGTGTCGAGAGAAAAGGGGGGATAAATAAAGGCTTTAGATGGAGTTAAAATAAATGGAAGAAGTGATTGATGAGAGAAGGACTGGGAAATCGACGTATGAAAAAGTGGACGAATGAGAAATTCTAGAAAGTGGGAGAGGGAGGGAGGAAGTGAAGGAGATGCTGTTCAGCAGGCCCCAAGCTGGGTCCTCGCCATCCTTTCAAACCAGCCCTGGGGTTCTCACACGCGTTCCCCAGCGGCGTTCGGGGTTCCAGAAGGTGAACGTATGGTCTGGTGCAGCTCCTCTAGCTCCAGGAGCCCTCCTGCCCCTCCCAACAGCCTCAGGCTCCCTCGGGGCAGGAGATGAGGCCCTGCACAGCCCTTCAGCACCTGCTGTCTGCTTTGAAAGGGGCTGCAGGGAGTGCTGGGGCTGCTCAGAGATGCCTTCCCCCCTCTCTTCTCCTTGGTTCTTCGCTTCTGCTTCCTTCCTCCACTTTTCCTGCCTACCTCACCCCACGCTGAAGCCCTGATATGCCCAGTGGGGAATCAAGGGGCTGCTGTTCATCATCTTAATAATTGTAATGATTGGAAACAGATCTTCCAGGCCCTGGTCCTCCCCCAGAGGTAAAAATTAAATGGTGGAATTATAAGGCAAAGTGTATAAGGAAGTTAGAAAAAAAAAAGAAGCTCTATAAAGATAAAGACCAACAAAATGAGACCCATTAATGGGGTCAGAATTTTGGTCCCTGGTTGCTCTCAAAATAGTGGCACACTTAAATGAGAAAAGTAAAATTAAATAGGTATGTATTTATTTCTTCAGATAGAAATGAGCACAAACGCCTAAAATAAATTGACCAGAGACCCTGAGTCATGTTAAAACTTAATTTAATGAGAGCTTGGTAAGTGCCTTTTCTGGTGGAATGGAAAAAGGACTGAAGTTAGGTCAGGAGACCCCATTCCACCGAGGGAGGGTCACCTTGAACAGCCCATTCCCCTCCCCAGCTACAATTTCTCAGCCTTCCGAAAGAAAGGATTGGTTAACAACTAATTTCTAGAGTTCTTCCAGTCTTGCTGTTCTAGCCCAGAATGAAGAAAGGGGATAAAAAAATGATTCCAGCCCCCAGTGGGAATCAGCATGGGTATCCTTGTACCAGGGTTGCCAATCCATCGGCACAAGGGCTGCACCCAAGCCAGGAGTGTGGACACACAGAGCTGGATGAACCAAAGGGAGGTGTAGAGATAGAAATACGCATAAAGGGCTGGGCGCGGTGGCTCACGCCTGTAATCCCAACGCCTGGGGAGGCCGAGGTGGGTGGATCACTTCAGTCCAGGAGTTTGAGACCAGCCTGGCCAACGAAACCCCGTCTCTACAAAATGGTGAAATCCCATCTCTACAACTCTACAAAAAAATACAACAATTAACTGATGATTAACTCGTAGGGGATAGGGGGATGAAGTTAGTCTTCAGTTAATTGGCATGGTGGTGTGTACCTGTAGCCCCAGCTGCTGGGAAGGCTGAGGCATGAGAATAGCTTGAGCCTGGCAGGCAGAGGCTGCAGTGAGCCAAGATCGCGCCACTGCACTCCAGCCTGGGTGACAGAGCGAGACTCTGTCCCCCAAAAAAGAAAAAAAGAAATATGCCTAGACTAGAGGAGGAGTCTGCTCAGGCAGAGAACTCACAGTTTCCCACTAAAATCTCTCCTCTGGACAAGAAGCAGGAATTAGGCCCCCAGTGCTAGGGTTCCCATGATTTCCAGTTTCAGGACCTCTCCCTTTGAGTATAGTTCTATTTTCAGCATCAATTTATAAAGAACATACATACTTACAAAAAACTACATGAAGCTCTAACACTCAAATAAATTTGTATTACAACAGCATTTAGATTAATCTGAAAAATAGTAATGTATGTGTAGCTAAGAAATATTTATTCAGGGCCGGGCACAGTGGCTCATGCTTGTAATCCCATCACTTTGGGAGGCTGAGGCAGGCGGATTACCTGAGGTCAGGAGTTCGAGACCAGCCTGGCCAACATGGTGAACCCACGTCTCTACTAAAAATACAAAAATTAGCCGGGCCTGGTGGCGCGTGCCTGTAATCCTAGCTACTCGGGAGGCTGAGGCAGGAGAAATCACTTGAACCTGAGGGGCGGAAGTTGCAGTGAGCTGAGATGGCACCACTGTACTCCACTCCAGCCTGATGACAGAGCAAGACTCCCTCTCAAAAAAAAAAAAAAAAGAAAAAAAAATCATCATGGGATGGTGAAGCTCCTCAGGGTTAGGAGGGGCAAAGTATGGGAGGGGTGGTCTGGGAATTCTGATAGGGCTGTAGCTGTGGCAGAGTGTGGGAGAGTGTGGGAGAGTGTGGGAGAGAGTGGAAGAATGTGGGAGAGTGTGGGAGAGTGTGAGAGAGTGTGGGAGACTGGGAGAGTGTGAGAGAGTGTGGGAGACTGGGAGAGTGTGGGAGAGTGTAGGAGAGTGTGGGAGAGTGTGGGAGGGTGGGAGAGTGTGGGAGGGTGGGAGAGTGTGGGAGGGTGGGAGAGAGTGGGAGAGTGTGGGAGAGAGTGGGAGAGAGTAGGAGACAGTGGGAGAGTGTGGGAGGGTGGGAGAGAGTGGGAGAGTGTGGGAGAGAGTGGGAGAGCGTGGGAGAGAGTGGGAGAGCGTGGGAGAGAGTGTGGGAGAGAGTGTGGGAGAGAGTGGGAGAGTGTGGGAGAGAGTGGGAGAGAGTGGAAGAGTGTGGGAGAGTGTGAGAGTATGAAAGAGAGTGGGAGACTGTGGGAGAGTGTGGGAGAGAGTGGGAGACTGGGAGAGTGTAGGAGAGTGTGGGAGAGTGTGGGAGGGTGGGAGAGTATGGGAGGGTGGGAGAGAGTGGGAGAGTGGGGGAGAGAGTGGGAGAGTGTGGGAGGGTGGGAGAGGGTGGGAGAGAGTTGGACAGTGTGGGAGAGAGTGGGAGAGCGTGGGAGAGAGTGGGAGAGCGTGGGAGAGAGTGGGAGAGAGTGGGGGAGAGAGTGGGAGAGAGTGTGGCTGAGTGTAGGAGAGAGTGGGAGAGCGTGAGAGAGAGTGGGAGAGCGTGGGAGAGAGTGGGAGAGAGTGGGGGAGAGAGTGGGAGAGAGTGTGGCTGAGTGTAGGAGAGAGTGGGAGAGCGTGGGAGAGAGTGTGGGAGAGTGTGGGAGTGTGGGAGAGTGTGGGAGTGTGGGAGAGTGTGGGAGAGTGTGGGAGAGATTGAGAGTGTGGGAGAATATGGGAGAGTGTGGGAGAGAGTGGGAGAGTATGGAAGAGTGTGGGAGAGAGTGAGAGAGTGTGGGAGAGTGTGGGAGAGTGTGGAAGAGTGTGGGAGAGTGTGAGAGAGTGGGAGAGAGTGGGAGAGTGTGGGAGAGTGTGGGAGAGTGGGGGAGTGTGGGAGAGTGGGAGAGTGTGGGAGAGTGTGGGAGAGTGTGGGATTGTGGGAGAGTGTGGGACTGTGGGAGAGAGTGGGAGAGTGTGGGAGAATGTCGGAGTGTGGGAGAGAGTGGGAGAGTGTGGGAGAGTGTGGGAGAGTGTGAGAGAGTGGGAGAGTGTGGGAGAGTGTGGGATTGTGGGAGAGTGTGGGACTGTGGGAGAGAGTGGGAGAGCTTGGGAGAGTGTGGGAGTGTGGGAGAGCTTGGGAGAGTGTGGGAGTGTGGGAGAGAGTGGGACTGTGGGAGAGAGTGGGAGAGCTTGGGAGAGTGTGGGAGTGTGGGAGAGAGTGGGACTGTGGGAGAGAGTGGGAGAGCTTGGGAGAGTGTAGGAGTGTGGGAGAGAGTAGGAGAGTGTGGGAGTGTGGGAGAGAGTGGGAGAGTGTGGGAGGCGTGGTCTGGGAATTCTGATAGGGCTGTAGCTGTGGGAGAGCCACTGGGTGGAAGTCCTGTCTTTGGTAGGGGATGCAGTTAATCTTCAGTAACCCGAAGGAGGAAGCTGAGAGATTTACTTCCCTACTTTCCTCCTGCCACTGACCTCCTGCTGTTCCTACCCAATGGCTTGTGTGGTTTTTTTCTGCACCAGTTCTGTAATTCTCCAATTCTCTGACACCAACTGGGTGTATAATAGTTCAATTCAATTTTTTTTTTTAAATGGAGCCTCCTTTGTCACCCAGGCTGGAGTGCAGTGGTGTGATCTCGGCTCACTGCAACCTCCACCTCCCAGGTTCAAGCAATTCTCCTGCCTCAGCTTCCTCAGTAGCTGGGACTACGATGTGTGCCACCACACCCAACTAATTTTTATATTTTTAGTAGAGACGGGATTTCACCATGTTGGCCAGGCTGGTCTTAAACTCTTGACCTCAGTTGATCTGCCCGCCTCAGCCTCCCAAAGTGCTGGGATTACAGGCGTGAGCCACTGCGCCCGGCCATAGTTCAATTCAATTCTGACAGTAATTCCCAGACCCCATGGGTGAAGGGGTCAGTCTCATAAGAGGGTCCCCACTTGAGATGTATTCCAGGTTCCCAGGCTACCCACACTTCTGTCCCCCTTGGCTACAAATTCAGGGGTTTCCCGCTTAGGTTTAATCATTTGCTAGAATGACTGACAGAACTCAGGAAGATACTTCACTTACGTTTACCAGCTCCTCAGGAAGGAGAGAAGACAGGGACAGGCGAATGGGAGAGATGCCCTGGGCAGTGAGCTGGTGGAGGGAGGGGTGTGACCCAGAGCTCCTAGGCCCCGGCTGGGTACATCACCTTCCCATCAGTGTGTTCACCAACCCGGAAGCTCCCCACGTTGCTGTCAATCTCTAACCCCTCTCCCCTCCCCAAAGGTCAGGGGATGGGGCTGAAGGTGCTGCCCTCTAATTACATGTTTGATCTTTTCTGGTGACTAGTCCCCATCCTAAAGCCATCTTGGAGCTCCACCCTGAATCATCTCATTAGCATGAACTCAGGAATGGTTGAAACAGGCTGTGTTGAGTAACAAAAGACACTCCTGTCATGCAGGAAATGCCAAGGGTTTTAGGAGCTCTGTGCCAGGAACTGAGGACAGAGACCTAATATAGTTTTTAATTATACCACATGGCTCAACCCAATGGAACTCGAAGGCAAGTCAACCAGGCTTACACAGTCCAGGGAATGGCCTTCCAAAGCCCAGGGGCGGGTGGAGAAGGGTGGAGACGAGGTCTGGAGGGGAGTGGAGGACACCCCGCACACCCTGGCCACACGCACCTGCTGTCCAGGGGTTCCCAGCACCACATCTTCCCACAGGCCAGGGAGGGAGCAGGACATTCACTGCAGCCCAGCCGGGCAAGAATTCAGAAGGCAGTGGCACCCTGGCCCCACTCAGGCTCCGCCAGGGACACAGCTAGCTTGGGGTAGACTCTTGCCCCTGCTTCCCATCCTGTTCTGCCTGAGGGATGAACGATGAGCCAGAGCTGTTTCCTTAGCCAAATGCCCATGGCCTCTTTCTCCACTGCTTCTCAGCATCAGCCCTGCAGCCCTCGCCTCTGGCTTCTGCCTGGCCAACTGCCATGGCTTCCTAACTGGTCCTCCTGGGTCCAGCTTCTCTCCAGCCAGCAATGGCCCTGCACAGCCCCCTAACAACACAGCTCCTAGCCTGCCATCCAAGGCTTGTCACCCCATGACACCTCATTTCTCAGTGTATTCATTTCCCTAAGCTCCAGACATACCAAACTCCTGCCAGTCACCAGGTGCAGCCTGTGCTTCCTGGCCTCCAAGTTCCCGTGGTCTGCTCTTCCTGCCTTATCCCATCTCTACCTGCCAGAGTCAAGCTTCTCCTCATCTGCCAGCTCCTCCAGGACAGCTTTCTACACCCTCAATCTCAGCTCTTTGAATGCTCTCAAGTTTCCATGTGCGTAACTCTAGCAGTGACCTTGTCCTATACGCTTTTTCTCGTGTGTTTTCCCAACACGTACTGATGGGGTTCTTCCTAAGCCAGGCGCTGTGCCAGGCACTCAACAGAGAGTGGCGAGGGAAGTGGACCCTTGTCCTGTCCTCATGGAGCTTGCATCAGCCTAGCTGGGGAGACACACATTAATGAAAGAATCATACAGGCAACTGTCAAATGCAAGAGGGACGGTGCTGCCAAGGAGTGGGATGTGCGGCCAACTGAGGACAGAACTGGGGATTTGCTTGAGTCGCGGAAGGCTGGGAAAACTTTTCCAAGGAAATCACACTGAGCTGAAAGCTGGGGGAAGAGTAGGGAAAGTTAATTAGGTGAAAAGATGAGGGCGGGGTAATCCAGACAGAAGAGACGGTGTGTGCAGAAGCCTTGTGTTGTATCTGCTATGCTCCTGTCTTCCCCCTGAACTATAAACGGTGGCCTTTTTGTGGCCACATCTGCTTCTGGATATGTCTAATCTCAGCCCAGGGCCTGGTTCTTATAGGCACTCAACAAATCTTTAAGTTGAATTAAATGGATCGAACTGAATTCCCACTCCCAAGCAGGCTGCTGCAGACCCCAGAACACCCTCCCCTACCCCCCGAGTTTGAGCCCAGGGCCCGGGGCAGTTTCAGTGACTGCTGCTGTCTGAGCTACATTCAGCTTTCAAGTGGTGCCAGCAGCCTGAGCCCCTCTGAGCCAGCAGCGGGGATTGTCTGTGGGCTGCCAGCAATATTGGCCATGGGGGCTACAGGCGAGGCCAGGAGCAGTGACCAGAGTGACCAGCACTATCTAGATGCTGCCCTTGCAAACAGTGACTGGAGGATGCCATGTGGAGGGAAAACTGCTGACCCAGCATCAGAGCAGCTTCTGCTTTGAGCAGATCCTCTGACCCCTGACGGGCAAGTGCCTCACCCCAGACCCTGGGGCCAGATACAGAGCGCCAGAGTCCCAGAGACGCCAGGGAGGCACTCGAGACGGCCCGGCACTGCTGCAGATCAGAGCCAGCATGCTAACAGTCATTTGGACCTGGGAGCTGACAAGGCCACTCTCTGCTAAAGAGGCCTGCGTAGGCCATTCTGTCAAGTGGGGCCTCATGTACAACTGCTTCTTGCAACTGCCTTGCGTGTGGGAGAAAGGGGAAAGTTGGGGCTGGGTCTTCCTGTTCCGGCCCTCTGGGGAGCCAACCGGCACAACTGTCCCTAACGCCTGTGGTGCCCGGGTCAGGTCGGGGGTGGGCAGGGCTCCTCGAGGACATTGGAGGGTCGTGGAGAGGGTACGTACCCTGCGGGCTCCTGCAGGCCTGATGTCCCAGCACCCAGCAACCCAGGCCTCTCACGGAGACAAAGGGGCACATACTTGAACTCATCAGGATGCAACGGATGGCCTGCGCTCCCCAGTCCAGGGCCACCCCAAGCCTTCCAGCGTCTCCCTATTCCCTATTCCCTCCTAGAGAAGCCCGTGGTTAGCTTGGCATTTTAGAAGTTGAGCACCATTGCACACAAACCCCCTTCAGCCTCCTTCACTCCAGCCCTGCTGGACCGTGTCTTCCTACCCAGCATGTTCCTGCCACATTGCTCATGCCACCTGGAGTCTTTCTACTCCATCCCAGCAGATTCCAGCTCTGCCCAGCCCACATTCCTTTCACCTCCTCTACACGACCTTCTGAGACTTCTGCAATTAGAAGCAATGTGTCCCCCTTCTTTGAGTGGCACTTCTTACTCCCTAGGTTGTCTCATAGCTACTTGTGCACTTGTCTGATCAGCCCCTTTGGCCTTACCTCTGAGAACAGGAATCCTGTCCCCAACACTCATTCCCCGTCTCCCCTCCACCTCCCCTGCACCCAGCACCCTGTACCAGCATGGTTGCCCTTGCCCACACTGAACGCCAGTTGACCTTGGGGTAGTCACTGGGAGCTCAGCCCTGGGACTCCAGCTGTCCCATTGAGTCCATCAGCATTCAGGGATCCTGCGTAAGACAGTTACAGAGGTGCCGTCCCTGTAGTCTCAAAGCCCTTTTCGTCTCCCAGAGGAGGTAGAGATCTTCCTGCCCAGAGAAGAGCAGAGCTGAGATGATGCACAATGTTTTCTGGGCTGTCAGCCCTCCCGGCGGTCATTATTAATCCCTAGAAAGGCTGTGCTTAGGTCATTATTCAGGAGAAAATGTACAACCCAGACCAAGGCTGGCTTTTGGCAGAGGCAGCAGCCAGAGGAGCCAAGAACATTTGTCAAGAGGGGAAGCATCACAGAAGGCCTTGCCCTGCTGCTCCTCCCAGGGGGCCAGTGGCTCTAAGATCCCCTTCAGCTTCTCTTGCCTCTTGCTTGCTTTGGAATGGCCCCATTCTGGGCAGATGCTGGGCCTCAAACCACCCTATTGAGGTCTGACAGGGGAGAGGAGAGCAGCCAGTCTGGACGATGGGTGGCCGACAGGAGGGTGAGGCAGGGTTGACCTTTGAGCCACACCTCCGTTGAGGGACAGGGCGCTTTTCCCTTCCCACTTATAAAGCTACTCTTTTCCCTGCCACTGCCAGGCATCTGAGTGATCTGGGCACCATGATGGTAGCAGCTACTATTCCCATGTCTGCCATGCCCAGGTACTGCTCTAAGCACCGCGCATCTTAATACTCACAAAATATTGTGAAATGGTTTCTAGTTTCATCCCCACTTGATAGTTAGAGAATCTGAGGTACAGAGAGGTTAAGTAAGTCATCTAAGATCACACAGAGAGTAAGCAGGATTTAAATCCAGGACCATCTATTCTAACGGCGGAACAGTTATTTCTTCTGCTGTTTCTGGTATTCAAAATTCCACTGCCGTCAGCTGAGAAAATGCATGTGCAACCTTGACCATGTCACCTCGCCATCCTGGGCCTGCTGCCTTTTCAACAGAAAGGAGATGATCTTGGGAAATACTTGCAGTGAGAATTCATTTCATTAAGGGCATTTTGCAAAGTGCTTGGAGGCCCTGGAGGACCGAGAGCCAGAAAACATCTGCATAGAAGCAGCGTGGGCATGAACGGGTGCTAGACCCATAGGTGCTGATATCTTCCCAAGGCCATGTCGACAAAGCGAAACTAGATGGTGGCGCCATTGCCCCAGCCAGCCTTGGTGCTGGCACTTTGACCAACGAGGCCGTGTCTTGTTCTACCTGATGACATCACCTCTGGTAATGGGTCTTCCTGCTTGTCTCCCAGAACTCTGTGTTCAATTCCTTAACAGAAACTAAGCAATAACATAAGGAAGTCCACATGTCATTAACATTCTGAGGAGATGGAGTCACTCTTGTGAATGAAACACCCAGTTCCAGGTAGTTTTTGCCTGACATCTCACTGTTTCATTATTTCACTCAGCTTCTCACTGCCAGTGCAGGCTGCTGGCTCTTTTCCCCAAGGCCCCCATCTCAGGCCTTTAATTTCTTTTGGATTCCTGGGTGGAGAATTCCAGGGTGTACCAGCCACAGGCGGTAATTCATTTTTATTTTTATAATTTTTTTTTTTTTGAGACAGAGTTTCACTCTTGTTGCCCAGGCTGGAGTGTAATAGCACAGTCTCGGCTCACTGCAACCTTCGCCTCCTGGGTTCAAGTGATTCTTCTGCCTCAGCCTCCCGAGTAGCTGGGATTACAGGCATGCGCCACCACATCCCTCTAATTTTGTATTTTTAGTACAGACGGGGTTTCTCCATGTTGGTCAGGCTGTTCTCGAACTCCTGACCTCAGGTGATCCACCTGCCTCGGCCTCCCAAAGTACTGGGATTACAGACGTGAGCCACCGCGCCAGGCCAGTAATTCATTTTGGAAAGCATCTGACCTGGTCCTTTCCAGGGTGTACCAGCCACAGGCAGCGATTCATTTTGGAAAGCTTCTGACCTGGTCCTTTACTGTCCTCCTGCCTGCAAGACCCAGATTTGGCTTGGGTTTGGCCATGTTACCTTTGCCTGGAAGGACAAACAGGCACAGGGTGACTGACTCACAGCTTTTCTAGGTGACTGGTTCTAACGACAAAGACTGGCTCTTGGGGAGTTTAGAGCATGTGAATTATGGGAAACTTGGATTGGAAGCAGCTCCCCACACAATCTGTAGTTTGACTCTTGTTGATGTTTGAATCTTTTCTATTATATTCCCAGCAAGTGGTTGTCAAGCATTTCCTTGCATGCCTTCATTGATGGAGAGCTCACTACATCCCCAGCCAGCCCAGTGCCTTCATTGATGGAGAGGTCACTACATCCCCAGCCAGCCCAGATGGAAAGGGCAGTCCTTTGGTGTTTTCACAGAAATTCCCTACCACGGAAACCAGAAGTAGGGAGCTAGGAGCACCTGCTTAACTAATCCTGCCAGAGGGTCGAACATCCCCTTAGCCATTAGCTCTGAAGGGGCCCTTGGAGATGACCTGGCCCCACGGCCTGATTTAACAGAGATACAAGCAACTTCTCTAGGCATAAGTTATCAGCGGCAGGTCTTCCTCTAATTGTACTGACAGCTGACACTGGTTGGGACCCTGATTACCTTCCAGGAACTTCGATCACCGCTTCATGCTGTATGATCTCATGTAATTCAAGCTGCTGTTGGGCACTTGTAAGATGGTTATTATTCACATAACAGATGAGGTGACCAAGGTTCAAAGAAATAAAATAATTTGCCCAAAGTCACAGCAGCTCATTAATGGCAGAGCCAGGCCTTGAACCCAGGCCTGTCTGAATCCATGTTCTCGGCTACTCTTCTCGTCTAAGCATGGTGCCTGGCTTCACAGAAAGTACAAGGGTTGAATTTTCTTTTGCGGAGGAAATTGATTGGGACTTATTATTAGGAATTTTAAGATGCATAGTATTCTCTGAGTCTGTGTATAAATCTGAGGTTAGGTCTATGCAAATAAGAAAATTTGGGGAAATATATAAGCAAATGATAGAAATCTGGTTTAGCTGCTTGTCTGCACATCTAGACACTTCCTCCCAAACTCGTCTGCATGTGTAGTTACAGTCCGAAGGCCTGGAGGGTACCTGTTATTCTCGTCAGGAGAGTAATTTGTTTCATTTCCTGACTTGTATGATCTCCAGGTGAGATCATGAGAAGCTAGGGATGCCTAGTATTTAGTTTATAAGAACAGAGCGCCAAAGAAGATTTTTTTAAAAATTGCAGTGGAAATTGCTGATTGCTGGAAAAGAAGTTAACATGATCTTATTTAAAACAATGAAAAGAACTTTTTAGCAATTAATTTTCCCTAAGATGAAAACTTCGCTAAGTCAAAGCTACAGTTTGAGATTTAGCTGTGAGAATTGCTCTAATACGGAGAGACAGCCTTTGGGTACTTAAATTTTTCAGTGCTGACTTAATTAAGGTTTTAGAGCATCCCAAGGCACTCGTCAAAGCTCCTATGTTTCTCGTTGCCTCCTAGCAAAAGCAAGAGGGGAAGCTGGCTGAAATTTCTGTATTTCCACTCAGTTTCTCCAACAAAACCTGCTGGTTGAAGGTAAGATTTCTTATTAGTCTGGAGGTCATTGGGCTAAATAATTCCTCACATTTTCCTGAAGTCAGATTGAACTTTGTTGTTGACTTTTCTGTTGCACGATTGAAACTGTTTTTGCAAAAATTATAACTGAGACGATTACTCCAGTGAAAGAGATCTGTCCTGACTGGCTCCATCTTGCGTCTAACCTCCAGGCTGTCCTTGTTCATTCTGGGGGCGTAGGCTGAACTAACGTTGGGAGGAACTTAGTTTATGGTTTAGCTTTGAAACAAAGATGGTAACAGCCCTTTCGCAAAACAAACCCCCTTTCTGCCTGGGGACTAGACTGCTTTTGCAGGACTCACAAATTAGCCACAAGATTAGAAATTATGGTTTAGGAGTCCTGCAGCTGGAGGCTACAAGATTCTAAACCTCCCCACATTTCTCTTGGGGATAACGTCACTGTTGTAAAACCTGAGATCAATGATTGAGATATTTTGCAGGTCCTGCACTCGGTGGATCAGCTGTCACCACCGAGACTGACGAACTGGCTCATCTAGTCTTGTGGCCCGCACCCAGCAACTGACTCAGCACCAGAGGACAGCTTCACTTCCCTATGATTTCATCTCCAACCCAACTGACCAGAACTCCCAACTCACTGGCCTTCCCCTACCCACCAAATTATCGTTAGAAACTCTGATCCCCAAGTGCTCGGAAGACTGATTTGAGTAATCATAAAACTCCAGTCTCCCACACGGCTGGCTCTGTGTGAATTACTCTTTCTCTATTGCAATCTTCCTGTCTTGATAAATCAGCTCTGTCTAGGCCACAGGCAAGGTGAACCCTGGGCTGTTACACCCTGATGGGGTTACCTTTGAGAAGAAAGCATCTCCAGAACGCAAGAAACAGAATCTTTCTTTTGCCTTTTCCAGCTGTCTTGGAGGGAGACTTTTACCAAAGCTCCATGTCACTTTGCACACAGGGCTGCGCTTGGGGCAGAGTGGCTCTGACCATGTATTTAGGCCAAGCTGGGGCCTTCTATTAATACCACTGGCGATTTGGAAGCAGACTCATCAGGTTGGTGTATGTGATGAATAGCCATGGATATTTATATATTTATATATGCATCACTTAACAAGGGGAATATGTTCTGAGAAATACATTAAGCAAGTTCATCATTGTGCAAACATCATCGAGTGTACTTACACAAACCAATATGGTATAGCCTATTAGACACCTGGACTGTCCGGTATCATCTATTGCTCCTCCACTGCAAACCTGTACAGCATGTTACTGTGTTGAATACTGCATGCAATTGTAATGCAATGGTAAGTATTAGCATATCTAAACATGCCTAAACATAGAAAAGGAACAGTAAAAATGCAGGATTACAATCTCTTTGGACCCCTGTCATATAGACAGTCTGTTGTTGACTGAAATGTACTTATAGTTGTATGGCGCCTGACTGTATTTCCATGAAATTTTGGACTCTACCAATGTTTATTTGTTGGATAACTATGGAAGAGTGAAATGGCACTTCGGCCATTTTGATATGTGTGAAATTGCCATCTCAAAAAGCTGCACTAGTTCAAATGCACACTAAGAGTCTCTGCCTCTGAAGTCTGCTTCCCCACGCCGTTGTCAACACAAAGTGATATCAGAGTTTTCCATCTTTGCTGATCGGAAAGATGAAAATGGTGTTGGCTTGTTTAGTTTGTATTTCTTTAGTTAGGAGTGAGCTCGAACATCTTTTCACGTGTTGATTGGTCATTTGTTTGGACTTCTATTCATGTCCTTTGCCCGTGTTTTCTTCCATTGTTATTGGACTGTAAGAACCACTGACCTCTTCGTTTGATGTGCTAAAGTTTGATGTGTTAATGTCAACACCCTCCTCCCAGCTCCCCTCTTCACAGCACCGATGATGTCTGCGGGCCTGAAATTCAAATAGACAGGGGGAGCTCTTTAGGGTCCCTTACTCACACACTGCCTTTGAGGCTTGAAATTCTATGACCCAGAGAATTCAGCATTCCCGATCGTTTCTGGTTCTGCAGGAAAACAGGCCAACAGGAGATTTTGCTTGTTGTTCAGTGCCTCAGCCTGACCAACAGGATGGTGACAAGGACAGGGGTGTGTCCTGTTGTCCTGATTCAACTTCAGTCTTAGGCAGGCCTTGTGTGTCTCTTGATTTGGAGGTTGGAACTTTCTCAGTAATCCTGCCCCTCTTCCCTGTGGCGGCCAAACTGCCGTGTATTTCAGGCTGTTCTTGTGCCCAAGAGAGTTTTCTGCCCCCTCCCCACCACCCACCCAACAGAAGACCTCTAATCAGCTGGATCCAGCCAGCGTGGTCTCTGCCCCTCCTCAGAGGTTGAAGTTTTTATCTTTACTCCTTCTCCTACTTACAGTGAGTGTTCTTGGGACAGCAAGCTTTGCCCTTTCCCTATTGGCTTAAGGCCTCAGGGGAGAAGATCCTGGACAAGGCTTTATGCTTTTGCCTGCAGCATCAGTGCTCCTATCTGCAGGACTGCACCTCTCAGGGTGGCTTTCTCCTGTTCTCTCTCCTGTCCAATCTTTCTTGAGAGCACGGGGTGGAGGTTTCTGGAGAAGTCTGTATGTGAGAGCCCCTCTTGTGTCTGCAGTCTCAGAGTCTGCAACCCCCTGCCAGCCCACACTTCATATTTAGTGATTCTTTAAGGTTCAGGTAGAACTTTAAAGAATCTTCTGGAATGTAGAGCTGTGGCTACAAAGCAGCTTTAGTTTCTCTGTTAGGGACTGTTTTTCCCAGCCTCCCTTGCAGCTAGGTGAAAGACTAGTTTTCACAAATAAGATAATAATAGAACTGGTGTCTTTCACTAATATGTTGTGATGATTAAGAAGTGTGCCTTTTCTGTGGCCTCTTTTGTGATTCACCAGCTGAATGAGAGGACTCTGAGGTCCTAGCAGAGGGAAGAATTCAAGACAGACAAAGCCAATCACAGAAGGCTGCCCAGAAATGTCTGCCTTGGACTCTGCCATGATGGGAAATAAATGTCTATTGTGTTAGGCCACTGAAATTTTGAAGTTTTTATCACAGGAGTTAGACTACCCTGACTCACTGAAAGACCGGTTGGCAAAGAAACATCAGTCTTTGATAATGTTAGCCATCTCTGCCACAGTCTTGGAGAGATTGGGTAGACAAGGATGTTGATCACTTGGTTCCAGAAAGGATTAAGTCTTGAAAAGACCCCATGGAATACTTTACAACCATCCTCAGCGAGGGGATATTTGGAGTGTGCCCTTGGGTGATTTAGAGTGTGAGGTGGGGGAGACTTGAGGTGTGAGCAAGAGGATATTGGAGCTGTGAGCTAGGGAGATTTGGGAGTGTGAGCTGACCGTTTCCTACACTTAGGCAGGGGCATAGGCTGAGGCTTATTTTGCCATATTAAATGCAAATTCTTCCATCTACCTCTTAAGGGTCTTCATAATCTTGCCCCAACATACTTTCCTAGCCTTCCTGTGCTGTTCCTCTGCTTGTCCCCCAGGCTGGGGGTACATAGTGTCCTATCACCCTCCTTGAGAGCAGATCAGTTTCCATTCACTCACTTCCTCATCCATTCATTTACTACAGAGGAGCACAAAAATGAATCCATTAAGGCCCTACCCTCAGAAGTTCCAGTGCTTATGTGTAATGACCTTTTCAGAATGTGCCTTTGCTGGGAACTTGAAATGCTGATACCAGAAGGCCTCCTTCCTTGGGGAAATATCCCTTTACTGCCCTGCCTTTCTCTGAGTCAATACTTACTGCAGACACTCTAGGCTGGTTCTGCTGTCTACACAACACAAGAGTCCCTTCCACAGATTTCCCGGCAACAGTCACCTGGGGTACACTAGAGGTAGGCCAAGGTCAGGGGGTTCACTGCTTCCTGGGGCATCCAGCTAAAATGTTCTTCCTTGTATGGAACTAAATCCTGTTTCCCTTTTGTTCCTACTTTGGCCCTCTGGGGTTAAGGTACAAATCTGCCTCATTGTCCCCAAGGGAGATCTTCAGAGATTCATCGGGTCTTTTCTTTAGAAAGACGTCCAATAGACACCACTGTCTTGCTCTGAGACCCTGCTCACCTTGGTTTTATTGAGTTCATCACAGAGGTCCTCCAGGTCACGCTCCCCATTCCTGGCATCCTCACTTGCATCTGTGTGGACTCTGCTTCTCAGGTCACTGACCACATGCCAAGGAATGGCAAAGCGCTAAGTTAAAACACGGTCTGCTTTGACGTGCTCCAGCCAACACTGTGTAGGAGGAAACTGGGAAGGCTGTCCTGGTAGACAGGCACTTTGTCCTCTCACTCTGGAAAACTTTAAGGAAGATCTTGCATACATTTGGGCATATTCAGAGATGGGCTTGTAAAAGGTTAAACTGAGTTTTTTAGAAGTTATCAATTTGCTTTTCTCCCTTTGGACATTCTCCAAATGACACTCTTTTTGGAAAAAAATTTAAATAGTCTGAAACTCCATGAACTACACTTTAAAGCTGTAGTGGGCAGTAAAAATGTGGCATCTGTTTAACTGATTGCAATTTCTACTGGAAGGATCTGTGAGCAGCATTTTTAAAAGCTTTTTCTTTGCCTTTGGTTTCTCTTTGTGTCCCATTTGAGTAATTTCCTCTGACATCCTTCTGTCCCTGGGCCTAGAAGCCTGGTAAATAAGCTGGCCCCAGAGAGATCCAGGAGCCAGCAATATCCTGGAAACCTTAGGCCACGAGGTTAAGCACAAAACCGCTCTCTTTCCAGGAAGGAATGATTGAATCAGAGTAACGACCTTGGCTTTCAATTAGTCCTTGCCCGCTTTTCCCACTGTTTTCCTCTCTGCTGCCTGCCCACCATGCCCCAAGCTGTGGAGGAGCTGGACCTGCTCCAGCTCTCCTGACCCTGGGACGCTGCACAAGTGTATCCTGTCATTGGTGTGTGCCTCAGGACTTCATGGGCCTACAAAGCTGAGCTGAGTCAAGCTTCCTCCCCAACTCCGAGAAGAATGCCTGTCAGGAAGCTCAAATATTTAGAGAATGTGAAATACAGGATTTTAATGGAAGCATTTTTCACCTCCTCTAGAAAGAGGCTATAGAGTTAGTGGTTGGTCTGTCTGCAAATTATTCTTACTCACCCTAGTGTGCCTTCCTGATTTCAACACAACAAGCTCTTGGTGCTTTTGTCTACCACAAAGAGATTTTGGCTGCAGTGATTCTCTCCACAGGTGCAGTCCAGTGGCTGTTGAAATGCAGGCACGGCTGTTAGTAAAGGGACCTGCCTCTGGATGTTCTTCTGCAATTATGGTGCCAGCCATGCTACAGGAAGACGTCAGGCAGGATGTCAAAACGTATTTCTAGATACTGTGCCTGGACTTGAGACCATGATGTTAGCAGCAGGACAGGAGAAACTCTAGTGCCTCTTTTGCTACTTGGCTCCAACACAAGTGGATAAAGTTTTCAATAATATTTTACTTTAAATTGCCATCCTTTCCATGGGAAGTGCCAAACCCTCTCCAGTCAATGCAATAGAGATGTTGCCAAAAGTAAAATTATACAATTTTTGCTTTGTCTGGTATGGGCTGTTGGATGAGTTCTCTTCTTTGCTGAAATAGATACATATTTATACATATCATAATGAAGATGCTTGAGGCTGGGTGCACTGGCTCACACATGTATTTCCAGCACTTTGAAAGGCCGAGATGAGAGGATCTCTTGAGCCCAGGAGTTCAAGACCAGCTTGGGCAACACAGTGAGGCCCTGTCTCTACAAAAAAATTAAAAAATTATCTGGGTGTGGTGGCACACGGTCATAGTCCCGGCTACTCCTCAGGCTGAGATGGGAGGATTGTTTGGGCCTGGGAGGCGAAGACCTGGGTGAAAGAGTGAGACTCTGTCTCAAAAGAAAAAAAAAATGCTCAAATTAAACATTAAAATAATGAAGTTGAGAGCATAATTCACATCTCTGGGCTATTGAGCTCCAACTACTTCACTGCTTTGGAATTAAAAAAAAAAATCCTTGTGTAGCAGTATTGGCTTTTCCAAATGAAATTGGGCTATACAAACATACTTTGAGATTGTGTGATTTCACTTAAAATATGTGTCCTGGCTCAGAGACCTCATACAAAATCCAGTACGTTCAGAGAAACATAATCCTTACTCTTGGATCACTTTAGAAAAAAAGAGTTCAGCCTTATGTGAAGCCAGAACAAAAACTTTTTTACAGCCAAAGCCTTCCGTGTGGTGTTTGAGCCCGACTATTACTTCGTTGAGTGGGAATAATGGCAGGGGACGGGAGAAGCCACGTGACTAAAGCAAAGTTCACGGTGTGACCGCTAGGGGATGGATCTGAAAAGTTCACGGTGTGACCGCTAGGGGATGGATCTGAAAAGTTCACGGTGTGACCGCTAGTGGATGGATCTGAGTCACACGGCACCAAAGTATCTTCACAGCAATGACTCTGTACTGGCCTGCAGCAACCTCAATTCTTGCCTCCCTGGAAGAAAAAATTTGACTAAGGGACATAAGACAGAATGAGAGACCAAGGCAAGTTTTAGAGCAGAAGTGAAAGTGCATTCAACAGCTTTGGAGCAGGAATGAAAGGAAGTACAGTACACTTGGAAGAGCTCCAGGAGGGTGACTTGAGAGATCAAGTGCACAGTTTGACCTTTGACTCGGGGTTTTATATGTTGGCACACTTCCGGGTGGTCGCAACCCATCTCCCCTGATGCTTCCCTTGGGGTGGGCTGCCCACAAACATAGTGGCTTGCCAGCACTTGGGAAGGCCGCATGCGCAGTGTTTACTGAGGTCGTGCGCATGCTCACTTGAGGCGTTTTTCCCTTACCAGTCCAGCATTCCTAGAGGAAGGTCATATACCAGTTAAACTCTGCCATTGTTCCTCTTAGTGCGCATGCTTGAGCTCAGTTGCCAAGCCCCTGTGATCTCACTGGGAAGCTGCTGATCGCCAGTTTCAGATGTTTCTATCGATTGGAAGACTGCCTTTCCCTAGTGCTGGCTGCAACCAATTATTATTAATATTTTAAAGAGACAGTTAACAATCGCCAGACCATCACCCGATGGTCGCCTGACATTCCTGGTCGGGGGTGGGGGGCCCTTTCCTGCCCTGCTCATGTCTGACTACCTACAGTAACAAAGGTCCTTTGAGACTCATCCCCCTGCCTCATTCCCTGACTCCCCATCAGCACTTGCTGCTGCCTTTCCACTTGGGAGGAAGGAGTGTGGAGAGACTGAGTAGGCGGGGACAAGTGGGCAGTGAGAATTTGAACATATCTCCTTCAGTGTGGGGTGTATGATTTGCAGATGAGGAATAGATTGATAACATTTCTTTGACTTTGAAAATGCCTTTGACCCTTGCAACACAAAACTTGCTTTACTAGCTTGGAAGACACATATGACTACATCTGTTTGTAATGTTCAGACTAATCACTTTAACCACCCCCACAGCCAAACTCACAGGAAGTTTGTCCCTCTTGAGATAGTCCACCTTGTTTATCTGAGAATTCTTGTGCTCTCTCAGTCTGAAGGGACTTGTTGTGGGCTGAAGAAGGGAAGAACCAAGGCTCCCCCTCAGTCTTTCTCATTAACTGATTGGGTTGGGGAATCTACACTTAGGGAGGGCTAAGTTTCTTTTGTTCTCTGACTCCACATCCAAATGCTGCTAGTGGTCCATGGGGAGCTTTGGAGGAGGGTCTACTTGGACTTCTTTTCTGCCAGATCGTCCCAGACTCAATCATCTCAGCCCATCAGAGATCTTCTAATAGTGGGAATCTTCAAAAGGAAGGAGTCAGTGTTGCTTGTGAACTCTTCTCTCAGGAGGCTTCTTGACCTCTGCAAGTTCACCAGTCTCTTCCCAGAAGAGGGCAGTGAGATGGAGGAGGGACATGCTCATACTTGGTTTGGAAAATCTTCATGCTTGTGAATGAATGTAGGTTTAACCTTTTCCCACTCCCAAGGAGAATTCTGTCCACAGTAGGAAGGTCTCACAAGACACAGGAGAGCTATGATGTTTCGTTGTGTTATGCACTAGAGAGTTTGAGGCTGTGGCAAGTGCTAGAAAGGCGTAAAATTTAATCCTAAGAAGTTTACCTTGACTTCAGCTATCTGCTCCGAGTAGAGGAGATACCTGGTAGCAGTGACATTAGTTTCAGAGTCTGCTCGCCTAGGCATGCGTGACTAACTGACAGTATATAGAACCTAGTCTGTGACCAGTTTTCTTTTCCCCAAAATTTTATTTAAAAAATTTCAATCCTACAGAAAAATATCAAGAACAGCTCAATAATAGGCACTTATGATCTGCATACTTTTCTGTAAGTATGTGATACTTCAATAAAAATTAAGAATAATATGATAAACATTCATATATTCTTCAGCTAGATCCACCAATTTTAATGTTTTGCTACATTCAAATTCTTTTTCTTCTCTCCTCCACCCAGACACACACAGAGAGATACACACGAACACACACGTATTCATTATATATTAAAATGTGTATATATATGCATATATATTCTAATTTTATTTAACTATTTGAGAGTATGTTGCAGACATCATGATTCTTCATCCTTAAATACTATTTATTGCCTAAAAATAGGGCATTCTCCTACACAAACATGATCCTAGTATTACTTTGAGAAAACATTGATACAAAAGTATTATTAGGTAGTCCATGTTAAAGTTTTCCTAAGTCCATTGTATATGGATTTAAAAAATATCTAGGATACAATCAAGGATCACACATTGCATTTAGTTGCCAAGTCTCTTTAGTATCTTTTAATCTAGAATAGTCCTCCTGTTTTCTATTTTTGTTGGTTTTTTATAACACTGACATTTTTGAGAAGTCTAGAGAATTTGAATACTTCTGATTTACAGAACTTGAATATTTCTGATTGTTTCCTCAGGATGTATGTTAAACATTTTTGACAGGAATAGTACCTAGATGATATTGTTTACTTCCCATTCACTGTATTTCATGGTGGTGGGGTGGGGTAAGGGGAACCCAATGTCTTCTAGTCCCATTATATAAAGGTGATGTTAAAGTTTGATCGTTCAATTAAGGTGACATTGTTTGATTGTTCACTTAAAGTGATGTCAGTCAGATTTCTCCTCTATGACTAAAATACAACTCAACTTCCAAAACGAATCTCATAAACATGACACAAGATTGAACATTATTAAAAACACACGAAAAGGAGTTTCAAAATGAAGGAGAAAGGAGAAAAGAGTTCATGAACCTTAATAAAGATGAATAAAAACCATCCAATCTGAATATCATGGAAAAAAAAGACTAAACAAAATGAACAGAGCCTCAGTAAACTGTAGGATGATATCCAAAAAGGCCTAAGATCCATGTAGTTGTGGTTCCAAAAGGAAAAGACAGAGATAATGAAGCAAAAAAAAAAATTTTTTAACAAATAGCGACTGGATTTTCTAAAATTTGGTGAAACACACAAATCTACATATTCCAGTTCAGAAAATTCCCCTTTTTCCCTGCTCCCCTGCCCCATCCAAATATACAAAGAAAGCCATACCTGAGCACGTCAAAGTCAAACTGCTGAAAACTACAGATGAAAAGCTTTTGAAAGTAGCCGGAAAAAAATGGCACTTTACATGCAAATTGCAATCGCATGACTTATCAGAAATAATGGAGGCCAGAAGATAGTGGAATGGCAACTTTAAAGTGCTGAAAGGGACTTCTGGTTTCAGGTCCAATATGTAGAGAGCTTGGAAGTCATGATTTTCCTTTTTACAGTAAGAAAATGCTGAACAAACTGAAAATCAGCAACTTTTCATGGGCTCCTCAGACAGCTGAGGTATCAAGGCAAGCACCGCATGTGATCTGGGGAGACAGTTGCATCCAGAGTCACGGCGGAGACGTGTTTTCCCAGAGCAGAAGCCCCTGAAGCCAAACTCCCCGGCGGGCTTGAGTTCGCTTTGTTCAAACTGGTAGGAACACTTCAATTTTGCGTAATTTTGATGGATTGCCAGATGCTGAGTGGACGAGTGTGAAAGTGGGAAACTCCTGGGGGAGGCAGTCTTTGGCCTTCCTCGCAGTGTACGGGTTTTACCTCCGGGAAATCACCAGGTTCGCATGGTGAAGAAACAACAAAGAGCCAGCAAAGATACTGTCACGGCTCTGGCAGGAGGGGAATGGCGACCATAGTGAAAAGAGCATTTTACATAACACAGACCTACTCTTCAAGATTCCCAGAGCTTTAACCCATCTGCAGGAAAGGCATTTCTCCTACTCCAGCTCCTTGTCTCACCTGAGGTGGAAGTGGTGATGGGAAAGCTGAGAAACACCTGCCAAAGTCACAGCCCGGGGACCCAGACCCACTAAAAGACTATGATTTGGCCGGGCGCGGTGGCTCACGCCTGTAATCCCAGCACTTTGGGAGGCTGAGGCAGGCAGATCACGAGGTCAGGAGTTCAAGACTCGCCTGACCAACATGGTGAAACCCTGTCTCTACAAAAAATACAAAAATTAGCCAGGCGTGGTGGCGTGCGCCTGTAATCCCAGCTACTTAGAAGGCTGAGGCCAGAGAACCACTTGAACCCAGGAAGCAGAGGTTGCAGTGAGCCGAGACTGCATCACTGCACTCCAGCCTGGGTGACAGAGCGAGGATCCTTCTCAAAAAAAAAAAAAAAAAAAAAAAAAAAGACGATGATTTAATCATGTGATTATAGATGACTTCCTCTTCTCTACACTTTGTTACTGTAGGGAACAAAGAAAAACTTCCTCTTTGCTCTCTGAAGGTTTGCTGACAATCAACTGACAAAAGGCAGATGAATAGAGACAAAGACACACAAATTCATTGTACTGTGTGTAGCATGGGGGACTTGCAGGAGAATGATCACCCAATAACCCAATGGAATCCAGATGTTTATAGAACTTTCTTCATAGGGGAGGGAGCAAATGGGAAATGTAGGTAATTCTTTCTTATTTTTTTCTGAATCTAATTTGAAAAGCCATGTTATTTCTTTTGAGGATCAATAAATTATTATTAGGGAGAATGAGTGGATCAAAAGTTAATCTGTAAATGATTCTCTTTGGAATGTGAATGACTCTGAGAGACAGATATCTGATGAAAAGGTCCATCCTGGTGTGGTTACATTCCTCAGCCTTCATCTCTGTCATAGACATTGAGATTTCAGGGAGGGGATGGGAAGCAATTGTTCTCCTTGGTGGGTCCAGTTTTTATGTAGCTAAGAAAAAACCCATTCCAGCATCTGCTGATCTCTAAGAGCCTTAATTTAAAATACTCATCATACTGCGGCAATGTATTTTGGTGTGAAATTATTCTGGTTTCCTCCACCACCATTCCAAAAGGGCTCCAGTGTAATTCAGTACAGTGTATTACAGCTGAGAGAGTTGAAGACACAAATTCTTTCTAAAGAGGAGACAAAAATAAGGACAATAGGAATTTGAAGTAAGGTCCTTGGCCCCCTAAAGGCTTGCTGAAAACCATCATTGACATGAGGCAGATTGGTTAATGGGAGAAAAGGCATACAGATTTATTTAATGTGTATACATGGGAGCCTTCAGAATGAAGACCCAACCTCCCAGTGATGTAGAAAAGCTTGTATACCATCTCGAGGTTACCGATAGAATGGGGGCTTGCATCCTGATCAAACAGGCTGTGGTAGTGGGCAGAAGAGGAATTCTCTTGAGAGGATTACTAGGAAGAGTGAATGGATTCAGAACTCTGAGACAGTCACTGTACCTGTAACATGTCTGTTCAGGTGTGCTTAGGTTGTTGGACTTACTTTCCACAGTAGATAGGCAGATAAAGGAACTTCAACTTATATGGCAGAGAAAGTGATGAGGGAGATCAGAGAGACCTGGAAGCTTCTTCAGCTCAGCATGTCAAAATGCTGTATTTTGGAGTATTGGTTTCTAAGCCCCAACATACAGAAAACATTATACATGGCCCAACTTCTAGCCAGATTAACATAAACCTCACACTGATGGGCTATTTACATCAGTTTCTATTACTCAATTACATCATGTTTGGCTTTCAAAAAATGTTATAAGCTATGCTAAAAGGCAAGAAAAAGCAAAGTCTGAAGAAATGAGCAAGCACCAGAACCAGATCTGGATATGATGCAAATGTTGGAATGATCAGACAGGGAATTTAAAATGACTGTGATTAATACATGCAGGATTCTACTGCAAGGACATAGAGTTAATGTAAGCTCAGAGGTGGAAACTCTAAGAAAGAATCAAAAGAAAACACTAGAAATTGGCTGGGTGCAGTGGCTCATGCCTATAATCCCAGCACGTTGGGAGGCCGAGGAGGGTGGATCACGAGGTCAGGAGATCGAGACCATCCTGGCTAACATGGTGAAACCCACAAAAAATTAGCTGGTCATGGTGGCACATGCCTGTAGTCCCAGCTACTTGGGAGGCTGAGACAAGAGAATCGCTTGAACCCAGGAGGCAGAAGTTGCAGTGAGCCGAGTTGGTGCTACTGCACTCCAGCCTGGGTGACAGCAAGGCTTCGTCTCAAAAAAAAAAAAAAAAAGAAAACCCTAGAAATTAAATAAAAATACACTAACATAAATAAAGAATGCTGTCTGGGCACAGTGGATCACACCTGTAATCTCAGCATTTTGGGAGGCCAAGATGGATGGATCACTTGAGCCCAGGAGTCTGAGACCAGCCTGGGCAACATGGCAAGGCTTCGTCTCTACAACAAATACAAAAATTAGCTAGGCACGGGGGTATGTGCCTCTAGTCCCAGGTACTTGGAGGCTGAGGCAGGACGATTTCTTGAGCCTGGGAGGTCGAGGCTGCAGTGAGCTGTGATTGCACCATGGCACTCCAGCCTGGGCAACAGAGTGAAATTCTGTCTCAAAAAGTAAAAAAAATATAAATAATGCCTTTGACGGGTTTATCAGTACACTGGACATGACTGGGAAAAAATTGTATACTTGAAGATAGATCGATAGAAACATCTCAGACAAAAATGCAAAGAGAAAAAAATTTAAATAAAAAAGAAAACAGACTAAGTATGGGATTGTTACAGGAAAGGGGTCTCAATCCAGACCCCAACAGAGGGTTCTTGGATCTCGCCCAAGGAAGAATTCAGGGCAAGTCCATAGAGTAAAGTGAAAGCAAGTTTATTAGGAAAGTAAAGGAACAAAAGAACGGCTACTCTATAGACAGAGCTGCCCCAAGGGCTGCTTGTTGCCCATTTTTATGTTTATTTATTGATGATATGTGAAACAAGGGGTGGATTATTCATGCCTCCCCTTTTTAGATCATAAAGGGTAACTTCCTGACATTGCCATGGCATTTGTAAACTGTCACGGTGCTCGTGGGAATGGGAGTGTGGCAGTGAGGATGACCAGAGGTCACCCTGATGGCCATCTTGGTTTTGGTGGGATTTGGCCAGCTTCTTTTTTTTTCTTTGTTTTTGAGACAGAGCCTCGCTTTGTTGCCCAGGCTGGAGTGCAGTGGTGCGATCTCGGCTCACTGCAATCTCCGCCTCCCAGGTTCAAGCGATTCTCCTGCCTCAGCCTCCCAAGTAGCTGGGATTACAGGCATGTGCCACCATGTCCGGCTAATTTTTGTATTTTTTAGTAGAGATGGAGTTTCACCAACTTGGCCAGGCTGGTCTTGAACTCCTGACCTCGTGGCCCACCCACCTCAGCCTCCCAAAGTGCTGGGATTACATGCGTGAGCCACTGCACCCGGCCTTGGCTGGCTTCTTTACTGCAACCTGTTTTATCAGCAAGGTCTTTATGACCTGTATCTTGTGCTGACCTTCTACCTCATTCTGTGACTTAGAATGCCTTAACGGTCTTGGAATGCAGCCCAGTAGGTCTCAGCCTCATTTTACCCAGCTCCTATTCAAGATGGAGTTGCTCTGGTTCCAATGCCTCTGACAGGATAATTACAAAAGAAGTGACTTATGTGTAATTGGAATACCAGAAGGAGAAGAAAGATAGAATAGAGCTGAAGAAATATTTGAAGTAAAAGTGGCTGAGCAGTTTTTCAAATTAATGACAGAACTAAACCACAGTTCCAGACAGCTCAGAATACCGAAGGATAATTACCAAAAAATCTACATCTAGGCATATTATATTCAAACTACAGAAAACTAAAGATAAAGAGACAATCTCTAAAAAAAACCCCTAAGAGTTGGCGTGGGGGGGGAAATCTTACCTACAGAGGAACAAGGATAAGAATTTTATTGGACTTCTCCTTAGAAACCAAAAAAGCAAAAAGAACATTGAGTGAAATATTTGAAGTGTTGAAAGAAGAAACTTACCAGCTTGAAATTCTACGTCCAGTGAAATTATCCTTCAAAAGAGAAGGAAAAACAGAGTTTCTCACACAAATAAAAACTAAGAGGATTTGTCACCCACAACATGTTCTGAAGAAATGTTAAAAGAAGTTCTTCAGGTCAGAAACTAAGCTCTCCATAAAGAAAGGACAAGTACTCGAGAAGAAATAAATGAAAGTAAAAGAAAATTTTTTATTTTTCTTATTTTTAATTGATGTAATGATGCATTCGGTAATTATACAATGTGAATACAGGAAATTAATGACAGCAACATCATAACGGATGGGAGAGTTGGGAATACTTTATTATAAAGTATTGGCACTACATGTGAAGTGCTATAGTGTTATTTGAAGATATACTTAGATTATTTTAAAATGTATGTTGCGAACTCTAGAACAACCACTAAAAATTTAATAAAGAAGCATACTTGACATTCTGAGAGAAAGGAAAATAAAAATCATATAAACTGCTCATTACAACCAGAATAGGCAGAAAAAAAAGAGAGGGAAAATATAACAAAGAACAAAGGCAAAAAATAGAAAACAATATAGACGAATATAGTAGATATTAATCCAACTATGTAAATCATCACTTTAAATGTGAATTATCTAAATATATCAATTAAAAGAATGTCAGATTGAATTAAAAAAGCAAGATTTAACTCCATGTGTTCTATAAGAAAACTTCCCCTTTAAATATAAAGACTCAGATATGTTAAGAACAAAGGGATGAGGAAAGATACACCTTGCTAACACTAATCAATAGGAAGTTAAAATAGCTTTATTATTTTTGAACAAAAGAACAGCAAAATATGTGAGGCAAAAACTGATGTAATTCAAGGAGAAATGGACAAAATCCACTCTTGTAGTTGGAGACTTCAACACACCTCTTTCAGGACTTGATAGATGAAGCAGACAGAAAATCAGTCAGGATACAGTTGCCCTGAATGGCACTATCAATCAATCAACTTGATCTCATTGACAAATTTCTAAAATACTCCATCCAAAAATGGCAGACTGCACATTCTTCTCCAGCTTAAATGTGATGTTCACGAAGATACACCATGTCCTGGACCATAAGACACACCTTAATAAATGTAAGAAAATAGAAATTATGCCAAGTATGTTCTTAGGCCACAGTGAAATCAAACTAAAAATAAATAACAAAAAGATGCTGGAAAATGTCCACATATGTAAAGATTAAACAGTACACTTCTAAATAACACATGGGTCAAAAATTCTCAAGAAACCTTAAAATATTTTGAATTAAAAAACAAAACACAATTTATCAAAAGTTGGGGAATGCAGTGAAAGCAAGAACATTTATAGCACTGAATTCGTTTATTAGAAAAGAAAAAAGATCTAAAATAATCTAAGTTTCTACCTTAGGGAACCAGAGAAAGAAGAGCAGTTTTAGCCTAAAGCAGAAGAAAAGAAAGAATAGAAATTAGAGCAGAAATCAAAGAAATTGAAAACATGAAAACAATAGAGAAAATCAATGAAATTGTTTTTTAAAAAGATTAATAAAACTAATAAAGATTTGGGCAGATTAATCAGAAAAAAGAGAAAAGATAAATTACCAATATCAGAATAGAAGCAGGCTCATCTACTGATTCCATGGACATTAAAGGATAATAAAATAATACTATGAACAATTCTATGCTTAAATAAAATCTAACTTTTATCTAAGTTAAATTTGATAACTTAGATGCAATGGATTGATTCTTTGAAAAACACTAATTACTAAAGCTCACAAGGAGAGACAGATAATCTGAATAGGTCTATATCTGTTAAGGAAATTGAATAAAAAAGTAACAACTTTCCAAGAAAGAAAGCACCGAGGTGATATGATTTTGCTATTGAATTCTACCAAACTTTTAAGGAAGAAATTCCTTAAAAGAAATCCCAATTCTGTATACTCTCTTCCAGAAAATAATGGTCCATTAATTTTAACAAGTGTATAATACTAATAAAAGCTGTAATAATAAGGCAAACTGGGTGTAGGGTATATGGCAACTCTATTATTATTATTATTATTATTATTATTATTATTATTTTGAGACAGAGTCTCACGCTATCATCCAGGCTTAAGCGCAGTGGTACAATCACAGCTCACTATGGCCCCAACCTTCTTGGCTCAAGTGATCCTCCCACCTCAGCCTGCCAAGTAGCTGGGACTATAGGCACATGCCACTATGCCTGGCTAATTTAAAAAATGTTTTGTAGATACAAGGTCTTACTATGCTGCTTAGGCAGGTCTTGAACTCCTGGGCTCAAGTGATCCTCCTGTCTTGGCCTCCCAAAGTGCTGGGATTGCAGGTGTGAGCCATCATACCCAGCCTCCATATAATAATAATAATAATTATATGGTATCTGCCAACCCAGAATTTTATATCCAGCAAAAAATAACCTTCAAGAATAAAGAACAAAAAATGAAGCCAATTTCAGATAAAGGAAAACTAGGAGAATTCATCACCAGCAAACCTACATTCCAATAAATTCTAAAGACAGTTCTTTGAGCAAAAGGGATACAGTACCAGTGAAGATCAAATCCTCAGAAAGATAAAAAGAGTATCAGAACTGGTAACTATGTAGATATATATTCTCAAAACTATCAATCCATTCTTAACTTCTTTAAAATACATCTTAAAGTTTACAGCAAAAGTTATAGCATTGTATTGTGAGCTTTATAGAGTATGTAAATGTAATGCTTGCCAGCATAAAAGATATAGGGTTAAAATTAGTGTTGATTTAGAAGGTACTCATGTTTCAAGTGAATAATATTAACTCTAAGTAGGAAAAATCTAAGGCTACACATTGAAATAGCTAGAGTAACCATTTAAAAATAATGCAAAGAGATATAACTTAAAAGCCAATAGAAAAATTAAAGTAGAATTCTACACAATATTCAATTAACCCCAAAAAAGATAGAAAAGAAAATATAGAAGAACAAAGACCAGATGCAAAACAAGGAACAAAGAGCAAAATGCTAGGCTGAAATCCGAACATGTCAATAATTTCATTGAACAGAAATGGACTAAATACCCCAGTTAAATGGCAGAGGTTGTCAGAATGGATTTTTTTTAAAAAAAAATAGGAAGACTCAATCACATAATGTTTAGAAAAGGCAAGATTTAAATATAGTGACACAGATAGACACAAAATAGTAAGAAAATAGCATACTATGCAGATAGAATGCATTAAAAGTTGGAGTGGCTATATGAATATCAGATAAAATAAAGATAAAGAGGATTGTCATAGATAAACATTTCATAATGATGAAAGGGGCCATTCTGCAGGAATATTTAACAATTATAGATGTGCATGCACTCAATAACAGAGCTTCAAAATAGATGAAGCAAAAGTTGGCAGAATGGAAGAGAAAAACAGACATTTCCACAATCATAGTAGGAGATTTTGACACCCCTCTCAACAAATACAATAATTAAGGCAAAATATCAATAGGAGATCTAAGCAACATTTTTTTTTTTTTTTTTTTTTTTTGAGATGGAGTCTTGCTCTGTCACCAGGCTGGAGTGCAGTGGCGTGATCTCGGCTCACTGCAACCTCCACCTCCCGAGTTCAAGTGATTCTCCTGCCTCAGCCTCCCGAGTAGCTGGGACTACAGGCATGCGCCACCACCACGCCCAGCTAATTTTTGTATTTTTAGTAGATGTGGGGTTTCACCATGTTGGCCAGGATGGTCTTGATCTCTTGACCTTGTGATCCGCCTGTCTTGGCCTCCCAAAGTGCTGGGATTACAGGCGTGAGCCACGGCACCCAGCTGAGATATAAACAACGTTATCAACTACCTTGATCTAATTGACTTTACAAAATAACATCCAACAACAGCAGAGTGTGCATATTCTTTTCAAGTGCACATAATATGTTCACTGAGGTAGACTGTGGCCTGGGCCATAAACAAACTTCATACATTTAAAAGGATCAGCATCATAGAAAGTGTACTCTTTGACCAAAATGGAGTAAAATTAAATGTCAAGAACAATAAGATTTTGAGGAAAACCCAAAATATCTGGAAAGTAAGCAACACACTTTAAATAATTCATGAGTCAGAAACAAAACACAAGGGAGAGTAGAAAATATTTTGAACTGGATGACAACCAAAATATAATATACCAAAATTTGTGAGATACAAAGTGATGCTTAGAAGGAAACTCATAGTTTTATGAATTGTCCTAGTAGAAAAGAGGAAATAAATAAAATCAATCACCTAAGTCTCCACTTTAAGAAGGCAGAAAACGAAGAGGAATGTAAACTCAAGTAAAGAGGAAGAAGAAAATACATATTTAAAAAATCAATGAAATAAAAACCACATAGACAATGGAGAAAATTAGCAAAGCAAAGAGCTGATGCTTTGCAAGATCAATAAATTTGACATATTTCTAGCTAGACTGACCAAGGAAAAAAATATGTATATATATATATTGCACCAAATTAGAAATAAAAAGGGGGTTATTGTCACAGAATGTGCAGACATCAAAAAGCTAATAGAGTAGTATAAATGAATTTATGTCAACAAATTTGAAAGTTAGACAAAATGGACAAATTTCTTTGGTTTTGTTTTCTTTTTTATTTTTGAGACAGGATCTTGCTCTGTTGCCCAGGCTGAAATGCAATGGTGCAGTCATAGATCACTGCAGCCTCAACCCCAGCAGGGCTCAAGTAATCCTCCCACCACAGCCTCTCAACTAGCTGGGACTACGGGCACATGCCTCCATGCCTGGCTAAATAAAATTTTTCTTTTTGTAAAGATGTGGTCTTACTATGTTGCCCAGGCTGGTCTCAGACTCCTAGACTCAAGAAATTCTACTGCCTCAGCCTCCCAAAGTGCTGGAATTACAGGCATGAGCCACCATACCTGGCTAAAATGGACAAATTTCTTGAAAAAAAAAAAACTTACCCAAATTAACTCAAGAAGAAATAGAAAATCTAGTAATTATATTTTCATTAGCAATGAAATTTGTTAATGAAAATCTTTCCACAAAGAAAACTTTGGCCTAGATGGTTCCCTGTGGAGTTCTATCAAATATTCAAGGTAGAAATAACAACAGTCTTACACAAACTTTTCAGAATATAGACGAGAAGGGATCACAGTCCAGCCCATTTGTATAAATCTGGCATATACCTAATACCAAAATCTGACACTGACATTACAAAAAATAAGAAGCCCATCCCATCAAGAATATGATCCAAAAATCCTTAATACAGTAATAGCAAATGGAATCCAACAGTATATGATGTACATAATGACCAAGTAATTTTATCCCAGGAATACAAGTTTAGTTTAACATTTGAAAACAAATCAATGTAATTAAACATATTAACAGAATAAAGGAGAAAAATCATGGAATCATTTAAATAGACACAGAAAAGACATTTGACAAAAATCAATACCCATTCGTGATTAAAAAAAAAAAGCCTCAGAAACTAGAAATAGTACAGATCTTCCTCAAACTGATAAAGGGCATTTGTGAAAAACTAAAGCCAACATCATACTTATAATGAAGACTGAATTGGTTTCCCCTGAAATAGAGAACAAGACAAGGATTCCCATTTTCATTGCCTTTTTTCAACATTCTTCTGGAGGTTTTAATTACTATACTAAGGCAAGGAAAACAAATAAAAGGCATACAAATTAGAGGGGAAGACATGAAACTGTCCCTATTTCAGACGATACAGTTGTTCACATAGAAAACTTTAGAGGATCTACAGAACAACTCTAAGAACTAACAAGTGGATTTAGCAAAGTTGCAAGATACAAAGTTAATATACAAAAAATATTATATTCTTATATATGGTATCAGCATACAATTGGGAAATGAAAGTTTAAAACAATTCCATTTACCAGAGTGCCTCCTAAAATCATAAATCTCTAAGGTATTTATCTGACAAAATATGTTCAAGCTTTATACACCAAAAATTAAAAATTGATGAGAGAAATTAAAGAAGACCTAAATAAATTTAGAGATAAACCATGTTCAGGAATTGGCAGACTCAGTATTATTAAGATGGCTATTCTCCTCAAAGTGACTTATAGATTTATCATGGTCTCAATATTCTAATGATCTTTTAACAAATATAAATTGGCAAGCTGATTTAAGAATTTATTTGGAAATGTAAAGGACCTTTTAAAAAAGCCATTTTTCTAAGAAACATTTGGAGGACTTAACACTATCTGATTTTAAGATTAATTGGTGAAAAGATAGACATAGAAATCAATGGTAAGAATAGAAAATTCTCCTTCTGAAAATGGGAGGTGGAAAAATAAGGAAATCAGAAATAAAACAACACATATATGATTGTTTGATACTCTACAAAGGAGCTGAGGCGATTCAAGGGGGGAAATAAATCTTTTCAACAAATATTGCTTCATAACATGGATTCTCTATGGGAAAAAAAGCAGACATTAGTGTTTGTATCACACTATATAAAATAATTAACAAGTGGATCATAGACTTAAATATACAAATTTAAAATGTAAGATGCCTAGAAGAAAGCATAGGGGAAAATATTCACAAGCTTGGGAGTAGGCAAAGATTCCTTAGAACAAAGAAAGCACATTTTATGAGAAACGATATGAGTAGACTTCTTCAAAATTACAAACTTTTGCTCTTTGAAAGACACATTTAAAAAACAACAAGGTAAGCCACAGACCGGGAGAACTTTCTTTGTGCAAGTTGACTCCGTGTATCCTTAGAAAGATCTGGAAGAATCTGGAGGCTGGAGAAGATCTAAGAAGGCAGGGTAGATTAACAACCCAGGAAAGTGACAAAAAGGTGAACTCTGAAGTATACAGAGACAAAATGTGTGTGAAACGTGCAGAAGCTGAGGTTTTGGCCAAATCCCACCACAGCTGACTGAGAAATGTCTGTGAAAGGAGACACTGTGGAAAAATACAATGAATGCATTCTTTACCTACGGAGGAGGAAAGTTTTTTTTTTTTTTTTTTTTGATACTTGAAGTTCTGGGATACATGTGCAGAATGTGCAGGTTTGTTACATAGGTATATATGTGCCATGGTGGTTTGCTGCACCCATCAACCCATCATCTACATTGGGTATTTCTCTTAATGCTATCCCTCCCCTAGGCCCCCACTCCCTGACAGTCCCTGGTGTGTGATGTTCCCCTCTCTGTGCCCATGTGTTCTCATTGTTCAACTCCCACTTATGAGTGAGAACATGTGGTGTTTGGTTTTCTGTTTTTGTGTTAGTTTGCTGAGAATGATGGTTTCCAGCTTCATCCATGTCCCTGCAAAGGACATAAACTAATCCTTTTTTATGGCTACATAGTATTCCATAGTGTATATGTGCCACATTTTCTTTATCCAGTCTATCATTGATGGGCATTTGGGTTGGTTCTAAGTCTTTGCTATTGCAAACGGTGCTGCAATAAATATACGTGAGCATGTGTCTTTATAATAGAATGATTTATAATCCTTTAGGTATATACCCAATAATGGGATTGCTGGGTTAAATGGTGTTTCTGGTTCTAGATCCCTGAGGAATCACCACACTGTCTTCCACAATGGTTAACTAATTTACACTCCCACCAACAGTGTAAAAGCATTCCTGTTTCTCCACATCCTCTGGAGGAGGAAAGTTTTTGAGTTTGTTCCCCTGAGAGATGGCACATAGACAGGTTCAAGAAGAAGTTAATTCTACAGCATGTTAAAGGAATCTGTGAATGTTTGGGAATTCCACTCCCTCCCCATTCTAAGTTTGATAACAATCCTGCCTGGTCCTCTCTGTGCCCGCCCCTCCTCCCCTCTGTCTTTCCGAACCTCTGCTTTCCCTTCCCACGCCTTCTTCCTTTCATGTGACTTGGGGAGGATGCACGATCTCTAGTTCCCAGACCACATCTTCTTGCCAGTGATTGGCCAATGGGTGGGCATAAGACCCAGTCCTGACCATTCAGTCCTCAGCGTAAGGAGCCTGGATATAATCACATGTCTTCCTGTGCAATATAGACTTGCTATCACTTCATTCAAGTTTAGACTTTGAACTAATTCTGATTACTGTGGCTTGAAAAGTCCAGCTAAGAGCCACGGCCCATCCCAGAAGCAGCATGGGATTTTTCTAAGGTTTTAATAGGACAGCCCAGCAATCTGGGTGCTCTGTCCTCTGAACACATCCAGCGAGCACAAATCCAATTCTGAATCCTTCAGTGGATCCTGTTTTAAGGGACACATATCTCCCCTGACCACTTTGCATGCCTCTTATTAAATTAGCTGAGTTCTATGGCTATCTTGCTTCAGACACAATTGCAGTAGGTTCTACTAACCTAGATTCCCAATCATAATTATAGAACCCCCCACTGCCTTCAATCACTTTGCTGTTTAGGTTTGTTGTTGTTGTTGTTGTTGTTTTTGAGACGGAGTCTCGCTCCGTCGCCAGGCTGGAGTGCAGTGGCGTGATGTTGGCTCACTGCAACCTCTGCCTCCTGGGTTCAAGTGATTCTCCTGCCTCAGCCTCCCCAAGTAGCTGGGACTACAGGCACCCGCCACCACACCTGGCTAATTTTTTCGTATTTTTAGTAGAGACGGGGGTTTCACCATGTTGGCCAGGCTGGTCTTGATCTCCTGACCTCGTGATCCACCCGCCTCGGCCCCCCAAAGTGCTGGGATTACAGGCATGAGCCACTGCACCCGGGTGGTATTTTTTCTTTACTTTTTCATATCTGACCCTGTAACAATCCTGTAATAATGGGGACAACTAAATGGGGAGCAGTGGGAAGAGCTGTTCAGGGACACTGTGTGTGGACTTTTGTCTTGATTAGCAGTGATCACTGTGACCCACTGAGTGGTGCTGAGAAAGAGAACTGGGCAGCCTGAGGTGAGCACAGCCATAGACTGTCCAGACTCTGTGTCATATGGGAAAAACGTGGACTCTCTCTGATTCCCTCTGCTCCCCTGACCCAGGAGATGGGGAGGGCGATAGTGAGGGTCTTTAGGGCTAAGGGATTGGTTAGGAATAAGATCAAAGACCAGGGAGAACTTTCTCTGAAATAATGAGAATTCAAGTCAAAGTAGAGGTCCCTTGGCACAGCTGACAACGCTCTCAAATTCGAAAAGAGATAGCAGAGCCTCCTTTTGTTTATAGTCAAAATGATGTGTCTCTGAGACTTGTCAACCTTTTAAAGTGATGCTAAATAACCAATTAATATGGAAATATATGCTTCTACCCTCCCGTGCAATCTGTACCAGGTTTACTGGCAGCTCCTGGGAGGGTCTGATGGGCCAACATGAGGAGCCCTGCAGTTTTGATCGGACCCTAGGGGAGCAGGTGGGCTTCCCGGGGACTAAGGAGAAGGCACCTTTCCAGCTTCCAGCGGGGGAGGAGGACTGCTCCTTGGAATTTCCAATTCAGGCACAGATGGAGAAGAGAAGCACAAGTGTAAAGTTCTCACTCAGAAATTACATCCAAGCAGAAAACAAGGCAGCTGGGCAGCTGTTCTGGGAGCCACAGTCCTAGTGGTTGCCATTCAGAGAGAGAAAAAAGGAAGGAATCTACAGAAATAATCACCAGGTGTCATGTGTTCAGCAGCTCTTAGGTCTCAAACTCTTGTTGCCTCTAGGACCTCATCTGACCCTCACATCTGGGACCTCATCTGACCCTTATATCTGGACACAGCATTGGTTTGGAAGATGGCAGATGTTGTTCTACCAAAAGCAGACTGTGGCCTGGGTCGGGCTCATATCTATAGGGTCTAGATCACAATGCCTGCTTCACAAGCTTGTTACAGATGAGCAAACACTTGTCCAGCCATGACATAGGAGGAAGACCAAGACACAATTCCTGTCCTCCAGGAATTCCAGGCTCTGGGCTAAGGTGCTTCCCTATTCTAAGCCATTGGCACCTTTCCTCTGTCAGAGACTCTCTCCACATTCTCCTTTAGGTGTCAGCTTAAGTGTCACTACCACCAGGAAGCCTTCCCTACCACTACTCCTCGCCAACCCCCCCACCAACCAGCTGGATTAGATCCCCTGCTCAATGCTCCTGCTGCATCTCCTGTTTCTCCATCATCATAACCAGTACACCTATAATTCAATGTTGGCTTGTATTCCCCCCTTGACTGACAGCATCAGGAAGTCGAGAACAGTCTCAAGTACTGCTGGAGACACTGAACACAGTGCCTGGCACAGAAGAGGTACTTAAGGAAGATCCACAGAACCAAATGAATTAGTTTGGGGGGAGATGATACTATGGTTTGAATGTGTCCCCTTAAAAATTCAGATGTTGAAACTTAATGGCCAGTGTGACGGTATTAAGAAGTGAGGTCTGTAAGAGCAATTAGGTATGAGGGCTCCTGCCCTCATGAATTGGATTAAGGCCCTTATAAAGAGGCTTCACAGCATTTGGCTCTCTTGTCCTTCTGCCTCCTGCCATGTGAGGACCAGCATTCCCCGCTCCATAGGATGCAGCAACAAGACACCATCCTGGAAGCAGAAAGCAACTGTCACAGACAACTGAACCTGCCAGTACCTTGCTCTTGGACGTCTCAGCCTCCAGACTGTGAGAAATAAATTCCTATTTTTATAAATCACTCAGTCTCGGATATTTTGCTATAGCAACACACAATGGACAGATGGATGAAATAGCTGGAACACAGAGGATTTTTAGGGAAGTGAAAACACCGTATGGTGTTTACATATCATCATACACTTGTCCAAGCCCATAGAATGTACAACACCAAAAGGGAGCCCTAATGTAAACTATGAGCTTTGGGTGATGACGTGGCAATGTAGGTTCACCGACTGTAACAACTATACCACTCGGTGGAGGATGTTGACAATGGGGGAGCGATATAAGTGTGGGGGCAGCAGATATATGGGAAATCTCTGTGCCTCCTGTTGTTTTGCTGTTGATATGGTTTATCTGTGTCCCCACCCAAATCTCAGGTTGAATTGTAATCCCCAGTGTTGGAGATGGGGCCTGGTGAGAGGTGATTGGATCATCGGGGTGGTTTCTCATGAATGGTTTAGCACCCTGCCCCTGGTACTATTCTCATGATACAGTTCTCATGAGACCTGGTTGTTTAAAAGTGTGCAGCACCTCCCAGCCTCTCTCTCTTGCTCCGGCTCCAGCCGTATAAAACGTTCAAGACAGTTCTGCTTCCCCTTCGCCTTTCTCCACAATCTAAAATTTCCCAGAGCCTCCCCAGAAGCCAGGCAAAAGCCTCTATGCTTCCGGTACAGCCTGTCAAACCATGAGCCAGTTAGACCTCTTTTCTTTATAAAGCACCCAGTCTCAGGGATTTCTTTATAGCAATGCGAGCACAGACTGATACAGCTATGAACCTAAATTTTCTTCAAATAAAGTCTTTAATTAAAAACAAAGCAGCTAGGCATGGAGATGTGGGCCTGTAACCCCAGCTACTCAAGAGGCTGAGGTGGGAGGATTCCCTGAGTCCAAGGGTTCGAGGCTGCAGTGAGCTGGGTCATACCACCTCACTCCAGCGTGGGTGACAGAGCAAGACTCCATCTCATATTTTTTTAAAAAAAGAAAATAAATAAATGAAGTAAAGTGGCATTATCTATATCTTTACAGATGAGAAACCAGATGTCCAAAGAAGCGATGAGGGTTACCAAGGCCACAGCAAGTTGACTGGCAAGGCTGGGACTAGTACACCGCATTCTGAACCCAGCCAATGCTCTCTTAAAAGAGGGAACTACTGCTGTGTGTCTATGACCGTAGAACAGGAGGAGAAACAGGAGAAAGGGAAGGAGGGTGCTTAATGGATCCAAATCCCCTAATGTTCTCCATTTTCCTCCCCGCCACCATCTTGTCAGAGTGTCCTCCCTAACACCGTGAACACTGTTTCTTAGCAAAACTCAGAAGTGCTGCAAGGTTGACGCCAGGCCATGGCACAACCCCCAGGCCCTAGCCAAAGAGCCATCCTGGCATCTGTGAGGCCTGGGTGTTTGCCAGTGAGCTGCAGGATCCACAGACAGTTCAAGGTCTTTGGAGAAGGTATGAAACTCAATGCATATTCACAGCACACTTGGTGATGACTCCTGGTTTTATGTACAATGAATACATATTACAGAATTATCATACAGTAGATTTATTGGAGGTGGGAAGTAACTGAGTTTTATGAAAAATAATTATTGCCATCAAGTTGATATAATTACTGGCACTGGTTTGTCGGGGCTGCTATCCAATTTTATTTCTAGGCAATTTTTCTGATATGGTTTAAGCTACACCCAGAGGATAATCAGTCTGTTTTAATTTATTTCCAGGATGTCTCTCTGCCGCCTCTGCTGGGCCTGGAGGGGGCCGTGCTGTGTAGCCAGCTCTGGATGTTGTCAGCGGCCTGGAAGGCAGGGCTGGCCTGTGAACCCTTGCACTTCTGCTTGGAGAAGGGAGTAGATATGGATGATTATTGTCAGATTCCTGCCATGGTTGTTCTTCTCTTGAATAAATTACTGTTCTTTGAGATGCAGGGTGTAAGGGAGAAATTGATTATAAAGATTTTGCAAGGAAACATAAGGGTAACAATAGAAAGAAAATAAGTCTTAGCATTACATAGACCTATGTTCTACTCCTGGTTCCACCCCTTATTATCTGAGTGACTTTAACTTACTGGGCCTTAGTTTCTGTTTCTGTAAAGACGGGCCCATCTAACTTGGAGAGCCACTGAGAGAAGTATACAGCGTAACATACGCCCGCCAGCTCAGAGTCTGGCACCAGCTGGCATACAATCAAATGTTATTAGGAGGTGGAGCATGGGGTTGGGATAGGTTAACCTCCATAAGTGCCAGAGCTGGAGGGAGCTCTGGGGAGCAGGATGCCTGGTGTCTTACAGCCCCCAAGAGGGAGCAGCTGGGGGAGTCTTGAGCTCACAGTCGCCACATTCTGTCACATGGCCAATCCCTTCTGGACATAGCTGAGAGAGTTGTGGCGGGCACCTGACCCGAAGGCAGCTGATCTGTAGGCTGGGCAACTGTTCTATGAGATGGCTTAGCCAAAAAGGTTAAGTCCCAACCAGAAAGATGGATGTTTCCAAGCCAATCAGATTATCTCTCTCTCTCTGAATGGTCCATGAGAGACAGAAGCAAGCAGGCATCCAAGGAGAAGTGCACACACATGCACACACACACACACACACACAGAGAGAAGGAACCTAGCTCCATCTATAGTAACATGAGCACTAGAGCTAAGGACAGCAAGCCCCTGCAGCTGCTGCAGGTGTACACTGAACCCACAAAGGGCACCTTGGACTCTGAATGTCCTTCCAGGTGCAGAACTATATGTAAGTCTCTGTTTCTTGAGGCAGAAAGCTAACAGAGCACAAACATGCCTAGAGAAATGCCCTACTCACCAGAAGATCACGCTGGACCTCAGAAAAGCCCAGGGTCACTCACTAAACCAGTGATATAGCTGAGGCTGGAAACCAGGCCACCTGACTCTTAGTTTTTGAGAAGAAGAGCCAAATTTGGGTTCCTCCCAGAGCTGATAGTCATGGTTTTGTAGGGAAGGGGTGAAATGCAGGGTGAGTCAAGGAGTTTCAAACACAATCATTCTTGACACGAGATCCAGTTGCTCCAAGATACCACTTTTTTTTTTTTTTGGAGACAGAGTCTCGTTCTGTTACCCAGGCTGGAGTGCAATGGCGCGATCTCGGCTCAGTGCAACCTCCACCTCCCAGGTTCAAGCGACTCTCCTGCCTCAGCCTCCCGAGTAGCTGGAACTACAGGCATGAACCACCATGCCCAGATAATTTTTGAAACAACGGGGTTTCACCATGTTGGCCAGGCTGGTCTCGAACTCCTGACCCTCATGATCCACCTGCCTCGGCCTCCCAAAGTGCTGGGATTATAGGCGTGAGCCACTGCACCCGGCCCAATATGCCACTTTTGCTAGAGTGTGTCTTCCTCTCCTCACCTACTGTTTGCAGTGGATTTTTTCCTGGCAGACCATCCTGGGTCACACTGACTTCACCCTTTCGTGATAGCTCACACCATGGGCTGTGTGGACATTGGATAGCAGTTTGTTAGTGACACCCACACACTGTTCCAGATGCGGTTTATGAGAGCGTGTGCATGGCTGTGCTCGTGTGTGGATGCGGGTACCCCAGGCCTACTCAGAAAATCCATAAGGTTCTGTGGCACTGGGAGCCTGTCACATGCTTCCTTTCTCTACTGTAGTGAGTGCTTAGACTTCAGCTAAGAACTCAGTGGTACCCACAAGACCTCCCAGGCATTCCACGGCAACTCTCATCCTCCCTCGGGGTAATTTCAAACCTTTGTAAGTCTCTTAGGAGCCCTGTCTGCCAGCCACTTCCTGCCTTCCTCTCAATGAATGACCCTAATTTTGTATCATTAGAAGACAGAGGCCTTTCATGGAAACAACTACACTTTCTACCCACAGCCATAGGTTTAGTCACCTTATTAGTATCTAGACAAAGAGTATCTAACTCTTTCCTTCTCTTCTATTTCCATGCGAGAAATACCCCAGTGCTGTAGATCCTGTCACTTCCTCTATTCTTTCCTTCAATGAACAGTCTTAAAGGCCTAAGATGCTAGGAACTATTTCCAAATTCTTCACAGACATTGATCTTTGGGATTTTGGCATAAAAAATAGGAATTTCTGGGAATTCTCCGGAATTACCAAAATTGTAAGTTATTTAAAAAAGATTCTCCAACATTCTTCATGCTCTTTCTTCATTACTATGGATATCTAAAAATTTTTATTTAACAAGAAGAAAGATTAAGTTTGGTAGCCTTTGTAAAATATTTGTATTTGGTAATATTTGTAAAGCATTTATACTTTGGTAGTAGGTGTAAAAAACTAAAGCTTCCTGGAAATATTCAAATGCTGGAAATCACCAGTGAACCTCACTGGGTAGTATTGACTAATGTAACATCTGATTTCCTCGCAAGGTTAACAGGGCCTCTCAGAATCATCTGTGGGAATTGCCAATTCAAAGACTTTCTTTGTTTCCAAAACTTGTTCTTTCTCTGAATACCATTCATAGAATTTGCATAATGTTTACTATAATATAAACACAGTAATAGTTATTGTATTTGGAGGAGTGACTCACTGTTTGCAGCAGAAAATCCAGGAACACACGTTGATGACAAGACGGTAGCTACAAGCAAGACTGACCAGTGAGATTGTGGCCACTTCTCTTCTGTGTGCTCCTGTCCCTGTTCCAGGAAATTTTGACCTTAGCCTTGAACTTCGTGTGTCAATGTTTCTTGCTCTTGCTTTTGACATGACATCAGCAGATGCCTTTGACCAGGAATATCTCTATGTTAATTGTTGATCGTTGATTCTCAAAAAAGAATTATAATACTTTTTTTCTATTTTCTCAATTTCTTGATTGATTTTTCTTACTATTTGGGAAACATACATTTCCTGAGAAATGCAGAGAAGGAATTCCTGCATGGAAGCACCAATAGTGGGCGAGTAATGGATGCCACAGTTCTGACTAAAGGCATAGATTTGGGGATTCTGAGTTGGAAGTCTGGTTGTACTTACTAGTTGTGTGACGTTGGGCAAATTACCTAACATCTTCGAGCCTCAATTTTCCTATCAGTAAACTTACCTCATTGTTGTTTTGTGGTTAAATGTGTGTGGTTTTGAGGTTGAGTTGTTTTGAGGTTAAATATGTTTGTGAAGCTCTTAGCACAATCTCTGGCACGGTACAAGTGGTAATATATATTGTAGCTATTCAGACACAAGCCCCAGTAAAGGATGCATACTCTAGTGCTATCCAACAGAACGGGAATATGAGATGCAGATGTGAGTTTAAGTTTTCTGATGGCCACATTAAGAAAACAAAAAATAACAGAAGAAATTAATTTTAACAACACACTTAACTCAATATATCCAAAATATTATTATTCCAGTATGTACTCAATATAAAAAATTAATGATGAGATATTTTGCTTTTTTTGAAACAAAGTCATGAATATCCAGTGTGTATTTTATATTTAGAGCACATCTTAATTTAGGCACTAAATTTTCCCTGGAAATATTTGATCTGTATTTAGATTTCATAAAGTTTACAGAGACTCACATATTCAAGTTGTTTCAAATATACTTAAAAGATCCCAAAATCCCATTACTGGGTATATACCTAAGAGAGTGTAAATTGTTCTATTATAAAGACATATGCACACATATATTCATTGCAGCACTATTCACAATAGCAGACATGGAATCAACCTAAACGCTCATCAATTGTAGACTGAATAAAGAAAATGTGGTACATATACACTGTGGAGTACTATGCAGCCATGAAGAAGAACAAGATCGTGTTCTTTGCAGGAACATGGATGGAGCAGGAGGCCATTATCCTTAGAAAAATAATGCAGGAACAGAAAACCAAATACCACGTGTTCTTTCTTATAAGCGAGAGCTAAATGATGAGAACACATAGACACATAGAGGGGAACAACACACACTGGGGTCTACTGGAGGGTGGACGGTGGGAGGAGGGAGAGGACCAGGAAAAATAACAGTGAGTATTAGGCTTAATACATGGGTGAAAAAATAATCTGTACAACAAACCCCCAGATGCAAGTTTACCTATATAACAAACCTGCACATGTAACTCTCAACTTAAAATATGAGTTAATAAAGAAAAAAGAAAACAAATTTATCAGTAATGGAATCAAATATCAAAAATTCACTTTTCTTTAATATTCATATTTACATCAAAAAAACTGGTTCATCTTTTTTTGAAGAATTAATGTAACTTTGAAGCAAAAACATATTAGTTTCAAAATTACTTCTGTCTGAGTTAAATGACTCTAACTCCTGGAACAACTTAGTATTATTAACACAGAATTCAAAGAAATATTGCATATATTGAAAGTAACTAATTTACCTACAAAGCATGCCAACAGCCCATACTTCAAATTTTCGTGTAGTTTTTGCAGTCAATTTAAATTATGCTATTGCTTTCAATTAAAATCTTCATGTTAGAAATATATACAATCATTATTATTGATATTTATTGTAAAAATTATCAATTTTAGCATAAATTTTTATACCTAACTAGGTAACAAATAAGCTTTTCATTTCCTTTCAAATTTAACTCATTCATATGCAGTGTGATAATGCTATATTTTGTCTTTGATGATTTAATGTTTAGCAAGCATTGCTTTTTGTTAAAGAAAATTTTTGAATTGGAGTTAGCACAGCAAATCCTTGTAAAACTCTTCCACCATTCAACCTATAGACATTGGTAAAGAACACAAGATCATTCAATTTACTGTCTTTTAATTTTTAGTCCTTTCCATAAACTGGCAATAATTCACACATTTGCACATGTGTACTGAATGGTTAGAACACCTCTATGTATGACTCTCCCCATAGACGCTTCTTTAGAAGGCTACAGAAAAATATTTTCATAAATGAAAACATTGGCCTCTTGTTTTAGAATTCCAGTAAATCTGGATTTTTAATCTAACATAGCTGGAGCACTGTCTATCACCCTAGAAACTAAATTTTCATGCTTAGCTGAAATTCTTATTTGACAGATACAAAAGATACCTACACCATGAATTTGGTTTTGTAGGGCATAAATTGACATTTCTTTGTAAATTTGAGAGTCTTTTCAGACAAATTGTACACAAAAAATTAATTGAGCAGTGTATTAGTCTGTTTTCATGCTGTTGATAAAAACGTGCCCAAGACTGGGTAATTTATACAGGAAAAAGGGTTTAATGGACTTGCAGTTCCATGTGACTGAGGAGGCCTCACAATCATGGTGGAAGGCAAGGAGGAGCAAGTCACGTCTTACATGGATGGCAGCAGGCAAAGAAAGAGAGCTTGTGCAAGGACACTCCTGTTTTTAAAACCATCAGATCTCATGAGACCCATTCACTATCATCAGAAGATCATGGGAAAGACCCACCCCCGTGATTTAATCATCCACCCGGTCCCTCCCACAACATGTGGGAATTGTGGGAGCTACAAGATGAGATTTGAGTGGGGACACAGAGCCAAACCATATCAGGCAGTATCTTCTATAGTGTATGATTTTACAAAGCTAAAGAAAAGTACTTGGAATTTAACAAATGTTGAATCAGTTGGTTTTTGATGTTATTAAAACATCTTGTATTCTATAAGCAATCGTTTGGTGACTTAATTGAAAATGTCTCATAATTAGTAAAGTATCTTTTATGTATTCATAATTTTCTAATAAAATTTCCATAACTTAAGTAAGAGTTTCTATTTGTTTTAACGATCACTTCGTCTAAAATTGTTGTATGTATGTTTGCAAGAATCTAAACCATTTTATAATTGACCAAAGTTGCTAGCTCAGATAATGTTAAAAATAGTTTAGATTTTTTTCTGGGATATTTAACTCTGATTTCAGGTGATTAACTTCATTGATTTTTTTGATTGCTGAGAGAAAACTTATCAAATTCATTATTTATTTGCTGAGAATGTCTTTACACATGTCTACTATATTATCTTTAAAAATGTTTTACACAAAACAGCCTTCTTGTTTTGTGCTGCAACAGCACATTGCAATAGCAATTCTCTGTCTCTATATCCATCTCTTATTTCTGCTTCTTTTTTATGTTGATTTTCTGATTTTAGACTAAATTACTCCACTTATTAGGAAGCATGGCTGCTGGCAACTCAATTTTAGGGGGAGATTTAAAAAAAGAATTCTTCTCTACCAACTTCAGTTAGAAAAATTATAAGGAAGAACCCTGATTGGCTTGCTTTGACCACACACCCATCTTTGTACTAATCACAGGGTGAGGGAGACTGGATGCTTTGATTCTTCTAATTTGTATCATATGCCTATTCTTGAGGCCAGATGGGTGGAGTCTTCCACTAGAAGAAGGGATGGAAGCCCTGAGGAGTGGTCCTTAATCTACCCTGGAAGGTGGAAGGAGAGTCAGGAGTGGATTCCTGGAGAATGTGATCCCTTAGTTGAGTCTTAAACAATGATTTCGAGAAAACAGTCCAAATATGAAAAATGGGAAAGGATTAGGAGAAAAGCACTCCAGGGAGAGGGGAAACATGAGGAAAAGCTCAGGGGCAAGAGATAGCATGGGGCAACACCTTGAAGTCTAGAGTATAAGCACCTACACTAGACTTCAAGGTGTTAGACTGTAAGCATTTTTGAGGACAGGGACTGTGTCTTATCCATCCTTGTCTTCATCCATCTTCTTGGCCTATACAAGGTGCTCCCCACTTGTCTGTTGAATGAATGAATGGATGATAAATAGCAACGTTCCATAAGTTCACCAGCCCCAGGCAGGGATCTGAAGTGATTCTTTCATGTCCTCTGAGAGCACAAAATGGGGCTCAGTTGAATACCAGAAAATAACTTGTTTTAATTTTTCTGGAGAAATAAAAATAATTACAAAATCTCCAGAAGGGGGCTTGGCTACCAAAGCTCTTGTCTGCTGTCATCAAGCCTTGCTATTCAACTGCACTGTAGGGGATTAGGTCAGGCAATCACTATGAGAATAAATCATATGAGCTCCAACTTGGATGGACAGAACAGCATGTGGAGACTCACATTGTGAAAATTTTCTCCAAGAACCACCACAGGAACATACCAGGAAAACTGAAAGAATTCACAGACCCTTTGAAAGAAGTGGCTTGCTGCTGTAAACTAGACAAGACAGGTGAAAACCTGTGAGCTCCCAAAGTGTGCATGGGGAAAGGTCTGCCTCTGGACACACATCCCCACTGGAGAACCTGAAAATCCAGATCACAGGAGAAGGATTTAACCTCACCTAGAGCTGAAACAGATCTAGGGAGTCAAACAAAATATAAAAGTAGAAGAAGCAGCAGGAAGAGCCCTGTAGGCACTGCCAGTCAGTCCCCAGCTGCAGCCCAAGGAAGCCATTACTGACTTTATCACACTGGGGTCCTTGGAGAAGGTAGCCAGTGGAATTGGAGATAGGCCATGGAGTAAAGAATGCTTCTAACTGAACTTTGAAATAATTTCGAGTGAGCACGAATTTTCCTGAGCAGAATCTGGGGTGGAGTGTGAATGGGAAGTGCAGATGACAGCACAGAAGCCACAGCTGACAGTGTGGGCAGGCAGGGTGGGACAAGTTCTGACAGTCCTGCTTCCTTACTCAGCAAGGAGGCTTATAGCCTGGGACAAGATCTCAGCCCTGCTCTCCGGCTGCTTGGATATAAACCTGGTGTTGTTGGTGGGGCATGGCAGGAGTGAGGCTAGACTTGCTGGCTGCATGGGAACTGGGTAAGGCCTGTCACTGCCAGCTTTCCCTTGCTTCACTGGTGACCTGTATGATGCAGCAGAGGCAGCCATAATCCCCCTGGGAACATAACTCCATTGGCTTGAGAACCACTCCCAATCCCCCGGCTGCAGCAAGCCCTGCTCAAGGAGAGTCTGAGCTCAGACTTACCTAACCCTGCCCCCATCTGATGATTTTTCTCTACTTGCCCTGGTAACTGAAGGCAAAAGACGTAAACTCTTGGGAGCTCTATGGCCCCTCCCACTGCCTAAGAGATCCAAGTACTTATCCTGGCCAATGTGGGGCTAGCCTAAATCCCCCTTCTACTACAGCACCCGATGATCTCTTGAAAGTGCCATCTCCTGGCTGGAGGCCAGCCAACTCAAGACATTACAGCAACTCATAACAGAACCACCCTCCTCCAAAAATGGAGATAACAATAGCTAATTCCACTGCCTGCAACACCCTAGCCAACCAGAGGTCCTGAGTCTGTCAATGTGACAACTTCACTGCAAGCATAACCACATTCAAGAAAACCAGTGCACTAAAAAAACTACAACCAAGTACTCCCAGAGTCCACCTCACTCCTCTGCCACCTCCACCAGAGTAGATGCTGGTATGCACAGCTGGGAGACCTGAAGATGGATCACATCACAGGACTCTTTGCAGACATTCACCAGCACCAGCCTGGAGCCCAGTAGCCCTGTTGGGTGGCTTGACCCAGAAGGGCAATAACGATCACTGCAATCTGGCTTTTAGGATGCCCCATTTCTAGGGAAAGGGGGAGAGCACCACATCAAGGAATCACCCTGTGGGACAAAAGAATCTGAACAGCAGAACTTGAGTTTCAGATCTTTCCACTGAAACAGTCTACCCAAATGAATAAGAAGAGACCAAAAAAGTAATTCTGGTAATATGACAAAACAGGGTTCTATAACACCTCCAGAAGATCATCCTAGCTTTCCAGCAATGGATCCAAACCAAGAAGAAATCTCTGAATTGCCAGATAAAGAATTCAGAAGGTTGATTATTAAGCTATTCAAGGAGGAACCAGAGAAAGGCGAAAACCAACATAAATAAATTTTTTAAAAATATAGAATACTGATGAAAAAGTCTCCAAAGAAATAGATATCATAAAGAAAAGACAATTACAACCTCTGGAAATGAAAGACACACTTAGAGAAATGCAAAATACACTAGATAGTTTCAACAATAGACTCGAATGAGTAGAAGAAAGAACTTAAGAGCTCAAAGACAAGGCTTTGTAATTAACCCAATCTGACAAAGACAAGGAAAAGAAGTAAAATAATGAACAAAGCCTCCAAGAAACTTAGGATTATGTTAAATGACCAAACATAAGAATAATTGGTATTCTGAGAAAGAAGAGAAATCTAAAAGTTTGGAAAACTTATTTGAGGGAGTAATCAAATGAAAGTTCCCTGGTCTTGCTAGAGATATAGACATCCAAATACAAGAAGCTCAAAAAACACCCTGAAATTCATCATGAAATGTCATCATCTAGGCACATAGTCATCAGATTATCTAAAGTCAAGGCAAAGGAAAGAATCTTAAGTGCCATGAGGCAAAAGCATCAGGTAACCTATAAATGAAAACCTATCAGATTAACAGCAGATTTCTCAGCAGGAACCCTAAAAGCCAGAAGGGATGGGGGTCCTATCTGTAGCCTCCTTAAACAAAATAATTGTCAGCCAAGAATTCTGTATCCAGGGAAACTATGCTTCATAAATGAAGGAGAGATAAAGTCTTTTTCAGACAAATAAATGTTGAGAGAATTTGCCACTACCAAGCTAGCACTATAAGAAATGCTAAATGAAGTTCTAAATTTTGAAACAAAATCTTGAAATACACCAAAATGGAACCTCCTTAAAGCATAAATCTCACAGGGCCTATAAAACAATAACACAATAGAAAAAAAAAAACTAAGGTATTTAGGCAACAATTAGCATGATGAATAGAACAGTACCTCACATCTCAATACAAACATTGAATGTAAATGGCCTGAATGCTCCATTTAAAAGATACAGAATGGCAAGTAAGACTCCACCAACCAAGTATCTGCTGTCTTCAAGGGACTCACTGAACACATAAGGACTCACAGAAACTTAATCAAGGGGTGGAAAAAGACATTCCATGCAAATGGAAACCAAAAGAGAGCAGGAGTCACTATTCTAATATCAGACAAAGCAGACTTTAAAGCAAAAAGACAAAAAGGGACATTGTATAATGATAAAAGTATTGGTCCAACAGGAAAATATCACAATCCTAAATTTATAAAACTGGAGATCCCAAATTTATAAAACGATTACTACTAGACCTAAGAAATGAGATAGATGGCAACACAATAATAGTAGGGGACTTCAATACTCCACTGACAGCACTAGACAGATTATCAAGACAGAAAGTCAACAAAGAAACAATGGACTATACCCTAGATAAAATGAACCTAACAGATATTTACAGAACATTCCACCCAAGAACTGCAGAATATACATTCTTTTCATCAGCATATGGAACATTCTCCAAGATAGACCATATGATAGGCCACAAAGAGTCTCAATAAATTTGAAAAAATAGAAATTATATTCAATACTCCCTCAGACCACAGTGGAATAAAATTGGAAATTAACTCCAAAAGGAACCCTCAAAACTATACAAATACATAGAAATTAAATAGTCTGCTCCTGAATGATCTTTGGGTCAACAATAAAATCAAAATGGAAATTAAAAAATTATTTGAACTGAACAATAATAGTGGCACAACCTATCAAAACGTCTGGGATACAGCAAAAGCACTACTAAGAGGAAACTTCACAGCATTAAATGCCTACATCAAAAAAGTCTGAAAGAGCACAAATAGACAATCTAAGCTCACATTTTAAGGAACTAGAGAAACAAGAACAAACCAAACCCAAACCCAGCAGAAGAAAAGAAATAACAAAGATCATAGCAGAACTGAATGAAATTGAAACAAACAAACAAAAACAATACAAAAGATAAATGAAACAAAAAGCTGGTTTTTTGAAAAGATAAAGTTGGTTTTTTGAAAAGATAAACAAAACCAATACACCATTAGTGAGATTAACCAATAAAAGAAGAGAGATCACCCAAATAAGCTCAGTTAGAAATGAAATGGGAGATATTACAAACAATACTACAAAAATATAAAAGATCATTCAAGGCTACTACGAACATCTTTATGCATATAAGCTAGAAAATCTAGAGGGGATGGATAATTCCCGGAAATATATGACCCTTCTAGATTAAATCAGGAAGAAATAGAAACTCTGAACAGACCAATAACAAGCAGTGAGATTAAAACAGTAATAAAAAAAAATTGCCAACAAAAAAAGTCCAGGAGAGATGGATTCACAGCTAAATTCTGTCAGACACTCAAAGAAGAACTGGTACCAATCATATTGACACTATTCCAACAGATAGAGAAAGAGGGAGTCCTCCCTAAGTCCTTCTATGAAGCCAGTATTACCCTAATACCAAAACCAGGAAAGGACATAACACAAAAAAAGAAAACTACAGACCAATACCCCTGATGAATATAGATGCAAAAATCCTCAACAAAATACTAGAATTCAGTTATTCAAAATAACTGGATCCAACAGCATATACAAAAGATAATCCACCATGACCAAGTGGGTTTCACATGAAGGATATAGAGTTGGTTTAACATACGCAAGTCAATAAATGTGATACACCACATAAACAGAATTAAAAACAAAAATTATATAATCATCTCGATAGATGTAGAAAAAGCATTTGACAAAATCCAGCATCCCTTTATGATTAAAATTCTCAACAAATTCAGCATAGAAGGGACATAACTTAAGGTAATAAAACCCATCTTTGACAAACCCACAGCTAACATTATACTGAACGGGGAAAAGTTTAAAGCATTCCCCATGAGAAATGGAACAAGACAAGGATGCCCACTTTCATCACTTCTATTCAATATAGTACTGGAAGTCCTAGCCAGAGCAATCAGACAAGAGAGAGAAATAAAGGGCATCCAAATTGGTAAAGAGGAAGTAAAACTGTCACTGTTTGCTGATGATATGATCATATACCTAGAACACCCTAAAGACTCATTCAAAAAGCTCCTAGATCTGATATATGAATTCAGTAAAGCTTCAGGATACAAAATCGGTGTACACAAATCAGTAGCACTGCTATAAAGTGACTAAGCTGAGAATCAAATCAAGAACTCAACCCCTTTTACAACAGCTGCAAAAATAAAATAAAATACTTAGGAATATACATAATCAAGGAGGTGAAAGACCTCTACATGGAAAACTACAAAACACTGCTGAAAGAAATCATAGATGACACAAACAAATGGAAACACATCCCATGCTTATGAGTGGGTAGAATCAATATTGTGAAAATGACCATGCTGCCAAAAGCAATCTATAAATTCAATGCAATTCCCATCAAAATACCACCATCATGCTTTGCAGAACTAGAAAAAACAATTCTAAAACTCATATGAAACAAAAAAAGAGTCTGCAATGGCCAAAGCAAGACTAAGCAAAAAGAAGAAATCCAGAGGCATCACGTTACCCAACTTCAAACTATACTACAAGGTTATAGTTACCAAAACAGGATGGTGCTGGTATAAAAACAGGCATGTAAACCAATGGAACAGAATAGACAACCCAGAAATAAAGCCAAATACTTACAGCCAACTGATCTTTGACAAAACAAACAAAAACATAAAGTGGGGAAAGGACACCCTATTCAACAAATGGTGCTGAGATAATTGGCAAGCCACATGCAGAAGAATGAAACTGGATCCTCATCTCCTAGATTATACAAAAATCAACTCAAGATGGATCAAAGACTTAAATCTAAGACCTGAAACCATACAAATTCTAGAAGATAACATCAGAAACACCCTTCTAGACATTAGCTTAGGCAAAGAGTTCATGACTAAGAACCCAAAAGCAAATGCAACAAAAACAAAGATAAATAGATGGGACTTAATTAAACTAAAAATCTCCTGCACAGCAAAAGAAATAATCAGCAGAGTTAACAGACGACCACAGAGTGGGAGAAAATCTTCGCAAACTCTGCATCCAACAAAGGACTAATACATAGAATCTACAAGGAACTGAAACAAATCAGCAAGAAAAAAACAAATAATCCCACCAAAAAGTGGGCTAAGAGCATGAATAGACAATTCTCTAAAGAAGATATACAAATGACCAGCAAACATATGAAAAATACTCAACATCACTAATTATCAGGGAAATGCAAATCAAAACCACAATGCAATGCCACCTTACTCTTGCAAGAATGGCCGTAATTAAAAAATAAAAAAATAATAGATGTTGGCATGGATGTGGTGAAAAGGGAGCACTTACATTGCTGGTGGGAATTTAAAGTAGTACGGTCATTATGGAAAACAGTATAGAGATTCCTTAAAGAACTAAAAGCAGAACTACCATTTGATCCTGCAGTCCCACTACTGGGTATCTATCCAGAGGAAAATAAGTCATTTTATAAAAAGGAAACTTGCACATGCATATTTATAGCAACACAATTTGCAATTGCAAAAATATGAAACCAGCCTAAATGCCTGTCAACCAAAGAGTGGATTAAGAAACTGTGAGGGATATATATACATATATATGCACACACATATATACACACACACATATGTACGTATATATACACACACACACATATATATACATATATACACACACACATACCATTGGATACGAAATACTACTCAGCCATAAAAATGAATGAAATAATGGGATTCACAGCAATCTGGATGGAGTTGGAGATTATTGTTCTAAGTGAAGTAACTTGGGAATGGAAAACCAAACGCTGTATATTCTCACTTACAAATGGGAGCTAAGCTATGAGGACACAAAGGCATAAGAATGATATAATGAACTCTGGGGACTTGGGGGGAAGGGTAGGAAGTCAGTGAGAGATAAAAGACTACACATTGTGTGCAGTGTACACTGCTGGGGTGATGGGTACACCAAAATCTCAGAAATCACCACTAAAGGACTTGTCCATGTAACCAAACACCACCTGCTCCCCAAAAACTATTGAAATCATAAAACATAATTTTAAATATTTAAAAAGTTAGATGCATTTTTTTAAAAAAAAGAGTCAAATAGCTCTACTTGCCATTGAGAAAAGCAGTTCCCACCCCTACCCTATTTCTCACTAGCCTAAGGCAACTATTTTCAAATCTTTCAACTGATTCCTTTGGTAATTCCTTTCACAGATGCTTATATTGTTATTTATTGATTTTGCAGCTCAGGCATCATCTACTGACTCCTCACTGTGGAAGATGAGGCTCTAGCACATTTCTCTGTTCCTTTAACACCATCATATAGGCACACATCCATGAAGATAGATTTCCTGGTTTCCTGCCCTCCTGATATAGTATATAGTAGTTTGGATTAGATCCATATTCATTATTTACTTTACACTGACTTTGTAAATGCTATTTATAGGTGAGCCATGATGAGTACTACAATTCCTTTTCTTTCTCCTCACAACTTTTTGTTTACCCTGGAGTTAATAATTGCCTTCTTTTTCCCATTTGCTAAGGTTTCTATGTACTAAACACCAATTTAAACTCTCTTGAATGTGTACATTTTCTCTTAATATGTTCAAGCACACTAAGTATTCTGTCAGTTTAATTTTCTTAAGTCGCTCATAGATCTGATCCAATCTGGGAGTTCTTTCACCTCTTTCTAGATTCAGATTTCCTCTGTTTTGAATCCCATATTCTTTTCTTTCTCAGCTTTCTCAATCATTTTGGTGAAACAAGTTCTTTCTCTCCTTTTCTAAGAAAGAGCGCATAGAAAGTAATTTTTTTGTTCCTGTCCTGATACAACTGAAGAAGTTTTTAGTTTATTGTCATACTTAATTGATGTGGAATTTTAGGTGGAAAAATATCATCTCTCAATTTTGAAAGCACTGTGCCATTGTCATGTTGTTTCCAACTTAGTCATTGTGAAACTCAACGCATTCTGATTCTGATTCCTGTTTCTTTGAATGAAATCAGTTTTTCTCTGTATTAGTCAGGGTTCTCCAGAAAGATAGAAGCAGTAAGAAAGAAAGATAGATAGATAGATAGATAGATAGATAGATAGATAGGGATTTGTTAGCAGAATTGGCTCGTATGACTACAGAGGCTGAGAAGTCTCATGACAGGCTGCTGTCTTTAAGTTGGAGAACAAGGGAGGCCAGTAACATGGCTCAGTTCAAGTCCAAAGATGTCAGAGACAGGGAAACTGATGGTGTAACTCTCAGTCCTAGGCCAGAGGCCTGAGAACCTGGGGGCTGCTGGTACAAGTCCTAGAGTCCAAAGGCTGGAGAACCTGGAGTTCTGATGTCCAACAGAGGAAGGGAGTCCCAGCTCCAAGAGAAAGCAAAATTCACCTTTTCTCTGCCTTCTTGTTGTATCTGAGCCCCCGCTGACTCGGTGGCACCTGCCTACACTGAGGATGCAACTTTCCCTCAGCCCTTCTCGTTTCCATCATTCTGAAATTTCACAATGATGTGCCTGGCATGAATCCAGTTTTGTTCATTGTACTGGGCATTTAGTAGACACTTTTGGTCTAGAAATTTATATCTTTGAATTCAAAGAAAATTTCTTAAACTATTCCTTCTATGATTTCTTCTCCTCCATTTTCTTTCTGGAACTCCTATTGTTTGGATATTAGATTTCCACAACGTGTCCTCTATTTTTTGAAAAATATTTTCTTCCCTATTTTCTATCCCTTTGCTTTTTTATTCTACTTTCTGGAAGATTTCTCCATCTTAGTTTTCTAATCCTTCTATTGAGTTTTTCATTTATGCTTTCATGTTTTTAATTTACGAAGGCTTTCACTCTTTTTATAATATCCTATCTCTATTTCATAGATGTAATATTTTGTCTCTGTGAGGTTATTAATGATTATTTCAGCTTTTTTAGAAAAAGGCTTTATTTTCCATGTACGGGCTCTTGCATCCAAGTTACTTTTTCCTTTCTGTTTGTTTGTTATGGACCTTTGACATTAGAGACTCTCCACCAATACCTGGTGATCTTTTGCTGTCTGTATATGTTTAAAAGAGCAGCCTTGACCAGGCACGATGGCTCACGCCTGTAACCCCAAGACTTTGGGAGGCCAAAGTGAGAGGATCACTTGAGACCAAGAGTTCAAGCCCATCCTGGGTAACCTAACAAGAACTTGTCTCTACAAAAATTAAAACAAAAAAAATTAGCTGGACATGGTGGCATGTGCCTGTAGTCACAGCTACACAGGAGGCTGAGGTAGGAGGATTGCTTGAGCCTGGGAGGTCAAGGCTGTAGTGAGCCATGATTGTGCCACTGCACTCCAGACTGGATGACAAAGTGAGAGACCCTGTCTCTTAGAGAGAGAGAGGCCTTAACAACTGACTGGAAGTTCAGGAAGCAGGAGGCCTTTTCAACTGGTTTTCACTGCAGGATGATCTGGCTGGGGACCTCTAATATCAATATCCTTTTATCTTCTCTCTCGGGCTGTTCAGCTGACCCAGAGACTAGTCTTTCATTTCATACCTGAAGGATATAACCTGGTTTCAAGTATTCAGGATGCTGGGTGGGCAAAAAAAATTGGTGATCTCAACCTATCGTTTGTGAGCTTTCACTTAGTTGCCCTATGTGCTGGATGATACACCTGCCCTGGATTTCCCCTGTGTTCCTTTAAGGCAGACCCTCTTTTTATTCTGGTGAGAACCAGCCTCTAGTCTTTTTCAGAGGGCAGCACCCACTATGTAGAGTAGGGGAAGGAATCAGAGGCCCAATTATTTCCTATACAGACATTTAACCAACAGTTTAGCCCTCCACCTACACTTCCAGAGGTACCTAGTGCTACCAATTCTTGAGCCTTTATAGAGATCTTCAATATAAAATCAGGATATTTCTTGGCTTTCCTGATGACTTAGAATTCAGCTTCCTCAGGCCTTCTAAGTCAGATACTCTTCCCTCTGGTCTCCAGCTTCTGAAATTTTGTTGTTGTTGCCTGCTTTCTCACTCTCTGTCATTATGGCATTATGCATTTTGTTTAATTTCTCACTACTTTTTTTTTTTTTTTTTTTTTTTGAGACAGGGTCTCTGTCGCCCAGGTCAGGAGTGTGGTAGTGTGATTACAGTCCATTGCAGCTTCAATCTCTGCAGCTCAAGCAATCCTCCCACTTCTGCCTCCTGAGTAGCTGGGACTACAAGCGCCACCAGGCCCAGCTAAATTTTTGTATTTTTTGTAGAGACAGGGTTTTTTCCTGTTGCCCAGGCTGGTCTCAAACTCCTGGAATCAAGCAATTCACCCACCTTGGCCTCCCAAAGTTATGGGGTTACAGGCATGAGCCACTGCGCCTGGCCAATTTCTCATTACTTCTTAAGTGACATTTAGAGATAGAGAGATTAATGCGTACATTCAAAACATCATTTTAACATGAAGCTCTCATCATTTTTTAATGAAAAAATGTTCCACCAAACAGCTCTTCTAAATAGCAAGCTGCTCTGTCTCATTAAAAATAATATTTGGGCCGGGCGCGATGGCTCACACCTGTAATCCCAGAACTTTGGGAGATTGAGGAGGGCGGATCATGAGGTCAGGAGAGTGAGACCAACCTGGCTAGCACGGTGAAACACCGTCTCTACTGAAAACACAAAAAATTAGCTGGGCGTGGTGGCACGCGCCTGTAATCCCAACTATTCAGGAGGCTGAGGCTGGAGAATCACTTAAACCCAGGAGGTGGAGGTTGCAATGAGCTGAAATCGCGCCATTGCACTCCAGCCTGAGAGACAGAGCAAGACTTGGTCTCAAAAAAAAAAAAAATTTGGCCATAGGGACAATTCATTGTTAGGAGAAACCGCCTACCTACTCTTAGTATGAAATTTCAGGTTCTTATCTTATTAAAGATTTTTATTTCCGTGGATTATTAAGTGTTTGATATCTGGACAAAGAAATGGCATTGGTTTCAAAAATACAACTTGGAAATGGCTAGTGTCTCTCCGGTGTTCAGAGTGGCTGGGTCTTCAGCAGGGGTGGCCTAAGCCAGTGATTGCTTTAGGAACAAGCAAATGACCCAGGTTCAACAAAGGTATTGACCAGAAGTCTGTTGGGAGTCTTTTTTTTTTTTGAGACAGAGTCACACTCTATCACCCAGGCTGGAGTGCAATGGCGCAGTCTCGGCTCACTACAACCTCTGCCTCCCAGGTTCAAGTAATTCTCTGCCTGAGTAGCTGGGATTACAGGTGCCCACCACCACGCCCGGCTAATTTTTGTATTTTTAGTAGAGACGGGGTTTCACCATCGTGCCCAGGCTGGTCTTGAACTCCTGACCTCGTGATCCACCCTCCTCGGCCTCCTGAAGTGCTAGGATTACAGGCATGAGCCACCACCCCTGGCCTGCTGGGAGTCTTCTGGAAGAGGTTTTCTTGCTTCTAAAAAAAAGACACAGAAAATAGACAGCATCTGTCATTCCTCTGGGTGTTGTTTCTGGATGCTACACCTGGGGCTGCCACAGACATCTGGCAGACAGCCTGAGGACTCAGACAAAACGGAGGACAGCAGAGTGGGAAAAAAACAGCCCTTGATGACTTTATTGAGTTGCCGATTGATTCAAGCTTGGGCTTTCACCTCCTCTGGACTTCCAGCTATGGGAAATGATACGTATTCTTATCCTGAAACCAATTTGAGTCAGGGGTCTTCCATTATTTGCAGCTGAAAGCATCCTAACTCCATACACTGCCAATATACAAGCCACATTCTTAGGCAGGAAAGCACTTATTTTTCAAAAATTATGCAGAGCTGTTGATTTATAGTCTGGTCAAATCATGGAAATGGGTTCAAGAAGAATGAGTTCAATATCTGTGTGGATATGAATAAACCTATTGCATGCACTCAGGTGGGCCTGAAGGTTACTTTTTAAATCAGCTTTTTTTCATTGTTCTGAGCCTCCCTTTCATTCAAACAAAAGTCTGTTTTCCCCTCAATTTGTTTGAGTTCTAGTAGATACAAAATACAGTAAAAACTGAATTGCAGTGAAGTAAACCTTCACAAGTAATTGGAATATTATTTTAATTGCTTCTTTGAAGAGGGCTTTTTCTGCAGATTACTACAAAAATTATTACTTGAGCTTCAAGGCTATTAATTATTCCCTAAAAGAGACATTTTTTCATCTCTTAGAATATATCTGGAGCAGGAGTGAAATAAGTTGGGGCAAAATTAGGTGAGCACATGCTTTAATATTAAACCCATGCCCTATTGCACAGTGGTTAAGTGCCAGCTTTATGATTCACTAGCTGCGTGGCTGCAGATAAGTTAATTAATATTTCTGTACCTCCAATTCATGAACTGTAAAATGAGGTTGATAATACTAAATACCTCGCAGGTTGATGAGAAAATTTAATGAAGATACATTAAAAAAAAAAAAAAGAGGAAGAACTAGAACAGCATCTGGTACATTGTAAGTACTCGAAAAAAAATTGCCTGTTGTTCTTATCAGGGTTATTCTATCAACATTTATTGAGCACTCAAGGGAGCATCCTGTGGAAGTCCACTTCTCGATTAGTATCAGGGCACAGGCACACAACTGGTTAAGTCAAGGAGAGCCACACAGGGAAGCTGGCTCTCAAGTCCCACTCTATGCATCCCCCTCTCTTCCCCTGCACCTGGAGGCTTCTTCTTCCCTACTTTTCTCATCCTCCAAAGCATCCACCATGGTCATCTCCTCCTGGCCCCTAGGCCTTGTCCTGAGCCCTGAGATGGGTTTTCATTTACTTCAGCTTGGATCTGTTTGTTCTTCCTCTGCTGGAAGACATGATTTCCAGCCCAGGACCCTTTCCCTTTCTGAGGCCACCTCCGCTTGTCCAAGAAACATACCTCTACTTCATTTCTATTCAAAGGTCTGTTGTTACCAAAGTCACTCAAACAATCCTAGACAAAGGAGGTCAGGGGAAAACAGGTCTTTTCTTAATATTAGGAGTTGTGGAAAGGGTTTGGGAGTCCTTGGAGAGTAAGACATCCTTAGCACGCTCTGCAAGGGGTTCTTTAGGCCCTGAGCACTGGGAGGGCACAGGGAGGTGAGACACACGTCAATAACCATCATTCAGCCTAGAAATAAGGGTCTTGTGTGAGTGGAGGTAAGGCCTTTGGGAGATAGAGGAAAAAGAATTTCTGAGTTGGTGAATCAGAAAAGGCTTCCTAGTAGAGGGCATGGCTTTTCTTTCTTTCTTTCTTTCTTCTTTCTTTTTTTTTTTTTTTTTTGTGACTGGTTCTCACTCCTTCACCCAGGCTGGAGTGCAGTGATGTAAACATGGCTCACCGCAGCCTCTACTTCCTGGGCTCAGGTGATCCTCCTGTCTCAGCCTCCCGAGTAGCTAGGTGATATGATTTTGTTGTGTCCCCACCCAAATCTCATCTTGAATTACAGCTCCCACAATCCCCACATATTGTTGGACCTGGTGGGAGATAACTGAATCATGGAGGCTGGTTTTGCTTGTGCTGCTCTTGTGAGAGTGAATAAGTCTCACAAGATCTGATGGTTTTATAAAGGGTAGTTCCCCTGCACACACTCTCTTGCCTGCTGCAATGTAGGATGTGGCTTTGTTCCTCCTTCGCCCTCTGCCATGATTGTGAGGCCTCCCCAGCCATGTGTAACTGTGAGTCCATTAAACTTCTTTTTCTCTGTAAGTTGCCAAGTCTTAGGTATGTCTTTATTAGCAGCATGAGAACAGACTAATACAGTAAATTGGTACCAGGTAGTGGGGTGCTGGTGTAAAGATACCCAAAAATGTGGAAGTGACTTTGGAACCGGGTAACAGGCAGAAGTTGTAACAGTTTGGAGGGCTTGGAAGACAGGAAGATGTGGGAAGGTTTGGAACTTCCTAGAGACTCGTTGAATGGCTTTGATCAAACTGCTGATATTGGTATGGACAATGTAGTCCAGGCTGAGGTGGTCTCAGATGGAGATGACGAATTTATTGGGAACCGAAGCAAAGGTGATTCTTGCTACACTTTAGCAAAGAGACTGGTGGCATTTTGCCCCTGCCCTAGAGATCTGTGGAACTTTGAACTGGAGAGAGATGATTTAGGGTATCTGGTGGAAGAAATTGCTTAGCAGCAAAGCATTCAAGAAGCGACTTGGGTGCTTTTAAAAACATTCAGTTTTATTCATTCACAAATACATGGTTTGGAATTGGAACTTATGTTTAAAGGGGAAGCAGTGCATAAAAGTTGGGAAAGTTTGCAGCCTGATGATGCCATAGAAAAGAAAAGCCCATTTTCTGAGAAATTCAAGCTGACTGCAGAAATTTGCATAAGTAACAAGGAGCCAAATGTTAATTGCAAAGACAATGGGGAAAATGTCTCCAGGGCATGTCAGAGGTCTCCATGTCAGGCCCTCCCATCACAAGCCAGAGGCCTAGGAGGAAAAAAATGGTATTGTGGGCTGGGTCCAGGGCCTTGCTGCTTTGTGCAGTCTTGGAACTTGTGCCCTGCATCCCAGCCATGGCTGAAAGGGGCCAAGGTATAGCTCAGGCCTTTGCTTCAGAGGGTGCAAGCCCCAAGCCTTGGCAGCTTACCTGTGTTTTGTCCGAAGGTGCATAGAAGTCAAGAATTGAGTTTTAGGAACCTCCAGCTAGATTTCAGAGGATGTATGGAAACACATGGATGTCCAGAGAGATGTGTGCTGGAGGGGTGGAGGCCTCATGGAGAACCTCTGGTAGGGCAGTGAGGAAGGGAAATATGGGGTGGGAGACCCCACACAGACCCACTGGGGCACTGTCTACTGGACCCGTGAGAAGAGGGCCACTGTCCTCCAGACCCCAGAAGCATAGATCCACTGACAGCTTGCACTGTGCACCTGGAAAAGCCACAGACTCTCAATTCTGGCCTATGAAAGCAGCCAGGAGGGAGGCTGCCCAACACAATAGGAACCCACCTCTTTCATCAGCATGACCTGAATATGAGACATGGAGTCAAAGGAGATCATTTTGGAGCTTTAAGATTTGACTGCTCTGCTGGATTCTGGACCTGCATGGGGCCTCTAACCTCTTCATTTTGGCCAATTTCTTCCATTTGGAACAGGTGTATTTACCCAATGCCCATACCCCCACTGTATCCAGGAGGTAATTAAGTTGCTTTTATTTTATAGGCTCATAGGTGGCAAGAGCTTGCCTTGTCTCAGAAGAAACTTTGGACTGTGGACTTTTGAGTTAATGCTGAAATGAGTTAAGATTTTGGTGACTGTTGGGAAGGCATGATTGGTTTTGAAATGTGAGGAAGTGAGATTTGGGAGGGGCCGGGGTGGAAAGACATGGTTTGGCTCTGTGTCCCCACCCAAATCTCACCTTGAATTTTAATAATCTCCAAATGTCAAGGGCAGGGCCAGGTGGAGACAATTGAATCATAGCGACGGTTTCCCCCATACAGTTCTTACGGTAGGGTGTAAGTCCCATTAGATCTGATGGTTTTATAAAGGGCAGTTCCCATGCACATACTCTCTCACCTGCCTCCATGTGGGATGTGTTTTTGCCTCTCCTTCACCTTCTGCTATGATTGTGAGACCTCTCCGGCCATGTGTAACTGCAAATCCATTAAACCTCTTTTTCTTTGTAAGTTGCCTGGTCTTGGGTATGTCTTTATTAGCAGCCTGAGAATGGACTAACACACTGGGACTGCAGGCATGTGCCACCATGCATGGTTAATTTTTGTGTTTTTTGTAGAGACAGGATTTCACCAGGTTGCCCAGTCTGGTCTTGAACTCCTGGGCTCAAGCAATCCACCCACCTCCACCTCGGCCTCCCAAAGTGCTGGGACTACAGGTGTGAGCCACTGTGTCTGGCCAGGCAAGACATTTGAGCCACATGGAAGGATGGGGTCTTGGACGTGTAGAGAGGTGGAGGAAGGGAAGGGGAGACCATGGGCACAGTCTCAGTGCTTTTTCATCCCAGAGTATAACACAGCCAATAGGTACTGTGGACATAGCAGTATTCATTCATTTCTTCATTTCTTCATTTACTCACCCAGGACTCTCTTTCCAAGTCATAGAGCCATTCACCTCCTTCATGTAACCTGGGATTGCTGTGTTCCTGCTTCCTTTCACTTTTGGTGAATGTCCCTCTTGTGCAGCTATCCACAGCATGTAGGTTAATCACTAAAAATGCAGGATTGGACTCTCCTGGAGTCCCAGTACCTATCAACATCCCTTCCCCCAGACAGTTCCCTGTTTCTGCCTATGGGAGAAAGAAAGGAGACGTAGTCAGCTTCAAGGTCCTGCCTGAGGCCCACCTCCTATAAGAAGAAAAAGAGGAGGCATGTCTTTATTTATTTTATTTTTATTAATTTATTTTCTTTAGAGGTGGAGTCTCTCTCTGTTGCCCTGGCTGTGGTGCAGTGACATGATCATTGCTTACTGCAGCCTAAAACTCCTGGGCTCAAGTGATCCTCCTACTTCAGCCTCCAAGTAGCTAGGACTACAGGCATCCTCCACCACCATGCCCAGCTAACATTTCCATTTTCTGTACAGATAAGGTCTTGCTATGTTGACTGGCAGAGGCGAGCCTTTCTTGACTAGCTTCTCTTTGCAGGGCACTGGCTGGCCTTTCCTCCACTCTTCCTCCATCACAGTGGGTCTTCCCATAGGCGATTGTCCTGTATGAACTGCATGATCAGTGATGCCAACACCAGAGGTGGGTTTCTGGTCTCTCCTCTATGTCAAGTCCCGCCACTCCTGATGGTGGCAGCCACCAGAGCCTCCAGTTCACAGCCCATTTGCAGTGCTGTGACACTGCTGGGTCCTCAGTTCACTGCAGGATCTGGCCATTTCAGGAGTTCAGCCAGCTCCTTCCTGAGGATGTACTGTGGTGACTCATGGCCAGCCCCCCGAGAGAATAATTCAGAATCTACTTGCCAAAATTTAACAATAGCAGCAACATTTTAATCGTCTCCTAGGAGTGACAGACGTCACTGCCTCCAGGGGAAGAGGAGGTGATCCACCCAGCTGCATCCTATTCACTGCCTCCCTTCCTCTCAGCTGGGTGGCAGTGTTGGCAGGATGGGGCTGAGGTGTGGGTGAAAGGTGGTGTCATTTTTTCATGATCAGAGAATGTGAAAGGATGCTGCAGTTTTAATGATCTTCTTAGCCTTGGGGCCCTTGTGTATCAACTGAGGGGATTGGACTGTGTGATCCCTATGTCTCATTGCAGCTCAGAGGTTCTGTGGTTCCGAACATTGCAAAGCCCCTGCACTACCCTGGAGGTATTTCTGCCCCTGCAGCATGAGTAGAACCTGAAACCCTAAGAAAAGGGGTGATTCTTCCAAGGTTTTTCCCCTATAAATAAGCTGTACTGAAAACAGCCCTTAAGTCCTTGTGCTAGCCAGCTAAACTTCTCGTATTTGCTAGTCATTTTTAATTATTGGAAACTAAGGCCAGGAATTGGGATTTCTGAGAAAGGAGAAGCCAGCCAAACCTTTATCCCCTGCAGGGCCCTTGCCTTCATACCCTGAACTTCTCATAAGACATCAGAGTTTGAAGATGATGGAATGCAAGGATGGCTGGAGAAGCCATAGTAACCTAGGGAAGGGTGTTATACAAATGGCTTGTCACCTCTTTGAAGAGGTGACACCTCTAGATTGACATTTCCAATGTCAATATCTCTCCACAGCTCCACCAAGATACTTCATTGTCATACCCCATGCAAATTTGCTCTTCTTCCTGTACACCCAACTTTAATGCCACCATAGAGATCACTTGCTGTCTTTTTTTTCTTCCTATTATGCGAACCCTTTTCCCATTTGGAAGAATGTGTGTGAATCTGAAGGAGATCAGACATTCCTACTCCTGACCCCTAGCAAATGGGGCATGTGCACATGACGTAGGCATAGGCATTCAGACCATATGAATGGGATTTTCGTTCTTGAGAGTGACATGAAGTCTGGAGGTCATTCACAGCAGCAGTGGAGGTGGGCAGGTGAAGCAAGTGTCCAATGGTGGGGATGCTTTGGCTGTGACCTGACCAGGCTGTTCTTGTGGCATGACCCTGGTCCCAACCCCTCTTGGTTCCTACCTGTTTTCTGAGTTTGGGTCTCTAGCCTTGCCACTGATTCAGTGAGCTCTAATGAAAATACTTCTAATACATTATTTTCCTTCTTAGAGATCCAGAGTCAGTTTCTATTGTTTGCAACTGAGTCCTGGCTGGTACCCTCACCCTTCCTCTAGTCACTGGGTCAGGAAGCTGGGGATCCTTCTTGACTGTTCCTTTCTGGTTCACACACCACTGTCACTGAGATCCACTAATCCTGCCCCATGATGTCACCTCTGTTGCTCTCTGCCACCCCTAGCCAGGCCTTCATTACATTTACCTGTTCCTGCTGCCCCCTGTCAATGGCTCCTCTGGCTGCTGGGCTCTTCTGGATGGCGGCCATCTACTTCTGGTCAAACTTCAAAATCCAGGATCAGACTACATCCTGCACAGGAGGTTTTGGCAGAGGAGAAAAAAGATAAAACTGGAGAAAAGAAAGATGTCCAGTGACTCTGGGTGGAGAAGGATGAGAAAAGTCAGGTGTACAAAACCCAGGTAGAACTCAGGTGCTACCACGTCTGCCTGAGGTCTTGAGGCTGCACAAGCTTCTCTCCCTTCATGCTACTTTTCCTTATTTTCTAAATTCATATCAATGAAAACATATTAATTACCCTTTAAATTGAAATAAATTAACTCAAGAAGATGCAGTTTTATCTTGCTTTTATAGTAGCCAAGCTCCCTGAGGATGCATTAATTGATTTTAAATCCAAATCAGCCTAATGCACTTGTGCACTTTGCTGGCTAATGGAAATCAGTGATGACTCCTGGAAAGGAAGGGCTGCGTGCCAATTCCCGTTTTTGCACATTTTTATCGCTGTGGGTGAGGTAAGTCCAGCCATGGGTGGAGAAGGCCCGGTAGCGCTCAGCTCTTTATTTATTTAGTAAATATTTTTTGAGCACCTGCTTTATGCCAAGGACTATGCAAGCCACTGAGGAGCAAATGATGAGTGAGACAACCTTGGTCCTTACCTAATGAAGTTTACAGCTGCCCACACTAAAATACCTTTTGGGAGGCTTCCTAGTTTTATTTCTGGACTTCACTGGAGTTGGCTTTCACAGATAGCCAGGCCCATCAGAGAGCCTCGTCTGAAAGTTCAGGCGACTTGAAAGTATGGACAGCTATGAAATGGGGCCAGCTTGGCTGGTCTTGCACCCCTCCTACTCCCCAGGCTGTTTCTCCATGAAGACACAGCTTAGTGTACAGAATTGGTTCTAGAAAGTCTGTGGAGATGATCTTGTGTTCTCTCCCTGGCACTCCCACCTAGAGTTACCAGATTTAGCAAATAAAAATACAGGACATCCAGTTAAATGTGAATTTCAGCAAAACAATGAATAAATTTTTTTAGCGTAAGTATGTTCCACGCAATACTTGGAAGACAATGACATTCAACTTGACTGGGTGTCCGTATTTTATCTGGCAACCACTATCAGCCACATTCCTAACCCATCCAGTTGCCCTGTGCCCATCGTACCGCTGAGTCCTGCCCTGAGGCAGCACCTTCCCCAGAGCAGGAATGCAGAATCAACCTGCTCCCTTCCAAAATACCCCTCTCATGAGGACTGTACTAAATTTGAAGTCTACTCTAAGCTAGCTGTCCCCAGGTAAGAAAGTCAATTCAGCCACCTTAAGTGAGCTCTGACTCCAAGCAAGGAAAGATACATGCTGAGGAGGACACAGAGATGAGTGAGACAGAGTTGCTACCATAAGAACCTGGAGGCTAGCATGGCAAGGGGGGTAAGCGATTCAAATAGTTGTCATAGAAGACAGAAAATGACAAATGACTTAGGTTCCAAGGGAATGCAGAGAGGACAAGAACACAGTTATTAATTACTTTGGCGGTGGCAGTCTTGAGAGTTTCCTGGAGGAGATGGCCTTCACAAGCGACTAGACTCATGACAAACCTGTGAAACATGTACCTCAACATCCCCACAACCCTAGCGCACATCCCTGAGAAGTCATGTCACAGCTTGGATGTGGTCATCACAAAGCTCCCGGCAGTGCCCACAAATCAATCCCAGTCGGCACCCCAGATGAAGCCTGCACCATCCTTGACCTAGAAGGGTGCCTCATGCTGCAAAAGGGGCATTTCAGAAAGGGCGTGACAGTTGGGGCAATCAAAACCACCCCAAATCAGGAGAAAGGCCTGTGTGTTTGGAGAGCCCCAAGGAGTCTTGGGTAGCCAGAGGCAGGGGCTCCACACTGGTTGTGTAGCTGGAAGAGTGCCCTGAGGTACATGTAGGATGGAGCAATGGAGAGTCCAGGAACCCAGGGAGCTTGCAGTTCCATTGGAAAGCCAGGCTGGGGACACCTGCTCTCCCTGGAGGTGGGCCTCCCTGCCCACGGGCCTGCCTGGGTGCCGCTTGTGTTTCTGACACTCCATGGACACTGGCTGTGCTGCTTGAGGGAATGCCAATCACATTCTCAGTAAATATTTAGCCATATGAGGTTTGTGAACAGATAACATTTCAGAGTCTGCTTTGTGCTTGTACGGCCTTTAATAAAGGAGAAGAAAGGCTTCTCATTCATTGCTTCCTCGTTAACATGAGCGAGCATTTCCCAGCCGGGCAAACATTTACTGCAGCAGTAGTGGGGCCCAGCCCTGATAATGCCCTCAAGGTGGCCAGAGAAGAAAGCCAAAGGCTCTGACTGACTGTATGCCAAGGAGGAAGTAGCAAAGCAAATGCTCCTCAGGGGTCTCAGGCACTCAGTATTGGAGGGATTCTTTGGTGGTGGGACCCTGGGGATGATCCTGCACACTACGCACATTGTCCCCAGACCATCCCGGCACTGAGGTCTCTAGAGACAGAAGAGCCGCCAGCTGGTTAATTAATGCTCCCCCGGCAAGCTGGGCAGACAGGCTCCAGCTGCCTCCAAGCTGGTCTATTAGCAGGGCTAGGCTCCCTGTGCCGGGCGCAGCATGGAGCTGTCAGGGAATGTCTTTGAGAAATTAAAGTGGCATTGCTAAGTGGGTACACATAACAGGAGTGAGCCAGCCTGCCTCTCTCTCCTCCTTCTGCCTGACAGTGTCCCCACTCTGATGCCCAATGCATGAGAGTGTGTTTGTCCAGAAACGTAATTAAAGCTGGCTGCCAGATGGGACCAGTGTGTGCCAAGTTTCAGGCCAGGCAGGGGCAGGCCCCTGAGCCCCTCCTGGGTCCATTGCCCTGGTGGAATCTTGCTCTTGGATGCCCCTGGACCCCAGAAGAAAAGTAGAAAAGACAGCACTGGTGAGGCCAGGCCAGAGCTTTAGGAGTCCATCCTGTTCCAACTGGCAGGAACTCTGCCCAGTGGGCTTAGCCCTCTCCTGGCCTAAGTGCCGTCCCCTTTCCTGAGTCCTCCTTGCCTTGATTCTGATCACCCTGTATGTTTTCACCTGCCTTGGGCCTCCATTACTAGGTTTTAGAGGTCTGGACTGTGATTGACATGACCCTGTTTTCATGAAACACTGGGGCCCCATGGGAAGGGCCCAACACGGGCATCCTCTCTTCTCCTCCTCCCTCCCACCAGAAGGGCTGAGCTGGAAACCACAGGAAGGGGCCGGGCTGGTTTGGCTGCTGAGGCTGAGCGTTGGAGCTGGGGAAATCAGGAAACCCAGGCCCGATTCCAGCACGAGTTGGAAAGATCCCCAGCAGCCAGGGCATTTGATAAATAAGACTCTGAAAACCTGTGATGGCAAAGGATTTTTACACGTTCATTAAACTTTAAAACCTTTGTTTTGAAACACAGTCCTCCCCATGAGGGGCAATGTGTTTTAAAATTAATCTTTATAAATATAACGCATGCTCATGGGCAGAAATCAAAATAATGCAGAAGACTGTGAAATGAAAATAAAGGTGTCTGTGACCCCCCCACTCACTGGAGGTCAACCGTCAACAGCATCAGGGCAATTGGGCTTCAAAGAAACAAAGTCAGAATTGAAACTACAAAATTCAACTAGACTCTGAGTGGTACGTTTGGGATGGAAAAGGGAAGTGTGTGTGTGTGCACGCGTGTGCATGTGTGTAAGCACAAGCCATGTTTTACTAATGCAGGCCCTGCCCCCAACTGCCAGGTTTCAGATTCTAGCTCCTCTATTCATAACTGTGTTGCAAGTTAGGCAGTGTGCTCAACTTTTTGATTCCTCTCTTTTTGTCATCTGTAAATTGTGAATAATAATAGTACCTACCTACACAATTGTGCAGATCACAGTATTTTTTAGCTCATGAAACATTGGTGAACCTGCGAAAGGCTTATCAGTCTGTCCATGCATGCCTATCAACCCCACCTCTTTCTAAAACCAATAGGAATTACAGTAACCCCTCACATGTATGTACCACTGTATAGTTTAAAATGCCCTCACTTCCCTGGCAGGCAGCTGTGTTATCTCCTTAAGAGGTGAAGATATGGAGACATAGTGACTTGTCCCAGGTCCCATGGCTATAGAAGGCAAATCTGGGTCTAAAACACAAGTGGTGTCCTTTTCTGTGCTCCCAGGGAACCTCAGAGCTCTGTCTGGGCAGTGCACGCTGGGGCAGGTGGCAGCTGGGCAGAGAAAGAGCTCCTGCAGTTTCCTTGTCTTCTTCCCCTTATGATTTTGGTGTGGCCATTGGGACACACCAATCAGGTCTCTTGACCCCAGCTTAGGGGCAAAAACACACAAATTAATTAATGTATTTATTGTTAGAGACAGGGTCTTGCTCTGCAACCCATGCTGGAACGCAGTGGCGTGATCACAGCTCACTGCAGCCTCAAAATCCTGGGCTCAAGTGATCCTCTTGCCTCAGTCTCCCAAGTGGCTGGGACTGCAGGTGTGAGCCACCTGGCTAATTTTTAAAGTTGTATTTTTAAAGACAAGATCTCACTACACTGCCCAGGCTGGTCTCAAACTCCTGACCGCTAGCAATCCTTCTGCCTTGGCCTCCCAAAGCACTGGGATTACAGGTGTGAGCCACCGTGCTCAGTCAAAAACACCTTTAGTAAAGATTCTGTCTTCTTTCCTTCTCTCTTCCTTATTGAGCTTGTATGGTCTTAATCAGTTTCATTGGTCGATATTTTTTACTTTTAAAAAGTGATTGTTTTTGCTGATTAAAAAAGTGATACCTGAATACTGTTGAAAATACAGACAAGCAAACAGAAAATAAAAATAAATGTCAGAGTAGAAGTGTCTTCTGCCTCCCTGGAGTTGTTTCTGAGGTTCCCACCATGACCAGCGGCACTCAACAATAGTGCAGAATCTTCAGCTGCGGGTCCCCATCAGCCCCTTCCAGCTTCTGCCTACAACCTGATACCATAAAACTTTCCAAGATTCACAGGATTCATGATTACAATGACTTCGATCTGCAAATGGCGAATACAATTGGACAACAGCATGACTTAATAGTTTTTTAAGCTGCTTTTTAATTTAAAAATCCAGGTGAGAACTCTACCCTTCACGTGAAATTTGATGAAGTTTTTGGAAAAATTCATTTGGTCAGTGCACTTGAAAATGCCTCACTGCATCCGTTCTAATTCTCTTTGATATTATTATCAGTGGGCTGTTTTTATCGAGACAGAAAACTTACTTGTTGAAATTAGTTTCAACAGACTGTTCTGTGAGTCACAGACTCAAAGACCAGGAGGGAGAGAGCGGTATGTAAGCCCCAGTTACAATGCTGGACATTGAGCGTCGTGATAAATATGTGTACTGAGCGTGGTGGGAGTGCCCAGAACAGGACACCGATTTCACCCAGGTGCGGGGGGAAGGAAGTTCTGACGAAGCTTTACTGAGGAACTGGACACTGAGCTGGACCTTGAATGAACATTAGGAGTTTGTCAGGAAGAGACCAGATGGAAGGCGGGGAAAGAGGCTTGGCAAGTAGCTTGATGTGGCCAGGGCAGAGGGGGATGCCTGGGGTTAAGAGGTGGGGAGGGGTCCGCAGAATCAAGAGATGTGGCTGAAGGAGCAGGTAGAAGCCGGACTAAGAAGGACCTTGCGTGTGCGCTGGGGGATTTGGTCTTCACAGGCTCTGCAGTAGCACTGCTCAACGCTTTCTGGCCTCTGTGCCCTACCCTAGTTCTGTTTAGGAATGACTGGGTCTGCAGCAGGCAGGTTCGAGATAGAAAAGTGCAGGCTCACAAACCCCTGGGAGGAAGTGTACTGGGCTTCGGGTAGCGTGTAGAGGAGAAAATGGAGTAGGGTTGGCTCTGGAAGGAGAAGGAGGCTGTGTCCCTCTGGCTGGCATGTTTCCCAGTCTCCTTCAGGGTTCCTCTGGAAAGTTCTCGTGATTCTTACCAAGTATCTGCCTTCAGCGAAGTCGCTTATGAATATTAAAATACACACGCAGACACACGCTCACACTCATGCACACACACACGTGCGTACACACACGCACAAAGCAAAGGGAAGCAATTAGTTTACTGGTTTCTTCCAAGAGTTTTCATGTGGAACTGTAGGAAAATACTACTGAGGAGGCTAGAAGGGAAAATTAACCAGTAAATAGACAAAAGCAGGGAAGTCAGATCTCGTCTCCTCAGAGGCGTGTTTCAAATTCTGGCTTTTTAGAAGCTTTTCTTCTCCCCTCTGATGGAGACAACAGAAACGGAAGGGCAAATGCCGGCTGGCACTAGCCACTTGGGTTTTTCTGGGATTTGGGCCATCTGGGTTCTGTCAAGGTGAGGCACGTCTTCAGCAGCTGTGAAAGCCCTTGAATTTCCTGAGTTAGTAAGTGGGTCAGAGGGAGGCAGCTGAGCTCCACCACTTCCCACACACCCCAGCTTCCCTGCATCCCCCAAGCCCCCAGCCAGGTGGGAAGGGAGCCGGAAAGGCATGGAAACAGCTGGTTCTACTCTGCACAGTGCTCCCAGGTTGACCGGCCCTCACTCTCCCAGCTGCTGAACCTGCCCGACCACCGTGGGGCCATCAGGCTAAAGAGTGGAGGGGAGAGCTGGGGTCCTGGCAATACCAGCCCCTTTGTCTTGGCGTCCAGCATCTGTGGCTGGAAACAGAGCTCAGGAGGTGATTCAGTCCATCCTGGCTGCCAGAGGATGTGGTCATGGGGTGCGGGAGGGGACCATGGCAAGGCACTGGGATTCCGCCCTTTACGGGGGCTGGCCAGCAGGGGCAGGAGGCCAAGGTCCTTGGCCCAGGGCAGGCCCACTTGTCTCTGGTTATTTCTGAGTTCTCATCTAAAGCCAACTTTATTCCTAGAATGTCTAAAATGAGATGCAGATAGAAAGAAGAAAACGGGTCCGGCCTGGTGTAACCAGATGCCTCGCACGTGTCAGTCCCTGAGGATTCAAAGACGAGTAAGACGCATCTGTGTAAGAGCTCCAAACATTTGTGGACACCGGCTAGTCCTCTCACCACGGCCCGGGGAGGGAGGGGAGGCAGCTCTCTAACCCACGCGTGGATAGTTGAGGCTGCTCCAATCCCCGCAGCCTGGTGTTCCTCATATCTCATCTGTACCCCTCCCTGAATAACCAAAGAACTGAAGATTTCCCATGTCACCGGAGTCCAAGGATAGGATCGAAGAGTTCACCATAATGCTTAGGTTTCCCCGGCACACTCTGCTCTTCTCTCAAAAACCAGAAAGGCGCCAGATGTGAGTGTTGCACCGACACATTGCCCGCACATGCCTTTGCAAGCCTTTGTTGAAGCCGCCTGCATAGTGAGTAGATTTGTCATTGTTATGCTAGGGAGCTTTCCATTTTCTCTGCACAAGAGCTGTGTCAAGTTCCACTCTGGGTCATGGTGCCCCAGACCCAGCCAATAAATGAACAAATCCTGTGCCGTGGCAGCTCAGCCAATGAAGGAAAAAATCCTGAGCTTAAAGATCGTTGGATCTAGCGTGTTTGTTGCCTTAATAAGGGTCTGAGACCCAGGAGACTGGTGCCATACCCTGCTACATGTGTGCAGTGTGGCTCAGGGTGGCACTGAGGATACGCCGGCACCTCCCGACAGGTTCACATGTCTCAGCTTGGGGAGTGACAGTGTTTGGGCTGGAGGCTGGGTTAGTCGCCAACTGAAAACACCATTTAATAAGGTTGGCTTTCCACTTCTTTGAGGAGTTGAGTTTGTTGGTAACTTTCATCCCTATGCATACAAAGACAAGATTGGGCCAAGTTACAGGTCTTAGGGAGTAAGTATCATGTAGGCCTTGTCAGTGGCCAATGGTAACCAAAAAGGTAATGTGGTTAATGGTTGTATTAATGGAGATATATGGTCCACAGTGAGGGAGGCACAATCCACTGTTCTGGACATAACCTTTTAGAGACACGGACTAAGGGGAGAGCCACAAGAGAGAAACCAGGGTCAAACAGGTCTGAATGAGGAGCTTGTCAAATGAGCAAGAACTGAGGGATCTGGGGAGGTGGGGATTGGAAAGGACTTGGGAAGCAGGAGTAGTAGATGTGCCCTCTTCACATTTCTGATCCTTGGAAAAGTAGTTAGGTGTGTCCTACATGGTCCCAGGGATTAAAACTCAGATCTAGGAGGAAGGGACAGAGAAGTGGCATTTAGCTCCTGGAGTTTAAATTAGATGACTGTGAGGTTCTCTCTGCCCCAGATAGCCATTCCCAGGTTTCCTGGTCAGTTTCCTGGTGCTGAGTATCCTTTGGCATTTTCCCGCCCAGAGTGGGAGTTGCCAGGCAGTCTCCATCCAATGCGGCACCTTCACCTCGTGGGTCCCCAGAGCACTGCCATCTTCACACAATGCTCCACAGTTGGTATCAGTGCTCAGCGACTGAGTTCAGCTGGAGGAGTTTCAGGATGTCCAAAAGCGTGTTCCGGCCCTGTGTCCTGGGTGCCCTGCCTCAGCCTCATGTGTGGGCGGAGTCATGGGGAAAGTGCGCTGGAGGAGAGGGCAGGAGGAGTTGTGGGTTCCGGGCCTGATTCCCCACTGCTCATCTTGGGATCTCCAATGAGGCTCATGTTCCTCATGCACACTATGGTCCCGAGAGGGGAGCAATTCTTGGTTTCTTGGGGCTTCCATCTCCCCCCACCATGGCAACTGGTCTTAATCAATCAAAAAATATCAGATCCTAGGATACTTATCACCAGCAATAGTAGACAAGAGTTTCGCAATGATTTTAATTGATTCGATTCAACCTGTTGGGTCTGTGAGAAGATACAGAACCAGCCTCATGAAATTTGCAGTAGCAACGGCATGTCAGGGGCTGAGAGTTCCCCATCAAAATACTCTGGGGCTTTCCTCTGAAAATGACAATATGATCCCCTCGAGGCCAGATGAATCTGTGCTTAGTGACACCTTCACCTGGGGAGACTCAGTTGCAAAGCAGGGTCTAGTTCTTTGAAACCAAATGATCTTGTCAAGTCCAGCTCAGCCCACCTGAGACCAGGAGGAGAAGAGTTTCTTCTTCCCCAGAGACTAGCCCCCAGAGAGAATTCGAGAACGGTTGCTCTACTAAACACACAGCTTCCTGCAGCAAAACCAAGCCCCATACTCTGTGAGTCTAAGGAGCTCACTTTCCATGAAAACACAGCCTCACATACCATATAATTAGAAGCCCTCATCCCCAGGATAGTCTCTGAGATGTGTCCTCATGAGCACGCATGCCTGAAGAACCAATAAACACATTCAAGTTCTGTACATACAGGTGTTTTACAACCTGGGATGTGGTTCTTAAGAAACAATAAAATAGATGCAGGGCTTTCAAAGCCCAGATTTTCTTTTTCTTTTTCTTACTTATATATTTTCTGAGATGAAGTCTCACTCTGTCGCCCATGCTGGAGTGCAGTGGCGCAATCTCATCTCACTGCAACCTCCGCCTTCCAAGTTCAAGCAATTCACCTGCCTCAGGCTCCAGAGTAGCTGGGATTACAGATGCCCACCACCACACCTGGCTAATTTTTATATTTTTAGTAGAGATGGGGTTTCTCCATGTTGGCCAGGCTGGTCTCAACCTCCTGACCTCAAGTGATCCCCTGCCTCAGCCTCCCAAAGAGCTGGGATTACAGGCATGAGCCACCACGCCCAGCCCCAGATGTGATTTCTTTTTTTCTTGAGACAGGGTCTCACTCTGTTGCCCGGGCTACAGTGAAGTGATGCAATCACAGCTCACGGCAGCCTCGACCTCCTGGGCTCAAGCAATCCTTTCACCTCAGCCTCCCGAGTAGCTGGGATCGAAAGCGCCACCACCATGCCCAGACAATTTTTTGTATTTCTAGTAGAGACAGCGTTTCACCAAGTTGGCCAGGCTGATCTTGAACTCCTGACCTCAAGTGACCCACCTGCCTTGGCCTCCCGATGTGTAGGGATTGCAGGCAAGAGCTACCGCACCAGGCCAAATTTTCTTTTTAAATATCTGATCTTCATTTACCTTGCCCACTGTCCAAAAAATGACCTTCTTGATTCTCCTCTACTCTTTTGCTCCTCCCTCCCCCCTCCCCACCAGCTGATTACACCACCCCAGTGTGTCCTTCTGTTGCCCCCTCCCTCAAAGATCCAATATTTGGCATAGGCTAGTCTCTTGCATAGGCACGGAAATATAATTAAAAGTATGCTGAGGCCACCAATGATTATCGAGATGACCTTAGACAGGCAGTGAACTTCTCAGTACTGGAGTTTCATCGTCTGGAAACTGCATGATAATAGTACCCATCTCTTGGGGGTGTAAGGAGTAAATGGGACGATAGAGTAAGAAGATAGTTCTGGCACCTAGTAAATGTTCGATAGAATGCTAACTGAGCTGTGGTTGCTGAGATTTTTCGGACTCCAAATATCTCCTGACCAGTTCATCAGCAAAGCCCATTAGAGATTCTGTCCTTGGATTTACTGAGGAATTACTCCTTGTTAAATTAAATACACTAACAGCCCTTTTTAGTTTGGTTTATTCATGTTTACCAGAAAACTAATCATACAGGAATGTGGCAAGAGCCCAGAGGGATTCTGTTTTTGTGTCTGTGGAATGGGAACCTCACCGGGCTGTTTCAGGGATCAAATTATACGTGGCCTGTGACTGTCAGAGGTAAAAGACAGAGCAGATTTAAGGGTTGCTGCTGCTTCCCTACTGGAAGGTGAGTGCCTGCCCTCTCTTCCCTCTCAGCTTCCCCTTCCCTCTTCCCACAGGACTCCAGCAGAAGAGGCAGGGAGCCTGGTATCAGAGTCCATGGCAGGGGTGCGCGGGGCCAGGATTATTGGGGAGAACATTCTGGGGTACCTCTTCTTTCTCTGCCCGAGTCATCACCAAGGACAGTCAGGCATGGCTTGAGAAAGTAGAGCCCACTCTGGGCCCCACACCCTCTCCGTCTTGCTCCATCCTTCCTTTCCCTTGTTCAGAGCTTGCTCCCGCTGTCTCCCGTTTCTGTCTGTCAAGCTCAGAGTGGTGATGCAGAGCACAGGGCCTGGACAATGAGAGCCCTGTGTCCTCGCTCTCTGCCGCTCCGTCCTTCCCTGCCTGCCTTCCTCCCTCCTACACACAGTTATCCCACGTAATGGACACCCACTCCCTGCCAGGTGCCAGATGGGTGCCAGTGACATGCTGATGTCCTGGACAGATGTGATTCCACCCACACACAGTTCAATCACCCAATATGAGCTGTGTGACCTTGGGTGAGTCCGTGGCTCTCTGTGTCTGCTTCCTTCTTTCCAGGCCTTTCTCTGACACTGAGGCCTTCTCTGGTCTGTGATTTGTGGTTAAGCCAACGCCTAAATGCCACAGAGGCGAGGCTGCAATTTTAGCTGCAGCCCAAGGACAATCAGATTCAATGCCTGTTCCTCCCACGTGACTGTAAAACACCACTTCCCCAAGCCTAATTTATTCATTTTCTATTTTAAAAACCATAACCAAAATCATGCCCCAAATATTTGCCTAATGGCCGTGTCATTGACTGGCCAAAGCATTGAGCTGCCCACCAGTCAGCAGCGGAACCGGCTCCTCCCTCACTGTGGAAACCAGCCTCACAGCAAGTCTGACCTGCCCAGGCCCTGCCGGCCCCGCCTGGGACTAGAACAGTGAGTGGGGTGGCCCAGGGTTTCTCCCCGGGGCAATGTCCTCAGCAGGAGCCCAGCGCTAAGCTGTCTGTCTTAGCAGAGTGAGACTGCCTTCTGCAGAGGTGTGCTCACACAGGCAGCCTCCCTGGCAGCATCCTGGCTGGCCTCCTGTGAGTCAGGACAGCTGTGATCACTCCAGGAGGCCCATCTGGAAGGGCTTAGGTGCTGGGAGGGGTCTTCTGGGCTGGTCTTGAACCTGTGTTTGCATAGCAAACACACTGCTTTCATTTATATTGTATGTTATAAATCAATACAAATAGCAATCTTCCATAAAATGCAGGTATTCATACTTTACACAAGAATGTGAGAACAGAGTGTCCCCATGGAAGATGATTACGCTGACACTGTGTTGGGTGCCTTGGGGTGGAGATTTGGGCGGTAATTCTAAAGGTCTCCCTCCTGAATGAGCCATCAGAAGCAGCCCCTGGGAGGGACCCTGTGTGGCACCACTGTGAGCTTTAGTTTCTTTATCTGGAAAACTGCAATCAAAGTCCCTGTTTGCACACAACTTTTTAGAATCAAATCAAACAAGTGAACGGGTATAAAGCTTTTCATGAGGTGTGAAGTTCTCATACACGAGGAGAGTGTCTTTGTTGTTTTTATTGCAATCTGGTTACCCAAAGGGAACCAACACGGTAAAGCAGGTTTGCCACAAATTCCTCTTGGAAGCTTCTTCCAGTTTCTCCCATTCCCCACCCTCTCCTGCGGAGTCTGAGGATGGTACCTGGCAGCCTGTGTGGGTTGACTCAGCAGCACACGCCCGCTCAGTTCATGACCTCAGATGTCCCTCAGAATCTGCTGCGCTAAATCCAGTTTGTTCCAACTCCTCTTTGGACAAGAATGTGAGTTTGCACTTGTGCCATGAATTAGGTGATAAAAGGGGGCTGGGCAGGACTGAGTCTTAGTATAGCTCTGGGCTATGATTCTGGCCACAGAGTTCAAGCTTCATTGTTCCCAGGAACCTAGGGGCTCAGGACTTCAGAAATCCTCAGCAATGGCTGCAGTGTCTGCAGTGACAGCCAGTGCACGTCCCTCGCCTGCAGCAACATGAAACACACACAGGCCTCGGCTTCCTCAGTCCTGTTCCTGATGCCTGGCTTACCTACCTGAGACCCGGTCCAGGAGTGTCTAAGGACACCCAGTGCTTCTGGGCTGGGCTGGGGCCTAGAGCGACTCCGGTCCCCCCTTTCATTTTATAGATGGAAACCAGATGCCCAGAATGAGAAGGGACTCACCTGGGTCACAGATGAGTTTGTGGTTGTGAGAATCTTAACTGCCAGGCTCAGCTGGGTTAAATGGTGTCCTCGGAATTACCCGGTACCTGTGAATGTAGCCTTATTTGGACATAGGGTCTTTGCAGATGTCATTAACAAGTCAAGGTCATACTGGATTACGGTAGGCTCTGAATTTAATGACTGGTGTCCTTGTAAGAAGGCCACGTGAAGAGAGACACACCGAAGGTAGAAGGCTGTGTGACAACAGAGGCAAAGACTGCAGTGATGCAGCCGCAAGCCAAGGAATGCAGGGAACCAACGATCACCAGCAGCAGCGAGGGAGAGGCAAGGGAGGGTTCCTCCGTAGAGCCTTCCCAGGGAGCAGGGCCCTGCCACAACTCCAGACTTCTGGCCTCTACAAGTGTGAGAGAAGGAATTTCTCTAGTTTTAAGCCACACAGTTTGTGTACTTTGTTACGAGAACCCTGGGAACCGAATACACAGGCCAAGGCCCTCTCTGCTGTTTCCTGGAGCAGCAGTGACAGGGACGCGACTCACCTCACGGAGTGCCACGCTGAGCCTGAGCTAAGCAGCTGACATACATCATCTCAAGTAATCCTCCTGAGAAGCGCAGGAAACGATTATTATTATCCTCACAGCAGCTCCCAAGACAGGGTGCTTTTTTCAAACTGTAATTTTGAATAGTAATGTAGTCATATATTTATATTTTATAAAAATATGAAAGCTCCCAAAGGGTGAGACACACAGTGAAAGGTCTCTCTCACTCCACCCCATCCCCTGCTAGCCGGTTCCCTCCTCTGGGGGAGCCATTGTCACCAGGGTCTTGCAGAGTCTTCCAGAGCTGTTCCATAAGCAAACCTGCAAATAAGCTAAAATATCCTCCCGCTTCCAAACACACAACTTTTGAAAACACAAATGTGATATATACTATACAGACGGTTCCTTGACTCATTTTCACTGTTGGTGTGTCTTGGAGCTTCTGTCCTCGTCTCAGCAACACTGGACTTAGATGGGCATCCTGACTTCTTGAAATGCTCCTCTCTGGAGCCACCCCCTCCTTGCTTTCCTTTCACCCTATCAGTTGCTCCTCTGTAGGACCCTGTGCTGACACCCCCTCCCCTCCCCTCACCTCCTCTCCCTTCCCCTCCCCTCCTCTCCCTTCCCCTCCCCTTCCCTTTCCTTCCCCTCCCTCAGTGTTGGCAAGCCCTGGGCTTACCTTGCCTTCTCCTCACCTCTCCCTGTACTGTTTCTCGCATATCAGGAGGTCACAGCCATCTCCACTCACTGACTCAAACCAGACCTACACACTCCCCCACCTTCAGTCTGTCCTAAGTCCTGGGGCTTCTCGCCCCACTGGGGCCATTTGACTCAACTGCCTTCTTCTCCCCATCTCCAGCGCCATCACCATGACCCACTGGGGTCCTGCAATAGGCTTCTGGCTGGTCTCATGTCCATGCTTAACCTGCACACCACCCTGCAAGTCCATCTTTGCCAGCAGCCACGTGATCATCTCAACCCCTCGGTGGCCGCCCTCTGCCTGTAGGATAAATCCAGACTCCCTTCCTGGCTTCCCAGCCCTGCAGGACACATCTCCTACCTCTCCCTCCAGCCTCACCTGAAGCCATTCTCCCCTTGTGTCACTGGCCTCTCAGTGTCCTGAGTTCACCGAGCTCTGCTCCCTGCACCTGGCAAGCCCTTCCCCTGGTTAGCTCCTCTTCCTTTGAGGCTCAGCTTAAGTGTGTCACCTTTTGGTGAGACCACCTTCCTGACTCTCCTGTTATTTTCTGTCTCAGTCTATGGTTTGTTTTCCTCATAACACTTTGGCCGTGATTGTGATTATGTCACAAAATGTTTGCTGTTTGACTCTACCCTTCCTCATGACACTATGGCTGAGATTGTGGTTATGTGACAGAGTGTTTGCGGTTTGACTCTACCCTTCATATAAACTCCATGACGGCGAGGACCATGTCCATCTCAGTTGCCATTGTATCCCTAGAGCCCAGCACCCTGCCGGACACATAGTAGGTCTTTCAATGAAGGTCCGTTGAATGAATAAGCAAATCTCCATTTTACAGATGGAGGACCTGAGGGTGACAGTGGTCGAATCACTTACCCAAGGTCACACGGCAAGTAGAGCCAAGACTTGACACCAGGCAGCCTGATTCTAGAGATGGGGTTTATATGAGATAAGTTGCAAGAGAGGGATGAATTGTTATTGTGTACATTTGAACTTTCCCTACCTGCAGAGAAGGAACAGAATCCCATGCTCTTATTACAGTAGGAACCAGGCCTCTCTGAAGACTTATCGTCCCTCTTAGTGTATCTGATATGAAGTCCAAGGAACTGGGATGTTGCCCTTGGAGTAATTTGGTGCCTGCTTAAACCTTCTGCATCTGCTATGAATAAGAGAGACTTTTTCAGGATTGTTGGTTAGGAGGCAAAAAGTTCAATTTGTCTTGGAGAAATGTTGAGCCTTTTGAATGTTCAGCTCCTTCCTTCTCACTGGATAAAGTTCAACCTTTATTAAACAGTGTGACTACAATAGGGAGCCCTTGAAGGTAAGGGAGCAGGGGCTGGGAAAACTGGGGCTGCACTTTACAGCAGTCCCTTCAGCTACAACTACAGGAAGGGGTGAGTTGTTGCCGCCATTTCTCTGGCGGGGGTGGGGGGTGGTAGACCAGGGAGGCATTTCTCTCCAGCCCAGCTGACGGGAAGTGCATTGTGTGCTAGGAAGCACATGTTCTTCCTTCCTTTCTTCCTTGTGCTTGTGTAGAGAATGTTCATAACTTATCCTCTTTCCATTAAGATCCCAGAAGTGGGAGGGGACCCAGTAGTGGGGGAGGAGGTAGGGGAAGATAGCGGTTCCTACACCCTTTTTTGTTTCCTTTGAAAACTTTGAAATACGAAATACACACAGTAAGCCACACCTCTGATAAATGTCCTGGATTAGATTATTGCTGAGCAAATGTTTACATGGGGAGGAGCTTGAGAGGCGCGTATTTCCCCACTCCACTGATGTCGGGCTCGGTCCTGCGACTTGCCTTGGCCACTGGAATGTGGCAGCAGTCAGAGAACACTAGCTCCAAGCTGAGACCCGAAGAAGCCTGTGTGTTTCCATCTCTCTATCTTGGGCTCCTGCCTTTCACCCTTTGAGACCATGCCTTGGATGGCTGCCAGTTAAAGGAGATTGAGACATGTGGAGAAGCCTGCCCTCAACACAGCCAAGCCCAACTTTGAACAACTGAACACAAACCAGTCGGCAAGAAATAAATGCTTGTTGTCTGCCACTGGGTTTGGGGATGGTTTGTTATGGCAACAGCTAATTGATACAGTAAGTGTACAGCTCAGTAAATTGTCATAAACAAATGCACCTTTGCAGCCAGCACATAGATCACACAGAGCATCACCAGCACCTGAGGAGACCAGCCTCCCTGTACCCTGTTCCAGTGGCTACACCCTCCCTAGGTAAGCACTGACCTGACTTCTGATAGAAGAGTTCTGTCCCTTTTCCTGCTTCAAATAAAGGAAACATACAGAATATCCTCGTTTGTGTTTCTTCCACTCAACATCACAGTTGTAAGATTTGTCCTGATATTATTGCTCATAGTTGTAGTTCATATATTCTCATTGCTATCGTGTTAATACACCGCAATTCATTTTCCCATCAATGATATAGTAACACAATAGCAATGAGAATATATGAGCTACAACTGGGAATGGGAAATAGAATGGGAAAATTTCCCGTTCTATTCTATGTCAGTGGGCATTTGAGTTGTTTTTTTTTTCAGACATCATAAATAGCATTGCTATAATGTTCTAGTATAAGTCTTTTGGTGAACATATATATATATATATATATGTATACACATACATACATATTTCTGTTGAGTTTACACTAGGAGTGACATTTTACAAAGGTATATATATATGTGTGTGTGTGTACCTGTATATATACAGAGTTTTGCTTGCTTCCCATCATCCTCACCAATACTCGCGATTTCCTATCTTTTTTGATGTAGTCATTCTGACGGGTGTGTAGTGTGATTGCGTTGTGGTCTGTGATTTGCATTTCCCTGATGACTAATAAACTTAAGCAATTCTCCATATGTTTATTGGCCCTTTGGATACTTCCTTTGTGAAGTATCTGATCAAGTCTTTTGTCCATTTTTTGAACCCGGTTTTCTGTCTTTTTCTTATTGATGTGCAGAAGTTATTTATATATTCTTGGTATGAGTCCTGTATGTATTATAAATATCTTCTTCCACTCTGTGGGTTGCCTTTCTCTGTTCTCAGTAGTATCTTTTGATGAGCAGAAGTTCTTCATGGCAATATAATCCAATTTGTCAATATTATGGTTAGGGACTTTCTTGTCTTGAGTAAAGAATCATTATCTACTCCAAGATATTCACCTATTTTTCTATGTTTTGCTCTAAAAATGTTTTTGATCTGTGACTCAATTGGGATTAATTTATTTGTGAGCTGTGAGATAGGGGTTAAAATACATTATTTTTCTGTGATTAGCAAGTTGACCCAGACCATTTAATGGAAAAGGCCACTCTTTTCCCCACAGCACTGCAGTGTCCCTGTTTTGTATTTGGAATTGACAAAAATGGTTTTGAGAACATGCTTTCAGGCTAGAGTGACGAGATTCACACACCAGCTTTCACAGCACAGCTGTGGATTTGGAGTAAGTTCCTTCCTACTTCTGAGTCTCAGTTTCTTCATCTGTACTTGAGAGTAATAAAACTTGCCTTTTCAGAGTTTTTAAAACATCAAATGAGAAATTGAATGCAAAGTACTTAGTACAGTGCCTGTGAATGAATGCTGTAAATGTCTGCTATTATTATTACCATGACCACTGTGATGTTCCTGATGTTAGCAGACCTGAAGTCAAATGGGATTTTCCTGATCTGGGGAACAATGTGTGGTCTGTGCTTAATTCTGCTTCCACGTCAGACAGATGGACCACTTCAAGCTGGTTGTGATCTTCCCCTCTGTCCCCTAGCTATCCTCAGGTACTTTCACTGTAGGACCCTTACAATTTCCAGCCTTTGTTTTCCTGGCCTTTATACGATGTCAACAACCTCCTCAAATATTTACCACTTTTTCCCCAACTCACTACAGCTCTACTTTTGAAGCCATAGTCCCAGCTTCCCTCGTGAGCTGGCATTACTGAACATACTTTCCTGGTTTGTTTGTAATACCCAGCCAAGCTGTTGGCCTGTCCAGCAGGGAACCAGAGGATGCTTTTTTAGGACAGCATCCTGTCTTTGTGAAATTGTTCTGTAGAGCAACAGCTGAGAAAGAAGCCTGCTTGGCCAACGTCTTTGGCAGTGAAGTTTCAGCTCAATGTGAAACATAGATAAAATAAACACCAGACATTTCACACGTCAACCTGGTTAGACATATGTGATCTTGATGATTTAGAATGTCATTTGCCAAGTCCCATCAGCAAGCTGAGTTCATATTCCCGCTGAAGCTGGAGCAACTGGATTGGAAATAAGTTCCCCGAGGTTTGGCTTCTGTCTATGGAAATGCCAATGGCTTATTTGTGTTTTCAGAGGGCTGCAGATGTTACCATTTGTGATCTTCAAGAGCAAGTGAAATGTCTTTCAGGAAGATGGAGCTAGAATGGTCTGATCCCCTACGCCCTGCACGTGAGACCTTGTTAAAGCCGGGGCCGGCCTCCCTGGCACAGCGCTCATTTATTCAGTCTCCACTCATACATGAGGCGTGTGCTGTACAGGGGACACAAAGACAGGAGTTCTCCCCTTCACCATCCTTTCATTTAGACTGTAACACTTAACTCCCAGTATTTTATAAGGTAGCCAGACATTTCTAGAACAAAATCTGGTCTTGTTTTCAGATCATGCCTGTTTTTGTACTCTGATTTATCAAGACTTCTACTGCTGGGCGCAGTGGCTCACGCCTGTAATCCCAGCACTTTGGGAGCCGAGGCGAGTGGATCACAAGGTCAGGAGTTCAAGACCAGCCTGACCAACATGGTGAAACCCTGTCTCTACTAAAAATACAAAAATTAGCTGGACGTGGTGGTGCGAGCCTGTAATCCCAGCTACTCAGGAGGCTGAGGCAGGAGAATCTCTTGAACCCAGGAGGCGGAGGTTGCAGTGAGCTGAGATCGTGCCGTTGCACTCTAGCCTGGGCAACAGAGCGAGGCTCCATCTCAAAAAACACAAAAAGAAACAAACAAAGAGCTTCTATTTGGGCCTTTAGGGCTATTCTGTCTGGGTGAAGATGGTGTAGCAAGCCCCTGCAGAGTAGAGATTCTCAACTTGGCTTCATCACCGAGGTGTTCTACTTTGATTTCCACCAGGAAGCATCTCTTTAGTCTCTACAGGTATTTTACAGCTAAATCAAGTTGGTGTCCAAAGTCTTCTTGATCTTGTTATGCTGAAATCTGTAGCAAGATGTGAACACCTTTTCAACTGACCTTGGAGATATTTGGAAATCATATCTCTTTCAATGGAATGATAATTTATTGGGAACTTTTCAACAGATGTTGGAGCCAGTCCCTTCTGTTCCCTTCATTTAAAAAAATTATGTATATTTTCCAATTATAAAGATTCTCATGCCATGTATTGTCTGTGGCATTAAATCATTGGTGGACTCATAAAAGAAGGTTTTGTGTTTTCAAAAACATTTTTTATTATAGCTGGTTTTCATGTTACAACATGTCTTTCTGCAACTGCTCCCTAGACCAATAGTTTCCAAGCTTTTTTGACTGGAAAATATTTTCTTCAGTAAAAATTTCTGAGTATCTCTTTCCCAGCATGTTCTATTTATTTACCAAATTTTGTTGTGCAACAGACAGAAAGCAGAATAAGTGCCCCCACGTTTTTTCTAAAAAAGCTGCTAACATGTTCAGGCAGGACTTATTATGACAGCAAGACTCATCCAGAGTTTGCCAAATCCCCTAGCCTAGATAAGTCAAACCCAAAAATGTCTAAGTTCATTGAAGTTGGGGAATTCATAAAAGTAGGGAAGTCTTTTGCTTTCTCCTCTGCAAACCGTGGGAAAGGAAATGGGAGGTACTTACCTACTCCAAGCCCAGTGAGGGGACTCAAAAAGGTGGGGAGTTTGTGCAAGAAAGGGAGCGACAGACCTGCCCCCAGCCTGAGGCTTGCTGAGCTGCCTGAGATCACCTTGTCTCAGTGGGGTGTGGGGAGAGAAGTGTCTGGAGTGAGACTGACAAGCATCCCAAAGTATCGGAGAGTAGATTACATGACAGCTGGAGTCTTCCACGTATCCAGAGACTGTGAAGGTAGGAGGCTTGCTGGGGCTGCCTGAGACTCAGGTGAAGCACGAGAGAAGAGGTGGGAGCAGCCTGCATTGGCATGGACTGGCCGAGCAAGGATGCCTGAGTCCCCATGGGCCAAGTGGATGGTCCAGAGGACTGTCAGGTGTGAGCCCTCTGGAGAGACATCTCCCAAGAGGTAGCCTGTAGAGCTGATGAGAATCCAATGACAAAAACAAACAGACAAACAAACAAACAACAACAACAACAAAAACAGAGATGTACAGGAGCTAAGGAGGGAGTTTTACAAGACAATGCACTGCAAGTGACAGGGACAGTGAGTGCCGGGTGTGGGTCTCCCCCTGGGAGAGGAGAAGGCAGAGGGACATCACCAAAGAACACACAGACATGTCCTGTGGAACAGACAGGACTTGGGGGATGCCCACTTCAGCAGAAGGCACCAGTAGCCAGATTAAAACAGCACAACCAATCATGCGAGTCTTTGCCCCTTTCCCCTCTGCCCCCAACTTGGAGGAGCTGGGGACGGGAGGGGAGAAAGACATGAAGAGTGAAGACCAGCCCTCTCTCCCATTCCCTGTCACCGGTCCTCAAGCCACAGGGGGGCCTGAGGTCAGGGAGAGAAAGAGTGCTCAACTGCATGGGAGTTAGAAGTTTTGATTCAGACTGGCCTAAACTGTTTAATACCTGAACCGGAGACCGTTTCGTATAGCTGGAAGTAACCAGAAAGCTGAGGTATCTTCTAAGATATCATCAAGGAGGGGAAAAAGATATCCAGAAAAGCATGTCTGAAGGCAGCACTGGAAGAAAAACGAAGCTGTTTCTGGTTTGTTCCCTACCAAGGTAAGTCTACTCAATAAACAAACGACACTAGAAAATCTGGAACTAACTTACTTTTCTTTCTTTCTTTCTTTCTTCTTTCTTTCTTTCTTTCTTTCTTTCTTTCTTTCTTTCTCTCTCTCTCTTTCTTTCTCTTTCCTTCTTCTCAGGTAAAAATAAACAAAATGTAAGTCTTAATATTATCTGCAGTAGCTCATCACATGCAGTCCCTGGGGTGAGCTGGGTGAGCTCTCAGTTTGGAGGCCAGAGCTCCAATGTGGTCCGTTCAACTGGAACCCAACCCAGAACTCGCATGCAGACTGAGGCCTCAGAGTCTGAGGCGCTTGACCCAGCTCTGAGCAAATGCCAGCCCAGACTGCTCACCCATTCTTCAGTCAACACCCATTTCCTGCCTGTTCTTAAGACTTTGTGCTTGGAAGATCCCTAATAAATAAAGCAGACAGGATCTTTGCCCTGGAGAAGCTTACAATCTAAGACTAGAAAACACACTATAAACACACACACACAAACATATGTTTACAAACTGTAGTTAGTGTTGTAACAGTGGCAGTTTAAAAAATGGGTACAGTACAGTAATAAAATATAGTGTGTGTATAGTCGGTGGAAGCAACCCACTGGCAAGACCCCTATCTAACCACTGCGGCAGCTGAAAGGTGCACACACAAAACGCCCAGCAGAGATTGTGCATGAAATTGGACATTTTTATTTTAGAAGAGTGTATTCCTGAAAGGGAAATGAGAATGACGGGTGTGTGTGTGTGTGTGTGTGTGTGTGTGTGTGTGTGTGTGTGTGTGTTCTAGTCTGAGTAAGGAAACATGCTGGGCAGTGCTGTGGAGAGAGATTTAGTAGGTAAGTCTAAGCCAGGAGCCTCTTGGCCCAGTCTATGTGTATTTAGGAATACCTGAGCATCTCTGAAACATTGAGAGTAGCAGGGCAGTGAATATGCCTATGGGACTCAGCCCTAATGCATCTGGGCTAGGGGCAGACCAGTGGGGCAGGAAGAAAGGGCCTCAGAAGATGTCACAAGGAATGATACAGATTTCTCCTTGAGACAAGCCATCACCTGGGACAAAGCTTCTGCTCTAGACTGCTGTCTTAGCTCTTTTGCTTTCCAAGTTTTGGTCCAAGGTACGAATGATAATATCACATCTCTACTACGTGCTGTACAACTTTCGAGGTGGCTTATGCATGTAATGTCATTTAAACCCCACAGCAACCTCATGATGCAGGCATGAGTATCTTCATTTTGTGAAGAGGGAGCTGGGCTCACACTTGTCAAGCCCTTTGGCACTTTCCGTGCAGAGCCAGGCTCCTGCTGCAGACTTGACTCTCTGCAGTGCCCGAGCTTCTTCCTCCAGCCCACAGTGCCTCTGAACACACCCTAGACATTGAGCATCTTGAGGGCTGAGACCATGTCTCACTCATCTCTGTAGCTCCCAGAGCCCAGAATTGTGAGGAATGCATCGCTCATTTATTTATTCATCCAAAATAAATATTTACTGAGCACTAATTAAGTTCCAGGACCTGTGCTGTAGGGTCATTAAATATTTGACAGATGAAAGAGGGGAGGGAGGGAGAAAAGGGGAAAACAGCCTAGGAGGCAGCTGGATGTACAGTGGGGCCCCAGGGCTGTATGGGAGGTGGGCAGTGCGGTGGGGCGGGAGGAGTCCTTGGCTGGGACTCACTCCCTGGCACACTGGCTTGCTGCATGTCTTTGCCTCTCCGGGCCTTATTTTTTACAGAACTTTCCAGTGCTCCTCAGGCGATTTTTTGACAAGTGATTTTGAAAGCTCCATTGACTGAGCAAATCATGTGGTCTGTCCATGCCTTTCACTTGTGTCGCCTTGCCATGGTTCGGATGAGTCCTGCTGAGAAGGAATTTCTTCCTGAGGAATGAATATCTTTTGAAGATTAATTCACGCATGAAGTTTGCTTTTAATTATCTTTTTATTTATTTATTTATTTTTTTGAGGCAGGGTCTCACTCCTGTCACGCAGGCTGGAGTACAGTGGTGCAATCTCGGCCCACTGCAGCCTCAACTTTCCAGGGTCAGGTGATCCTCCCACCTCAGCCTCCTGAGTAGCTGGGACTACAGGTGCACACCACCATGCCCACCTAATTTTTGTGTTTTTTGTAGAGATGGGTTTTGCCATGTTTCCCAGGCTGGTCTTAAGCTCTTGGGTTCAAGTAATCTACCTGCCTTGGCCTCCCAAAGTGCTGGGATTACAGGCTTGAGCCACCATGCCTGGCTGAAGCTTGCTTTTTACATGGAGCACTTACTGTATGCAAGACACGAATCCATCGAAAGTTGATTGACTGATTGGTGGGAGTAGTAGAAAAGAATTGGAACTCAAAATGTAAAATTCTGGGTGCTAGTCCTCACTCAGCAATAAGTTGCTGTGTGACTCTGAGCAAGTTACTTCTTTCTCTGGGCCTTAGAAATGGTGATAATTAAATCAGCTCGGTCAACGTCTGGAAGGGGGCAAGGGCTGTTGGCGTTTTTAAAAAGTTTCTTGGGCGATTCAGATGTGCAACCAGGATTGAGAACCACTCGTTTACATGTTTTTCTTCCTGTGTAACTGTTGAGGCTAGAAACCAGGAGTCCAAGGCTTCAAGACTCCCAGCACCAATGTCTGAACTATAGGAAATATGAGAAATGGGTTTGTTATTGTTATTACTAATAAAATAATCATGGAGGAAGATAAAAAGCAAACGGAAGATGATATAGTTTGCATATTTTCGTCTCCAAATTTCATGTTGAAATTTGATCCCCGTTGTTGAAGATGGGGCCTAGTGGGAGGTGTGATGGGGGTGGATCCCTCATGAAAGGCTTGGTGCCATCCTTCTGGTCATGTGTGGGTTCTTGCTCTATTCGTTTCCAAAAGAAGTGATTGTTAGGAAATGCCTGGCACCTGCCTCCTCTGTCTTTTTCCTCCTCTCTTGCTGTATGGAGCCTGCACCCCTTTGCCTTCCCCCGTAAGTGGAAGCAGCCTGAGGCCTCACCAGATGCAGACGCTGGCGCCATGCTTCTTGTACAGTCTGCAGAACCATGGTCCAAATAAACCTCTTTCTGTTGTAAATTACCTAGCCTCAGGTATTCCTTCATAGCAACACAAATGGACTCATACAGTAGGTTTAGGAGAAGAAAGAGGAGGAAGAGAAAAATCAGCAACCCACACAGAATATTCCAACATTGGAGGAATCATTACTATCTTCATCTCATCTCTCGACTTCAGTTTCCCAACTGTTAAAAAAAAAAAGGAGACTATCTAATTCCTAGTAAACGGGCTCCATAAATAAATAGCCTCGATTTGTAGCATCTGCACATTACCCTGGTGTAAATACTCCCACCATGGTTGACTTTCACTTATGAATGGTTTAACAATGGCTCAAAAAAACCCTGGATCCTTAGCAACGGCTTTCCTAAACCTGCACTGGCCAGCTCCAGCAGAGCAGAATAGGGGAATAAGTGAGTTAAACATATACCAAGTGCTTGGGACAGTGCCGGCCTCATAGGAAGCACTCAATAAATACGAGTTGTTACCATTATCATTATGGGTATTAATAATGTTATTTTCATTATGGTTATTGATAATGTTATTAATGGTTATTAGTCATGTTATTTTCTTTCATCTTATTTCGCTAATAGAACTCTTTGTCTCTAACAGGACCAGAGAAGCTGAAAGATAGGATTTTTTTTCAGTGAAAGGATTTTTTTTCAGTGTTTCAAGTAGAAACTGGGTAGCTCCTGACACCTAGGCAGACTTCTTATGCAATCTGCTTTATAACCAGGGTCATTTAACAGAAAGAGATTACATTTATGATAGTTCAGAGTTTATGAAGCACTGCCATGGCTTTTTGCTTTTTCTCCTCGTTTGATACCTGCAACAATTCAATGAGATAGGCAGGAATCCTCACGTTGCAGAAAAAAAAATAAGGTTCAGAGAGATTGTAACTTATCAGGGTCACAGGGCTTCTGCCAGTGGCAGAGCTGGGTCTCAAAAAAGTCCAGTGGGGCCGGGTGCGGTGGCTCACACCTGTAATCCCAGCACTTTGGGAGGCCAAGGAGGGTGCATCACAAGGTCAGGAGATTGAGACCATCCTGGCTAACACGGTGAAACCCCGTCTCTACTAAAAATACAAAAAATTAGCCGGGTGTGGTGGCATGCACCTGTAGTCCCAGCTACTTGGGAGGCTGAGGCAGGAGAATTGCTTGAACCAGGGAGGCGGAGGTTGCAGTGAGCCAAGATCGTGCCATTGCACTCCAGCCTGGCAACAGAGCGAGACTCCATCTCAAAAAAAAAAAAAAAAAAAAAGCCCAGTGTTCTCCCCATCTATTTTAGCTCCAACTTAATTTCCAAGAGGCATTTATGTGGGACACACAATTTCCCTGACCAGGGACCCCACCAGACATGGAGAGAGAGGGAGAGAAGAAATGAGGCAGGCGATGACCTCATTTACTCTAAACAAAAGCCCTGAACACTCACTGCATGCAGGATCTTAAAATAAATATAGTTAATTCGGCCTAAATACCTTCAGTGAACATTTTCAGGGGAGGGATCTCCAGAGGGAAAACTTACCAATTCATGATAAGGATAAAGTGGACCCATCTCTCGCTTTTTTTTTTTTTTTTTTTTTTTTTTTTTGAGACGGAGTCTCGCTCTGTCGCCCAGGCTGGAGTGCAGTGGCGCGATCTCGGCTCACTGCAAGCTCCGCCTCCCTGGTTCAAGCAATTCTCCTGCCTCAGCCTCCCAAGTAGCTGGGACTACAGGCGCCTGACACCACGCCCGGCTAATTTTTTTTTGTATTTTTAGTAGAGACGGGGTTTCACCGTGTTAGCCAGGATGGTCTCGATCTCCTGACCTCGTGATCCGCCCGCCTCGGCCTCCCAAAGTGCTGGGATTACAGGCGTGAGCCACCGCGCCCGGCCCATCTCTCGCTTTTAATGTGAGCTTGAGTTACTACGATAATTAGGTTTGGCAGTGAGGGTATTAAGCTGTGTAGTGCAAGAAGTCCTGTTATTTGTAAAACACCAAGTGCGATTTAATGGAATGCGTATGTGTGAGTGCATACTCAGGACAGGCTGGGGAAGACTCCAGCGACACTACGGAGCTGAGAGTCTGCGAAGTTGGGTAGCTACCAGGGCTCCCCAAATGTAGTTCTTGGGCTGAAAGTCTCTCCTTACTGAAGAGGCAATGGTTCCATCTCTAAGGAATGCAACAAACTCCGTCTTGTTTTCTGCGGATTAGCAAGAAGGGGTGTCTGGAGAAGATGCACACGCGTTATCTTTATGATATAGTTTTCAATATGCCATTGATCCTGCAATGCATCACATGCCTAGAGTGGGCTCCCTCAGATGGGAGGGGGGTTGATTCTCCTACCTTTCCTTCCCAGTCCTCTGGTAACTTAGGTTGGGTGCTTGGGAGAGGACTCAGAAGGCACATGAGGCTTTTGGTGGCTGTGAACATCCATGTGGTGCAAAGGGCCCACAAGGAGAAAGAGGGGCAGGGCCTCTCAGTCCTGCTAGGCTAATCACTTGAGGGGTTACCCCAGATTTTTGTTTCGAGGGAAAACCCCAACAATGTATCAACATTTATGAATGCATGTTAAGCAATACTGGGAGAGAGCTGTCTACATTAGAGGCCAATTTTGGGGTTTGGGGTTTTTTTTCACTTTTAGAGTTAAAAAAATTATTAAATCAGTAATCACAAATGACTCACTTCTAGACCTTTGCTATTTTATCTAGCTGGCTTAGAAAAAGCCATGTCAGTGCCCAGGGGAAAATGTGAGCTCCAGGAAGCCTTTGGGTACCAGGCAGCTTTGGAAGGAGTTTGGAGGACACTGTTTCAGAGCTCCAGGGCTTTGGGTTCCAAATGCTTTCCAGGCCGAACATCTCCAGGTGATGCTTTTCGAGGAAGAGGGATTTGAGCCGCTGCCCTGAGGCCCTTGTGTGAACACGGTCCACTTTGGCAAGTTCCTCTGGTGTTTAGAGCTGGAGACAAGGAGACCAGCATTTGTCGAGCACTTTCTAAGCCCCAGACTCTGTGCTCCTTGCTTTCTCTGCATTACCACATGTAATCGTCACAAACTCCACTATGAGGCAGCTGCCATCATCCTACAAGAGAAGCAAGATACCCAGGCGGCCAGCCCAGGACCTAACTTGGCTCACCCGACTCCTCTAGGTCTCGTGGCCCAGGCATGGGTGGCTCAGCTTAGACCAGGACAGAACTGGCTACTTTCTTGCACCACGTGGAATAATTCAGTCCACGGCCTATCACATTATGACACAGAATGAGGAGGACTAAAATTAAATACTCACTGTTTGCCAAGCCCTATGTCAGGCCCCTGAGAGAGGCAGCACCGGGTAACAGAAGGAGCTCCAGCTTTGGAAAGAGAAGGCCCTGGATTCATGTCTTACTTGTTATTCATAGTTGTGCAGTTTGGGGCAACTTAACCTTTCTGAATCAGTTCTCTCAGCCATAAAATGAATATAATAATAGCACAAACTTTTCTTCAGAAAGCTGTTGTGAGGGTTAAATGAAATATTGTGAGAGCCGCATAAGTCTTCAGTGCATCAGCATCACCATGCATTCCGCACGAACCTATGTTAAATGCTCCTAACATTCTTTCTTTTGTGTGTGTGACAGAGTCTCACTCTGTTGCCCAGGCTGGAGCGCAATAGTGTGATCTCAGCTCACTGCAACCTCCGCCTCCAGGGTTCAAGCGATTCTCCTGCCTCAGCCTCCCGAGAAGCTGGGATTACAGGTGCCCACCACCACACTCAGCTAAATTTTGTATTTTTAGTAGAGATGGAGTTTCCCCATGTTGGTCAGGCTGGTCTCGAACTCCTGACCTCAGGTGATCCACCTGCCTTGGCCTCTCAAAGTGCTGGGATTACATAATGCATCCTTTTAATAATACAGTCTAAAATTTTGTCCAAAATGGACTTCAGGCTTTTATGTCATTGTTTTCAGAGTGTATCTTCTCTCTCTTTTTGAAAATAGAATTGCATTTGCAATTCTGTACATCAACTCCTTTCTCTAACTCTCTAAAAATCATCTACAGTGCTTTGGTGAGCTTATTAAGTCATTCAGGAACCTGGGAATACATTTCATCCTAATTCATGAGAAGTAATAAAAGGTTCTGAGAGTGGTAGGGAGGGGAAATGTTTTATTTATTTACTTGTCCTATATCATTTCGCACATACTGCATATTATATTATGTATTATTTAGCACCTACAACGCAAGGTACTACAGAAGATACACATGTGAAAGGCAGCTTCTGTCCCCAAGGAGGGCACAGTCTAGGAAGCAGCCAGACAACAAAGGCAAAGAGTGTTACATGCCTCAAAAGCGGTGCCTCCACGGAAATGTGTCATCCAGGGGAAGGAGAGACGTCTTCTGGCCTGGGCACCACGGAGGAAGAGAAATTTGGGCAACCGACTTAATCTTTCAGGAATTGGGAGAACTTTGCTAACCTTTGGACTAGGCTTTGAAGAGTGGGTGTGGTTTGGTGGTAATCCAGGAAGAGGAAGGGCAGTTAGGGGTTCAGAGGGAAATATACCGGACCTGACAGTGTCTGTCTGTCTGGTTGGAGCTAACAAATTATGTAAGAGAAAAATGAGATCATTTAGCTGGGTGCCAGAGTGTGAAAAACCTTAAACATCAGGCTGGGTTTGACTTCAGTGGGGAATCACTGAGCCAGGATTTTTAACAGAGAAGTGACATAAACCTCACCCTGAGGGGTTCTGTCAACCAGACAGGAGATGGAGACCAGAGGGAGGCATGCGAAAGCCAAGGTCACTGGCCAGGTGACAGCAAAAAGGGCAAGAACTAGAGAGGCATCCAGGACAAACAGTTCAGGAGACAATCCCTTTGAGTTCCTATCCAAGTTCCACCACAGGGGACCTTGTTTATCCTCTCTGGGCCTCAGGTGCCATAGCTGGGAAGTAAAAAGCTTGGGCCAGAAGGTGATTTCTTCAAGTCCTCCCAGCCTGGCCTCCTCTGGCTTTCTGCCTGACATTTTTGTCACCGCTCTTCAAGCTGGCCGAGCAGGGGAGGACTAGTAGTTGTCACCCACCGTGCCAGGCCACCCTCTACCCCCAACAACCCCTGTCGCATTCTCAACAACTGATGGTTTTTTATTGTACAGCCTTGCAAAGAAGCCCAACTAGTTAAAGCAGTTGTGTTTTGCTTTGACTTCACAAATGTCCCTGAAACAAATGATGCCAAAACAAAGAAACACATCAATACACGCAGCCAGACAATAAAGTCCAAGAACACATAAGAATGTTCTTTTATTACAAGTTGACATAGCAAATCAGTGAAGAAAGGAGAAATCAACCAGCAGGCCTGGGGCAAACGGCTGTTTAGGAAAAAATAATGTTCCATCTCCATCTCACTCTGTGGACCAATATTAATTCCAGGTGGTTTCAGAAGAGAAACATAAGAAAACATAGAGACAGTTAATGTAATCTTGAGACAAGGGAAGCCTTTCTTAGCATGAAAAAGCAGTTACAATAAAGGCAAGGATTAACAGATTTGACCATATTTATTTCTTGTGTGTGTGAGACGGAGTTTCACTCAGTCGCAAAGGCAAGAGTGCAGTAACACAATCTCAGCTCACTGCAACCTCCGTCTCCCGTGTTCAAGAGATCCTCCTGCCTCAAACCCCCAAGTAGCTGGGATTATAAGTGTGCACCACCAAGCCTGGTTAACTTTTGTATTTTTAGTGGAGATGGGGGTTCCACCATGTTTGCCAGGCTGGTCTCAAACTCCTGAGCTCAAGTGATCCACCGGCCTTGACCTCCCAAAGTGCTGGGATTACAGACACGAGCCACCGCTCCCAACCAGATTTGCCCTTATAAATATTCACAAGTCGGCATACCAAAGACAATACAACGATTTCCCAATGCTGCATCAAACATCTTTTTAGATGTATCTGGGATGGGTGGGAAAGCCATTTCTAATTATCTGGACGTGAAAAGGGAGAACCCGTTAATGAGAGAAACGAAGAGAACTAGCTTTAGGGGGAACTTCAGGAGGGAAGAAAGCCCTCACCACAGGCTAGAATGGGGCCCTCACCACAGCCACTGAGCAGGGCCAGGAGGATGCGGAGCGCTCCGCCGCCAGGACTTCCATTCCCCCTCTGCCCTGGGGAGGAATTGGAAGGCTCCGCTGGCCTCCCCAGTCCCACTCCTCCACCCCGAGCAGAAGCAAGTGAAAGAAGTAAACGCAGACCCTGCCAGGGTTGCCTTGGCCTTTCTGCAGCTCAGAGCTGATGGGCTGTCTGTCTGACGGGCAGGGGTGGAGGCACCTCCCTCCAGGCTTATGGCCCGGGGGATGTCCTTGAGCCCCTCCCCAGGGCTCCCGGAGCTTGTCTTTCCTGTTCTGTCTCCATGGCCTGGGTATCACAAGGGAAGGATTTGGTGTCATACTGCCTTCCACAGCCTGTGGCTGCATGCCAGGTCCCAGTGCCCACAAGAAATACGACTCCACCTGCTCCAGGGGACAGGCAGGCCACACGACTCTCGGAGCTCACTGAGAAGTGGGTGCAAGTCTCCAGGCATAGAGTGCCACTCATCTGAACCAGCGGATTCCTACCTTGCTGGGCTTCCCTTTGGGGCTGAGAAGGACCCCGGCGTTCCCAGCAGATTGGAAGCTCCCTCTATGGTCTCTTCGGCAACCACAGGCTGCTGGCCTCTCTGAGCAGTGGTCTGGGGCTGAGCTGCCAGGTGACTGCACTGTCCCCGTCCCTGCTTGGCTGCAGCAGCAAATTCACATGCGGCAATGAATGGTCCTAGCCTAAGACGGGGGATCTTAGTAATGAAGGTGTTGTGAGGGCTAACATGGCTTCTGGGAAGGAAATTCAAGTTGTATCCACAAGAAGAACTCATACATACCTGGGTTCATCTGGCAAACTAGAAAGCAATGGCCCAAGGAGGGCATCAGGGCAGGGGAGCAGAGAAGCCTCTCAGAGAGCACTCGCCCTAAGGGAAGAAGGAGCTGGAGGACATGAATGCACCGAGAGCCTCGTGGAGGCGAGCGCTCCTGAGCAGTAGCTGAGACTCTGACTGGACCCCACGCGGACCCCGTTCACTTTATGTCTGAGCTCTATAGACGGTGAACGCCCGAAGCAAGAATGAGCTCCGGACAAGCCCAAGGCCATGCACAGAGTGCGTCAGTGACGGTTCTTCACTGAAGGCCACAAAAACTGATTCTGGCTGATAGGAGCTAAGAAGGAATGCTGTGAAAGGGTATCACGTAGCTCACAAGGCGGCTGGCCAGCAGGACTGGAAAACTAAAAGAAACAAAAGGTTCCCGTGCAGCCGGAACCACAGCCACAGAACCAGCCCAGAGACAGGGCTACCGCCTTCTCCCTGACAAAGCCCAGAGAGCTCAGCAGGCACCGCCGATATTGCCCATCGTGGATGCTGGATGTCGCTGCCACCACCATCATTGCTGCCACCACCACCACCACCACCATCACCACCGTCACCACTACCACCACAGTGGCTGGAAAGAATTTGCCCCTGTCCCAGCTTCACTGCCGTCACTGGCTCCTGATTCAAAGTTGGAGGTGAGTAAGGCTCACTGGCCCACACTTGGGCCTCAAGGAACATGGGGTAAGTGAGTTGTCTGTCCTGTTCAGCTTCTAGATTTGTACATTAGGAAATTCTCCCAACATAGGAGGCTGCGGAGGGAAGAATCAGTCAGACACTGACGGCCAAGAAGCAGGAGGAAGAGGAGGAGAAGTGAGAAGAAACAAACACTCCAGCTTCAAACAGATCTTGAGTAAGTCACTCCTGCTCTCCAGGCTTCAACCTCCTCTTCCATCATGACCGTCCAAATTGCGTGGGGGTCATGGGAGGAAATGGGTGTGAGAGTCCTGTCACTGGCAGCGTGGGCAAGTGGAGTCACCATCCTGCATGGTCATCACCATCATCATCTTAAGGACTGTCCCTAACCCGGGGTTCCTCAACCTCTACAACTAGCATGTGGGGCCTGTGCATTGTAGGATGTTTAGCAGCATCCTTGGTCTCTACCCACTTGATGCCACCAGCGCCTCCTCTCCAATTGTGACAATTAACAGCCGTCTCTAGACATTGCCAATATCCCCAGGGCAGAGCTGCCTCTAGTTGAGACCATTGCTCTAAACACAGCTGCCTCAGTCCTCCTGTGGCCACTCTGCAATAAAGGCCTAGACTTTCCCTCTGGAGAGGCTGGGCTCCTGCCAAGACAGGAGCATGCAGAGTCCTAGGGCGCCCTTTTGACTCCTGCTCATGGAGGCAGGGAGGAGGAAAAGGGCAGTCTTATGTCACCAGATATTTGCTATTCTTTGAGCCCTGCACAACCTGCCTTTGCTCACTTAGCATGCTCTCCCTCACCCCAACCTCTCTCCACTTGTCCAAATCTGACCCTTTCCCTCTATCTCTGAACTGGCCAGCATTTCTCCCTTTCAAGATGCTCAGTGCCCTGGCCAGACGTGGTGGCTCACACCTGTAATCCCAGCACTTTGGGAGGCCAAGGCAGGTGGATCCCTTGAGGTCAGGAGTTCGAGACCAGCCTGGCCAACATAGTGAAACCCCATCTCTACTAAAAATACAAAAATTAGCCGGGTGTGGTGGCACGTGCCTGCAGAATCCCAGCTACTCGGGAAGCTGAGGCGGGAGAATCGCTTGAACACAGGAGGCAAAGGCTGCAGTGAGCCGAGACTGCACCATTGCACTCCAGCCTGGGTGACAGAGTGAGACTCCGTCTGAAAAAAAAAAAAAAAAAAAAAAAAAGCCAGGCATGGTGGCACACACCTGACATTCCAGCTACTCAGGGGGCTGAGGCAGGAGAATCACTTGAACCCGAACCCGGGAGGCAGAAGTTGCAGTGAGCTAAGATCATGCCGCTGCACTCCAGCCTGGGCAACAGAGCAAAACTCTGTCTCAAAAATAAATAAATAAATAATGCTCAGTGCCCTAATCCGATACCACATCTTACTCTGTGCTGTACCCCTGCAGTGGGGTGGGGAGGAGGAAAGCCATACACCTACACTGAGAGGCATCATAAGACATCGCCCTATGAGGACCCTTGTGGAGAGGTGTTAGGGGGACACGGCTCATTTCATCACGCAGCGCTCTCTCAATTAGGACCCTCGGGAGAGATGCCCAAACCACTCCTGAGCAACTGGTCAGTTTTTGTTTTATGGACACCAGGAACTGGGCCTTTTCCCAGGCTTTCCTGTCCTGGAAGCTGTTAGAAAGCTTGGAGCCAAATTTGGGGTTCATCCTCATTATATGTATATTTATGGTTCTCGTAGTTTAGTCTCATTCCTGGCTCCTTTTTTATGCCCTTACCCTTATTTTTTCCTTTTATTCCTTCTTTTAAATTATGTTCCCTTGTTATGTTTTATGTATTAACACTTTCTGGCACAAAGCACAGTCTAAATAAGAAGATAGATGTAGATAAAGTAGCTCTGTCTCTCTCATACGAGAGCTATGTATTTTTATATCTTGTCTGGATCTAAATTAATGTGAATTTACTGAAAGCAGTAGTTGGATCAGATTCATTTCCTGCCCACCATCCCCACTCCTTCACTCCCTCCCCTGGAATTCAGCCCATTGCCCATTACATATGGACACTCAGTCAGTATTTGTTGCTCTGTTGATGACTGGTTCTCTTAGACGCAACAAATTCCTTCCCTCCCTCCTTTCTCCCTTCCTACCTTCTTTTCTTTCCTCCTTTTCTTCTCTATCTCTTCCTTTTTTTCCCCGAAAAATGAAGACAAAAAAGAGGAAACAGATACACTTTGGAAAGAACTCGCAATGAGGTCCTTCACTATATTCACACCTTAGAAGAGGTGACACTTCAATTATCTTCTAAAACCTAAAACCTACAACAAGAGTCTATCAAGTTCATGCTGAAGAGTGGCTTCAGCCAGAAGAAGGAAAGCATGGACTCCTGTGCAGAGCCCCAAGGCCTTCTTGGTGACACTGGTCTTGTCTGGGGAAGTAACATTCCAGCCTTGTCAGCTCATTATTGTTTCTCTGAAATCATTCTGCCTTTTCATCTGGATCCAGCATTCTTCAGACTTTGCCTTCTCCTGGTGAGGCATGTGTTACATGAAAAAAGTAAAATGCTACCTTCAGAAAATATTTGTTGAATGAGTGAATCCTATTGAGGCAGGAAAATAGGGTCTGGAGGCAGGAAACATAAGATACCCTCTCCATAGGGCATACACCGACTAAATGACTTTGTAACTTTACTTCACCCTCTTTGTTTACATACAGCGTGCTCCAAGTAGAGGGTATTTAAACTCATAAAAATTCTGTAAACAGGGCCTTTGAGCCCCTACACTCAGGCCCGCTCCCACACTGTGGAGTGTGCTTTCATTTTCAATAAAACCCTTCATTCTTTCCTTTGTTTGTGAGTTTTGTCCAATTCTTTGTTCAAGATGCCAAGGACCTGGACACCCTCCACGGTTAACATTATTTGAACCTCCCAACACTGTGAGTTAGACAGAGCAGCGATGATGATCACTATCACCTGTATAGATGAGGAAGATGAGATGGGACTTAGACATGTGATTCACAGTATCATCAGGACCACAGCGGTTGCATAAAGCTCAAGAAATCTGCTGGGGGTGCAGAGCGGGTCTCCATTAAATGTGCATCACCCTAACACAGAGCCTAGGCCTCAGGCCCTGCAGATGTGCCAAAGACCCCATCGTTGCTGTAGAATATCACTCATTTGTTAGTTTGTTCTTGCATTTATGGGCAACACCCATTTATTGAACATGGCATGGTGCTAAGCACAGTGAAGGACATAAAGATGAATGTGTCCACTCTTGAGCAGCTCAAAGTCTAGCCAGGAAAACAGACCTATGGACAAAAGACCACGAAGCAAATCATCAGCACTCTCATGGCACCACTCCTCACCGGCACTCCCAAAACCGTGCATGCAACTCCATGGTGGCAATTTTCATATGGATTGCAATTGTTTCATGCCTCTTTCACCACCAGAGTATGACCTCCTTGAGGGAAAGGGCAGTGTTTTTTTATTTACTTTACTTTTTAATTTATTTTTATGTTTTTTTTGAGACGGAGTCTTGCTCTGTTGCCCAGGCTGGAGTGCAATGGTGCAATCTCCACTCACCACAACCTCCGCCTCCTGGGTTCAAGCGATTCTCCTGCCTCAGCCTCCGGAGTAGCTGGGATCACAGGTGCACGCAACCATGCCCGGCTAATTTTTTGTATTTTTAGTAAAGACAGAGTTTCACTATGTTGGCCAGGCTGGTCTGGAACTCCTGACCACGTGATCCGCCCACCTTGGCCTCCCAAAGTGCTGGGATTACAGGTGTGAGCCACTGCACCCGGCCTGACAATTTTTATTTTAACCTTATTTTTCCCCACAGCATTTAGCCCGGTCACTGGTATCCAGCTTCTACTCAGTCAACGCTTGCTGAAGGGATGACAACAGAGGCCTCTGGGGGCTACAAGAGGAGGACATTTCTGCAGGAGCCATGGAGTGCATCACAAAAGGGAGATTTCGCTTGGAGTCCGAAAGCTGAGGAAGAGTTTGCTGGGAGACAGGGGCAAGGGTTCCACGCCAGGGGAACCCCGTAAACAGGACTAGCCTTGGGTAAACACTTCCTGCAGGCCAGGTTGTGTGTGGCCTGTGGAGTGAAGGGCTTTAAAAGGACTATCTCTGAACCCCACCCATCCCATGAGTTTGCTGATATGATCAATACTATCTTATACCTGAGGAACAAAAGGCATAGAAAGATCGAGTACCTTGTCCAAGACCACACAGCCACCATTGCCATAGAAGTGGGACTGGAATCCACTCTGTCATACAACTATAGCCCAGGCAGGAGGGGGAGAGGTCATTACCTCTTCCTTCCCCCTTCTCCATGGAACTCTTGAAAGATTTTAGCTCCATCTGTCACCAAGACCCCAGGGCATCTGTGATCAATAGGATCTCAGCCATGTGCAACACCCCTGGGGGCATGCAGCCGTGTGGGGCACCCGGTCCTAAATGTTCTATATGCATGTGGCCACCCTCCTTTGCCATGCCTTGAAGAGCCACTCCACAGTCTCCCCAGGTTCTCCTAGGCTGTAGCCACGGAGCTGGGGTGAATGGCTGCTGTTCAGAGTTATGTTCCTCCCCTCCTTAATCCAGAGAGACCCTGCCTTTGCTCGCCAGGCATCTGCACTCGGTAGAGAAGACACCTTGAGATAGGAAAAATCCCAGGCAGCATGAGAGCAGTCAAAAATGCCAGCCACTCTCTCCTGGTACAGGATTCTGATTTCCAGAGTGCTCCCGGTGCTTAGCAGTGAAAGAGGATGGAGCCTAGGAGCTGCAGAGGCGCCACCGGGTTCCCAGGGCTTGTGACCCAAGCGCCCGTGGTATGTCGGGGTGCTCAGTTACCTGCTGTCTTCATACTAGGCCTCGCCCTCAATGTGGCACTCTCACAGTGCCACAGGAAAACAAGACATTGTGTATCTTCCTATTAGTGACCATCATTCAAGGCATTTGGTTGAGCCACTCTATGCGCCAGCCATGTTAGAGGTGATTTTACAGTGCGCTCATCTAAGAGAGCTGCCCTGGATGGACCTGGCCCTCAGCTGGGCTGTGCTCTGGGGACGTAGAGCCCAAGGGAGGATTCCAGTTGAGAGGGTCACTCACGTGAAGCAGAGAACATCATCTGCCTGGTCTCCATCTTATGGCAAAAGATGCTTTAGCAGATATTAGGGAATTCTATAATGGTAGTCTCTAGTATTTATTGTCCATCAGATGCCAGGTATGTGGAATATATCTAATCCTTGTAACAAACTTGAATTGGAGGTCATTGTCCAATTTTACAAATAAACAATCTCCAAGATATTAAGCAGATTTTCCAAGGCCAATTTGTAAATGCCAAAGCTAGTGTTCAAACCCAAGACTTTCTGGCTCCAAATCCCATGCACTTTCCACTACACATGTGCATCTCAGCCCAGGCTATGTTCACAACACTCACCATCACCGTCATCATCATCATTAACTCCAGCCCAGGCTATGTTCACAACACTCACCATCACCGTCATCATCATCATTAACTCCAGCCCAGGCTATGTTCACAGTACTCACCATCACCGTCATCATCATCATTAACTCCAGCCCAGGCTATGTTCACAACACTCACCATCACCGTCATCATCATCATTAACTCCAGCCCAGGCTATGTTCACAGTACTCACCATCACCGTCATCATCATCATTAACTCCAGCCCAGGCTATGTTCACAACACTCACCATCACCGTCATCATCATCATTAACTCCAGCCCAGGCTATGTTCACAACACTCACCATCACCGTCATCATCATCATTAACTCCAGCCCAGGCTATGTTCACAACACTCACCATCACCGTCATCATCATCATTAACTCCAGCCCAGGCTATGTTCACAACACTCACCATCACCGTCATCATCATCATTAACTCCAGCCCAGGCTATGTTCACAGTACTCACCATCATCATCACTGTCATCATTAACTCCAGCCCAGGCTATGTTCACAATACTCACCATCACCGTCATCATCATCATTAACTCCAGCCCAGGCTATGTTCACAACACTCACCATCACCGTCATCATCATCAACTCCAGCCCAGGCTATGTTCACAATACTCACCATCACCATCATCATCATCATTAACTCCAGCCCAGGCTATGTTCACAACACTCACCATCACCGTCATCATCGTCATTAACTCCAGCCCAGGCTATGTTCACAACACTCACCATCACCGTCATCATCATCATTAACTCCAGCCCAGGCTATGTTCACAACACTCACCATCACTGTCAGTAACTCCAGCCCAGGCTATGTTCACAACACTCACCATCACCGTCATCATCGTCATTAACTCCAGCCCAGGCTATGTTCACAATACTCACCATCACCGTCATCATCATCATTAACTCCAGCCCAGGCTATGTTCACAGTACTCACCATCACCATCACTGTCATCATCATCACCTCCACTGTGTACACCAGGGCATCAGTGGGTGCTAGAAGCCACAGAAATAAATATGGGCCATCTTCTTGAGGTCCAATTTGTTTGGTGATTCGTAGGCATTAGTTTTACATTAAAATCAACATTGATATATTAAGGAAGAGAGAACAAGTTAAGCATAATTGTTTAGGGGGAGAACAGAACTCGAATCTATGGGCTGTTTCAGGCTCTGCCCCAGGTTTGGGGTCTTTCTTCGTGCCGTTGAAACACTTGAGCGGAAAATGTGGAGAGTTTCCAGGCTCACCCAGGAAACGGTGAGCAGGCCCTGGTGGTGAGGGCTGCAGGTTGACCTGGACTCCTCCTTCCTGTCTAGGGATTGCCTCCAGATTAGCAGAGGCTGGGGCCTATCTGAGGCAGACTGCTTCAGTGCACACAGGCAAGCTAGGGTCAAGAAGTGGACCGTGGATCTTTCAAATCTCTTCTTATCTTGCTTTCAGGTGATTCTGTTATTTAAAGTTTTTATCTTCTTGAAAATTTTAGGAAGATTAAATTTCTTAGGAAATTTTAAATCAAATCGTGCTTTTATGGAGTAAGAGAACTGAGCCTTCCCTTTCATGACCCCAGTGTACCTCTCCCAAGAGGTGTAGTAAGTTCGTTTTGCGTGGTTGATGGGGGGCGGGGGTTAGCAGCTCTTCTCTCCTTCAGTAGTTCTCAAGCTTGGCTGCATCAGGAATCACCTGGGAGGGTTTTTTGTTGTTGTTGTTGGTTTTTTTTGTGGTTTTTTTTTTTGAGATGGAGTATCACTCTGTTGCCCAGGCTGGAGTGAAGGGCTGGATCTCAGCTCACTGCAACCTCCGCCTCCTGGGTTCAAGTGATTCTCCTGCCTCAGCCTCCCAAGTAACTGGAATTACAGGCATGTGCCACCACGCCTGGCTAATTTTTGTATTTTTAGTAGTGACAGGGTTTTGCCATGTTGGCCAGGCTGGTCTCGAACTCCTGACCTCAGATGATCTGCCCACCTCGGCCTCCTGAAGTGCTAGGATTACAGACGTGAGCCACCATGCCCAACCCACCCGGAAGTTTTAACAAACACTGATGCCTGGGCTCAGTCCCCAGAGGCGCTCTCTGAAGTGCTTGACCACGGGTGTGGCCTGCCCATTGAGGGTATTAAAAGCCCTTCAGGTGACCCAGGTACAGCAGGCTTGAGAACCACTGTCGTATAGTTTTAGGCCAGTGACCAGGATCCTTGGCTCTTTGAAGGAGCAATTTCAAGTAGATCTGAGCTGCAAAATTGCCATCACCTTACCCCTGCTCATTAAGAAAACATAGAGAAAAATCTTCCTGCTAAAAGCCTGGGGTGAAAAGGTTCCGCTTTTGATGGATGCACTTAAAAGAAAAAGCTTTGATTTGTTTGAAGTCATCCTTAGGGGTGGGTTTTTTTCTTGCATCTATGAGAGTGTTCTCAAACCCCGTGAAAAAAATTAGATTCTAGCAGCAAAGGTTGATGAAATGCAGATACTGGCAAAGAGTCGTTTCAATGAAAAACCAAAAGGCCCATGGCTGGCTTCCTTCTTGAGTAGTTTCTACGGTTTTCACAGATATTTCTGCAATCAGATTGCATCATTCATCCTCCCCATTCCCACTGTCATAATCCAGGTCTGACATCTTCCCGCTGCAGTGTCACAGTCCCCTAACTCGTCTCCCTGCCACCAGCGTTTCCCTTTTTCAGCCACTCTTTGCATCATGCCCAGAGAGATCTCTCTAGAATGCATATTTGATCGTGTCACTCTCTTGCCTAAAAATCCTGTAGTGTCTGCTTCCCTGTTGCATTTGAAATAAAACCTGAACTTCTTTGTACAACTCATAGTCACTCATGATCTAGTACATGCCTAACCTCTCCGGCTTTTCATCTCAATTTCTCCATAATCCCGCACACTCCATGCCAAAACCAGACAGAATGACTCATGGTTTTCCAAACATGCTGAGCCCTCTCATGGCCTGAGGTCTGGGTTCTAGAGGGTTCTCTATATCTGGAACATCCTTCCCATCGCCTTCCACTTTCTTCTCTCAGCTAAGTCCCACTTTTGTTGTTGTTTGTTTGTTGAGACAGAGTCTTGCTCGTCGCCAGGCTGGAGTGAAATGGTGTGATCTGAGCTCACTGTAGCCTCTGCCTCCCGGGTTCAAGCAATTCTCCTGCCTCAGCTTCCTGAGTAGTTGGGATGACAGGCGCGCGCCACCATGCCCAGCTAATTTTTGTATTTTTGGTAGAGACTGGGTTTCACCATGTTGGCCAGGATGGTCTCGGTCTCTTGACCTCGTGATCCGCCCACCTCAGCCTCCCAAAGTGCTGGGATTACAGGCATGAGCCACTATGCCCAGCCAGCCCCACGGGTTTTTAAGGAAGCTTCCTTGAAGCCCCACTCCAGGTTAAGCATACTCTTCTTTCCCCCCACAGCACCTCAGGCATTGACCTCAGTCACTACTCTTACCACACTGTGTTATGATCATCTCTTTGTCTACCCTAGACTGAGATCTTTTTAACACCAGTCTAGCACCTAGCCCATAGCCTGACATGTCATTGGTGCTTACTATGGTTTACAATAAAAAAGAATCAAAATAATGCCCGAAATATGTTCATTTCTGCCCAATTGACTTCTAGCAAAATGGGCAACTGAAGTAGGTAGTTTGCATAGACACCAAGAAAATAAATCTTTGTCTTAGTGGCACCTAATTTCCCGTGTCAATAAAATCTCATGGAAAAATATCAAGTGCTTGCTGAATGACCAGCACAATGGGGACAAGCAAAAAATAAGACATGGTCAGATGAAATGTTCGTTCTTCCTCTTTGCTTTTACTGCAATAGGTGTTTCTTGGCTGAATCTCTTCATTCCCCATGAACTGCTGTCCCCCCGGGTATATGGCTTTTCCTCCGCTACACTCAAAGCAGCTGAAGGGCATGGTCATGCGTTATGGTCCCTCCATGGCCCACCTTGCCTGGGACACGTGCTCAGGAATGTTGTCCAATTCCAAATTATGATGAGCGAAGATTTGGCAACACATTTTGAAATGTTTTCTTTGGAACCCAAAATTAAAACTTTCACTTCTGATGAAGTTGCCTCAAATTCTTTCTGGAATAAAGCAAGCTATTAAAAAAATGAACAGAGGAGAGTGAAAATACATAAAAATGAATAAATAAGGACATGAAAAATATTTGGTGAAACCCACTATATCTCACCTATTTGTTTATTTGATCATTTGTTCACCAATCCATCCTGTCATCCAACTAACCATCCTTCATTTAACAAATATGGATGTGTCTGGGGCTGGGCTCAGAGTGATAAATGAGACAAATAGTCCTTGCACTCATGGGCTAATGTTCTAATGGGAAACAGACATTCAACAAAGAATTTCAAGTGTAACTGGGAACGAAAAGGGTGGTGTGGAGGTGCCCCCAAGACAGACGATGGTACTTGCTCATTCATTCACTCACCACTCACTCGCCCACTCATTCATTCCCGGGTCCTCACAGAAAGCCTGGATTCGCAGCACCACTCAATGTTTACTGAAGGAATGGATGAGGCCTGCTGTCTGCACAGTGTGTCATTAACAAAGGAGAATTTACCAGGAAGGTTGACTTGGGGAGCCCCAAATTTAAACTTACTTGATTTTTTAAAGCTTCTGGTTTTCTCACATCTCTGCAGTAAGGAGCATGGGCATGTATAATGTCAGAATTAAGACCTAATGATGAGACACCAGAGGTGTGAGTGCCCTACCGCACAGTAGCAGGGTTACCCCAGGGCTTAGCCAAAGGCAGTTTAACTTACAGTAACAAAGAACTGACATTTCCATCACCCACTTCCCTGAGGAAGAAAAAAGATCAAAGATATCGCAGTGCCATCGTTTAAACAGTAAAATAGAATTCACCTTGTGCAGCAAATGCCCCATAGCACCTACATTACCAGTGTTCTGTGTCTCCTCGGTGACAGGCCTCTGTAACAAGCCTCTGTAAGGTCTCTTCTATCCCTTGAGTCCCAGCAACTCTAGCCAGAGCCAAGAGAGCCCTGCGGGATACTTGCCTGTTTGATTTCACGAAAGGACTGGCTTTTGCCTTTTCTGGCTAAACATGAGATGGAGAGAGACAGTGAGGGCGGGCTTTAGGATGTCACTGTGCCTTTGGCCGGAGCTCATTCTGCTGCCAGGATGAGTCACCTCGAAGATAAGAGTCGCAGTCATTTGTGAGCTGGGTGTTACCACACTTGGCAGAACTTGGATTCTATTGTGTCCGGAATTGGTGGGTTCTTGGTCTTTCTGACTTCAAGAAATGAAGCCACAGACCCTCGAGGTGAGTGTTACAGTCTTAAAGATGGTGTGTCCGGAGTTTCTCCCTTCCGGTGGGTTCGTGGTCTTGCTGACTTTAGGAGTGAAGCCGCAGACCTTCACAGTCAATGTTACAGCTCTTAAAGGTAGTGCGGACCCAAAGCGCGAACAGCAGCAAGATTTACTGCCAAGAGCGAAAGAACACAGCTTATTGAGCCTCGAAATGGACCCGACTGGATTCCCGATGCCGGCTCGGGTGGCCTGCGTTTATTCCCTTATTTGGCCCCACCCACATCCTGCTAATTGGTCCATTTTACAGAGAGCTGATTGGTCCATTTTACAGAGCGCTGATTGGTATGTTTTTACAGAGTGCTGATTGGTGTATTTACAATCTTTAGCTAGACAGAAAAGTTCTCTAGGTCCCCACCTGATTAGCTAGACACAGAGTGCCGATTGGTGCGTTTTTACAGAGTGCTGATTGGTGCATTTACAAACCTTTAGCTAGACACAGAGCGCTGATTGGTGCATTTACAATCCTTTAGCTAGACAGAAAAGTTCTCCAAGTCCTCACCTGACCCAGAAGCCCAGCCGGCTTCACCTCTCACTATGGCGGGAGCGATAAGCTGTCACTCCCCATTCCTGCTTAGGTCTGGATCTGTAAAAGCATCAGCAGGTCCAGACAGCTGAGGTTCTGTGAAAGGGTCCTATGTGCTTCTCCTGCTTCCCAGCTTAAGAACTAACGGGTGTCCAAGTGCTGAAGAAAGGACCCAGGGAAGCGAATGGGAGACCTGCTTCTAGTCCCAGACCTGCTACTGATGCTCTGTGTGGCTTTGGACAAGCTGCTTTTCCCTCTGGGCTCCACTTTCCTCGTCTGTAAAATGCTCATAGTCAGTCTAGTCCAGAAGCTCTAACTTTTGGGCCCTAGTCTACCAGAAATCCTCAAAGATAGCAATGGTTTCTGTGATTCCAAATAGCCTGATGAAAATGTACATTTCACAACGAAGGGGCTGAGTTGACTAAAGAGCCCAGCTCCATTGCTTTTGACTAGCATTGTGTAGATGTCATAAATTGGGACTCTTGTGTTCATTAGAAACCCCTATCAACAGCCGTATATTTCTTTTTTCCTTTTTCTTTTCTTTTTTTTTTTTTTGAGACTGAGTCTCGCTGTGTCACCCAGGCTGGAGTGCAGTGGCGCGATCTCTGCTCACTGCAAGCTCCACCTCCCGGGTTCACACCATTCTCCTGCCTCAGCCTCCCGAGTAGCTGGGACTACAGGCGCCCGCCACCACGCCTGGCTAATTTTTTGTATTTGTAGTAGAGACGGGGTTTCACCATGTTAGCCAGGATGGTCTCGATCTCCTGACCTCGTGATCTGCGACTTGGTCTCCCAAAGTGCTGGGATTACAGGTGTAAGCCACCGTGCCTGGCCCATATATTTCTTTAATAAATCACAGGAAAAGAAATTTTTAACATACTTAGTTTTCTTCATACAAAATTGTTCTAAATGTAGGCCAGCATGAAGTATGGCTTTTGAAAGGTTTCTGGTGGTAAGCACATTGCAGGTCCCTTGAAACCCAGTGATCCATCCAGCTCTAAGATTCTAAGATTCTAAGACTGGCGAGGGAGCCCATCTCGCTCCCTTCCTCCTGCTCCATTGCTCCACAGCAAACAGCAGCCGTCTGCACCTAGGACCAGGCTGCAAGCTCACTTCAGACAAGGGCACTGGCTCCTCTGTGTGTTCAGAAAAGGTCTGAGAAGTTGGTGATTAGGGATTATGATCCCTGAAGCCCAGAGTATCTCTCAGTAACCATTATCAACTTACTTTATCATTGCCTCAGCTTCCTTTTCTGCGAAATAGTGTTCTATCTAAGATAGGCATAAATGGACATTATTTTGAATAGTAACAGTTAGAATAACCTTTGGACTATTGGATATTCTATGGAGAGAGGCAAGTGGTAGGCAGAATATAGACTCTCAGAACCAGAATTGCAATTCATGAAAGTTTACCCACCATATGTGTAAACACACACACACACACACACACACACAAACACACACAAAGTCATACTCTCCTACAAGATAGAGGTGTGACCTACCTAGCCCTCTCTTTGAGTCCTTTCTTTCTGGCTTGAATAAGAGTAGATAGGTAGCTGGGGTGTTAAAAGAATTTTCTAGGTTTTAGCACCTGATACCTTGCAAAGACTTAAGGTCACCAGCTGCTCCCTTCTTCCAGGTGAAACCAGAGAGAGCTTGACCTCAATGTGGGTACCGACGGTCTAATTTCCTGATGCTTGGAGGAGGACATGTAAGAGGGACTGCTGGACTCTGCAGAGGGAGAAGGATGCGCTGAGACATTCCATTCCAACTCTCTCACAAAGCTACCCATGAATCCCTCAGAGCCAGGGTGAGAACCCAGGGATGAATGAAGTGGATACAGTTAGGGCGCTAAAACCAGGAATTCTTCTCTTCGTGTGATATTTATAGGAGTTGCACATAAAAAGTAACTCAGCCACCATTACCATCATTGCCGTCATCACCATTACCCCGAGAGAGGAGCATCGGCTCAATGTCCTGTAATGTCCAAAAACAGCTTTTACAGCCATTATCTTATTTGAGCTTCATAATCACCCTGTAAAGTAGGTGCAGCAGGGCTTATTCCCTGCTCCCCTTCCCTTTTGAGGATGAGAAAACTGCAGCGCCAGGAGAAGTGACTTTCCCACGGCCATCCAGCAGGTAGTAGAGCAGACACAGGACTACAACCCAGGCCTTCTCACTTCGGCCCAGTGTCTTTCAATGACGGCTCGGAAAGCTGTTGCCTTACCAAGAGCACCGAGGGGAATGGGTGCACTGGGAAGGTGCTCTCCTAGGTGGAGACTACCTTAGTTCAGGCTGAGGACAGAGGAGCAGAGACCCTGTTCCCCAGTGAAGGCCTGCCAATGTTCTGATGCCTTTGGGGTTGCTGATGCTCCCCATTGCACCAAGAGGAGCAACTGATTTTCTGATTTTCTGGTTGGCTTACCCCGTTGATTGCAATTGAGCTGAATCTTTAAATTGAGCTTGCCAGAAAAACTGGTACCAATTAAAGATGAGCCTTCTGCTCCCCATGGCTGGCTGTGGTTTAGAGGCCTCAGGGCAGCCCAAAAGAGGCTCTGTCCCTGTGAGGTCAGCCCTTATCCTCCCATCCCCAAGGCTCCTTCTCTGTAATCCGAGCAGACAGCCGTCACTATGGACATCTCCTTTTTTCCTCAGCAAAACCTGGTTGTGCATTTCTTCCTCCTACCCATCTCCTTGAAATCAGCCCAGTCTAGTCTCAGAAACGTGTGCTGAAACACCCAGAAGGGCAGCTGCAAACCTGGAAGCGCCAGCACCAGAGGAGCCCAGGCCTTCAGCTGACTTCTCAGGCATGCCCCTCCTGCATGCCCTCCCTGCCACCCCAGCCCTCCCCCAACCACCTACACGCGGGACCAGCTCCCACTCCACGGATTCCCAGGCCCCCTGCCCTGGCAGGGCATGCTCCCATCTTTCTGGTTTGTACCTTTCTCAGTGCTCTACATCCCACTGGAGGAAACCACTCAGTCTCTGGCTTTTAACCACCTTCTGTCTCATACTTCCATGTATCTTTGACTGCAAGCGATCTCTTTTTTCACGGTTTTGAACAAGTGTCCCAGCTAACTTATGTTGGCTTTTAAGCACAGATTCTACAGGCCTCTGTGTTATCCTTCCCTTTCACAGTATCATGAAGTGTAAGAGGTGGAAGGGGCCTTGCGTAGTTCCATTTTACAATGAGACACACTGAGGTCCTGAGAGGAAATGCAATCTGTCCTAGGTGGAGACGACTTTAGTTTGTACTGAAGACAGAGGACCAGTGGCCTGTGCCCTAACAGAGGCTGGCAAAGCTTGGCCTTTGTGTGGATCCTGAAGCTCCAATTCCCTGATGCTTATGGGAGTGCATGCAGGAGGTACTGCTGGACCTAGCAGGGAGAATAATGTGCTGCACAGCTACTGGCCTGGAGTTCAGCCTCCACCTTCTGGCTTCAGTGCTTAGCATTTCTTCATGATTCTCTTCTCTTGGTCTTTCCACTATTTGAGTCAATCTCAGAATCCCTTAGTCCAAGTCTGGTGCTGATGCTACTGGTACCCAATACATTGGTGAAAGAAAACAGAGGCCTATCACCAAACAGACTGAGGATTTCTTGCTTGCTACATAATCATGGCTTTGTTTTGTGCCAGCTGGGATTCACAACTTCGAAAATATGCTTGTGCAGATTTCAGCTCTGTCCTATATCCCTCCAACCGCTCTGTTTTCCTATCATGTTTTCAGGCCCTCAATATGTCCTCTTTAGCTATCTGCTCTAGCTTCATATGCTAGCCTGGTCACTCTTCCAAAGACCCAGCTCTGAGCATGTCCCCTTCTCTAAAACCTTTAGTGGCTCCCCATTATCTACTGATCTCCTTCAGCTGGTATTATCCCTCTCTGTACCAGCTGCAAATGTCTTTCTAGCTATGCCTTATCTGGCAACTCCCTCCACTGGGCTTCTTATACCCACCATGCCGCCAGCCTGTCTCTGCTCCCTCCACACGCCTTAAGCTTCCCTGATGCATTGTGTTTGCCTAGACTGTCTCCTTGGCTTAGAATGGCCTTCTCTCTCTCCCAAGCCTGCAGAAATGCTACCGACTTCTCAGGACCTATCACAAATGCCATCTTTCATGAAGCCTTCTTAGTCAAACCACGTGGTGCCTCAGACGTCTTTGTTTTCTCTCTCTCATCTCACTCACCTAACTCTGCTTTGCTTTACAACTATTGAGACCCACATCTCCACTGGGCTGTAAGTTGGAGGGCAGGGACTTGGCCTTTTCCAACTTGGTATTTGCTGCTGCCTGTAGGAGAGGCTGCACGGTGAGCATTTGTTAAACGAATGAATTCTTTACAGTGCTGTCATTGCAAGGGTGTCTCTGGGTTGTCAAGGTTAATATGAATAATTAAGGCTATAATAATCCATCTCTGGATTATTAAAATGAACCCAGTCTCTGATAGCCTGCCTTCCACAGAGCCTTCCTCTAACAACTCTTTACCCCAGGCAGAATTTCCTTCTGGGAGCTTGAGGCTTTGATTACAGAAAAGCACCCTGGGAGGCCAGACCTAGAAACATGTTTATCAGTCTCTCACATTTGCAGTTTGCCTGAAGACAGCTCTGAAAGTGGGTTGCGTGGGGGTTAAGAGTTGGAGGTAGGGGCCGGGAGACAGCCCCTCTCCAAACTAGCCTGAGTGCTTGCAGATGTTAAAAGCAGCCAGCATTTCATAAGTGGGCATGGCGTCCGTTCCCATCAAGCCCTTCTTTCTCCTGGGCCCTGTGAGTCTGGAATAACCAACCAGGCTGCCACAGATTCCTGTGATGCTTCCTGGAAGTGAATGCTGCTGATTCTCACATTTTAGACATTATTCTATTTTTATTGTTATTTTTACTTTTTGAGACAGAGTCTCATTCTGTCATCCAGGCGTAGTGCAGCAGTGCCATCTTGGCTCACTGTAACCTCCACCTCCTGGGTTCAAGCGATTCTCATACCTCCACCTCCTGAGTAGCTGGGATTACCGGCATCCACCACCACGCCCAGCTAATTTTTGTAGTTTTAGTAGGGACGGGGTTTCTCCATGTTGGCCAGGCTGGCCTCAAACTCCTGACCTCAGGTGATCCACCCACCTCGGCCTCCTCAAGTGCTGGGATGACAGGCGTGAGCCACTGCACCTGGCCACATTTTAGACTTTAAAAAATGATATCCACCAGTCCTTTCACTACCCTGCAGAACTTTTTATCCTTTCCACCACCAGTGGTGCACAGGGCCAGATCATGCTGGATTTTTCCATCTGAGTCAATAAAGGCTCTTTGAGCTTCCACTGGTGTGGACCTTGTGGAGGGTGTCAACACATGATTCACATCTGCCCAGAGCACGCAGACTCAGAAGGCCAGACCGTAGGAGCAAAAAGGACCCCGAAGGGCACCAGGCCCTACTGCTTCATTTGCAGACCTGGAAACTGGCTGGCGTGAGGCGTGGAACCGTCGGGCCCCTCTGCAGGACTCTGCTTGTGAGCAGGGGTGGATGGGCAATCACTGTTGGTTTTCGATGGGGAATTGCAGGGGCAGGCCCCTGGAGCCAGACCCTTTTCCCTTCCGGCCCGGGAGGCACACAGGTGTGCAGCGTGTGCCATTTGGCTGAATGGAGCAAGTAGGAGCTGAAATCCAGTCCATGCTCCTTTTGTTTTTGTTTTTTTTTTTTTTTTTGAGACAAAGTCTTGCTCTCTCTCCAGGCTGGAGTGCAGTGGCATGATCTCTGCTTACTGCAACCTCCACCTTCCAGGTTCAAGCAATTCTCCTGCCTCAGCCTCCTGAGTAGCTGGGATTACAGGCGCACACCACCACACCCAGCTAATTTTTTGTATTTTTAGTAGAGACAGGGTTTCCCCATGTTGGCCAGGATGGTCTAGATCTCTTGACCTCGTGATCTGCCTGCCTTGGCCCCCCAGAGTGCTGGGATTACAGGCAACAGCCACCATACCCGGCCCCATGCTCCTTTTACCAAGCCCTATTCCATGGCCTGGCATGAGACCTCTCCCTCCACAGGAAGAGGTGACTTTCTCTATTTTGCAGAAAGGCACCTTCTACTTGACAACTCTAGTGCCAGTCTGGCTGCAGCTACCCAAAGGCATGACTTTTACTAATCGGTCCACTCAGAGGAGGCCCCATTTTCTAAGTCATGCAAAGATATGCTATAGGCCAGTGGGGGTCCAGGTGACCTTTCCCTACGTCTTCAACTGCCTCCCACCTGTCCCTTGTAAAGATCCTCCATTCAACCCAGGCTTATCATACAGGAATGTGTAGATCACTTCCTTTTCCACAGTCTCAAAGCCTCGAGCACATTCTTGCCCATGCGTGACATGTGTATTATGCCATTTGTGTACTTCTCTACACACCAGTGAGCTTCCTAAGTACAGACATTCTGCTTATTGATCTTTGTTTCTACACCCCCTGGGAACGTATAACTGAAGGAAGGACTCAATTAGACGCTGCCGTATAAATTCTACCTCCAGCATCTCTCTGCCACGCCACTTCTCCCACTCCCACCTGCCCCTCTTGCTGACTCTCTAAGCCTTGCTCTTCTTTACAACTCCCCTTGGATTCTGCTTTTTGTGAGATTTTCCCAAAAAAATGGTTCACAAATGTTCCCCTCCCGGTGGCTTGTGCCACACAAAGTGTGATGGTGATTCTAACAGCCAAACTTACTGAGGCCCTGGTATGTGCCTCCCGTGCCAGGGGCTTCATGAGAAGAATCTCGCTTAATTCTCCCAACACCTATGAAGCTATATTAGTTATCTATTGCTGTGTTACAAATCACCGCAAACACGACAACACACACTCATTAGCTCACAGTTCCTGTGAGTCAGGAGACCAGGCGCGGCTCAGCCGCGTCCTCAGCTCGGAGTTTCACAGGGCTGTAGTCAAGGTATTGGCCAGGCGGCATGTTCTTCTGGAGGCCCTACTGGGGAAGAATCCACTTCCAAGCTCACTCGGGTGGGCAGAATTGATTCCCTTGTGTTTTGTAGGAGTGAGCTTCCTGACTTCTTGCTGGCTAGCCACAGCCTCTGCCCTTAGCCTAAGCTGCCTTATCCTATTAGACACTTCTGAGGGTCAGTCCATCTTCACTCCCTGATTCATGGATGCCAATCAATTGCTGGGTGAGCCTTTTTACATAGTCGGTCTGGAGGGCTGTGTGTAGCTGCTGTCACACTGGTGCTCATGCGGCCATGCATTCCCTACATCTGACAGAGTCCCAGCTCATCAGTGCTGCTGCTGCTGATGATGTCAGAGGAGGGAGGCCTTCTAGCCAAAGAGGAGAGAGAAGCCCAGCCTGTGAGGAGAGCTCCCTGGCTGGGTGATCCAGTATAGGGTAGGAGGGGAGAAAAGGGTGAGAGGGTGAGGGTGGGGAGAGGGGTGCAGAAAGCAGGGGAGCCCCTCAGCTCCTTTTGGGACTCCAGTGACCAAAGGAGACTCAGTCCTGCCCACCCTGGTGCAGATCAAGGCAGTAGGGCCAGCTGTGGACTGGCAGTGACCTTGGTGCCTTTGACTCATATACCCATTGTCCTTCCACCCCCTACCTTTCACCCTGAGACAACGGCCTGTCATCTGGTCAGATTTCCCCTTTCCCTTTTGCCACCTGAACTCCTGGTTGGGCCACTGAACCCTTTTGGAGCCCAGGCTCTGCGGACTGATTCCAGGCCCGTCCTCTTAACTCATTCAAATACCCCAGATGCTTTTGTCTCTGAGATTATCTTTCCATTTTCCTCCCTGTTATGACTTTTTACTGGTTCGTTTGCCCACTGTGGAAATTTATGTTCTTCGCCTGGCTAATCGTATCTTCTTCCATTACTTGGGCTCCCAAATTTGATCATGCAATGATCTTTTCCCCACAATTTCTGGTAGGCAGGAGATCCTAGTTTAAAATAACAACCCATCTCATTTCTTATTCAATCATTATTCACTCAGTACATGATTTCTTTTCCTGAGGCAGGAGCAATTGCTCAATTTTATTTTCTTTATCAGTCCAGTAAACAGAAAGGCAGCGCAATAACCCCAGCAAACTCCAGTGAGCGGGAAAACCTCAGGTCTTGTTTAACCTTTCCTCATCTGTGGCAGAGGGTGATAGGGTGAGCATTACTCACGGAATTCTTGGTGAAATTATCTTATTCCTCCTTTTCTCCAAAGTTTAGGTCATGACAATTTTCTCCATGATGTAAACAAATAAATAGTTTTCCAAATTTGAAATGTAGGAGTCACTTTTGATCTTTCTCTCCTCCTAATCCCCGCATCTAGCAGCCCCGAGTCCTATCCGTTCTGTGTTGGAACACCTCTCCAGGGCCCTTGCCTGCAACCCCACTTCCCCCACCCTCTCCACTCTGAGCTGCCGCAACTGTCGCTCTGTTCTCACTCCCTCCACTCTTGCCTCTTCCAATCCTTACCTCACAGAGCATCCAGACTGCTTAAAAACCTAAGCCCCCGTCCTGGCTAACACGGTGAAACCCCATCTCTATTAAAAATACAAAAAAATTAGCCGGGCGTAATGGTGAGCACCTGTGGTCCCAGCTACTCGGGAGGCTGAGGCAAGAGAATGGCGTGAACCCGGGAGGCAGAGCTTGCAGTGAGCTGAGATCGCGCCACTGCACTCCAGCCTGGGTGACAGAGCCAGACTCCTTCTCAAACAAACAAACAAACAAACCAAAAAACCCTAAGCCCTGATTCAAACCCACCAGCAACTTCCCATTGCCCTCAAAATGCAACTCAAGCTGATCTCTGTGTTCTGAGACCTACAGGGCCTTACAGAATCTGGCCCCTCCTATGTCTCCTCTTTCATTTCCTGTGTCTCTGCCTTCCACCCTCTAGACACACTGTCCTCTCCTTTCCATATCTCCCAGAGCCAAGTTCCTCACTGCCTTAGGCCCTTGCAGATGCAGCTCCCTCTACCCGGCATGCCCTTCCCCGAGCTCTTCACAGGATGGAATCCTGCTCGTTTTTCAGCCTTCTGCTTAAATGTCACCTTCCCTAGTCCTAAGCGGGCCTCCCCTATTATGCTTGCTTCTGCTTGTTCTTTTTCTTCACAGCACTTGCGGTCTTAATCAGTGGCGGCCTCTCCTCTCCACCAGACTATAAGCTCCATGAGGGCAAGGGCCATACATGTGTTGTCTCTGGCTGTATGACCAGCTCCCAGCTCAGTACTTGCCACATGGCAGGCACCAAAGTCTATTAAATGGAGTTTTGTAAAGGATTAATAAATAATGAATGAATGAGGCTTCCTTGAATTCTTTCCACCCACATGTGCCCTTCCAACCAAGATTAGATGTCTTTCAAATATGATATGGACTCCCTCCCTCCTTCCTTGACTCCATTCCCTCCATCTGTGCTCATTTCTTGAGCAATTTCTATGTGTTCACATTATTTCCCCACCACAGTGACATCTTGTTTATCTGAAGGACATTGTCTCACACCCTCTTCTACTCAGAATGCAGCTGAGAAGCCAGAAAGAAGCAAAAAGTCCTCTGCAATGAGCTCCAAACTGGGAGATTCTGGCCTTTGGGCTTCCACTCAGAGCAATATTTTCTATTTTCCCACACTCCTAATAGGGATGAAGATCTGCTCCCCAAGCCTACAGCTGATTAATTTATTTTGTTGCTGGGAAAATGTGCTGCCAAACTCCATTAAATGATGACCACCTTTTTCAACGAAAGACCTCAAGGAAGGAAATTTAAATAAAACTTCTAATAGACATAGAATCCTTATTTTTGGTATATTCATTCATCACTGTCTAAACCCTGCAGATGCATGTGCGTGCACACACACATATACACACACGCACACCCTGCTGCCTCTTGCTCCCTCACCCACAGCCGCAGTCAGACACGATGGAGCTCCTTCCAGGGAGGTATGTAGTACACGTTGCCAGGTGTCCTGCTGGAACGCTGATGGATGCCCAGAGGGGCCCTTTTCAGCGCATCTTCCTTACAGGATCCAGGAATGCAGGAGCCTTGGGATTTCTCTCAGGTCGTCTTGGACTGGTTGGCCCGAACTGCAGCCCTCCAGAAGCTTGGGACAGTTCCCAGGAGATCATGGATGCATTCCTTCAGCACCAAGGGCTCTGTCCAGCATACCTGGCCCATCAGAACACATACCTGTACCCACTCCTCCAAGAACTCTTCCACAACTTCCATACGGTCAAAGCCAAGAAATGGAGTATTTACAATCAATTGATTCGTTATTCATTCATCTGCATTTCACATCCCCTGTGTGCCTGGCAGGCAACATGCAAGATGGTCTCTGCCCTCGGGGGACTGCCTTACTCAAGTGCTGGCTGCACCAGCGATTTCCCGATTTCCCGTTTCTAAGACAATGCTTTCTTTCTTAAATAGCCTATCAGGTGGGTTCCCTTAGGGGTCTGGGTTACCTTAGGGGTCCTTAACCTTGGCTCTGACTTCTTGTTGTCTGTTTACAATTTGTTCACCTATCTCAGAAGAACTTCTGCCCTGATTCGTAGAGAGCTTGCTACATTGCTGGTTTCTGCTGGCTCAGCTGGAACTGCCTACCAGGTTCCTTCTTCTCTGTCTCTGCGTCCCGCATCTGATGCAGTATCGAAGTGCGGATTTAGCTTCAGATTTGTCCTAGAAGCTGCCGCAGCAGTTTTTTGTTTGTTTGTTGGTTTGTTTGTTTGTTTGCTTTGAGAAGGAGTCTGGCTCTCGCCCAGGCTGGAGTGCAGTGGCGCCATCTCCGCTCACTGCAAGCTCCGCCTCCCGGGTTCACGCCATTCTCCTGCCTCAGCCTCCCGAGTAGCTGGGACTACAGGCGCCCACCACCACGCCCGGCTAATTTTTTTTTGTATTTTTAGTAGAGACGGGGTTTCACTTTCACCGCGTTAGCCAGGATGGTCTCGATCTCCTGACCTCGTGATCCGCCCTCCTCGGCCTCCCAAAGTGCTGGGCTTATAGGCGTGAGCCACCGCGCCCGGCCCGCAGCAGTTTTTTAGGATTGGAGGCGGATCGCTGTTAGTCACTGATTCTCTAGGGATTGTCCTATGAAAGGAGACATATGTATTTCCCTGGAGGAGCTCCCCCAATCCACTGTAATCTCATTACAAGTTATTTCCATAAAGAATTCCTGATGGGTGCCCAGGGAGCCGAACTGGTTACATCGATGTTCAGGCATTCAAGGCCCTAAGGGCCCAAGGCCTGAAGGGAATGGGACACAGCGCGCAGGTGTGAACAGAGCCACAGCAGTGAGACGGCTTATCCATTTTTCTGTGTTAGGTTTCCAGGTGAACCAATATCTCACTCATTGAAGAACATTAAACTTCATGGACAAGGAATTATGAGACTTCTCTCATAAGCATGGACTTCCAGTAACTCACAAAGGCCTCTGACTCAATTTCCTCCAAAGGTTCTCTTAACTGCCACCACTTCTCTCCAGCCCTCTGCCACCTCTGCCCTTGCCTGGACACTGCACAATGTTGTAACCGCAACTCCTGACTCACCCCTCAGTCCCCTCTAATTCGGTCTCCACACAGCATCCAGAGCCATCTTTTAAGCCACAAATCCAACAGGGTTTCTGTCGCCCCTCAATGGCCTCCTTAGACCTCAGAATAATATCCAAGCCCCTTTGCTCTGGTTCACAGAATCCTTCCAGCTTGGTCCCCGTTGACCTCTGCTACGTCCTTATTCTTCGGCACTCGTTCTCTTGCACGAATGCTCTGATCACACATACCCCGTGTTTGCTCTTGCTTCCAGGTCTTCAAACATGACACACATCATCCTGGATCTCTCTGCCCTCCCTCCCCTAACTCTTAGTCAACCCTGAAGACGGTTTAGATACCATCTAAGGGTACCAGGGGAGGACACTGGCCCAGAGCACTCAGCGCTCTCCATCACCACCTCCTTTCCCAGCAGCTGGATTAGGAGGCCCTGTACCGCTGTTGAGACATTACCTTAATATGCGCTAATTACCTGTTTAGTTGTCTGTTTCCCTTACTAGGAGGTAAGACCTTGAGACCTAGATTCTCTCCTGTTCATTATTGTATCTCCAGTGGCTAGCACAGTTCTCAGGATATAACTTTCAGGGAAAGTTTTCAGGGAAAACTCAATAAATGGCCGTTGAATTCATTCATTCATGAACAGAATTGCTGCAATAGGATAAATCCCTGGTGTCAGAGACAATCTTGAAAAAGCGGGTTAGCACAATAAGAAAAGCCCCAGGCAGGAAGGTCATGAGATCTGAGTTCCTCATAAACTCGGGCAAGTCAAATCTCCTCTCGCACAGAACTTCAGTTTTCCCACATATAAATTCCAAAATCTAAATCTCAGAGGTCCTTTTTAGCCTCTGTGGTTTTTGGTGGTGAATCACACATGTTTTCTCGAAGAATTATCCCTATTCTTTTGAGTTGCCTGTGAGGGACATCAGAAGACCATCATGTTCAGAGGAGCACTCTTAAATTCCGTAAATACCACCAAGGACATAATTAGAAAAAAGAGATGCTTTGGTCCCAACAGGACTTAGTCCTCAAAACCTAATTGTCAATACCTCCTACTGCCTTCTTCCTGGGATGGAGGAGTCCCTGTCTTTATTTTTTCCTAATTGGCATCTTGGGACTTCTCTATGATGGCTTCACCATCTTTTCCCTACAGAGCTGGTAAGTTAGCTGAATTCCAAAGATTGGGGGTAAAAGTATCCATCAGAATCAGGACCTGAGAAGAACTGGAAAATGTGTCAAATTATATGAATGACCATAAAGTGTCTAGAAATTTATTATAGCCCTCCAGAGTCTAAGGCCTGAGGCCCCAAAATCCTGAGCTGGAATGTAAGGCAGCAGGTAGAAGGGCTCAAAATTATTGCTAGGGAGTCCACAGGTTCCTTATGAATCCAGCATTGTTTCTAGACTAAATGAACATGAAGTCTTGCAACTATACCTTGTTTCTCAAATGTACAACAGAGCTGCCATTGTAACTAACAACATAGAAATTCATTTAAAAATAGCACTGAATTCAAACCAAGCATCATGCACTTTCCTTGCTCAATGGATATAATCATGGATACAACAAAAGGTACTACAACAGATACTACCACATATCTGTTGTGTACCACAACAGATACTACACAAATACTACCATGCATACTACAATGGGTAGTGCAAGGACTCTCAGTTACTAGAATGCCAGCTCTGGAAAAGATGAAACCACAGCTATCTTATTGGTGCTATACTCCTAGCACCTTGTTCAAGGCTGGCCATGTGCTAGAGGCTGATCAGATATTTGTCAGGCATCAGGGAAAACTTTTTACTTTAAAAAGACAGATGCAGCCGGGCATGGTGGCTCATGCCTGTAACCCCAGCACTTTGGGAGGCCAAGGCGGGCAGATCACCTGAGGTCAGGAGTTCGAGACCAGCCTGGCCAACATGGCTAAACCCTGTCTCTACTAAAAATACAAAAAAAATAGCCAGACATGGTGACAGATGTCTATAATCCCAGTTACTCAGGAGGCTGAGGCAGGAGAATCAGTTGAATCCAGGAGGTGGAGGTTGCAGTGAGCCGAGATCACACCATTGCACTCCAGCCCGCTCAACAAAAGCAAAAACTCCATCTCAAAAAATAAACAAACAAACAAATACATAAATAGTAAAATAGAATAAAAAATAAAAACACAGCCATATTTGAAAACTTTAAGAACCACTAGGTGGTCAAAATAATTAACAAAATGACAGCTTCATGTTTTACTCCCTGTTGCAATTAAAAAACATTTGCTTTCACATATATGACTGCATTTGGCTCTCAAAAGATGATCCTGCAAGGAAAGTAGAGCTCAAAGTCCAACAGGCTGCCTAGGGCAGCACCATAAGCACCAGTAGTGGAACCTCGGCTTGCCACGTGATGACATTCGCTTGCAGGAGAATGTAGCTCTCCTCTCCCCTCTGCTAGCTGGGATGGCTCAGAGAAGTGACATCCGGGTAAGACAAGGCCCTAAAATAAGACTGGAGCTTCATCAAGCCAGGTGACTTATTGCTAAGAATTGCAAAAATAATACAGAGCTTCTTGCATTTAACAAGGTAAAGCAGTTGGTGAGGTTGCCTGAGCGGTGGCAGACGAGGCTCTCCTTTTGTGTCTCCGTCATCTCCCTTTTTTCTGTCATTAAATAGAAATAAAACGGTAGGGGCAATGTGAAGGTGAGTCTCTGATAAGTAATTTAAAGTGCATATTTTTGTGTATCTTGATTGAGGCCCAAGCTTTAAGGATCATGAAAGATGGCTGAAATGCAAAACCCTATGCAAATTGCAATCAGAAGCCTACTGATTAAATAAAGTAAGGTACATTCATACGATGGAATCGGATGCAGTTAAAATGATATAGATTTATGTTTGTTGATATACCATTGACTAAAGTAAGTAAAGGATAGCATATACTGTACAGTGTTTTCCTATTTACCTACATGTTATCCCTCTTGCAAGTGCAAAGACAGATGCCTGGAGTGACAGTCACCCAACATTAACTAGCTCTGCACAGGAGGATTTCATATGACTTTTACTTTCATACTTTTACATTGTTATGAGTGTGCAAACGGTGTGTTCTCTGAGCCCACCTGCACGGCTCATTCCAGAGAGTATAACGCATTCCCATAGGGCAGTGGTCTTTATTAACGAGTCCTCAACCATCATCCAAAGCTACTGGACACTTTCAGTCCTTTGATCACTAAGAAGACTGAGCCTTGACTGGCCATGTGACCAGCTACCACTGCAGGGCTCAAGTCACAGTGCTCACCGCTGCCAGCAAGGATCTCCCAAGAGTCACAGAGACACCCAGGCAGCATATGAGTCCATCGTCCACCTTGACTGGCCACATGGCAAGCCACCACCACAGGGCTCAAGTCACAATGCTCACCGCTGCCTGCAAGGATCTCCCAGGAGCCACAGAGACACCAAGGCAGGGTATGAGTCCATCGCCCACCCTGCCCACTCACTCTGGGCATCTTCCTTGTCCCCCAGGAGGCAGTGGTGAGGGAGGACAGATGGACATCCTTGTTCCCTCCCAACAAGCCAGGGACCAGTGTCTGTGCCCATAGCCTTCTCCCCAGAGGCCATTGGTCAACCATGTCAGCCACCGTGGGGACTGACCCTGGCCAGGTGCTCAAGGAATTTGGAGTCACTTTGTTTTTCTGAGCCTCAGTTTCTTCACTGGTAAAATTGGGATTAAACACTGCCTCCTGTGAGGATCGAATCAGATACAGTTTATTACAGTGCTTTGTAGACTTTAAAATGGTTTTGTGGTTGAAAAATCGGCAAGACAGCAGAGGCTTTGGAGTTCAACATGGATCTGAATGTGGTCCTGTCACAAATTGACTATGTGACTTGGGGAAGTTAAACATCCTCTCACGGCCTCGGTTTCTGGCCTTTAGTACGGGGTTCTCCTTTGTCCTACCACTAGCCCAAAACCCTTCAGGAGGAACTGTGATTTGTTAAGCTCCAGAGGACCAAGGCTCAAAGGAAACCTTCTGAGGAGTAATGATGCAGATGCTGTGGGGGTGGGGGATGCCTCATGGCTAGAACCCAACTTCCCCCACTTTGGTTTTATTTTTACACCCCTGAAGTCCAAAACCAGCTGTCTGAATCACTGGCAAACGGAGCCAAAACTATTGTCATGCGTCATAGGAGGCCGCAGGCTCCAGCCACACCTCAGGATGGTGCACTAAAAATATCCTCCCAGCGCTATTTTTAAGGCCCTGCAGCCTGCTGACCCCAGGTCACGGGAGCGGAGCCCTCATCACATGCACGCAGAGGCACCAAGTTAGGACCTGATGCCTAGCGGGCCCTTGGGTCAGCGAGTGAGGTGCTGCGCGTAAACCCCGCACTCTCCTCCCTGCCCACAGGGATCGCCCGCTGTGCAAAGGCCTCTGCCGCAGGTGCAGGCTCAACCCTCTCTGGATGCCTGCCAGGCACCACAAAGCCCACTGCGATGGGACCACTGTGCCCAGCTGTGCACTCCGCTTCCACACTGGACATTCTCAGAATCAACAGCACACAGCATCTGCCCGGCTGGGACACTGGGTACTCACCCTTCACGTGTGAACGGTCATTTATCATTTCCAAAGCATGTTCACAGCCGTGACCTTCTCTGACCCCCACTGCACTTCTGCCAAATTGATATTATTATCCCCAAGTTATAGATTAGGAAATGAAAGTGATATATGTGCATTTCTAACAGCCCTGTTATACAATACGATGTAGATGAATGTCTCTGGTGTGACCGAAGGTAGGATGACCTCGGATTAGCCAACATTGGCTCAGAATTTCTTCCTGGTGTCCTGCACATCTGGCCACACCCACCTTCCCTTGTAGTCAAACCAGTCACCATTCATTCATTCATTTGACAAGCATTTCCCCAGCATGCCCTCTGGGCCAGGCCTTCTCAGAGATAAATCACATCTTCCCTGTCCTGGGGAGGTCATTGTGCCAGGACAGAACTCTGGGGCATGGTGGGCACAGGGTAGCGGGAGAAGGTAAGAAAGGCTCCAGGAAGGAAGTCATCCCTTTGGGCATCTGAGGGCTGAGCAGGAAACAGAAATGCTGTCCAGACAGGAGCAGCTTAGGCAGGAGAGCAGGGAGCAAGCAGGAGCCGAAAGCAGGTCAGAGTGGGAGTGGGCAGGAGGCAGGGACCCGGGGCTGGCCCAGAGCAGGGCAGAGCGGGAGGTACGGGGCTGCCTGAAGGGCATGGGGAGCCACTGGGGGGTTCCAGCAGTGGAGAATGTGATCATTGGTCGGTGTTGGAGCTGTCCCTGTGGTAGCTGTGGGGAGAATGGAGAGAAACAAGGCTGCAGAGAAGAAGGCCAGATGCAGGTCTTACAATAGCTCAGGTGAGACAGGATGGGGCTGAGGCAGGTGGAGTGAGAGAGGATGAAAAAGAAGGAGCCAGTTCTAGAAGTCTTTAGAAGTAACTAAAGGTAGGATGAAAACAAGCGACAGGGCTTAGACCAGTTGGATACGTAGGTCAGGCGAAAAGAAGAGTCCAGGGTACCAGGGTTGGGCCTGGGTGACTGGGAACAGATGAACGCCATCCACAGAGTGAGGGCACACGGGGCAGAAGCAGGTGCAGGCAAGGGCAAGCTTGCTTTGCGTCTGCCATAGTGGGGGCGGGGCACGTGGCTATCTAAGCAGCACTGATAAGCACGAAGTCAGGTATACAGTTGTGGGGCTCAGAAAGAAATCAGGCTTGCATCAAACCTTTTGGAAGGTGGTTAAGGAGTTGAAGAAGCCTCTAGAACAATGGGTCTCAACCTTCTCTCATCAAAATCAACTGGACAGCTTTAAAAAAAAATACTGATATCTGGGTCCCATTCCCAGACATTCTGATGTGATTACTGTATTTCTGTATAATGGGCCCTGGCATTGGTATATTTTTAGTGATCCCAGGTGCTCCTTCTGGTGTGTAGCCAGGGATGGAAACACTGCCACGGAGACATGATGATGGAGCAGAGAAGAGGCGGGCCTGTGGTGCACACCAACATGGAAGGGCCAGGGAGGGAAGAGAGCCCCAAATCAGTCTGGCCTTCAGGGCAGAGGGCACCAAGAGAGAGCATTATCCTGGAGCAGCAGGAGTGGGATGTCAGGAAAGCGGTCCTGAGAGCAGCATTGGATGCTGCAGGAAGAACCAGGCCGTGGGAAGACTGAGGAGTGCCTCTGGCGTTTAGCATCTAGGAGTCTGTCAAGGTGACCCAGGCCAGGACAGGTTCCAGGTTGGGGGAAGGCAGCTGATGAGGGTTGCAGACTAGACCAGACTTCAAGGAGAGTGGAAGGGGAGTAAGTGAAGACGCCAAACGAGAAGCACTCTTTTAGGAAACTTGGCCGTGAATAGAAGCAGAGAAAAGAAGAGGAAAAGGAGGTATGATTGGACAGATTTGAGGATGCTTCTGTTCCAAGCATGAAGAAGCAAGAGGGGTAAGTGGACAAGGCCTTGAAAGATGGGCAAAGTGAAGTTCATAGAGGGTGGTCCTGAGGAAGCTGAGGGACCTGGGTTTCAGGGCTCAGTGCAGAGATCACCCCAGGAGGTGGGCTGCTTTCCCCCAAGGGGGCTAGGACCTGAGATCGTGTCACCTGCCCTCTGTACAGCCCTGCACCTGCATCTGTGCCATGGAGTGTGTTGATGGGTGGGCAGGCGCTGCTCTTTCCCCTGACCTCCAGCCCCACAGCTGGCCCTCTTTCTCGTGCCAGCCTTCTATGTCCTGGCCCTGCTGCTGGAGCTGCACATGCCAGGCTCTGCCTAAATGCAGATGACTCCACCAACTTTTGCTCCACTCCTCACCCCCAGAACTGTTGTTGTGGTTTACCAACTATGAAGGACCCACCACAGGTGGAGAACCGAGTACTTTGCACACTTGGAGCCCCTGCTTTCAAGACCTCCACAGCCTACTTATCTAATAGTTATTGCATGAATTCCTACATATGTACATGTATAAACATGAAAGCAATGGCGAAAATGCATTTCCAATCATACATATGCCTAATTGTGCACACTCCCCGCAGGATAGACACAAACGCCTCCAATGGGCACATGTTGGTCACCAAGACCTCCCCGCAGGACCCTCCTTGGCTACTCTGAGAGCGGCTCTCGTGGCCTGGAAAGAAGCCCACATTGATACAGGCCCAAGACCACCCGCCTTTCCCAACACAGTCACTCGAGTTTAGGAAAGGCCACGACTCACCTCCAGTTACTGAACCCCGAGCCTTTCCGACATGTGGTCAAAGGGAAAGAAATTTGCCTCTGCATTTTGGAATTTATGCATCACGAAGCTCAGTTTTTGTTTTCCCAGTAAATGGCTTCTCGAAGATAACAGGAGGAGGTGTCTTTCCAATGCTCACCCTCTTTCCCAGTTTTGCTCCAGAAACATCTGGTACCATCAGTGACTCAGTTTCAACTTGCAGTTTTAATTTCTTCATTTACAAGAGCTATAAAAGAATAGCCAGCAAAGCAGTCACTCCAGTATTTTTAAACTTACACCACTGATGCTTTTGTCTACTAACGAGTGTTATTGAGTATTTGCAAAAAAAAAAAAAAAAAAAAAAAATCCAAACTCAGTACCTATTTCAATACATTCTTAACTCAGTACAATTCAATACATTCTTAACTCAATACATTTCAATACCTTCTTAAGGAAAAATTTCTGACATGTGAATTGCTCTCTTTAAGTAAAAAAGGTTCTTAATTCTGAATTCTAGGTAAAAATAAGTATGAGGATGACAGTAATACGCTATCCTGAGATAAAGCTATTTTTTCCCACCCCACATTAGGCCTTGGTTGAGAAAGTGATACTGTCCCTCCTGTCTTCGAGGGACAGTGAGAAGGAGCCATGTTCATGCTATCAATAGCAAAGCACCTACTCACACGCAGAGACACTGTACAATGGTGTATTAAAATGGTAAACTTGAGCCATCTTAGCTCGAGACCAGATTTCTTAGAGAGTGTGGGCCCCTGGACCCTGTATGCATCAGCCCTACAAAGGCCATTTGAGTCCCCCACCCCACCCCACCCTCTGCTTCCCTCAACCACAGATACCATCCCTGACCCTGGCAAGCCCCCTGCAGTATAGACTGTTCCAGGCCTCCAGGCTGCCATTTTTTCTTCTTCCGTGACTCTTCTGACCCTGATTGTTTGGACAATGTGGGGAGGATTCTCTCCCTTAGGATAAAGAATGGGAGCCCAGTGGGGTTACCACTTCCTATCTTAGAAGGGCATCTGGAAACAGATATTTCTAGAACTGTGGAATCTTCTTGGGAGGCAGGTTGACCTCTTGAGAACCCAGAGGGAGAGAAGATAGCAGGTTTCAACTCATCACTAGCAAGAATAGTACTCACAGGTGCCTTGGAAGGTGGTGAGTTCCCCATGCTGGGGAGACTCAAGCAGAAGCTGTAGGGCTGTTTGTCAGGGACGTCCCGCAGGGGCTGCTCTTCATCAGGACTTTGTGGCCATTCCTGCACGGTGTGAGGTGAAGCCCGGTCCAGCCTCCCCTCCTTTCCATGGTTCTCCTTTGCATTGCACAGACAGGACTCACTCAAGACTCTCCAAAACTCTCAACACTGAGCAAACTTAGCTGTCCTCCTCCTCCCTGTCTAGCCTGTGACCACAGCTCAAAAAGTGACTGGAGCCCTCACCGGTGCTGAGTTACAAACTGATGTCCTGGCTTTGAGCATATGAAAGGGGTATGAATAGCTTTATTTTACTAATGAGGAAGCAGAGTTTACAGAGGTGATGTAGCCAGCTGGTTCGTGGAAGTTTGGCCCAGGCTCCTGACCATTGGCCACAGTGATTTTTTAAATGCATTCTTAGGTAAGGCAAAGAGCAATGTACATAATCATTCCACCTAATGTAACCTGTTTGTAAACCAAGTTTTTCTTTTTTTTTTCTTTTCTTTTTTTCTTTTTTTGAGACATTGTCTCATTGTCACCCATGCTAGAGTGCAGTAGTGCAAACACAGGTCACTGCATGAGTCTTCACCCCCCAGGCTCAAGTGATTCTCCCACTTCAGCCTTCTGAGTAGCTGGGACTACAGCGCGTGCCGCCATGCCCATACCCCACTAATTTTTATGGTTTTTGTAGAGGTGGGGTTTTGTTGTTGCCCAGGCTGCCCTCGAACTCATGGGCTTCAGCAATCTGCCTGCCTCAGCCTCCCAAAGTGCTGGGATTACAGGCATGAGCCACCGCACCCGGCCTTTACAGGCGTGAGCCACCGCACCTGGCCTTTACAGGCGTGAGCCACCACACTCAGCCTAAACCACATTTTTGAGCACATTTCCCTAAAATGCTATTTAATGACATGGTTTCATCCCCATTTCCCATCCACAGGATTTTTGGTTTCTCGCATTCTTTGCTTCCATTATAGGACATGTCGACGAGGGATTACCAGACTTCTGGGAGCTGTACTACCCGATAGTTGCCTGTTGGATTTCGTAATCCATCCTCCCACCCCTTCCTGGGGGCATCCTGTGGAGGACAGTGAGGCCCGCATGTACACCTGCATGCTGAGCAGATTAAAACTCGTCCTGTTTCCACACATCGCATGAGATCTGGGGGGAACAAGAAACATTCTGGGTGGTTTTGGATCTTACATCTCGGGTCAGGGATCTAGAAGTAATCCAGGTTGGACAGGCAGGAGCTGTCAGATCCAGATTGGACAGGTGGGAGCTGTCAGGAGAGGCTGTGTCTCATTAGCTCTCAGGCATCAGCGCTCTCAGAACCAGTCCAGAACAGAACAGCAAAACCCAAAAGATCTGGCATGGGAGAGGCAGAACCACCTGCAGGGAAATCTTATTTGTTTTATTTTTATTTTGTTATTTTTTTTTGAGACAGAGTCTCGCTCTGTCACCCAGACTGGAGTGCAGTGGTATGATCTCGGCTCACTGCAGCCTCCACTTCCCGGGTTCAAGCGATTCTCCTGCCTCAGCCTCCTGAGTAGCTGGGATTACAGACGCCCACCACCACGCCAGGCTAATTTTTGTATTTTTAGAAGAGACAGGGTTTCACCATATTGACCAGGCTGGTCTCGAACTCCTGACCTTAGATGATCCACCCACCTCGGCCTCCCAAAGTGCTGGGATTACAGGCGAGAGCCACGGTGCCTGGCCAGGAAATCTTCTTAACTCAAGGGACATGGAATGCCCCAAAAATACCCCTTGGTGATGATGAGCTTACTGTTTAAAAAAACCAGACAACTAGGCAAGGAAATGAACCTCAGTCTTAGAGCGTCGGCAGCCACAACACAGAAAGGATAACCTGGAAGAGGCTTTACATAAGTAAGCTTAGGAGAGTGAACTTTACATAAGTAAGATTAGGAAAGTGAACGGGGGTGAGAAAAGGGGCCTGGCGAGTGCAGCCAATGTGGTCGGAAAGTTTTACTGTGAAGAGGACAGAGCCAGGCAGAAGCTGGTCAGAGATGGGAGAGGATGGGGAACTGTGTGTTACAGGAATGACCAAGACCGGAGACAGGGAGAGAGTGGAGCTGAAACCTAGAGTGGGTGAGAAGGAGAGGGGAGAGGGCTTCGAGTGGGAGGTGAGGGGTCTCTGTGGGCAGGGGGAAGGCTGTTTGTCCATCAGAGCCCGAGGGAAGAAGCTGGTGCAGATGGAGGGACGGATCCAGCACTGGGAGAAGGACGACGAGGCTGGTTCTCCCTGATAGCTGCTATTAAAGACATGAGACAAGGTTCCCCGGTGAAAGTGACAGGGTTTAAGGAGAAAGGGTAAAGTATGCAATTATTCCCTTGCAGAGGGGGACAGCAAGCTTTCCAGAAGAACTCTGAAGGGTCTCTGGACAGCACGGAGGTGTGTGATTTTGAGTGCAACAGAGGAGGCTTGGCAAGAGAATTGAGGGCATTTTCAGGCAAAGAGTGATGACACCAGCTTATTGCATGGTGAATGCCCAGAGAACAAGCCAGACACTTCATCAGAGGACCCCCAGATGCCAGTCTCTCAAGGTCAGTTCTTGTCATCTGTTCAGTTTCTCTAGAGAGGCAGAGCCCAGTCTCCCGGGGGGGCACGTGCCTGGCTGCAGGTGCTCCTTGGCAGGGTAGGGAGAGGGGCAGAGTCTTACTGTCCGTTATGTAGATTTCACTGAGTCCTCTTGTTTGCAGCCTGTGTGGCACCCCACTTCCCTCCATTGATCCTAGTGGCCCTAAAGTCAAAGTCCCTTCTGTTAAACTTATTTAGAAAGTGAATCTCCATTCTCCTGCTGGCTCTGGTGGGAAAGGGCTAGGGAGAGAAGGAGTGTGAGTCTCTGTGTGAGGCGGGGTAAGGAGCATGCACAATCGACCCACAGTCAGACTTAGAAACAGTGCCCCTCTTCTCCTGTCTGAGGCACATCCTGACCTCTGCAGGTTGGGCAAGAGGCTAGTTCAGGCCACAGAGGTGGCTCCCAGCCATTTGATCCAGAAATTCTGTCATCCCATGTGTCTGTGTCATGGTCTGGAAGGGGCTGCAGGGGCTGCTGCTAGCATGGCCCCTGACCCCGTGGATTTCCCCACCTGGAGCTGGAGTAAGGCCTACACTGGGGCCATCTGAAGTGCAGGGTTGAGGCAGAGACTTGGACTGCCCAGCTGTATGGGAGATTCTGCACCTAACGTTCAGTTGACTGGAAGACTAGGAACAACTCACTTTCCGTGTTTATTCTGCGCTTATAAAATGGGAACTGCTCATTCAGACAGGGAACAGGGATGCAGTTTTGTCCCCTAATCCAGATCACAAAACAGATGAAAACAGTCCTGGAGAGTTCCACCTTCACCAGTATCTGCTAGACTCATAACCCATTAGGAGTAGTGTGCTAAGAGGTTCTTTGCCTTTCCTGGCTGAGAGTTTTATGTCCCAGTAGGTGGAAGAGGCAAGTGCCTTTAGCTCACTGCTGGTTATAAAAGTCAAGCCGATAATGTAAAGAATTCTTACGCTGGATTCTTTGCTCAGCTTCTGACCCCAGTCCCAGGTTCCCACTGGCAATTATATCTAAGTTGCCTTCTCCTACACGTAAAATAACACCTGCCTAGGTTAATACCTATCCCTACAAACTATAACCAAATATACTCGTACACCCAAACTTAGACAAACTTTTACACATACTAAATCTTCACAATCTGTGTATAAACTATAAACTAAAATACTAACTTAACACAGTCTAATAAAACCTCTCTAAAAGTCTACCCCGCAGGCAATAGTCCTCAATAAAATGTTCAAATAAAACTAACTTTAATTCTTTAAAAGCTTATTTCTTTCTTTAGTCAACAAAACTTAATGGAGCCAAGTGATGGTGTATCCGGACAGATGGAGCAGCAGGAAGAGGCAGAGACACCCACTCAGACCTTTACCCCAGGGGGAAGCAGCGGTCCAGGAGTCAGAATGCTCAGGGTTTGTAGTCAGTTTCCCTCTTACCAGCTAGTGACCGCAGGCAGATCAAAATCCGTGAAGCGGGGCAGCTTTGGAGTAGTCTAAACTTGGGTTTGAATCCTGGTTCTGCCACTCACTCTATGTGTGACCCTGGACCTTGGAGAGTTAAGCTGTCTAACCCTTGCTTTACCTATTATTAAAATGAGGAATGATAGCACCCTTCAGTTACTGGGTGGCTGTGAGGATTAGAGGGGCTCATGCTTGTGAGGGACTTAGCACCCTGTATGGCACTTGGGAAATACTCCAGTAAGGGTTCTGATGACGATGAACATGATCCTAACGAATAGAACAGACACTGCGAGCTCAAAAGAACATCATCTTGCCTCGACTGTTTGCTTACCTATAAAATGGCAATGCTGCTTTAATCCCTACCCAGTTTTCCTCACATTGTTGTTTTGGGGATCAAATGAACTGAAGCAATGGGTCTCAAGTACAGATCTTCGGAGAGTTGTCAGCATATGACACAGTTCTCACCAATCTGAATAATGGGGAAATGAAAAAAATCACAATGTAGTTTTTTTTGGAGATGGAGTCTCAGTCTGTCGCCCAGGCTGGAGTGCAAAGGCGCAATCTAGGCTCACTGCAACCTCCATCTCCCAGGTTCAAGTAATTCTCCTGCCTCAGTCTCCCGAGTAGCTGGGATCACAGGCACCTGCCACCAGACCCAGCTAATTTCTTTGTATTTTTAGTAGATAGGGGGTTTCACCATGTTGGCCAGACTGGTCTTGAACTCATGACCTCAGGTAATCCACCTGCCTTGGCCTCCCAAAGTGCTGGGATTACAGACGTGAGCCACTGCGCCTGGCCTGTAGTACGTGTTTTACAAATTGAATTGTTCCCAACTTTAAAAGGCTGCATTATCCTGATATTATGTCATTTCTAATCTGAGTGTGTGCGTGTGCGTGTGTGTGTATGTGTGTGAAGTTATCCCTTTTTAATGAAAGTATGGTACTAATGAATGATAGTTTGTTTCAATGGACTTGCTCAGAAAAATAAAAGTTGTCAACCCTGTACTGATCCCTTGTTTTCTGGAAATCTTACTAGTCTGTGAAAAAAAAAAAAAAAAACCTCTATAAGGAAACCTGCAAGATAATAAGTTTGAGCTTTCCCGTCATAAGATTCTGTATGGAGTTAACAAAAAGAACAGCACCTCATATTGAGTGAGTCCCTACCACATGCCAAGGGTGGCTGGAGATGGCTACACACTTCCCGTAATCCTCACAACAGCCTGGCAGGCTTGGTGTGGCTTAGCCCGTTTGACAGACGGAGAAACTGAGACGTAGAGAGGATAAGCAGCTGAACTCTTCCTCCGGTGGGAGTTCAATACCGAGTCCTCCTGACTCCTCGCCTCACAGTTTTTCCTGGATTGTGCTAAAGGATTACTGTGGAGGAGGCCCTGACAGGGCCATGGAGACTTCACCACTATAAAAAGTAACCACACCACAGGCTTACAGGCAAATCACTTAACCTTTCTCGGCTTCTAGCATCCAACTGGGAAATTAGGCAGAAATCGGGGTCATGCTGAAAACAGATGGAAAGGCAAGCTGGGCTAGGAAATAAAATTAGCACAAAGAAGCCATTCTTTATGCCTCTCGATGATTCAGTGCCCTTTGACTATTTATGAAATTGGGAAGCATCCCAGCCCGGGTAATTGACAGAATGCTGCCTGGATACAGGGACATCATCAGATGGCCTCTTTCTCTCTTTGGCCATCCAGATTCAATCCCTCTGCCTTCTCACAGTTGACCAGGCCCTCCCTTCCTGCTACCCTAGGTGGTTTTCTGGGTCCCAGAGGCCTCCCAGAGCTGGGTTGGTAGAAGACCCCTTCTGCCTGTTCACTCTCCCTCCCACCCTTCACACTGCAGGTGGGCATGGTGCTATGAGTTGTTCATTTGTTCTTATATGCCCTCTCAGCAACTCTGGGAGGAGGTTTTATTAACACTATTTTACACATGGGGAAACTGAGGCTCATTGAAGCTAAGAAATTGGCTTGGGGTGACACAACCTACAAAGGGCAAAAGAAGAATCCCCACCCAGCCAGGGCTGCCTGACATGAGTCTGTGCCCCCCATTTGATCACTAAAGCCCCATGAAGACTGAGGGAAGAAGATTCTAAAACTCTAACAGCTCCCAGTCTCCCTTTACATAAACTGTGCCTTCTCTGGATGTCAAGGTAGTCACTATGTACCCGCCATGTATTGGGCCATTCACTCAGAGCCAGGGTCAGCCCAACAACTCCTTCCTGACTTACACCCTAGGAATGGACTTACAGCAACATTTATCTGAGATGTGGTAATTCTGGTGACAGTAACATTTCAATTCTAAACCTACCCTTTCTTTTTTAATTTAAAGTAAGTGCTTCATAGTTCTCTCTTCAGCCCTTTTTAATTTATTTGTTCTTATTGAAGACAGCTAGTAACAAACTCCCATGATCATTCAATTTTTGTTGAATTTTTGTTGAAAGAGGTTACAACATCTTTAAGCAAAGGAGGGGAATAGCCTTTAATAGGGAGGAGTGAGCCCCTTCTCCAGGCCCAGAGGGCTCATGATCCTCAAGTGTATTGGCCCAGATGTCCCTATCCCATTTCAAGGTCTTATTTCTCCCCAACCGTGACAATGGTGGCATTGCAGACTTGCTGTGGTCAAGAACTGAACCTTCTCTGGAGCTCAGCTACCCTCATGATTCAGTCTTGTGCCTGATCCTGAGCTGTTTCTGCCCTCCAGGTGCAGGAGATGAAAATTCTTTCTATGCTGTCAAGGAGACCCTCAAACTTTCACACTTTATCTTAAATGTGATTAGTCACTCTCAGCTTTTTATTATCTTGCTCCAGTGAGTATGTGGCCATTCAGGACAGTCATCTGATTGCATAGTCCTTATAATCACAACTTAACCCGACTCCTTAAACACCTGAGATATTGCACCTGCCTCTGAATCCAGGGAGCCCCCCTTCATCTGTGAGGATCCTGCTGCAATTCTCATGCACACCCCATAGGCAGTCAATGCTGTTGAGAAACCATTTCTGTGAGCCATTTTCACCCTCATCCCCAAGTGTGGGCCCAGCTTTCTGGCTGAGTCTTGCAGCCTTTTTGTGCCTCGAAGCTGGGCTCTGAGGACTGATGTTCGCTTTTCCACACTGATGAATCATGGAGGACACTCAGAGAGCCTGTGGCCCACCCTCTGCCCTCACTGAGCTGCCTCTGTGGACCTTCCTTTCCTTTCCAGATGATGGAAAGAGGTTGGCAGACTGTCTAGAGATTTTTCTCAGGGGTCTTACTGTGGCCTACATTTTTTTCCAAGGACAAGCAGAGACTCCATTTCTTTGTCACTTCTTGGGCACTATGTATTTTTAATGGCCCCTTGGAAAACCAGAGGGATACTGGCCCCAGCAGAATGGAGGGGCAGCCAGCCCCTTTCGGCCCTACTTGCCAATGTCCTGAGACTGACTTAAAGGTTTAGTTGATCTATTTGGTTCTTACATTTCAAACCTTTGGATAAGTAAAAAGGGTCATAATTAGTTTCGTTTTTAAATAAAAATGGAAAGTTAGCACTCACATCTTGATGACATCTTGGTTAGTGATTCTCTTAATACTCGAGGACAGAGAGAAGGTGCTGAGTGCTTTCATGCATCATCCTATCTGCAACTCTATGGAAGATGCTGGGCATATCCCACAGTTCTCAATTTTCAGATAAAGTGAGATACAGGGAGGGATTATGGCACTTTGGGGGCAGAGGCTGTTCACACATCTTGGCATCTTCCATGGCACCTAATGGGTTCCCTTGCACAGAATGAGGGCCCTCAACGTTTGTTGAAAGGGTGAAATTGCCAAGATCACAGAGCTCGCTAGGTCTCTGAGATCCTAATCAAATGTTCTCTCCACTAATCTGAGCTCCCTTTGTCCGAGTGAGCCAAAGTTTTTGAAAATAATAAATAAACATTGTTTAGCAAGTTCAAAACTGCAAAGAAAAACAAGCCAGAAGCATGAAAAAGAGCAAATTTTAAACCAAAATGAGCAGGTTCCAGGCATCCATGATGCTGCTCATTCTCTGATTACCTTCCCCACTGCATCTTAAATGGAACAGAAGGGCCATGGCAGATCCAGTGAAGGAATGGTCCATTTTTACAGAAAAGCCCTCTTGCCACGTGGTGCTCCAGCCCCAGGTGAACTGCATAATCACGGGTGGCAGCAGGACAGCCCATGTCCCCAGCCCTTCCTGTCACCCTGCATCTTTCCTCATGATCTCCTCCCTGGCCTCAAATGTGTCCGGGGAGAGGCATTCTCATGTCAGTGCAGGCCCATCCTCCATGTGAAGTGAATTGAGTCCATGCATCACGCTTCATGCGTGGGAGCTAATGCAATAAAGGCCCAACCCAGAGCCACCGTGGCATATTATGCACATCAATCACCCACTCCCACAGACTGAACAGCCTCCTTCCAAGCCCCTGGGTGAACGCTGGAGGTGCTTCGGGGACTGATAAATGTTCGCTGAGTTTTAACAACTCTGTGTCTCTCCTGCTACAAGATTTGGGCTATTTAAATAGGCTGGTGTCTGTTGCCTTTTCAGCCCTTCGAAGTAGTGAAACTGCTTGGAGTCTACCACTAAAGTAAAATGGTGGAGACTTTCAGCTCTTGAGTGTGGGCCTTCCTTTTCTCCTCTCCTCTGTTCTCCTGCAGGGCTGAGCTCAGGCCACCCTTCCACCTACCGCTGTCCAGCATTTCCTAATGGGTGGGGCCCTGAGGAGTGGGCGACAGGCTACAGAGGAGGAGTAACTCATCACTCCCTCACTGAGCAAATGGCAACGACCCCTAACGAATCGCATGCTTGTCCCAAGGCTTAGTGTCCCTACCGCAAAATCACCCGTAATCATCCCACAGCAGCATCCAGCGCATTATATTAACAAAGCCCTGTGGCCTTCGCCATATATTCATATACTCAATACCTATGCCAGTCTTTTGAGAGTGTATGCTTACGTTCATGGGCTTTAATCTCCTTTTTACGGTGTGCTTACCGTGTTCTATGTACTGTTTTAGGCACTGCCATTCAACGCATCATTTTATCGTCATATCACCCCCAAGAAGGGGGTTTTATTAGCCTCATTTTACAAATAAGGAAACTAAACCTCCCAGATGCCGAGTAACTTGGTCAAGGTCAACGGCTTTGAGTCCACGGCCTGTGCGACCTTTCTGCTACATCTTAGAGCGATTGCTCAGGCCCGGAGGAAAACCAGAGCTCAAACCGTAGGGGTCATTATCTGTTATCCTGATTTGCCTTTTAAGGATGCAAATTGTGCGGAAGATTTTTTCATGATATCAAAAGATCAGAAGGGCCTTTCAGACAACAGAAGCCCTCGCCCTCCATAGACTCCCCAGCAAAAGCTCTCAGGTGCATTTCCTGCCTGTGGGGCCCGTCCTGGGCTCAGTGACACACCCCAGCAGCACAGGCTCCTGCACAGAAGCCAGCCTGGCTTCTGGAAAGGAGAATGTCTGGAGGCAGGGACACAAGCTTTGAAGGCTGGCAGGTCTGATTTTGAATCCTGGCTTCAGTCCTGAGCTGAAGTCACTTATCCTTTTGGGGTCTTAGTTCCCCCATCTTAAAGTAAAGGAAATAATAATTATTTGGCAAGACTCTTGTATGGCTTAGAGATAGTGGCAAAGGCTGGGTGCTGGTTAACTGGAGCTGATGGGGGTGGCAGCAACTATTAATAATCCTCCTCCTGAGGGCCCCAGTTCATTTCCCCTTACATTGTTCTAACTAAAGAAAAAAATCAGATGGAGATTATTTGAAGAACTAAAAAATTATAGTGGCAACAGATTGCCCTTTGCAGTAAAATAATTCTAATTGCTCCCCTAGGTTTGGAGGCCAAGCCCCACTATTACAAATAGCATGATCATTAAACAAAAATACTTCAAATGTAAATGATGACCCTTCCCTCAGTTTAAGCCAAACAGGAAACCCACATGTGTGGGGTACACTATGGTCCCTTCCCTTGTCCCGGTGTCAGTACATGTGGTTTAGATACCCCAGAGACCAGGTGGCAGCAGCAAGTGGAACCCATCTCAAATTTTCAAAATCAAGAAATTCAAATCACACAATCTGATTTGTCTCCTGTGCTCAGTGCAACTAAATCTGGAAAGCCCCTCCCCGCCACCCACAATTGTATTATAACAAAACTGGACATATCCCCTCTCTTTCCCCACTCAGAACAAATAATTCAGGAGTCTCACAAAACCTTTATCCTATTTCTTACTGCTTTAGCTTGTTTGTCCTTTTGACCTCTCAGTTCCACGTGTGTTCAACTAAAATCTAAATTGACCCACTTTGTACCCGGCACTGGGCAGACCAGAGTGGCAGCTGACCTCCGTTAGCGCCCATCACCTTCTGACTCTGTGCTACGTACCTGGCACAGCTTCTCCCTCATGACCTCATTCCCTGCCCTCAAGGGACTTAACAAGCAAATGGGAGAGACACAACTGTGTACAACCACAACACGGTGCACAGTGTCCATGTCACAAGAAGGGAATGTGCAGGCAGAGGGGTGCTCAATTCCAACTGGAGAAACAAGGAGGTTCCAAAGAGGAGGCAGTATGTGATGTGCCTTTTAATGATGGAAATTTCAGAGAAAGTTTTTTCATGATTATCGGAAGATTGTAACAGTCTTTCAGCTAGGAGAAGCCCCAGCCCTCCCATAAACTCCATAAAAAAAAAAAGGAGCAGAATTTCAAGATGGGAAGTTGGGAAGAGGAATCTGGTCATTGTAAACAGACTATGTTGCAAAACTTCAAAGACTCCTTAGAGATCAAGTAAACCCATGTAGCTGGGTCTTATTTACTGAAAGGGAGAAGCGTCAGAGTGGAGCGAATAGTTCCCTACATTTGCAGTCCCCGCAATGACCAAGGATCAGGTAGATGACTAGTAATGCACTTCTATCTTCTTGAGTGGATAATCTTCCTATTACTGACAAATCAAGATGTGCTGCTATAAGAAGCTTCGAGCGCTCAGGCCTGGGAGCGGAAACCTGGTGCAAACATCCTAGACTGTTTGGAGCTGTCCAGGTTGTGTTGGTGTAGCCCTAACTGTGCAGCCAGACCAAGCCTAGGAGAGGAGCACAGAGCTGGCTCTCTTGCCTATAATCTGATGCATGAGAGAGCGCCTGGAAAATTATGTGTCCATTAGCTAAGTGACCCTGGGGCTTTATGACTTGCTCTTTTTGTAAATCAAAAATAATAACAATAACAGCTCACCATCTTCTCATGCTGTTGGAGAGAGTGAGTATTTCATCTACCATTAAACAGTGACAGCTGCTCCCCAAGACAACTCCATTCTAAACCCCAGGATACAGAAGCTGACGGAAAGCCTGTGCTCCCATCCTGACCCACCTAGCCAGGACCCCATCATAATGAGCAATTTAGCCCCTTTCTTATCAAAGGGGTTGGCAACCAAGCCAGTTCCGAAGGGAAGGTGATTGTTTTAGTGCAGGAACATTTCGGGGCGGGACCAAACATCCCTGTCTTGAAGCCAAGGTAGCCCCACCTAGAAGAGGTCCCTGTTAATTCCACCTGATGACAGGTATCCCCGTTCCAATCTGCTATGCCCTTTTATCCATCATATCCTTCCTGGGCCTGGGGGTGTTGCCAGCTGGCTGGAACAGCAGAGAGGTGATGTGGAGGTGAGTGTGTCTTTTGCAGGGCAAGAACAGGGCTTCTCTCTGGGCAGTTTGCCCAGTTCTAGGTAGCCTCACGCTGAACCCCAGACACTAGTGTGTGGCTGTTTGGTGCTGATTCACCCCAACCAATGGGTGCCTCACTCCAAGGCAACATAAAAATTTCCAGACAGTGTTTTTCCCCAAAGGATGAAACACATAAAATGGGAAGAAACCAATCATTCCCAGGCCTTCTGGATGACAGACTCTGACATCATCTATACCCAAGAGAACTGCTGTGGCAAAAGGTCCATGTTGTTTGTTCTGACAAAGCCACCCAGGCTTCTTGCAGGGGACGCTGCGCTGAATGTGTCAACATCCTCTGTAAGTCCCCTGATCCCAACTTGGGAGGTTGAGAATCCTGACTTCCCTTTAGTAAGAAACCTGGTTCCTAGGGCTGAAATCTCATCACATATTCCTTGGCCTTTGTTTCTGTTTTCTTCTTCTTGTATAGGCCTTAGGTCCTGACACACTCTCATGAATGACCCTCTTTTCATTGATTGATTGATTCATTAATTAATTGATTTTCTTCTAATTATGATATACTTAACGTCAATGAACTACTCTTCCTCATCAGACTTCTCTGCCTCTCCCACCGGAGCCAACCACTTATTTATCATTACCTCGGTTGTTTTAAAGTTTTATTTTACATATGGTTTTATTTAGATGTAGTTGTTTACTAAATAGTAAACAATAGTAAACAATATTCTTCTTCTGGATCTTAATTTTCACTCAGTATTTTATGCATGTGTATATAGGATTGTGTTATATATGTTACATGGTCTATGTATATACTGTATTGAATGTCGTGTAGCTATAGCTCATTCATTTGTACTGTACAAATGAATATTTGCTCTCTTAACTCAGAAACAAAGTGGAGAAGACTTGCTCTACCCGCAGAAAGGCAGGGGGAGCTCCTTCTGCTCCCAGGTCCCCTGCCCCAGCCCTCTGGATACAGGGTAAGCAACTGTGAATGTGATGAAGAACGAGCGGCAATAGGAGGGTCCAGTCACTAATCCAGCGACCTAGGAACAGGGGCGGGGAAGATGTCCTCAGGACTCTGAGAGGCCTGCTGAGGGCAGAGCCCACGCTGGGAGCCGGGGTCCTTTTGCTCCTGCTCCACCCTCTGAATGGCTCTAAGAGTTCTCTCCCTTTTCTGGGCCTCAGTTTCCGAGTCTTGAGGATGACTTAATGAGGAAAGGTGACCCTTAACTGTCATGAGTATTGCCTCTCTCTACCCCTCCCCCCATCTCAAGGGTCTCTCTGGTAAAAATTAAGAGGTGCCACCTCTCGGCCATCTCTCTCAAAGGACTAGCTGGCTCTGGCGTCACTGTGCTGGCTCCAGTCACGATCCAACAGCCCTGAGAAAATGATTCTCCCCCAAAATGTTCCCGTGATAAGTCATTTCCACGCTTGTGTGAAGCACATTTGTTCTGCTGCAGGAAGGAACCACTTAGTGAATTACTTCTTTCTCTAAGCACTTGGTGCCCTGGGAGAGTTCATTCATTCCACAGAGGCAAGCAATTTACTCCTATAAGTTCACCATGAGCCCTGCCAGGCCTCTAAAGCTTTGGAAAATTACCCAAACCTTCTCCCCGACAACCCCCTCCAACAGCTGAAGTTGCTCAGCACATGAACAGAGTCCTTCAAGGTTCTTTGGATGTTAGGTCTCTGCTGAGCACTTATGAAACACCTTCTGGGTATGAAACTCTGCATGAGGCAGCTGGGAGATACGGAAGACAGATGTGCCAATCTCCAGTGACTCACAGTAAAACTGGGAGACAAAACGAGTCCCAGATTCGGGGTCATGAGATCTTCCCTGGGGCCCTGGGCCAGCCCAGTTATTCTCTGTTTCCTTGGCTGAAAGATGAGGGGACTCGGTTCTTCATCTCTAAAAATCCTGCTCTTCAGTTTTCTAAAAGGCTACACAAAATGCAATGAGCAATTCCAACCCACAAAGGAGAAGAAGAAAGAAGGTCTGCCTGGCTCCCCCAAAGCCAGTGCCTCATCACCCCTCAATACCAACCATGAGTGTTTTTCCTGCTGCGCCTCTGCTCCCTGCACCTGCAATGGCCCGGACTTCCCCTCTGCTGCTCCCAAGCCCTCCTCCCCGATGTTTTCCTTGACTCTTCTGTGGCTATTCAGTTTGGCAAGATCTCAAGTCTTTGAGCCTTTCAGTTCTGATTAGAGCTTTGTGTTTTCAGAGTCTCTTTATTTGCAGACTGCAAGTAGGGTGGGATTAGTTCATAGATGACAGAGCATCAAAGTAGGATGATCCTTAGCAGCTGGTTCCACCTCCTTTGTTTTACAGATGAGGATGCTGAAGACAGGACGCGTGATCTACCCAGGGAGATTCAGGGAGCACGGGGATAGGGGATGAGACTGGACGCCAGTCTGCTGTCCACCAGGTGGTGGCTCTTTCTAATTCTTGTGTGTAATTATTTTATTAATATATGCATTCAACAAATACTTACTAAGTTCCTCTGTGCCAGACCCTGAACTAGGCACCAGACACAGAAAGATGAGAAGGGGTCTTCAAAGAGTTTACACTTGGACAGGAGAGACAGACCTGCATATGCATTGTCCCAGGCGGGGTACTCAGTGGTACAGGTTAGAAGCTACCCAGAGCATCATGGGAGCTCAGAGGAGGGGCGACTGCTCCTGGCTTGGGGAAAGATCCAGAGAGGAGGTGACATGTGACACTGGCCTTAAAAAATGTGTCCTCATCCATTGGGAAGAAGCTGTGAGGAAGCTCATCCCAGAGAGAAAGGCTGCAAGTTGGGCATGATCAGGAGACCACCTGAAGTCAGCTCAAGGTCTGTGCTGGCAGTGGGAGAGCAGAGTCCACTGTGGCTCAGCCATCGATGGGAGCCAAGTTCTGGGCCACAGCCCACACACTGCAACCTAAGTGAATGCTACTTTCCTCAAGATTATGTCAGCACTCCTGGTTTCCCCTGACAAGTGCATATATTTCTGTAGCCTTTCTAGGTGGCTCTCATGAGAGCTGTGAGTCTGTCCACAAAGGCAGCTTTGAGAAGTTAGAAGCCTCATTAGATGGTGAGCTCTTGCCCTCTCCCAGCTAGAGGACTGAGATGGTCAGGACTGTCCCTGTCAGAACTCCAGCTCCCAAGGGGCAGGTGGGATGGATTGCAAGGACAGGGTCCCACAGGCAGAGCCAGTCCACGGGGCATGGTGGGTCATCTGGGGTGGTCCCAGCAGAAGATGGCACAAGAAACTGTGAACAAGCATCCGGCCTCAGGGGGCCAGGGGCAGTCCACATGCAGACACCCAAGCCATCAATTTCAGGGGTGATTCAGACAGAGGCCAGCTCTGATCAAGGATTCCAAAACCCAGATCTCTCACCCAGACATTGTCTTTGATCCTTAGACACACAATCTGCCCAAGCGTCTTGCGTTTCTCACAGACTCCTCAAACTGTCATGTCCAAACAGAATTTATTATCTTTCCCCCAAATCTGGTGGTTCTTCCTCTGGATCTGCCTGAGAGAAGAGCTTCTAGAGGTCACTCTGACCTTGTCCACAGCCTATCAAGACTGCCTCTAAAATGTCTGTCTCCTCCACCGCGTCCCTACCACACTCTCCTCTGCATGTCTGCCTCTTCTCTCGTGTGGACCACCACAGCGGATCCTAGCTGGGTTCACAACATATAATGTCTTTCCCTTCCATCGATTCTGATTAGGAGTCAGATTTCCAAAATGCAAACCAAGTCACTTAAGCTGCTCACTCCTCAGTGCCCCTAAACTCCAAATGTCTGAACTTGACCAGTAGGGTCCTCCATGATCTGGCCTCTGCAGAGCTCAGAGTAGCAGAAGCCCAGGTGTCAGACATCCTCCCTGTTCCCCTTTTGGCCTGCTAAGCTTCAAGGACCACATCGATGTAGTGATGCCTTAAGTCTGGACTCTGGCTCTTGGACCTCCAGCTCAGGCCACTTGCCCCAGGGATGCTGAGTGGTCTGCACCCCAGGCAGCCTTTAGGCACTGCAGGGGGCAGAGTTGCTCGCTCTCAGGTCAGACTAGTCATGCTCAGGAGGAGAAAGGTTCACCCAGACCCGGCACAGACCCTGCTCCTCCTCAGCTGAAGGGTAAATGCTGGGCTGGCCTTTGACCAGCAGAGCAGCATGCTAGGAGGAAGTCACACAGCCACAGTCCCTGGAATTAGCTTAGCATCCCTAGATGGGAATACCTCAGCTAGACTGGGGAGGGAGATAGACTAAATGAAAATCCATAAGCTTTCTTTCTTTCTCAGGCTTCAAAGTGTCTGGGAAATATCAGCCATTCTCTTGGCTTCAACCAAGCCATCATTAAACTATCACTGCTTGAAAGAGTCATTTTATTCCACCTTCCATTTCTACATTCTGGTTTTTTCTCATCACTTCTGAGAATATCTAGAAAATAGGACAAGCATACATACCAGAGTTATATTAAGAAACTCAGTCCATAGGGAGAAAACTCTCTGTAATGTATACATTGGATATTATGAGTGTATACTTCTCTAGTCATCAGAGTTCTGGGTTTCGAGCAACAGAAATGGACTCCAGAAACAGACAAGAAGTTCATTCAAAGAGTACTGGAATTGCCAGAAGGCTGGAGTAGCAAGCAGAAAAAGAGTAGGGGAGAAGAAAAGAAGAAAAAGAAGAAGAGGGAGAGGGGGATGGAGGAGGATGAGGAAGAGGAGGAGAAGGAGGAGGAGGAAGAGGAGGAGAAGCAGCAGCAGCCAGACCAAACTGAAGCCATGCTACAGAACTAGCCTGGGGGAAGGTACTGCTGTCCTGCCACTGAACACCAGGCATAACAGCTGCTCCACCAGGTCTCACCGCAACAGGGCATTGTACACGGCACACTTGATGCAACCACCTCCAGAGCCACCAGAGAGAATTCTCCCCAGGCCCTGCTCTTTATATCACTTTAGAAGGGAACATCCACCGTGCTACCCGAGGTATCTAATGGCCATGACCTGAAGGTTATCCTCGAATTCTTCCTCTCCCTCTCCCCGTCCCTGTCTCTCATGCCTCACATCCACTTTGACACCAATTCCAGGTAACTTCGCTTTCTTCAATTGCTCAAATTTCTGAAATCTGTCTCCTCTCTCCCTCCCTGGAGAGTTTAAGCTCTCATTGTTTCTTGCCTAAACTATCCTGACAGACTTCCTCTTTATTGTCTCCTGAGCTATACGCCTAAGACAGAGATATGACTTCTGCTTCCAGCTATGGCAGACTAGCTTGTATTAGACCAACCCTTCTACCAATAATAACTACAAAATTGAATACTGTATTTCAAAAATCCATTTGGAGTCATTGGGAAGTGACCAATATCAAAGACGTGAAGGGCCAAGATCATGGAAAGAAGGTAAATACAAAGAGGTAAGTCCAACATTTAGCTGCTCTTGAGGCATTTGCCCATTCATACGCAGCAGTCTAGAGTTTGAGAAACTGAACAGACCATTTGACAGCCTTATGGGGCTAGAGAGACAAAAGTGGGACTGCAGGGTCTATCAATCTAAAAGAGTTAAAATCTAATTGTTGGTCAAAAATGAGAGTTTCCTCTCTGGAGAAAGATAACATCATCCTCAGCCTCAAATAATCTCTACAGCAGAAATATCAATTTTTGGCAATGATGGGAATGGTCTGTAACCTGCACTGGCCAAGACAGTAAGCACTAGCCTTATGTGGCTATTGAACATTTCAAATGTGGCTAGTGCAACTAAGGAACTGAATTTTATATTTTATTTTATTTTAATTCAAATAGCTACACGTGACTTGTAACTACGATGTTTGATGATGCAGATGTATACAATGCCTGGCTTTCAATTAAAAATTGCTAGGAAAAGGCCAGGAGCGGTAATCCCAGCACTTTGGGAGGCTGAGGCAGGTGGATCACGAGGTCAGGAGATCAAGACCATCCTGGCTAACACGGTGAAACCCCGTCTCTACTAAAAATACAAAAAATTAGCCTGGCGCGGTGGTAGGTGCCTGTAGTCTCAGCTACTCGGGAGGCTGAGGCAGAAGAATGGCGTGAACCCAGGAGGTGGAGCTTGCAGTGAGCCGAGATCACACCACTACACTCTAGCCTGAGCGACAGAGTGAGACTCCATCTCAAAAAAAAAAGAAAAAAGAAAAAAGAAAAAAATTACCAGGAAAATAAGAAGGTAAGATCAAATGACTGAAAACCAAGAGGAAAAAAAAATGGCACATATAGATCCAAAGGAAATCCAGAATATTGGAGTTACTAGATACAGTGTTTAAATCAGAGAGGCAATGACTCCCCGTATTCATTAAGTTTGGCTGAATATTACAAATCCCCAAGTGACAATAATTTAAATAACTTGTTTATTTCTCACATAAAATAAAAGATGACACACAGGGTTAGTGCCTCCTCTTTCTACTCTGCCATTTTTAATTGTGGCTTTCATCCTCAAAGTGACTTTGTAGTACAAAAGAACTGCTGAAACTCCAAGCATGATGTCCAAGTTGCAAACCAAAACAAGAGGAAGTAAGAATGACACAGGGGTCTCTGCTTTATAACTCATCTCCCTTTAAGCATCTTCTTAGGAGTTCCACACAACACTCTCCTTATTTCCCTTTGGTCGAGACTTACTCACTCATATATATCTTACTCATGTGGCTAAATAAATGCTTGGGAAGCTGAGGAATGTAGTCTTTTGTTCCAGAAATTAATAGGCCTAACTAAACAGCAGAGTTCTGTAAGTAAGAGGGGAAGAGATAATAAATCTTAGAGTAGATAACCAGCCATCTCTGTTAAACTTTCATATTTAGAGACCTACAACAACTACCCATTGCTAGGCACATAAGGTCCTTCCTGGTTTGCCCCTACCCCTCATTCCAGCTCTGTCTCCTATCCCTCCCCCAGATATTCTACACACCAGCCACCTCTTGTCACTGACTGCTTCTAAAACCCCAGATACAAGCCTCTATAGCTCAATCCCTGCTCTTTCTGTAGCCTGGAATGCCCTTTTTCTGGCAAGTCTGGCTCATGTTCAAAGCATGATCCAAAGGTCATCCCTTTTGTGTTATCTTTTCCAGCTTTCCTAGTCATACTCAAAGCCGCTCTCCTGGTTCTCACAGCACTTTGTGCATACCTGTATTGTGTCTGTATGGAATTGGGATAATTGGTTTGGCTTTCATATCATCTCCCTTTCTAAATTATAAGCCTCTCCAAATCAGAAATACAACTTACTCTTCATCTTTATTCCCCTGGAGTTTATTAAGGTCTGGCACATTGTAGGTACTCTGTCAAGGTTTGTTGAAAGGATAAGAGAGTAAGGAATAATTTAGTCCAAGAGGGAAAATGCTTTTTTTTTTCTAATTCATAAAACTAACTCTAGACAATGTAGCCTTTACCAAGATAGATAATTTTGCAAATTCTTTTTCTATACCAGAATTTTATTGTATCACACATTGCACAAAATAAGCGTTCTGAGCTGAAAAGTTATTTTGCTATTTATATACATATTATTTGATACAATGGCATAAAACCAACTTTAGAGCAACATAATTACAATTAGCAGTCATAAGGAATTAAATTTAATTCAGCAGGGTCAACCAAGCATCACCTTTGTGCTCAGCAGCATGAAAAATGCTGCATAAAATCCCCACCACCCTCCCTCCCCACACACGCTCCAGTCTCTGCCTTCTAGGAGCGGGAGTCTCCTGGCATGGAGCCCCTGAACAGTTAGTTTACAGGAAGTATTATAATAATTGGTACTTTTTACTATAAAATGGTACCTGTTACTATAAATATTTACTATATGGTTACTATTATACCTGTTACTATCAGTATTTTCGGCAATGATGGGAATGGTCTGTAACCTGCGCTGGCCAAGACAGTAAGCACTAGCCGTATGTGGCTATTGAACACTTCAAATGTGGCTAGTGCAACTAAGGAACTGAATTTTATATTTTATTTTATTTTAATTCAAAGAGCCACACGTGACTTGGAACGACTATGTTTGATGATGCAGATGTATACAATGCCTGGCTTTCAATTAAAAATTGCTAGGAAAAGGCCAGGAGTGGTAATCCCAGCACTTTGGGAGGCTGAGGCAGGTGGATCACGAGGTCAGGAGATCAAGACCATCCTGGCTAACACGGTGAAACCCAGTCTGTACTAAAAATACAAAAAATTAGCCTGGCGCGGTGGTGGGTGCCTGTAGTCTCAGCTACTCAGGAGGCTGAGGCAGGAGAATGGCATGAACCCAGGAGGTGGAGCTTACAGTGAGCCGAGATCACACCACTACACTCTAGCCTGAGTGACAGAGCGAGACTGCATCTCAAAAAAAAAAAAAAAAGAAAAAAGAAAAAAATTACCAGGAAAATAAGAAGGTAAGATCAAATGACTGAAAACCAAGAGGAAAAAAAAATGGCACATATAGATCCAAAGGAAATCCAGAATATTGGAGTTACTAGATACAGTGTTTAAATCAGAGAGGCAATGACTCCCCGTATTCATTAAGTTTGGCTGAATATTACAAATCCCCAAGTGACAATAATTTAAATAACTTGTTTATTTCTCACATAAAATAAAAGATGACACACAGGGTTAGTGCCTCCTCTTTCTACTCTGCCATTTTTAATTGTGGCTTTCATCCTCAAAGTGACTTTGTAGTACAAAAGAACTGCTGAAACTCCAAGCATGATGTCCAAGTTGCAAACCAAAACAAGAGGAAGTAAGAATGACACAGGGGTCTCTGCTTTATAACTCATCTCCCTTTAAGCATCTTCTTAGGAGTTCCACACAACACTCTCCTTATTTCCCTTTGGTCGAGACTTACTCACTCATATATATCTTACTCATGTGGCTAAATAAATGCTTGGGAAGCTGAGGAATGTAGTCTTTTGTTCCAGAAATTAATAGGCCTAACTAAACAGCAGAGTTCTGTAAGTAAGAGGGGAAGAGATAATAAATCTTAGAGTAGATAACCAGCCATCTCTGTTAAACTTTCATATTTAGAGACCTACAACAACTACCCATTGCTAGGCACATAAGGTCCTTCCTGGTTTGCCCCTACCCCTCATTCCAGCTCTGTCTCCTATCCCTCCCCCAGATATTCTACACACCAGCCACCTCTTGTCACTGACTGCTTCTAAAACCCCGGATACAAGCCTCTATAGCTCAATCCCTGCTCTTTCTGTAGCCTGGAATGCCCTTTTTCTGGCAAGTCTGGCTCATGTTCAAAGCATGATCCAAAGGTCATCCCTTTTGTGTTATCTTTTCCAGCTTTCCTAGTCATACTCAAAGCCGCTCTCCTGGTTCTCACAGCACTTTGTGCATACCTGTATTGTGTCTGTATGGAATTGGGATAATTGGTTTGGCTTTCATATCATCTCCCTTTCTAAATTATAAGCCTCTCCAAATCAGAAATACAACTTACTCTTCATCTTTATTCCCCTGGAGTTTATTAAGGTCTGGCACATTGTAGGTACTCTGTCAAGGTTTGTTGAAAGGATAAGAGAGTAAGGAATAAATTTAGTCCAAGAGGGAAAATGCTTTTTTTTTTTCTAATTCATAAAACTCTAACTCTAGACAATGTAGCCTTTACCAAGATAGATAATTTTGCAAATTCTTTTTTTATACCAGAATTTTATTGTATCACACATTGCACAAAATAAGCGTTCTGAGCTGAAAAGTTATTTTGCTATTTATATACATATTATTTGATACAATGGCATAAAGCCAACTTTAGAGCAACATAATTACAATTAGCAGTCATAAGGAATTAAATTTAATTCAGCAGGGTCAACCGAGCATCACCTTTGTGCTCAGCAGCATGAAAAATGCTGCATAAAATCCCCACCACCCTCCCTCCCCACACGCGCTCCAGTCTCTGCCTTCTAGGAGCGGGAGTCTCCTGGCACGGAGCCCCAGAACAGTTAGGTTACAGGAAGTATCATAATAATTGGTACTTTTTACTATAAAATGGTACCTGTTACTATAAATATTTACTATACGGTTACTATTATACCTGTAACTATCAGTATTTTCGGCAATGATGGGAATGGTCTGTAACCTGCGCTGGCCAAGACAGTAAGCACTAGCCGTATGTGGCTATTGAACACTTCAAATGTGGCTAGTGCAACTAAGGAACTGAATTTTATATTTTATTTTATTTTAATTCAAAGAGCCACACGTGACTTGGAACGACTATGTTTGATGATGCAGATGTATACAATGCCTGGCTTTCAATTAAAAATTACCAGGAAAAGGCTGGAAGCGGGGGTTAGAGAAAGAAGAAAAAGATACAGGCAGAAGTAGTAAGAAAAGACTCCGAAGACTTTTGGAGGCAGTAGAACCTTTTAGCTGGTCTTTAAAAACAAGTCAGGATTTGGGCAGAACTGTGATTATCAAAGCATGAAATATGGGCCACAGGAGGGAGGAGAAATGATTTGAGGTAGATACAGACACAACGTTGAACAGCATTAAATCACAGAGTAAGAAGATTTTTGCCCTTTTCAATTCTCTTTGGTTTCTTTAGTGTACATTAAAAAGAAAGTCTTATTGGTACATCTTGAACATATGGTGATATTCCATTCAGTAAACACAGGGCAGGTCTCAAGCCTGGATCTTTGGAAGACAACGATATTGAGCTAAGATGATAGTATTTTGTTTTTATTGTATTCCGTTACTCAGGCATCGTCTATTTATAGCAAGTGATTCTGGTTTTCATCATTTCGTTTCACTTGTAAAATCAATTAATATAAAGAGAGTCACTCTAAAGAAAACTAATAAGCAAATAACAGTACATGTGGTATGCAGATATGAAAAAAAATGGTACATGGTACTTAAAGGTCTGGTGCTTGGCAAACATGGCAGCGAGTGTGCAGAAGAGAGACTTTCCCAGCCAAGGTGAAAGCTGTGCAAGCCAAGGGCTCCCAGGGAGCAGCGGAGGATCTGGGTGAGGATGGAGGGTCAGGGAGGGCAGGCTAGGGACGCCCAGGAGCTGGATGTGAGGCCTGTGCCCGCCAGGCTAATGTTTCGTCCTGTGGGCAGAGGTGAGCTTGTGTCTCTCAACATGACCCATGCTGTTTCCTGATCCCCTGGCTCTGAAGACAGGGCTGTGCTCGTGGACAGCAGACACCAAAGAGAGGCCTGGGGGAAGGAAAGAGAGAAGAGAGACCCAGAGGCCAGGCTGGTGATCAGCACTTTTCCATACTTACACCCAGGACCAGAGCTGCCATCGTGAGTCAGAGCTGCAGCCCCTCATGCTTAGAATCCTGTCCCCGAACATCCTGCGAAGGGACGTGCCACAGAGGAGCAGGGGCTGCCTGGGTCTACCCTGGCGCCTCCACAGAGCCCTGCGTGCATGGAGAGGGAGCCATCGGTGCCCGGTGGCTCCTGTGTCTCCACTCGGAGACACGGCCCTCCACCCTCCTCTTGCCTCCCGCCCCCATCCGTGCCTCTAATTACATGTGACTGTATCCTCCTTTTTCCATCCCTTTTGCTCTGAGGACAGAAAATCTAAAGCAGCCCCCGTGACTAGAGAAGCAGACTAGAAAAGCAATAAAAGTGAGGAGAGAAGAGAGGGGAATGTGTCCTGCATAGGCAATCAGCGGGACATCGCCCAGCCCTGCTGTATTTCTGGCTGATCCGACCCAAGGTACCAATTGAAGCGACGCGAGGCGGAGGCTCCACTTCTCAGCATCTGATGCCATCAATCTAGACCCTGCTGCCAGCACTGACTTCCCTTGAAAAACATTTTAAAAGAAAAGGTCAGAACCATTTGTTTCTCCATGTGAATGAGTTCACAAAGCCCTGGCTGCTGGTCCCCAGAAGCCTCAGCATGAGCCCAGACAGCTGCTTCAAACCTCCCAGAGCAAGCTCTCCGGGCAAAATAAAACTTGCTGAGGCAAATCCCCCAGATCTGAGTCTGTCCATCAGGGGTTTAGTCCTCTGGGTCACCTGCCTCCAGTCACAGTACAGAGCACTGCATAATGGCATAAGGTCTAAGGTTAGGTTGTTGGGGTTTAAATCCTGGCCTTTCCACTCACTTGCTGTGTAACCTTGGCTTTATTACTTAACGTCTCTGAGCTTTTCCTATACGTAAAGCAGGTGTAATTAGCAATGACAGGTGCTGTCTCATAGACTTCTTGGGAAAAATCAAATAGAGTAATAAATGTAGAATGCTTAGTATGGTGTCTGATATATAATAAATGGACAAGAATATAGGTCATAAAGACTATTATAGACAAAATGGTCCTGAAACCCAATTGCTTCACTTGGGTTTCTCTGTATCACTGTGAAACAAACCACCTCAAAACCTAGTCACTTAAAACACAAATTTATTATTACTTCTCATTGTTCTAAGGATTGACTGGGCTCAGCTGGGCAGGTCTTTCTGGGTGCCTCTTCTGGTTGCAGTCAGATGGCAGCTGAGGCTGGTGTCATCTGAGGACTGGAGGGGGTGGGAACATCCAACCTGGCTTCCTCACTCATGTGTTTATGCCTTGGCTCGGGGATGGCTGAGCATCTCTCTCTCTGTCTCTCTCCTCTCTCTCTCTCTCTCCATGTAGCCTCTGCATGTGGCAGTCTTGGCCTCTCACAGCATGGTGGTCTCAGAGACATCTGATTTCTTACATGGCAGCTGGCTTCTTCCAGAGCAAGCATTCTGAGAATCAAGAAGCTGCAAGGCTTCTTATGACCTGGCTTCAGAAGTCACACAGCATCACTTCAGCCACATTTATCTGGCTACACGGGGTCAGCTCAGATTCAATGTGAGAGGCAGCGGTACAAGGGTGTGAATACTAAAGCCAGTTCAGTGGTGCCATCTTGGAGACTAGTTACCACACCAACCAGCAGCCTCTTCTAATGCGTTATTGAAAAGAGCTCCGGATTCTGAATTGGACACTTGGGTTCAAGCCTTTACGTAAGTCACTACCACCCTCAGGGTCCCTGAGAGTGACACGTGCCTTGTGGGTTGTGGTGGAGAACAAATGTTATCGAGTATAGAAAGCTGGCACACAGGTGCGCACACAGAAGTTCCCCCCCCCCCATTCAGAGCAGGGCGAGATCCTCACCTTAACACTCTTAATCCTCCTCCTTGAAGGAGCCACTTTGAGATGAGGCTGCCATCACTCTGCTGTTCCTGAGTTCTGCATGCGTGCGCCAGCAAGTTTAGTTTAGCTCATCACCTGCCGGGCTCGTGGCTGGCACTGAATAAATAATGTACTATTCAGAAGCAGAGTTGTCAACTCACGCTGTTTCGCCAGAATCCTTCCGAACAGAATCTCTGCTAAATCTGGAGTGAGTTATTTAAAAATCTTTTTCAAAAGGTGAAGCCACCTGATCTAAGAAATCCCAGAAAGGCTTTTATTTTCTTTTGACCTCTATTCTTTGAATCCTGCCAGGAACCAGCACACATACTCACTTGGGACTTAACACGAATTACCAAACAGCTGGAGAGAAATCAAGGTGACAAATTACTGACAATGGTTCTTAATGCCTGATTCTTAATACTGTATTCAGGACACCAGAGAAAGCCACTTAGCCCTTCAGTGGATAGCTCTATCCCCTCTTTGTGGCTCTGGGCCTGCCTGGGTGGGAAGGGGGTCAGAGAAATCTGGAGACGCTCTGCCCGGCCTGGAGTCCCTGGAATGGTGGGAGATTGAGGTGCCAGCCATGTCTGTACCCACTTCGTCCAAGCCCTCTCATCAACTCCAAGGAATCATTTTACCAAGACCAGAAAACATCAGACTCACTGCTCCAAAGAACCCATGCTCATCAGTGTCAGCAGGGAGGGACAGCGTCATATCTACCAATGTACGCAATGCTAGTCAAAGAAGGAAATGACTGTGAACACTGGGGACATAAACCTTCTCTGGGAATTGGCCTATGATCCTTGGTATCTTCCCTTGGGCATACGGTTTAGTGGAAAGAGCATGGCCCGGGAATCAACTCGGACTCCGCTTTACCTGGCCGTGAACTCGCCCCTGCAAATCCTCCTTCCCACAGGTTCAGCGTCCAGAACATGTTGGTGAAATGCTACATCTCCTGCTCAGTCCTGTGCTCTGAGCTTCAGGCCCTACATCTCACTACCTAGCAGCCTCCTCTGGACGTCCCATAACACATCCAAAGCTCATTGCTCATCCCTCTGAAATGCCACCACTTCCTTGCTCACCACCTCTTATACTTTCCTGGTCCTGGGCAGCAATAGCCATTCAGCCAGCAACCAAAACAGAAGCCCCAAACTCCATCCTTCCTCCAACTCACACATGTAACCAGTCACTATACCCCATCGATTCTGTCTCACAATTATCTTTGGATACAGTGTTTAACCTTCATCCTCGCCATCCATCCAACAACTGCCTGAGCCCAGACCCCATCACATCGCACCTGGGCTATGGGAGTGGCTCCCACAGAGCCTCCCTCTCCACTCATCCGGTGCCTCAGCCAGCCCCAGGTGCCTCCTACCCGGGGGCCAAGGTCCAGATAAAAGAGGAAAGCAGGAAAAGAGCAAGTGTTTAGCTCTGTTTCCTGAGGCACATTCTTTCCATACTGTGGGCTCCGTGTGCCTTCATCCGCCCTGAAGAAATTGGATAAAATTAAGTCTTCTGGAAGCTTCTTCCTGCTCCAAGATTCTGCGATTCTTCTGAGAAAACTTCTGCAGAGATTTTTTAAAGCTGGCATCTTTTTCTGACCAAAAGCCTCAGGCAGCCTTGTCACAGCTGAAGGAGGAAAATCACCAACTTCTTCTCAGTGCAAATTAATGTCATCGATCTCCTCAATCTGGTCTGCTCAACAGAAGGCAATCAATGTGGAGGAAAAGACTGTGCTGGAAATAGAAGGCTGGAAGGGTTCCTTTCAGGAACAGCTGACCTTTCAGAGACAGGGACAGTGAGCACCCAGAGGCCTCGGCCTACATCAGAGTTCATCTCCTCAGCATTTGGGCGGTGTGAGTGTGGAGCTAGCAATCACCCTGAGACGAGAGGGCAGGGACCTGGTCAAAAGCCCTAGGCTACAGGGTTGGCTCTGCTGTGTGACCTGGGGTAAGTGAGGCCCCATCTCTGGGCCTGCTTCCTCATCTCTAGTTGTACTCACTGATAGCTAAGCTGGCACTAAGTTATCTAAAAGGAGGTAGGTGAGCCTTACAGGGTCCTAGGGTCTGTTCTGAGCCCGTGGGAAGCTAAAGCTGTTTCTGTTTCTCGCAAAACCTCAGTTTGAATCCATAAGATTTAACAAAGAAGGAGGGGCCTCAAGATGGCTGATTGAGGACATCTGATACCCGCCTACTCCACAGAGAGGAACCAACACAGCAAGTAGATAATCATGCTTCCAATAAATCATCTAAGACAGAACACGGGAATTCAACAAGAAGTGACAGAAAACACCTGAGGCGAGGAAGGAGAGGGAAGCAGGATCGGCTGGAAGCTGGGAGAGGATCTGCAATATGGGGAAAGGGTAAGTGAGGGATCCCCAGTGGTCTGCATTCCCACCTTCGACTCTTGCAACCTTAGCCACAAGAGAGACTCTCAACTCCTGCCGGCCCCGAGACTAACTGAAATGGGCTGCCTGGAGACTGCACAATGATATTGCTCCAGAAAGGGAGCTCACACTGGGTCCCACACCCCCTTAGCTGTCCTAAACAGCTACAGCATGGCATCATTTGGAGCACCCAGCTCCCACCAGACTGCATGTGCCCAGAAGCCCAACAGCTCCTGCATCTCCACATCCCTGCAGTCTCACTGATATCCCCCACCTGCAGCCTCCACTGCTGCTGGCTGCTGCTGCCAGGGCTAAAACATGAGCCACTGGCAGCAACCCCACTGCCTTTAGCAGTGGGGCTGCCTATGGCTGCTGCTACTGAAAGCAACACCACTCTCGCCAGTAACAGGACCTCAGTGCAGCCACTGTCACTCCCACCTAAGCATTCTTCCAGGGGCCCAAAGATCATCCCACCTCTGCCTACCACAGCCAGTGCCTGCACATACCCTTTGAGGGCCTGAGGACCTGCCCAGACAGTCTGGTTCCACCCGTCCCCCCCAGGGCCTGAGCATGCCGTCCAGGAGCCTGGGAATTTCCCAGCTTCATCCACCACTGTTGTCACCTGAGCACTCCTACCAGGGGCCCAAAGTTGGGCCCACCCAACCTGCCACTACCACCACAGCTGGCATCCACCCACACAAGCCACCTACAGGCCTGAGGACTGGCTTGACCACCCAATTTTAGCCACTGCTAACACCAGCATGAAATGCTTAGGATCCAGGGGGCTGTCTCCACTGTTACTGCCACTGCCCATGCACACCTGCTACCCAGGGGCCCAAGGGCCCACCTACCTGCTCAGCCCACCACTGCCACTGCCAGCACCTAAGCAAGGCACCTAGAGGCCCAAGAATTGGCTAGATCCCCTAACACTGGTGTCAGCATACACCACCCTGGGGTCCAAGAACAGGCATGCTTGGCCCACCACTGCCACAACTGGGGCCCAAGGACTAGCCCACTTGGTGTCCCTGTGTGCACAAAACTTCAACACAGTCTCCACTAATAAACTCACCATAAGCCACTGAGGAAATCACAGACAACACTAATGCTGTTTACAGCTGAAGAAATTACTTGGAAACTACACTACTGCATACACACAAAATAAAAGCCAAAGTGGCCTATCCAATCAACACCATAGATACATTTTTAGGAAAAAGTCTTCCACTACCAAAGCAAACCCAGAAAACTGGAAGAAGTAATTGTTACATCAAATGTGCAGATATCAATGTAAGAGCACAAGACACATGAAAAAGAAAGAAGATATGACATCTCCATAGTAACATAATAATTCTCCAGCAACAGATTCCAGTGAAAAAAAATCTTTGAAATAACGGGAAAAGAATTCAAAATAATGATGCTAAAGAAGCTCAGCGAGATACCAGAGAACACATACATAATACAAATAAATCAGAAAAAAATAATTCAGGAGATAAATGAGAAATTTACTAAAGAGATAGATATACATATTTTTTAAAAAAAGAACCAGACAGAAACCCTAGAACTGAAGAATTCATTGAATGAATAAGTATATTCAAAAGCTTCAACAATAGACTAGGTCAAGCAGAAGAAAGAATTTTAGAACTTGAAGGCAAGTCTTTTGAAATAACCCAGTCAAACAAAAATAAAGAAAAAAGAATTTAAAAGAATTAACAAAGCCTATGTGACATATGGGACACCATAAAATGATCAACTACTTGTCTTCTTTGACCAACTCTTTGTTTGCTGAGACACTGAACATTCAGTGTCTCAGAAGAAACTCTATTTAGAAAAATAATAGCTGAAATCTTTTCAAGTGTAGCAAGAGATTTTAAGCATCCTGTTACAGGAAGCTCAGAGATCCCCACATAGATAAAATTCAAAAAGGTCTTCTCCATGGCACATTATAGTCAAACTGTCAAAAGTCAAAGACAAAGAGAGAATTCTAAAAACAGCCAGAGAAAAGCATCTAGTCCCTTAAAAGGGAACCCCCATCAGACTAACAATATATGTCTCAGCAGAAACCTTATAGGCCAGGAGATACTGTAATGATATATTCAGAGTGCTGCGGGAAAAAAATCCTGTCAGGCAGAGATACTGTACCCAGCTAAGTTATCCTTCATAAATGAAGGAGAAATAAAGTATTTCCCAGACAGGCAAAATCTCAGAGGATTCATCACCACTGGACAGACCCTATAAGAAATGCTTAAGGAAGTCCTACACCTGGAAGTAAAAGAATGATACCTACCATATGAAAACACACAAAAGAGGCTGGGAACAGTGGCTTACACCTGTAATCCCAGCACTTTCAGAGGCCAAGTCAGGCGGATCACAAGGTCAGGAGATCAAGACCATCCTGACTAACACAGTGAAACCCCATCTCTACTAAAAATCAAAAAATTAGCCAGGCGTGGTGGTGGGCACCTGTAGTCCCACCTACTCAGGAGGTTGAGGGAGGAGAATGGCGTGAACCCGGTAGGCGGAGCTTGCAGTGAGCCGAGATCGCGCTCCAGCCTGGGCAACAGAACAAGACTCCATCTCAAAAAAAAAAAAAAGGAAAACACACAAAAGTATAAAACCATTGGTAGAGCAAACACACATATAAGGAGAAGACTAAAATGTTACCACAAAAAAAGTACAATGACAAGCAATAAGAGATAAAGGGAAGAACAAAGGATATATGTAACAAGCAGAAATCAATTAATAAAATGACAGGTATAAGCCCTCACACATCACTACAACTTTGAATGTAAACAAGTTAAACTTTCCACTTAAAAGATACAGACTGGTCCAGACATGGTGGCTCACACCTGTAATCCCAGCATTTTGGGAGGCTGAGGCGGGTGGATCATGAGGTCAGGAGATTGAGACCATCCTGGCTAACACAGTGAAACCCCGTCTCTACTAGAAAAATACAAAAACTTAGCCAGGTGTGGTGGGGGGGGCCTTTAGTCCCAGCTACTCGGGAGGCTGAGGCAGGAGAATGGCATGAACCTGGGAGGTGGAGCTTGCTGTGGGCCAAGATCACGCCACTGCACTCCAGCCTGGGTGACAGAGTGAGACTCCATCTCAAAAAAAAAAAGATACAGACTGACTAAATGGGTAAAAAAAATATGACCCAACCATATGCTTCCTACAAGGAACTCATCTGCCCTGTAAAGACACATATAGAGTGAAAGTAAAGGTATACAAGAAGATACCTATTCAAACAGAAACCAAAACCAAGCAGGATTAGCTATACTTATATCAGATAAAACAGTCTTAAAGTCGAAAACAGTAAAAAGAGACAAAAAAAGTCAGTATATAATGCTAAAGGAATCATTTCAATAAGAGGATATAATAATTCTAAATGGATGTGTACCAAACACCAGAGCACCCAGTTACATAAAGCAAATATTATTAGATCTAAAGAAAGACATATGCTCCAATACAATAATAACTGGAGATTTTAATACTCAATTCTCCGTGTTAGACAGATTATCTAGACAGAATATTTAAAAAAAAAAAAACATTGGATTTAAACTGCACTTTAAACCAAATGAAACCAAAGACATTTACAGAATATTTAATACAGAAGCTACAGAATACACATTCTTCTCACCAGCTCATGGAACATTCTCCAAGGCAGACCATATGTTAGGACACAAAACAAGTCTCAACAATTTTTTTTTTTTTAAGACAGAGTCTCACTCTGTCGCCCAGGCTGGAGTGCAGTGGCACAATCTCGGCTCACTGCAAGCTCCGCCTCCTGGGTTCACGCCATTTTCGTGCCTCAGCTTCCCGAGTAGCTGGGACTACAGGTGCCCGCCACCACGCCTGACTAATTTTTTGTACTTTTTGTAGAGACGGGGTTTCACCGTGTTAGCCAGGATGGTCTTGATCTCCTGACCTTGTGATCCTGCCACCTCCGCCTCCCAAAGTGCTGGGATTACAGGCGTGAGCCACTGTGCCTGGCCCAAAAAAATTTTAAAAATCAAAATCATATCAAGCATTTTCTCAGATCACAATGGAATAAAACTAGAAACCAATAATGACGGGAACTTTAGAAACTGTACAAACACATGAAAATTAAACAGCATACTCCTGAATGATCATTGGATCAAGGAAGAACTTAAGGCGGAAATTCAAATTTTCTTGAAACAAATGAATGTTAAAACACAACATACCAAAACCTATGGAATATAGCAAAGGCAGTGTTAACAGAGAAGTTTATAGCAAAAAACTCCTACATCAAAAAAGTAGAAAGATTTCAAATAAATAATCTAACAATGTACCTCAAAGAACTAGAAAAGCAAGAACAACCCAAACCCAAAATTAGTAGAAGAAAAAACATAAAGATCAGAGAAAAAACTAAATTAAATAGAGACTAATAAAATAATACAAAGGATCAATAAAACAAGAAATTGCTTCTTTAAAAAGATAAACAAAATTGATAAACTGCTAGCTAGATGAACCAAGAAAAAAGAAAGAAGGCCTAAATAAATAAAATCACAAATGAAAATGGAGCCATTGCAACAGATACCATTAAAATACAAAAGATCATCAGAAACTATCATGAACAACTATACACTGACAAACTAGAAAACCTAGGAGAAATTTATAAATTTCTGGACACATACAACCCAACAAGGTTGAATCAGAAAGGAATAGAAAATCTGAACAGACCAATAACAAGGAATGAGATTGAATCCGTAATGAAAAGTCTCCGAAAAATAAAAGCCCAGGACCAGATGGCTTCACTGCTGAATTCTGCCAAACTTACAAAGAAGAACTAATACCAATTTTTCTCAAATTATTCCCAAAAAATTGAAAAGGAGAGATTCCTCCTTAACTCATGCTACAAGGCCAGCATTACCCTGATACCAAAACCAGGAAAGGATGCAACACAAAAAGAGAATTACAAGCCAATATCCCTGATGAACATAATGCAAAAATCCTCAGGAAAATATTAGCAAACTGAATCTAACAGCACATCAAAAGATAATACACTATGATCAAGTAGGATTTCTCCCAGGGTGGAAGTATGGTTCAACATTCACAAATCAATAAATGTGATACATCACATCAACAGAATGAGGAACAAAAACCACATGATCATCTCAACAGATGCGGAGAAAACATTTGATAAAATCCAACGTCACTTCATAAAAAAACTCTCAACAAAGTAGGCATAGAAGGAGCATACCTCAATATAATAAAGGCCATATATGACAAACCCACAGCTAACATCATGCTGAATGGGGAGAACATAAAAGCCTTTCCTCTAAGAACTGGAACAAGACAAGGATGCCCACTTTCACCATGCCTATTCAACATAGTACTGAAAGCCCTAGCCAAAGAAGTCAGTCAAGAGAAAGAAATAAAATGCATCTAAACTGAAAATGAGAAAGTCAAATTGTCCCTTTTTGAGGATGACATTATCTTATATCTAGAAAAACCTAAAAACTCCACAAAAAAACCCTTAGATCCGATGAATAAATTCAGTAAAGTTGCAAGATACAAAATCAACATACAAAACTCAATAGCATTTCTATATACCAATAATAAACTGCTGACACGAAATCAAGATGGCAATCCCATTTACAATAGCTACCAAAAAACTAGCTACAAAAAAATAGACCAGCGTGGGCCGGGCATGGTGGCTTGTGCCTGTAATCCTGGCACTTTGGGAGGCCAAGGCAGGTGGATCACTTGAACCTAGGAGCTCAAGACCAGCCTGGGCAACATAACAAGACCTAATCTCTACAAAAAATTTAAAATATTAGCTGGATGTGGTGGCAAGCACCTGTAGTCCCAGCTACTTGGGAGGCTGAGGTGGGATGATCCCTTAAGCCCAGGAGGCAGAGGTTGCAGTGAACTGAGATCATGCCACTGCACTCCAGCCTGGGTGACAGAGCAACACTCTACCTCAATAAACAAACAAACAAACAAACAAACAAATATAAAATAGCTAGGAATAAATTTACCAAGGAAGTGAAAGACTTCTACAAGAAAACCTACAAAACACCGAAGAAAGAAATTGAAGAGGACACAAACACATGGAAAGACATCCCATGCTCATGGACCAGAAAAATTACTATCGTTAAAATGACCATACTACCCAGCCAGGAACCGTGGCTCATGCCTGTAGTCCCAGCACTTTGGTAGGCCGAGGAGGGCGGATCATGAGGTCAGGAGATAGAGACCATCCTGGCTAACACGGTGAAACCCCGTCTCTACTAAAATTACAAAAAATTAGCCAGGCGTGGTGGGGGGCGCCCATAGTCCCAGCTACTCAGGAGGCTGAGGCAGGAGAATGGTGTGAACCTGGGAGGCAGAGGTTGCAGTAAGCCGAGATCATGCCACTGCACTCCAGCCCGGAGGACAGAGTGAGACTCCCTCTCAAAAAATAAATAAATAAATAATTTTTTAAAAATGACCATAATACCCAAAGCAATCTACAGATTCAATGCGATCCCTACCAAAATACAATGTCATTTTTCACAGAAATAGACAAAACAATCCTAAAATTCATATGGAATTAAATAAAAAAGCCTGAATAGCAAAAATAATCCTGAGCAAAAAGAACAAAGCTGGGGCCGGGCATGGTGGCTCATGCCTGTAATCCCAGCATTTTGAGAGGCCAACGTGGGCAGTTCACTCGAGGTCAGGAATTTGAGACCTGCCTGGCCAACCTGGTGAAACTCTCTCTCTACTAAAAATACAAAAAGTAGCTGGGCATGGTGATGTGTGCCAGCTACTCAGGAGGTTGAGGCACAAGAATTGCTTGAACCTAGGCAGCAGAGGTTGCAGTGAGCCAAGATCGTGCCACTGAACTGTAGTTTGGGCGACAGAGTGAGACTCTGTCTCAAAAAAAAGAACAAAGCTGGAGGCATCACACTATCTGACTTCAAAATATATTGCAAGGCTATAGTAACTAAATCAGCATAATATTGATATAAAAACAGACATATGGGCCAACGGAACAGAATAGAGAACCCAGAAATAGATTCACATATTTACAGCCAACCGATTTTTGACAAAGGCACCAAAAACACACACTTGGGAAAGGGTACCCTCTATAATAAGTGGTGCTGGGAAAATTGGATATTCATATGCAGAAGATTAAAACTGGGCCCCTATTTCTTACTGTATACAGAAATCAACTCAAGATGGATTAAAGACTTAAATGTAAGACCTGAAATCATAAAAGTCATGAAGAAAACATAGGGGAAACACTTCAGGACATTGATCTAGGCAAAGATTTTATGGCTAAGACCTCAAAAGCACAGGTGACAAAAACCAAAATAGACAAATGGGACTACGTTAAACTAAAAAGCTTCTACACAGCAATGGCAACAGAATGAAGAGATAATCTGTTGAATGGGAGAAAATATTTGCAAACTATTCATCTGACAAGGGACTAAAATTCAGAATATACAAGGAACTGAAGCAACTCAACAGTAAAACAAACAAACAAATAATCCCATTAGAAAATGGGCATGTGATCTGAACAGACATTTCTCAAAAGAGACACATAAATGGCCAACAGGTATATGAAAAAATGCTCAGCACCAGTAATCATTCGAGAAATGCAAATCAAAACCACAATGAGATATCATCTCATCCCAGTTAGAATGGCTATTACTATAAATATAAAAAGTAACAGATACTGGCAAGGATGTGGAGAAAAGGGAACTCATACACTGCGGGCGGGGATGTAAATTAGTACAGCCACTATGGAAAACAATATGGAGATTTCTCAAAAGCTAAAAATAGAACTACCATACAATCCGGAAATCACACTACTAGGTGTTTATCCAAAGGAAAAGAAATCAGTATATGAAAGGGATACCTGCACCTCATGTTTATTGCATCACTACTCACAATGGCAAATACATGAAATCAACCAAAGTGTCCATCAAATGGATGACAGGATAGAGAAAATGTGGTATACATAAATATACACTGTGGAATCCTATTAGGCCATTAAAAAAGGATGAAATTCTGTCATTTGCAGCAACATGGATGGAACTGATGGTCATTACGTTAAGTGAAATGAGCCAGGCACAAAAAGACAAATATCATATGTTCTTACTCACATGTAGGAGCTAAAAAGATTGATCTCATGAAGATAAGAGAGTAGAATGATAGATCCCAGAGGCTGGGAAAGGTATGTGCATTGGGGAGGGTGGTAATGAAGAAAGGTTGGCTAATGGAATGTAAGCATAGGGTTAGATAGAAGGGATAAGTTCCACTCTTCAGTAGCAGAGTAGGGTGCCTATAGTTAGCAACAATGTATTGTATATTTCAAAATAACTAGAAGAGAGGATTTGAAATGTTCCAACACATAGAAATGATAAATACTTGAGGTGATGGAGATATCCTAAATACCCTGACTTGCCCATTACACATAGTATGCATGTAACAAAATTGCCTGTATACCCCACAAATAGATACAAATACCATGCATCAACTTCAATTTTTTTAATTAAAGAAAAAAGAAGAAGTGTGAGGAAGATGTAATAGCTAATTTTATGTGTCAACTTGGCTGGGCCATAGTGCCCGGATATTTGGTCAAATATTATTCTGGGTGTTTCTGTGAAGGTGTTTTTGTGATGAGATTAACATTTAAATCAGCGGACCTTGAGTAAATTACCCTCCATAACATGGGTGGGCTTCATCTAATGAGCTGGAGGTTTGAATAGAACAAAAACTAACCTCCCTTGAGCAAGAAGGAATTCTACCAGCAGGCTGCCTTTGGACTCAGACTCTTTCCTGGATCTCCAGCCTGCCAGCCTACGCCACCTTTCTCTCTCTCTTTCTCTCTCTCTCTCAGATGTATATATACACACCCTGTTGGTTCTGTTTCTCTAGAGAACCCGGGCTAATATCCCTTCCACCTACAGGAGGGAAAGGCCTAAGACTCATAAAAGCACCACTGGCTTTGTCAAGGCTACCAGAAGATTCTGAGTTCAGCCTTACCTCTCTAACAATTTTCATACTGCTCCCTACAGGGACCATGAGATGGGACAAAAACCCTCTCTGGATTCCAGGAAACTCCTGTACAAAAGGAGCCTCCTTCCCGTGGGTAAATGTCACAGGTGGGAGTCAGAAGAGGCCTGCGATGAGGGAAGAGCCATCTGGAGAACCTACTTTGATAACTAACAATGACTGTTGGGCATTGTTCTATGTGCTTTCCTTACATGATGTGTTTAATCAACAAACTCTAGGAAGTAGCTACTATTAACATCCACATTTCACAGCTGAGGACCCTGAGGCCCCATGAACTTAAGTCACTCCTTAACCTGGACCCTACACGATGCTATTCTGCCTGCTGTGCACTGGAAGTTCTACATACTAGGTCTCTTGCTGGTGACAGCCTGTGAGCTAGATGGCATTATCTATGTTGTTCAGATGAAGAAATAAGACACAGAGACATTAAGTAGTTTCATAAGGTCACGCAGCTCATGGTGGCAGAGTCAAGATTCAATTCCAAGTCCTTCTGACCACCGCCCAAGCTCTCTCTAGACAGTTGCACTGTTTCCCACCCGTATTTGTTGCATAGGGAAGACAGTTGCTATGGGGATCTCAGCTGTCCCTGCTACTTACAAGCCTACTGGCCCTTCGGGTGACATTTCACGAAAATTGTTGTCATTAATCGCCATCATCTCAATGATAAGTATACCTGTGTGTGCAGGTTGCCAAGGACTTCCACATACTTCTCTCTCTTGGTCCCCAAGGTGAGCCAGGGCAATTCATAATATCCTTTATTCCACAGGGGCTGGTGGAGGCCAAGCATGAAGGATGGGTGCTAACATTTACTAAGTCCATGCTGTACTTCAAGGGCTTGGGGTTATGATTTAATTCTCACCACAGTCCTGTGAGATGACATAGCTGCCTCCATTTTACAGGTGAGGAAACAGCACAGAGAATATCCAGTGCCAGGTGAGATCATAGAATTTTCCTAGAGGTTGTTCAAATTCTTTGCACTGTCCCACTCCCTGTCACTCCTGGTATCTTCCATCCACTTCACCTTCCCTTCCTTTTAAGGAAGTGCCCTGAAGTCTCCCCTTTCAAATTCCAATTCCTAATTTTGGTTATCTCAATTCATTCTTGAGAAGAAAACGTTCAGAATGAATTAATCCTCAGGAAGAGCAGAGAGACTGCTAGCCTCTCCCTGGGGCTTTGCAGAGAGGAGGTGCTTTCAACCTGAAGCGCCTCCAATTTTGGAATCGGGGCCATGGGACTGTGCAACCTGGAGCTGTGGCTAGGGCAGCATCTCTGTGCCACTTCTCCCCACCCTCACCCCATCCCCACCTCCCATCTTAACATCCTGTGAGACCCCCAAGCCATAACCCAGAGGTCAATCATCACCCCTCCCTCTCCATTCCCACAGGTCCAATCCAGGACCAGTTCTGGCAGGGTACACCTGTCAGACTCTTCCAGAAGCTGCAGTCCTGCCCTAGGACCACCGTGCCTCCCTAGGATTGCCCCACAACCTTCCCAAGGCCACCTCATACTGTTTACACCTCACAAGCACCTACTCCCTCTGCCCTCTTGCTTGCAGTACTGGTCACTCTCTGACCCTGCCCAGGCCCCCAGGCCCCCACCCTCTCTACTGCCACCCCTCTGCCTGGCCTTTCACCTTGGAATTAATTCAGCGTCAATCTCCTCCACTAGACTGGAGCCTTCATAAGAGCAGGAGACACAGCTGTCTTATTACCATTATATCCCCAGGGCCTAGCACAGCGCCTGGCATAGAGAAAGGGCTTAATAAACATTTGTTGGGTAGACGAATGAATGATTGAGTAACTGAATGAATGAGTTAGTAGTATTATGGCACAGTCTTTTAACATCTTGTACTTTTTGCCCCCTGCTTTTTTTTTTTTTTTGAGATGGAGTCTTGCTCTGTCGCCAGGTTGGAGTGCAATGGTGCCATCTCGGTTCACTGCAACCTCCGTCTCCTGGGTTCAAGCGATTCTCCTGCCTCAGCCTCCTGAGTAGCTGGGACTACAGTCATGCACTACCATGTCCAGCTAATTTTTGTATTTTTAGTAGAGATGGGGTTTCACCATGTTGGCCAGGCTGGTCTCAATCTCTTGACCTTGTGATCCGCCTACCTCAGCCTCCCAAAGTGTTAGGATTACAGGCGTGAGCCATGGCGCCTGGCCTTGCCCCCTGCTTCTTTAACCCCAATGAGTTTCTCCAGGGCCTTCAAGGATCGAGGCAGGGGCTGGCTGTGTGGCTTGGCCTGCTCTCCACCATCAGCCAGGTTCAGCCAACTGTCACTCGATCAGTTTCCCTATCTAACCCTTAGAATGCCCCATCAGCCTTCTACTCTCTTCCTTCCCTCTGCTCTCTGGTGGGGAGAAACAGTTTAATACATCCCCCTTCCTTGAATACAACTCTCCCCGCCCGACCCCTTCCTCAACACTGAGCCTCACCTCACACCCACATCTGCATGGCCCTGCCCAAATTTCCTGGGGCCACACTGGATTCTATTTACTCTTCCTTCCTCGGGTCTGACCCTCATTGAGGCAGCTATGAGCTGTAATCTAAGGGATTAAGCATGTGGCTGAGAACTTCGGTGGCCAGTGCCCTTGATCTATGTCTCCCTAATGGGCTGCTTCCCCAGAATGGCAGGTAATAAAAGTGCTTTTCATTGTTGTTCTCCAACACTTGGTATTTTCTCAGTTCTCTGCTACAGAGTCCAACTGCAATTGATTAAAATTTTAGACACACATAACAAGGTAATGTTCATGTTTGTGGGAAGACTAAAGTGCTGAGATCAATATTGTTGTGCTAGGACCTAATCTCTGGACCTGCGTGTCCAGCCCATGGCTCTGTGGGACAGTCAGCAACCTGGTCACAGGCCCTCCGGAAGACACGCACCTCACAAATCTGAGTCTTGGGCTAAGGCCAGGATTATGTGTCCTATTTTCTGACAAAGACATAGGCGTGGTCACAGGCAGCAGAGCTTTGCAACCCTTAAACAACACAAAAAAACTTCTGCAATTTTCCTCCAAAGGAAAGGGAAACGATAAGAACACAAACAGTTGCTTCTCAAAACAGCCCTTAGTTATCTCAGTGAATTGGAAGTCATTGGTGTCAACATCATCAAAAAGCAGGCACTGAGTGCTCTTGGCAAATACTGCCCCCAAAAGACTCTCTCTAGGGGAATTTATGGAGCAAAGAAGGAACACCAATGTGTTAGGTTTTGCATACTTTTGACTTGTTCTAATTTTTACAATAAAAAGCATGTTTTGTTTCTATAATTAAAAACAAATCATTTCCCTCCAAATGCTTTCCCCTTGAGGCATAGAATCGACGAACTGCAGGATCTCAAGGAGCCATAGAGCCCTCGGAGATCATCTAGCCCAACTCTCTCTTTGACAGAGGAGGAACCTGGGCTCACAAAAAAAAAAAAAAAAAAAAAAAAGGGACTCTTCCAAGATCACACAGCTCAAGGTCACACACCAGACAGAGGACTTTGGAATCCATTTTCCAGACACATTCATTTATGAAACTAATTGTTCCACAGCTAGTCCAATTGGAGCATGGGCTGCTACAGAAAGTGTGGCCTCAAATTTCCCCAAGAAAAAAGGAAGAGGCAATGACTGGTGTGCTAAAAAACTGAGTCTGACCATCCTGAGCAGGGGCTTGTTAAAGCTCAATAACTGAGTGGGAAAATGCTGAGCCCCCTGGGATGAAAAAGCAATCTCTGCCTATGTGTCTACCGATATTCCTATATTCCATCATCTGTGTATTGGGAGAGAGAAAAAAAGCATTTGAGTAAAAGAAACGGTATCACATGAACGAGGGTGGGGAAGGGTGGGAAGGGTGGGGGGTGGGCAGGTCAGGCAATTCTATGGCTTCTCCTTTCTCCAGCTCCAGGGAGAAAAGTCCAAGTTGCAAGAAGACAAGAGAGTATGAAAGGAGACAGGCCCCTGGAGGCCCCTTGGAAACTGTGGAAGGAAGACACATGGCAACTCAAAGGGCTGGAGCATGATCTTCCCCTACAAGCCAGAGTAAATGAGGGAGACGAGGGAGTCCCTCTGGGGAGGTAAAGCACACACGTAATCACTCATGAGAAAGGCTGCATGAGCGCCATGAAGCCTGGACAACATCCCACTATTTTTTCCTATTGTTTGCTGGTGTCTAATGCTGGCTCCCCAAAAATCACCAAAGCAACCTGTTGATAAGAAACAACTGTATTTATTCGTACTTCAGGGAGAGTGCTACTTCCACTGAGTCTTAGGGGTGTCCAGGAAGGAGTCAGACAAAGTCAAGGAATGTATTGTATCGGGATTTTGAAGTCTGCTTGAAGGTGAGTCTTTAAATTGGGTGAGTTCCGGGTTAGCTTATCTGGGATTTTCTTGAGTTCCCCTTCCTGGTCCAAGATGGCACCCACGGCTGCAGGTGACATTCCCTCATACAAACGCACTCAGATATAGGAAAAAGCAAGTATTTGGTATTTTTTTTTTTTTTATGAATGAAGGAAACATTCCCAGATGTCCTCCCAGGCTCCCCTTTCCATCTCATTGGCTAGGGTGAAGTCATATTCCCACGTCTCAGCCAATCACTCCAAAAAGAAAGGAATTCGCATAATTGGCCTAAACTCCTGAGGTAGATTCCAACTCTGATTCCATTTCTAAATTTCTAAGGTTCTTTCCAGTTCGAGAATCCTAAGTTTTGTAAGTAGCCACTCCTTTTTCAAAAAGCTGCTTTTCTGACTTATTTATAGCCCAATTTTCCTATCCCACTCCCTGCCTTTGAGGCTGCAGTTTGCCCCTGGTGACACGTTTACCATGTGAACACTGCAAACACAGTCCCGATGAGCTGGGTACAGGCCCAGACAGTAAGGGCAGGCAGCTAATTGCAGTTTTACCCTCTCCCTCAGCTTCCCTACAAAAAAGAAATAAAAGGATGTTGGGAAGCAAAGTCTGAGCTGAGAAAATGTTGACTGCAGAGAGTATACTGTTTTGGATTCTCTATGGACCCCAGATCAGCATATACTTGATGGGCTGATCTCTCCAATCTGTCTAGGACTTCTGCAATAACCCGAAATAACCAGAGTTATCCTAAACTAACCCAAGCCAGCAGCCTAAAACCAAATCTGCCTTAGTGCCCAGGCCCTGGATGCCAGCACTTAGAGAAAGGGCAGCCTGAGCCTTTGGCTTTCACTGTGTATGACAGAGCCCTGCCTCCCAGTAAGACCCACACAGTGAGGATTCTCACAACATAGGAGAGCACAGGTCAGATTCCGGGCAAGCAAACAATCAAAGGCAAATGTCCACCATGTGGTTTCAGAGGCTCTAGCTCTCCCCTCCCAGCCACCACCCTTCACCCTCTGCCCACTCACTCCCAGCACCACTCCCTGTGTTCTCAGACTGAGAAATGTATCCACATGACACACTAGCAACCCACTTTCATCAAGCAGCAAGCACGGAAGGAGGAAGGCAGAACTCTTGGTTGGCCATAATTTCTCATCCACAGAATGAAGAGGAAGAATGGAGCATCTGAGCACACTACATGACAAATGTGGAAGCTGGAAAACCAGCGTGGTTGGCTGCACGGAGGGGGCGTGAGGACTGGCATCAAGTAGATTTGCCCTGTTGCCGATGGCATACTGCCAAGGGGTGTTGGGTTGGCGGGCATCCATCCTGCGCCCAGTCACTGAAGCCCTGAGTGTTCCAGACCCAAGCTAGGGGCAAGGGAGGTGACAGAGAAGACAGACAGTGTGATCTGCTCTCAGACACGTCCCTGGAGCCCTGCTGGGGAGGTACAGCACACAGGCAATCACTCATGAGAAAGGCTGCATGGGCTCCATGAAGGCTGGACAACATCCCACTGAATCATTACTGGTTCTCCAGCCCCTAAAATAAAATTTAATCTTCATTGATTTCTTACTAGGAGCCCAGCTCCATGCTGTTTTCTACATGTGTGATTTCATTTAACCTAACTGTATGAGTCAAGTTCTCCAGAAAAACAGAACCAATAGGGGATATATAAAAAGAGATTTAGCATAAGGAATTGACTTATACAGTTATGGAGACTGGCAAGTCCAAAATCTGCAGAGCTGATGCTCCGGTTCAAGTCAGAAGGATGACAGCTGCCATAGAACCAGGAAGTTCTGATAAAGGCCACCAAACAGGAAGAATTCTCTCTTACTAGGGGGAGGGTCAGACTTTTGTTCCACACAGGGCTTCCACTTACTGGATAAAGCCCACTCACCTTATTATTAATTTTGGATGAGATTAACATTAAATGTTACAAAAATACCCACAATAATGTATGACCCCATACCTGGGCACCCCATGACCCAGGAAAGTTGACACATACAATTAACCTTCAAACTTACAAATCTCCTAGTATTATTTAGAGATGAGTTTATTGAGACCCAGCATGAAGTGGAGACCCAGGATTTGGAACAAGAGACTCTGATTCCAGAACTTGAAGCCTTAACCATTATACTATACTACCTCTAGCTCCAGGCATACGGCAGATGCTCAATATGTCTTTTGTTGAATAAATGAATGAAGTACTGAAGAATGATGTAAGCAAAGCCCTGTGGTTGAGGTGACTAAGGGAAGCTTTCATGAATTTTACTAGGTTGCTATTTCTAGAGTGGACAGGGAGGTTGGGAGAAGGAGATGGGTGGAGACAGAGGCTAAAGTGGCCCCATGATCCCCACCTCTTGGTGCCCACGCCCTGATGTAATCCCTACCTTTTGAGTATCAGCAGGAATTGTGACTTGATGCTAAGCAATAAAGTATAACAAAGGTGACAGGTGTTGCTTCTGTGATTACATAATGTGAGCTTGTAAAGTCCATCTTATTAGAAGAGTCTCTCTCTCACCGGCTTTGAAGAAGCAAGCATTCATGGTGAGGAGGCTCATGTGGCAAGGAACTCAAGGCAACTGCCCACAACCAGCTAGAAACTGAGGGCAGCCTCCAGCCAACAGCCAACAACAAACTGGGGGCCTTGGTCCGATCACTTGCAAGAGCCTGAATCTTACCAACATATGCGAAGTTGGGAAGCAGATCCTTCTCTAGCTGAAGCTTGGATTGAGACCACAGTCCTGGCTGACATCTTCATTGCAGCCTTTCAGAGGACCCAGCTAAGCCACACCTGAATTCTTGACCCACAGAAATTATGAGATAATAAGTGTGTATTGTTTAAAGGTGCTAAGTGTATGGTAATATTGTTACTCAGTAATAGACAGCACAGCCTCATTGGCAGAGAAAACCGCAGAAGCCAAGAGCTGGAGTTGGAAAGGTATAGAGAACATCAGTCCATGCTTGTTCCATGTGGCTGAAGTCGCAGGAGGTGGAGGTTGGAAAAGTGGGTTGGTGCCAGACAGTGGTGGCTTTTGAAGACAGAATGAGTTGTCTGGGCTCTGTCCTGTGGGAAAGGAGTTTCTGGTGATGGCTAATCCCGACAGTGCTCCATGTGGGAAGTGGGGAGGTCCCTTTGAGCAGCCCTCAAATCACACATTGGTGAATGTCTACCTGCAAGTCTGGTCCAGGTCTCTGGGGCTTCCAAATGAAGCTCTGGCCAAGATCCTGGGATAGAAAACCCCAAGTCACACTTTGTGACTTTTTGACTCAAGTCAGCTTGTGGTTGGGTGCAGGTCAGAACCTAGAGCCCCTGGAGAACAAGGACACCTCTGAGTTGTGTTGACTCCCTCAACCTCCCCTCTGTGCACTCAGCTCAGGACCGGACCCACAGTCAGTGCCCAAAAGGACTCCTGGAACCGTCGGTGAAGCAAAGTGGCTCAACCTCAACCTGCAGTAACATCAGCTCACTCCACAGCCAGTGGAGAAACAGCCATGGCACTTTAAAAATCACTGTAGGGGATACAAGTGTATGGTAAATAACTCATGGGGTTTAAAACTCAAGAGTCTGTAGATGGATTAAAAAAAAATGATCTTATCAACTGGAAAGGATATTTAGTGAAGCCCCTTAGTGGGGTGTCTTTCCCACTGTAATACATTAGTTGAATGATTAAAAATCCCTTAGCTTGGTGAGGGCCCCAAGAGGCAGAAGGTCAAACGCATCTGCCTGGCATTGAGACATCGTGGGGGAGCTTCAGCTCCTGGGAGAAGGAAGCTGCTCAGAGGTGAATTGGGGTCCAGAAAAGAAAGAGCTGCCACGTACCTCGTATTTGGCCAAATGACTATTTGGAGAATGGTCAGGAGTGTGGTTCACTGGTTCTGATGGTCCTGGACCATTGATCTAGAGGAAAGTTCTGGTGTGGAAGAGAGACCAGGCCAGGATAGAGAGAAAGGTTATGGGAGACAGTGCAGCAGCTCGGGAACCACAACCCCACGGACATTTAAAACAGGAAGTCCTCCAAGACCAGAAATCACCAGAGAGTCCAGCCAATGCTCGGAGGAACAAAACACCCAATGGCAAACCAAGGCCACATTCCAACCATTCCAGTCACTGCCCCAGGTTCCAGAAAGAAAACAACTTTAAAGGGCATCCCAGAGGGAAGAATTTCATTCAGCCTACAGATACCTCCAGACTTTGGCACCAGGCTGGGCATAAGCCATGTCGTGGGGTAAGATAAGGCTCCTGTCCTCCTGGAGCTCCAAGGTCAGTGGGCAGACAGCAGGAAGACAGTGACAGCTCTAACAGGAATCTGTCCAGTGTCCTCAGAGCACAGAGGAGGGAGGAGAGAAGCTGCCCGAGCAGAAGCAATTAGAACAGGGCCAAGTGCCACCAAGCAGACAAGGGTGGGGAGGACAACCCAGGCCAGGCAGCTACACAAGCCAAGTGGACCAAGACAGAACGCCATGGAAAGTGCACAGTGGAGATGAGGCTGGAAGCATGGCTTCGGGCCAGACTGAATCCCAAATCATATTTCTGAACAAGTCAACTGAGGAAGATCTCTGGCTCCTTCCTGAGTTGTCATCTACTCTGAGAGAAGAGTTTGGAATAGAAGCACAAATGTCCAAGAAATAGCTCTTGACTTCCCCAGGTACACGTTCCTCTTGGGCTGCCTCCATTAAGTTCTGGCACTATCTTCTTCATTGGGTCTCCCCTTGAATGTTGATTTCCTGCTGAAAGAGAAGCATCGGAGGCCTTTGATGGGGAGTGGACCCTGTTGTCTTACCCTTGTCACTCAAGGATCTTCTACTTCCTAAGACAATGAGAGTTCCTAAAACCCTTATTCTGGCGTTCCCTGCCCTCCACATGCTGGCCCCAGCTTCCTGTCCAGGGCGGTCTCCACCCCACCACTTCCCTCCCTATGGTGATCTTCTGCTCCAGAGCCTCCAGATCACTACAGCTCCGTCCACGCCTCTCCAGCTCCTGCTCACAGTTCTTTTCCCTGCCCCAATTCCACACACCTAAACACCTAAATGCCCATCTGTGTTAGTCAGGGTTCTCCACAGCAACAGAACCAGTAGGATGTGTGTATGCATATATATCTATACAGAGAAAGAGAGAGAGAGAGAGAGATTTATTTTGAAGAATTGGCTCATGTGATTTTGGGGACTGGCAAGTCCAAAACCTACAGGGAAGGACAGTAGGCTGAAGACCTAGGAAAGAGTTGGTGTTGCAGTTTGAGTCCAAAGGTACTCTAGAGGCAAAATTCCTTTTTTGTCAGGGAATATCAGACATTTCCCTTAAGGCCCTCAACTGATTGAATGAGGCTCGTCCACATTATGGAGGATTATCTTTACTCATAGTCTGCTGAGGACCAAATAACTAGACACCATAACCTAGCCAACTGACACATGAAATTAGCCATCATACTATCCTCCAGGGCTCAGCTCAAATTTAACCTCCTCCTCCAATTCATTCTCACTTTCAACTGAAAATTCTTGTCCCCTCCTAAATTGCCATAGTCCTGCATCCAGCTCTTCTCTTGGGACATTTAGAATTTGCTTCCCTATAGTACAATGATTTATATCTTTGTATTTGTTTTCCTACAAGACTGTGGGCACTGGAGTCAATCAAATCCTATTGCACCACTTAATAAATAGCTATATGACCTTGGGGGGGTTACTTAAACTCACTAAGTCTTGGTTTCTGCAAAACATGGAGATGATATAATACTTACCTTAAAGAATCCTTGAGATTTTCATGAGACAATGGATGCAAATTACTTAGCACAGCACCTGGTACATACTGAGTAATCCACTCACTTATTCATTCGTTGAGCACATATTACATGCCAGAAGTGAATGTGACAGACCAAGCCACTGCCCTCATGGGCAGAATTATATAAAAAGTAAATAAATGAATTTTTAAAATCTAACATAAGATATTAACAAGTACTTTGAAAAAAATAAACTAGAGGCTGGGCGTGGTGGCTCATGCCTGTAACCCCAACAATTTGGGAGGCTGATCACTGGAAAGTGTGACTTTCCAAGTGCCCAAGCCAAGGCAGCATTTGTGGGCACCCACAGAAGGACCCCGTAGAGCAGGAGCTCTGTTTCACTCTTCCTAAACCGGATGTTTCTGTTTACTAAACAGTCTTCAGCTGCTCATTGTGCACAGAACAAAGTAGTCAGTGAAGGTCTTTTCAGGACACAGGTGGCCATGCAAATGGGGTAATGGAGCAGAGACAAAGGTGTGGGAGGGTTGAGGAATGTTGAAGAACCCCAGAGCTGGCAGCAATGGGGACCTAAATGGGCAGTGAAACTTCCTCTCTACTAAAAACACAAAAATTAGCCAGGCGTGGTGGATGCCTATGGTCCCAGTTACTCAGGAGGCTGAAGTGGGAAAATCGCTTTAACCCGGGAGGCAGAGGTTGCAGTGAGCCCAGATCATGCCACTGCACTCCAGCCTGGGCAACAGAGCAAAACTCCATCTCAAAAGAAAAGAAAAGAAAAGAAACTAGGATAAAGGATAGAGGTTTGAGGAGTAAGGAGGAGAGATCTAGTTTAGCAAAGACCTGAATTAAGAGAAGGAGCCAGCCATGCAAGACCTGGCGGAAGAACATTTCTGGCAGGACCAGCAGGAATCAGTCTGAGTTAATTTAACTTGTAACCCAGGGGCCAGGTCCTTCCTTTCCTCTGCCCCTCAGACTGTGTCTTCTGAGCTAGGGGAAACTGGAGAGGTGAACCTTATCTTCAATCTACTCAGGACTTTGCCTTCAGATAGATGATCCTCGGCACCCAGGAACCCATGGTAATGGAGGCCACTGGCCATCACTGATCAGGGAGACTTCCCTTATCTGTTCCAAATGCTGCCTCGCCTGCTTCACTGCCTCATCTTCTCTAGTCTCCACTGAAGGTTTAAGTATTTCTGTACTCAAGGGTCATTGTCACTGTCATGTGCCACACAGAGTCAAAGAAGGGAGTGAGAGTTCTCAGGAGAGGGTACCCCAGGCCTTTGGAAACTAGTGATCCAACTTTCCCACACGTATCTCCCTTCTTCCCTAGCTCTCTGCTTTCTTTCTCCCTTCCCGCAGCCCTCTCCCTCCAGTGTTTCTCAACCAGGCACGGTATTGTCCTTCCAGCCCATCCTAGGAGTGCTTGGAAGAGGAATAAGCCATTTCTAATGGTCACAATGACTGGGAGACTCTACTGGCCTTTAGTGGACTGAGATCAGGAACACAATCCACCCTAGAATGTACAAGGTGATACCACATAATAAAGAATTGTCCTGCCCAAAAGGTGAATGCAGACATGAACCTCTCAACATCCCTTCAAATGTTACCAAATCCCCTTCTTCCCTACCTGGATTCTGTCCTTTATCTCTTGAGGAAAAAATCAAGTCTCAGTCTCCCAAGTACCACAGTGTGTCTTGTCCATTGGACAGCCTCACATGTGCAGTGTCAGTGCCTTCCATCCCCAAGTGGCTCTAACTGCTCCACCAAGAGAGGAAGAGCAACTCTGAGTACCTGCGGCTCCCTCAAAGGGAGGGGTCAGCTCTAATCCTGTGTCTGGGCCAGTGGAGAAAAATGGTGGAAAGGGCTTCCAAGCTGGGCTGTGTGTGGTGATTCTCCCCTGAAGTAGCTAGAATCAAACACTTCTCACCACTGAGGAGATACATGTCCTTCCAAGTGCTACCCTTCTAGATGAGAAACATATATCACCCCTACTAACGCTTCCTCATTCCAGCTCTGACTTCCATTACAAACTTCCCGTATGAACTTGACAGAGGTCCAAATTCATCTCCGTCAAAGGTAATAGCCATGGTGGTGGAAGAGGCAGATTCTCAGTTTGCCTTGCCATTTATCATCATCATCATCACCACCACCACCATTAATTATTACTATTATTAACCATATGAGGCCTTGCACAGAGGCAGACACTGGTGGGAGTTCTGTCACTGGAGGGTCCTAACTGCATGGGTGATTGTGTGGAAAAGATGGGTCAAGGCTGTGGTCCTTTGAACAAATGTCCTGGAGCCAAACTGACTTCCTGATTTGCTTAATGCGCTGCCTAATGCTTGACTAAAAGTGCTCAAGAAAAATCCTGTCAAGGAGAGGAAGGGTGCCAGGGGCACTGGAAGGGCTCATTTTTTATTCTTTAACTTAGGGGAATTGGCAGGAAAGGGGGTGATGACTACTCCCTGCAGAAAGCAAAGATCCAGATGGCTCCTGAGAGCCAGCTGGGAAAAGTTGCTCCTTGGCAGCCTCATTCTCCAGCATGACTTTCCAAATGCCCAAGCCAAGGCAGCATTTGTGGGGTGCCCACAGCAGGACCCGTTAGAGCAGGAGCTCTGTTTCACTCTTCCTAAACCGGATGTTTCTATTTACTGGACAATCTTCAGCTGCTCATTGTGCACAGAACAAAGTAGTCAGTGAGGGTCTTTTCGGGACACAGGTGGCCATGCAAATGGGGTAACGGAGCAGAGACAAAGGTGTGGGAGTGTTGAGGAATGTTGAAGAACCCCAGAGCTGGCAGCACCAGGGACCTGAATAGACGTGGAAAGGAGTGATTGCTAGCACCCTGAAAGTGAGCTGTGGACAGAGCCATTGACAGAGGCTGTGGCCAAACCACAGTCCAGCAGGATAAGAATCAGGGAAACAAATGCCTCGGTCTCAATATCTTCTTGCTGGCCAAAGGCAAAGAGCATGGGAACCCACTGATGCAACCTGTACAGGACAGCCTCCTGGCTACAGAGCAGGAAGCATGGGTTCTTTTACAAACCACTCCAAAATGTAGTGCCTTAAGACAGTAACCATTGATTTAGCCCTTGGTTTTTCAGTCTAGCAATTCAGCAATTAAAGCTGGGCTCAATTGGACAGTTCTTCTCGTCTGCTGTAGGCTGATCTTGGCTATCCCAGCTGGGCTCACTCATGTATCTGCAGTTGATTGGCGAGTTATCTAGGACCAGTCACTTTAGAATGGCTTTATTGGAGATGGTTAGAAAGATAGGGGCCTCTCTTGACATGGATCTCTCACTCTCCAGAGTGCTAGCCTGGACTTGTTTATAAAGCAGCCAAACAGTTTCAAGAATAGCAAGCAGGCAAGCCCCAAAGTACAACCACTTTTCATACTTCTGCCTACATCACACTTGCTTCTGTCCACTTGGATGAAATAAGTCACATGGTTATCACCAAATCAAGGGTTAGAAACACAGATTCTGGCTGGACATGGTGGCTCATGTTTGTAATCCCAGCACTTTGGGAGGCTGAGATGGGGCAATCACCTGAGGTCAGGAGTTCAAGACCAGCCTGGCCAACATGGTGAAACCCCATCTCTACTACAAATACAAAAAGTAGCTGGGCATGGTGGCAGGTGCCTGTGATCCCAGCTATTCAGGAGGCTAAGGCAGGAGAATCACTCGAACCCAGGAGGCAGAGGTTGTAGTGAGCTGAGATCACACCACTGCACTCCAGCCTGGGCAACAGAGCATGACTCCAACTCAAAAAAAAAAAAAAAAAAAGGAAAGAAAAAAGAAAGAAAAAGAAAAATAGATTCTATCACTTGAGAGGAGGGGAATAATATGTGGCTAGTGGCTAGTTTTCAACCTATAGTCTGTGCTGCAGCCACAGTTGCTCACATTCCTCCCACATGCAAAATATGTTCCACCATATCCCAGGACCTCGAAACCTGGATCCTTTGAATCTGGGATTATACCTATGGCAGTTGGTTTTTGCTGCATAATAAACCACCCCAACATTTAGAATGTTAAAACAACAACCATTTTTTAGCTCACAGTTCTGCAGCTTGGCAATTTGGGCTGAGCTCAGCTGGGCAGTTCCGCTGCTCTGGGCCAGGCCCCACTGACCTCTGCTAGCACTCACTCAGGCATCTATGGTCGGCTGAGTGCCAGACAGGGAGCTTCAGTGCTTCTCCATCCACATAGCCTCTTAGCCTTCAGCATGCTCATTCATGTGGCAGCAGGATTCCAGGAGCAGCAAGAGAGGACAAACACCAGTGCACAATCATTTTTCAAGTCTCTGCTTATGCAGAGACAACTGCTGACATCCCATTGACCAAGCAAGTTACATGTCAGAGCTCAGAATCAGAGTGGGAGAGCAGTCAAAGTTACAGCACAAGGGGGCATGGATCCAGGAGGGGAATAACTAAGGATGGGTTTGCAAACAGTCTACCACCGTGGAGTGGAGACTAGATCTAGTGAGACAGACAATAGGCATCTCCCAGATCTAAAGTCCATAAAATGACACTCAAGTCTGTTCATAATGGGAACCACCTGTCTCCCCAGCGTCAACTCTCTCTAACCCCAACCACACCCTGTGTACTTTGCATCTGCCAAACTGACCTCTTCACAGTCTCATGTATCTGCCCTGCCTTTTTCATCTTCCTGCTCACTGTTCTCTAGATTATTCCACATCTTTGCCTGACCAAATCCTGTATATCCTACTTGATCCAATTCAAAGCCACCTTCTCCCAGACATCTCTTCTAACATCCCATTCCCATCCCCTTCCCTCTCTCCCAACACCACCGAGCTGGACAGGACTCTGAATTCCCACCTACAATTTCTAGAGCCCCCTCTGTGCCTCTTTTCAGGCACCTAGCATTGTGCACTTATCTGCAGGTGGATGTTCTCTCCTTTCTTGGACTGTGAGCCCCCATAGGGCTTGTGTGACTCATCCTTTATCCCTCCTCTGCCCTATTGCCCAGCACACACTAAATGTCCTATTGACCTGAGGAGGTCAGTACTGGCAAGCCAAAGACTGCAGAGCAGACGATGCAACAGAGCCAAGGAACGCCCTTCAGAGACGACCCAGCCAGGAACTCCAAGAAGTGACTAACAGGAAGTGTCAGAGAAGAGCATGGAAGAGCAGGATTTGGGAGACAAGAAAGAGCAGGGCTTCGGGCTTGCCACAAGATAACCTGGGCCCTGAAGTCAGAGTCACGGGAAGACTGACCTCCACTCCATCTGAGGAAGAACTTCCCAGGAGAAATGCCCAGATTCAGAATGGGCTGGCAAGAAAAAGGGTGAGCCATCCCTCTACTGGCAGTGCATAAGCATTCCGGTTAACTTCCGAGAGTGTTTTTGTGGGGGCCTTATTCTATTTGCATTTGAGGTGTGCACATTAATAATTCTTTCATTAGACTCACGTTGCACCTCGGCATGCGGAGTGTGCATTCATGGGCTCACAAATGAAGGGGTTTAATGAGCCGGCAGCTCTCCCCGCAAGGCAAGCCTGCACGGAGCTTGGCAGCAGGCCCATTCCCTCGGAGTCGGCTGGGCACAGCACATCATGTATCGCCGGCAAACTGGCTTTGTGGTTTCATTGGGGGTGGTAAGTGTGGGAGGGGGAAGTAGATGTATGGGGTAAGTGTTACTCTGAAAGAATTCTAAAATGTGAGAGAATGCCATTCCAGTGAATTTCCTACCACACACACCTGAACACCCTTGAGGGATGGGACATCCCTGCTCCTGTCAGAAACCAGGCTAAGCCCGGCGGTGCCTCTCACCGAGGGTAGGTGGAGGATGTAACTAGACGGCCCTTCCCTAACACAGATACTCTTTGACCAGCCCAACTTCCTTGTGTTCTAAGTGGTGGAACAGTGCCCCAGAGAGGGGATGTGGCCTCCCTAAATGCTAAGATGAGCCAGGACTCCTGCTCCTGGACCCAAGTGCCAGGACTAAAAGACTAGAGGGGGAACTCACATAGGGGAAAGGTGGCCTTAGGGCAGGCAGTAAGCCAAGAACCCCTCCCCAGGAGCTAGACCTAGAGTGATTCTTCAGTCCCTCCCAGTAATGTCCCTGGGAATAAAACTCCCCATCTCCCGACGCCCTTCTCCATATATCCAAACCCTGCACATCCCACAAGGCTCACCTCAGATGCCAGCTCCTCCTTTCATCTTCCCATCAAACACCCTGACTCTAACCAGACGTGAGCTCTCTGGCCTCTTGGGGACTCTGCACTTCTTCGTGGCTCAGGTCAGACTGCATCTGGAATTACAGTTAGATGTGCGTATACCTTCTTGATGACCCCTGACCATGAATTCCTTGGGCTTATCTTGCTCCTTCTCCTGACTCCCTCGCTCAATGCCCAGCCTAGGACCTGACTCAAATGCATTCAACAAACATAGGCTGGATTGCTGACATCCCTTTGCTTTTTGCCCACTAGCATTACAAGACCACATTGCTTACTGTTAGCCAGCACCAGGGCCTTCCCCACAAAGCAGACATACCTCCCTGTCTCCTTTCCACTCCTTTTGGATGAACAAGAACAGCCTCTTGGGCCTCCTTATTGCAAACTTCCTGGACACCCACCACTGTCTCAGATAATCACCAGGGCTGAGGGGCATTCTCCAAAGCCCAGGAGGCCCTCAGCAGATAGGGTGTTGTTTGATGGACAGCTTTCCCTCCTGCGAAGCCCTGGTGAACAGCTCTAATGTCACCAGCAACTGCCATCTGACTCCCTAGCACTGGCTGGAAGTCTTTTCCTATTTGCCCCCAGGAATGCCAAACTCAGTGAGCTGAGCTCTTCTTACAGCTGTCTGACTCCTTTGCATCAAACGTTCCTCCTGAGATTGTAAGAACTAGAATGACTAGTTCCAGCCACTCACCTTCTTCTGCCTATGAGGAAGAATCCAATTAATGCCAAAATAGCCTATACTGTTCCAAAAGTCTGGCCTTTTCCAAAAACCCTAGCTCTTTCCACATAGAAGCTCAAGAAGCTCCAGAAGAAATTCAGTGTTCTCCTCAAAAGCAGACACCAACTTGGTGGACCATAGGTGCATCCTGCAGAATCCCTAACAAGTAAGTGATTCAGAATGGAGGGGCTGAAAGAGAAGCAAATAGCCCCATGAGCCTGAGCCAGAGAAGCGGATGCTTGCAGACCTTGGAGAAAGTTTTCACCACCCTCATCAGCCCCATGGTTTCCCATTGTCTACAAAAAAGTTAGATTATTTTGTTCAGGATTCAGACACTTCACATCATGACTCCTATCATTCTAGTCTCATCTCCTTCTAAACTTCCAAGCCACTAGCCCCCTTGGAGCATTCATGCCTTTCAAATACACCCAACCCATTCCATTTACATGTTTTGTTCCAGCTACTGAAACATCTTTTATCTTAGGTTGGATTCTCAGACCCTTAGACAAGGATTCAAGTGCAAGTATATTTGGGACAGAAAAAACCAGCAGGATAGTGGGGAACAAAAAGAAGTCAATAAAGGGTACTTTTTTCAGCAGGTTCCCATTGTAGCAACTAACAGTTGATCCTACCTGGGAGACAGTGTAGGGCTCACTTCAGAATTGTCCTCAGCCAAGAGTAGAGAGAGGAAGTTGTGGGTATTTGTCCACCACTCCCATCAGTCACAGGTGTGGGTTTCTGCTGGGCGGGAGGGACATGGACTCTTCGGCATGCAAGTTCAGCTTGCACCAGTGAAAAGCCAAGGGGACACAGGCAGTGGGCCAAGGGGACTGCTCCCCCTTTACGTCCCTCCTCCTTTCCCCACCACCAATTTTTAGTTTACCCAAATGACCCACTCATCAGGGTTCAATGCCATCTCCTCCCAAAAGCTTTTCTAACCTTTCATCAGAACCAATGACTCTTTCCTTTGGTTTCCACAAACAATCAGAGTACAACTGTGAGAAAAATCCTTTAGGTTTTGCCCTTCACTCTGCTTAAGAGTGAAAGTCTTAATTGACAACTGGGCAGAATGGTGTTGGCTCGGCCGGGCACGGTGGCTCATGCCTGTAATCCCAGCACTTTGGGAGGCCGAGGCAGGCAGATCACGAGGTCAGGAGGTCACAAGGTCAGGAGATCGAGACCATCCTGGCCAACATGATGAAACCCTGTCTCTACTAATAATACAAAAAATTAGCTGGGCATGGTAGCACGCGCCTGTAGTCCCAGCTACTCGGGAGGCTGAGGCAGGAGAATGGTGTGAACCCGGGAGGCAGAGGTTGCAGTGAGCCCAGATTGCACCACTTCACTCCAGCCTGGGCAACAGAGTAAGACTCTGTCTCAAAAAAAAAAAAGAAAGAATGGTGTTGGCTCTCGTTCTCATTCCTTGATTTATTTCCTTTCTGCTTTGCATGAGGTGGTGTCTGTGACCCATGTACTCATAGCAAGTCTTTGAACCCATCAACATTAGAAATTAGAAAATACCTCTCAAAAAGTAGCATTGATTCTGTTGCCTAAATATATTATTGCAAAAATAAAAATGTAAATGATGTCATTTGAAGCAGTGCATGGTTATTGCTCTTATAATACAATAGTAAGTCTTATTTGCATAAAGAGATATCTACGGTCATATAAAAGTAAGAATGAATACCTAAATCCAAACTGCTCCTTCAAGTTACCTGGAACTGTGATATTTGCATACACCGAACCATCTACTCTTGTTCTGAAGAGGAGAGAATGAAAACTAAAGGAAACAAAGAATCAAAGAAGCCCTGAACCCACGGTGAGTGGAACCCTGAAGTGACCGGAGGACAGACTGGCATGTGGCAACCTTATTCTGTTCCTTCAAAGCAGCTACTGAATGCTGCGGTGAGCCCGGGAAGAGGACTGTCCTGCCTGCAGTCCTACAGAGGGAAGAGCTGTGCTTAATAAGTTAAAAAGCTGGGGCTTCTACCAAGCCACAGAAGAAGCCGGAGACAGTGTGTGTACATCTGCAAGCAAATAGACGCGTGTCTAACCCGGGGCGGCCGCGCTTCCCCTGCTTAGAAATCAATCATCTACAAGGGGTGGGGCCTGAGGAGCGCAACTCTCACTTGTTACTTTAGAAATCAATCATCTACAAGGGGTGGGGCCTGAGGAGAGCGGGCTTCCCCTGCTTAGAAATCAATCATCCAGAAGGGGTGGGGCCTGAGGAGCGCGGCTCTCACTTGTTACTTTAGAAATCAATCATCTACAAGGGGTGGGACCTGAGGAGGGCGGGCTTCCCCTACTTAGAAATCAATCACCCACAGGGGGTGGGGCCTGAGGAGCGCGGCTCTCACATGTTACTTGCGTTTTACCCAGCAGGTGGGAAGTCCAGAAGGCTGACTCGGTCTCTAAAGTGCAGCAGAACCTGTGGCGACCACAGCCACCCAACAGCAAAAGAGGCGGCAGAGGCTGGGTGAGCACAGGACTGAGAATTCATGGAGAAAGTTCTTGAATGTAAGGGAGAGGTTAGACCATTTAATTGGCCAAAAAGGCCCAACTCTAAGAGCCGACCTGCAAGAAGCCAGCCCGGGAGCTTCTCCCATCACCACTCCCAGCTGCAGGTGGGCTGCCTGCTGTCCTTACCTCCCAGACAAGGGGGATCATGTCTTCCTTGGGGTCACCGTGGACCAGTGTGCACTTCTGTGGCCTGTTTTGCTCGCTGCACTTACCTACTGTGACACCACTGTTGCCGACACAGCCACCTCCGTGCGGGGGGGTCCCTGGAGCAGACGCCCTGCTATCCTCATCTTAGGACACCCAGTTCCCAACACAGTGCCTGCTGCAAATTATCAGTAATAACAATAAGTCTTTGTCACGTAATGAGTTACCTTTCAGTCTCTCTGCACTCTCTTTCCTCCCAATGCCCCTTGGCTGCTCCCGAAGCCCTGACTCCTGACCTCCTGCCCCTTCTGTCTCCAGGGCCATTAACTCCCCTGCTGGTCCCTATCCATGGAGCCCATTGACAGATGAGTTTGGTTCTGCACCTAAGAAGGACAGTTACAGACACAGATACCTTTTAAGGTGAGGAGTGGGTATCGGATACCTGAAAGAGAAAAAGCCTACCAAAACCAACCTTATCTTCCTACCAATCTACCCACTAAGAGAGAGAAACTAGAATATTTTTGCCGGAGAATTATAATAGAGACTCACATCTACCCTCCTTCCTTCACTCAAAAGCCCTGCCCATCCCTCAGCACACATCTCAAAGAGGAACTGCCCCATGAAGCATTCCTGATCCCCAGCCAGGTGTGATGGTCTGTCCTGCGAGCCCCCAACAAGGTACCTTTTCTATGGCACTCACAATTTACTGCCTTCTACTGGATTATCAATGACCAGACTACAGGTCCTGGTGGGCAGGGGCTGGGTCTGATTCACTGTGGTCCCACCTCACCCCAGCTCTACTCCCACCCCAGGCCCTGCCCAAGACGGGAGGTAAGCTGACTAAATTGGGTTGAATAGGCTAAAAGGAAGGATAGCCAAGAGCATAATGTGGCTCAGATGAATTTCAGTTTAACTTTCCCAGAAGTTAAACTTCCCACTCATCAAGGTTCAATGCCTTCTCCTCCCAAAAGCTTTTCTAACCTTTCGTCAGAACCCATGACTCTTTCCTTTGGTTTCCACAGAGTACAACTGTTGGAAAAATCCTTTAGGTTTTGCCCTTCACCCTCTTAAGAGTGAAAGTCTTCATTGACAACTGGGCAGAATGGTGTTGGCTCTGAGCCAGCCTCTGAGTTCTGAGGCTGAGGGAGGTGCTATCCACCCGGCCCAGGACCTCCCCTCCTGGGCTCTTGGCAAGGCCCCAGCTGACTCTCCCTGTCCTCTCCTAGCCCTACCACAACATTCCTGGGCATATCATCCCACTCACAAGGAGGATTCTTCTAGTTTTTATGAAGGCAGGGTTGGGCAAGACCCGAGAAGTGAGGAGCTAACAGACGGCTCTCCCGCAAGGCTGGTATCCCCTCCTGCAGCATGGCTGCCAACTAGCCCCCCAGCCTCGGCTGCAACAACCCCACCCATGGGGAGCTAACAGCACTGCTCTTAGACAGCGGCGTCCATGGGGGACTTTCCTTAGACCCACATCCTCCCTCCCAGCCCAGTTCCACCTCTTTGGGCTGCACAGAATGAATCTGCTTCCTTCCCCAGGTAGCCCCCTTCGGATATCTGGGACAGCTCTCGTGTCCCGTTGTGTCTTTCTCCAGTGTACACGTTCTAGGCTCTCACAGTGTTTTTCACTTTGTCCCAGCAAGGCTATTGTTTTTAAGTGCTCTTGGAAGAAGCTTCTCTGCAAGGTCAAATAGAAATGAGTAGTCAAGTTAGCACTGACCCGACCCCTCGTTGCATCTCAGCAAGAGCAAATACTTTCACATCTCTCCAGTGGTGCAAAACTAACTGGCAAGAGTCGCATTCACACACACACTTGCTCAAATTATGCCAATAAAAGGAAGTTGCGAAAGTGTGAAGACAGCGTAAGGTTTCTGGTTTCGTAGAAAAACAGAGGGGTTAGCCCCCAATTCAAATTTTTTTTCTTTGATCTATGTTTAAAGAAAGCCCTGAGAGGACGGAGAGAGGTTGATTAACCGGTCAAATATACAATTAGATCGAAGAAATAAGACCTAGTGTTGGATAGATCAGCAGGATGACTATAGTTTACAATAATCTATTGTACATTCCAAAACAGTTAGATAGGAATAATTTGAATGATTATAGCATAAAGAAAAGGCAAATATTTAAGGTGGTGGATATCTGAATCACCCGGATTTGATGTTTACACACTATGTCAATATACCAAATTATCAACGGTATCCCAAAAATATGTATACCTATTATGCATCAGTTTTATTTTTTTTATTTCAATAGCTTTAGGGGTACAAGTGGTTTTTGGTTCCATGGATGAATTGTATAATGGTGAAGGCTGAGATTTTAGTGCACCCATCACCTGAGTAGTGTACACTGTACCCAATATGTAGGGGTTTTTTTGTTTTGTTTTGTGGTTTGTTTTTGTTGTTGTTGTTGTTTTGTTTGTTTGAGATGGAGTTTTGCTCTTGTTGCCCAAGCTGGAGTGCAATGGCACAATCTCAGCTCACTGCAACCTCCACCTTCCAGGTTCAAGCGATTCTCCTGCCTCAGGCTCCTGAGTAGCTGGGATTACAGGCGCCCGCCACCATGCCCAACTAATTTTTTGTATTTTTAGTAGAGATGGGATTTCACTATGTTGGCCAGGCTGGTCTCGAACTCCTGACCTCAGGTGATCCAACCACCTCGGCCTCCCAAAATGCTGGGATTACAGGCTTGAGCCACTGCGCCCGGCCCCAATATGTAGTTTTTTATCCCTCACCTCCCTCCCTCCCTGCATCTGAGTCTCCAAAATTCATTATACCACTCTGTGTGTCTGTGTGTACCCATAGCTTAGCTTAGCTCTCACTTATAAGTGAGAACACATGCTATTTGGTTTTCCATTCCTGAGTTACTTCACTTAGGATAGTGGCCTCCAGGTCCATCCCAGTTGCTGCAAAAGATGTTATTTCATTGTTTTTATGGCTGAGTAGTATTCCATGGTGTATATGTGATATATTATGCATCAATTTAAAAAAAATAAAAAATAAAGAAACCTAAGCGTGTAGTGTAAGAACTCTGAGAGCCAATCGCTCAATTGAAACTTTTCTTTGAGACCTTGGAGCAGGATTTGCAGGACCAAAGTGTGGGCCAATGAGGTGACAGACTGTCTCAAGAGAAGGAAGGGGAAATTGATGGTAGGAAAATTCATGATGAATTCCTGAAGAGGCTTTGTTTCAGTGAAGCATTTCTTAATTTTATTTTCCAGAATCTTCCCTCCAGAGAATACTAGAAAGTGTTCAGTATGTTAAGCCCTTAGAAATAAATTCTGGCCGGGCGCGGTGGCTCACGCCTGTCATCCCAGCACTTGGGGAGGCTGAGGCGGGTGGATCACAAGGTCAGGAGATCAAGACCATCCTGGCTAACACGGTGACACCCCGTCTCTACTGGGCGCCTGTGGTCCCAGCTACTCGGGAGGCTGAGGCAGGAGAATGGCGGGAACCCGGGAGGGAACCCGGGAGGCGGAGCTTGCAACGAGCCGAGATCGCGCCACTACACTCCAGCCTGGGATACAGAGCGAGACTACGTCTCCAAAAAAAATAAAAATAAAATTTAAAAGAAAAAAAAAAATCTACAGAAATTCACTACTATCTCTCCTTCCTTCCTTTCTTCCAGCTTTTCCTCCTTTCTTCTTTCCTCCGTTCCTCTTTCCTTCCTTTTCCCTCGCCTTATTCCTAAATGGATTTGAAATAACAAACGCCTCCGTGTTCTTGCGGTCCTGCACTTTAATAACACGGAATTGCACACGGCTTCATATGAGTGGGCCAGTGTCTGGAGTCCAAAATCTTTTCTGTTCTAAGAAATCTAGGCCAAAGCTGAACCTTCAGTAATGAGATCTAACCTATAATCAAATTAAATAGCACAGCATTAGATCAATTTCAGCCCCATACATCCACTGCTATTGGCTTCTACTAAATGTTTTAAATTGGTACAAAAGCCTTACTGAAAGGGAATCTTATATAGGCCTATCATATAGAGGATGTTTCCTTAATCATCTTTTTAATGAAGAAAAAACTAAGCAAAAAGAAAACAAAATTAAGATCTAAGAGGCTTCATGATATCATTCCAAACCCAGCCAGTGATATTTTTGAAAGGGCAACAAAGAACTGGCGATAACATCTTTATTTTGGTTTGCTTCTAAGCCTAGAGGCACGGAGAAGATGAGAACATACACTTAGATCGTGCCAACTTAGAAGACCTTCTAGTGTTGAAAACAGCATTTCTTCCTCTCCTTCCCAAACAGAGTAGCACCAGAACGCTCCCCGTCTTCATCCTACACTCTTTGACATCACCTCAAAGAGGAAGTCAATTTTACTACATGATTAAGACTCAAGCGAAGCATAATTCATTCAAGCAACTCACTACATATGTCAAAAATATAAATCCAGGGCTGGGCATGGTGGCTCATGCCTGTAATCCCAGCACTTTGGGAGGCCGAGGCCGGTGGATCACTCGAGGTCAGGAGTTCGAGACCAGCCTAGCCAACATGGTGAAACCCTGACTCTAGTAAAAATACAAAAATTAGCCAGGCGTGGTGGCACACACCTGTAATCCCAGCTACTCAGAAGGCTGAAGCAGGAGAATCGCCTGAACCCAGGAGGTGGAGATTGCAGTGAGCCAAGATGGCACCATTGCACTCCAGCCTGGGCAACAGGGTGAGACTCTGTCTCAAAAAATAAAATAATAAAATAAAATAAATAAAATAAAATAAATCCACGCCTTTCAGGAAAAGACGAAAAATCAGAGGGTCAAGGAAGACTGCATGGGCAACACATTAACTCTCTCCCATGTTCTTTCCTGAGAAGCCAAGATGCCCTGGCCTATGGTCCAACTCCTACCCCCACAGCCCAGAGGAGTCTCCCCTCCTCTAAAGTGGGTCTTAGAAACAGGTCCTTCCTGGCCGGGCTTGGTGGGTCACGCCTGTAATCCCAGCACTTTGGGACGCTGAAGCAGTCAGATCCCCTGAGGTCAAGAGTTCTAGACTAGCCTGCCTAACATGGTGAAACCCCATCTCTACTAAAAAATACAAAAAAAATTCACCGGGTGTCGTGGCACCTACCTGTAATCCTAGCTACTTGGGAGACTGAGGCAGCAGAATCACATGAACCCAGGAAGCAGAGGTTGCAGCAAGCCGAGATCGCACCACTGCACTCCAGCCTGGGCGGCAGAGTGAGATGCCATCTCAAATAAATAAATAAATAAAATATTTATCATGAATGATATCCCAAGGGGCCTGTGAAGACGCTGATGGTGTGTGGTCTGGCTTCCTTCTTTTTTTTTTTTTTTGAGATGGAGTCTCGCTTTGTCACCCTAGCTGCAGTGCAGTGGCTTGATCTCGGCTCCCTGCAACCTCCACCTCCCAGGTTCAAGTGATTCTCGTGCCTCAGCCTCCCGAGTAGCTGGGATTACAGGTGCACACCACCACTCCAGGCTAATTTTTGTATTTTTAGTAGAGACAAGGTTTCACTATGTTGGCCAGGCTGGTCTCGAACTCCTGACCTCAGGTGATCCACCCGCCTTGGCCTCCCAAAGTGCTGGGATTACAGGCGTGAGCCACTGCACCTGGCTGGTCCTGTTTTCATATGCATTCAAATTCATTGATTTGCCACAAGAATGCTATCAGGTAGGTGCTGTGATCAACCCCACTTTAAGGGTAAGAAATAGGGGGCACAGACAGAAGTAGAAGGAAAGATTCCAGCTGAAGCCATCTGGCTTTGGAGCTCAGGCTCCTAACTGCTGTACCTAGATGGCCTCTCCATAAGAGGCTGCCTTGGAGAAAGCAGAGTGAAGCAGCCATTAGCATGCTCTTTGCAAGTATCTGAGAACCACATTCAAATACCAGCACCTCAGTTTCCTTCCTTAGAGGGAGGGCCCCTGAAAACATGCATCTGACCACTTTGCCAGGCAGGATAGTGCACGACGGTGCTGCTTGAACGGCAGTCAGAGTGTCACAGCTCGGAGTGGTGCAAAAGCCGGGGGACAAAGAACTGTGGAGCCTTGCACCAAAGCCACACTGGGAACGTCACAACCAGAGCTGTCCCCATCCCCCCAGATCTCCTGAAAAGTGAAGGGAGCTGGTATAAATAACAGTGTCCATTCGCATCCATTACCAGGCCCTGCTTGCAGCCTCTGGGATCTCTTGATTCACATTTTCCAAACGCTGGGATTCTTAGGGCCTTAGTTAAGGAAGGCAATGCCAGTCCAGGGGTCTATATCATCCTTGTGGGCAAAAGAATGGCCCCACTTGATAGGGCTGGCATGGTTAATTATCTGGGCGTGTGAGCCCTCTCAAACTTGTTAAAGAGATTCACAGTATATAAGGCATATTTATAAAAACCATGTAATTTGATGCTCTAAAACAACCCTGTGAATGAGCTTAGGATAGATGATGTATATTATGCTCATTTTGTAAATAAGGACACCGAGATTCAGAGAAATAAAATGGCTTGACCAAAAGTCACCCAGCTATTAAATATCAAAGGCACTAACAATCCTGCTTTTCTGTCTTCAGACCCTGAACTCTCCTCTCTACACCATCGCATGTCAGTGGAACCATAAGCCTCAAGACCTGAGTTCCAGTTCGTCCTCTGCCACTTACTAATGTGATCTTGGCAAGTCACGTATTCTCTCTGGGGCTCATTTTCTGCATCTGTAAAATGGGGATTAAAAACTCTGTGTCCCGCCTGATTAATTCTCTATGACTTGGGAGTCTTCTGGCCAACCTCACTCTGAAAACGTCACCAGACCAAAGATACATGGAGTAGTTGGCCTCCTTTACAGGAGGCTGTCCCGCTGGGAGATGAGAGAAAGAGGGGTACAGTGCCACCTTGGTGAGGTGGGACAGGAACCGGCTGGGCTGTCTGGCTGACTTACGTGCCGAAGCAGCTCTGCTGGAGTCCTGAGCAATCTTCCCACTCCTTCCAACTCAATTTGTCTGGCTGACATCTAAGTTCTCTTTTAGCCCTAAAAGTCTCTGAATCTAGATCTTAGAAGCTGGTTCCCTCCACAACTGTCGCCTATTCACTTTACCTCTGTAAATGCCATTTCCCCTTCTGCAAAAGCCAAATCACACTCCTTTCCCACCTGCTGCAGATGCTGCTCTGTGTTTTAATTGACAGTCATTCTAACCTGCTGATCTCCTTGAAAGGTCCCTGCCTTATTCAATCACTCAGTTGTAATGAGGTCATTGCTGGAACTGGCAACTCCCACAGCCTCAGGATTCCAGCAAAGCACACACCAGACTTTCCACAAAACTGCTGAAGCCTTGAGTGCCCCAGGGCTGAGTGCCACCTGGCTGATGTCAACCCCCGCCCCCCAGCAGCCTCCCTGAGATGTTTCAATTACAGCTGGGCTTGCTGGCAACTCCTGAAGTTCTCTCCCCCACAGACAGGACTCAGGCTCCCAGCTACTCCTCCTTACATATCACATTTTTATGGACAGTGCCGGCAGAAGAATAGGAAGAAGATTGGGGTTCATGAAATGCCACCACTGGTCTAGCCTTTTTTTAGCCCATTGGAAGTGGGGAAACATGGAAAGTTCTCAAAATGTGCACTCTGGATCCCTGGGATTCCCAAGAGGACCCTGTGGTGGGGGTTCCATGAGGTCAAACTTTTCATAATGAGATGAAGGTGTTATTTGCCTTTTCTCCCTATGCTGACGTTTGTAATAATGGTGCATAAGCAACAGGGGGTAAAACTGCTGTCTCCTCAGCACAGATCAAGATAGTGACACTACACTGTACTGACAGCTGTCGTATTCTCCACTACCACACACTCATGGCAAAAAATAAATTATTTAAAAAGCCACACGTAAGCTTCTCTATGATCAAAGAGTAGAAGTTATTAACGTTATGAAATATCAACCCTTGCGTAACACCTTGTTTTAACATTCTGTGTGGACTGGTAAGTACCACTAGAAGTACCACTTCCGCCACACATCGATGTACAATGATTGTCTCAAGGAAAAATGACTCATGTGACTGCTTCGGTTAAGTGAACGAATCACTTTTTTTCAGAAGATACATTTTTACATAAAAGAAACGACTGGCAGACAAATTAAGGATATTCAGATTGGGGTTTTGGCAGATGTTTTCTCAAAAATGGATCTCCTGAGACTGTTTCTTCAAGGAAAACAACTGATGGTATTTGTTGCCAATAATAAAATCCGAGCTTTCCAGTGAGAATCAGAATTTTGGAAAACTTGTGTTTACCACTGTGAGCTTGACAGCTTCCCAATAATACTTAAGGAGTTTTCCAATGATATTCCAATGGTAATACTAACGAATTGTGCTAAATATTGGATAGTAAAAATGTCAACATTTAGAAAATGTATATCACACAGTGAACCAATATTTTTCAAATTATCAACATCTAATATTAGGCAACCACGCGCAAGCAAAAGACACGTTCAAAGTACAGGAGAAATGGATGGATTTTAATGTGAGATAGTACAAGAAGTTTATTGATATAGTTTCAGATTCCATATTGTAATAAACCTTTAAGAAACTATCACTTCTTGAGTTTGGGTATAGAATCCAAAAAAAAAAAAAAAAAAAGAACCACTCGGCCCGACGAGGTGGCTCACACCTGTAATCACAGCACTTTGGGAGACTGAGGCAAGTGGATCACTTGAGGTCAGGAGTTTGAGACCAGCCTGGCCAACAGGGTGAAACACCATCTCTACTAAAAATACAAAAACTAGCTGGAAATCACTTGACCGGGAGGCAGAGGTTGCAGTGAGCCAAGATCGTGCCACTGCACTCCAGCCTGGGCAACACAGTGAGACTCCATCTCAAAACAAAACAAAACACAAAAAACCCGTAATTGTCAAGAAGAATATTAAAATACTCCTCTCCTTTTCAACTACATGTCTATATAAGGCCAGATTTTTCTCACACTCTTTGGCCAAAACAACGTGGCACAACTGATTGGATGCAGGAACAGTGATGAGTCACTGGCTTAATCTATTGATTCAAGCATTAAAAAGTTTTGCAAAGATATAAAACGATGTCACTCTTGTAAGCAATTTTGTTTCTTGTTTTAGGAAATACGATTACTTTTTAGTTAAAACGTGTTATTTATGTTGACATGTAATGAGTTTATTATTGCTATTTTTAAATGAATTAGTAAGTTAATATTTGTTAAATTTCTGTGTTTTAATTTATATAGTAAATACGGACAGATATAAGTCACATAAACAAAATATCTTTGGGGTTTTCTGTATTTTTTTTTTTTTTTTTTGACGGAGTGTTGCTCTGTCGCCCAGGCTGGAATGCAGTGGCGTGATCTCAGCTTACTGCAACCTCCGCCTCCCAGGTTCAAGCGATTCTCCTGCCTCAGCCTCCTGAGCACTTGGGACTACAGGCACATGCCACCACACCAGGCTAATTTTTCATATTTTAGTAGAGATGGGGTTTCACTGTGTTAGCCAGGATGGTCTCGATCTCCTGACCTCATGATCCGCCTGCCTTGTCAGTAATTTTTTATAGCGTAAAAGAATCCTAAGACCAAATAGTTTGAGAACTGCTAAATGGTGATATTCTGTAGTTTTAGGATTGTGGGTCCAGCTACTGTGGGAAGACTGGATGTGGTCAAAGATGGGAGGGGAGCCTTCTGCTACTGGTTGGCAAGAGCTACTGAAGCCTGGAACTAAGGCAGCGGCAATGGCATGGCCAGGGGGTGTCATGTGAGTTCATCATTAAAATCGGGGTCACTATGTCATATTTTGGTTTGGTTGCAGTGCTGAACCTTATGTAACCCTGGCCCTGGAATAGGCATGGTCTCCTCTGAAGGGAGTGGTTATATCCAACAGCAGCCATTTGAGAACCAGATGGATGCTCTGACAAGAAGCAGAAATGAAGCGGGGAAGCAGGGAGAGGACCTTGCTCCAGCTGTTCTGGGTAAAGACCTGTTCTGGGCACACACTCAACTTGGCAAGTGCCAACATAGTACCCACCATAGGGATGCCAGGGGGAGTTCAGGTGAGGCAAGCCCTTCAGGCTTCAAAGGGAAAGGTGCTGAATGCCAGGTATCCTGGGTCACAGTACACCCTGTGTTACAGTACACCCTGTGTTGATCTCCCTTCACTTATCACTGAGTCTCCAGTGGGACAAATCCAGTCAGGTTTTCCAGCCTCGTCTCAGCTGTGCTAGAGGAAACTAAGGGAAGAAGCATGCATGCATGCAGGGGAAATCACAGGCCCCTACCAAAGTTATTATAAGTTATTTATGAGATGGGAGCAATGGTTAGGGAGAAATTCTCAAGTAAAAGGGAAATCAGGTGAATCAGAGAAACAGCTTCTCCATCCAGTGACAACTAGACCTTGTTTACAAAAGGCAGAATTTTCCTTAGGAGGTGAGAGAATGAAGAGACATTTTGGAAGAAAGAATAAATAAATAGAATGAACTGAATACAGAGCAGGTGAGGGACTCCAAAACTTATAGGACATCTACTTGGAGCTTGAGGCGCCTCGTAGACATTCCAGGTGGAGCTGCCCAAAAGACAGAAGGTTGCGTATGTCTGAAGCTTGGGGGGTCTGGAGTGCAGGTGTTGGCTTGAGGATCATTAACCTACAGAGGTCAGCATGTCTCAGGCCTCAGAGCAATTCAGAGTCGCCTATGGTGGATTATTAAAAGGAAGATAGCTGTCCCAGACCAACTGACTCAAAATCTCCAGGAGTGATTCTGATACACACCACCACAGGTTCTCTGAAGGCAGAAGAGATGCTGAGAGCTTCCAGAAAAAAAGGAGAAAGAATGAGTTCCAAATGCAGCCACAAAGCCAAAAGCATCTTGCTCCTGAGCACCATAAGGCTGTCAGGAAAGAATGTGCTTAATTAAATTCTAATGGGCTGGCAGACTACAGCACATGGAATACATCAACTGCTTGTCTTCAGACAGTGCAAGAGTCCCCTGCTAATATCTAAGCCTTAAATGTAGCCACTTAAGCTCCCCATATATCAGGCATCATTAGGGATCCCAGTAGCTGCACATGGGCCTGACCATAAAACAGTCAGGGGGAGAATCAGAGGGCCAGGGGGAGAATCAGAGGGCCATGGGGAGCAACCCTCAGCCTTCCCTAGACACAGCTGTGTAAAGTAGGCCCTTTCTTCTAGCAACAATCCTTTTCCCTGCAGCTGGACTGAATAGAATGAACACTTCTGAAACATAGCCAGGGCACAGACTGTTCTCTTGGAAACTCCAAGTTGTCTTTTCTAGCAAAGGAGTGAAAAGGTGAGTAAAACATTTTTCATTTATTAAAAAGCTTCTATTGACCACACACAATAAGCTAGATATCCAGACCAGGGTTTCAAACCTTTCTTTTTTGTTTTGTTTTGCCTGGAGAAAGGCAAAGGTCTTTATTTCTTCCTGCCTCCCCATGGGAAGACTCCACCCTGGGGTCTGCTGGCCCACCACCCCTGGGTGCTCAGTTTCTGCAAACATCGGCCAGCAAGTCCTTGTGGTACCCCTGGGGCAGCGTGTAGTAGATTCGGGTTCTGTCTACAGCCCTGGCTCCCGGCAGCGCTGTCCTCTCACAGGCATAGTTGCCCCCAGCTGGGCTGTGCTCCACTGTGACAGTAGCCCCAGGGGAGGATGCCAGCAGCCTGGCAACAGCTCCAGGCGTGCTGTGGCCCCGTGGCCTGGCCTGCATCTGGAAGCTGAGCCCCTGGCACAGCTCTAGCATATCTGTGAGCAGCGGTTTCCTGTAGCCACTGCCCAGCACCTCCTGAGTCCAGCCTGGTGCCACAGTCACATGGGGGAAGACCTCAGCCACAGCTGTAAGCAGCTCTCTGCCAGCCATGTGGCCAGGGACTGAAAAACTCCCGTGGGAGATGTTGGCCACCATCCACACAGGCCGATGCAAGAGGTCAAGGCTGGACAGGGATGCCAGCAAGGCCAGGGACGGCCAGAGGGCTGCGGGCTCCACTATTTGCAAATGGACGCTCCAGTGTCTGGGATGTGTGGCCAGCTGCTGCAGGCAGGACTCCAACCTCAGGATGCTGCCACTTGGAGCACAAACAGTGGGCACGGGGTTCTCAGCCACAGTTCCCTTGAGGCCAGTGTCCAGCAGGATCATGCCTTCTGTGTCTGGGAGGGTTACCATTGCTGTACCCCTGGGGCAGCATTGAGAAGATCATCACCCTCGAACAGCTGGAGAAGAGGGATCAGGCTGCCTCCCGTGTAGTACATTTGTTTCCATGTGGCATTCACTGTGGGGCCCCAAATCGCCAAGGTGAGGTGGCTGCTATTCATGAAACACCTTCTGTAGGCCACAGCTCTACAGCCATCCTCTCTAAGCCACATGGCACCCTGCCAAGTAGAGGCCACCTGCTTGAACTGCAACAGGAAAGGCTCAAAGATATCACAGTAGACGTGGTGGACAGCAGTGTTATCCTGGACGTAGGGCAGATCCTCTGCCAACATGGGGTCCGAGGCAGCCTGCCATAGCGTCAGGCTGTACCTCTCAGATTGGCTCAGCAGCCAGCTGGAGTGGGACTGGGCGGCCCGCACTGTGGAAGACCGCACAGGGAAGGTGACCCTCTGGAGCACCACTCCCACCAGCTCGTGCATCTTCTCCACCATGGCTTGGGTGTACGTCCTGTTTGGGAACATGGGCACGTAGACGGTGGTCCAGCCTGGAGACAGGGTGGCCTTGGGATACTTCTCCTGGACCAGGGCCAGGAACTGTGTGGCACTGACCTCAGCTGAGATGGGCATGTCGGGGCCCTTTAAGATGTCAGCGTTGATCCACATGGGCCGCCAGACTTTGCCCCACTCTGTCAGCTACCACAGGAGGTCCAGGGAGGGGCCCACGGCCTTGATGTTCTTGAAGTCCAGTTTGACGCCCTTCTGGGAAGAGCCCAGCACACCATCCAGCCACTGCTCCAGTGCGTCATCACTGTAGATAGCCGGAGGGTGTGCCACGGTGGGAGCTCCTGTCTCGTCAGCTGTGCCGAGCCCTTCTACATTGACGTCAGCCTCCAGGACTGTGATGTTGCTGTTCAGGGCAGCTGTCACGGCTTTCTTGCTGTTGGCTGCGTGGTACCAGGTGACCTCCAGGGCATCTCGGCAGCTGATCTGGCCCAGGCTCAGCAGGTAATCCAGCATGTCGGCCTCGGGGCTGCAGGCCTCCAGCTCACAGCCTGGCCGCCGCAAGGTGATGGCAAGGACTATCGTGGCCATGACCACTACAGAAACACAGGGAATGCCAGCAAACCCCCACTTGACCTGATTCTTCGATAACTGCTCCATGCAGGCCATGACAACGCTCTCTGGGGAACGCCCCCAACTCCGCACGACCCAGAGTCCCCAAGGTTCCCTGCAAGCTGGGATCCCGTGGGAGGCAGGAGGCCCCAGCAGCACCTCATTCTCCACCAGTCAAACCTTTTAAGTGTCATTATTTTGTTCCCTGTGTGGAATCTTTCTTTCGGACAACATTGCCTGCTTGAGTGCATTAATTAATAACTTGTTTACCCATGTGCCAATGAATCAGTGACACGAAAACATGTAAACTCCAGGCCAGCCCTGCCTAACCCACAGTGAGGACTTAATACACGTTCACTGCAGTGGATTCAGCCCAATGTCTGCATACTAAATGGATGTGTTTTGCACCAAAAGCAACATTAGCCCTACAGTTTTATTATAGTTAAGAGTTTTTGGGGGGTCAGGCGTGGTAGCTCACACCTATAATACCAACACTTTGGGAGGCCAAGGCAGGTGGATCACTTGAGATCAGTAGTTCAAGACCAGTGGCTAACATGATGAAACCCCGCCTGCACTAAAAATACAAAAATTAGCTGGGTGTGGCGGCGCATGCCTGTAGTCCCAGCTACTCAGGAGGCTGAGGCAGGAGAACCGCTTGAACCTGGGAGGTGGAGGTTGCAGTGAGCCCAGATCATACCACTGTACTTCAGCCTGGGCGATAGAGTGAGACTTCATCTCAAAAATAAAAAAATAAAGAGTTTTTGGAATAGTTCAAGGACTTGCTTATGGCACCGTGGAGTACTAGAGTTCCAGGTAACCCAGGGTGAGAAGCACTTATGTGTACTTTGTCCCCCAAAACTGAGCACTGAGAATATATAAAATCCTCCTTCCCATGGGAACATGCAGAAATTCCCAGGAAGACATCTCAGCAGCATCTGGGAGAATGAAGAGATGCCTGTTTGGGGTGGATTATATGGGCGCCTTAATTGGGCTTCCGGACCAGAGACCAGATGGTGTCAGTACAAGGACATATTCTGGAGCCTGTGTAGTTCTATCTGGCTGTGGGCAAGTCAGGCTAACCTTTTAGTCAAGGGATCCCCAAGTGTGGTCCAGAGACCACATGCATCAGCATCGTCCGGAGAACATGTTTAAACACTGATGCTTAGGCCCCGCCCCAGACTACTCAACCAGAATCTCAGAGGACAGCCCATAATCTGCATTTTTAAATAAGCTCCCCACGATGCAGGGGATCCTGGTGCATCTCACCCTCAAGAGCTCTGTCCGTTACCCAGCACTGCCAGGCATCCGGGGGAGGTTTCTTCCCTGCAACACTCACTCTTCATCCACACTGCAGCCAGACGGACCCTGTGAGACACCCAAATGCAGGAAAGGCCTGTGCCTTCTCCGGCTCTTGCTAGGGCTGTCTTCCCATGCTCACCACAAGGCGACATTTTATCCTTCAGGGCACTGATGACATAGCCTCTGCCCATACGTTGGAGGTGCTCTGACAAGGGGCTCAGGCAATGCGGACCTTACCTGGAGATACAGGAGGGGATGCTGCAAAACGGTGCTACCTGGGCAGGGTGAGATGCTGAGGCACCACTCAAGCGTGTGTTCAAAGCCGCATGCTCCCTCCCCTTTGCCGATACCTGGACCCTCAACCTTGTGAGCCCAAGTGGCCTGTCTTTTCTCTCCTGCCAGCCTCTGTGTGAGTTTCTGAGACAGCTTGGACCTTCTGTCTCAGCCTTCTTAACCCAGAGCCACCAGGCCTGCATTCCTCTCTTGGGGAGCTCTGAGCTTCCAAAAAGGAGTAGAATGAGTGAGAAGGGGGAGTGAAGGCAGCCTGAAACACCAAGGACCTCTAATAGGCTCTCTGACCCTCGGGGCACCACAACCCCAGGGAAAGAGGCTGCCAGATGAGGGCCGGCTGCTATTATTTTCTAGACCGGAAAATGGTTGTTTGGTGGTACGTGATTTGGAAGTGGTATCCTACCTGCTCCTGGCACTGCTGACCCTCTTCCCACCACCCCCCACCCCCCGATGATGCAACTCATTGACCACTTTATGAATTCAAGGCCCAAGCCCTGCTTTTAAAAGCTACAGGCCAGCCGGGCGCTGTGGTTCATGCCTCTCAGGACTTTGGGAGGCTGAGGCGGGCAGATCACCTGAGGTCGGGAGTTCAAGACTAGCCAGCCAACACGATGAAACCCCATCTCTACTGAAAATACGAAAATTAGCCGGGCATGGTGGCAGATGCCTGTAATCCCAGCTACTTGGGAGGCTGAGGCAGGAGAATTGCTTGAACCCGGGAGGCGGAGGTTGCAGTGAGCCAAGATGGCACCATTGCACTCCAGCCTGGGCAACAGGAGCGAAACTCCGTCTCAAAAAAAAAAAAAAAGTCACAGGCCCAAGTTCAGGCACCACGTAGCCTCTCTGTGGATACTGCCTGTGTCTAGCCCTTTCTCTGCTTTAGCCAGAGGAAGGGGGTCAGGAACCCCAGGCACCCCCTCTGCTGTCTGTCCCACTCACATACAGGTCTCAGGCTGCCTAACAATTCGCCCTGCCCCATCCTTGGTTAGTCTTGGCATTGTGCTTTAAGGGGCAGGCATGTTGATGGCAGGAGCCCTGTCACCACAGCCAGAAGCCTGGTCCCTTGCTGGCCCCTCCACTCCCAGGTAGAAACAGTCTCTTCACTTCCCTGGCCTCAGCCTCCTCGTTTGTAAATGAGGTATGGAGTTCAAGTCCATACCTAACTCCGGGGCTGTCGTGAGAATTAATCTGATAATCGATGTTGAAAAAACTGGCTTAGAACACTGTAAAACAGGCTAGAATTTTAAATGTTTCCTTCTTTATATGCAGTCATGTGCCACATGGTAACATCTTGGTCATTGACAGACTCCATCAACAACAGTGGTCCCATAAAATTATAATGGAGCCGAAAACTTCCTATCGTCTAGTATTTTTACAATACACCTTTTATCATTATTTTAGAGTATACTTTTTGTATTTTTTTTAAGTTAACTGTGAAACAGCCTCAGGTAGTCCTTCAGCAGGTATTCCAGAGGAAGACACTATTATCATAGGAGACACGAGCTCCATTCACACTACTGCCCCTGAAGAGCTTCCGGTAGGATGAGGCGTGGAGGTAGAAGGTAGCCATATTCATAATTCTGACCCAGTACAGGCCTAGGCTAATGTGTGTGTCTGCATCTTTATAACAAAAAATTTATAAAATAAAAATAAATAAATAGAAAAAGTTTATAGAGTAAGGATATAAAGAAAGGAAATATGGGCCAGGTGCAGTGGCTCATGCCTGTAGTCCCAGAACTTTGGGAGGCCAAGGTGGGTGGATCATGAGGTCAGGAGTTCAAGACCAGCCTGGACAACATGGTGAAACCCGGTCTCTACTAAAAAAAAAATACAAAAAAAATTAGCTGGGCGTGGTGGCATGCACCTGTAGTCTCAGCTACTGGGGAGGCTGAGGCAGGAGAATCACTTGAACCCAGGAGTGGGAGGTTGCAGTGAGCCAAGACTGTGCCACTGCACTCCAGCCTGGGTGACAGAGTGAGACTCTGTCTAAAAAAAAAAAAAGAAAGAAAGAAAATATTTGTATACAGTTGTGCAATACATTTGTGTTTTAAGCTCAGTGTTATTATAATACAAAAGAGTCAAAAAGTTTAAAAAGTTAAAAATGTATGAAGTAAAAAAGTTACAGTAAGCTAAGGTTAATTTATTTCGAAAAATAAAATTTCTGAGTAAATGTAGTGTACCCGAAGTGTCTTGTGTTTATAAAGTCTACAGTCATGTACAGCAACTCCCAGGCCTTCTCATCCACTCCACACTCACTCACTCACTGACTTGCCCAGAGCAACTTCCCATCCTGCAAGCTCCATTCATGGTAAATGCGCTGTACAGGTATATAGGTTCAGGGCACTTACTATGTACACATTTTAAAATCTATACCTTGCCAAGGTATACATTTTATTTTCTTTTACACTGTATTTTTACTGTACCTTTTCTATATTTAGAGACACAAATGCTTACCATTGTGCTACAGTTGCCTACCGTATTCAGTACAGTAACACGCTGTACAGGTTTGTACACTAAGAGCCATAAGCTACACCACAGAGCCTGGGCGTGTAATAGGCTACGCCACCTAAGTTTGCGTACACTCTACAATGTTCACACCACAATAAAACTGCCTAACCATGCATTTCTCAGAACATATTCCCATTGTTAAGTGAGGCATGATGGTAGATACACGGTAAAACATTTTGAAACAGTAAAAGAATAAAGAAACTATTATTTATAAACCCATCACCTGAGCAACCCTGGGTATTGTTTATTTACTTCCTTCTTTTTTCTTTTTCTTTTTTTAATTTGAGACAGAGTCTTGCTCTTATAGCCCAGGCTGGAGTGCAATGGCACAATCTCAGCTCACTGCAACCTCCGCCTCCAGGTTCAAGCAATTCTCCTGCCTCAGCCTCCTGAGTAGCTGCGATCACAGGCATCCGCCCCTATGCCCGGCTAATTTTTGTATTTTAAGTAGAGACGGGGTTTCACCGTGTTGGCCAGGCTGATCTCAAACTCCTGACCTCACCCACCTCAGCCTCCGTAAGTACTGGGATTACAGGCGTGAGCCACCACGCCTGGCCTCCTTCCCTTTTTTTTTTTTTTTTTAACCCAGCTGGGATCATGCCCTGTTTGTGAGTTTGAAACTGTTTTGGAGATTCATTTTTCTTATGTGCACAATGAACATTGTGAGCATAAAGCTTTTTCAATCACTTTTACAGGATAATTTCCCAGAAGTCCAATCGCTGGGTTAAAGGCTATGACTATTTTAAAGCTCCTGATGCATATATCATAACTCTTGTTAGCCCTTCTCCCCAGAGTTGGAAACTGAAGCTCAAAAGATTGAAATACACAGCAAAGCTGGACAGAAACCCTGGGCAAGGTATTCCACGTTTTGTGGTCTACGCTCAACAGCACAGCATGAAAGAGAAGGCGGCCCCCTCCTGCAGAGCCTCAGATTACTGTGCACTGATGAGGACAAGCAGCCCTGTGGGGGATGAAACCTGGAACAAAGGCTGGGGAATTGAAAGGACAGCCTGGGGTTCAGGACCGCTGAGTTTGACTGGGGGCTTTTCTGCAATTCTGTGACCCTGAGCAAGTCCCTTTGGCCTCAGTTTCAGCCTTGCAAAATGAGGGGCATGGACTGAGTCTAACACCCCACCCCTCTGCCCAGATGCATCACTCCCAAACCAAAAACAGAAACATTTTGGTTTTAGTTTTGCACAGAAGGACTAAAGATAATCCATTTTCTCCAGCTTGAGATAGTAACTGGTTGCTCTCTTGGCCATAAAACTGGTTGCTCTCTTGGCCATAAAACTGACCTGGCTGGATCTCCCAGCCAGCAGGCTGGGGTTCATGTGACAGCTAGCTCCAGAAAACAGGCCCCAAGCTGGAATCTGCCAGAGAGTGGCAGGAGAATGCAGTCCTTTCAAGATCAGGTCAGATGGTCTCAGCACCAGGCTCCGCTGTCTGCACTGTAAAGAGATTTCCCTGTCCACCCAGCCCTGGGGACAGACAGACAGATGGAGGGCGTCGGTACCAGCTGTCCAGGGCGCTGGTCTGCTGCCTGCTGTCTGTGTGCACAGGGGTGCTGATGGACAGCTGCCCAGCGCGGCCTGCGCAGGGTCCTGCGGGCGTCGAGGCTGCTGCTCTTGGTTGTTTATTCAAGTGGCCAGGAACTCAGGAAGCCACATCAGCAGTTGTGAAAATGGGACCAACAAAACAAGGTCGGTGGGGACAGCTGTTTGTCAGATGCCCCTGAACTTAAGTGTTTATCTGGCTGACACACAGACTGTCGTTTCCCAGAATGCAGAGGTGAGTGCCTCTGTTTGTGGTGGAGGGTCAAGGTCCTAGAATCCCACACGTGTGCGTCTCTCTCAGACTTGCTTTGAGCCTAGAACAATGGTTGCTCCCCTGAAGGAAGAACTGCCTCAGCTCTCTCAGAAAGAGGAATGGTGAGCTCAGGGCACGGTCTTTATGGAAGATGTACCTATGGAGCACCAGGAAGCCAAGTCACTGGCAGGGACCACAGGGCATGTCATTGCCATACGTAAAAGTACATATACACAGAAGAACACACTTTGCAAGAACATGTTCAAACAGAAAGGTAAACATATCAAAATGATGGTCTATGGGTTAAAAAAAAAAAAAAAAAGAATAGGATTCGGGCCTGGGGATAATCACCTTTAGCACAAGAAAAGAGGGGACATGCAGGGACTGGTCATGCAAATGCACTGTGAGCTGATTGAGGAATGCCACCAATTCCCAGGGCTTGACGGCCAAAGGCTTTTTAAATAAAGGAAAGAAAAAAAGACAAAAGCCAACCAAACACGGAAGATATCATTAAGAATGGCTTTTGGCCCCAATGCAGTGGCTCACGCCTGTAATCCCAGCACTTTGGAAGGCTGAGGCAGGTGGATCACTTGAGATCAGAAGTTCAAGACCAGCCTGGCCAACATGGTGAAACCACGCCTCTACTAAAAATACAAAAAACTAGTTGGGCGTAGTGGTGCATGCCTGTAATCCCAGCTACTCAGGAGGCTGAGGCAGGAGAATCGACTGAACCCGGGCGGTTGCAGTGAGCCAAGATGGAGCCACTGCACTCCAGCCTGGGCGACAGACTGAGACTCTGTCTAAAAAAAAAAAAAGGCTTTTGAAGGGCCTTGCATTTGTTTTTATAAAGGGAGGAGGTTAATCCACATGGGATAGAGGTGTGGACCACCTTATTTCTCAGCCCTGGGAGCGCATTTGAATCCTTCAGGAGGCTTTGAAAAGACACTGGATTCCATTGGCTTGGGGCGAATCGAGCTTTCAGGTTTAAACAGAGCCCAGGGTGTCTTATAAGTAGTCAGAGCTGAGAGGGCTGCACTGTAGTAACCTGTGTGGCATCTGATTGCTCAGGAGAACAGGAGGGAGGGCTTGCCCAGAGCTGGAGGAAGAAGGGTTTTTGACAAGGAAGGGCCAGTTGCAGTCAGAGATGGAGAAGGAGTGACTTGCAGTGGGCACCGTTTGAGATGAGGGAGGAGAGGAGAAACCAGAAGGGAAGCAGGGGTGAGTGTGTGCAGTAAGAGCTGAAGGGTAGGGAGAGGGGGAGCTGCAGATGCAAAGGAACAGCGAGGCAGGATGGGAGCAGGGTCCGTGCGACCACGGGCCGACCTCTCACGTTACAGACACAATGAGAAAGCCGAGCCCAGAGAAAGCAGCTTATCCAGACACGGGCCTCGAACACAGCCACCCGACTCCGCCGGCCTGTCCGGTGCTGTCCCTGCCACCCCACGGAGCCTGTCTGCTCTGCCTGAGCGGCACGTCCCCACCATCCCCATCTGACTAACGCTCACCACAGGGGCAGGGGAGAAGCCACCTCAGAGGGAGCTGGCAAGTGCTTTGAACCTCCTGAGAAAAAATCACCTGAAGAGGACTTTGGGAAGGAAACCGACTAGTTAAGATTGCTTATTCCCTTCCCTCTCTCAGCTCAATATTCTTATCTATTGCAAACTTTCCATTACCCTCTGAAGTCAGGGCTGCTTTTCTCCTTAATTCCTTAATTCTGGAGGCACTTGTTTGTTCTTTCAATGCTGCCAGCCAGGCTAGGTGACTGTCGTAGTGATTCTCCAATTTCCTGCCACTCTGATGGTGTGTTAGTCACCCTGCTGAGAAAGGGAGGTCTGTGGAGTTAGGGTCTGAGGGAGATGGCTGAGAACACTTGCTCTCAGCCAGAATGCACGGCGTGGCCATGTGTCCACTACGCTAAATGTCTCACAGGTGCCCAATTCTTACAGACAAGAGAAGTAAGCCCAAGAGAGGCAATGTAAGTTTCCAAGTGATGGGCAAGCTGGCGTGGAGGAGCTGGGTCTTACTCACGCACTGCTGGGCCCACACCTGTGACATCATGTGGTAGAGGCTTGCTGGGCGCGGTGGCTCACGCCTGTAATCCCAGCGCTTTTGGAGGCCAAGGCGGGCGGATCACAAGATCAGGAGTTCGAGATCAGCCTGAACAACACGGTGAAACCCCATCTCTACTAAAAATACAAAAATTAGCCAGGCGCAGTGGCACACACCTGTAGCCCCAGCTATTCAGGAGGCTGAGGCAGGAGAATCAATAGAACCCGGCAGGTGGAGCTTGCGGTGAGCCGAGATCGCACCACTGCACTCCAGCCGGGGTGACAGAGTGACACTCCATCTAAAATAAAAAAAATTAAAAAAAAACAAACAGCTCACTGAACTGGAAGAAGTGGCCAGCCTGAGATCTGCTCCAGCCTTCTGGTTCCCAGCCCATCACTGGCTGGGACACAGGCCGGCCCAGCCTCTGTCGATCATCCTAAATACGCCACAGCCACAAGGGTTCTGGCCAGGCCTGCAGACATCCCTGACTTAGCATGGTGCAGGCCACACTGCCGGGCTCCGTTTGCCTGCCCTGGGCCGCCCTTCCAGCTCTGTTTCTGGTTACCGTGGCCCTAATTGTGAGCTTTCTGTCAGGATGTACTGGCAGAGAGCCTGCTACCAGAGTGGGTCACGCAAAACATTCCAGAAGAAAACCCAGACTCTCGGGGTTGCCGAGGGAAATGAAAAGTCATTTCATTTTAACTCAAACTCTCTTCCCTCCCTCCCTGCCCCCAGATACCCACATGAGCACTGCTTCTCTCCCCTTATACACACTCAGATTCTCCAGTTGGTTGTTGGACCTACAGGTGCATTTCTAGTTCATTAACACTTATCAGTTGTCTCTAATGTGGAGAGACTACATGGAGAGGTCATTGTAGGTGTCTTGGCAACAGCCCAGCTAAAGGCCCAGTTGACAGCCAGCATTAATCACTGGATATATAAGTAGAGATACTTCCATATAATATGCTATGGTAGAGTTGTGAGCAAAGTGTTATTGGAGCTCACGGAGAAGGTGATTAATTATTCGTGGTGGAGACATCAGGGAAGGCTTTACTGAGGAGGTTGGAGGTGGATGGACCTTAAAAATGGGTAGGCTCTGGCTTGCCCATGGGTATAATGAGGAGTTAGTCTAGACAAGCTATGACATCAGAATAGTCATGGTGGACACCAGGGTCACTGTAGTCAACCAGAGAAACCCACGTCCCTGCGAGCGGCATGGTGCCCAGCAGTCGCTGGATGTTGTTTGCTTGTTTTAGGGACCTTGAACAAGGCATGGAGGTTCTCTGGCCAGAGTTTCTTCATCTATCAGGGAAAGGGCAGGAGACAGGGAGGGTACTGAGGCCAGTGTAATAGGAAGAATTAGATGGTGCTTTGCTGGGTGTGGGAGATGCTGGCTTGGTCCACTCACCCGCTGTAGGGACTTTAGCTAGCCACTTACTCTCACTGAGTCTCAGTTTCTTCATTTGTGGAGAGAGATGGCAAGCAGTCTCTGCACCACCTGCCCCATGTTTATCCATGAAAACCTTCTGAGAATTACCACGACTGGAGGAGCAAAGATGACTGCCATGACTGTCAGTGAGGCCGGCAGCTCAGGGTGCCCTGTGCTATGGGTTCCTGGCATGGCTCGGAGTGTGCCTCTATCCTTAATGCCTCCCACTGAAGTGTGTGTTCCTTCCAGTTTCTCTTTCTGTTTAACAAATCACCCCATGAGACAACCATCTGGGAGCGGCATAAACCAGCCCTTATCTTGCCGATGCTGAGGGCTAGGCGTTTAAACAGGACTCAGCAGGGTGGTTTATTGCTGTTCCACCATACCAGGGGCCTCATGTGGGAAGACATAAAGACTGGGGGTGTACTCAACTGCCGGGGGCTGGCAGTAGCTGGAGTTATCTTCACTTACATGTCTCGTGTTTAATTCTGGTCTTCAGCTTACTACTGCCAGATCACCTATACCTGGCCTCTGCATGTAATCTCTCAACGTGGGCCAATTTGGGCCTCTTCAGAGCGTGGTGACTGGGTTCCAAGAGAAAATGTCCCAAGAGAGAAAAAAAGGAAGTGCATAGAATTAGTATGACCTAACCTTGTAATTCACACAATGTCGCTTCCCCCGTATTCTGTCGGTCAAGGCAGTAGCAAAGTTCCTCCTGTGTTCCAGAGAGAGGCAGAGAGACCACAGCCTGCAGTGGGAGGGGTAGCAGGATGACATTTTAAGAAGAGAATGTAGGATGAACATATTGTTGCAGCAATCTTTGAAAAACACAATCTGCCACAATGTTCCTTGCCCTGGTATTCAAAGCCCTTCTCCACCTGCTCCCAGCAGCATCTCTCGCTGCCTCTCGGCACAAACCCCACTCCAGGCAGGCCAGCCTCCTCACTGCACCCAAAGTGTGCCATCTTCACCCCAGCCTGAGAGGCTTGGTCCTGTCAAGCTCATACCTCACTCTCTTCTTTCTTATTTCCAAGTCCTATCTCCCAAATAATTCAGGTTCCTGCTGTGTTAGAGTTAGCAGTTAAGACCGAAAGGGAAGTCTCTTAGCAAACATAGTTCCTAGGACCTTCTTTATTAGTGCAGTGTGAGACCTGTTTCTTTCTTAGAAGTAGTAAAAGTTCTACTATTCTGAGATTCACTGGTTCTGAAAAATATCCACCAAGCATAGATTCCCTTCAACTGTAATCATTGCACGCATACTTACGAAATTCAGGTTCCTTCCTGAATTTCTCTTCCAGACAGAAATAATGACTATCGTAAATTAAAGGCGGCTTGTTTTAAACCAACAATGGTGTGGCTGACAACGAAAGTGTAAATATGGCTATAGTTAATGGATTTTTTTGGCCTTACTTCATTTCAGCTTATTGAACCATGACTAATAAAGGGCTGGCATTGCTCACTAATTACTCCCCAATTAAATCAAGGGCCAGGTCCCTGCCTCTTATGCAGATCCCAGTCCCTAGGAGCTCTGGGGATCTAATAGTGCTCAGGAAACACTCAGTTGTTGCTTGGGAAAAAAAACAACCTGAAATCCACAAGACAGCTGAATTGGGCTGTTCCTCTACATTCTACCTGTAGATGCGTGTTTCCACTGAGCACAACGGAAGCCACTAACAATGGCATCCATTCCTCACTCACAACCTGGGGAGGCACAAAGGGAAGGTGTTGTTATCCCCATTTTTCTGATGAGGAAGTTGAGGCTTAAAGAGATTAAGGGGTTTTTGCAAAAATCAATGGCCCCTGTGTTGATGGAGCGAGGAGGTGAGAACTTTTATGGCGTCTTTTCATTCCTCAGTCCAGATTCCTTTTTACTGTACTACCTCCGGTTTAGCTGGCTCATTCACTCATCCAAGTATTCAGTCATTGATGTAATTGACAAATGCTTGCTAAGCACATCCTTTGTACACAGCACAGCGTAGGTGCTGGCGAAACAATGGTGAACAAGAAAAAGTGCCTGCTTTCACTGAGCGGTCCAAAGGGAAAGGTGGTGAGGGACACCTAAGCAATTATACGTATAAGATCATTTGACATATGACAAATGTTATCAAGACAATAGAACGGAGTCATATTCTGTTATGGGATACAGAGTGGCCAGGATAGCTAGAGCAGGGAGGCAGAAAGGCACCTCTTCAGCGAGGATCGTCAGGCAAGGCTTCCTGAGAATAGGATGCCAGAACCGGAACCTTAATGAAGACAGGGAGTCAGCCATGTAAAGATCTGGGGAAGAGGAGTCCCAAGAAGAGGCAACAGCAAGTGCAAAGGCTCTGAGCCAGGAATAGGAATAGCCTGGTCATTTCAGGGGAAAAAAGGCCACTTAGGTGAGAAATCTTGAGCAATGGAGAGAACAGAGGGAAGTGGAAGGTAGAAGGCCTCAGAGGCCATCCTAGGGAGGGCGAAGGAAAGCCTGCGTCAGCCAAGGAGGACCTGCAAGAGTGGGCGGCCCTTCCCATCACCTGAAGGTGTCTGCAAGAATACGGTGGGCTTGGCTTGTCTGTTTCTGAGTTTGATTTCTTTCCAAGGCAATCCTAAAGGCAAAAGAATACCCTTGAGCCCTTAATAGCTTAAATATAGCAACTATATGCATCACTTCACAGTCTTTCACTCACAGCCTCTGTCAGTGGGTTTTACTTTAAGGTGCATTGTTTGTGTTAACATGAATTCTGTGTCAGTATTCAAATAGTAAGCTCATTACAAAATCTTCAAGCCAGCTTTCTGTTTAAAATTCCATTTTATTTTTATAATACATTAATTTATATTCTAACTATAAAAAATTTAAAAATAGTTGGGACTTTCAGAAAAGCACTAAGAATAAAATGTAAATCTCCTATAAAGAGTGGAATTGATCTAAAAGTGAAGGGCTGAAAGTTTGAGGGGCATCTCTCATTCTCCTCTCAATGCAATGTGTCCTCTCAGCAGCTTCCCCAGCTGAAAGCGGGGCCATTTACTTTGCTTAAAGCATTTGCCCTTCTAAACTTTAGATTCCTTTTCTGCTAACTGGGGATTTATTTCAAAGGACTACAAATTAAATGAGGTAATGCAAGTAGGGCACCTAAAACAATGCCCAGCTCGGAGAAGATGCTCCAAAATATTAGCTCTGGGTCAGGCAGGGTGGCTCACACCTGTGATCCCAGCACTTTGGGAGGTCGAGGTGCGAGCATCGCTTGAGCTCAGGGGCTCAAGACCAGCCTGGGCAACATAGCAAGACCCCATCTCTAAAAGAAAAAAGTTGTTGGGCATAGTGGTGTGCACCTATAGTCCCAGCTGCTCAGGAGCCTGAGGTGGGAGGATTACTTGAGACCAGGAGTTCAAGGCTGCAGCAAGCTAGGATCATGCCACTGCACTCCAGCCTGAATGACAGAGCAAGAACTTGCCTCTAAATATATATATATATAAATATATATAATATATATAAATATATATAATATATATTAAATATATTATATATAATATATATTAAATATATTATATATAAATATATAATATATATTAAATATATTATATATAATTATATAAAATATATTAAATATATTATATATAAATATATATAATATATAAAATATATGATATATAAATATATATTATACTGTATATATAGTAGCCCTGAGGCTTCATCCAGAGCAGAACATCCAGCGGGTATTCCATCAAGGAGTGTTTGCTTGCTTCTAAAGAAGAACATTCTAGCAATCAAAGCTGCCCATAACTTAAGGGTGTCCTGTCAAAGTGTCATATCAAATAATTTACCAGAAACTTTCAATAATAAAATTGAGAAACTCCTCCTTCAACTCTCTTAATCTCATTTCCCTGTAAAATTGGATTCTTTCTCTGGTCCGTGCCACTTAATTTCAGATATTGCTCAATTCATATTGAATTTATATTTTATGCTATATGCCAGGCATTGTGTTAGATGCTGTGGTCCAGTGGTGAACAGGATGGGCATGGGCCCCACCCTCGGGGAACTGCCAGCCCCAGAGCTGCAGGCATCTCCAATGCTGGTGTCACTGTGGAAGTAGCTGCATTCCACATGGAGGAAACTGAGGAACCACGCTCATTCTTTTACTGACAGGGTTTTCCAAGGGATGGGACATGCATGGAAATAATTAATAGAGGTGACGTAGAGATTCCCAGGACCTCTGTTGGATCCAATCTGCAACCTGCCTTGGAGACGTCATCTGTGGGTCTTGGAGGTGGAGAGGAAATGCCTGCGATCCTAGGACTGCGTCACATTGATGCCCTTTCCCCTGCCTGCCCCCTCCAAGCCCTGGCCAGCCTGAAAGGAGCACATTGAGAAGTAAAACCGCATCCTCGGCTGCTTGAGTGCCTTTGCAAGACCTTCTTTTTTTATTATTATTATTTTTTTCTTTTGAGACGGAGTCTCCCTCTACCGCCCAGGCTGGAGTGCAGTGGCATGATCTTGGCTCACTGCAACCTCTGCCTCCCGGATTCAAGCAATTCTCCTGCCTCAGCCTCCTGAGTAGCTGGGATTACAGGCACCCGCCACCACACCCAGCTAATTTTTTGTATTTTTAGTTGAGACAGGGTTTCGCCATGTTGTCCAGGCTGGTCTCGAACTCCTGACCTCATGATCCAACCACCTCGGCCTCCCAAAGTGCTGGGATTACAGGCTTGGGCCACCACACCCGGCCTCTTTATGTGCTCAGATGGACAGACGTGCTGTGCAGACAGTGGCGCTGCTGGGCTCTTTTAGAGAGGGACTGTCTCCCTAAATTGAAAACAAATTCTCCAGAAGTACAGGAAGCATACACAGGAACCAACCCAGTTAAATGAAGAATAACAGTTTACTGTGGCTCCTCAGTGAGACGCTTCAGAGGGGATCCAGCAGCAGGCAAAGTCGTGGCAAGGTTGGATGAGTGAAAGAGAGAAAGAAGACAGCCTCATAACCACACCCTGTCCCTATGCCACCTCCATGTCCTGCCCTTCCGGACTAGTCACATTCTCACACACTCTGGCACACACTCACACACTCACGCTCATGCTCACACTCACACTTACATGCACACACTTCTCCAGTTCAATGCCATTCCCCCGGATTGCTGTGGGTATGTGCCACCCCTCCCCCGCCCTTTCCCTGCATCAAACCAAAGACCACGTTTACTCACAGCCCAACCTTCGGGAAAACAGACCTCCTGGGCCGCTTCCTAAACTTCCTCTTATGCATCAAAAACACATTGTCCTTTCAAAGCTAGGACCGAGATAGGACCGAGACCTAATATTTCTCCCATGAGTCACTACATTACGCGTTACCAAGAATGCAGACCGCCTGTAAGAAGCCGTGCAGGTCCCTTAAGTACCTGAAGTCACAGCCACTTAACTCCAGCTGGACACATCCAAGCTGGGCTCACCAGTGTCTGGTTGACTGGTGATCACGCGTCAGCCCTGTCAGGCCACCAGCCTGCCTAAAAGTCAGCTCTCAACATGGCGTTCCTTTGCCAAGGAACCACTTGTGGGTGACATGGATGTCCACCCCTGGGCGTGGACAGGATGTAGTGGGTGTACTTCAGTGGTACTACACAGCCCTTAGAAGTCATTGCCTGTACGCACACTTGGTAGTATGAATGAATCTTAAAATCCTAGTGCCAAATAAAAAAGCCAGCAGCAGAATAACATATACGAAATCCCAAATCATTTACATACATTAAAGCAACATGCATCCTAAGAACTAGGCAGCAATATCACTTATATAAGAACATGCACAAACACAAAGAAGGATGACAAATGTATCAGAAGCAAGCCATCCCGCTATGGATGGGGAAATGAGAATACATAAGCAAATCAAGAGAGGGAATGTGTAGGGACCAATGATGATAATATGTCATGAACTGCAGGATCTGATTGATTAACTTAATCCTCTCATTTTCTTCACCAGAAGTCAAAAAAAGGGGAGGGACGTGGGGAGGACACATACATCTCTGACCTTGTTTACTGGTTTGTTTGTTTTTTTGGAGACCGAGTCTCACTCTGTCGCCAGGCTGGAGTGCAGCAGCATGATCTGGGCTCACTGCAACCTCCGACTCCCTGGTTCAAGCTATTCTCCTGCCTCAGCCTCCCAAGTAGCTGGGATTACAGGCACGTGCCACCACGCCCAGCTAATTGTTTTTTTGTATTTTTAGTGGAGACAGGGTTTCACCATGTTGGCCAGGATGGTCTCTATCTCCTGACCTCGTGATCCACCCACCTCTGCCTCCCAAAGTGCTGGGATTACAGACGTGAGCCACCGTGCCTGGTTGGTTTATTTGTTTATAGAGACAGGGCTTGTCCTGTCATCCAGGATGGAGTGCTGTGGTGTAATCATAGTTCACTGTAACCTTGAATGCCTGGGCTCATGGGCTCAAGCCATCCTTCTGCCTCAGCCTCCCGAGTAACTGAGACTATAGGTGTATGCCACTGCACCAGGCTAATTTTAAAAAAAATTTTTTAGAGATGGGGTCTTGCTTTGTTGCACAGGCTGGTCTCAAACTCCATCTTTAAGCGATTCTCTTGCCTCAGCCTCCCAAAGTGCTGGGATTGCAGGTGTGAGCCATGGTGCTCTGCCTGGCCTAGGTTTACATTTCCAACCTCAGCTCCCACTTCCTTGAGCCTCAAGCCAAACAGGATGACCTGTGACTCACACAACACTCCTGATTCTTCGCCTTTGATTATGCTGCCCTTCTATGGCCAAGTCTGCCCCACACTTCAAGGGCCAGCTCCGGTGCTGCCCCCTCCACAGGCTTCCTCCTGTCTTCCTGAACCATCTGCTACTTTCTCTGCCCCACACTGCAGGCACTGGTCAGCATGTTTCGCAGCATGTCCTTATTTGTAGGCAGAAGTGACCCCAGTGGAGCCTCTAGGGGGGGCTGCTCTGTTCAGGGAGGCTGTGCACAGGGGCTCTTTGTGTCTTTGGCCATCTGCACTCCAGATCGCAAGGTATGTCTTCTAAGCACACCCTTCACAGCACTCACTCTAAAAGGAGCACTTTCTCTACACAGAGATGCAGTGCTTTCCCAGGAGAGCCCATCACGAAGAAGAGGCCCACAGACAGATGCTTGGTGAATGGACAACTAGCAAGAGGACATCCACAAGCCCTTCTACAGTTAAGCCCTAGGCTCTCTTCCCATGCCCAAGACATCTCTCTGGCATCCCCTTTCCTCCCTTCCTGCAAGACCCAAGACTCAGCCGGGCTGCCTTTTCCCTTGCCAACTACTTCCACCCTGAGCCTCCTCTAAAATGGAACCTGACTGTGGAAGCCATTCTCTTGTTATTTGGACAACCACTCCCCACAGTCCCCCTCAACAATAGGTACTTAATCGGAAGCCATCTAGAGTCTACAAACATAAAGATCTGGGAATTGGAAACCTTAGAAAGTGGTGAAAGCTCCCTTCCCTGTCTTCAGTGTGTAGATAGTCAGTAACAAACATTTCTGAGCACCTGTTATATGCTAGGCACTGATTTTGACCCTGGAGACATGATGGCGAGTAAAGGAACGTGAGCCCTCCCCTCATGGGGCTGGCTGATAATCTACTTCCCAGGGTGCAACTCTCACCCACTCTCCAAAGACAAGAATGTGAATTTTGCCAAATTCAATTTTCATTCCCCTGGGGCCTGTGCAGTGCTGGCAACAGAGGGGAGCAACTGGCTGGAGACCAGCTGCCTCCCAGGGCCCTGCCAGGGCTGGCACAGAGGGCTGGTGTTTCTATTCCCAGGGCCTGGCTCCCAACCAGGATGGCATCTGCTCAGCATTTGGAGCCCAGCATACTCTAATTGTCCTGTGGCCTCGTGGCACTTTCAGCCTATCAACTGAGTTTTTCTTAAAAAGCAACTCCTGTGTTTATTGCTTTTCTGGCCCAGATTTAGGTCACTAGAATTTTCCTTAAGGATGGAAAAACTCAGAGAACCAGATCTGGATGACTCTCTCATGCCGGCATGTGAGTGGGAGGGACTGGTGACATACTAAGAGAAGCTGGCTCAATGCCCACACCTACCACTCACTGCCTCACTACTTTTCTGAATGGCACTGGTCCTTCCTGAGCCCTTGGACAAGAAGCTAGGGGCCCTCACCCCAGTGAGGTGGCATTGCCTTGCTGTGTGGGCATAACTGAATCCCTTCCCTCTCTGAGCTGACATCCTCTCAAGTGATTCCTAAACAGATGAAATCATGGATACAAAGGGACTTGTTAAGCTCTGTAAAAACATAAGGTCCTGTTGGGACTCTGTGTACTTCCCTCTCAATTTTGCTGTCAACCTATAGCTGCTTCTAAAAAGATAAAGTCTATTAAAATAACAAATTTTTAAAAAGTAAGGCCCTATGGCAAACCCTGGGAAAAGGGGCTCTAGGTTCTTATAAAAGCTTCACTTATTTCTATGCAGCCTTGCAAAGTATGGGAATTTCTCTGAGCCTCAGTTTCCCTGTTCTACTAATAAAATAATGGGTTTGTAAATACTGGGTTAATTGTAGAGTACTGCTCCTTTGTGAAGTCTTGTTATTATCTGCTACCTACTAAAAGAGACTGTTCTGAAGGTCAGCCAGCAAGTTCCAAGTTGGTGGAAATTTTGAAGCTCTTAAAGAACACTGGAAAGCCCTAGAGAAGGTATAAGTAAATGTTTCACAGGCACCTTAAATTCAGCATGTTCAAAACTGAGCAGCAGGAGGAGGAAGATAAGAAGCAGGAGAAAACAGAGGAGGAAGAGAAGAAGAAGACAGGAGGAGGAGAAGACAGAGCAGGAGGAGAAGGAAAGGGAGCAGAAAAAGCAGAACAGAAGCAAAGGCCACAGAAGAGGAGGAAGAGGAGGAAGGAAAAAAGAAGGAAGGCGTAGCAACAGCAGCAGCCGCTGAGGCAGAGAAGAAGTGGGCATGGGAGCAGCAGAAGCAGCAGGAAAGGCAGAAGGAGAAGTGGCAGAAACATGCAAAGCCGAAGTAGATGCTCAGAAAGCAGAAGCTGCACACACAGACACACACAGATGCAGAGGAAGAGCGAGAAACTGAGAAAGGAAGAGGAAGAGAAGTAGATGTTGTAGCCCTGGAAGGAGAAACAAGAACAGCAAGAGAAGAAGCAGAAGGAGCAAAAATAGAAGCAGGAGCTGAAGAAGAAGAGCGGGGGGAGAAAAGGAAGGGGAGAAAGAGGAGGAGGGAAGAGCAAGGCAGGGTGGGGAGGGAAGAGGAAGACATAGTCACAGTGGAGGAAGGAGAAGCTGCGGCAGAAGGAGAAGCAGCAAAAGCAAAAGTCAGAGCAGAGAAATGGAAACAAGCCAAAGTAGCAGCAGCAGAACGAAGAGAAGCAGCAGAAAAGGCAGGACGAGGAGGAGGAAAAGCGCAAGAGGAGGAGGAAAAGGAAGAAAAAGCAGAAGGAGAAGTAGATGAATATGCTGCAGAAGAAGCACCAGCAGGAAAAGCAGAGGCAGAAGCAGCAAGCACAGGAGGAAAGAGAAGCAGAAGAGAGAAGCAACAGCTAAGAAGAAGCACCAGCAGAGACAGCAGTAGAAGAAGCATGGGAAGCAGAAGAAGGGGGAAGAGAGGGCGGAAGAGCAAGACTGGGTTGGGGAAGTCATAGTAGAGGGAGGATGAGAAGCAGAAACAGAAAAGGCAGCTGAGAAAAAAGCAGAAGCAGAAAAGGCAGAAGCCAAAGCACAAGGCAGAAGAAAGCAGAAGCTGAAGCCAACGCAAAGCAGCAGACACAAGAGGAGAGAGAGCAGAACAGCAGACCCGACCACTGCAGCAGGACAGCAGACCCGACCACTGCAGCAGGACACAGAACAGCAGACCCAACCACTGCAGCAGGACAGCAGACCCGACCACTGCAGCAGAACACAGAACAGCAGACCCAACCACTGCAGCAGAACAGCAGACCCGACCACTGCAGCAGAACACAGAACAGCAGACCTGACCACTGCAGCAGGACAGCAGACCCGACCACTGCAGCAGAACACAGAACAGCAGACCCGACCACTGCAGCAGAACACAGAACAGCAGACCCGACCACTGCAGCAGGACAGCAGACCCGACCACTGCAGCAGAACACAGAACAGCAGACCCGACCACTGCAGCAGGACACAGAACAGCAGACCCGACCACTGCAGCAGGACAGCAGACCCGACCACTGCAGCAGAACACAGAACAGCAGACCCGACCACTGCAGCAGAACACAGAACAGCAGACCTGACCACTGCAGCAGGACAGCAGACCCGACCACTGCAGCAGAACACAGAACAGCAGACCCAACCACTGCAGCAGGACAGCAGACCCGACCACTGCAGCAGGACAGCAGACCCAACCACTGCAGCAGGACAGCAGACCCAACCACTGCAGCAGAACAACAGACCCAACCACTGCAGCAGAACACAGAACAGCAGACCCGACCACTGCAGCAGGACAGCAGACCCGACCACTGCAGCAGAAGCTGGAGAAAAAAGACAGAATCAGCAGAAGCCAAAGCAAAGGAAGCCAAAACGGAAGGAGCATCCCGAGGCAGAGGCTGTGTGCCCACTGAGGGGTGAGGAAGAGAGGGCAGTTTGCCCACTGAGGGGTAAGGAAGAGAGGACACAGGCCTGGCCACCTGATTGGACCATTGGCTCTCCGAACCCTAGTGTCCTTCAGGAGACAAAGAGGCAGGTGAACCAGTGAGACGTTCTTGCAATTCTAATCATTTGTGCCAAAAAGGAGGATAGACTGAAGCAGGAAAGGTTCCCAAGACAAAAACAAGGATAAAGGAATAAACTTTGATCAAGCACCTTCCATGGGCCAAGCACAAAGGAGACTCAGCCCCTGCTTTCCATGAGCTCATAGCCTAGACAGCGTGATGCCAATATTCAGAAGAGGGGTAGGAATTGCAAAGGCCCATAATTTGGGAAATGAGGAGACATTAGAGAGGCTTTAGAAAGAGGTAGGAAAAGACAAAAACATTAATAATAACTATAGCTACAATAACTTGTTAATGGATACACAATATGAAAATATGTAAATTGTGACATCAAAAACATAAAGTGGGAGGAGGATTAAAAGTAGTGTTTTTGTACGTCACAAAAGTTAAGTTGTTACCAGCTGAAAATAGACTGTTATAACCATACGATGTTTTAGGTAAGCCTCATGGTAACTGCAAAGCAAAAACGTGCACTAAATACACAAAACAGAAAGAGAAAGAAATCAACGCCACTATAGAAAACATCAAATCCCAAAGGAAGACAGCAACAGAAGAAGAAAGGAACAAAGGATCTACAAATTAGAAAACAATTACCAAAATAGCAATAATAATTCTTAAAAATCAATAATCACTTTAAATGTAAATGGATTAAATTTTCCAATCAAAAGACAGAGGGGCCCATTGGATTAAAAACAAGGCCCAGCTATATGTATATAGCTGGATTTGATGATTTCTATAGTGTTATGGTTATAACGCTATAGAAAAGAAAAGCAGCTTTTGTAAGGCCATAGCTCTCATAGACAATGACACGTCTGGTGGATCTGGGCAAAGTAAATTGAAAACCTTCTGGAAAGGGTTCACCATTCTAGATGCCATTAAGAACATTAGTGATTCACGGGAGGAGACTGAAATACTAACATTAACAACCAATTTTGAAGAAGTTGGTTCCAACTTTCATGGATGACTTTGAAGGCATCAAGACTTGGGTGGAGGAAGTCCTGCAGATGAGGTACAAATAAATAACAAGATAACTAGAATTATTATAGAAGTGACGCTCGGAGTTGCTTCTTTTTTTTTTTTTTTTTTTTGAGACAGAGTCTCGCTCTGTCGCCCAGGCTGTAGTGCAGTGGCGCGATCTTGGCTCACTGCAACCTCTGCCTCCCAGGTTTACGTCCCATTCTCCTGCCTCAGCCTCCCGAGTAGCTGGGACTACAGGTGCCCATCACCACGCCTGGCTAATTTTTTGTATTTTTAGTAGGAGACAGGGTTTCACCATATTAGTCAGAATGGTCTCGATCTCCTGACCTCGTGATCCGCCTGCCTCGGCCTCCCAAAGTGCTGGGATTACAGATGTGAGCCACCGCGCCCAGCCCAGGGAGTTGCTTCTTATGGATGAGCAAATAAATGGTGTCTTTTTTCTTTTTTCCTTTTCTTTGGGTTTTTTTTGTTTGTTTGTTTTTGTTTTTTTGAGACAGAGTCTTGCTCTGTCTCCAGGCTGGAGTGCAGTGGCATGATCTCAGCTCACTGCAATCTCCGCTTCCTGGGTTCAAGCGATTCCCCTGCCTCAGCCTCCTGAGTAGCTGGGACACTACAGGCATGCACCACCACACCTGGTTAATTTTTTGTATTTTAGTAGAGACAGGGTTTCACCATGTTGGCCAGGATGGTCCCAGTCTCCTGACTTCATGATCCGCCCACCACGGCCTCCCAAAGTGTTGGGATTACAGGCGTGAGCCACTGTACCCAGCCAAGAAATGATTTCTTGAGAGACAACCTACTCCTGCTAAGGATGCTTTGTTGAAATGACAACAAACAATTTAGAATATTATATAAACTTAGCTGATAAAGCAGTGGTAGTGTCTGAAAGGATTGACTCAATTTTGAAAGAAGTCGTAATGTGGATAAAATGCTACCAATAGCATCACATGCTATAGAGAAATCTTTCATAAAAGGAAGAGTCAATATCGATGTTGCAAACTTCAACGTTATCTTATTTTAAGGAATTGCCACAGCCATCTCAACTTCAGCAACCATCACCTTGATCAGTCAGCAGCCATCAACATCAAGGCAAGAACCCCCACCAGCAAAAAGATTGTAACTTGCTGACGGCTCGGATGATCACTATCATTTTTTTAGCAATAAAGGATTTTAAAATAAATAATGTACATTTTTAAAAGATGTATTGCTATTACACACATAATAAACTACAGGATAGTGTAAACATAACTTTTTATATGCACTGGAAAACCGAAAAATTCATGACTTGCTTTATTGTGATATTTGTTTTATTACAGTGGTCAGAACTGAACCCAAATATCTCTAAGGTATGCCAGGATGTCAGTTAGGTCCGTCTGGTCTATAGTGCTGTTCAAGTCCAATGTTTCCTTACTGATTTCATGTCTGGAAGATCTATCCATTGTTGAAAGTGTGATATTGAAGTACTCTACAATTATTGTACTGCTGTCTATTTCTCCCTTCAGATCTGTTAATATCTACTTTTTATATTTGAGTGCTCTGATATTGGGTGTATATATATTTGCAATTGTTACAGCTTCTTGATGAATTGAGGCCTTTATCATTATATAACAACCTTTGTTTCTTGTGACAGTTTTTGACATAAAGTCTATCTTATCTGGTAATGATACAGCTACTGCTGCTCTCTTTTGGTTTCCATTTGCATGGAATATCTTTTTTATCCCATCTCTTTCAGCGGTGGCTCATGCCTGTAATCCCAGCACTTTGGGAGGCTGAGGCAGGCAAATCACGAGGTCAGGAGTTTGAGACCAGCCTGGCCAACATGGTAAAACACCATCTCTATGAAAAATACAAAAATTAGCCAGGCGTGGTGGCACACACCTGTAATCCTAGCTACTCAGGAGGCTGAGGCAGGAGAATTGCTTGAACCCAGGTTGGGGAGGTTGCAGTGAGCCGAGATCACGCCACTGCACTCCAGCCTGGGCGACAGTGCGAGACTCTGTCTCAAATAAATACATAAATAAATAGCAGATGTCCTCCTGTGGTCCAGCTGGGGCTTCCTCTCCAGCTTCCTCTTCTGCCCAGCCCCTGTGCTCCAGCCACACATGGCTTTCTTCTGGGTTCTTAAACATACCAAACACCTCCCAGGTTTGGAGACTTTGCACAAGTATTCCCTCTGTCTGGAACATTCTCCCTGAGTCTTTCCCCATTCCCCATTCGTACCAGTTCTATGACTTTAAGCAAGTCCCTTTTCCTCTGGGGACTCGGAATCCTTAGCCAGACACTGATGAGGCTGGGCTCTTTGGTCTCCCAGTTCCAACAGTCTGTGGTTTTTCTGTTGTTGAGTGTATTCATTTCAGGCTCCTCCTCTCCCAAACAGACCTTGGAACTAGCAGTGAAATGGCAGAACGGGAGGTGAGAATAAATACCCCTAAAGAAACAAATTATCTTGCTCCCCTTGTCGTTGCAACATTTGTACTGGAAAGTGACTTTCAAAGCTACAGGCCAAGGGAATACTTTGTCATTTGCAATTTAATTCTTGGTTCCATTACTTAAACCGGTGACTGAAATTTTCCATTCCCTCTCGAAATCGCCAGAAAGTGGGCATAACCCACCTCAGGTGTTCCAAGGACATGATGGATAGTCTATAGGTTAACAAGTTACTATCAGCAGCCTCCTAAAATAAATTATTTGCAACTGTTAATTGTGTTAAAGAATAAATAAGGACATGTTGGACACAGTAACTTTGGGGATCTTTTTATCCTAGGATATATTCTTCCCCGTTTAACTTTCATTCCTTCTAATTTCCAAACTTAGATCTCTAGAATTAAACTGTCTAGCCTTCTTTTGCTCAGAATCCCAAGTAATAATTATCCCACTTTGTTTCCACAGTAGCAGCCCATGTCTCGTATTTGCATACTTTTATTTCTAAACACTTAAATGCAAAAGAGAGAAAACAGAGTAATGCGAGAGAATCAGATGGGAATCGGATTCCAGTCGCTCTCTGAACAAGACATTTTCTCTCAACAATTCAGAGGCTCTTGACATTTGCACTTCCCCATACAACATGTTCCATGTGCCACAGGAACAGTCAGTCTCCTTGTTGGGAATTGATTGCATGTATGTTCACTCTTGCAGAAATTAACCTCCAAGAAGCCTGGCAGACTGCCAGGGACCCCAGCCTCTGGAGATGAGAGTCAGGGTCAGGGGCTTCTTTAGGGACTCAATCCAAGAGGCTGACATTCACAGCAGTTTTCCTGCTTGTAAGATCTCTTTGCTGCGAGCACCCCATGAGAGGTCATGGGAGTGCAGAGCAAGGTGCAGAGATGACAAACTCCTCCAATGAAGTCGCCCCCCCAGCACTGCAAGGGCATCTTCTTTGCATTCATGCACATCAAATAGGCTTGAGAATAAAAGTATAGCTCTCCTGGAGCTATAAATTGGGAGTCCTTTGGGGGCAAAACTTAAACCTAGCACCTGCCATGTAATAATCTGTGCTTCAGAGGATCACCTCCCAATCTAGATGATCCTTGGCCATTTTAAGATAAGTTCCATCTAATTGAGCTCATAAAAACTCTTTTAGCTGAATTAATTTGATCCAGGTAACTTGTACGTAAAGTCTAAACACACATAAAAAATTAAAACATGCCTAAAGTGGTATTGTCTTTAATCCCTGTTGGGCAGGTTAAAGAAATTTGGACTTTGGGTGTTTTCCTCTTGGAAGTCCCCTCTCTCTCACTAGAGAGAGAGCTGTTTTCCTTTCTCCTTCTTTCTCTTTCCTTTGCCTATTAAACCTCTGCTCCTAAACTCCTCATGTGTGTCCGTGTCCTAAATGTTCCTGGTGCAAGACAACAAACCCCAGGTGTTTACCCCAGACAACAGCTGCTTCATATCGGGGACCTCGTCCGGGATACCAAGGTACAACATGCATTGAAACGCACCATCTGGTGGAGGCAAACCAGTGTTAGAACCCATCAGAATGGCTGACAGCAATCAAACTCCAAACGCTGCTGCAGACAAAACCACGCATGGACACACCTTTCTTCCGAGGACCCTTAAATCAACCCCAGGAGGAGCCCTAGCTGCTGTTCCCCACACAATGCCCCTTTTCAGCAAGAAGTAGCCAGAAAGGGTGTTTATCCAACACCCCCTAACAACAGTTAGGGTTACCACTCCAGAGGGCGGAATGATACAGGAGTTAAGAAGAAATTACTTAGGCAGATAGTGAGGGTATGGAAGTCCTTGGCAAGATTTTCCTTTTGATGAAAAGCAGCCCCAAATTATTTTTCTTTCTAACACAGAGTAGCCTATAAAAATCGAGCTGCAGACACAGATGCTGTCAGTTGTGCCAATCACGTTCAAGATGGCGGCTCCCTCTTCCCTTCTCTGCCAGTCACGTGTACAGTAAGGAGCAGACAAGATGGCACCGGCCAAGGGGAAAGTTCATTTGCATAATGGGATTAGGGTGGGGTGGCCAGGGTTCCCCGCACAGTTTGTAAACATCATACCTGATTGAACCAATCTGTGGGCCCTATGTAAATCAGACACCACCTCCTCAAGCCTGACTATAAAATCCGGCACGTCCACCACCAGCCGGTCTTTCGGAAGTCCCCTCTCGCTCACTAGAGAGAGCTGTTTTCCTTTATCTTTCTTTCTTTTTCTTTTGCCTATTAAACCTCCACTCAAAAAAAAAAAAAAAAAAAAAAAGACAGAAATGTGAAATTTATCATGGAAGTGGTAGCCACTTAGATTTTAATCAGAGGAATGACTGAATTCCTACCACATACTAGGGGAAACAAAATAGTTTCTCCTCCAAAAAGGTTGCAAATCTCTGTTGCAAAATTTCTACAGGATCGCTGTGGGTAGGGGGTGACAATAAATCTACAATATTGCAATGCCTCCACCTACTTTCCTCTCCACACACACCAAACACTCACCCATCTTCATCCCTCACGTCTGACAGTAGCCACATAGCTTTTACATGGATGGGCACTCAGATGCCGATAAGTTAAGTCACTACCCCAAGTCATGTAGTTAATTACTGCCCAAACCAGGACTGTACTATCAGGTGCCCCAGCTGCTCTCTGGGGTAACCTCATTACCAAGCTGATTGATGTGTATGTCCCTTGTGATAAAGTGATATGTTCCAAGTGAAAAGCAGCACAAAACAATTTTAAAAAACAAAAACAAAAACACCAAACCCTCAAGTGTTTGTTCCCAGGCTTACTCTCGTTAAACATGACTTTGGAAAATGGTTTGTTTGCTTTTTTTTTTATTTTCATACCTCTACCATTTCATTTCACATGTTGCCAAGAATTAGAGGGAATTTTTAAAGCCGAGAAGTTCTTGGCTGTGTGCAATGGACCACCTTGAAACAAAAAACCCACTATAGTCTCAATCCCTCTCCCTCTACTTCCCCTTACTCCTCTCCCCTTTTCCCTCACCCCACCCCCACCCCATACAGGAGACCAGAGACCATTCACATAGCAGAGAGAGTTTGGAAGGGAAAAGAGATAAGTCAGTCGACTTTAGGTGCCTTTCACATTTCCCTCTCAATAAATCTAAGTAAAGCAGCTGTCCTTGTAGGCTCATAGCCCACAGAGTCACCTGCTAATGAGCCAGTCTCCCAGTCTCGCAGACGCTCTTTAGTTAATGCAAAGTGCAGAGGCTGGAATTAACAGATACTTTTTATTCCCACAGAGATGGATCACTTGGTGATACACTGACTTTCCATCCGTAAAGTAGAGGAGAGCAACACTTAACACCGTAGTGGAAGGAAGGCATCAATTAGTAAACAAGCGTTTTTGGTGCACCTACCAAGCGCTTAGCCCTGTGCACCACGACAACCAATAAGAATAAAGAGAGCAAGGCTGCTGTGCAGGCGCTTGGTCAAACCGCAGCCCATTCACTTACTGTGTGCCCTTGGGCAAGCTGTTTCACCACTGTAGGTATTGTTTCCTCATCTGTAAAAGGAAGACGATAATACTACCTACCTTAAAGCATTGTTGGGGGGATGGACTGAGAGAATTCATTTAAGAGTGATTTGGGAACTGAGATAATTCATTTAAGAGCAATTTGGGGCTGGGTGCGGTTGCCCACACCCGTAATCCCAGCGCTTTGGGAGGCCGAAGTGGGCGTCTCACCTGAGTTCAGGACCAGCTCAGCAAGCCTGGCAAAGCCTCGTCTCTACTAGAAATACAAAAATTAGCCGGGCATGATGGCACGCATCTACAACCCCAGCTACTCAGGAGGCTGAGCAGGATGAGCAGGAGAATCACTTGAACTCAGGAGGCAGAGGTTGCAGTGAGCTGGGATCGCAGCTACTGTTGGGAAGCCAAGGCAGGCAGACTGCTTGAGCCCAGGAGTTCAAGACCAGCCTGGGCAACGTGGTGAAAAACCCCATCTCTATACACACACACACACACACACACACACACACACACACACACACTATCCGGGCATGGTGGCACATGCCTGTAGTCCCAATTACTTGGGAGGGTAAGGTGGGAGGATCACTTGGGCCTGGAAGGCTGAGCTTGCAGTAAGCTGAGATTGCAAGATCCTGCCATTGCACTTCAACCTGGGTGATAGAGCAAGACCCTGTCTCATAAAAAGAAAAAAAAAAGAGTGATTCATCAGTATATGACACAACATAAGTATTATAGAATTAAGTATATAATATAGAATTAAGTATATAATATAGAATTAAGTATATATTGTCAGGAATTATAAGTAATACCTGACACATGTCAATGGTTGTCATTTATCTTTTTCTCAGTTTTTTTTTTAACTCTCATCAGGGATATGGGACAGGGACAGGGAGGTAAGGTAGCTCTCTATAAAGATTCTGTGAATAATGAAGTTCATGTGGTAGCTCCTCAGATATGGGTGCAATTAGTTTCTGAACACAGCCTCACTGTCCTAAAGGTTTCTGGGAGAGTTTTTGGGGGCAAGTGTTCACAATTTCCATAGGTTTTAGAATAGAAACTGCTATCAATGCAGTGGCTGTGAGCCCGCTTTCTAAATCAGTCCTTACAGAGAAACCTGCAGGTATATTAAGGGCTTGCCGTGTTGAATTGCCTGCTTTTTGTCTCATGGAAAGCTGGGAGTCTCTATTCTTTAGAGGAACCCCAGGGCCTGAGGGGGAAGAAGCATTCTTCTGGTGCCGAAGCAGCCAGGGTCTGATAAAAAGGAGTTCACTCCTCCATCCCCCAAGTAGGCACAAGCAGAGTTCACATCCAGCTCTGCCACTTCCTAAGGAAACTGGAAAACCTGAACAAGCTAATCATCCCCTCTGAGCTCTTTTTCCCATCTGAAAAATGGGCTTGATATGACCTGTCTTGAAGGGTTGTCGTAAGAACCAGAGATCATATGTAATGTAAATATATGACACAATATGCCTGGCACACTGCACACACTTAATAAACAATGACATTTGGTATCCAGATTGGAATGGTGTGTGATCATTCCTACAGCAGAAAGGAGAGCTTCTTCATGTGAGTACTAGGAGGTGTTTGACCAACATCCGTCTTGATCTATATGGGCCTGGAAATGAGGAAACCCCAGCTCTGCCTCCGACTTGTGTGACTTTTCCCCGGTCGCTTTTCCAGCCTGAGTCTCAGAATCTCATCTGCAAATGATGTGGCTGGACAAATGGCTCAGAGGCCATAAAGCTCAGAGGCTGTAACGTGTATGGTTCTGGTGCCTAGAATTCTGTTCCTGGGCTTCCTGAGTCACAGTAACGTGGTCAAAAATATGTGTAGCACTTGAATCCATGACCCAGCAATTTCACGTTCGGGTCCTCACCCAGCAGGAAAGTGTCCACGAGCTCAACAGCGTGTGCAGCAGCATTCATTGCAGTGCTATTTGTAAAAAATGAAAGCCAGAAACCACTGAAATGTGAAGCAACATGAGAGTGCATACACAGATTGTGCTGTGTTTACACAACAGAATTCCACACAGCATGAGATGAACAAGCAGTGCTGTACACTACCTAGTGGATGAATCACAGAAATATAATTGTGAAGGAAACAACATAGGCATAAAAGAGCACAGCCTGGGCCGGGCGCGGTGGCTCACGCCTGTAATCCCAGCACTTTGGGAGGCCAAGGCGGGCGGATCACGAGGTCGGGAGATCGAGACCATCCTGGCTAACACAGTGAAACCCCGTCTCTACTAAAAATACAAAAATTAGCCGGGCGTGGTGGTGCTCACCTGTAGTCCCCGCTACTTGGGAGGCTGAGGCAGGAGAATCGCTTGAACCCCGGAGGCAGAGGTTGCAGTGAGCCGAGATCGCCCCACTGCACTCCAGCCTGGACAACAGAGCGAGACTCCATCTAAAAAAGAAAAAAAAAAAGTACAACCTGTTTGATTCCATTTATGTAAAGTTCAAAACCAGACAAAACTAATCCATGACATTAGAGGTCAAGACAGGAGGTCTCATCTGGGTAGTTTCTGAAGGAGACAAGGGTGCTGGTAAGGTGCTGTTTATTGTTATGGGAATAGGCCACACACGTTTCCTTTGAAAACATAGAGATATACACTTAAAATTATGTGGTTATACATATATAAATATGTTATAATTTGATTTAAAAGTTTACGTAAAAAGTATACGTAGAACCACTTGTGGTTTCCTGGGTACCTAATTTTTATTTCCTTCCCTGTGCCAGACACTGTCCTGGGGGAGGGGTTGGCTGTGAATACAGACAAATAAGAAGGCAAAACATCTGCCCTCAAGGAGATCACCTGGACGGAGGGCTAATGAGTAAATAAAAATGACAAGTGATAAGGTGCTATGAGAAAGTGCAGATCTGAGCAGATTATGGTGGGAACCCAGAGGAACAGAGGAGGTGACATTAGGTCTTAAAGATTGGGCAGGACAAAGAGAGCAAGAGTGCTCCACACAACCACGTGTGTAAATGCAGACTTGGGACGGGGCAGCAGGGGTTAAGAAAGGGCAAGAGTTGAGGGCAGGGAGATAGAACCTGGAGCTGAGGTCCGTAAACTCTGTCATGCAGGGCACCATGGGGAGCCGCTGAGGGGTCTTTGGGCAGCTGTGACCTTCCAAAGGAACCCCCATCACATCAACCTACTTACTTTTATCTCCCAGTCTTTTATAGAGAATCTGCCCTCTCCCAGCAAAGGCCAGCTCCTCCACTCCTCTGCTCAATCCCATCTCTCTAGCCATGCTCCCTTCTCTCCTGGACCTCTCCACTGCGTATAAACACGGGCAATTATTTCTCCTGTCCCCCACTCACCAAAAAAGCTTTCAACCTCATTTCCCCCTCCAGCTACCACTTCACTTCTCTCTCTTTATGGCAAAACTCCTAAAAACGTTATGAATTCCGGCACCTTCCAATTTCCATTCTCCCATTCTCTACTACACTCACTTCAACTGCGTTTTCACCCCCGGAACACCATCAAAACAATGGCCTCTGCTTTGCAAAGGTCATTCTTTGCCTCTGGCTAACTGCGTTTGTCAGTTCTCCAGTGTCCACCTTGCTAGACCTATCAGCAGCCCTTGACCTGGTTAATGACATTCTCCCCCTCTAAGCACTTCTTTTTTTGGCTTTAGGTTACCAGGGCTCTCTGCTAGCTTTCCCCCAACCTTTCCTCCTGTTCTTTCCCAGTCTTTGCTGGTCCCTCCTCCTCTCTGGATCTCTCTATCTTGAAGTTACCCAAAGCTCAGTCTTTGGACATCTTCTCTATCTACTCCTGTTATCTCAAGGATCTCATTCTGTTTCATGCTTTTAAATTCCGTCTATAAGCTGTTGACTCCCAAATGTATATATCTGACACATACCTCCCCCAGATTTTCAGATACGTACGTCTAACTGCTCGCCTGACATTTCCACTTGGATCTCTAAAGGCATCTCAGACTTCACGTGTTCAAAACGGAACTCATCGGCCGGGCATGGTGGCGCACGCCTGTCATCCCAGCACTTTGGAAGGCCGAGGCGGATAGATCACCTGAGGTCAGGAGTTTGAGACTAGCCTGGCCAACATGGTGAAACCCCATCTCTACTAAAAATACAAAAAACCAGCCAGGTGTGGTGGCGCATGCCTGTAATCCTGGCTACTTGGGAGGCTGAGGCAGGAGAATCGCTTGAACCTGGGAGGTAGAGGTCTCAGTGAGCCGAGATCACGCCACTGCACTCCAGCCTAGGTGACAGAGCAAGACTGCGTCTCAAAAAACAAACAAGCAAACAAAAAACTGAACTCATGAGCTGTCCCTAAAACTCATTCCTCCCAGTCTTTGTCATCTCAGGAACTGTAACTTCATCCTTCCAGTTCCTCAGGCCAAAGTGGTCACCCTTGACTCCTCTCATCTATTTCATTCAAACCGTCAACAAATCCTGTGACCTTTACCTTCAAGCTGTCAAAAATCTGACCACCTCTCCACCTCCAGGACCACCACCTCATCCAAATCACTATCAACTCTCACCTGGATTCCTGCAGTAGCCCTTCTAGTGGTCTGTCTGCTTCCACTTTTACCCCCTACTCCCAACGCAGCAGCCAGAGTGACCTCATTATGAGATGAGCCAGAGCAGGCTACTCTGTTCTCAGAACCTTCCAATCTATTTCCCATCTCACTCAGGTCTGACACTGGCTTCCAAGGCCCTCTGTGACCTGGCTCTCCTCACGTCTCTCACCTTGGCTTCCCATCTCCCCTTCTCCAAACATACCAACCTCCTGGCTCATCCTTAAGTGGAGACCATACGTGCTGTGACCTCGGGGCCTTTGCACTCTTCCTCCTTAAATCAGCAAGGCTCACTCTCTGAACTCCTTAAAGACTTTAATCAAACGTCCCTTCTCAGCGAGGCCCTCCTTCACCACCCTATTTAAAATCACAGCCACTCCCCCAACAGAACTCCCTAACCCCCTTTCTTGCTTTATGTTTCTCCAAAGCACCTCTCACCCTTCTGACATGCTTTCTGTTTTACTGCCTTATCTTGTTTACTGTCTGTCTTCCCTCCCTCCACAACAAGTTAAGTTCCATGTGGGCAGGAATCCTGACTGTTTGGGCCATTGCTACACCCTCAGGATCTAGAACAGAGTCTGGTGCATACAAAGGAATGGGAGAGGTACAATCAAACCCATCATTTGGAAAGATCATCTCGTGACTAAGGAGTGGATAAATCACTGTGGGAAAGATTGGTAGCAGCTAGAAGGCTGTTTCAATGCTATAGATGATATGCAATGAGATTTGAACTAGAAAGTGGGAGGGGGATTAAGAGAAGAGAGTCAAGAAATATTCAGGAAGCATTTTTTTTTTTTTTTGAGAGGAAGTCTCACTCTGTTGCCCAGGCTGGAGTGCGGTGGGGCAATCTCGGCTCACTGCAACCTCCACCTCCCGGGTTCAAGAGATTCTCCTGCCTCAGCCTCCTGAGTAGCTGGGGTTACAGGCACCCACCACCAGCTAATTTTTGTATTTTTAGTAGAGACGGGGTTTCACCATGTTGGCCTGGCTAGTCTCGAACTCCTGACCTCAGGTGATCCACCCACCTCGGCCTCCCAAAGTGCTGGAATTACAGGCATGAGCCACCATGCCCGGCCGCAAATTTAAGTTATGAGTAACAGATTAAAGTGAGGGAGAGGGAAGCATCTAGCATTACTTCTGAATCTCTGGCTTAGAGGACAAAGGGAATGATAGAGCCACCATTAACTGGAATTAGGAAGAGAGAAGAGAAGAAGGATTAGCCCATGAGTGGGGATAAATGTGGGCTAATTCAATGCCTCTATCACCCAAATCACATGCACATGTGCGCGCACATGCACACACACACACACACCCCCCCACATGCAAACACACACCCACACACGTCCATATAACGCACATTAAAATAAATGACCGGTCCCAAAATCTATGTCCCACCTGCCTAAGGCTCCAAACCAGCAGAGCCATTCCACAGACATCTGAATCCAAAATTCCCTCATTCAGTACTTGCTTATGCAAATTAGAGCTTCATTTCAAAGTAACTGCCACACCCTCCAGATGGCCAGATTCTCTATTACTTTTTCATTAAAGTAACAGCCTATTCAAACCTGGCTCACTCAGCGTCCTTTTGCCAGGCCTTTGCATTCTGCATGAACAAAGGTTTATGATATTTCCTTCCAACCGTCTTTGAATTGCTCACTAGCCTATTCAGCTTAGCAAACATTTGCTTCTGTTTGATATGGACTTTGGGCCACTAGACTGTACAGGGTTCAGCTTTGTTCATGACATACAATGAAATTTTCAATCACTCAGTCTCGTGATGCCTTGGGACTCCCAAATATCTAAGTCAGGGATTTGTGACCTTTGGTACTTATGGTTTTTAATGGGTGATGATAATGAATGCATATAATTGTGTTTATTCCTACAGGCTTTTCACAAAGTTATTGTAATTTATTTGGGGGCGATGCCTATTGGTCAAGAATTAAATTAGATTTCTTAGTATGAAGGCAAGGTGGCCATATGTGGTCTTGATGGTGGTGGCATGCACCAGGACCCATGTCACGGGGTGAGTGGGAAATGAAAACCAACCCAGGTCTGCTTGCCAAGCTGTGTTCCCACGGGGCTATAACCTAGGGGAGATCTGTTTTTCAAATTCCCACAAAGGTGTGGTATGGGCTGCTGCTGACCGTGCCTCATGCTGCTGAGTGCTGGGATATAAGAGGGGGTGGAACAGGAGTGTCATGCGCAGCTTTCTAAAGGGCCAGTGATCACAAGCCTGGACATGGATAATGGACATTGACCATTATTCTTTGAAACAGCTTGGCTTCGTGTGCCATGTTCTTAAATACCTCACAAACAGAAAAATTCTGCATGATGAATGAATAAAAATAGAATAAGTGGCCATAGAGAGTGATTGTACTAAATTCTTCACCTTCTTTGGGAACCTTTCAACTGGGGCTTTTAGCCAAGGGTCACCTGGCTTTGCACCACACACTGAGTTTCGTGGTGCACATAGTTGCTTAGAAAATAAGTGGCACTTCCTTTGACTAGGACAAGGCCAACTGGCCAACCAAGAGCTCTTGTCTTCCAAAAAAGGATCTAAGAAGATCATCATAACTGCCTGGCATTCTTGCTTCCATTCTCTCCTCCGTGTGCTCTGAGACATTGCTGATCAATCTTAGTACTCTTTCCCTCTACACGTGGATTTGGCCTCAGGACTATTTTCAACCCAGTAGCCCAAGCGGTCGCTACCATCAGCTTTGGCAAACACATTTAACTCTAATTGACCTCCCTTGTCTGGTCCTTACCAAGTATTTGGAGGCAAACATACCTACTCAGAAACAAAAAAGATATGCTAGCAGTGATACTATATCACAAAGATTAAGCTCGAAACACAGCCGCCTACTTCAGTGTGGTAGATGTTTCCACTCCACACTCATCCCTTCCTTAAACTGTGTCCACATAGCACCTAATAGTTCATACAAGAATAGGCAATTCCCACTTTCTTACCAACGGATATTCCTGAAAACCACATAATAAGTGGCTTGTTTTTTCTTTTCTTTTTTTTTTTTTTTTTTGAGATGTCTCCCTCTATTGCCCAGGCTTGAGTTCAGTGGCACAATCTCAGCTCACTGCAACCTCTGCCTCCTGGGTTCAAGGGATTCTCCTGCCTCAGCCTCCCAAGTAGCTGGGACTACAGGCGCGCACCACCACGCCTCGCTAGTTTTGTTTTTTGTTTTTTGTTTTGCTTTGTTTTCTTTTTTGTATTTTTAGTAGAGATGGGGTTTCACCATATTGGCCAGGGTAGTCTCGAACTCCTGACCTCGTGATCTGCCCACCTCAGCCTCCCAAAGTGCTGGGATTATGTGTTGTATTTTCTTATAATAACAATAGGATAATTGGATGTTTTGTTTCTGATTAAGAAGTTGGCAGCAAATAAATCACAAAGGTGATCAGCAGTATGTCACACCAGCAAACTTACACACTGACAGCCCCTTAGGATTAATTAAAGCATGAAACATTAAAGTCCCTTCAATTGGCCTAATCCGTATATACAGTGGCCTAAACTGTATATGTGGATTAGTCAGGGTAGTGCTCGCATGCCATATAAGAGTGCCCAACTTTTCTGAATCACCAGTTTAGCCCATCTAAAATGAATCCAGGAACTTCAGCAGATGGTCATTAACTATTTAATTTAAAAGAATTCGATGCACCTTCTTAAGAATGAAGAAAGCTTTGGGGGATAATTTAGATGATCCAGGCTTCTTTGGAGAAGAAAAGAGGTTGCCAAGAAATATCTGAACTATGGCTTTCTCTTTGACTTAAAGAGACAAACATTGGCCAATGTTCCTTGAAGACTGCTCTGTGCCAGGCATTGTGCCGAGGGCTCCAACAAAGAAAACCATCCAAACTCGCTCCACGGGCCTCAGAGCTGCATTTGGTGGGACCATGCTTTCCAAAACAGCTGCTGCATTGTTTAAATATTGGAGAAGCTCACTACAGAGTTTAACTGCATCTTGAATGTCACATTTGTTTATGTTTTTCTCTCTCTTTGATATATATTTTAATGTCTTTGCTAATTTTCCTTAATTTACTTTAGTCATTGGAAATATTCCTTCCAAGGGCCTGGAATCTAGAGGTGCTTCTGTCAGTGCTTCTCAGCCCCGATTGTACATTAGAATCACCTGGGGGTGCTTTAAAGCTCCTGATGCCAGGCGGCACTCCACACTAGTTAAATCAGTGCCTTGCAGGTGGGACCCAGACACTCGTAATTTTTAAAGCTCCCCAGATACTTCCAATGTGCCAGGTTGAACACCATTGCCAGACTCTCTTCCCTAAGTAGAGGCAGGCAGGCATCCATCCTGGCTGCTCAGTAAACACTTGTCATGCCAGAAGCAAACCTCTCAGTGCTATTCTATTGAGTCAGCTCAGATCTCTAGGAAGAGCAGCCGTTTTTCCCAACTAAAAGTGATTCTAGTTCCCAGATCAGCTAATATGGAAATCAGGTAACAAAAGAAAAGCCTTCGTGGATGTTGCCTATTCTTGACTTCAAAAACCGCCACACTCCGTTTGGGCTCCATTTTCTCAGCACTTCATGAAATGAGAGACTGCCTGGAAAACAAGCACTTCACCCACATCAAGGTCTCACTTTCAAGGTCTCAGAAAGAAAGTCTGGAATGAGTGTTAGTCCAAATTCCATTCCAGATTCCCTTATGTGTTCATTTCTAGGGCTGCCATAACAAAGTACCACAAACTTGGTGCCTGAAAATAATAGAAATCTATTCTGTTCCGAAATCTATTCACTTCTGGAGGCTGGAAGTCCAAAATCAAGGTGTCAGCAGGGCCATGCTGCCTCTGAAGTCTCTAGGGGAGAACCCTTTCCCTGGCTCTTCCCAGCTTCTGGTGGTGGCCATGGATCCTTGTCTCCCCTGGGCTTGTAGCTGCATCACTCCAATCTCTGCCTGTGTGTTATCACACGGCCTTTTCCCCTGTGTCTCTCTCTCCTTATAGGGACACCAAGCTTTGCATTTAGGGTCTACCCTAATCCTATATCACCTCATCTTCACTTGATTGCATATGTAAAGGCCCTATTTCCAAGGAAGGTCACATTCACAGCTTCCAGGAGGATATGGATCTTGTGGGGATATATTCAAACCGGTACACCTCATAAACCACCTGCAGGGATTCTTGATCTCCATCCCTAGGAGGCAGACAATGGAGACATTTGTACCAGTCTATCTGCAAATCTATTTAGATGCTTAATCCTTCTCCAGAATACCAGAAAGAAAGCCACCTGCCCACAGTCAAAAGAAAATGACGTAGCTAATTAGGTTGTCGTTTTTAATGTTTTTAAGACCAACAGAGATGAAAAAGACACTATCCTTGTGGGTTTTTTTCAGATTTGATTCCACATTTTTAACATTAAGCCCATTTTATGCCTGTTTAGAAACAGCAAACATAGTATTTAAAGTGTAATCAGCCAGGCGGGGTGGCTCACGCACTTTGAGAGGCCGAGGCAGGCAGATCCATTTGAGGCCAGGAGTTCGAGACTAGCCTGAACAACATGGTGAAACCTCATCTCTACTACAACTACAAAAATTAGCTGGGTATGTTAGTGCGCACCTGTGGTCCCAGCTACTCCGAGGCTGAGGCAGGAGAATCACTTGAACCCGGGAGGCAGAGGTTGCAGTGAGCCGAGATTACACCACTGTGCTCCAGCCTGGGAGACAGAGCAAGACTCCATCTCTAAATAGATAAAGAAATGTAATCAACTAATGTTTTTCTCCTAAAGAAGCTTGATAGATTATCACACACACACACACAACTGAAAACTCCTTTTATTTTTCCAATTTAGCATTGTAACTTAACGTTGTAACTACTAATTTAGATGGTCCCAGGACAAAAAGGAGCCCAGGCTGATGGTCAAATTCTGTAGTAATTCCTATGAGATGATCATTTAACACCAGTCACTCTTACTTCTTCACAACTTTCTTGTACAAAATCCAAGATAGGTTTTAGGCAGAGCTATTGCTTGTGTTACTCTTCAGACCCAGGCCCTAGGTGTATTTGCAAAATTAAACCATGTTAGGCTTTGAGGAACAAGAAGAGGCATTTTTTAAAACTTCCCCAGTCCCTGGGGTCCCTGGGCTGACCTAGAGGTAAGGGTTGGGAAATTAACTATTCCCATTTCCATTTCTTCCCGTCATTTAAGCTGTTTCCTTGGAGATGTCACAGCCCATCTGTGCTTCCTTCTGTGAAATGAGGCCTGTGACCATTGGCTGTGTACCATTAGGGGAGCTAGAGTAGCGGCCAGGAGATGTGAACTCATTCTCGCCCTCAAGTCACACTGACTCTGCACCTAGAAAGGCAGCAGGCAGTAGTAGCAGATCAGGGGTGGAAGGCAACAAAGAGCTGAAAACAAAGCTGTCCCTCTGGAGTTGTACTGCCTAGGTTCAAATCTTAGATTCATTCTGGAGAGACAAGATAGTAACTTCTCTAAGCCTGTTTGCTCATCTGTAAAATGAGGTTAACAGTGCCTGCCGCTTGGAGTTACGCAGAAGTACTGTGATAGTGAAGGTAGCAAGTGCCTGGCACACAGTAGGCATTCAGTAAAGCTAGGCCTCATTAACAGGAGTTCCTGCTCTGCTGAACGTTCATGGCTGCCTGGATCAGAGTCTTAAGAAGCCATGTTCAGGCTTAATGGGAAGGAATGTCCAGATAGATTACTGATGTCTGCCCTGGGTGGTTTTACTGGAGTCACGTATTTGCCAATTCTGCAGGCACCATATTGAATTCATATTTTTCTTCCCAAGACCCCTTCCAAGCCCCTTGTGTGGTAGACACACCTTTGTATGGTAGACATGCCTGATAGCAATAACTTCTTAAGCATACACAGAGAATGGCTCTGTATGGCAGACACACTTGAATATGTGTTCAGAGTTCTGAGTGTGGCCAACCCAGAGAGTCATTCCTTACCTATGAGGAACATCTGAGCCCCCAGCCATCCAATCGAATGTGGACCATACAGGGGACCGAAGCTCTTTGTTTTGGGTTAAATGGAGGTTGCCAGGTGGAGGTCATTAGGGGGAGCATATGAGGTGAAAATGTTGTGTAAACTGCATGCTTTCTGGAGGCCGTGGCAGTTCTGTTCAGCCTGCCGCCACTGCACCATCCCTGTGTGTAATTCCCCCTAATAAAACCATGTGTCTCATTCGCTGGTTCTGGGTCTCTTTTTTGGCTTGTCAAGCCTGGTGCTGTCCCTGTTGACATTAACAGGGGTCCAGTATAACAGTATCCCCTTTTGTAAATCCTTGCTCTGAAACTCACCACACCAATGTGTCACGGTGAAGTGAAAACCTAGTTGGTCCAAAGCTGAACAACTAGAGGCAGGAAGCTAGAGAGGAGAGAGCCACAGCTAGTCCCAGCTTCTCCGACAACTCAGCCACGACCCCGAGCAGAAGCCAGCCCCTCTCTGACCCTCAGATCCCTTATCCATAAAACAGCAATGATCACCTCAACTATGGGTGTTGTGAAGCTCAAATGGTGTAAGACCTCAGAACATGCTATATAAAAAGTTGTTTTGCAGGAGTAGGGAAGCAAAGAATGAAATTGTACCAACCCATCAAAAGTTTAACCAAATATCAAAATATATATAGTCAGTTATACTCAATTTGTCAGTATCTTCCCCAAATTTCAGCCAAACTTCCTTGGTACTTCTGTTTCCCCTTTCTGTCTAAGATGCCTCTATTCCCATCCTGGGATGAGTATTCAACTGGAAATGAGCCTCTGCTTTACCTATTATAACCAGTTCCTAGCCAGAGGCTTGTGGAAACTTCCAGGGTGTCACCACCTTATTTAACTAGAAGCAAGACTTTAGCCATGCTGCTCATTGAAAGCTAAATGCTGTTGAGATAAGTGTGTGGCTCCAGACCCAACCTCCTAGCCTAGGCCTCTAGACAAGTGTGAACCAAAGCCAAGAATTCCAAGCACTGCCCCTCCTGCCACACCATTTTCAATTGCTGTGACCACAGCTGTGTGATTTGGGGTAAGTCTCTTCCACTCTTTAGGCTCCAGATCCTCCATTAGCCTGGAGTTTGTACCTGGAATAGGGAGAAGCAGCCCAAGAGAGTCCGAGCCTCAGAGGCTTGCTGTGTCATGTACAACTGGGGAGCCCACTGAGCCAGGAGGAGCTGCAGAGAGGAGGACATGGCTAAGGTGGAAGATTCCAGAGGGACCCTCGAGCCTGCAGTGCCTTCAAGGGCCACACGCCAGGGGCTGCTCAAAATCTTTAGCCACACTCAGCATCAATGTCTTAGGAGACACAAGCCCAAAATAAATAGGAAATATCCCTTAAATACAAATTCTTCACAGTCTAAGATGATGGCTTTATGTAGCTGGGTTTAATTTGGGCTGTTTATTTCAGATCTGTGGTAAGAGTGAGCTCTACAGGCAGGAGGGCAACTAGGTCCCAGGGCAAGCAGATCAGAAGCACATATGGGCCCTGGGAGGAAAAGCCAATTCACCCTTTGAGACAGCCTGGAGGTTATTTCTCTTCTGCCTACCACACAAGTTATCCAAGGTAAAATTAGGGAAGAACTTTGTGAAAAACATGCAAATTATTAAATGTTTTCTTTTTAAACGTTTTCTCTTATTTTTTTAATAGAGACAGAGTCTCATTACGTTAGCCAGGCTGGTCTTGAACTCCTGGCCTTAAGCAATCCTCCTGCCTGCGTTCCCAAAGTGCTGGGATTACAGGCGTGAGCCACTGCACCGGGCGGTGGCTTGGGAAAGAATTTGAGAAACCGAAAAAATGAAGGTGTGATAGCTCCTTCCCATTGTTAGGATGGTGGGGGAGCTCCCCAGGAGCCCAAGAGGAAAGTCTGGTGTTTACAGATCAGAATCTTAGTACAGACAGTAGGCTCACCTAATGCGATAGAAGGTAAAGAAAGTACTATGCCTAGGCCACCCCAGGCAGATTGAATGAATCACATTTCCTGAGTCTGCGGCTTGGAGAAGAGGTGTTGTTGTTGTCGTTGGTGTTGTTTTGAGCTCCTAGGAGATTCTGAGTTTCTGCAAGATTGAGAACCACTCTTGGAGAATCTTATGCAGAGCTGGAGGCTGGCACTCAGGCTTTTCTGCAGGAATCTGAGAGAGGTAACTTGGGAAAGAAGGGCTGGGAGTGAAGGGAGGAGGAAGGGTAGCTTGGTGAGAAGAAAGAGACAACCAGAATCTGAAAGGCCTGCAATGCTGGGTGCCAAATCTGACCGTAGGGAAAGGTAAATCAATGCTTTGTGTCTGTGCTAGGCAAACTCAGTCTGCCAGTTCTCATGCAGACAGCGCGCTTGGAACTGTGACAAATGATACATTATGCAACCACGACATCATACCAACCTGGTGAGGCAGGTATGGATGCCCCATGTACCAGAGGAAGAGAGGGAGATCTAGCGAGGTGACATGATTTGCCTAAAGTCACCCGGGTACTTGCTGCATGAGCTAAGATTCCAGAGCAGGTACCCTGGCTCCAGGACTAGACAGGAGCACTGGTGAGGAGGAGGCTCAGTCTGGATTTTCTTGGAATGTTGACATAGACCTGAACTGGACACATTGTTATTAAGAATAAAAAGGACGAGACCAGGCAGATTAATAAGCGCATATGACCAGGACAGTGGAGACTTCCATGAATTATCTGAGCACTTAGTAAAGCCTGAGGAAGTAAAATAAAATCAGGATCTCCAGGCCCCAAAGCTTCCTCCATCCCTTCGTGGGAGGTGAGCATGAACTTGTGGTGTTCTTACATTAGCCCTGGAGTACAAAGGCTGGAGCAACCCAGGGAGGTACTTAGGGCAGGCAGCACACCTCAGAACAAGGTGGTCCAGCACCAAAGCCTTGCTGCTGAGACTTTCAATTCCCAGCAGACCGCAGGTCTAAGAAGTACAGCCAGAAAAAGAAGGGAAAGAGGCACCGCATGTTGTGGTTAGCAGGGCTGGGCACACGCATCCCACAGGTCAGCTCTGGTGCCCAGGTGCCCTCCACGCCCCATGTCACCATGTCCAGATTGACACCAGGAGGGCCCACCAGCCCACTCCTCCCCTGTATCTTCTCCGCCCATCTCATGCACTTTCTGAGTTGGTGTCCTACTTTCCATTTTTTAACTTTATTTATTTTTTATTATGGAATATTCCAAGAATGCAGAGTCTAGGGAATTACATGTACCCACCACCAGACTTTGTCAAGTCTTAACATTCTTTTCCATATTCGCTTCAGATATTTTTTTTAAGACACAAACCTCACAGATACCATTGAACTCTCCATGGACCACTCCCTCGTTTCATTTCCCTCCCTCTGTGCCCAGAGGCAACCGCTCTCGGGAATTCCACGTTGATTATTCTCATACATGTCTTTTTACTTTTACCACATATGTGGATATCCATAAATAATCAATGGTATTTGAGCACATGTTTAACTTAATAGAATCATTGTAAATAATATTAACATAGTATAAGCTAATATAATATTAATAAATTATAAACTAATATAATATTAATAAATTATAATATCTTGTATAATAATAAATAGATAACATGAAATATAATAGCAAATAAATATAATATTAATATTAATGGAATCAAACTGTTATTTGCTGTTTTTTTGCTCAACACTTTTGACGTGGGATTCCTCCATGCTAATGGGAGTTCATTTATTTTGGTGTTGTTTCCAATTTTTCACTGTTACAAAGAAATGCCATAATGAATATTCATGCACATGTGTGGGTCTGCCCAGGTTACATATCCGGGAGTGGAATTTCTGGGTTGTGGGGAAAGCATAGCCTCAGCCTTATGACCCATTTTCTTTTCAGCCACTTTGCCTATTCTTTGCTATCACAGGGATTTCCCCAGATCCAGGATGGAATCAGAAAATGCTACCCACTTCAGAGGTTTTACCTTGGGCATGTTAAAAACCAATTTTTTTAAGAGGAAAGAAAAACAATGTAACCTGTTGAAATGGGAGTTGATAATCGCAGGCACTCAACGCATGCACGAGAGCCCACACTGAGTTGGGCTCTGTGTCTGCTTGTGAGCACGAGCCAGGGATCCTGGCCCAGATCTGCTCAAGGAGCCAAGGAAATCAAACTGCTGAGCCTGAAGCCTAGACCTAACCCCCGAGTGACCCGCCAGCTTCGTTCTGGGGCCCAACCTAAAATAGGCAACTGCCCTATCTTTTTTTCCCCTTTTTAAAATACTTAACGTCATTTTCCCTGATTATCAAAGTAATATGTTCTCCTTATACAAATTTTAGGGCCAGGCACAGTGGCTCACACCTGTAATCCCAGCGCTTTGGGAGGCTGAGGTAAGCTGATTGCTTGAGGTCAGGAGTTCGAGACCAGCCTGACCAACATGGTGAAACCCCATCTCTACTAAAAATACAAAAATTAGCCAGGCATGGCGGCGAGCGCCTGTAATCCCAGCTACTCTGGAGGCTGAGGCAAGATAATCGCTTGAACCCAGGAGGCAGAGGTTGCAGTGAGCCGAGATCGCACCACTGCACTCCAGCCTGGGCAACAGAGTAAGACTCTGTCTCAAAAAAAAAAACAAAAACAAAATTTAGAAAGTTCATATAAATATTTTTTAAATTATGTTAATCACCTTAAATAGCACTACTCAGAGACATCCACTATGAACATTTTAGCCTATTTCTTGCCAGTCTTTTTTCTTAGTGTTTTTTCCTTAAATATGTAATCTACTGTATCCTGGTATTTTACCCTAATATATATATATTTTTCCATACTACTAAAAACACTATAAACATAATTTTAATAAATTGGGATCACTTTCACTTCGTTTTCTATTATCTACTTATTCCTATATATTGGACATTCAGGTCATTCCTAATTTTTATTTTATTTATTTATTTATTTTTGAGACAGGGTCTCTCTCTGTCACCCAGGCTGGAGTGCAGTGGCACGATCTCCTCTCACTGCAGCCTCGACCTCCCTGGGCTCAGATGATCCTCCCACCTCAGCCTCCCAAGTAGCTGGGACTACAGGTGCACACCACCACACCTGGCTGATTTTTGTATTTCTTGTAAACATGGAGTTTCGCCATGTTGCCCAGGCTGGCCTAATTTTTATTTTTACAGTTAAACTGTAGCAGATATATTTGGGCATAAATCTCTGATGGCCTTTCAGTTCCCTAAGAGAGGATCCTCAAAGTGTAATTATTAGAAGGGCAAAAGACATTTTTAAAGCTTTTGATACTATTACTAAACATGGGTTCTAGAAAGAGGACCATGTTACAGGCCCACCAGCAAAGTGTACAGAATATGCCTAGCCTGTCTCCCTCTACCTGTCAGCCAAACATGATGTCTCTACACTGGGGCTCAGATGTGGGAAGGGAAGCTTTAAATAGCCAGCGTGCCCAGCCACAGAATGTCACGTTTGGTGGAGAAGAATGTCTGGCATCCTCCCAAGCTGTGTGTATTAAGTTGCTTCCTTCCATGAGAACTAACAAGACAGCAAAATGGATGAATCACACCGTGGGAAATTCAGACTCTAAATCCAGGTCCCTTATAGTAAAGATAGTTGAAACTGGCCACTGGGCTGGGCGCCGTGGCTCATGCCTATAATCCTAGCACTTTGGGAGGCTGAGGCAGGTGGATTGTCTGAGCCCAGGAGTTTGAGACCAGCCTGGGCAACAAGGTGAAACCCCGTCTCTACTAAAATACAAAGAAAATTGGCCGAGCATGGCAGCATGCATCTGTAGTCCCAGCTACCTGGGAGGCTGAGGCAGGAGAATTGCTAGAACCCATCTCAAAAACAAAAACAAAAACAAAAAAGACACAAAACCTAAAGAGCTGTCGGTCGTGTTTTCTCCAGCCCAGAGAAAGCCACTCTGCCATGAGGTTTAAGAGTACAAGAGGCAGACAGAAAAACATATGGGAAATGGAGAATCCAGATGTATTTCATGGCCTCGTTCTAGTTGTTCTGGGCACCTAATTCCCTCTGCACCTTTGTGGAGTTTGGACAATCTGTGATTGCTTCTCCAAATGTGGTCTGTGGACCAGTTCCCTTTCCCAAATGATGAGTTACTAGTTCATAGTGAGGTCAGTTCAGAAACTGAGTGCTTAGTCACTTTTAGAACAATTGCTGGGACATCAAATGAAATTTTGTCTTTCAAGTAATTTGTATTTGATTTACCAAAGTCTTGATCTACAATGGATTTGAATAATAAGATTAACACTAAAAACTTGGTCGTTCAGCACAGAGAGTTTGAGAAACACTTCTGTGAGACGCTCCTGCAGGACTACTGCATGTGGTGTTATAGACAGTGTATGGCGCAACTTTAGGAGGTGTAATTCTACATAGATGAAAAAGTGAGCACTTCTCCCACCACCTGAATTGTGCAGTGCACAACCTGCCCAACAGGAGACAGCCCTTTGGCCCCAGTATCCTTCCGGCAAATTTCTTTTTGTTTTGCTTAAATCAGCCAGAGTGTTATTTTTCTGTCGTTGTTGCTTTCAAACTAAGGCAATTTAGATAATACATCTTCTACTGTCCCAGTGGCCTAAGGAGTCTTGCTCTGTCACCCAGGCTGGAGTGCGGTGGTGCAATCTCGGCTCACTGCAACCTCCGCCTCCCACGTTCAAATGATTCTTCTGCCTCAGCCTCCTGAGTAGCTGGAATTACAGGCGCACACCACCACACATGGCTAAATTTTGTATTTTTAGCACAGACGGGGTTTCACATGTTGGCCAGGCTGGTCTTGAACTCCTGACCTCATGTGATCTGCCTGCCTTGGCCTCCCAAAGTGCTGGGATTACAGGCGTGAGCACTGCGCTCAGCCTACGTTTTGTGTCTTGCAGCCTCAACCACCAGAAAAAGAATTATTGGTCCCAAATTCAAAATTTCCAGGGAAGGGACTTAGTGGCTGGGAGGTGGGTCACTTTGGCCAAGGGATGGCACACAGAAGAAAACACCAGTTCCCTTGGAGACCACGGGAAAGGAGCTGGGAGCAGTTCTTGGAAGAAGGGATGGTGCCATCGGAAAAAGTGGATGTGCCAGGCGGACTGGGCGGACTAAACAATAGGTTTCCAATGATTGGGTCTACACTTTCCTATACCTAGATTCCACTGAATACTTATTCTGAAATATATTCTTCCAAAAACAGGGTTTGTGGTTAAATAAATGTAGGGGAAACTATAGATTTTATCACTCATAGAGATTCATGAGACATATTAGCATATGAAAGGCTCTGACAATTTCTTTTAAAAAGAAACATCTTCAAGAATATTTGACCCAGTGTTTCCCAAGTTCATTTGATCACTGAAACCTTTTTTAATGCCATGCCCATAACATTCCATGGGATTAGTGTTCTAAAAACATATTTTGGGAAAGCCATTCTAAGTGATAGATGTTCTTCAGAAAGACGTGAGTCAAATTCTTGAAAATAAGATAGCAGCCTGGGCACGGTGGCTCGCACCTGTAATCCCACCACTTTGGGAGGCCAAAGCAGATGGATCACCTGAGGTCAGGAGTTCGAGATCAGGCTGGCCAACATGGCGAAACCCCGTCCCTACTAAAAATACAAAAAACACACACACAAAAAAAATTAGTTGGGCGTGGTGGCAGGCGCCTGTAATCTCAGTTGCTTGGGAGGCTGAGATAGGAGAATCACTTGAACCCAGGAGGCAGAGGTTGCAGTGAGCCGAGATCATGCCATTGCACTCCAGCCTGGGTGACAGAGCAAGACTCTGTCTCAAAAAAAAAAAAAAAAAAAGAAAAAAAAAAAAAGCCTTTACACAAACCAGAGAGCTGGGTATTTATAGAAACTGTTAAATTATTTTCAAAGAGTTGTTTCATAACATAATTTAAACGCCATCAATGCTACCAGTTTCTAGGCTCAAGAGTTTTACGTGCTCAGAGTTACGTGTCTTATTAACATGGGCTACATCTCTGCAGCCCCAGACCTTCCCTATCTGGAGCATTCCTCTCCCGGGCACCCTCACATGTTGTTCAGAAGCCTTTTCAACTGTTTTCTAATACCCTGTCCCCTTTGGGGTAAAGCACATCTTTATGCCATTATGGGGCTGGCCACTGTAGTTTGCAAAATCAACTTAGCACAGGGACATCTGTTCTACCCTGTGTGCTGGTGTCATAAAAGGTCCCACTGGGCTGAGCAATGCGCCTGAGAGCAGTGTTAACAGCACCTCACATCTGGGGTGGCCTGGAGGCTGGGCCAGCATGAATTAGTGTAATGAAGGTCTTCTCCTCTCTCACACGAGGTTGGAATCTCACACCAGATCAACTACCTCGATTAGAGGTACGACTAAAGAGCACAGTAAACTGCATGGACATTTAGGACCAGAGCACTAATATAGGTTGGCTATTAAATCTGGAAACAGGTGAATATATAATAAATGGTTTGTTGGTATTACCTTCTGATGCATGATAATATAATATCTACATGTCCAGACTTCATGGCCACTCTGTAGCAGAAGCTATTATTTATATCAAGCAGTTATTAAGTGTCAGGGGGCCTCTTCTAAAAGCTTCACCTGAATTAGCTAATTTAATTCTCACAATGCTATGAGGAGGGTACTGTCATCATTTCCACAGTAATAGGTCAGGAAACCGAGGCACAAAGGGCTTCAGCATCTGGCCCAAGGTCCGCTGTTGGTAAGTGGTGGGGCTGAGCTCAGGGAGCCTCACTCTGGAACCGGTACTCTTACACATACACTACGGCCGCCTCTCCAGGTGTCATGAAAGTCTCCTAGGCTTTGCTGAATAGCAGTCAAAAAAAACTGGGATTTAGCGTTCTCTATCTTGCTATTTTTGTTTCCATGGGTGGCATAGGAAAAATCATTGTAATTAACATCTGTACCACTCTTTGTAGTTTGGTCCTCATCACGACCCATTACAGCAAACCAGGCAAGGCCTATATTTCCATTTCCAGATGAGGAAGCTGAGCCTTTAACAGGATCCCAACCTAACAAATGGCGGAGCCATGTCCTCTGACTTCAGGAGCTTCATGATTTTAACTTACTGCTTGTGTTGGGTTCTGTGGTAGCCAATATACAAGATGGTCCCCAGTGATCTTTGCCTCTTGTGTTATTTCCTTCCACGCTGAACAGGACTCACTTGTATAACCACTGTGATATTGTGGAAATGATGATGTGTGACTTCTGAGGTGAGGTCATAAAAGGCATTGCGGTTTCTACCTTGATCTCTCCTGGATCATTCACTCAGGAGGAAGTTGGCTGCCATGTTGTGAGGATGCACAAGCAGCCCCATACACAGTCCCTCCTGGTGAGGATCCAAAGCCACCTGCCAACAGCCCGTGAAGAACTAAAGCTTTCTGCCCACAACCAGTGCAACCAGTGCTAATTTGTCAGCCTTGTGAGTGGGGCCCCTTGGAAACAGATCCTCCAGCCCCATGCAGATGACTGCAGCCCAAGCTGACATCTTGACTGCAAATTCATGAGAGACCCCAAGTCAAATTCACCCAGTTAAATCACTCCTGCATCCCTGACTCACAGGAATTGTGAGATAATAAATGTGTATTATTGTTGTAAGCCACTTAAAATGATTTTTAAAAGCCGAGCTTGGTGGCACGTGCTTGTCGTCACAGCCACTCAGGAGGCTTGAGTCCAGGAGTTCAAGGCCAACCTGGGCAACATAGTTAAAAACAAAACAAGGCCGGGCACGGTAGCTCACACCTGTAATCTCAGCACTTTGGGAGGCCAAGACGGGCGGATCACCTGAGGTCAGGAGTTCGAGACCAGCCTGGCCAACATAGTGAAACCCCATCTGTACAAAAATACAAAAATTAGCCAGGCATGAGGGCAGGTGCCTGTAATCCCAGCTACTCAGGAGGCTGAGGTGGGAGAATTGCTTGAACCCGGGAGGTGGAGGTTTCAGTGAGCTGAGATTGCACCATTGCACTCCAGCCTGGGCAACTGAGTGAGACTCGGTCTCAAAAAAAAAAAAGAAAAAAGAAAAAAAGAAAAAGAAAAAAAAAGCAGTTTTTTAACTATTCTTTTTTAAATGTGGGAGAAATTTTTTATGTAGCTGTGGATAACTAATACAAGTTCTGACTCCGAAGTCCTAATCCTGATGAAGGTTTAACTGGCTGTGGTCTTAAGAAAGTCTCGGAAGCACTCTCTGCGATTCAGTTTCCTCTCCCGCTAAATAATAATCTAAGCTGATTTCTGAGTCACCCTTAAAGTGAATAATGAACCGTGGCAGCTGGGTTCAGGGGACGCTCTGTGTAAAGCTGAACTCCTGGCACACATAGGCTGGTTCTTGGCAAACCGGCACCATGTACCCGTCAGGATTTAAGGAACATTTCATTTGTGCATCCAATCTACCAACACGTAAAGACCTAATTTAGGTAACAATAGCCCACGATCGTCACTGAGTATCACTTAAGTTCCCTGCTCTGTGCCAAGATACCCCCAAAGTAGGGGGGCCTCTGCTCACACCGTTAGGTTCACCAGAAATGCCTTCCCTTACCCCACAGCTACAACTATCCCTTGCTCAAAGCCCATCTCACCTGCCTCTGAAGCTTCCTCAGGCAGCTCCAGCTAACACTGCCCTCAGGACCACCCACAGCAGGAGAAGCCGCAGGTGTGTCAGCAGACGTGTGCTGGTCAATGTTTAACAATCGGCTCTCTGCAGAGAAAAGGCCTCTCTTGACTTCTGCGGTGTTAATACTTCTACGGTAGCTGGTTTAAAGCTACCAGCATTGCATCCCTGAAAGCAGAATTGGAAAAAGATATGCACGATCAGTCTCCCAAGCCAATACCAGCTGCTCCGTCACAGCCCTGTGTTTCTGACTCCTTCTTTCTCACTGTCCTCGTGATGACTTTGAAATATCCCTGGAACCTGCCCTTTCTGCATTCCCAGCATCTCTCCCTCAGCCCAGGCCTTCATCCCACCTGGACTATTGCAAGAGCCTCTTTCACCTTCTGTCTGCCTTCAGATCCTCCTCACCCCCATCCTTCCTCCACACCACACAGCAGGAAGTTCCTATACCATCGCCTCAGGGCACCAGGCCCTCTGTCCTCAAAATCCTTCAAACCCACGGTTTTCAACGGGAAGGTCAAAGTTGTTGGATATACAAGCTCTTAATGACAGACCCTTGCCTGTATCTCATCTTCACACACACACACACACACAAACACACACACACACCACACACACACACCACACACAAACACACACACGTGCGTGCACACACAAACACACACAGACACACACAAACACACCACACACAAACACACGTGCACGCGTGCGCACACACAAACACACACACACAGAGACACACACACCACACACACAAAAACACTCATACAAACACACATACAAACACACACACAAACACACACACCACACACAAACACACACAAACACACACCACACACAAACACACACAACACACACAAACACACACACCACACACAAAAACACACACACGCGTGCGCACACACACACAAACACAAACACACACACAGACACACACACAGACACACACACAGACACAAACACACACACACACGTGCGCACGCACTTGACCCCAGGGGACTCATCTGATTCCTGTAGCCTAAATGCCTTCCCCAGTCACAAATCCCACTCCTCCCTCTGGGCTCACGGGCATTATCCTCTTCCCTGCTAAGCATTCCTCCCCACTCCCACCACTGCCCATCTCCACATTCCACTGGCGTTTTGCTGAGAGCTCACTCACCATGGGGAAGCAGCGCCAGCTCTGCGCAGCTCTGACCTTCTCTCCTCTCCCTGAGCCACAGGCTCCTTGAGGACAGGACTGTATGGCGGGTCTCCCATTCTTCAGTGTCCTGGCAATGGGAGAGCCTTTTGGGATTTGGAGAGGGGAAGGGTAGTGAGGAGGTCAGTGGGGTGAGGCCGTGGGAATGGGGCAGGACCGGAGACTTCTCCCACCCTGAAGCCTAGGACAAGGCTCCTGGCAGAGAGGAGTACAGGTTGTGGAGGTGGGGGTGTGGAAAGAGGAGAGTGGGCGATGGAGCCTTCCAGAACCCTCTGGAGTGGCTGAAGCTCCAGGGACCACCGTGAATGCCCCACCTGCTTTCTCTGTCCCTCTCCCAGGACTGAACGTGCCACCCTCAGTAGTTTGGTTCTATGTCTTTTACGTTGCTTTAAATTGGATAATTGTGGGCTCAACACAACCCCGTGGTCACATGTTAAAGGCTCCGGGCCAGGCTCTGACCCCAAGGAACATTCGAACTGAAGCCACTGATCACATGGACAGTGTCTTAGATTTCAGGTGGCTTCCTTAAAATAACTGCAAGAAAACACCCTTGGCGTGTCAGCTCTGCTCCAATCATTAGGAGAACTGGGCAAGCCTCTTTGTTCTAGTTGGGTTTTCCATCTGAAAAAGACAGTTTGTAACCAGATGATCACCTGTATCTTTGACACTTTGACTCTAAGCCAATCCCCCCTCTCTGTGCCTTCATTTCCTCATCTATGAAATGGAGGTTATAACATCTACCCACCTCAAAGGGCTGTTTAAGGTCAAATGAGATCATGGACATAAAAATGTCATTGTAAGCTGTTACTATGAAATATGGGTTATTATTTGTGAAGTTCAATTATTGTGTTATAAGTATTTTATAAACATTCCTGGGTAATTTAAGTAGATTTTAACGTGATTGTAGGCATCATGGTGAATGCTAATTTAGGAGAAAAGCAAGAATACATTAAAGGCAGGTCCTCCTAAACAGGGACCCTTCCCATGGCTGAGCAAACTCAGAAACCAGACATCTGCGGGGGAAGCTGTGGACAAGCATGGCAGGCCTGGCCTGAATCAATAGTTTACATGATTATGTTTAATTCCCCAAGATCGACACAAAGGATTGGACATTTAAATCCAGGCAAGCCTGTTTATTCTAAGGCTTGTCCTGAATGTTCAGTCAGCCTTTCAGCAGATATGCTGCAGAGAATTAAAGTTACTCCCAGCTGTTTGCATTTCCCAGGTAGAGCATAACTAGGCCACTATAATACTTCAAAGCCTCTTCTTTCCACCTTTGCTATTATTATTATTATTATTATTATTATTATTATTCAGTTCTACAAAAATAAGGTCAAGATCCAGAAGTAAGCTGCCAGATCTGACTTTGATCTTTAAGATCATGGCCACACTCTGCCCAGCAGCCTTCATCCTCATGTCTCGAAGCACAATAAAAGTCTAATTAGGATATCTTTATAGCGTCCTGGAGAATTGGTATGCCTGGAGTGACCGAAGCCACAGGCAGCATGAGGAGTCCAACTCATGCCATGGGCTTGGCCTGAAAATGATTGCCGACCTTCTCCAAGCTGCCAGCCAAGGAATGGCATCCCCTGTAACTTCGCGTCAAAGGTAAGCAGTGACATAGAGATAGACCAATCGGCAGAGGCACTTTTGCAGGTGATATAAGAAGTGCAGTTTCCATTTGTCATTCTATTTGATGTTTAGAATCACAAGTTACATCCTGAGCAACTCGCTTTTTCATCAGTGTACAATGACTTGATCTATACGGGTGAACAGAAACAGATGGCCTATCCACAGGTTACCATCTGTGTTACAATAACATCAAAACCCTGATGACTGAGATAATGAGCAAGAAAGAACAACTTACTTCTTTTCACCTTCCCAAATGCAAGAGTTAGCCTAGGCTTCCTGTCCACTGACCACAGGTCAGGAATATCCTCTTTATATCTAAAAGGGAGCCCGCTGGAAAATAGCCATGAAAACAAAGCCCCTGGTGCTTCTGTGAAGGGATTAAATAGTATTATTAACAATAATACAGGCCTGGCGTAGTGGCTCACACCTGTAATCCCAGCACTTTGGGAGGCTGAGGTGGGTGGATCATGAGGTCAGGAGTTCAAGACCAGCCTGGCCAAGATGGTGAAAGCCCCGTCTCTACCAAAAATACAAAAATTAGCTGAGCACAGTGGCAGGAGCCTGTAATCCCAGCTACTCGGGAGGCTGAGGCAAGAGAATTGCTTGAACTCAGCGGGCAGAGGTTGCAGTGAGCCGAGATGGCACCACTGAACTCCAGCCTGGGCGACAGAGTGAGACTCCATCTCAAAAAAATATATAAAAATGAAAATAATAATATGTTATTATTATTATTACTGTAAAGTCATTGATATTTGTAAATTAATTTGTACATTAAAAAAGTCCTTTTCTAATGATTGATAGAAAATCTGCTACTATAGACACACTAATTGGTAAAACATTGAATTACTTCTATATCTATTAAACAACCACCCACCCAAGCCTCACCACAGTACTCCTTCTTGTGTCCCCAGCTACCAAGGGTCTCCTCTGGCAGCGCCCCCTACACACACCTGTCCAAGATCCACAGTCAGAGTTAACAGCTGGCTAAGCAGAGGCCCCAGGACCTACTGGCCAGTGCTGTCGCCAGTGTCCACTCAGATTGGTGGGTGTCCATGCCACTCCATGCCACACTGGTCATTCAAGGTTTTACTGCCTCCTCTCCCTGTCTGCACTGAGAGGCTGAGGTCAGAACACCCCGCAAAGTTCCTCTGCACCCCGCACTCTGCTCTCCAGCTCTGCAGTGGCCTCAGTGTGCAAACACAAGTCAGACGGCCCCAGAACAGCCACGGGGCAAACGCCGAGTGCCCTTCTTTAGTTGTGAGGGAGGAATGGGGAACCTCCTCGGTGACTAGCACTTAGGTGTGACCTCCTTCCCCTTGGCTGAGCCCCAAAGCCCCATGTTGGGTGCCTCTTAAAAACCAGAAAAATAACACCTAACAGCCATATGGGCAAGCCTTTAACCTGCCGTCTGCATCAGTTTCCCTCTGTTTGATCCAATGGAGAGGGATAATGACCTATCTTAGGCTTAATTAACATCTGGGCCCTGCTGCTGGGAGATTCCCAAACCCAAGTCTCCCTGTAATTGCAAACCTTTATTTCTTTGGGCACTTTGATGACAGCCACATAATGGGAGCTGTGGCCCCAGCCCCACCCACTGCCTCATACTTGCCGACTGCCAACCTCCCTCTCCGCCTCCGCTGCCTCTCGCTGTTCGTCTCCTGTCTACCCGCCCTCCCCCGGGACCGCTTACCCAGAATCCCCTCTGCCTCGTGCCATTCTACAACACTTGGAATCAGGAGACCAGGACTCCAGCCCCGGTTCTGCCTGTTACTTACTCTACCGCCACGGGAAACTCGCAGCTTTGGCCCAGCACTTTGTTTGCATACGGTAGGTTCTAAACACTTAGTGGTCGCTTTCTTTTCTACTCCATTTCACCCCTTAATCCCCAGATCGCTCGAATCTGGAAATTGAGTTACTAATACTGCTCTCTGCCTGCCTCATTGGGTGATTATGAACATCAGGAAAGAAAGCATCTGAGCGCATGCATCCTTTATAAGTTAAAAGGTGCCACATCCATAGAAGAGCGACCTCCTCAGAACAAAGGCTTGGAGGCCAGACGCAGTGGCTCATGCCTGTAATCCCAGTACTTTTGGAGGCCAAGGCAGGCGGATCACCTGAGGTTAGGAGTTCAAGACCAGCCTGGCCAACATGGCAAAACCCCATCTCTACTAAAAATACAAAAAATTAGCGGGGTGGTGGTGCGTGCCTGTAGCCCCAGCTACTTGGGAGGCTGAGGCAGGAAAATTGCTTGAACCCTGGAGTCGAAGGTTGCAGTGAACCGAGATTGCACCACTGCACTCCAGCCTGGGCAGCAAAGCAAGACTCCATCTCCAAAAAAAAAAGAAGAAGAAGAAGAAGAAATGCTTGGAGTGCTGGTGGGATCACTGGCTAGACACAGCCTCCCAAGGTGACAGTCCCTTGGTGAGGCTACCAAGTCGAGAGTCTGGCCTTTACTAATGCAGGTCCTAAGGAAATACTTGGTCTCCATCTTCAACATGTTTTGGGGGAAGCAGGAATCCCAGAAAGCAATTAGAAAAGGAAACAGCAGGCTCAGCTGCAATGTGGTCAGAATCTATCCCTGGCACGCTCCCTAATTCTGCTGAGACCTAACCCAAGCCTGACCTCCAGGCTCCTCCAGGAGGACAGCAATGAAAATTCCTCACATTTGTACGCTTTTCCATAAAAGGTGGCTTATATGTGTGATTTCCTTTGAATTGCACTATGTCGTAAGGTAGTATAATCATCCCTATTTACAGATGAGAGCATAGGACCTCAGAGAATTACACCACTATGTACAGTGTCACAGGAGAGCCTTGTGGGACGGGGGTGAGCCCAGCCTCTGAGTCTGAATCCTGTGCTTCTCCTCCAGCTGCTGGTTAGCCTCCAGGAAAGATGCAGCTTGCTTCCTTTGCTTTCTTTTGTCTTTCCTCCCTTCATTTTGTTTCTTGATAATGATATCTCTATTTCAACTATTAACAGTTGTATTCCTAATGTTATCAGAAGATAATAATTATAATAAAGTAATGCTGTATTCCATTAAAACCCATACCAGTAAATTTCCCAGATAATCCTGTTAGGTACCATAAGCCTTTCTAAAAATACCATTTTGAATCAAAATATCTCTAAAAATGCATTATGCAATTCTTTACTTTTTAATCAGGTTAGTTTATTGCAAACGTAACATGCTAATAAACAAAATAAAAATCCAAGCCAGGTGTGGTGGCTCATGCCTGTAATCCCAGCACTTTGGGAGGCTGAGACAGGCGGATCACATGAGGTCAGGAGTTCAAGACCAGCCTGCCCAACATGGCAAAACCCCCTCTCTGCTAAACATGCAAAAAATTAGCCAGGCATGGTGGCGGGTGCCTGTAATCCCAGCTACTCAGAAGGTTGAGGCAGGAGAATCGCTTAAACCTGGGAAGCAGAGCTTGCAGTGAGCCGAGATTGCACCACTGCACTCCAGCCTGGGCGACAAGAGCGAAACTCCATCCCAAAAAAAAAAAAAAAAAAAAAATCCAAATATTACCATATATTATAAAGCAGGTAAACTTCTTAAGGATGGAAACCCAGTATTACCTCAGGACCCTCATAACTGAAGGCCAGACTTTGGACTGGAGTGGCCCCTCCAAGCGACTGTAAAGGTCCACCTACCCTGCCCACCCTCCAGGCCAGCGTGAAGCATTAGCTAGTTCATAGAAGTGTTCCTAACAGCGGACAGTGGCTTCTCTGTCAGGCATCTCAGTGGGGCCGTGGCAGGGGGTGGACTCACTTAGAGGCTTCCTAGAGCGTGCAGTGAGCACTCACACCTCTATCTAGGTCCCCCTCTCATCTGGAAAGCAGGTGTCTGGGCTCCCTGGCGAAAGGCAGCTGAGGCCTCCAGGAAAGAAGAGCACAGGCAGCTTCCCTAGGGTGGCTGGGTCTGACAAGGAAGTAGAGTGGAAGGCCTGTCATGGCCAGGTTTCTGATCTGCCCGGCACACTGGGAAAAAATGAGGCGACCCACTCTCTGCAGCTCACAGCGCAGAGGGAGGACCCGTGCAACAGGTCGCAGGAAGACAAATCTCAGAAGACCTTTCCAAGAATCAGAGCTGTCCTTCCAGGGGCTGGGCTGTCCCAGGAGAAAGAGAGACCTGCTCCTAAGGGTTGTAAGAATCGAGGGACTGCCCCTCCTCCCAAGGAAAGACAGTCCAGCTCAAACGTTCCTTTTAGTCCCGAGCTAATGTGATTTTCAGCGTCTGTTTCTGAGAAGTTACTTGGGCTCTGGGTTCTGATCTATATTTAAAGCAGCCCCTAGGACCATGTGCAAACTGAATGATGAACACCTACACAAACATAGCTAAATGATTTCCCCATGACCCTTCCAAAGTCTTAGTTTGTATAAACCCGAGCCAGTGGTCATAAAATGAAGAGAGGACAAGAGAGTAGGTACTTATTCCTGTTTGGGACAAGATTTGAATCTCCAGGCCTGGCATGGTGGCTCACACCTGTAATCTCAGCACTTTGGGAGGCTGAGGCTGGAGGATTGTTGGAGCCAAGGAGTTTGAGACCAGCCTGGGCAACATTGCGAGACTTCCATTTCTACAAAAAGTAAAAATTAAAAAATTAGTCAGCCATGATCGCACACACCTGTAGTCCCAGCTACTCAGGAGGCTGAGGCAGGAGGATCACTGGAGCTTAGGAGATCAAGGCTGCAGTGAGCTATGATCACACCACTGTACTGCAGCCTGAGTGACAGAACAAGATCCTTTCTAAAAAACAAAAAATTGAATCTCCAGTGTACATGCACACTTGGATGAGTAGACCTGCCCCTCCACCTGTTGCAGAGTCTGCACACCTCTTCTCCAAGCCCATTTCTCCATTTCTCTTTTCTTCTGGGCACACAGCTAGACTACATTTCCCAGCTTCCCTTGCAGTGACATATAGCCACGAACTGAGTTCTGGCCAATGGAACATGGGCAGAAGTTGTGTGTATCCCTTCTGGACCTGGCCCATTAAAATGTTCTAAATGATCATACACATTCTTTATCCACTGGAGGACATTCTTGGGCCAGATGCAGAAATTCCAAGACCTTAGAATAGAGATAAACAAGTTTTTGGGCCAGATGTAAATAGTTTAGGCTTGTGAGCTACATAGTATTTGTTGCAACTGCTGTCAGAGTTCAAAAGCAGCCATAAATACATAAGTAAATGAGTGTGATTGTGTTCTAGTAAAACTTCATTTACAAACAGCTGGCAGGCTCAATTTGGCCCATGACTCTTGCCCTAGGAGATGGTGGAGCCACAATGTAGAAGGAGCCTGGGTCTCTGAATGAATGCCTGGCAACCAAGATTATTCATACTGACTATTGCATAAGTGAGGACTAATCTTTTATTATGTCAAGCCAGTAAGAGTATGAGATTTATTAAAGCAGCTGGTAATCTCTACCCTATTTAATTATACTCACCATATTCTATTTTTTTCTGATGGCCAAGTGTGCAGGTCAAGAAATGGACCAATGAGGAAGAAAACTTGAGTGTTTTTCTGAAATGGCCTTTAAAACTACAGGGCTGGAGAGAGGCTGCAGGTAGGAGATTTCCAAAAACACCTCCCCACCACCAAAAAAAAAGTTCTGGAGAATGATGCTTCCTCTAGAACCTAAGTCAGGCAGGTTTGTGACTCCAGGCAGAGGCTTTGAGGAGACCCACTTTGATGGTTAAAGAGGATGAGCATCTCCTCTGTGAAGCCTTTGTGATCACCCCTCCCTCCCTTGGGTGGGTTGGCTGCCCCTGCACTATATTCCCTCAATACTTTACACATAAACTGACCATGCCTCTCTTTATGTCGGATTGGTCTTACACGCTTTGTCCTTTTCTGCTGGATTACAAGCTCCATAAGAGCAAGGACTGCATCTCATCTCCCTGGGTTCATCCTCCAGCCCCCCACTTTATCCCCCAATCTCACCCCTTCCCCACACTCTCCCACCTCCCTCCACAACCAGCACGGTGCTTGGCACACAGGAGATACCTTGTAAATGTCCCTTCAGTGAAGGAGAGAACAGAAATGAATGAATGAAGACATGCATAGGTTGACAAAGTTGCCTGGGTTACAGGGGGTTGGCTATATCACTTATCATTTTTCACCAAACTGGGATACCCTGAGGGTGAAAGGCAGTTCTACTGTAATTATCCACAGTCATCATAGCAGTAGGCGTCTTTGGACCATGGTCTCCAGCAATACAGAGCATTCTCAAAGGGAATCAGTGGTTTCAATTAGTTTAAGAACATTTAATATTAAAAGCAAACAAAGAAGAAAACTCAGAGCACAATGGAAAGGAAAGGACGCTGTGATCTGAAGGGTTTTTTGGCAGAAACCTGGGAGGATCAGCACCGCTCTCTCATTGCGCTATGAGTTTTCACCGATCATTTCACACCAATGCCAAGCACAACAGGTTGAGTTGACAATACAGCTCATATCCACCCTAGAGCACAGTCCCAGGATTACCCACAGGAACACACACATGTATACACACACACACCACCGTTCTAGCAGGATAAGAGGATCCCACATGTTCTTGTGTATACTCTCCCTGCATATGTTTCCAAGAAAAATCTCAGAACCTCCGCTTTTCTAGAAAATAATCAGTCTAAAGAATTACTTTAAAAGGATGTGTGTCCATTTCAGGGACATCTATTTGAGAGGTAAATGAAATCACAATTGCAAATATTTGTGGAAAGTTTTGGGCGGTTGTGTGTGTGTGTGTGCTTGAGTATAGAACACTAATCACATCAGTAATACTGATCTGGGCTGATAATCAAATGCTGACTAAATGAATCCCATTATATGGAACAAATAAAAATGCAGCCAGAGAGCATAGGGCAGCTGCCGTGCTCTCCTGCCACAGCTGAGGGAGGAGATTGGGCTGGAGATGGCCATGTAGCCCATGTGGATATTGAGCATTTTGGATGGAAACTTAGCCCGTAATGTTTCCACATGAAGCATGCCATTCAAATACCCACCTACTGCTTCCTACTCTTAATAGATTCCTTCATTTTTTCGGGTTTTCCCACCTTGGGCCGTGAGATATGTTTCTGAAAACCTTCCTACCCATTGGCACAATGGCTCCGTGGGCGAGCCTCACCGAAGCTCACCCAGCCAGACTGTATTCTTTCCATGTGAATACTCCAGCAGGAACCACTCCTTTCCCGTACTGCACTTTACAAGGCCCTTACTGGTCCAACATTTAGATTTTGAGCCTAAACACAACCTGAGAGAGTTTGATTAGGTATTACCAGCTCCATTTCACAGAAAGAATTGGTGCCAAAAGGAAGCCTGCCCAAGGTCAAAGAGCTCATATGTGGGAAAACCAGCACTAGAACTGGGTCTTACGTGCCTTTCTCCTTAGCTATACCTTACAGCCTCACCACCCCACCCCAGCCAGCCCCCAATTCCACTTTTGTCAGGTAACGTTGGACACTTGCTAAGACCTGGGGCAGAGGAATGGAGTGGCAGATTTGTCGTTTATGACTGGAACCTGTTTTGATCTCATCAGTGTGGACACCTCCAGAAAGATCCGACCAGCCATGGACTCTGTAAGTTTCTTTCATCTGCAACCACTGCTGCAGACACAAGAGAGGGAAGGCCTCATACACCTGGGTGTGTCTGTGGATCTCTTTCAGATAAGCAGCGTGGTTTGGTGCAGACACAAACAGTAGCACTGAATCACATGCTGCTCTTTTGAAGAGATGGGCTCCTCTACTGGAAATCAGCTGGTGAGCACCAGCAAAGGTTTCCCCTGGGAATCACAGTCACTGGGGGCAAGTCGACATACAAAGATGAAGGCAGGTTTCCCTACAGGGGAAGCCTTGCGGGAGGACAGAGAGAAGCTGTGGGTAAGGAACTGCTGATGGTTTTGTAGATCTGTAAATGGTACCTGGGAATCATTGGCAAGCCCTGAACTGGAACACAGAACTGAGAGAGTGCTGATGCAGGACCCAGCATCCCGACCTACCCTCCCTCCTTGAACTCATGTGACCTTGGCAACTTCATTTTCTCTTTCTCTGGGCAGTTCAGCTGCAAGATTGGAACCTTTAGGAACGTGGCTTATGGTGTTAGGAGAACATCCATAAAGTGATTAAAAGTACTCCCTGCACTGAAATATTTGTTGCTGCCCACGCTGGCCTCCTCCCATCATGGTGCCTAAAAATAGCCTTAATATGTGGCCTTTTAGATCTCAAAGACTTAATATTCGGGAGTCCCCTGTTAAACTGTCAGGTCCATGGAAGAGTCATTTAGGCGAGTGTTTGGGATATTCACTGTAGACTGAGGAACAATAGCTTGAGGTGGCAAAAGTGGAGACTTTAGCAGCGTGAGAAGGGGGAGAGCCCTAAGCTTCACACACTTACAACTGGCTGGTGTCCCCAGGGCAGTGGGGCTCCCTGCAGTGTTGCTGAGAGTGTCTGAAAGAGGGCAGTGTGGCATCTTAGAAAGAGACTGGGGAAAACAAAACCTGGGTTCTAATCCTGGCTCTGCTGTAAGCTTCCTGTGGCACACGCACAAGTCCTTTCCCCTCTCTGGGCCTCAGTTTCCCTATCTGTAAAATGAAAGGATCGGAACCAAGGGGTGATGAGGTTGTGTCTGGCTCTCAAGATTTTGAAATGAACTGGTGAGCCATGAGTGGCTAATCCTGGAGCAGAGGGTAGGGAGACTCCCCAGTCATCAGCCAAGACCCAACTCTTTTAGAGAAAGAATCCAGGATGGGGGTGAGTCCTGGAGCAGGAGGATCCTGCTGCAAGACAGACAGGGAAGCATTCCCCAGGCCATCAACTCACTCTTCTTCCCAGACTTCCTCAAGTGGGTCTTGGTCTCCCTTGCCAGGAGCCCCAAACTCCCTGCTGCCAGATGCCCTCATGGCCTTTGACCAGATGTTTAGGCTCTGCCAAGTTTCCTTGGACAGTACCCTGGGTTGCCTCCATACTCACTTATCCGCACCTTAAAGGATTCAGGGGAAAGAGTGTAGGACTTGGAGTCAGGGGCCTTGAGTTCTGGTCCCAGCTTGCTGAGTAATCTTAGGCAAGCGATTGCACTTCTCTGAACCCTAACTTGGCCCTTGGATTCAGTGCCAGTTGCCGTTTCAGGACCCACCATGGCCTCTAAGTTTTGAGGTAATGAAAGGGATATCTACCAGCTGGTTCCTGGCTTCGCCAAGGGAATGTCACTTCCAAACCAGACGTTGGTGAAGGTCCAGGAACGTAGGTCCTGAAGACGAGCTCTGTCCTCAGAGCCTGAGATAGTTTCTAGCCCATCGTCAGAGGCTTCTTCTGTTTTGTCCTACTAGGGAAAGGGGGAAGGGAGAAACACTCTTGACCTTAACCTTGGCTTCTTTAAGTCACAATAGTGAAAGTCTTGTTATTGTCTAATCAAGGGCACCCACTTTACCTGGGATGATCCTGGGGCTGGAGAGGGGAAGTGACTTGATTGACTCACACACTGAGGAAGTCCAGGGCTCTCCAGGCCTGGACCCGTGTCTCCCTGGCTTTCTGCCACACCATCACATTGTTTGAGTCTTCATTTGGCACAATTTAGGGAGGTTTGGGGAGTTAATTTGGGGCTGGGATGAGCAGGGATAAGACTCCAATTCCATTCAAAGCCAATTCCAAATAAACCATCCTTCTCCAAACCAGAACCACCCCTCCCTAGAAGGTCAGGGACATTCCAAGGAAATTCTTGGGAATTAAATATACCTCATGGAGAGTTGAGGAATTGAATGATTTCCAATCTTCCCTCCTCACCAAACATATATCCTTGAAACCTTGGTTCCTACTTCTGGACAATGACCTTGAACTTGATTAGACCTGTTCTCTCCTGGGGTGGAATCACTCCTTTACTCCTTCCTTTGCATTTCCTGAGTACCTACTAGGTGCCAGACCCCATGTTAAGTGAGGTAAATCAGAGCTGCCTAAGACATATGCCTGTCCTTGAAGAATTCAGCCAACCAGGAAGGACACAAATGATTCATATCCATGATACAATGGCAAGAGCTTCTCCACCCACAAACTAGATCCACTCTTCTAGGATGGGGTCTCACCACACCAGATACCAAGGGTGGGAGCAAAAGAAGACGAAGTTCCCCTGGGGGCTGCACCCCACCCACCGGCAGCATTCTCCCCAGGAAGACAGACCAGACCCCCGGCCTCTTTACCTCCAGCGTCATGCACCTAGTACATATTCATTCACACTTGGTCTGGGGAGTAGGGGGTGGGGGGGTTGGTGAACAATGTCAGAAATAGTTCTCATCAAGCATCTACCATGTATGAAATGTGGGAGTACAAATAAGGGGGAAAGTAAGGGGAAATCCAAATGCCAGTTTCTGCCATCCCAAAGGGAACAATTTACTTATATGCCAGAAAAACTGGAGGCCTAGGCTGGGTGCAGTGGCTCACGCCTGTAATCCCAGTACTTTAGGAGGCCAAGGCCGGCGGGTCGCTTGGGGTCAGGAGTTCGAGACCAGCCTGGCCAACATAGCGAAACCTCGCCTCTACTAAAAATTTAAAAACATAGCTGGGCGTGGCGGTGTACGCCTCTAATCCCAGCTACTTGGAGGCTGACGCAGGAGAATCACTTGAACCCCAGAGGCAGAGGCTGCAGTGAGTGAAGATCATACCACTGCACTCTAGCCTGGGTGACAGAGAAAGACTCTGTCTCAAAAAAATAAATTAAAATAACTGGAGGCCTATTAAAAGCGCATCAGTCTAGGAGGTTGGACCCATGGGTCTTGGTCCCTTAGCATGCCCTGGAGTTGCAGGACTGGTGCTGGCTGATGCCTATGTGCTTGGTTTGCTTTTCCTTTAAAGCCTGGGCTATCTTTTCTTTCAGGCAATATAAGATATCAGCTAGGTTTGTGGAAAGGAGAAATTCAGATGGGGAGCTGTGCCATAGGGGAATGAGGTGTGAACTGGAGAAGCAGGAAGGGGTAGAGATGAAGAGGAGGGGAGAAGAGGAGGCCTTCAGAAATGTCACTCCCCATGGAGGGTTAGAAACAAGGTCCTTTTCTGGTACCACTGAGCAGCTCAAGAAAGAGGAAGGAAGGAGTGCCAAGTTCCAGGGCCATCTTCTCACCATTCAAACCACCAAGACGATGGTTAGTCAAGGCTGCTTAAACTGGGTCACAAGAGCTTTAGAGCAAGCAGTAGGGGTTTAGTCTAGGGGACACTGGGCCTACGAACAGGGGTGAGCCAGAAGGAACAGAAACGGCCCCGGCTACTGGTAAAGCCAGATCCAGGTGTGGCCGCTGTAGTTTGGATATTTGTTCCCCCAAATCTCTTCTTGAAATTTGATCCCAGTGTTGGAGGTGGGGCCTAATGGGAGGTATTTGGGTCATGGAGGTGGATCCCTTATGAATAGGTTAATGCTCTCCCTGTGGGGAGACGGAGGCAATGAGTGATTTCTCTCTCACTCACTTGAGAGCAGGTTGTCCAAAAAAGCCTGGCACTGCCCTTCTCCCTGTCTCTTGCTTCCTTCCTCTTGCCATTTGATTCCTGCTCCAGTTCACCTCCCACCATGAGTGCAAGCAGCCTGAGGCCTCACCAGAGCAGAAGCTGGCACCACACTTCTTGTACAGCCTGCAGAACCTTGAGCCAAATAAACCTCTTTCCTTTATAAATTACCCAGCCTTGCCAGGCATGGTGGCTCATGCCTGTAATCCCAGCACTTCGGGAGGCCAAGGCGGGTGGATCACTTGAGGTCAGGAGTTCAAGACCAGCCTGACCAACATGGTGAAACCATGTTTCTACTAAAAAAAAAAAAAAGTACAAAATTAGCCGGGTGAGGTGGAGGGCGCCTATATTCCCAGCTACTCGGGAGGCTGAGGCAGGAGAATCGCTTGAACCCGGGAGATGGAGGTTGTGGTGAGCCAAGATCATGCTATTGCACTCTAGCCTGGGCAACAAGAGTGAAACTCTGTCTCAAAATAAATAAATCAATAAATATAAATAAATTACCCAGCCTCAGGTATTCTTTATAGCAACACTAAACGGACTAAGACAGTGGACATGTGCAACAAGCCTGGAGCAGAGAGTGCAGAGCGCCCTGGGCCGAGCACCCTCCTGGCTGCCTGGAGCCCTGAGTAGTTCCCCATGTGTCAGTCATGGCTCCTACCCCAGCAGTCTGTGCACATTTCTAGCTCTGTCATGCATCCCTTACCAGCAGATGCTGGGACTACTGATGCATACCACACAGAGGAAAGAGTTCTGCTTATTAAATTACTAAATCCTGTTTTAAAAGACGGCAACTTGCTCCTAATAGAATTTCTATGTTTCTCGTGATCCTTGGCAACTACAATGAGATTTTTAAATCTCCAATATGGTGCCGGGGTAGATTCTTCCAACCAGTTCTCTCTCTACTCAGAAGCAGAACCCTCAAAAACAGCTCTGTCCCCTGGGAGGGAATTGTGCTTTCTTAGTATAACAGAGCCTTTCTAATTTGGTTAAAATCTGTTCTGCTGACTGTGGGGCAGTGAGAGGTGTTTCTTTAGGGAAACCATGTATGTCCACACACGTGTGTGTGGAGGGGGTTCTCTGAAGCTGTCATAGTTGGGAGGGTATGAAATACTATTGTTTACTTTATGCCATTTTATTCCTCCCACCTTCCTGCTTACATATGCAACAAATGGTAGAAGTGAACATGGGATGTTTGTGCTGTGAGGAGTCGATGAATGCCTCCTCCCGGACTCACGCTGCCACCCCTGGAGGACCGCGTGCCGCCGGGAGTCACTCTGTTTTTCATGCAGTCAATGCTGCATTGTTGAACACGGAGGATTACCTAGGCTGGGAAAGAACGTGGAAAGTGTCTCAGTGCATTTAAAGTACCATCAGGTTAAGTCATGGAGAAACATGAGCCTCACTTTGCAGGAAAGAAAAGCTAAATTTGATGAGTAAACCAGACTTCAGGTGTTTTCTGGAAGGTGTATTTTATCTAATGACTCAGCTTTGCTTTTGTCGCTCCATTCTTTTCCCTCTGAGCTCCAGGAGCAAAGTAGTTTTAGGGTCTTTCTTTTATTTTCATTCAAAACATCTCTTCTTACTCTAGTGATATCATCCCTGGAAGACTGAGAAGTCAGAAGAGGTGAATCACGTGTCACCTTCACATCTCTTCTAGAATTACATCAGTCAGAGCTCTGAGGTGCAGTGGGGATCGATGCCAAAAAGCAGAGGGGAGGAAGGAGAGATGGGGAGGGCACAGACGGAGGAGGAAGGGAGCTGGCTCTTTCCAGCCTGCTTATTTTCTTCTTCCTCCTCCTCAACCTTCAAGCCCCCCTTCCTATTTATAAATCACATAAGAGGAAATATCAGACTTTAAAGAGATGGCTGCTTTATATTTATTGATGGTGTTGGTTTCAACACTATTTGCCTGAACTTTTGGACCAACCACCACATGCCTGTCAGTCACAGATGAAAGCCAACATTGGCATTCTCACAGGACACTTAAACTAGGTAAGAATGAAGACACACAGACCCTGCCCTGTCTCCCAGGTATTAGCCATATTATCTTCACTCTGTCTCATCTCTTCATCAGTTTCAAACAGCAGAGGAACTTGGCTATGCATGGGAATAATTTCAAACGTGAAATCTAGTCACGCAGGCTAGTGATGGCCCACACAGCCGTCTGCTTATCAGGTGAGCACACTGGTGTGGAAGGGCTGGGATGGGTGGCTGGGCTGAGACTGGACTTTCCTGACCTCTCTCTAGCTGGGGTTTTTAATGTCATTCAATGATGTGTATCTGAGGTATTCAGGGAGAGGGATCGGGACGCACAACCAAGCCAAAATATAATAGATTCAAAGGCCTGGACCTTGTCCTAAGGCCCTTAAGACTGAATTTTTAAAAAATGTTTTCCACTCAGCTGGGTACAGTGGCTCATGCCTGTAATCCCAGCACTTTGGTAGGCTGAGGTGGGCAGATCACCTGAGGTCGGGAGTTTGAAACCAGCCTGACCAACATGGAGAAACCCCATCTCTACTAAAAATACAAAATTAGCCAGGCGTGGTGGCGCATGCCTGTAATCCCAGCTACTTGGGAGGCTGAGGCAGGAGAATCGCTTGAACCCGGGAGGTGGAGGTTGCGGTGAGCTGAGATGGCACCACTGCACTCCAGCCTGGGTGACAAGAGTGAAACTCCATCTCAAAAAAAAAAAAAAAAAATATATATATATATATATATATATATACACACACACACACACACATATTTTCCACTCGCCCCCTTTGCTTTTCTTTCTTAAAGATAGTTCTATGCCTGAATCATTCCTGTTAATTAGGAAGAAAATCTTTCACCCCTCTTTCCTTTATGGTTCCAGTGAATTCCAGACTCCTTAGGATTTCTGGGTCTAGCTGCTCAGAACATATTTATGATGAAAACAAAGCAAAGTGGCCTCAGGACACCAGGGAAGGCCAGGAGTGAGATCCATTTCTGCAACACAGGAAGAGAGGCCTCAAGGGGCAAAAGGAAAATATAATTTGCAGAAGGCACAGTTTTGGCAGCATCTTATTACAACTTCCAGCTGATCGGGTGTAGCCAAACTAGAGACATCTGTTTGGAGTTTACAACAGAAACAAACACACAGAAAGCATGAAAGCGCTGAAACATGCACACCCATACCGCGCTCTAACAGCTCCTCTCCCCCTCGACCTTCGCGCCATCCCCCAACTGGGTCACACTGGGTTGTAGAAGGGAAGGAAATGGGCTCTGCAGCCTGCCCAGCCACCCACCCACCTGCACCGTGACTCACTCACACCAGGATCGGAACTTGTCAACTTTTCTCTCTCCTTGGTTTTCCTCCCAGCAAAAACAGAGATGGCCCCACTCCTCAGAGAACTCCTCTTTGGGTTTCTAGTTCATCTTTAAAGCTCCCTGAGCTGTTTGTAAAGGAAAAGATAAGGTAGTCTCCTTACGCTTGATTATTAGCATGGCCCACAGAAGGAGGTAGTAAAATCTCAGCAGATCTGGAAGTCACTCCTCCATAAATAACCTCACAGGTCTGGGAGTGCGATACGGAACTCACCGTGGCCTCTCCAAAAGACCAGAAAAAGATCACACAACTTAATTAGTGAAAAATACAGGATAATACAAGAAAAGGCTGGTCCCAGACACAGCACCCAGAGTTGTGGAGGTCCAGGAAGGCCCCAGATGGCGCATAAAGTGGACCTTCCTTCCCTAATTCTCTCCAAGCACAGGAAAGGCCAAAGACTGTCTTATGACACCATCCCAGGGTGGGACACAGCCTCTCCCACCCCAACGCAGCAGTTCCAGACGCTCACCTGTTCTGTTAAATTTTCCTCTTTATTCTCTCCCCACTGGCGTGCAAACAGAACCAGAACAGTGCTACTTTTAAAAAATAACAAAATGTTTTATACACATTTCTGTATATACAACTGAACAACATTTTCCATGTTTCTTTTGCACAGCAAAAGATATAAACATTCAGCTCTGAGAACACAGTTATGTACAGAAAAAAGTCAAAAATACTTCACAACAGTGCAAAAATATTTTACACAGTATCATGGAGTGCGATCTTTTGAGCAAGAGGAAGGGTGTGTGTGTTTCTAAAGGAAAACTCCTTTTTAAGATATTGGATGTCTTTAACTGTAAACAAAATGCAACTCTCTTTCATCTCCCCCCACCCCCCAAACAGTTATTTGAAGAATTTGGCAACATTTCAGGGGTGTGAGTCTGAGGTAAACAGCCAGAATTCTTGCACCAAAAAGAACCAAGGGCTAAAGGGTTGCATTAAAGCCTCAAACACCTTGAGAGCACATTTTTTTTTTTTTTTTTTAATGAGATGTCAGTGACAGCGCAGGGCCGCTCCCAGGGGGTGGGAGGAGGAAGTGAACCCCTCCTCCTCAGGCCCCAGCTGCCCCACAAACAGGAAACTGGCCAGGCACCTACGGCCTGAGACTAGGAACTTCAGCCAACCTTCCCTCACCCGCATCCCAGAGGGGTGCCTCTCTCTCCCTCCTGGCGGGGTTTTCCCCTCTCAAATCTCCCCGCATCCCCACGCGCAACAGAGCCAAAAGTGCTGGGGCGGGAGCGGGGGCCGGGAGGTAGGGGGAAGCGGTCGGGGGAACGCTGGACCTGGGCTCCAAGTGTAGGTCTGGGCCCCAAATGCCCCATTTCCCCCTTCCTGGGGGCGGGCAAGGGACAGGGAGGTTGTCGGGACCACGGATGGGTAGCCACGGTGGAGCGCCGGCGACGCGCGGAGGAGCTCAGCCCGAGTGGGGCTCGTCTGCACTGGCGCCGTCGGCCTGGCCGGACGAGTCCCCGGCGGTGGCGGAGGTGGCGTCAGGGCCCCCGCCCTCGATGGAGCTCTCGCTGCCCGTGCTGTCGCCCGACAGCAGGCGCGTCACCCGCAAGTCGGCCTGCAGGGTGCGCACGTCGTTGCCGAAGCTGAGCTCGCCCAGGTCGCTAATAAGTTGCGACAGCTCAGCCTTCATGTCGGAGGCGCTGCCCAGCAGCAGAGGCGGAGGCCCGGCCCCCGGGCCCAGGGAGCCCCCGCCGCCTCCTAGCGCCTCCCCACGGCCATTCTCCAGAGTATCCAACAAGTCCCCGCACTCAAAGTGCATGGCGACCACTAGCGCACGCTGCGCCTCGGCGGCCTCCTCCTCTGCTGGATCTCCCTCTGCCGCACGGTTCTCCTCCTCCTCCGGGCAGCCCTCGGGTTGCTCCTCTTCCTCTTCCTCCTGCAGCTCCTGCTCCTGCTGTTCGCCGAGCAGGTCCTCGGTGATGGAGCCGAGCTTGGGCGCGCTGCGGCTGCGCTCCACCGGCGGTTTATAGCAGCAGGGTCCGTGTAGGAGCAGCTTGCGCAGCGGCACTAGCGGGATGGTGTGTGCGCCCACCAGCTCCTGCTGCTGGTGACGCGCGTCGTCCCGCCGCTTGAGGCGTTTAAATTCCGCCAGCGCGTTGGCCGACGTCTGGTAGAGCAGCAGGGCCATGGCCTGCGCCTTTTCGGGCTTGGACACCAGCACGGCGTGGCAGCGCAGCATCACGGCCTTGTGCTTCAGCTCGTGCCGGTACACCCAGGCGAAGACCTTGGGCAGCCGCGCGTCGGCCACGCAGTAGGTGACGCGGTGCAGCAGGTAGAGGTGGCCCGGGCGGCGCAGCGCGCGCTCCTCGGCGTGCACCATGCGGATACCCTGCGCACTCACCGTCAGCTTCATCTTGGTGCCCTGACGGCCCGCCTCGCTCTTGCTCCAGATCTTGCCCACAGCAAGGTCGGTGCAGCCGTCGCCGCGCGCCTGGATGGTGGTGGCATTGCCCAGGTAGAGCACGGTGTAAGTTGGGTCCTCGCTAGTGATGTGCAGCTTCTTGCGCTTGGAGCGGAACATGCTGCCCACCCGGCTAAGCGCGCCTTCGGGGCACGCCCGCGCCAGCGAGCTCAGCGCCGAGTAGTGCAGGCTCACAGCGTAGCCCTTGGGCTTGGACGCCTGCCGCGGCGGCGCCTCGGCCAGCAGCTCGAACTTGTGCTTCTTCCACGGCAGCATCTCCGGAGGGCGCCCCGGCGCAGCTGGGCGGCGGCGGCGGCGGAGCGCCGGGTGCGAGGCCCGCTGAGCCACCGGCCCCTGCCGGGCTCGGCCCGGGCAAGATCGAAAAATAAAACTACTGGCAGCGGCCCAGTGGTAGGGAGTTGGGGGGAGGGGAGCAGAGAGAGTGCTTAGGAACCCCGCAGGGGGTGGGGGTAAATTTTCTAAAAAAGAAAATATTCAGCTTCGAGTGTGCAAAAAAGGTTGGTGCGGGGGAGACACGCGCGCACACAGAATTACCCCAGCCTGGGCAAGGGCGAGAGCAAAGAGTCTCAGGCAAGCAACAAAATGCAAGGGAGAGAGAACGAGCGTGGAGTGGAAAATGTCAGGAAAAAAGCTAGAAGCGCGCGTGCAAATAAATAAAGAGAGCCCCAGCAACAGCACCCGGGATGGTGCGAGAATATGCAGGAACTCCTCGGCGAACGTGAGGTGGGTCCCCTAACACACACAACCCTCAGGACTGGGGCCAAAACCCGCGGAAACTCCACAGCGAGTGTGCCCAGGGGCCGGTGCTCCCCACCTCCGAGGGGTGCTGGAGACGGAAAGCCCCTCGGCTGGGCTGGTCTCAAGAGTCAGCAGCTCGCCCAAAGTGCGGTCGGATGCTGGGTCCGGCTGGCCGCGGCGGGCCCCGCGCAGCAGTCCCGCGGGGACTCACTGCATCTTCGCTCCGCCGGACGCCGGGGACTCGCGCTCGGCCCGCTCAGTGTCCGGGCTGGCCTGGCCGAGACAGCGCTGGGCTCCGAGGACAGGGGACGGGCATGGCCGGGTCCGGGAACCGCCGCTACCTCATTTCTTCCCTCCGAGGCGGTGTCCAGCTCCGCTCCCGGGCTCTCCACGGTCTGCTGCCCGCCTTTGCAGCGCGCCCTCTCCGGTGCTGCGAGCGGCGTCCGGCTCGCCTGCCTCACATCCTTGCCGTCCGGGAAGAAGATCTCGGGTAAATATAGGCCGGCGCGAACCATTCGCCGCGCGGGGACAGGGGAGAAGCAGAGAAGAGGATCTGTTTTGGGCTCCGACTCCGGGCGGATTCCTGGTTTCTTAAAGGGACCGCGTGACAGCCATTGGTCGAGGGAGCGGGGAGACCGGTCCAATCCGCCAATTACATCCCAAATTTACCAGCATCTCTTTTGTCTATGGAAATCACTGGGACCTGGGGTTACCCCGCAGCAAAAAGACTTGAATCCTGACACTCCACCCCCCAGGCTGAATTGCCACTCACTGAATACATGTATGTCTAGATCGAAACTTCTGAGGTAGGTGGCAGAAGATGAGATTACAGATTATAATTTCCTGTACAAAAAGTTTGGGAAAATAGTGGTTTCTTCCTTGTGTGACGGCTTTCTGAGAATGACTGGGTGCTGTTTAATATTATTTTCAGAATTGTATTCCATTAAAGAAAAGAGAGATGCACAGAAAACACCAAGGCTTATCTCTCACTATCTTGAGCTCGTATTCACAGGTAAGCAGCAGACAGTGTAAAGTGAGGTGAGTGGTAACATGATTGGGGTGACTACTGTAGAATACCGTCAATGAATAAGGCGCTTCCCCGTCCGAACCCCAGCAAGACCCCCTCCTGCTGTCAGGCCTCAGGGTAGAGCAGTTTTCTGAGATACACACAATTTCTAATGCTCGTGTGTAGTTAGGACTTAGTTTACTTTGGCAAGCCGGTCATGCGGTTTCATTCTATCATTGACATATTTTGGATGAGAATTCCTAGTAAAAATTCAAATGACGTTTTTTATTTAAGTGACAAATAATGCCAGGCCACCCTCCAATGGGAGTGATAATTGCATCAGTATTGCTTTTATCATGTGCCAACTGGACAGTGTAGTTGTCTTCTGACCGGCTTGACCCTTAGCCAGTAACTCATTTCTGGGCCCTTGAAACAGCCTGCTTGCCTCTATGGTATGGTCAGTCAAAGCAAAAAGACGTATGGCTGGAGTGGGATCAATGTCCGAATGATCCTGCATCAAACTCCCAGCCTGGTCCTGGAGGAGGACAGTGATCCCTTCCCACCATCCCAGTCCCCTGGGGATCTTTGATGTCTCTGGCTTCCACGCCAGGTCTTCATGCCAGACTCACTGCAACCATGCCTGGAAATTCCCTTGGGATATTCCAACAAAATAAAACTGACCCCTGCCCACCCTCTACCTTTGCCAACTTTTAACCTTCCTTTGAAATCTAACTCAATTTTCTCAGAGTCGTTGATGCTGAGTTTCCATTTAAGTTACTTTTCTGACTACCTTTTGGTGCCAGGCCCTGAGCTAGGAGCAGACGGGATTCCTGCCTCCTAGTCCAATGAAGGTTGTAAACTCTACCCAACTCTGGGTTTCCACTGGACTGTGGGTTCTCTGCAACTACCCTGTATCCCCAATATGGTACAAATAGGCACTCAGTAACTAGAATTAATGAGCAAGATATGCATGTGGACGAGAAGACAGAGTGGGCTAAATGCTGTGAGAAAGACTCAAAGCACTATGAGAAGCTGGAGGAAGAAAGCATTCACTGTGACTAGGAAAATCAGAAAAGGCTTCATGGAGGTGGTGACCTTTGAAAGATGAACAGAATTTATCCAAATAGGAAAAGACTGAAGGGCTTTATGGGTATAGAGGGTAGCAAAATTACAGAAGCATGAAAATGCATGCATAAGGCCAGGCGCGGTGGCTCACGCCTGTAATCCCAGCATTTTGGGAGGCTGAGGCGGGTGGATCACTTGAGGTCAGGAGTTCAAGACCAGCCTGGCCAACATGGCAAACCTCTATCTCTACTAAAAATACAAAAATTAGCCGGGCATGGTGGTGCACGCCTGTAATTCCAGCTACTTGGGAAGTTGAGGCAGGAGAATCCCTTGAACCCGGGAGGCGGAGGTTGCAGTAAGCCGAGATCGCGCCACTGCAGTCCAGCCTGGATGACACAGTGAGACCGTCTCAAAGAAAAAAAAAAAAAGATAGAAAGAAAGAAAATGCATACACATGTAGTAATTAAGATGGAGCTTGTAACAATCAAAGAAGAAAGCTTCCTGATTGTGTTTTTTGGCTCTCTTACACTCCAAGGGAAGGAACGGCCTCTTCATGGCTAACTGGCCTCACAGGGTCCTTCAACCAGAGCTATAATGCCTTACTCCTCAGCTGCACTGATGGGTTAATGGAGGGATACCAGACATGCTGCTGGAATGAGGTAGTTAGTACTATAATAAGCCATTTAAGCCAACATTAATTCCTTAAATTTCTGGGCTGTCTTGTAGTGGCAATGAAGGAGACAGCACACGCTCTAAAGAACAAAAACTCTGGTAAAAACACATCAAATGAGGCTGTGTTCAGTGACCTTTAGTAGGTCCATAATCTTGAACTCCACAAAAGCAGACATCATGTTTAAGCAGTGATCATTTCCAAATTGCTCAAAGTTCCAAGGCTCAAGAGGGTTTGGGGAAGAGGAAGAGGGAGTAGTAGCAGGAGCTAAGGCTGGTCTCAGCCTCAGCGAGAGGCACCACTTTGCACTTCATGCAGTGGCATGGACCCCAGTGGCCCACAGAGGCAGGGAGGAGTCTACTGGTGGGCCGGGCTGTTCAGCAGCAGCCGGAGTGCCAGTCCCAGCGGCACAGGCCCACAGAGCTGCTCCTGTTGACGAGGCTATGTCACACCTTGACCGCCTTCCTAATAAGCTTGTTTTCAACCTTGGGAGAACAGAAAGGTTCTAGGCCAGTGTGAACACCCTGGTGTGAGTCATGCCCTGGAGGAGAACCCGCGGTCCCCTTGTGGCCTGGACCTGCGCCAGCCTCTAGGGCCCGCCTCACCTTATGGAGAAGCTGGCCACCCCACCTGAAGCACACATCACAATTAAGGCTGCGTTTCTTCAGCTGGGAGAGCTGGCAGCACCATGTAGGAGTCCACATCACAGATCTGAGACACGGCAACTCCAGAACAGACCGTCAGCAAAGTGGAGCTGGGAAACAGGTTAGAAACTGCAGTGTACTTTTTTAATGACACTGCCCCATCTACTGGTAGCAGGCAGACATGCTGCTCGGTGGATGGTTTCTCGTCAAACCGGATAAGCTAGTGGTTGAAACTACACACAACCGGGTCGCAGTTGGAAGGAAATGCTGCCATCAGGAGTCCCAGCCCTAAACTTGACATCCAGGAGTAAGCCTTCCATCTCACAGAGGATTTGGACCAGCTTCCTCCCACCTTACGTCTTACATAATGCTCCTACCTCTCGCCCCTCCTCCAACATCCCACTCAGTGGACATTGACTTCAGAGATGACACATGACGAATCTGGAATCTTCAATGTCATCTAGTAAATACTTGTGGAGAGTCTCCCATGAATGTCACATAGTTGCTGGGGATATAGCACTAAAGAGGACAGATAGAGAGGTCTTTGCCTGCATGGGATTTATAGCCTCTGGTGGAGGCAGGAGGGCAGACAGTAAACAAAAAACTAATGAAATAGCAGATAGTGAAAAGTCTCTGGAGAAAAGGAGGCAGTGCTGGGAGTGGAAGGTGGCTGGTTTAGACAGCATGGCCAGGGAAGGTGGCTCTGGGCAGAGACAGGAATGAGATGAACCTGCAAAGAGATGGGGGAGAGCATTGCAGCCTGTGCGGCCCAGTACACAGTCACCAGCCACAGGCTGCTGCTGCCACTTGAACCATAGCTGGCCCAAATTTAGACGCACTACGAGTATGAACTACACACTGGATTTTCAGGACTTAGTAAAACAAAAAGAATGCAAAAAATCTTCATAATGTTATATTCATTATATATTGAATGATAGTATTTTGGCTATGTTGATTTAAATAAATTATTCAGATTAATTTTACCTATTTCTCTAGCCTGGTCAACATGGTGAAACCCCGTCTCTACTAAAAATACAAACATTAGCTAGGCATAGTGGTGCATGCCTATAATCCCAGCTATTCGGGAGGCTGAGGCAGGAGAATCACTTGAACCTGGGAGGCAGAAGTTGCAGTGAGCCGAGATTGTGCCACTGCGCTCCTGCCTGGGCGACAGAGCGAGACTCTGTCTCAGAAAACAACAACAACAACAAAAACTTACCTATTTCTTTTTGCTTCTTTAAGGTGGCTACCAGACACCTTGGTTTTAGCCCAGTGAGGCCCGTGTTGGGTTCTAACCTGCAGCGCTGTGAATTTGTGTTGATTTAGGCCACTACGTTTGTGGCAGTTTGTTCCAGCAGCAGTACACCTCCCATCCAGCCATCTTTTCCCTTATCCTGACTCTCTTCCCTCTCCCACTCTCCTCAACACATACGCTAAGTCCTCACTAGTTTCCCAAAGCCACTGGCTCCCCCAGAGCTCAGCAGAACTGACTGGGTGCTTCCCCCACAATAAACGAGGCAGTCAGAGCAACCTCCAGCCCCTGCCAACCTACAAAGAGCACATCCACACCCAAGCCCACCTCCCTCCTCCAGGCTCCGAAGTCTCTCCTCCCTTCAACCTGCCCCTCTGAAAGCCACCTTCAATACTTACCAAACCACACCTCTGACCTTTTCTCTCTTCCCCTTTTAACCTTCAAAGTGGCTTCCCATCAGCCACAGGGTACACTCCCACTCCTCAGTATAACACATGAGAATGTTCAGGTCTGGCACCTGCCTATGTCTCCAGCCTCATTCTTTTCTCCTGGACTCCTAATTTATGAACCAGCCACAGAGAATAGCCTATGCTTCTCCCCATGCTCGTGAGAGTGGTTTTTCCCTTCCTGCCATGACTTATGTGGCTCTATCTAACTGATATGACCTCCTCCTGCCATTTCTCCCGGCCAAGGCTTACTCATTCTTACAGAGCCATCTTGGATACCATTTTCTCCAGGTAAACCGCCTAGGCCTACTCATCGCCTCTCCACATGCCCTTGTGTGCATCCTTACCTCTGCACTTGCCCTGTTATAATATTGTCTTTTTTTAAGTCTTGCTGTGTTGCCCAGGCTGGAGTGTGTGATCTTGGCTCACTGCAACCTCTGCCTGCCAGGTTCAAGTGATTCTCCTGCCTCAGCCTCTTGAGTAGCTGGGATTACAGGCACCCACCACCATGCCCAGCTAATTTTTTTTTTTTTTTTTTTTTTGAGATGGAGTCTCTGTTGCCCAGGCTGGAGTGCAATGGCACAATCTCGGCCCACTGCAACCTCTGCCTCCTAGGTTCAAGTGATTCTCCTGCCTCAGCCTCCTGAGTAGCTGGGATTACAGGTGCGCAAAAGCGCATCTGGCTAATTTTTGTATTTTTTTAAGTAGAGACGAGGTTTCACTATGTTGGCCAGGCTGGTCTCGAACTCCTGACCTTGTGATCTGCCCACCTCGGCTCCCCAACATGCTGGGATTACAGGCGCGAGCCACCGTGCCCGGCCTATAATATCGTCTTTAACTCTCTGTCTCCCCCAGTAGACTATGGGCTCCTTATGGCTGGTGACTGTATTTTATTCACTCTTTGTATCCCCAACTTCTAGCACAATGCCAGCCACCAAATTAATGTATGGCAAGTGTTTCTAGAACGAATATTAACCATGTGTTTATTTTCAAAGTCATGGGACTGTCATGAGCACAGACTGTCAGAACTGGAAGAACGTTGTCTGGAAGGCCCTTCGAGATAATCTAGTCAACCTCCCCTGGCTTTACAAATGAGGAAACTGAGGCCCTGACAGCGCAGGTGCATGGCCATACAGTAATTTAGTGGCCACACCAATATGAGGACCCATGTGGCCTGAATCTCAATCCAGGGCCCTTTCCTGTGGCTAAACGTAAAGCCAAAAGCTTCTAAACACATATATGTATGTAGAACCCACGTCCTTCGTTTGCTCCCCCTCTAGCAAGAGCTGCTTGGGGGCTCACAGGTTCATTTGATGATCTGAACAGGAGCAGAAAGCCAAACATACTTCTGTGACTTGACTGAGTGGCCACTCGCTGGGCCCCTTAATGAAAAGTGCACTTTGCTAATGGCTCTCACTGCCCCCAAAGACGTTAGAGTCAAGCATGACTGTCACAGGACTCCACCAGTGAGACGGGTCTCTGTTGTGGTCGACATCGCACTTGGGTCTCTGAGAGTCTGGTAGCCCATTTCCCATTGCAGGAGAAATAACTTGTAGTCAAACAGTGCCCAGACCAGGGCCCTCTTTAGGAAGGAAGTGGACTTCATGCTAAGCATGGAAGGAGGGGCAGATTGCTGTCGACAGAGGCAGGAGAGAGCGGTCCAGAGGAAGAAAATGGCCCATGCAGAAGGTAGTTAGTGTTGAACATCCAACAACTGGGCAAAAGGAGGGAATGCAAAAGCACTGAGCCCCTACCGCATGTCAGACACTGTGCTGAGTCAGATCCGTCCAAACATTTCATGCTCCTAAGAGTGTTGTCAGGTCTGTGCTAGTCTCTTCATTTTTCCGGGGGAAAGGACCACAGCTTGGAGGAGTTAAGAAATTTGCCCAAGATCTCCAAAGCCTGTGTTCTCTGTGTTTGGGTCAGGCCAGGGCCTGACTCCTGATGGCCCTGAATGGCAGGCGGAGGCGTCTCATAAGCTGTGGTGAGTCACTGGAGGTGCTAGAGCAGGGACATGCCACGATCAGAGCCAAGGCTCAGGTACACAAGACTGGCCAAGAAGGAATCCAGACCCCCGCCCTCCAGCCCTGACTCACCAAGGGTCCCGGAGCACGCTGCTGCCCTTCTCTGCCTACTGGGGAGCTGAGCAAATCCTCATTCATTTCTAAGATCACAAGAAAGCTGCAGGTATTTCCTGCAGCTGCCATAACAGATTACCATAAATGAGGTGGCTGAAAACAACAACAATGTATCCTCACAATTTTGGAGGTTGGGAGAAGGCAGCATCCTTCCTTGCATCTTACTTAAGCCTTCTGATGGCTGCCTGTCATCCTTGGCGTTCCTTGTTTTTTAGACATATTGCTCCAGTCTCTGCCTCTGGCCTCTCCTTCTTTGTCCTCTGCATATGCAGCCAAATATTTCTCTTTCTAAAACAGTAGTTACTGGATTAGGGCCCGTCTAATCCAGTATGAGTTCATCTTCACTTGATTACATCTGCAAACACCCTTTTCCAAACCTGGTACAGTGAGTGGCTCATGCCTGTAATCCCAATATTCAGGAGGCCCAGGCAGAAGGGTCATTTGAGCCCAGGAGGTTGAGACCAAGCCTGCACAACATAGTGAAACCTCATCTCAAAAAAAAAGACCTTTTTCCAAATAAAAGCACATCCACAAGTACTAGGGGTTAGGTCTCACTCTGTTGCCCAGGCTGGAGTGCAGTGGCACTATCATAGCTCACCACAACCTCGACCTCCTGTGCTCAAGTGATCCTCCAACCTCAGCCTCCCAAAATGCTGGGATTACATACAGGCATGAGCCACCAGGCCTGATCATGTCTTTTTAAGGGACACCGTTAACTCAAAACAGAAGCCATGTTTCCAACAAAGTGCGCTGAAAATAAATAAATAAATAAATATAAAAGACAAAAGATCAAAACAGAGCCCATGACAGGAAATTGCAGGAGTGAGAGAGAACCAACAGACAAGTCAGAAGTCTACGAGCTCTGGAGGTCACCCTGTGACCAAAGCTCCCAGAAGTGTTCTCACCATGCCCCTTGCCTTGGAGCCTCTCCTTTCATGGGCTGCTTGCTTGGAACCTTGGACGAGGTTCGCACTTGGGTCTCTGAGAGTCTGGTAGCCCATTTCCCATTGCAGGAGAAATAACGTGTAGTCAAACAGTGCCCAGGCCAGGGCCCTCTTTAGGAAGGAAGTGGACTTCATGCTAAGCATGGAAGGATGGGCAGATTGCCGTCGACAGAGGCAGGAGAGAGCGGTCCAGAGGAAGAAAATGGCCCATGCAGAAGGTAGTTGTTCTGATGGACAACCTGCCATCAGGAGTCAGGCCCTGGCCTGACCCAAACACAAAGAACATAGGCTTTGGAGATCCAGGCAGAAATGCAAGGGCACTAGAAGGAAGCCAAGAGTGATGAAATCGTGAGCCTGACAAGCGAGGCTTCTCCTCAGTGCCACCAAAGGCAGGGACCAGTCAAGATGGGTTTGTCCCCTCTGAAGATGGAAGGAGGGGACATGTTACCCCTACATGATTAACTTTAAAGCAGAAACCATGGATCTTTCATTCAAACTGATTCTTTTTAACATTTCCATTTGTGTTAGTAGTATCTGTGACTAATGATGGCTGAATTTGCTAAATGGTGGTTCACGGTACCCTCAACTATCTCATGACAATGAGGGCAAGATGTACTCTTTTTCTCATGTGACATGCTGAAGGCACCACCCTGCTTTTGCCAACCTAGGCACCATTTCTGAGACCATCACTGTTCCCTTGTGATTTCAAATACTGGGATGAGGCAAGGGATAGCATAAAGAGGAAGAGAACCTACCAGGGTCAGGAATCTGTTAAGTACCTTAGCAGTTCTTTATTCCAACACCCACTTTGAGGCTTGAACCTGACTTAGAACATCTGACACCTGATTATCTGGCTTTTGCTTGAATACCTCTGGTGGCAGGGAGCTCACTACCTTACTAAGCTGTCCAATATGTCTTTGAGCCCCTCTGATTGTAAGAAGTTTCCAACAAATTGAACCTAAAATTATAACCCTGTGATTTCTACCCATTTGTTCTGGTTGTTCTTGCCTTGTGTCCTCTCAGAACAGTCTTCTCTCCTTTCCCTATGACAGTCCTCCACATAAATGGAAATAGTTCCCACATACCCCTGGAGTCTCCCTCCTTAGGCTAGTCTCATTTCCATCACCTTTTCCTCATACGACATAGTCGTGCATTCCAGCACCATCCCGGTTTACATGCATATATATATTAGGATATTTACTATGGTTTACATGCATATATGTATTAGGATATTTACTATGGTTTACATGCATATATGTATTAGGATATTTACTATGGGGAATTAAGGAGATGGATCACTTTCAGAGACAAAACATAAAATCCTGGTGGTCAGAAGCCCTCTTAATGGAGTAAGGTCTACCTGGTGGTGCAGTTCATGGCTCCCTGACTTGAGCTCTTTAACCCTGGCTGAGTCTCTCTATTAGGCTGATCACCACTAAAGTGTAAGCTCTTCAGGGCAGGGAGTGTGTCCAGTGCTGAATCCTCAGAGTCCTGTGATGAATGAACGAACGAATGAATGAATGAATGAGTGAATGAATGAATGGATGAGTGAGTGAATGAATGAATGAGTGAATGAATGAATGGGAGAAACCTAGGACTTTCCATGTACAGATTTTAGAGTTGGTGATTATTAATTCTACTTCTAGCCTCCTTTATTTTACTTTATTTGTTTAACTTAACCCTATTGAGACTCAACTTCTACAGCTAAAAGTGCAGTAAAATAACAATACCCTTTTTCACTTGACTGTCAAGAGGGAAAAAGTAATTGCAAAGTCATCTCTGAATAAAAGACACTAGATATTCCATACATAACACGAGTTGAGAAAAAGTTCATGGGTTCAAATACATAGGATCTTGTGGCCTGTGTCACCAAAGCAAGAGGTCTTTTACACATTTCCTTGCACAGGCAAGAAATCAATGTTTGAGTGCAGGGACTCAAATTAATCATTATAATAGCCACCAATAAATGTCTGCTGACAGTAGCGTGACTATGGTTGACAATATTGTGTTGTATATTTCAAAATAACTAGAAGAGAGGATTTTGAATGTTCTTACCACAAAGAAATGATAACTGAGGTGATGGATATGCTGAATACTCGGATTTGATTATTACACAATGTATACATGTATCAAAACCACCTCATACATACATACAATTATTATATGTCAATTAAAAAGATTTTTTAAAATCTGCTGAATTATGAAACTCATGTGAGAATCCACCCATTTTCAATAGGGATAAACTGAGAATGGCAGATAATCATAGGGAGTTTCCCTACTGATTCAGTTACGCTCTACAGAGGCTGCCAGTGTCTATTTTCACAACTCTCAGTCTTATGCAAACTGTTTTAATGTCCTTGTAGAAGGAGGTGGTGTATCGTATGGGAAAGAAGGAGAGACCAGACTGCAAGCTCGCCTTGGAACAACTTTTCTGCCACCAACTCATTTTTGGCCAAAGTATGACAGGAAAAACAACAGAAACCAACCCACTCTTTCCTCTCCTTCCTCAGACAGATGTGGAGCCCAGAGGCACAACAGTGTGGACTTGGAAAGCTGAAAGCAACTCCAAAGTTTGTTGCTGGGTGTGGGTTTCAGAGCCTGTAACTACATTTGTTGAGACGCGGTAGAAATCAAGCATTATGCAACCCCATGAATAGGGAACACTCCCTGTGTCACTATTTAGAAGCTGGGTGCCAGGCTTCCAATCCCCAAATCAATGCAGCCTCCTCCAGGAGCCAGCTTTTCAGAGAATCCTGGCTTTAACGGAAGCGTTCAGCTACGTGGGGAATCGGGAGGATCTGACCCATCTTCCAGTCACAAGCCTGGTGGGCGACAGTTTCCGCTGGCGTGAGAAAGCAGTGACAGGGGTTCGGCTAGGTATTGCTGTTCCTGAAGTGTGTGGGTGAAATGGTTTCTGCAGTTGGAGGGCAGGGACCTGGACTGATTCATCTTTGCAACCCCCTCACTTGGGCAGCAGCCAGCACCTTGCTCCACCCTCCATCACCACCATCATCACTCCCCCACGATCTTACCTCCTTCCTTTTAATCTGGGTCCCATGATCTTGTCTCATCAACACCTTCAATTCCCTTCCTCCTTGTCCTTCTCACTGAACAGTTATCCAGCTGGGCTTTCACCGTCATTGCTTAGTTTTGGGGGAAAGAAAACGTGTTCAGCTGTGCCAGATGATACCCCCACAAATTACTAGGCAATCACCTTGCAGCATTATCTCATTTGTTACCTCTTCAGGGCAGGAATTGTTATTAGCCTCATTAACCAGATGAGAAGACCGAGACTCAGTTGTCTGTCATCGGTAGATTTTCGTAACGTCTTGGGAGAAATATTAGGATTATCTATCCTTTTCTTGTCAGCTAGGAGTAGTTGCTGCTAATTAAATCTTTATGACCTTTTGACTCCTCACCACTCCTGATTATCACTTTGGTTTATTTGGTTAAGTTTTTTTTTTTTTTTTTGGAGACGAAGTTTCGCTCTTGTTGCCCAGGCTGGAGTGCAGTGGTGCGATCTGGGTTCACTGCAACCTCTGTCTCCCGGGTTCAAACAATTCTCCTGCCTCAGCCTCCCGAGTAGCTGGGATTACAGGTGCATGCCACCACACCGGGCTAATTTTTCTATTTTTAGCAGAGACGGGGTTTCATCATGTTGGCCAGGCTGGTCTCCAAACTCCTGACCTCAGGTGACCCACCCGCCTCAGCCTCTCAAAGTGCTGGGATTTCAGGCGTGAGCCACCACGCCTGGTCTTATTTGGTCAAGATTTTTTAAGCCCTTAGAAAAGTAACAGTGGAAAACCAAAGTGTTTATTTTCTCCAGAGGTGACAAAATCTGGAAAAAGAAACTAGATGAAGTCCCAAGTTCCTGGTTGAGCTCTAGGAATGAGATGGTGAGTTTCTTTATCTCACCTCCTAGTATTATTATTAAAATGTGAAATCTTACTTCATGAGTTAGTTTGACCTTTAACCACTTAGCTCTGGAGAGAATGCCGGGAGCTGTCTGCTAATTCTATTTCGTGGGTCTTCCTCATATCTTACTTCTGGAGATTATGTGTAGGATTTTAAAGATACACTGTTTCTAAATTGAGAAATGGGAGAAATGATGTTCTGATGCATTCCTTTGCTCATCTGTGAGCACTGCCTTCTCAAAGCGTTGCCAATTGCTTCACAGCTTGTCAGCAGTCCCTTGGGCATTTCCCAAAACTCACTTCAATTCAGTAAGAGGGGTAAGGTGTAGCACACAGAAACCCTGGCAGGGAATTCAGAATGGGTGGGAGTCTGGACCCAGTTTCGCCTGATGCTAACTTGCTATGACTGACCTTTAGCCAGTCCACTTCTGTGTCTTCATTTGCACCAGAAAAGAGTGGACTACGCTTGCTACTCAAAGTGTGACCCAAGGACCAGTAGTATGGGTATCACCTGGAAGCTTGTTAGAGCCACAGGCCTCACCCCAGAGCTTATGAATCAGAATCTGCATGTTAACAAGATTCCCAGGGGATTTATATGCACATTAAAGTGTGAAAAGCCCTAGGTTAAACGGATTCTTGAGCCTATTTATTTCTTTTTGGCTGTTGTTTTAATTGACAACTAAAAATTGTTTATTACTTATGTTGTACCGCATAATGTTTTGATATATGTGTACATTGTGGAATGGCTAAATCAAGCTATGCTAGGTAATATATGCATTACCTCGATCCTATGATTTAAAAATACATGTTTGGCCAGGCGCAGCGGCTCACACCTGTAATCCTAGCACTTTGGGAGGCCGAGGCGGGCGATCACCTGAGGTCAGGAGTTCGAGACCAGCCTGGCCAAAATAGTCAAACCCTGTCTCTACTAAAAATACAAAAATTAGCTGGGTGCGGTGGCACGTGTCTGTAATTCCCGCTACTCGGGAGGCTGAGGCAGGAGAATCACTTGAACTCGGGAAGCAGAGGTTGCAGTGAGCCGAGATCATGCCATTGCACTCCACCTGGGGGACAGCGAGACTCTGTCTCAAAAGAGAAAAATAAATAAATAATACATGTTAACAACCCTCATTCCCCACTCTCCCCAGGGGTGTACAGGCTAGTGACAAGACTTGGGTTTATTCCTGACACTGCACGCACTCAATCTACGACTTGCTCAAGCTGCTTCCTCTCTCCAAGCATCAAAACAAAGAGATGGTTCTCTGGATCAATGAGAATGTAGTTCACCAGCCACTCTAAGCTGACTTTCTATTATTCCCATTATAGGGAAATCAAACATTCAAGTGAGGAACAAAAGCCCAGGCCTCTAGGAGTGGAGCTGGCTCACTGTTTTCACTTTCATTTTAATTATTTTTAAAAAGGGTAATGAAAATATAATTAGAACTGTTTAAACATTTTTTTTCTTTGAAATAAAGCGTAAGTCACTTCCTGTTGGCTTTTCCTACAACCTTGCCAAGCTCTGGAAATACTATTCAGCCTCTCATTCCAAATTCACATCCAGGCGAAGACTTTTCTCCCCAGTTCGCAGCTGGGGTCGGCTAGATAAACAAAAAGTTAGTTGCTGTGCTGGACCTCGGAGAGACCACTCCTCGGGACGCCAGCTGAAAACCAGCGCTGGGAAACGCCCCCGACCCAGCGCCACCGAAACACTCTTCCTCCGAGTCTCCGCGTCCTCCTGACGGAAGCAGCGGGAGGCGGAGCTAGTGCCGCGAATAGGAACCGCCATGTTTCCGAGGTGCGCTAGTTTCTCGCCGGACGCTAAAGACCGACGCACAAATTAAGAATGGACCATTCTTTTAACTCAGTCATTTATCCAAACTCGAGACATTCGCCAGGAAATCTATCGAAAATTTCCCAGAACCATTTTTTCACTTATATTCTATAATACTGGTAAAATCGAGACGTAAAAGGAGCACTTTAGAACAAGTCATTCTGCTTTCCCCTCTCAAGTTTGAGCCTGAACTACTTGGGCTCGCTTATCGTCACTTCCGGGGATCGAACTGTGAATCCCGGAAACTGCACGCGCAGAGCCGGGAAGCTTCGTCCAGCGGTCGTGTTGCCATGGGCCGGAGGAGAGCCCCGGCCGGTGGGTCGCTGGGACGGGCCCTTATGCGCCATCAGACTCAGCGGAGCCGAAGCCATCGTCACACTGACTCCTGGGTAAGACAGACCATGTCATCTTTCTTATCTTTTCTGTCTAGCCTGAGTGCTGCAAAATTCGGGGTCAAAAGTCAGATAAGTTTTGCAGGAGGGACGCCTCAGCCGGGTTTTGAAGGATGAGTTGGAGTTTCTGCCAAGCTGAGTAGCAGGCCCTCCTCCTGGCAAGGCCCAGAACACAAAGGTAGGAGAAGCTTGAAAGAAGAGTTAGTGTGGTGATGAGGCGTGGAGTGAGAATCTGAAGAGTCTTCAGTGCCAGGTCTTGAGTACGTTTGGGTTTTGCCCTAGAAGCCACTGAAGTGCTTGGAACTTCCAGAGCAGGAAAAAGACAAAACGTATTTTTGTATTGATTTGTTCAAAGAATGGATCCTCCAGAAGCGGTTGGTTACTGCCAGAAATATAAAATAATTCAGATCCTTGCCTCACCCTTGCGAAGCACCCCCTAGTGGTTTAGCTCAAAGATAAATCATTGATTTTTCAGGTGTGACAAGACCTAATATTTTACTAGGTTATAGAAGGATCTTTAAAAAAATGAATGAAGTGATTTGGCTTGTGTTCATCATTCTAGTCTGTATTTTCACCATTCATTCCCCCGGGAATGAATGAGAACATGTTGAGTGCTAAGATCGTGTGCTAAATTTAGTTAAATATGTCCCTGGTGTGCACTGTCACACCAGCTGACTTTCATCCATATAGTCTGCAGAGTAAACAGCATAGAGTGCTTATCAGTATTCATCAGGTCAGAGTTACTCTTGACATTAGATTACTGGTAATTTTTAGTAGCTTTGAAGCAACTTGTTATTAATGAAGCCTTTTAGGAAATTGTGGGAAGATGGAACATGAATGGTAAAGAATTGGATCCTAATTCCTTATTTTTGCTGATTCTATGCCCACTAAACTTTTGGCCCTTAATATTTATTTAGGAAATTCATTCATCATTCAGTCATTCATTTTTAGAGACAGGTCACACTCTGTCACCGAGGCTGAGTGCCAGTGGTGTGATCATAACTCACCAATTCACTACAGTCTCAAACTTCTGGGCACAAATGATCCCCCTGCCTCAGTCTCTTGAGTAGCTGGCATTACAGGTGCACACCATCAGGCCTGGTTGTTTGGTTTTGTTTGTTTGTTTGTTTGTTTTGGAGAGACAGGGTCTTGCTATGTTGCCCAAGCTGATCACAAACTCCTGGCCTCAAGAAATCCTCCTGCCTTAGCCTCTTAAGCTGGGGTTACAGGCACAAACCACCACGCCTGGCAATTTTTTTTTTATTTGTATCTATACTAAGTATATAGCTTAGGGTGATGGTTATCAAACTCTGGGTTGTGTCTGGAAGTCAATTTAGTGGTCTGCAGCTAGCTGTTTTGTTTTGTTTTTATTTTTTCCCCAGCAAGATAGAGAAATATCAGAATGTTGCATGTAATAGGGTGTGGTTTCAGTATTCTTCTATTGCCATTTTACTGTACTGAATGGTACTTGAATGCTTATATCATTATATGTACATACACCTTTGGGTCACTATGTAAAATGTATTTCTTATTGTGGGACTATATCAAATAAAGTTTTGACTAATTTTGACTAGCAGAGTCAGACAATCTGGGTTCAAGTTCTACCTGTGCCATTTAGTTTTTGACTATAGGCAAGTTATTTTATCTGCTGAAGCCTTAGTTTCATCATCAGTAAAATGGAAATACAATAAAATTCACCTCAAAAGATTTTGAAAATTAATGAAATGGTGAAAGGGAACTGCCTATTGTGAGGTAAGAACGTGTTCCTTTAAACATTAACTATGAGTAGTATTGATTCTAAAGGGACTACAACCACCCTCAAGACCATAGACTAGTTGCAAGGAATTTTAGAGCTTATTGGATGCCAAGAGCAGAAGAGAGCAGCTGTATTTATCACCCTGTGTTTTTTCATAGTTGCACACAAGTGAACTCAATGATGGCTATGATTGGGGTCGTCTTAATCTTCAGTCAGTGACTGAACAGAGCTCCCTTGATGACTTCCTTGCTACTGCAGAGCTTGCAGGAACAGAGTTTGTAGCTGGTAAGTTGTTTATTGCTGAGTGCATGTGACACTGTCACATTTCCATCTGGGGCTGAGGTTTTTTTTGTTTTTTGTTTTGAGATGGAGTCTCGCTCTGTCACCCAGGCTGAAGTGCAGTGGCGTGATATCAGCTCACTGCAGCTCCGCCTCCTGGGTTCAAGCAATTCACCTGCCTCAGCCTCCCAAGTAGCTAGGACTACAGGCACGCACTGCCACGCCTGGCTAATTTTTGTATTTCTAGTAGAGATGGGGTTTCACCATGTTGGCCAGGATGTTCTCGATCTCCTGACCTCGTGATTTGCCTGCCTCGGCCTCCCAAAGTGCTGGGATTACAGGTGTGAGCCACCGCGCCCAGCCTGAGTCTTGAACAATGAGTAGATGTTCAAAGGACAGATGAGATAAGACCTTTTACACAGACAGGCAGAGGACTCGAGCCCAGATGTGAAGCAGCAGCCAACTTTGTTCAGAAAATGGCTAGAAGTTTGGCTTTGCTGGTGCAGGGGGCGGGATGTGATGAGCACAGGTGCTGAGGAGGTGGGCAAGGGCCAGATTCTGGAGAGAACAAAGGTTTAAGGCTTTACAGGGCTTTAAGCACGTGTACAACATGATTTCAGATTTCATTGTTTAGTGTTTTTTGGGGGGATGTGTGGGTTCCAGCTTTAATGAGCTATACAATTGGCAACTAAAAATTGTATATAGTTATAGTATATAGTGTGACTTTGGTTATATGTATGTATTGTGAAATGATTACTAAAATCAAGTAATTAACGTATCCATCACCTCACATTGTTTTTTTGTGTGTGCGGTGAGAACAAGATATATACTGTCTTAGCAAATTTCATATTATTAACTAATAAATGCGTTATTATTAACTATGGACACCAGGCTGTACATTAGACCTCCAGAACTTATTCATCCTGCCTCAGTAAAACTTTACCGTTTGACCAGTATCCTCCTATTTGCCCCACTTCCTAATCTCTGGTAACCACCATTTTCTCTCTGCTTCTATGAGCTCGGCTTTATTCCACATATAAGTGAGATCATGTGGTATTTGTCTTTCTGTGCCTGGGTTATTTCTCATACCAGAGTGGTTCATTCATATTGTCACAAGTGTCAACATTTCCCTCTTTTGTAATGCTGAATAGTATTCCATTGTATACGTACATATACCACGTTTTCTTTATCCATTCATACGTTGATGGGCATTGAGGTTGGTTCCATATCTTGGCTATTGTGAATAGCGCTGCAGGGAACATGGGAGTGCAGGTATGTCTCATGGGTACATGAGATTTCATTTTTTAAAAGATCATTGATGAATTTTAAGGAAGCAAGATGAGTTAGGAGACCGTATCACTTTAGTCTAGCAAAATAGGCCAGAACTGAAATACAGGTAGTAGAAGAAGGGAGAAAATAAGAGGAACAAGAACACTTAAGGAGCTAGAGTAAACCAGACTTGATGGAGAGGGTAGTGTAAGTGAAAAAGAGTGAAGGGACAAAAATAAACTCCTGGGTTTCACAGTGAAATAAGCACTTCACCCACTAGGATAGCTAAAATAAAAGAGACTATAACAAATGTTGGTGAGGATGTAGAGAAATTATAACACCATACATTACTGTGGGAGTATAAAATGGTGTAGCTGTTTTATAAAAAAATTTTGGCAGTTCCTGAAAAGGTAAAACATGGAATTACCATCTGATCCAGCAGTCCCACTCCTGGGTATATGCCCGAAAGAAATGAAAACATGTCTACACAAAAATATGTGCATGTGTATTCATAGCAGCATTATTCGTAATCACCAAAAAGTGGAAACACCAAAAAGTCCTAAAGAGGCAAATCTACAGAAAGTAGATGATTTCCACCAGGTACCTGGGGGTGTACAGTGACTGCTAATGGGTAAAGCTTTCTTTTTGGAGTGATGAAAATATTCTAAAATGGATTGTGGCAATGGCTGCACAACTCTGTGAATATACTGAAAATTATTGAATTGTATGCTTTAGTGGGTGGATTGTATAGTATGTGAATCATATTGTAGTAAAGCTATATATATATATATATATATATATATTTTTTTTTTTTTTTTTTTTTTTTTTTGAGACGGAGTCTCTCTCTTGACGCCCAGGCTGGAGTGCAGTGGTGCGATCTCAGCTCACTGCAACCTCTGCCTCCCAGGTTCAAGCTGTTCTCCTGCCTCAGCCTCCTGAGTAGCTGGGATTACAGGCATGCACCACCACCCCTGGCTAATTTTTGTGTTTTTACTAGAGACGGGGGGGTTTCACCATGTAGGCCAGGCTGGTCTCGAACTCGTGACCTTGTGATCCGCCCACCTTGCCCTCCCAAAGTGCTGGGATTACAGACGTGAGCCACCGCACCTGGCTGCTATTTTCTTCTTAAAGTCATTAGTAATCTCTGCCAGAACAGTTTTAGTGGAGTGAGAGAGCCACAGCTGGAATCTAGAGAAACAGGAAGTGGGAGGTGAGGAAATCAAGGAATGAGCAAGTTGTATTCTCCTGAGATAGCTGACTATGGCAGGGAAAGAGAAGTGTAAGGGTGTGTGTGAGAAGGATCAGGGTTAATGGTAGTATGTTCTTAGGTTATGGGGTGAGACAGTAGAGAGGGAAGTTGGAAAGATTTGTTTTGGCAGTATCTGTTCGAAGTTTACAGTTGCAGGCCGGGCGCGGTGGCTCATGCCTGTAACCCCAGCACTTTGGGAGGCCGAGGCGGGCGGATCACCTGAGGTCAGTAGTTCGAGACCAGCCTGGCCAACAAAACCCCATCTCTACTAAAAATACAAAAATTAGCCGGGCGTGGTGGTGCGGGCCTGTAGTCCCAGCTACTCAGGAGGCTGAGTTGGGAGAATTGTTTGAGGTTGCAGTGAACCGAGACTGTGCCACTTCACTCCAGCCTGGGTGACAGAGTGAGACTCTGTCTCAAAAAAAAAAAAAAGAAGACAAAGAAAGCAAGTTTACAGTTTCATATCCTATGAGCCAGCACCTCTACTTCTCAGCATCTACCCCAGAGCAGCAGAATTGCCCGGAGAACTCTTTCATACAGATTCCTGGCCCTATCCTCTAGACTCCAGAGCATCTATTCAGTGAGTGGGGGTTAGAGCTGCAGCATCTACATTTTTAACAAGCTACCAGATGATGCTGTATTTTAATAATGAAAACTTGGAAACTGAATGTTCAATAGCAGGGAAAATGTGATATAGACACAGTATGAAATACTGCGTGGCAGTCAAAAAGAATGTAGTAACTCCGGATAGTTATTTGGTATAAAACTTCATTTGGGAATAATAATTTACCCAAGGCTAGAAGAATCTAAATCAAGAAATCTTAAGTTCTCTTAGGCTCTCATTTTTAGTTTTCTAAGTTTATCAGTATGACCAAACACTCTGTATCTATACTGCCTCTTAAGTAATAGTACTTTTCTTTATTTGAACAGAGAAACTTAATATTAAGTTTGTGCCTGCTGAGGCTAGAACTGGACTACTGTCTTTCGAGGAGAGCCAGAGAATTAAGAAGCTCCATGAAGAAAACAAACAGTTCTTGTGTATACCGAGGAGGTGAGCTGAAGAAGAATTTAGAATGCCACAAAACATACGAGGCTGCTGAGTATTCATTTTTTAAATTGCTTCTTTTTCTCAGCTGCCATTATTAGATCCAAATTCCCTATTTTATTTTGGTTACTTATATGAGGAATTTTTTTCCTTCTATGATTGTTTCAGACCAAACTGGAACCAAAATACTACCCCAGAAGAACTCAAACAAGCAGAGAAAGATAACTTTCTAGAATGGAGACGTCAGCTTGTCCGGTGAGTATTATAGACTCTATGAAGACTTACTTTGAAATCCTGAGTTCAGACATCTGGCATGCTTACACAGCCATTTGTGTTTTGAAGTTTTGATTCTTTTAAGAAGGAAATGGTAGCATTCTGCTAACAAGTGCAAATAGATGTATGCACAAACAAGATTGCTAGGTGTAAATGCATCCTTGCACAGAGATCGTGAGTTGGTTACTCTGCTCAGTTCCGGGCCTTTTCCTTTCATTCCCTTCTTTGGCCATTGGGCATCCTGGAGTTGATCGCTGCTCTCCTGCACATTTTTCCAGTAAGAGTGTGGGAAAGAAATGACTTTGTGTGATAGGTAAACTTCCAGGGCATAAATAGCTTCAGGATAAAATTTGAATTTGGTGGAGTATTGTCTAAATAAATAGTATTTTTATGGTGTCTCAGCAGGAAATACATAAAATAATTTGACTCTGGATATTTGTGCACAGTACTTATTTTTAATGTAATAAATTTGAGCATTTACACTGCTGAAAATTGTCTATTATAATCTGGCAAATATATAAACTTCTCATTCAAAAACTAGGCTAGAAGAGGAACAGAAGCTGTTATTGACTCCATTTGAACGAAATTTGGACTTTTGGCGCCAGCTCTGGAGAGTCATTGAGAGAAGGTGAATTATCATTTTCTTTTGTGTAATAAAGACATTGTAGTGAAGTTATATTTGATTTGGATGTTGATATAGGCTTATAGGCTCAGGGTATGGGGAATTAAGCTATGCAGAGGGTTACTGAGAATTATTATAAAAACACAGTATGATACTACCATATATTTTGTATAGTTTTTTTGTTGTTAGATGAATATGTTGATAAGTGTATGAGAATAATGAACATTTTCTGCGAGGTGAATTCTGAAGCCCCTATATAGATATTTTAGCAAATGTATATTTAGTTTCTACTGGTAATGTGGAAAATATGGATACGAAAAAGAGTTAAGTTCCTGCCTGCAAAGAGCATCTATGTTATGGGGAGAGGCGAATGTCAGAGCTCCTGTCAGCCGAGTTACACCATGTTCAGCTAAATGCTAAGCAAAGCACCAGGCACCAGGGACACACAGATGAATGAAGTGCAGTTCTTGCACTCAGAAAACTTAATACATAGTAAAATACAGAGGGCAGTATGATTCCTGCTTTGCTGCAGATAGAAAGGCAGTGGGCTGAGTCATAGCAGAGGAAGGAGCAGTTGATAAGTATTGAGGAAATCACAGGGTGGTTATTTTATTTATTTATTTATTTATTTATTTATTTATTTATTTATTTATTTTGAGACGGAGTTTCGCTCTTATTGCCCAGGCTGGAGTGCAATGGCACGATCTCAGCTCACCACAACCTCCGCCTCCTGGGTTCAAGCAGTGCTCCCGCCTCAGCCTCCCAAGTAGCTGAGATTACAGGCGCACACCACCACGCCCAGCTAATTTTTTTTTTTTGTATTTTTAGTAGAGACAGGGTTTCACCATGTTGGTCAGGCTGGTCTCGAACTCCTGACCTCGTGATCCGCCCGCCTCAGCCTCCCAAAGTGCTAGGATTACAGGCATGAGCCACCAGGCCTGGCCTGGTTTTTATTTTTTTTAACTGGGCTCTGTAAAGAAGAGAATGATTTTGACAAATTGAGAATGGGAGATTTTTATTCTTTCTCATGTAACGCTAAGGAGAATTCCTGATTGTTAGAAGTTGATGAACACCTGTCTCTAATCTCATCTCTTTGGTAGAGTTAAAAGGTTTCTGTTTTCCTCAAAGAGTTTCTGAATTACTTTCAAGGATGCCATAAATGAACCTTATATTTGAAATGATGTTTTCAACAAGGACCCTTCAGGCTGGTTTTTTTTTCCTTTGAAATCTATAAAGTGAACCTAGTAAGAACACTAGGAAACGGAATGCTTTAATTGGGATTCTCAGAAAAGAATCTTATCACATTTAGCATTGTTATTAAGAACCCAGGGCCCAGCGCGGTGGCTCACACCTGTGATCCCAGCACTTTAGGAGGTCCAGGCAGGTGGATCACTTGAAGTCAGGAGTTCGATACCAGCCTGAGGAACGTGGTGAAACCCTGTCCCTACTAAAAATACAAAAATAACCAGGCTTGGCTACTACTTGGGAAGCTGAGGCAGGAGAATCACTTGAATCCAGGAGGTGGAGGTTGCAGTGAGCTGAGATCGCACCACTGCACTCCAGCCTGGGTGACAGAGCAAGACTCTGTTTCCAAAAAAAAGAAAACAGTACTTGGACTAAACTTGTAAAAGTCACTTATATTTCTTATTAGGGTGATGACAATTAAAGTCACTTGAATGCCCCCATCCTCAGCTCTCTGCGGGTACAGAAAGGGCTCTTGGGCTGGGATGTGGGGAGGTCAGAGAAGCAAGGCAAATCTCTAAGGCGGAAGAAGGGAAAGGCTTTCTCTGAGGCGGGAGAAGGGAAAGGGTTTCTGCTGATTTGGGGTCCATGCAGGCTCCTTTTACTCAAGCTTGAGGAGGGCTTCGGAAGGCCCACAGGCATTCTCCCGGGGAACTGGGGAACTGCTGTGGAGCAGAGTAGCCTCTTCTTTGGTGCCTCCTTGGTAGTTGACGCTGTGTACTCCTGAGAATGCCCGTTTTCTAATTTCCGAAGAGAAATGGTAACAAGCGCAGAAGTACTGCAGCCCGGACCTTGAGGACAGCACCCTCCATCTTCACACTGAATTAGTTTTTGTTTTGTTTTCAGATTTTGTCCTACTTCCTATATTATCTGTCTTTCCTCTTTGTTCCTTTTCTTTTTCTCCTGGTTTCTGACTTTTACGGAAGAGGCTTTCCTCAGGTGTCTAGTGGTGTTTATCTGTCTTTAAGAACAAAGCATTACAAAGCCGGTTGACAAGCCTGCCTGTTTAGGTGGAATTTGCCAACTGGTGAGCTTCACTGTAGGGTGCCTGGGCAGGGGTCAGTTTTATTTTGTTGGAATACCCCAAGATGTTAAGATCTGTAGGTCTTTTCCCCAGAGCCAGTCAGTTTTGTGTGTGTGTGGTTTTGTTTTGTTTTTTGAGACGGACTTTCGCTCTTGTTACCCAGGCTGGAGTGCAGTGGCGTGATCTCGGCTCACTGCAACCTCCACCTCCCAGGTTCAAGCGATTTTCCTGCCTCAGCCTCCCGAGTAGCTAGAATTACAGGCACGCGCCACCACGCCCGGCTAATTTTGTATTTTTAGTAGAGACGGGGTTTCTCCATGTTGGCCAGGCTGGTCTCGAACTCCTGACCTCAGGTGATCCACCCGCTTCAGCCTCCCAAAGTGCTGGGGTTACAGGCATGAGCCACTGTGCCCAGTGCCAGTCAGTTTTTAAAAAGAAGAATGATCTCCTGCCAGGAAAGGGGCAGGAGGTGGTATAATACAAGGGTGCTGGGCACCTTCACAGTTCAGTATCTTCATAGGCTTATGCTGAATTCCCCTTTTTGCCCTATGGCAACTCTTTCCCATTGTCCCTGTGCCTGAGGTCCCAGTCCTGGAACTTGTCAAGTTCATTTTCTCCATAATAAACCCTAGCCTTCTGCTATTGGGGTGGGGAATGGGGGCTGTGTGGTGGGTTGCAGTTGCCTCACTGAATGGAACAGGGTAGCCGACCTACGAGCTCACTGTTCAGATGGATTACGGGCGCGGGCCTCGTTCTTGCCCTGGAGAGATAGAGCTGATGCTTCTAATCCTGGGCTTTCTTGGGTGTCAGGGGCATGAACAGGTTTGCTTCTTGTTGGTTTGACATTTGGTTGCTGCTGTTCTTTCTCTTTATCCTAATGGGTTTCAGCCTTTGTTTTTGTAGGTTTTGAGAGGGAGCAGAGGTAACCATCTGTGTTCAGTTTAACAGGAAGCCCCTCTTACACTGTTTATGTCCCTAATCATTTCCCAAGTGAGCCTGTACATGTTGAAACTTCTAGCTTCAGCTTGGATTACAGTATTATTTGCTCTCTTATTTTTGTTATGTGATATTTCTCCTTTTTTTAAATAAGAGAACATGTTTTCTAGCTCAAGGAATATAGTTATATGAAAGTGGATCTGAGTTACACAGAAATATTTATTTAAAAATGACTGCCGCCACATCTTTGAATGGGAAATATTTATTGACGTCTTCTCCACAGCAGATGTCTCCTGTTTGGTAACAGGCTGGCTAAACCATCTGCCTCTTTAATTCTAATAGTAGTTATCAGAAAAGTTTAGATGTATAACATGTCATTGAAATGCAGGAAACCGCAGAGACACTGAGGGCGGAACACTGTCTTCCAGTCAGATAAGGCACTTCCATTGTGCTGTGTAGACCCTTCCTGCTACATGGCTGGTGCTTTGCTCTGCATCCTCACTCAGCACATGAAGCAGCTGTCTTGAAATGTCTTTTCTTACTGGTGTTTCTAAACTGATGGTTCTTCCTACATGTTCCGTATAAACACAATGTTTGTAGACATTGTAGTTTTGGTTGATTAGGCTTTGTCCATTTTTTTGTAATCATTTTTTCATTCACTATTAAATATCCAGTTTGAAAGTGCATTATTACCTTAAAGAAGGAAATACTAGAAGCAGCTGAACTAGAGAACTTAAAAAACAATTTGTCCAAAATTAGCAACTCTGTGAGTTTCTTTGTGTCGCAGGATTATGCTGACATTTTAACTATCCTAAAAGAAAATGCACTTTTAATTGTCAAAAGAATGTCCTAAATGGTAACCTTAATTCCTTGGAATTTAGCATATTTGCAAAGTTGCCTCAAAAAGGCTGGTTAACAGAATAAGGATTTGGGGGAGACTCTGCCGTGAGGTAGTCATGCATCTGTAGCTTATTTCCTCCCAGCGGCAGTCACGGTGGGCCTTTATAACATCTAGCTCAGAGGCTGAAGGAAGGGAGGAGCCTCCCATAGAAGGGAATTTTTTTTTCTCCTTGCAGTGCTGGACACCTGTAGTCCCCACTATATTTGTGAGGGATTTGAGGGGCTTGCCACCAGCTGCAGAAAGTTATCTTATTGCTGTACCTTCTTATATGTGATGGAAGAAGTTGGACTTGCCATTCCTGCTTCAGCCGGGCAACCTAAGTTAATACTTTCCTGTTTTCTCTTTTTGCCATTTAAACACATTGTTGGAATTGGTGGATGATTGTTTGCCAAAAATATGCTTTCTTCCTTGTTATTCCTGGGTTTAAATAAGATACTAGCTTCAATAGTGGCAGCTGTCAGCAAGTGATTTACTAGTTTTCTTTTGAGGCCTTAACATGAGGGCAGATTAGGGACTGAGTATTTAGTAGACTTCGCCGTGGAGTGAAGTGTTTGGAATACTCTTTTATCTCACCAGGACAGTTTAATAGAAGTACGGTGGATGTCTTAGCAATGAAACATCATCTGAACCCCTCTAGGCTGTATGAGAGCAATAGCACGTTATGATTAAGAGCATCACCTCTGGTCCAGGCTGCCTGGGCTCCCATTCTGGCTGTGTTACTTACTAGCTGGTGGCCTTGGGCAAGTTACTTAACTGCCCTGAGCCTTAAGTCACTCATATATAAACCAGGAATAATTATACCTTAAAAAGTTAATATATGTCCAGTGCTTAATATATTGCCAGGGTTTGCTACTCTGGCCATTATTATGTGGTTAGTAAAATCCCTTTCACTTCACAGTGATTGGTCTATCTCGTGTTTGTTTTTCAGTGATATTGTGGTCCAGATAGTAGATGCTCGAAACCCACTCCTGTTTAGATGTGAGGATTTGGTAAGTCAAGTTTGACAAAATTCAAACATCAGTCCTTTGAGTAGCAGTGCGAGCACCGCATCCCTGAGCAATGACTGTAGGCATACATTCTGCCCTCCCTGGCTTCGTTTAATGAGGCCTTCCCTCCTTCCAAGGCCAGGAGCTTGCAGAATGCCACTGTTGAGACAGATGTTTTCTCCAACAATGGTGTCCATCTGCAGGAAGGCACAGACACTTCAATGAGCTTCCTAGCTTTTAGTTTAGAAGCCACTTAAGGCATTTGCCGGTTTCCCATTTGTCAGGAAACACCAGTTGAAATAGCATTTTATTTATTTTAGCATATTGCCGGTCACTGCACTTTTTAATTCATCCCATAAGGTTCTGTCTCCTCACACTTTAGTTATGACTCCCTGTGGTATTTTACAAGTGAACTAAGTTTATGAAACACCACAGGGGCTGATAACTAACGTGTGAGAATCCCATGAAATAATGTAATAGAGCTTTGGGTTAGTTAACAAAACATTGTGTAATATGTGAGGTATTCATATTTCTTTTTGAGAACTGTAATACATATTATTTATTTATTTATTACTATCTTATATATCTAATTTTTTGTAGACAGGATCTTGTCATGTTGCCCAGGCTGGTCTGGAACTCCTGGGCTCAAGCAATCCTCCCTCCTCCGCCTCCCAAAGTGCTGGAATTACAGGCGTGAGCCCCCATGCCTGGCCCAGATTATTTTTAAACCCACTGGTGCATAACAAAAATATTAATGGTGGAACTTCTTTTCAAAGCTTACTGAAAGGATTAGTATAATGTGTCATGATTAAAAATGTTTAAATTAGGAAATGATTTAAAACTGGGGGCAGTAAAAACTTGTATTGGGATCTTTAATATAATTAGCCTCATTTTTTACTTGTTCGAAGAGGTCTTTCTAAATCTCTTTGTCTTGCTTAGGAATGTTATGTGAAAGAAATGGATGCCAATAAGGAGAACGTCATTCTGATCAACAAGGCAGACTTGCTGACTGCTGAGCAGCGGAGTGCCTGGGCCACGTACTTCGAAAAAGAAGATGTGAAGGTTATTTTCTGGTCAGCTTTGGCCGGAGCCATTCCCCTGAAAGGTGACTCTGAGGTAACTTGAGGGACATTTTAGGTTGGCTTTCAAAGAGGGGGATTTTGATTTCTCGTTAATGTGCTTCGTTTGTGTTTTGTTTATTCTTATTGCAAATCTGTGGGAATTAGAGTTTTTCCCCTGTGTGCTGGATTAGGATGACCTACAGAAAGTGAATCACAAAGTTACTTTCTCTGTGGTTGCTGGACAGTCTGACATCTCCAGTGTTGTTACACACTGATATTAGCTGTATTTTTTAATTTTTTTAAAAGGTTGTAGACAGGAAATTGTATAGGAAGTTCCACAATGACCCTGTAACTGCTTTTAAGAGAAGTCAGAACACAAGGGTACAACTGAAGGATGTAGTCAGTTCTCAGGACTTGATTAGAATCTCTTTTGACTTTGTTTTGAAAACAGAGAAACTAAGTAACCCTAAATTAGGATATACCACATATTTTATCTTTTAGCCCAAATTTTGCAAAAGTAGTTTGGGCTTTATTTTTACTTTTGAATAAAATAATATCTATAAGAGGGCCAGGTGCCGTGGCTCACTCCTGTAATCCCAGCACTTTGGGAAGCCGAGAGGGGCAGATCACCTGAGGTCGGGAGTTCGAGACTAGCCCTACCAACATGGAGAAACCCCATCTCTACTAAAAATACAACATTGGCCGGGCATGGTGGCGGGTGCCTGTAATCCCAGCTACTCGGGAGGCTGAGGCAGGAGAATCGCTTGAACCTGGGAGGCGGAGGTTGTAGTGAACCGAGATCATGCCAATGCACTCCAGCCTGGGCAACAAGAGCGAAACTCTGTCTCAAAATAATAATAATAACAACAACTATGAAAAGAAATTAGTAATTAGAATCGTAGAGATGGAGAGACTTAAGAAGTACTGTCTTTTTCCCTGTCCTTTTCTCCTGTCTCTGTTTATCAGGCATCTGTTGACTGTGGAGTGTGTGTTGAGCTGGGTTATGAATACAACACCCTCCCCTCCATGAGCTCAGTGTATAAGCTCTCACCTCTAACTATGTGAAGGAGTTTCTTCCTCCACTTCCCTGTCAAAGTTGCATATTTCTCTTTGACTACTTTAAGCGACAGGATGCTCGAGACCAGGTAACTCATTTCTTTTTACCTCTAAATGTAGAAAGTTCTTCCATTCAGTGGAACAAAGTCAGCCACCCTACCCTTTGATCTGAGGACTCTTTGTCCCTTCGGTTCTCTCCTACAGCTGTGCATTTTCAGCTTTCATATTCCTCATAGGCACCAGCTCCGGGACACCTATCCTGGGTGCCTGTCTTCTTGCGTCAGGACCACAGGCAAAACTAGCCACACCTAATTGAATACGTTATTCCAGGTGGTATTTGCCTAGGGCGTATACACAGCATTCATATTTCTTGTGATCAGGATAGTCACATTAATTCAGTTTCTGTTAGTTCATCCCCTTTCAGAAGCTGTTTGCTCTTGGCTTATTGAACCTGTGAGCAACCGAATCCCTCAAATATCAAAAAAAAAAAAAAAAACTTACTAAGCAAACCTCATCCCATCTTTATATTGAAAGATATTTGTTCTGTTTTACCTCAACTTAGGAGAGTACTGTTCCTTTTAAATATGTTAATGGTTTAGTACCAAGGTAGAGTTCGTTTTAGAGTGTGCAGTTAGCATTTCCTCGCCTTCTAACTGTGAATTTTTGTGTCATTGATAACATCGTTGAACAGGCTAGGTCCAAGGATGCAGCTCTGTAATCTTTTGTGGACTTACTAGCAGCACTCTATGCCAAGCGTTTTGTTTTTTTTTTAAGGTTGCCTTTTTTTTCTTTTTAATTTTATTATTATTATACTTTAAGTTTTAGGGTACATGTGCACAATGTGCAGGTTTGTTACGTATGTATACATGTGCCATGTTGGTGTGCTGCACCCATTAACTTGTCATTTAGCATTAGGTATATCTCCTAATGTTATCCCTCCCCTCTTCCCCAACCCCACAACAGGCCCTGGCGTGTGATGTTCCTGTTCCTGTGTCCATGTGTTCTCATTGTTCAATTCCCACCTATGAGTGAGAATATGTGGTGTTTGGTTTTTTTGTCCTTGCAATAGTTTGCTGAGAATGATGGTTTCCAGCTTCATCCACGTCCCTACAAAGGACATGAACTCATCATTTTTTATGGCTGCATAGTATTCCATGGTGTATATGTGCCACATTTTCTTAATCCAGTCTATCATTGTTGGACATTTGGGTTGTTTCCAAGTCTTTGCTATTGTGAATAATGCTGCAATAAACATACGTGTGCATGTGTCTTTATAGCAGCATGATTTATAATCCTTTGGGTATATACCCAGTAATGGGATGGCTGGGTCAAATGGTATTTCTAGTTCTAGATCCCTGAGGAATCGCCACACTGACTTCCACAAGGGTTGAACTAGTTTACAGTCCCACCAACAGTGTAAAAGTTTTCCTGTTTCTCCACATCCTCTCCAGCACCTGTTGTTTCCTGACTTTTTAATGATCGCCATTCTAATGGTGTGAGATGGTATCTCATTGTGGTTTTGATTTGCATGTCTCTGATGGCCAGTGATGATGAGCATTTTTTCACGTGTTTTTTGGCTGCATAAATGTCTTCTTTTGAGAAATGTCTGTTCATATCCTTCACCCACTTTTTGATGGGGTTGTTTGTTTTTTTCTTGTAAATTTGTTGGAGTTCTTTGTAGATTCTGGATATTAGCCCTTTGTCAGATGAGTAGGTTGCAAAAATTTTCTCCCATTCTGTAGGTTGCCTGTTCACTCTGATGGTGGTTTCTTTTGCTGTGCAGAAGCTCTTTAGTTTAATTAGATCCCATTTGTCAATTTTGGCTTTTGTTGCCATTGCTTTTGGTGTTTTAGACATGAAGTCCTTGCCCATGCCTATGTCCTGAATGGTATTGCCTAGGTTTTCTTCTAGGGTTTTTATGGTTTTAGGTCTAACATGTAAGTCTTTAATCCATCGTGAATTAATTTTTGTGTAAGGTGTAAGGGAGGGATCCAGTTTCAGCTTTCTACATATGGCTAGCCAGTTTTCCCAGCACCATTTATTAAATAGGGAATCCTTTCCCCATTGCTTGTTTTTGTCAGGTTTGTCAAAGATCAGATAATTGTAGATGTGCGGCATTATTTCTGAGGGCTCTGTTCTGTTCCATTGGTCTATATCTCTGTTTTGGTACCAGTACCATGCTGTTTTGGTTACTGTAGCCTTGTAGTATAGTTTGAAGTCAGGTAGTGTGATGCCTCCAGCCTTGTTCTTTTGGCTTAGGATTGACTTATGCCAAGCGTTTTTATGTGAATATAGATATATTCACAAGAATATACCAATAATAATTATTACTATAATTAAAACTAACCCATAAAATTAATCAGTTAATAAAAACATATTCTTTACCAGACACCACTATTCTAAACACTTTACATATTTTACTCATTTAGTCTTCTTGGCAGTAAGTATAGATACTTACCATTCTTAGGCAGAAGAATAGTTTGCCCTGTTAAACCATTATTTCTATTGTTTCCAGTCTTTCCTGGAAGTCAATGTCTTGGTGAAGTTTTAAAATAGATACTTATCATTATATTGCTCTGCCCTGATGCAATAACCCTATCAAAAATGGAAGAGATTAGTTTCTGCATCTGTGGCCTTCTTTATTTACTAACCAAGATAACAAAGGGAAATGAAATTTTTTGCATGATCAGTTTTCAGGGAACTCACTGCCTCCTGTTGATGACTGTCTTATTTTCAGGGCTCACCAGGTCACCTGTAGAATTGTTTTAATGTCAGTGTCTGGATTAACAGTGTATAGTTTATGGAAGATATTCTTTCCTCCTTTTTAAGAGTGAGGTGCCATTTGCTTCTCCCAAGTTTTCTGGACTCTGCTGTTTTCCATGATTTCTCAGGTTGTGAAGTCTTACTTGTAACTTGTTACTAATATCTGTAATTTGGGTATCAAACATGAATGTATTAGAAGTAGCCTGATATTCACTGTTTTCTTGCCTGGAAGTTTGGGTCATCTTCTATAGTTGTTCAACTTCAGTTGTTTGAAAAACGTGAATGTTCTGAAAAAATGTGACATTTTTCAAAAGACACAGGCCAATTCTGAGTTGAGTATCTCTGGTTTCCTTTGGTCACCTTGAAATTGCACTGTGTTCCCCGAAAGCTTGACTTTTTCCTTCTTTCTTTTAATTTTTAACATAATTACGGCAAAGTCCTTTGATTGTCTTTAGTACTTTTCCTGAAGCTGAACTGCTCCCCGCTGTAGTTTTTCTACTACACATTCATGTTCAGTTCACATTCTTGTTTTTATGCTACTTTCATATTTGAAAATGACTCAAAAGAGCCCACAGTGACGACACTGACTTCTTTACCTTCGCTGCTCATTTACCATAGAAATTGCTTCCAGTTCTATATTTCTCTCATAAGCCAGGGTTCTTTTTGAGTTGCCAGGCTTGATTGTTAAATCATACCTATTTTTCCTGACATTTTGTTTTTATTTCTGCTTTCTTAAGATTTAGGATACACGTTTGAGTACATTGTGTCCCCTTCTGTGACTGTTAATCATTCTAACAAAGCTACTTGGAAATGATACCAGGTTTCCATCACTTTCAAGTCCCGACAAATTCACCCTTACTTCTGCTTTGTTGTCAAGAGGGATTCAGAAGAATTAACACACCCTCGAGTAGTAAATGATTTGTACCTTTCGCTTTCCAAAGGGAATCTTTCATCAGTAAATAATTTCCACTGTGGAGTTGAGTTTTGCTGCCACATTTCACAGACAGGGATCTGTGTGTGCTCCATGGTGCTTTGACTTCTAAACGCAATTATGAGAGAATAGCAGATTTCTTTAAACATGCCAACCACCGTCTTTAAAAATACAAATGTAAAATGAACTGCAAATGGCAAAGTCTGCCCTTGCTTTGTGCAGAGAAGAGTATGTTAAATGTGTTACTGTTCCTGAGAAATGCTTTGTTTTATCGTGCAGCCCATTGCAAAATAACGTACTGTCAAAGAGTTCAGTTTAACATAAGCTTTTCCCCTTGCTGTCTTTGAAGAGTTTTGTTGTTGTTGTTGTTGTTGTTTTCTGTTTGTTTTTGTAGACACCCAGTCTTGCTGTGTTGCCCAGACTGGTTTTGAATTCCTGGCCTTGAGCGATCCTCCCACCTCAGCCACCCAAGTGCTGGGATTACAGGCGTGAGCCGTAGCACCCGGCCTAGAGTTATTTTAAATTACAAAAGTAATACATGTTCTTTGTACAGAGTTCAAATAGTATAGAAACATATAAAGTAAAAAGTGAAGGGAAGGTCCAATTCTCCTCCCCTCCAGGAGGGCGCCACCCTCGATGGTTGTCTGTCACAGCACTGAACTGAAAGGCTTTCGTTGTCTCCTCCCTGTATTCACCATTCCATCTCCGTCGAACTTTGCTTGTCCCCTGTTCATTTTTTTTTTTTTTTTTGTGAGACAGAGCCTTGTCTGTTGCCCAGACTGGAGTGCAGTGGCACCATCTCGGCTCACTGCACCTTCCGCCTCTCAGGTTCAAGCAGTTCTCCTGCCTCAGCCTCCCAAGTAGCTGGGATTACAGGTGTGCACCACCACGCCTGGCTAATTTTTGTATTTTTAGTAGAGGCGGGGTTTCACCATGTTGGTCAGCCTGGTCTCAAACTCCTGACCTCAAATGATCTGCGCACCTTGGCCTCCCAAAGTGCTGGGATTACAGGCTTGAGCCACCACGCCCAGCCATCCTCTGTCCATCTTACAACTCAGTAAGTATTTCTACTAGAGTGGAAACTGCAGTTATATACTTCTGAGCGTTTCTATTATTTTGTCAGGAAGAGGCAAACAGAGATGATAGACAAAGCAACACAACCGAGTTTGGACATTCCAGTTTCGACGAGGCTGAAATTTCCCACAGTGAATCCGAACATCTCCCAGCTAGGGATTCTCCTTCACTTAGTGAAAATCCCACAACGGATGAAGATGACAGTGAGTATGAGGACTGTCCAGAGGAGGGGGAAGATGACTGGCAGACGTGCTCAGAAGAAGACGGTCCCAAGGAAGAGGACTGCGGCCAGGACCAGAAGGAAAGCTCTACTGCAGATTCTGAGGCTCGGAGCAGGAAAACCCCACAGAAGAGGCAGATACACAATTTTAGCCATCTGGTATCCAAGCAGGAGTTACTGGAGCTCTTTAAGGAGCTACACACTGGGAGAAAGGTGAAAGATGGGCAACTTACGGTCGGACTGGTAAGATGACATATGTCATAACATTGTTACCACATGATTGTCTTTAATCCCCATTTTTCAGTAGCTGCACGACCCCAAAGACCAACCAGGCTTCCGGCATCATAGGGAACATTGCCCTCTTGTTGCCCACTGGCATCACGGGATTAGGCAGTGGGAGAGACAGAGCCCAACTCAAAGGAATCAACTTCCTCAAGGCCTGTGTTGGTAACATACCTATTCACATTGAATGTATTCTCCAGTCTCCTTTCAGTTCAGCTTTTCCCGCCGTGTGAAGTACCGAGACAGCAGAATGAGAGAGATGTTAATGTTGTCTTCAGACTTCAGCCCAGTGTTCTTTGGGCACCCTGTGATCCTTGCCAGCTTATGCTGTAAATGTTCCAGATGCTTAATAGGGAGAATCCCAGCATCTTGGGGCTGGACGAAATATGACAAATGCATTAGTTGCATAAACACGGCATAGTAGATAGGGGAAAGCAGATCACATCCCCAGCCTTATATACCCTAATTCCAGAAGTGGCTGCGGAAGTGCGTAAACCCCGAGGGGCTACGGCATGGCTCTAGATGGCCCCATCCTTAGCTAAGGAGATGTGAGATGTTAGAGAAGGTATTTATTATAAAGATCTATCCAGAATATAACAGTGAGGGAAAGGAGATCATGGCAGGTTTAAAGTCTCCCAGCTTTTCAGTTACATGCTAAGTGCAGCTAATCCTAGTTAGTTCTGAGCCCCATTCTCTCTGCCCCAACCCCCTGCCCCAAAATGCCTGTTTAAAATGACTACAGTAGATTAGCATCTTATTTTAGTGCAGTAGTTAAAAGAGCTGTCTGTGGAATCAGACAGACCTAGGTGTAATTCCCAATTCAGCAGTAGAACTAACTTGGTAGGAACACGGGGAAAGTTGCTTAATGTCTCTGAGCTTTAAAGCTTCATTCTCTATATCGTTGCTAAAAATTTGTATCAGAAAGTTCAGCTTCTCTACAAGTTTTCTCACATTTATGGAAAAACTGAGCATCCTCCCTCATTTTCTGAATTTCTTACTCTAGAAATTCTGCAGACACTTATTGATCACCTGCCACGTGCCAGACATTCCACTTGGCTTTAATTAAAAAGTGACTGAAAATTAAAAATAATTGTGTGTTGTGATTATTCAAATGTCCATCCGATCAGCCTCACCCAGTGTGGAAGATGCGATGGAAACCACTGTCTGTAGATGGGGCAGTGAGGGAAGGCTGGGAACAAGGGGATGAAATTTTCTGTAGCATCTGCTGTTAACAGCAAAACGTATAAAATTAAAATGTGCATAGCTTTGCCATTTGTCACTGGAGACGTGTCTGAATAAATATACCCACACACCACAGGAGAAAAAAGATGTCTCAACAAACACAGAGAGCATGGATTTCAAATAATTTTCTAAAGTAACCAGATGCTTATGCTAGTCTTGCCACCATCTATGTCATATCTTTGAGTCTTTTGATAGATGTACTGTTTTACTGTTTGGTAACTTCTGAGTCTCTTCTAGGTGGGCTACCCTAATGTTGGTAAGAGTTCAACAATCAACACCATCATGGGCAACAAGAAAGTATCTGTGTCTGCCACACCTGGTCACACAAAGCACTTTCAGGTATTTCTGTGGTGCTTTGCCACTTGCATGCAGCTCTTTCTTCCTTTTATCTGTTGTATACCCAGCTCAAACCTCTTGCTTGTCTTCCAGACTCTCTACGTGGAGCCTGGCCTCTGCCTGTGTGACTGTCCTGGCTTAGTGATGCCATCTTTCGTGTCTACCAAGGCAGAAATGACTTGCAGCGGAATCCTCCCAATTGATCAGATGAGAGATCATGTTCCTCCTGTATCATTAATATCCTTTCTGCTTTGGAAACACTCTAGTTATTACGTGTATATTAGGGCTTCAGGTTTATTTGGGGCATTTGAGGGATTCAGATTTGATGAAGAATTGAAAATATTAGTGATCTGCACAAGTTTATACTGTGAGATAGCATGAGAACTTCAGAATAGAACCTCATTTCCTGATTTCAGCAGTGTAGCCTTGAAGAAATGGGAGAATCCAGGTTTCAGATACTCAGTTCCAAGTTGCAAACCTATTTAACAATGCCATGTAACCATTTGAATGACCTTGGAAAACTTGCTTAACCTTCCCAAATACTTTCCTTTTCTCTAAGTGGGGGAAAATCTATCTCACGGTTGATTATATTTAATCAGTATAGCTATCATATATTGAATACTTGCTGTGTGCTTTTCTAAACCCTAACCAAATACCTTTTAATCCTCAAAAAGCAACCCTTAAGGCAGATACTGCTGTTATTCCCATTTCCTCAAACTTGAGGAAACTGAGGCACAGAGAAGTTAAATAATTTATCTAAGCTCTTATAGCTAGTAAGCAGTAAATTAGGAACTCTGCTACCTCTCAGCAGCATCATGAATTAACTTACATAAAGCATCTAGGACAGTGCCCGGCATGGAAAAAAGACTCAAAGATGGATTTGTTAAGAACTATGCAGGGGCCAGGTGTGGTGGTTCATGCCTGTAACCCCAACACTTTGGGAGGCTGTGGCAGGCGGATCACTTAAGGCCAGGTTTTGAGACCAGCCTGGCCAACATGGCGAAACCCTGTCTCTACTAAAAATACAAAAATTAGCTGGGCGTGGTGGTGCACATCTGTAGTCCCAGCTACTCGGGAGGCTGAGGCACGATAATCTCTTGAACCTGGGAGGCGGAGGTTGCAGTGAGCTGAGATGGTGCCACTGCCCTCCAGCCTGGGCCACAAAGCGAGACTCTTGCCTTTAAGAAAAAAGAAAATGAAAGAAAAAAAAAACTGCAAGGTCTGAGATTTTACTCTACTTATAAGCTATAATAAGTTAGTCTATTATTGTTTTGTAGACACTAGCAGAAAACAGGAGACTTCATGAAATTGGCACACAAATCCACTGGCTTGTAAGTAGAGTAAAATTCCCTTCATAACTACACTTAAGGCCACAGCTTATTCATAGATACATATATATGAAAAAGTGTATAGCTTTTTTTTTTTTTTGAGATGGAGTCTCGCTCTGTCACCCAGGCTGGAGTGCAGTGGTGCAATCTCTGCTCACTGCAACCTCCACCTCCTGGGTTCAAGCAATTCTCCTGCCTCAGCCTCCCGAGTAGCTGGGATTAACAGGCATGTACCACCATGCCCAGTTAATTTTTTTTTTTTTTTTTTTTTTTTTTGGTAGAGACGGGGTTTCACCATGTTGGCCAGGCTGGTCTCAAACTCTTGACCTCAGATAATCTGCCTGCCTCGACCTCCCAAAGTGCTGGGATTACAGGCGTGAGCCACCGCGCCCGGCCTTTTAAGTTTCTCTGTAAATTAATAGTGAGACATGAATCATTTATTGCAGGTAGCCTTAGGTTAGGTGCTGTGGAGGATAGGGCATACATAGAGATGGCTCCTGCCCTTTACGAAGCATCAGTCTGTTGGGGCACATGAGGCATGTACTTGAATAACTCTAGTACAAGGTAGAATATGGTTAGTGGCTTAAGGAAAATTTGTACAAACTATGGGAGATGAGACAAAGGAGGAAAAGTAATCCTGCGTAACTGTAGGCATTAGAAACAGAGACTCCCCTTGCTTTATCTCTAAATTAGAATCACAAATGCGTCATCTTTTCAGGGTAAAAATGTGTCATCTTTAAAGTCTGTTTCAGATATATTTTAAATTACTATTTTAAATGAATTCATATGGAAAAGTCGTGGGAGCTTAAGGCCTTGTTTAAAAGGGAAAAAACAACCGAGTCTTTGTAGATTAATCAAAAACTATCCTCTTCCTGTGGAGAGGACAGAGTGTTTGTCACACGCGGAATGAAGTGCCATGTTCTTCGAGGCACGATTTGTATGCCGTGGGGAGGAGGGAGTCAGTTCAAGAGAATGGATTCCCTGACAAGCTACGTTTGCCAGAATATTCCAAGACATGTTTTAGAAGCTACCTATGGCATTAACATCATAACGCCTAGAGAAGATGAAGATGCCCACCGACCTCCAACATCGGAAGAACTGTTGACAGCTTATGGATGTAAGTTGTGATTCATCAGAAAATGTGAACAAAAGTAACAGTATACCTAATGAATAGAAATAAGAATAGTAATAGTACTAGAATTGCTGTTCTGCAAAGATATACATTTATAATATTTCTTCAGCATTTTTCAAGCCATCTTTCCCACCATCTTTTGTCTCTGCGGGCCTTGCCTACAAAGTAACTTAAAGTGCAAAAAGCTTTTAGGACGTTTGCTGCTTTGATGGTACCCACGTGCAGCACAGGGGTTCTCATCGTAGGCTGTGTTGGCTCTTTCTGGAGTCGTCTCCCAAACAAGAAGAAAGCGGATGTGTGGAAGAAAATGAATCCGCACGCCACAGCGAGGCAGGAGAGTTAGGAGGGGAGCACCAGAAGGGAGACCCCTCAGAGACGGGGACAGAGTGGAGCTTGTTTAGGATAGGGGCACAAAGCATCCTCCTTCCTCTCCCATCAGCCCCTGTAAACTTATTTGACATTAAAATGAGTCCACAGCTCTCCCACCTCCGTGTTTTATCCCAATTCCACGTGGGAACCTATGATTTCTTGCCTTAAATGTAAACTTTAAAGGTGGCCTGGAGAACCTTGTGTCTACCTAAAAAAAAAAATAATAATAGCAGTGTGGGAAACATTTCCGTGCGTGGGTGACTTGCCTTTACAGGGATTGCTGCTGGTTGGGAAGGAGTTCAGCTTATTTGAGTATTTACTGGCAGAGAAAGGTGAAAGGTGATTTGATATGAATCACACTTAAGCCTTGAACTTAGAGACTCTAAAGAGGATAAATACTAAACACTTGTGGTAAGACTATTCTAATTACAGATTCATAGAACAAGAAAAGACCTTAAAGATCACCTCACCTCCTAGCCCCTGCTTTTAAGAATAATCATCTGAACTCAGAGCCTGAGCTGACCCGAGGTGAGGTGGCTGGTCAGTGGAATAGCCTGGGTGAGATCTCCCTCCAGGATGTTAGCCTGCAAAATGCAGAAAGGTGGACTTCCACCAAACTTCCAGTTTGATTGCACTTCCGATACAACTGAAAATAACGTGAGTCTTTTAAGATGTTTCATCTAATGCTGCCTGATAAAATCAGAGTAAGGAAAAAGCCAGTTTGTAAAAGCAAATGACCACACGTACAGTTTCTAAGTTCACTATCTGCAAGTCCATATAGAAGAAAATCTCTGACAGTAAATTTTCAAAGATATTGCCAGATTACTCTCATTTTACTTTGTATTTCTTTAAATACTAGTGAAGTTGAGCATCTTTCCAAATGTTTTGTGACCATTTATTTTTCTTCTGGGAATCACATTTTCCTATACATGGTTCTGTCTCAATGATTTGTAGAAGTTCTTTGTTATATGTGCTACACATTTTTTCCAATGTTAATCTATGGTTTCTTTGGCCCCAAAGAAGTTGACAATTTTAATAGACTATATTTTTCCTTTTTGGTTTGACTGGGTTTGGTGTTTTACTTGGGAAGGTCTTCTCCCTCCCAAAAAGATAAAACTATCTTCCTGTAATATTTACTTACTTTTTTAACATTTAGATTTTTAATCTGACGAAATTTATTGTTGTATATTGTGTAAATTAGGATTCTAACTATTTTCTTCTAAACTGGAAAAGCCATTCGACAGCTAGTATGTGAGGGAACTGAGTTTTGAACCCAGCCTGTCTGCTGAAGCCATGTTCTTAACCACCGTGCTTCGCTACTTTTCTAATTGAGTTAGTATTAAAGGGATCTTACTGGGGAAAAAATGTAGGTACATCATTCAATAAGAAAACTTCTCTGTTGCTTTCTGTTTTGCAAGTAGTATTGATAGCGTAGCATTCTCCTACAGGTAGCCTCCATGAATAAATGTTTAAAATAAGGAGGCTGGGTGTAGTGCCTCACGCCTGTAATCCCAGCACTTTGGGAGGCCGAGGTGGGTGGATCACCTGAGGTCAGGAGTTCAAGACCAGCCTGACCAACGTGGTGAAACCCCATCTCTACTAAAAATACAAAAAGTAGCCAGGCGTGGTGGCATGCGCCTGTAATCCCAGGTACTTGGGAGGCTGAGGCATCAGAATTGCTTGAACCTGGGAGGTGGAGGTTGCAGTGAGCCAAGATTGTGCCTCTGCACTCCAGCCTGGGCAACAGAACGAGACTCCATCTCAACAAAAAATAAAATAAAAATAAAATAAAGAGAAGAAATAACTGGAGTAGAGAGAAATCGAATTTGTCTTTCATAGTGTGGTGCTAGGTGGCATTTTTAGGATATCAGATATAAGTAAATATTCTCCTGGATTATCTAGTGTTTTTAATGCTAAACAATATATATTCTACAATGATACCTAATTTTTTAAAATCCAAGAGTAAGAATGCTTAGTAATAGAAGCTACATCACCTCAGTTGTCTTTGTTGTGATATTCTGTCATCTAAGATTTTGCAAAATTCTTTTCTCTCCACAGACATGCGAGGATTCATGACAGCACATGGACAGCCAGACCAGCCTCGATCTGCGCGCTACATCCTGAAGGACTATGTCAGTGTAAGTGAACCCTGCCTCTCATGCTCTCCAATACACAAGTCTTTTCCACATTCTGTGTTCTTAGATAATGGCAACCTGTTTGATTATAAAGGAAATATTTTTTCATTGAAACTGGAGTTGTGTTCTTGATGTAGGGTAGTTAACATTATATGGATTATAGACATTACAAAAGATGGAGATCTCTGAACACCTATTATGAGTGAAAATCACCAATATATGCATCTGGCTTTTTTTGTCTCCTACAGCCCTTTGCTTGTTATGATTGCAACTATTGTCACAGTCTTCTTCGTAGTATAGCTGTTTATATGCCTATCTCTATATTTGCCTAGTAACGATAACAACAGCTAACATTTCTTGAAAGCTAACCCTGCTAGAAATAGTTCTGTTTTACGTGCGTCTTCTCAGTAAAAATATGTAACAAGTCTGTGAGATTACTATTTCTCCTTTTCAAATGAGAACATGCTATTTGGGGGTTTCCCCATAGTAAAATGGAGATGAACAGGGCCTATCTCATGAGATTATTATGGGAAATAAATGAAAACTCTGTGTGTGTGTGTGTGTGTGTGTGTGTGTGTGTAGCACTAAGCTCAATGCCTGGCACATAATGAGCCCCCAGTAATTGTTATCTATTAAGTTTCTTTCCACAAATAAGCATTACAGGGCCCTGTTAATAACCAGTTGTGAGGATTTGGCTTTATTTCCTCCTCTTCTCAAGACCACATCGGTGGAGCTCTTGGAGCTCAGTGGCAACCATATGGGCTTGCCTTCAGTTCAGGAAGAAAGCAGTTCATGCTATTGGTATGGATAAGTCATGTATTCGTTTACCACTTACTGTGGAGGATGTAAAGATGAGGTAAAAATAGTCACAGCCTTCAGATCATTTATGAAGGAAAGAGGCAGACTTGCACCCAGTGAGCAACTGCAACCCCACATACAGGAGTCGAGGAACTCTCCTGACTTTAACAGTCTATCCCGGCATTACCGTAACTGTCCAGTTATGTCTTGAGTTTGGTTTTGGAAAATATTCACCATAAGTGTGATCATGTCCGTATACTGAAGAATACTTAAGTGGGAATGCAAACGAGAAAAGAAGAAAGAGATTTCATCCTAGTCTGGGGCGCCATGGGAAGAGCTAGGTCTCTAGAACACTTTGACCATTGATGTATTAGAAAAAGGACTCTTCAGCTGCAGTAGACCAAAACTCAACTCAGCTAACTTAACCAGAAGGCAGAAAGCTCCATCAGAGCGTGACTGGGTGGAGCTGTCTCCTCTGAGGCCACAGATGGCGCTTAGGCTGCACTGTTGTCATTCATGTTGTCTTTGTAGGGTAAGCTGCTGTACTGCCATCCTCCTCCTGGAACAGATCCTGTAACTTTTCAGCATCAACACCAGCGACTCCTACAGAACAAAATGAACAGTGATGAAATAAAAATGCAGCTAGGCAGAAATAAAAAAGCAAAGCAGATTGAAAATATCGTTGACAAAACTTTTTTCCATCAAGTAAGTTTTAAAGCTTTTCTTAAACTTCTGATCCAACACTCTTTTTATAACAGCTTTATTATCACATGCCATAAACACATTTTATTAACCCCAGAAAGGGTTTAATGATTCCCAAAAGAAACCTTATTTATTAGCAGTTACTGCCTGTCCCCCTTTTCCCCCCAGCCCCTGCCAACCAATAATCAGTCTTTATGAACAGATTTGCCTGTTCTGGAGACTTCACGTGACTGGAATCATACTATGTGCTCTTTGTGACAGGCTTCTTTCATTTAGCGTGGTATCTTAAACATTCATCCATGTTGTAGCCTGTGTCAGTATTTCAGTCCTTTTTATTACCGAATAATGTTTCATTGTATAGATATGCCACATTTTGTTTATCTATTTATCATTTGAGGGACGTTTGGGTTGTTTCCACTTTTTGGCTACTATGAATAATGGTGTAATGGACACTTGTGTACAGGTTTTTGTGGAGACATGGATTTCGTCTCTCTTGAGTATATACCTCGGCGTGGGGTTGCTGGGTCGTATTGTAACCCCATGTTTAACATTTGAGGTATTGCCAAACTTTCCAAAAGCGGCTGTGCTGTTTTACATTACTCCCAGTGATGTATGAGGTTTCTAATTGTCTCCTCATCCTTGTCAATGTTTATTATTTCCCGTCTTTTTTTTATTTTAGCCATCCTAATAGATGTGACGTATTGCATTATAGTTTTGATGAGTATTTCCCCAACTACTAGTGATGCTGAGCATCACTTTATGTGCTCATTGGCACATGTATATTTTCTTTAGAGAAATGTCTATTATTAAGTTGTAAGAGTTCTTTATATATTCTGGATACAAGTCCCATATCAGATTTATGATTTACAAATATTTGCACCCATTTAGTCAGTTGTCTTTTCTCTGAGCCAACACATTTGGTGATAGAAAGTGCTAAAGAAACAGACTTCATAAATGTCTTCTGCACTTTAAAATATTGATAACTTCAGTTGCTTATATCACAGCTACAATTTGTAGGCAGTATTTTAAAGGTCAAATGTACATGCAAAAGAGCTAAATCACACAGTTGTACCCAGTGTAGGTTAAAAATGTTTTTAAGTGACTACTGTAGCAAAAATAGGACAGGGGTTAGGATGGGGTGATCAGCTATATCCAGAGAATGTTTTTGTATTTATCCCGTGCTTTATCTGCATGCCTTACACAATGAGCCTGTGAAGCAGGCCAAGCAAGTATTATTCCTTGAGGACACTGAGGCTCAAAGAGACTGAGTTACCCAAGGGCACTTGCTTTAAATTGCAAAGCTGGGATAAAACTTAGATGTTTGTAGCTCCTAGTTTGAATTGTTTTCAAGTTGGTACGTACCAGTATTTGGAAGAAAATTTACCAACATGCAAAAAGATTGCAAGTTTATTCTTGGGCCTACAGCTGTCAGACAGAACATTTCATTTGAAATTTTAAATGTTTATAGGTTTCTAAAAGCTATGTACCAGAAAGCTGAAAACTTGTCATAATTTTAATATAATTCATATGTCTAAACCGTAACCCTCTAGAGTAATATTTTACTATTATAAGTAACTTGCAAATCGTAGGGTACTAATTTTTTTTTTTACTAAGTAAACTTTAAATTTGTTTACAGTCCATTTCTAATGTGGTTGAAGCAGGTTAAGTTTTGATATTAAGACAAATTTCCAGAACACAGCTGGTATTAAGTCTAGTTGTAGATGGCATTTGAAAGTATGGGACTAAACAAAGTTGACGAGGGAATGAGGAGGGGGAAGAGATGAACTGAAGACAGAATGCTGGGGGGGAAGGAGGACCAGTGAAGGGGAGGGGGGCGGAAGTTCACCCAGTGACTGACTCCTTTTTATCTTGAAGTGATCCACTAATAGTACTGTGCATATCCCTTAAAGGATAGCCTGCTGACAGCTCAGATAATGTTTTCTCTTTTATTTCCTAGGAGAATGTGAGGGCTTTGACCAAAGGAGTCCAGGCTGTGATGGGTTACAAGCCCGGGAGTGGTGTAGTGACTGCAGCCGCTGTGAGCTCTGAGAACGGGGCGGGGAAGCCCTGGAAGATACATGGCAACAGAAATAAAAAAGAAAAAAGTCGTAGACTCTACAAGCACCTGGATATGTGAGGTTGGGCTGCAACAGAAATGTCATCTGCATTGTGCAGATGGAAAAGAGCAGAAGCTGCCTGTTGCCTGTGGAACTGTCCCAAGACACTAGCACTGTAGAATGGGCCCTGCTCTTGCGGAGCACAGCTGCACCCAACAGTCTCCATGTCAAGACCAAGGGCCTCCTGGAAACACCAACTCTGACGAAAAGGAGTCATCTGGGAGCCCGAGAATCCTACTCCTGGCCGGGCACAGTGGCTCACGCACCAACATGGTGAAACCCCGTCTCTACTAAAAATACAAAAAAATTAGCCAGGCGTGGTGGCGCACACCTGTAATCCCAGCTACTCGGGAGGCCGAGGCAGGAGAATCACTTGAACCCGGGAGGCAGAGTTTGCAGTGAACGGAGATTGCGCCACTGCACTCCAGCCTGGGCGACAGAGTGAGACTGCATCACAAGAAAAAAAATTTGCAAGGGATGGTTCACGAGACACATTTGGGACGAAGGTGAAAGAGAAATTCCCCATTCTGAGTGTCCTAGTTGGGTTCCTCCGACTCTAAACAAGGGACTTGGGTTCAGTTAGTGTGCAGCGGGGGCTCACGTCCACTAAGGAACATGTAGAATGTAACCACCAGGTGACAGGGAAGCTGCAGTATTTACTACCTAGCCCCCATCTTCACTGGTTATTCCACTTATTTAAAATGTCCAGAATAAGCAAATCTCCATATAGAGGAAGTAGATTAGTGGTTGCTTCAGGATGGGAGGAATGGGAAGATTGAGGTCTTTCTTTTGCAGTGATAAAAATGTCCTAAAATTGACTATAGCGATGGTCACACAACTCTGAATATGCTTAAGACCACTGAATTACACACTTTACGTTGGTGAATTGTATGGTATGTAAATTATAGTTCAATAACATAGTTACAAAAGATCATCGAAAACATGAAAGCACTATTGATGTGGTTTGGACCTGTGTCCTCACCGAGTCCCATGTTGAAATGTAAGCCCCCTGGTGGGAGGGGGGACCTGGTGGGAGGTGATGGGATTATGGGGCAGAGTCCTCACGAAGGGTTTAGCACCACCCCCTCAGTGCTGTTCTCGTGATACTGAGTCCTCATCACATCTGGTTGCTTCAAAGTGTGTGGCGCCTCCCCTCTGTCTCCCTCCTGCTCTGGCCATATAAGATGTGCCTGCTTCTCCTTCGCCTTCTAACATGATTGTAAGTTTCCTGAGGCCTCCCTAGAAGCAAAAGCTGCTGTGCTTCCTGTACCACCTACAGGACCGTGAGCCAATTAAACCTCTTTTCTTTATAAATTACTGTCTCTGGTATTTCCGGTTTTCTTTTTTTTTTTTTTTTTTTTTTGAGACGGAGTCTCACTCTGTCGCCCAGGCTGGAGTGCAGTGGCGTGATCTCGGCTCACTGGAACCTCCCTCTCCCGGATTCAAGCAACGTGCCCTCCCAGAAGAGAAAGCTGTTGAGCTGCTGGCCTGTCTCCGCCAGGCGGCTGGGATTTATGGTCACCACTGGCTGCCCACTCCCGTAGGGCCGCCCAGGCCGCTGCAGCCTTTCCTTCAGAAGGACGGTGCCTGAGGTCCTGCCACCTCTGCCAACAGGAAATGCCTTTGAGCAGTCACATCACTGCCCACTGTCCAGGAGGACAAGTGCTGCGGTCCTCTTGTTAGTTTTTCTTTTTGGCTAACTCTGAACCATGGCCAAAAACATTATCTTTAGCTCCTGGGCAGCTGCTGGACCTCTGAGGAGCCTGGTTAAGGAACTGATTCATTTCCTGAGGGCCGACCACGTGCAGAGCCCTGTGGAAAGTACAGGGAGAACCTGGGCAGGGTTCTAATGACCCGGAGGGAGCTAGTTAGAAGATACCGTCCAAAGTGTTCACGGCAGGATGAAGTCCCGACTCCCTCGCTACTGAACGCTGACCGTCTCGCCTCCCCTCCTGCAGGTGCTGCCCTCCCTCTGCTATTTGCCTTTCTCCCTATACCATCTCTTGCCGCCTCCAAGGGCCTCTGCAGAGCGGCTGCCATGGCCTTGTTGCCAAAAGCAAACATTCTCCAAGGCCCAGCTCATGCATTATTTCTTGGAAACCTTCCCCCACACACCCCCGCCCACAATGCGGGGTGTCGTCAATGTACTTTAAAGATGCCCCTGCTGTAGTACATGTCGTATTTTTATGGCTTGTTTAAAAATCAGCATATCCAGCCAGGCATGGTGGCTCACGCCTGTAATCCCAGCACTTTGGGAGGCTGAGGCGGGTGGATCACTTGAGGTCAGGAGTTTAAGACTAGCCTGGCCAACATGGTGAAACCCCGTCTCTACTAAAAATACCAAAATTAGCCGGGCGTGGTGTTACGCACCTGTAATCCCAGGAGGCAGAGGTTGCGGTGAGCCAAGATCGCACCCCTGCACTCCAGCCTGGGCAACAGACAGAACAAGACAGTCTCAAAAAAAAAAAAAAAAAAAAAAAAAAATCAAAAAATCACTGCATTCATTCAGTAAATATTTTCCTTATTATGTGCCAGGCACTGAGCTAGAAGCTGAGGATGCAAGTGTAAACTAAACAACCCTGGCTGCAAGAAGCTCACAGCCTGGTAGAAAGATGGCACTCTTCACCCTTTAGAGGTGTCTTTGTAATAGAGTGGCGCAGGCACTGGGGCTTGGGCCCCCCAGGACCGGACAGCAAGTCAGCTGAAGCAAGGATGACTGCGGTGGAAGAGCCCTGTGAGGGAGAGCCAGGAGTTTGGCTTTAGACGTGTGCAATTAGGCATGCAGGGGAGACGTCAAGTTATCAAGTAGGCAGCTGCGTATGTGAGTCTAAAGTTTGAGAAGGAGGTGACCTGGAGCTGCACATTCGGGAGGTGCAGGTACAGGGACAGTAGTTAAAGCCAGAGACCCGATGAGATCCCCAACAGAGGATAGGTAGGGATGAGAACCAAGAACTGAGCTGCATGTCTCCCCCGCATTAGCTGACCTTCCTCCTTTTACAGAAAGGAACACACAAGTGCAGAGAGGACCAGTGCTTTGCCCCAAGTCACAGCACAGCTGCTGCAATGCGGAGGGAAAATTCCAGTGTAACATCAGCAGGCTTCAGAGCCCACACTCTTCCCATTGCTTCTGTTTTGTTTGTTTGCTTGTTTTTTGAGACAGAGTCCTGCTTTGTCGCCCAAGCTGGAGTGCAGTGGCACGATCTCTGCTCACTGTAACCTCCGCCTCCTGGGCTCAAGTGATCTGCCTCAGCCTCCCAAGTAGCTGGGATTACAGGCACCACCACCATGCCTGGCTATTTTTTGTATTTTTAGTAGAGACAGGGTTTCACCATGTTGGCCACGCTGGTCTCAAACTCCTGATCTCAAATGATCCACCCGCCTCAGCCTCCCAAAATGCTGGGATTACAGGTGTGAGCCATCGCACCCAGCCTCCCATTGCTTCCTTCTGTGAGCCAGCTTGTCCAGTGACGGGGAGCAGCTCCCCGACTGAGGGCCATCTCCAAAACCCATAGTTTCTTGTAAGAATTGTCATGAAGCTTGTGGAGATGCAGTGTAGGAGGCTGAATAATGGTTCCTGAATATATCAGGCCCTAATCCCTGGAAACTGCAAATGTTACCTTATATGGAAAAAGGGTCTTTGTGGTTGTGATAAAAAAATTTTTTTTTTTTTTTGGTCTTGAGATGGAGTCTCTGTCACCAGGCTGGAGTGCAGTGGCACGAGCTTGGCTCATTGCAACCTCTGCCTCCCAGGTTCAAGCAATTCTTCTGCCTCAGTAGCTGTAATCCCTCCCGAGTAGCTGGGATTACAGGCACGCACCACCACACCCAGCTAATTTTTGCATTTTTAGTAGAGACGGGGTTTCACCTTGTTGGCCAGGATGGTCTCGATCTCTTAACCTTGTGATCTGCCCACCCCAGCCTCCCAAAGTGCTGGGATTACAGGGGTTAGCCACCGCGCCCAGCCAGTTGTGATTAAATTAAGGATGGGGAGATTATCGCAGATTATCTGAGTAGACCATGAATGTAATCACAAGTGTCTAAGAGAGAGGCAGAGGGAGACATGACACACACGGAGGAAAAGGCAATGTGATCACGAAAGGCAGAGATGGATCGACCTGGGTGACGCCATTAAGGGAAGGAATGCTGGCAGTCACCAGAAGCTGGAAGAGGCAAGGGAATGATAGATTCTCCCCCTATAGCCCCCAGAATGGGTACAGCCCTGCTGACACCCTGGCTTTGGCCTAGTGAAACTGATTTCTAACTTCTAGCCTCCGGAACCGTGAGGGAATCCACTGAAGTTGTGCTGATTTGTTACAGTGGCCACCGGAAACGAATCCATGCCGAGTCCAAGGACACGTGCCCAGGAGCTGGATTTAGTATGTCTATGTTCTTGATAGGCAGAGTGGCTGTGATACCAGTGATCTATGGACCACGCTGCCCCAACTGCTCAGGCAGGGGACTCGAAGCAAAGGACTCAAACCCTTGAACGGGGGGTTTGTAGTCTGGGCTCCATGGAATCCATAGTTGAATTTCAGTGGGTGGGGGCTGGTTCATAAATTTTTTAAAATTGTATGAGGAACTATGTGTGGTGTGTACATATATTCATATTTTTCAAGGATGAGGTGTTTTTGTTTTTGTTTTTTCAGATTCTCAAACGGGTCACAAAAAAAGGTTAAGAACTAACCACTAATCTAAGAACAAACTGCTGAGGTGTGTAAACCCAGCCCAGAGTAGGTGGGGAGGAGTGAAGCACCTTTTAAATCAGGCCCAGCTCTGAGGGTTCATGCTGAGCCGTTCTCCAAGTCTCTACAAAACTCACAGCACAGGGAGCTCTGCCCCAGGGCCTGGTGAGAGGATGACACAAGACTGGGTGGGGCACTTCCCTGCTTTAGCAGGATAGCGAGCAGCAGGTGGACAATGTCCCCAGGAGAGCTAGGATCCAGGCAATCACAGGTTAGTATCTGAGGAAGGTAAAGGCAGAGATGACCACTGATAAGCACACAGGACACACCAGAAGTTCCAGGAAGAGATGGCAGGAATTTCAGACGGGGGGTCCTTCAACAGTGTGGGCAGTGGCTCGGCTAGAAAGACCCTGTGGGTACTTAGTATTTATAGACTATGAGAAACTTGGTTATGTATTTTTTTTCTTTTAACACTTGACTCATTCCTCCATTCATTTTATAACACTTCATCTTAATTGTTTTATTATTTTAATTTTGGCCCTTTTTGGTAAAAACCATTTTAATTGTATCTTTTTGTTCAGTTGCTTGCTTAATTTCTTTTTTTTGAGACACGGTCTTGCTCTGTTGCCCAGGCTGGAGTGCAGTGGTGCAGTCTCAACTCACTGCAACCTCCGCCTCCAGGGCTCAAGTGATCCTCCCATCTCAGCCTCCCAGGTAGCTGGGACAGATGCATGCAACCACGCCAGGCTAATTTTTTGTAGTTTTTGTTGACATGGGGTTTCACCATGTTACTTAGGCTGACCTCAAACTCCAGAGCTCAAGTGATCCACTCGCCTCAGCCCCGCTAATTGCTGGGATTACAGGCGTGAGCCACAGTGCCCCGCCAGTTGCTTGCTTAATTTCTGTCTCTCCTACTGGACTGTAAGCTCCAAGTAAGTAGGACCCATGTCTGTTTTACTCAATAGTGTGTTCCCAGCTCCTAACGCAATGCCTGTCTTAGTCTATTTGAGCTACTATAACAAAATGCTTTGGACTGAGTGGTGTGTAAATAACACAGATTTGTTTTTCACAGTTGTGGAAGCTAGGAAGTCCGAGATCAAGGTGCCTGCAGATTTAGTTGAAGGGTCTGCTTTCTGGTTCCTAAAGGCGCCACCTAATATAGTTTGGTGCAAAAGTAATTGCGATTTTGGCCATTAAATGTAAGCCACTTTTAATGGCCCAAAAAAGTGGCTTACTTTTAATGGCCAAAACCGCAAATACTTTTGCACCAAAGCTTGCTTTTAATGGCCAAAACTGCAATTACTTTTGTACCAAAGTACTTTTATTTATCTGGCTTTTTTTGTTTTGTTTTGTTTGTTTGTTTGTTTGTTTGAGACAGAGTCTTGCTCTGTTGCCCAGGCTGGAGTGCAGTGGCGTGATCTCGGCTCACTGCAACCTCTGCCTCCCAGGTTCAAGAGATTCTCCTGCCTCCGCCTCCCAAGTAGCTGGGATTACAGGTGCCTGCCACCACACCCGGCTAATTTTTGTATTTTTAGTAGAGACAGGGTTTCACCATGTTGGCCAGGCTGGTCCGGAACTCCTGACCTCAAGTGATCCACCCGCCTCAGCCTCCCAAAGTGCTGTGATTACAGGCGTGAGCTACCGCTTCCAGTACTTTTAATAGCCAAAACCACAATTACTTTTGCACCAATCTAATACCATCAAATTAGTGATTAGATTTCATTTCTCCTGAGAGGTTATAACTTTGTTTTGTTTTGAGAGACTGGGGTCTCCCTATGTTGTCTAGGCTGGTCTCCAACTCCTGGGCTCCACTGATCCTCCCACCTTGGCCTCCCAGAGTGCTGGGATTACAGGCATGAGCCACCTTACCAAGCCAAATCATAACTTTGAAAACACAGTGAACCACTAAAATAGTGTAGCCACTTTGGAAAATAGTCTGGCAATTCCTCAAAACATTAAACACAGTTACCACAGATCCCAGCAAGGACACGCCTAGGTATATACCCAAGAGAACATGAAACCTGTGTCCACACAAAAACTTGTGCACAAATGTTCAGAGCAGCATTATTCATAATAGCCCAAACGTGAAAGCAATCCAAACATCCCACTAATGAGTGGATAAACGAAATGTGGTATAAAAATATCCATACCATGTATTATGATGAGCCATAAACAGGAATGAAGTACTGATACACGCAGCAACATGAATGAACCTTGAAAACATGCTAAGTGAAAGTCACAGAAAGGTCATATAGTGGATGATTCCATTGATGTGGAATGTCCAAAATGGGCAAATCCATAGAGACAGAAGGTAGATTTGCGATTCCTGGGCTGGGAGTGTTGAGGGGAGTGGACAGTAACTGCCAGTGGGCCGGGTTCTTTTCAGATGGGGGTGATGAAAATGTTCTAAAAGTAGACAGTGATGTTGGTTGCACAACACTATGGATACACTAAAAACTGCTGAATTGTACATTTTATTTTTTGTTTTGTTTTGAGATGGAGTCTTGCTCTGTCGCCCAGGCTGGAGTGCAGTGGCGCCATCTCAGCTCACAGCAATCTCCGCCTCCCAGGTTCAAGCGATTCTCCTGCCTCAGTCTCCCGAGTAGCTGGGATTACAGGTGCCTGCCACCATGCCTGGCTAATTTTTGTGTTTTTAGTAGAGATGGGGTTTCACCATGTTGGCCAGGGTGGTCTCAAACTCCTGACCTCAAGTGATCCACCTGCCTCGGCCTCCCAAAGTGCTGGGATTACAGGCGCGCACCACCATGCCCGGCTAATTTTTGTATTTTTAGTAGAGACCGTGTTTCCCATGTTGGCCAGGCCGGTCTTGAACTCCTGACCTCAAATGATCCGCCTGCCTCAGCCTCCCAAAGTGCAGGGACTACAGGTGTGAGCCACCGTGCCTGGCCAGAATTGTACATTTTAAAAAGTACTATGTAGGCTGGATGTGGTGGCTCACACCTGTAATCCCAGCACTTTAAGAGGCTGAGGAGGGCAGATCACGAGGTCAGGAGTTCAAGACCAGCCTGGCCAACATGGTGAAACACCGTCTCTACTAAAAATACAAAAATTACTCGGGTGTGGTGGCACGCACCTGTAGTCCCAGCTACTTGGGAGGCTGAGGCAGGAGAATTGCTTGAACCTGGGAGGCAGAGGCTGCAGGGAGCTGAGATCGCACCATTGCATTCCAGCCTGGGCAACAGAGTGAGACTCTGTCTCAAAAAAAAAAAAAAAAAAAAAAAAAGACTATGGCATATAAATAATATCTAAATAAAGCTGTAGTTTTTGAAAATTAAAAAAAAAGATTTCTTTTTTTCAATCCTTCTCCTTCTATAGAAATATTTTTTTGAAGTCATGTCTTGCTTTAAACAAACCTACTAAAATCAATAAGGAGATTTAAAAATTACAATAATAGTTTACTCTCAAGAAAAACAGCCCTGTGTACTTGAACTGTGCGGCGTGTGGCTGGACAGGAGGCGGCCGGTTGCAGAGATAACCAGCTCTTGGCTGCGGGGCCGTGGGCTAGGATGACATCCAGGAGCCGGGCTTGGGCGACTGCCTGGGGGCAGAGGGTGCCGTTGGCAGCTTCAGAAAGGAGAGTGAGAGGCAGATGTAGGGGTATTTGTTCTCCGGCACGTTTGTTTCCTCCTTCCTGGCCTTGCACCCCACCCTTTTTACTGCGCCCTGTCCGCGATCAGGACCACGCCCCCTTCACCTCGGGATCCCAGCACCCATGCGCTTCAGCAGCGCAACTAATTGCTGTTGGCTCAGGAAATGTGGAGAATACGCAGGAAGGGACGCCCTGCCTTACAGCGACCGGCAGGGACTCGGCCGTCCGCGAGCCCAGCCGCCCGCCCCGCTCCGGCCAGGATGTTGGAGGTGGGTGACCGCGAAGAGGTCGGCGGGGGGCGGGGGCCGCAGTCTTTGTGCGCGCGCAGCTCCCGGCTCCCGCCGCTGGGGGGCGGCCTCCGCCCTGCCGACCCCCGACAATAGCGCGAAGGGTGGGGAGCGCGCGGTCCCGGAAACTTTTCCCCGGCGCCTTCGCCGCCGCCGCCCGCGCCCGGGAGCGCGCCCTTCTCTGCCCGCGGTCGGTGCGCTCGGCCGGAGGCGCCGCGGCGGAACGGAACCCAGAGAAGGGGACGCGGGGCGGCGGCGCTCGGGGCTGCCCGCGGCGAGGGAGGCTGCGCCCAGGTCCCCGGCCCCGCGCCGCGCGCCCAGCCGCGCCATGGGGGAGGCGCCCAGCCCCGCGCCCGCGCTCTGGGACTGGGACTACCTGGACCGCTGCTTCGCCCGCCACCGCGTCTGCATCTCCTTCGGCCTGTGGATCTGCGCCTCCTCCTGCTGGATCGCCGCCCACGTGCTGTAATGGGGCCACGGGTCGGGGGGGCTGTCGGGCGGGGAAACGGGCGCCAATCCCCTGCTGCTCCCTCTCGGAAACCTAGAGGAGGGGGCGGAAAGGGGGACGAAGGAGATGGCTCAGTAATAGGATCCAATGGAACATTGCTCTGTAGACTGAAGTGGGATCTTCTTTCCGGATCCCACGCACAGGGAAGCTGGGCTGTGAGCCAAAGGGAGGAGGCTGGGTGGTGCAGCGGATGGGGCCCCGAGGACACCGCGAGCCCTGGGTGCTGTTGTCAGCCCTTCCCCATTGACTCGCAGTGTGACCTGGGCAAGCTCCAGAACCTCTCTGGGCCTCCTATGACCAGAGATAATACCTCATAGGATGATGGGAGGATTCGATGAGTCAGTACCGTTAAAGCACTTAGTAAATGCTCATTAAACATTTGTATTGCTCCAGCTAGGCCACCAACTCTTAGGACCTTGGCAAGTCCCTTGATGTTTCTGGCCTCAGTCTACCCAAAGTCCTCTTAGGTGGGAAGGGAGGTAGTGATGATCCAGCTGGCCTGTCTTTGCCCTGGTCTGTCCAGCACCTGGACTGGTTTGTCCAGATGCCCACGGTAGCCTAAGTTCTAAGAGTGAATCTCCAGGTCCTCAGCCGCTCTGTCCTAGGCATGGAAATCCACTAGCAGTGCTCAGGATGGTGCCGCCCAAGCATTCCCTGGCAGGGGAGAAAGGACCAGCACCCCTGGGAGAGGTTAGAACTGTCTCCCCGTGGGCACTCGGTGGATATTCTCCTAAGGCATTTGGTCGTATTGCGGAGATTCTGCAGCCCCACTACCCAGTGACTGGAATACAAATAAAAAGACGCCTTAGAACATTTACTGTAGGCCCAGTGTTGCATTCATTAACTCATTCAATGCCTGCCACTCACAATATCAGCACCAGGAGGTAGGTGCTGTTACCCCCCCCCCACTTTCAGGAGGGAACACTGAGGTTCTGAGAGGTTAAATAACTTGTCTGAGTAAAAGGAAAGAACCAAAACCCCAGATCCTATTGAAAAGAGGCAGGCTGGTAAAAGAGATTAAACTGTCCAGATCAGAGGCTGGAAACTAACAAGGCGCTGGACACGCATTATCCTTTTGTTCCTCACAGTTGTCCTCAGACCAGCACTGTTAGGCACTTTGCCAACCTTGGAGGGGTTAAGAGCGAGCCTCTGCTTCTCACCCTGCCTGGGATCTGGACATACCCATTTGTTTTCAGGGCCTTGCCATCCCTGAACCTCCCCTGCTCCCCTTTCTCTTAGAAGAATGTCTCTTCGGAGTGGTGTGTGGGCTGGGTTAAGGTCAGCTGGCACCCTGGCCCCAAGAGCTGGGGAAGTGGTTGAGAACAACAGGGTACGGAGCAAAGCCCCTGCAGGTGAAGCCAGAAGACCACCATTAACTCACCTTCTCACCAGAGGCCTCAGTTTTGTCCTCTCAAATGGGAGGGTTGATATAAATTATTTCTAATTTGGGTCCGCCTCTGGGAGTCTCCAATTTAAGAATCTCCACTCCTTGGTCTTCAATTGGTTTTAGGAGCCCAGGGCCCAGATTAAAGTTGATGTTGCCACTGTGAGCTTCAGGCTTGGGCCAGCAGGTCAGGAAATGTTTAGAAAACCAAGAGCCCTCTGTCCTCATCCACCATTCCCAAGGACAGGCGCTCAGAATCAGCTAAATAGTCCTAAGGATGTGGAATGAGCACCACCCTCTGCTGAGTGGAAATGAAGCCAGCACTGCCGCCCTGCCTCGGTGTCTCCAGAGAAGTGTAGCAAGGAGGCAGGTACGACAACGTATTTCAGAGGCCCTATCAGTGACGCCAATAGAAACAGCCAGCCCCATCGGGAGGCAGGTACGACAACGTATTTCAGAGGCCCTATCGGTGACGCCGATAGAAACAGCCAGCCCCTTCGGGAGGCACGTACGACAGCGTATTATTTCAGAGGCCCTATCGGTGACGCCGACAGAAACAGCCAGCCCCTTCGGGAGGCACGTACGACAGCGTATTATTTCAGAGGCCCTATCGGTGACGCCGACAGAAACAGCCAGCCCCTTCGGGAGGCACGTACGACAGCGTATTATTTCAGAGGCCCTATCGGTGACGCCGACAGAAACAGCCGGCCCCTTCGGGAGGCACGTACGACAGCGTATTATTTCAGAGGCCCTATCGGTGACGCCGACAGAAACAGCCGGCCCCTTCGGGAGGCACGTACGACAGCGTATTATTTCAGAGGCCCTATCGGTGACGCCGACAGAAACAGCCGGCCCCTTCGGGAGGCACGTACGACAGCGTATTATTTCAGAGGCCCTATCGGTGACGCCGACAGAAACAGCCGGCCCCTTCGGGAGGCACGTACGACAGCGTATTATTTCAGAGGCCCTATCGGTGACGCCGACAGAAACAGCCGGCCCCTTCGGGAGGCACGTACGACAGCGTATTATTTCAGAGGCCCTATCGGTGACGCCGACGGAAACAGCCGGCCCCTTCGGGAGGCACGTACGACAGCATATTATTTCAGAGGCCCTATCGGTGACGCCGACGGAAACAGCCGGCCCCTTCGGGAGGCAGGTGCGACAACGTATTTCAGAGGCCCTATCGGTGACGCCGACGGAAACAGCCGGCCCCTTCGGGAGGCAGGTGCGACAACGTATTTCAGAGGCCCTATCGGTGACGCCGACGGAAACAGCCGGCCCCTTCGGGAGGCAGGTGCGACAACGTATTTCAGAGGCCCTATCGGTGACGCCGACGGAAACAGCCGGCCCCTTCGGGAGGCAGGTGCGACAACGTATTTCAGAGGCCCTATCGGTGACGCCGATAGAAACAGCCGGCCCCTTCGGGAGGCACGTACGACAACGTATTTCAGAGGCCCTATCGGTGACGCCGACGGAAACAGCCGGCCCCTTCTGGAGGCACATACGACAACATATTTCAGAGGCCCTATCAGTGATGCCGATAGAAACAGCCAGCCCCTTCGGGAGGCAGGTGTGACAACGTATTTCAGAGGCCGTATCAATAAGTGATGCTGACGGAAACAGCCAGCCCCTTCGGGAGGGACGTACGACAATGTATTTCAGAGGCCCTATCAGTGACGCCAACAGAAACAGCCAGCCCCTTCGAGAGGCAGGTGCGACAACGTATTTCAGAGGCCCTATCAGTGACGCCGATAGAAACAGCCAGCCCCTTCGGGAGGCAGGTGCGACAACGTATTTCAGAGGCCCTATCAATCAGTGACGCCAACGGAAACAACCAGCCCCTTTGGGAGGGACGTACGACAACGTATTATTTCAGAGGCCCTATCAGTGACGCCGATAGAAACAGCCAGCCCCTTCGGGAGGCAGGTGCGACAACGTATTTCAGAGGCCCTATCAATCAGTGACGCCGACAGAAACAGCCAGCCCCTTTGGGAGGCACGTACGACAACGTATTATTTCAGAGGCCCTATCAGTGATGCCGATAGAAACAGCCAGCCCCTTCGGGAGGCACGTATGACATCGTATTTCAGAGGCCCTATCGGTGACGCCGATGGAAACAGCCAGCCCCTTCGGGAGGCACGTACAACAACGTGTTTCAGAGGACCTATCAGTGACGCCGATGGAAACAGCCAGCCCCTTCGGGAGGCATGTACGACAACGTATTTCAGAGGCCCTATCAGTGACGCTGATAGAAACAGCCAGCCCCTTCCTGCCCCTCCGTGCATCTTCTCCAGTGGATATGGACTGGGGAGGGGCTGTAAGGGGAGAAGTTGCAGTGGGGGCGCTGAGGGAGGGACAGCTCAAAGTGCCAAAAGGGCTCTGTGTGTAAAGAACATGGATACAGGCCAGCAGAAGCCAGGCTGCCCCACTTCACAGATGGTTTAGAAGAATTTCATTTGAATTTATTTCAGAGAAACAAGTTGTCTTTTTAATTCAGGCAATTAACTGTGCTCTGCAGTTGTCTGCAGTGGTTGGGTTACCTTTTTTTTTTTTTGAGACGGAGTCTCGCTTTGTCACCCAGGCTGGAGTGCAATGGCATGATCTCAGCTCACTGCAACCTCTGCCTCCTGGGTTCAAGCAATTCTCTTGCCTCAGCCTCCGGAGTAGCTGGGATTACAGGCACTCGCCACCACACCCGGCTAATTTTTGTATTTTTAGTAGAGACGGGGTTTCACCATGTTGGCCAGGCTGGTCTCGAACTCCTGACCTCAGAGGATCCTCCTGCCTCGGCCTCCCAAAGTGCTGGGATTACAGGTGTGAGCCACCATACCCAGCCTAAGTTACTGTTAATAATCCTCCTGTTTCCTTTTCAAAAAATAAAAGCCGATGGCTGCTTTTTCAGTGCTAGGTGGGGGGTCATCAAATGGAGCCGTCCTGATTTGAAGTCGGAAAGTAAAATTCCTCTTCATCCAAAGAGGCGGTGTCTTCACATCTCACGAGGTCTAGCTCCTGCCATGGGCATCTGGACAGGCGGCTCTGGAGTCTTCTGATTGGTTCCCATCTGTAAACTAAGTTCAAAAACACGTCCTAAATGCCTCGGGCAGAAAGAGCTCCCTGACGATGCGGGGTCACAGTTGCCCTTTTTAGATACCTGCGTTTGGGTCCAAACTCACAGTTGCTGTGTTCTGTCCACACCCCTGTCACCCCAGGCTTCTCTATCTGAGATGTGCACAGAAACCCAGACAGGACCAGTCGGCACTGTGTGCTGCGTGCTGCCTCCTGACCAGTCTGTGTGACACCGTCGGGGCTATTCTGGCCAGACAGCTCACAATCCAGGTATGTTGGGCCTCCAGCTGACAGTGGCTCAGGCCAGCACTAAGGGAGGCCTGGCCTTTCTCTCTGCTGCAGCCGTGGTGGCTTCTGTCTTGTTGCTTCAGCATGCATAGCACAGTGTCACCTCAGAACCTGTGCCTGGCTGTTCCTTCTGCCCCCCTCAGAGGCTCTTGTTCCCAATATCCACTTGGCTCCCTGCTTAGTCCTTCACATCTTTGCTCAAAAGTCACTTCTCACGGCCAGGAGCAGTGGCTCACACTGTAATCAACACTTTGGGAGGCCGAGGCAGGCCTGTAAATAGGTTAGAATAAGGGAATCCAGAACACTGGGGGAAGAGGTGGGTCACCATTATAAGCAGGGGAGGTCTTATTGAGAAGGTGACTTTTTTTTTGCTTGTTTGTTTTTTGAGACAGAGTCTTACTCTGTCGCCCAGGCTGGAGTGCAATGACTTGGTCTTGGCTCACTGCAGCCTCCGTCTCCTGGGTTCAAGCAATTCTCCTGCCTCAGCCTCCCGAGTAACTGGGATTACAGGCGCACGCCACCACACCGGCTAATTTTTTGTATTTTTAATAGAGATGGGGTTTCACCATGTTGCCCAGGCTGGTCTCGAACTCCTGACCTCAGGACAATCTGCCTGCCTCGGCCTCCCAATGAGCTAGGATTACAGGCCTGAGCCACCACGCCTGACCTGTTTATTACTTCTTGTATGTGAACTCCCATTAGAGTGTCAGCTCTACAAGGGCAAGGATTTGTTCACTGCTGTATCCCCATCACTTAAAACAGCACCTGGCACCTAGTAGGTGCTCAATACATAGTCATTTAGAGCTTTGACCCAGCCCCAGCTTATGTAGGGTGGCTGAGTCCTTTCCCAGGTAGTGGTGTAGGCTTTGGGGCAAGTGAGAAGTAGTTTCAAGTTTCCCAAAAGCGTAGGCCCTCAAACAAACCTGTGTGGAAGGCTCCTATCGCAGAACACATATCCCCAGGAAAAACCCGCTGTGCCCTCCTGCGGAGGCACCTCATGGGATGGTCTTGGTCTTATGCCCATCCAGGTGGAAATGAAGGAAGCTCAGTGGGCAGAGCACAGATTCGGAGCATTCTAGACCCTGGTGGAAATGAAGGAAGGCAGCTCAGTGGGCAGAGCACAGATTCGGAGCATTCCAGACCCTGGTGGAAATGAAGGAAGCTCAGTGGGCAGAGCACAGATTCGGAGCATTCTAGACCCTGGTGGAAATGAAGGAAGGCAGCTCAGTGGGCAGAGCACAGATTCGGAGCATTCCAGACCCTGGTGGAAATGAAGGAAGGCAGCTCAGTGGGCAGAGCACAGATTCGGAGCATTCTAGACCCTGGTGGAAATGAAGGAAGGCAGCTCAGTGGGCAGAGCACAGATTCGGAGCATTCTAGACCCTGGTGGAAATGAAGGAAGGCAGCTCAGTGGGCAGAGCACAGATTCGGAGCATTCCAGACCCTGGTGGAAATGAAGGAAGGCAGCTCAGTGGGCAGAGCACAGATTCGGAGCATTCTAGACCCTGGTGGAAATGAAGGAAGGCAGCTCAGTGGGCAGAGCACAGATTCGGAGCATTCCAGACCCTGGTGGAAATGAAGGAAGGCAGCTCAGTGGGCAGAGCACAGATTCGGAGCATTCTAGACCCTGCTTCAAGCAGTGTTGTCTCAAAAGCAAATCACCTTTCATTTTGGGTGCCCATTCTCATTAGCTAATAGAATACAATAGGGCCAGCTGGGCACAGTGGTTCATGCCTGCAATCCCAGCACTTTGGGAGGCTGAGGCGGGCAGATTGCCTGAGGTCGGGAGATCAAGACCAGCCTGGCCAACATGGAGAAAACTAGCTGGGCGTGGTGGCGCGTGCCTGTAGTCCCAGCTACTCAGTGGGCTGAGGCAGGAGAATCACTTGAACCTGGGAGGCGGAGGTTGCAGTAAGCCGAGATCGTGCCACTGCACTCCAGCCTGGGCAACAGCAAGACTTCGTCTCAAAAAAAGAAAAAAAAAAATACAATAGGTCCCAGCTCAAGTCCAATAATAATATTTATTAAAAACTACCCCGTCTCTACTAAAAATACAAAAAAAAATTAGCCGGGCGTGGTGGCGGGCGCCTGTAGTCCCAGCTACTCGGGAGGCTGAGGCAGGAGAATGGCGTGAACCCGGGAGGCGGAGCTTGCAGTGAGCCGAGGTCACGCCACTGCACTCCAGCCTGGGCAACAGAGTGAGACTCCATTTCAAAAAAAAAAAAAACTTAACTACATACTTGGCACTACAGACCGTTTTGTGTTGACTCCTGGAATCCCAGCATCCTATGACATGAGTGTCCTCATTATTCCTGTTCTACAGATGTAGAGACTGAAGCATAGAGAGGTTAAGGGTCACCCATCTAGTAAGTAGCAGTGCCAAGATTCCGCGATTCAAACTCCACAATGCAAGTTCTTCACTGCTAACTCTACTGTCAGAGGAGCTGGTGCCTTTAGAGGTAGTTTGCTTTCCCATAGACACTGGTCTAAACACTGCCCATGTACTGTCTCAAGTAACCTTCCTGACAGTCTTTGAGGGAGGCACTGTTAGTTTGATCGTTTTACAGATGGAGAAACTGAGGGCCAGAGAAGCTCAGTGGGCCAAGGGTACACAGCAGAGACTGCCCCACGCAGTGGGAAGCGTGTGGAATAGAGCTGGAGGGCTGGGCTCTTATCCCAACCCTGCTGGTGGGCATCTGCATACCGTGGGTTCAGTCGTGTAAACACCTCATCTCCTCATCAGCCAAGTGGACATGATAATGGACTTTTCCGGGGTTGGCGGGAGGTGTCCCTGGAGGAGTACATGAGAAAGCACCGCATCAGTGTAACCCATGTGATACAGGGTCCCGGATGACAAACTCTGTTGGGGCTGAGGAAAGATGCTTGAATGCCAAGACTCTCTTCCCGTTTGCTCCCAGGTTTTCACTGGTGCCTACCTAGCAGCTATTGACTTAGTGAACTTTATGTTCATTCTCTTCCCAGTCTGTGGATCCAAATTCAAGTCTAATTCAGGTGAGTGTGTGGCTGTCTTTTCCTGTCTTTATTCACCCATTCATTCATCAGCATGCCGAATGCCTACTCCTTATCACTCCCTGAGCGGGCCCCAGCCAGGCAAAAACAAAGGAGAAGGGCTGGGCGCGGTGGCTCACGCCTGTAGTCCCAGCACTGTGGGAGACTGAGGTGGGTGGATCACGATGTCAGGAGATCGAGACCATCCTGGCCAACATAGTGAAACCCCTGTCTCTACTAAAAATACAAAAATTAGCCAGGTGTGGTGGCGGGCGCCTGTAGTTCCAGCTTCTTGGGAAGCTGACGCAGGAGAATCGCTTGAACCCAGGAGGCAGAGGTTGCAGTGAGCCGAGATTGCGCCGTTGCACTCCAGCCTGGGCGACAGAGCGAGACTCCGTCTCAAAAACAAACGAAAAACAAAAACAACACCCCCCCCCCAAAAAAAGGAGAGGGTCTCCTTAGGGCTGCCAGCTTGGAGGTGTGTGCACACTGTGGGCAGCCAGAGGGAGGGAAGGGCTGCCGGTGTCAAGGAAGCACGGGGCACTAGAGCTGGGGCCACAGGCAGGGCACTCCAGGCGCACAGAGCAGCATGGGCAAAGGCTAGGAGGAGGTGTGGAGCAGGGCATGGGCATGAGCAGTGATAGCTTAGCATGCAAGTTCGGGGTGGTCAAGCGAAGCTGCACAGCTACTGGAAGTGGATGCCAGGAATGGGCACGGGGCACCACAGGCACAGCAGGGGTTGGAAATGACTGGGCCAGGATGAGTGGCCCCGAGTATCTGCGGTTGTGGCTTCTTGAGAAGGGTCAGCCGTGTGCTTGGGCCCTTGTTCAAAAAGAGGGGATGAGGGGGCCGGGCGTGGTGGCCCACACCTGTAATCCCAGCACTTTAGGAGGCCGAGGCAAGCAGATCATTTTGAGATCAGGAGTTCAAGACCAGCCTGGCCAACATGGTGAAACCCTGTCTCTACTAAAAATAATACAAAAATTAGCTGGATGTGGTGGCATGCACCTATAATCCCAGCTACTCGGGAGGCTGGGGCAGGAGAATTGCTTAAACCCAGGAACTGGAGGTTGCAGATTGCACAACTGCACTCCAACGTGGGCAACAAGAGCAAAACTCCGTCTCAAAAAAAAAAAAAAAAGGACGAACCAAGTGGTGCGGTGGCTCATGCCTGTAATCCCAGCACTTTGGGAGGCTGAGTTGGGAAGGTTGCTTGAGGCCAAAAGTTTGAGGCCAGCCTGGGCAACATAGCAAGACCCTATCTCTACAAACATTTTAAAAAGTAGCTGGGCATGATGGTGCGTGCCTGTGGTCCCAGCTGTTTGGGAGACTGAGGTGGGAGGATCACTTGAGCCCAGGAGGTAGAGGCTGCAGTGAACTGTGATTGCGCCACTGCACTCCAGCCTGGGTGACAGAGCGAGACCCTGTCTCAAAAATAAATAAATGAATCAGAGGGGGTGCTGCAGCAGTGTGTAGTGAAGCATGCCCTCAGTGGCTCAATGCTGCCCGGAAGAGAAATGCTCTTCTTAGAGTTTCTCAGGAGAGAGCTGGGCAGTGGCTTACACCCGGAATCCCACCCACTCATGAGGCCAAGGTGGGAGATCGCTTGAGCCCAGGAGTTCAAGTCCAGTCTGGGCAACCTAATGAGACCTCATCTCAAATAGAAAAAATAAACAGAATTGCTCAGAGGAGTGCCTATCTTATAGTTCAAGGACAAAGACACTGCTCATTGCTGTTGTCCCGCTGGTGCCGTCGCTGATTCACTGGTCGATGGTTGTACCACACTTGTACCAGTTCTGCTCTGCGGAGTTTGTAGAAACCACCAGAGGATGGTGCCTTATCCTTAGGCACTCTAGTCCAGAAGAGGCACTGCTGTCTGCATGCAGATGCATAGAGAGAAGATAATGTCATCTCTGCCTGAGGAAGGAGAGCAGCACGTTATGGGGGCGGGGTGTGCAGTCAGTGGTGGAGAGGAAAGACTCCTTGAAGAGGTGGCACAACTACAGGGCCCTGAAGGGCGGGGAGGAGCTGGCCTGCAGAATAACGTGGGAACCCGCGTCAGCATCATGTGGGGAGCTGACACCAGTTCTTCCCACGCAGCTATCTGATCTGACAAGGTCCGGCTTCCAGGAGCCATGTGGGATTTTGGTGTCTGTTGCAGATCGGGAAGCCCGAGAGAGGAAGAGGAGGCGGCAGCTCAGGGCCAGTGTGTTTGCCCTGGCCCTGCCGCTGAGCCTGGGCCCGTGCTGGGCTCTCTGGGTTGCTGTCCCGAAGGCTTCAGCCACCATCCGGGGGCCGCAGCGGAGGCTGCTGGCGAGCCTGCTGCAGGTGAGGCTGGGCCACCGTGGGGAGGACTCGGGGTACTGCATGTCCTGCCAAATGCCCAGGGTGGGATGAGGCGGGGGCTGGGGGAGTGGGGTTAAGCCTTCCTTTGTTGGAAGAACCCTCTAAAAGTAGAAAAGGACTCCTGAGCTTTGGCTGTTTCTTGGGGCACATGGGCAGTCTCTGCAGAGTACTGATGGTGGATCACCTGTTCGTTCTTGCAGGAAAATACTGAGATCCTCGGCTACCTGCTGGGTAGTGTTGCCGCCTTTGGCTCCTGGGCTTCTCGGATCCCCCCTCTCTCCAGAATTGTGAGGCCGGGGGTGGGGCTGGGACTGTGGGTCACATGGCAGGTCTCAGGGCATCTGGGAGCATCCTGAGAGGGTCATGGGGCGGAGGTGTGGCGTCACCGTGGGTGCATGGACATGGGCTCAGCTTTTCCTGAAGAGCGTTAGTGTGTATGACAGCAAGGAGGGGGTGTGTGTGGAGAGTGGGCAGCCAACCCAGGGCGTCCTGAGGACGGCGGGAGCCTCTCGGGGAAAGCCCGTGTGTTCTTCCCCATTTCCTATAGCAAATGAAAAGCAGGCTCTGAGGAAAAAGCCCCTGAGGCTAAACCCACGAGAGAAAGAGATTTGAGAGACTCCAGGCAGCCAGGTGTTAGGTTCTGTGTAGATCAAGAGTGTCTTAGGCCGGGCGCGGGGGCTCACGCCTGGAATCCCAGCACTTCGGGAGACCGAGGTGGGCGGATCACTTGAGGTCAGGAGTTCGAGACCAGCCTGAACAACACGGTGAAACCGTGTCTCTACTAAAATACAAAAATTAGCCAGGCATGGTGGTGCATGCTTGTAATCCCAGCTACTCTGGAGGCTGAGGCGGAGAATCGCTTGAACCCGGGAGGCAGAGGTTGCAGTGAGCCGAGATTGCGCCATTGCACTCCAGCCTGGGCAACAAGAGGGAAACTCCATCTAAAAAAAAAAAAAAAAAAAAAAAAAAAAAAAAAAGAGTGTCTTATTGGCAGGCATCCACGTTGAGGGAGGCCCTGTGTCGGCCAGTGCTGGGGGGGTAAGATGTGAGCAGGGGCGAGCGCTTGCCCTCCGGGAGCTCACAGTCTCATGGAAGACACGGAATGTGAAGCAGCATCTCCTCACGCTTCAAGAAAGATAGAAACAAATGTTTGGGGTTTCAGAAGAGAGAGAGAGAAGGCTCCTACGCTCTTCAAATGAGCAAGGGTGAAAGCGGTTTACACTGCCAGACCGTGGGGTGGTGGGGAAGTGTCATGTTACCTCAGAAGGGAGCGTGAATTTGAGGACACAGGCTAGGGAAAGGCCATCGGCAGAGGAGAGCACACAGGAAAAGCCCCCATGCGCGAAAGCGCCTGAGAAACAGCAAGACACTGTGGACGTGTGACCGCTGCTCTGCCAAGTTTCCTCTGCAGACGACTCTGAGACAACTGTTCCTGTCTCACTGACGGAACAGTGGGCAAACCCAACTCCATGGCAAGTCATAGGCCCATTTAGTCTGAAAAGAATCAGCTGGGTGCGGTGGCTCATGCCTGTAATCCCAGCACTTCAGGAGGCCGAGGCAGATGGGTCACCTGAGGTCAGGAGTTCAAGGCCATCCTGGCCAACATGCTGAAACCCCGTCTCTACCAAAAATACAAAAACTAGCCAGGCGTGGTGGCGGGTGCCTATAATCCCAGCTACTCTGGAGGCTGAGGCAGGGAGGATCACTTGAATCCAGGAGGTGGGGGTTGCAGTGAGCCGAGATCGTGCCGCCGTACTCCATCCTAGGTGACTGAGCACTACTCCATCTAAAAAAAAAAAAAAAATTACTTGCCCAAGAGCATCTTGGTTGAATAGCAGCTCCAGGGGAACAGGATTCAGGGCTGGAGGGTTGTTCGCGGTTGTTGGTGAAGTCAGTGAAGCTGCATTCTGTGCTGTGACTGCCAGAAGCCTCGCAGGGCCTGGGCCTCATCAGCAGGTGTCCTGTCTTTAGATTAATGGAGGGGAGAGTGGTGAGCACTGGGCTCAGCTCAGCAGCCCACCGGGGTGGCTCTCCAGGGTGGTGTCAGAGCTGGGAGACCACATTGCATGAATGCCTTTGAAGAAGCTGGCACCGTGCCCTAACTGCCGGTAGTAGCTCCCTAGGGCTGTCGTAACAAAGTGCCACTAACTTGCAACAACAGAAGTTTATTGTCTCAGTGCCAGAGGCAGAAGTCTGAGATCAAGGTGCCGGCAGGGCCGTGCTCCCTCTGCAGGTGCCAGGGAAGGATCTGTTCCAGACCTCGCTCCTCTCCCAGGTTCGGGTAGCCCCTTGGCTTGTGGTAATCCTGGGTTTCTCGTGGCCTTCCCTCTGTACCTTTCTGTGTCCGACTTGCTCCTTTTTATAAGGACATTGGAATAGGACTCATCCTAATGACCTCATCTTGACTTGATCATCCACAAAGACCCTATTTCCAAATAAGGCCGCATTCACAGACACTGGGGGTTGGTACTTAAACATCTTTTTTTTTTTTTTTTTTTTTTGAGACAGAGTCTCAGCTCTGTTGTCCAGACTGGAGTGCATGATGCAATCTCGGCTGACTGCAACCTCTCCCTCCCGGGTTCCAGTGATTCTGTGCCTCAGCCTCCTGAGTAGCTGGGATTACAGGCACACGCCACCACGCCCGGCTAATTTTTGTATTTTTAGTAGAGACGAGATTTCACCATGTTGGCCAGGCTGGTCTCGAACTACTGACCTCAAGTGATCTGCCCGCCTTGGCCTCCCAGAGTGCTAGGATCACAGGTTTGAGCCACCACGCCCAGCCTAGGGACTTCAACATCTTTTGGGGGCACACATTGCAACTCATAACACCACCCCACCTAAAACAGCCCCCAGGCCAGCCCCACCACTGTGTCCCCTCACTCTGCTTTATTTTCTTCAGATCATTTGTAACAACCTGAAATGTGCCTCTTTATTTTCCCGGTTGCTGCCCGGTCCTGAGGTGGAATGTTAACACCTTGCGGGCAGTGGCCTTGTCTGTGTCATTTCCCACTGCATTGCAGGCACCTGGGACCTGATCATGGTAGGAGTCAGCAAACACTTAGAGAGCAATCTAATCTGACCTGGAAAAAAGGAAGCTGATGAGTGCAGGAATCAGAAGGGCTGTGTGGGGGCAGAAAGAGCTGCCTTGTTCTCTTAAGTCTCAGAGAACAGAACCAAGACAGGGAAGAGGTTGGCGGTGGGCCCTTCCTGGTATTTTTTTTTTTTTTTTTTTTTGAGTCGGAGTTTCACTTGTCAGCCAGGCTGGAGTGCAATGGCGCGATCTCGGCTCACTGCAAACTCCGCCTCCTGGGTTCAAGCGATTCTTCTGCCTCAGCCTCCCGAGTAGCTGGGACTACAGGCATGCACCACCACGCCCAGCTAATTTTTGTATTTTTAGTAGAGACGGGGTTTCTCCATGTTGGCCAGGCTGGTCTCGAACTCCTGACATTTGGTGATCCACCCGCCTCGGCCTTCCAAAGTGCTGGGATTACAGGTGTGAGCCACTGTGCCCAGCCCCTTCCTGTTGAGTAAAAGGAAGAACTTCAGGGTAAGACACTGCACAATGCCCAGCATCTGGAGAGCCGCCAGCATTACCCCTGCCTTAGGAGGTAGTCGTCTCCTCATCACTACAAGGTATTGAAGCCTGAGGGCCCCTGGGCAGGACGATAGAGTGAGATTGCCCTGGGGACTCAGGAAAGGAAACATGCCGTATTTCTAGGGAAGGAGCTGCTGCTGCCTCTCAGTGACTCTGGTTCCAGGAGGAAGAGCCCAGAGCTAGGGTTCCCTTCATAGGGAGAAACCCAGCAGGGTTTGGGGTGTTCTGGGAAGCCAGGCCAGCATGGCTTCAGACCCTGGCTCTCCCAGAAGCTGCTCCTAATTTGGCCACAGTGAGGGCTGCTGAGGAGAAGATGGCTGGGTGGCTTTGGTGGGAAAGTTCCCGTTGCTCCAGGAGTGAGTCCTTGAATGGGACAGGGGTACGAAACACCCACTGATGAGTGAAGCGTTGTGCTGACACCAGGAGTCCTGGCAGCTGCAGAGACCATCTGAGGCCTGTCCTGCCTCCAGCTCCTTACATGGATGTGCCAGGCAGCCCAGGCTGGGGCGCGCCGCCGGCCTCCGTCCCGTCTGTAGGCAAGGCCTGCCTAGGTTGGAGAGGGACTGCCATGTCTCATCCAGTCACAATCCAGTTCCGTTCTTCAAGCCATGATTAAGCACCTACTGTTTGTCTGGCACTGCAGATAAATAGAGCTCTCTATTTTTTTCAGGGTCGGCCCCAGGACTGACCCTGAGAAGGGACTGATTTGGAGGACAGTGGGCGCTGTCACTGGGTTAGCATGCGAGTGAGGGCTTCCCCGTGCGGTTCATCCTGAGCAGCAGCAAGAGCAAGGCCAAGAGGCAGGAGGCCCAGGCCCAGCCCCACTCTGGCCGTCAGTGTCCTCTGTAACATGGTGGTGGGTGGTTAGGTCGGGGGGCCCCAAGCACCTCTAGCCATAGCAGTGCGGCTTCCTGTGTGAGATAGGAAGGGCCGATGGGAAAGGGCGTCGTCTCCACCCTCAGCCTCTGGGCCCAGTGGGCCAGGGCTCACCCTCCCAGCCGGCTGCTCCACGGAGAAGCGTGGGACTGTGCTGTCTCTCGGTTAAGCAGTCTTCAGGGCGCAGGCCAGACACAGGGAGGCCTGGAGACAAAACTGGAGGGGACGCAGAGGGGAATTTTGACACTCTTAAGGATTCTTTTTGAGAATTAAACTTAAAATGGGGCAAAATTGGCCAAAACATGCTTTTTCTCCTGAATTTTTCCCATTCCCTAGCCAAGGCCTATATATCTGTAAATATGGTCATCAAATGAACATATTTAATGAGTCATCTGATGAGTTTATATGTGTATTATGTATATAAACTAAATTTTATATGTGTTATATATAAACTGAATTATATATATAAACTAAATTATATATAAACTTAACTATAATTTAATTTATATAAAACTAAATTATATAAATATTATAATTTGTATATATATGAACTCATCTAATGAATTATAATTTAGTGTATATATAACTCATCTAATGAGTTATATATAAACTATTTACAATTTTTATTCATATATATTTAAATATAAAAGTATGTAATCAGAAATATATGGTGTTTGTGTATATACATATTCATATATATAGCGACTTTCTGTATATAAAGGCTGCTTACATATAAATATAAATAGTGCATATTTCCTTTTATTGAACCAATAGTTTTATTACGTATTCTCCAGAAATGTCCTCTTGGCTTTAAAATTTCCAGAATATCATCTCTCATTTTTCGGATCTTCCCCATGTGACCTGGGTCAGAATCGGGGTCCCAGGGAGAGAAGGGCCAGGCCTCAGCTCTTCTGATTCGGTCTCTGTGTTAGGCTGTTCTTGCATTGCTCTAAAGGAATGCCTCAGGCCGGGTCACTCATAAAGAAACCAGGTGTAATTGGCTCACGGTTTGGCAGGCTCCCAAGCACGACGCCAGCATCTGCTGGGCTTCTGGGGAGGCCTCAGGGAACTTTTACTCATGGCGGAAGGCGAAGTGTGAGCAGGCAGAGAGAGAGAGAGTGCAAGAGGGTGGAAGGGAAGGTGCCACACACACATTTTTGAACAGCCACATCTCAGGAGAACTCACTCACTATCGCGAGGACAGCACCCATGGGGTGGTGCCAAACCATTCATGAGAAATCCACCCCATGATCCAACCACCTCCCCCCAGGCCCCACCTCCGACACTGGGGATTACGACTCAACGTGAGGTCTGGGGGGACAAATGTCCAAACCATCCCAGTCTCCCTCACGTTCTCCCAGCGGACATTGGCGAGCCGCTGCCCAGCGTCAGGTGCTGGGCACTGAGGTGGTGAGGACCCCTGCCCAGCCCTCAGGAGCCCCCTCTGACTGTGTAAAGAGCTGAGTCATGATCAATCAAAGGTACTCCGCTGGAGGGATGTGTTAGGGCCCAGAAAAGGGAGTTGCTTGCTCGCCTTAGGGTGGAGTTGGTAAGGGGAGGTTTCCCAGAGTTCAGTTGAAGCCAGGTTCTGAGGTATGAGTAGGAGTTTGACAGGCGGAAGAAGCAACTCGAGCAAAAGCTGGAAATCTAACAGAAGCATTGCCCTGGGGGACTGGCTGCAGGCAGAGGGCTTGCCCCGCAACCTGCTGTGCCACTGAGGGCCCTGGGTCTTGTGATCTGCTGCTTCTCCCGCCCAGCCCCTCCCTCTCTCTGCCCAGTGCCGGGGGAAGACATTTCCCTCCATCCACCTGTGGACCCGGCTCCTGATGGCCCTGGCTGGCCTCCTCTATGCCTCGGCCATTGTGGCCCACGACCGGCAGCCTGAGTACCTGCTGCGGGCCACGCCCTGGTTCCTGACCTCCCTCGGCCGTGCGGCGCTGGACCTCGCTGTATCCACCCCAGGCCCGGGGAGCTCCCTGCTTGCAGCCAGAGGAGGCCTGTATCTCGTCCTCTCACTGCCCCTGCCCCACCCTTCTTTTCTCTTGCTAGATGGAACTCTCCCAGCAGTCAGGGAGTGGTTTGAAGCTTGGGGCAGGCAAACACAAATGCAATTATTTGTAGTTTTATGTTTCCTTTTTTTGTTTGTTTGTTTTGAGATAGAGTCTCGCTGTGTTGCCCAGGCTGGAGTGCAGTGGCGTGATCTTGGCTCACTGCAACCTTCACCTCCCAATTTCAAGCAATTCTTCTGCCTCAGCCTCCTGAGTAGCTGGGACTACAGGTGCATGCCAACACGTCTGGCTAATTTTTGTTATTTTTAGTGGAGACTAAAAATGTTTGTATTTTTAGATGCTGACTGGTTAATGGCTGTGGCGTGTTGGTGGTGGGGTGTGTGTGAAGGCAAGGCAGGGCCACGCCGTCTGCAGGCGCTAAGAGGGGAATCTTCGCTTGCCTCTTCCAGCTGCCAGTGGAGCTGCAGGAGCTGCTAGTGGCTCCTGGTGTCCCTTGACGCATGGCAGTGTCGTTTACATTTCTGCCTTGCCCTTCATGTGGCCTTCTTCCCTTTGTGTATCTTCGTGTGTCTCCTTTTCTTATAGGGACCCCAGCTGTTGGAGTTAGGGCCCAGTCCAATCCACTATGACTTCATTGTCTAATTGTATCAGCAAGGACCCTACTTCCGAATAAGGTCACAGTCTGGGCCGGGCACGGTGGCTCACGCCTGTAATCCCAGCACTTTGGGAGGCCAAGATGGGAGGATCACCTGAGATCAGGAGTTTGAGACCAGCCTGGCCAACATGGTGAAACCCGGTCTCTACTAAAAATACGAAAATTACCCGAGCGTGATGGCAGGTTCCCGTAATCCCAGCTACTTGGGAGGCTGAGGCGAGAGAATCGCTTGAACTGGGGAGGCAGGGGTTGCAGTGAGCTAAGATCATACCACCGCACTCCAGCCTGGGTGACAGAGCGAGACTCTGTCTCAAAAAATAAAAAGGGGGTCACATTCAGAGGTGGATCTGAATTTTGAGGGACACTATTCAACCCACTGCATGTATTGTCACTGTAAGCCAGGCCTGTCAAGAAAGACGTTTTCCAAAATGCTTTAGTTTTGCAAATATTTACCATGTCCTTGTTAGGGACAGGGTCACATTGGATGCTGGGCCCTCGTGAGGACAGGAACATCCACCCTAGCCCTGTCTTCAGATAAGCTCCTCTCTGTCCCAGGCAGGATAATACGGGGGAGGGAGGAGAGTAGGTGAGTGGGGAGGGGGGTGGCAGCATGGTGTGGAGGGGTGAAGGGCCACGCTAGGCAGCTGGAATATTCTGCTTCCTACCTTAACTTACACCATCTCAGATTATTTTCCTTTCGTGTGTGATGAAGAGCAAGATGAGACAGGCCTTAGGATTTGCCAAGGAAGCCAGAGAGAGCCCTGACACCCAAGCCCTTTTGACCTGTGCAGAGAAAGAGGAAGAAAACCAGGAGGTGAGGAACGAGGACAAGGTCTCTCTGGCTGGAAAACTCTGGTCCCAGCAACAGTATCTTGAGAAACAGCAGGATACTGCGGACGGACGTGTGAAAGCTGCCTGCCGAGTGTTCTCTGCAGGCGACTCAGACAGCTGTCCTGTCTCGCTGAGGGAATAGTGGCCAAACCTAACACATGACATGTAACGGGCCCTTCCTGTTTACTGGCATGGAGTGGACAGGGCATTGAGCCTCCATGAGGGCCAGGGCTTGGGAATTCCAGAAGTCCCTCCCTGCTTGCCCAGTTGGTCACTTTATTTTTATTTTTTTTTAATCTGTTGATTGATTGAGATGGAGTCTTGCTCTATTGCCCAGGCTGGAGTGCAGTAGCACAATCTGAGCTCACTGCAACCTCCGCCTCCCAGATTCAAGTAATTCTCCTGCCTCAGCCACCCAAGTAGCTGGGATTACAGGCACATGTCACCACGCCCGGCTAATTTTTTGTATTTTTAGTAGAGACAGATGGTGTTTCACCATGTTGGCCAGGCTGGTCTCGAACTCCTGACCTCAGGTGATCTGCCCACTTTGGCCTCCCAAAGTGCTGGGATTACAGGCATGAGCCGTGGTGCGTAGCCCAGTTGGTCACTTTAAAAAGCTACTGTTTATGTTCAAAGCTAAGGGAAGCCTGAATGCCATAGGATCCTCCGGTTTCCCAGTTATACAAATGTTTTGAAGTTTTTTGGTCACTTAATGACTTATATTTTTAGCAATGTAGATGGAATAGTCAAATGCCCACTTGAAGCTTTTGAATAATTTACTTACTGGTAGTTAAGTTCACATGCTACATACCTTAATATATTCATTTTTAAATAATGTGATTTTTGGCCGGGTGCAGTGGCTCATGCCTGTAATCCCAGCACTTTGGGTGGCCAAGGCAGGCGGATTGCTTGAGCTCAGGAGCTCAAGACTAGCCTGGGCAACAGGATGAAACCCCGTCTCTACCAAAAATACAAAAAAAAATTGGCCGGGTATGGTGGCGCGTGCCTGTAGTCCCAGCAACTTAGGAGGCTGAGGCAGGAGGATCTCTTGATCCTGGAGGCAGAGGTTGCAGTGAGCCAAGATGGCGTCACCGCACTACAACCTGAGCTACAGAGTGAGACCCCATCTCAAAAACATAAGTAAATTATGTGATTTTCACTCATATTTCTTCAAAAACTGTATTCCCACTTTCACATGCATCTTTAATATCCACATCATTACCACCACCTAACACAGTGCTCCAGAGCCTGTCATCATGCCCAGCTACGTGATCCAGCCTTTGGGAATCGGCTTGTGATGCTGCCTCTAGAAAGTCCTCTCAAGCCACAAGGACCCATTTGCTGTTTGTGGTCACTGCAATGTAACTACTTACTCTATTCCTTGTGTTTTTTTTGGTTTTTTGTTTTGTTTCGTTTTATTTTGTTTTTTTGAGACGGAGTTTTGCTCTTGTTGCCGAGGCTGGAGTGCCGTGGCACGATCTTGGCTCACCACAACCTCTGCCTCCCGGGTTCAAGCGATTCTCCTGCCTCAGCCTCCCAAGTAGCTGGGATTACAGGCATGCACCACCATGCCCGGCTAATTTTGTATTTTTAGTAGAGACTGGGTTTCTCCATGTTGGTCAGGCTGGTCTCAAACTCCCAACCTCAGATGATCCGCCCACCTCGGCCTCCCAAAGTGCTGGGATTACAGGTGTGAGCCACCGGGCCCGGCCTATTCCGTTTTTTTATGCTAGAAATCTGATCTTTAAGTGTTGTTTAGGAGGTCATGTGCAGTGGCTCACGCCTGTAATCCCAACACTTTGGGAGGCCGACATGGGTGCATCACGAGGTCAGGAGTTCAAGACCAGCCTGACCAACGTGGTGAAAATCCTGTCTCTACTAAAAATACAAAAATTAGCTGGGTGTGGTGGCACGCACCTGTAATTCCAGCTACTCAGGAGGCTGAGGCAGGAGAATCGCTTGAACCTGGGAGGCGGAGGTTGCAGTAAGCCGAAATCGCGCCATTGCACTCCAGCCTAGGCAACAAGAGCAAAACTCCGTCTCAAAAAAAACCTTTTTTTTAAAAGTGTTCATTAAGCCAGGCACGGTGGCTCATGCCTGTAATGCCAGCACTTTGGGAGGCCGAGACGGGCAGATTGCCTGAGCTCAGGAGTTAGAGACCAGCCTGGGCAACGTGGTGAAACTCCGTCTCTACTAAAAATACAAAAATCAGCTGGGCGTGGTGGCGGGCGCCTGTAATCCCAGCTACTCAGGAGGCTGAGACATGAGAATCACTTGAACCCAGAAGGCGGAGGTTGCAGTGAGCCGGGATCGTGCCACTGTACTCCAGCCTGGGCAATAAAGTGAAAATCTGTCTCAAGAAAATAAATAAATAAATAAAAATAAATAAAAAATAAGTGTTGTTTACAGTAATATCAAACCTTTACAATTATGTCATGCCACCGGCTAAAGTTAATGCGTCTCCTTTTATTGATTTAAACAGATGACCTCTACAAGTAGCCAGAACTTACTCTAATTGAGGCCATTTGTCTTCATCAAAAATTTTTGGTTCCAAATAATTGAGAAAGTAACTCAAAGAAAGCTTGTAAGGACTTGAATATAGGCTGGGCGCAGTGGTTCAGGCCTGTAATCCCAGCACTTTGGGAGGCAGAGGCGGGCGGATCACGAGGTCAGGAGATCGAGACCACGGTGAAACCCCGTCTCTACTAAAAATACAAAAAATTAGCTGGGCGCGGTGGCGGGTACCTGCAGTCCCAGCTACTCGGGAGGCTGAGGCAGGAGAATGGTGTGAACCCAGAAGGCGGAGCTTGCAGTGAGTCGAGATCCCGCCACTGCACTCCAGCCTGCGCGACAGAGCGAGACTCCGTCTCAAAAAAAAGGACTTGAATATAAAATGGCTCCCTCTTTTCTAAGATTTCAATTTTTTTTTTTTTTTGGAAAAAATTCTCATCTATTACCTGGGCTCTTCACTACCTTAGACTCCTCTCACAGAGAGTGGGTGTGAGGCTGTGAGTAACTTCCTCCGTGGCCAGGATGGAGGAAGTGATGGGGAGTGCATTTGGACCGACAAAAACAAAAACTGCCTCCGAATGTTCTCCAAATGGCTTAACAATGTGATCCGACTGAGTCTGTGAAATAGAAGATCGTGGTGTATGTGACGCAGAGGAAAGCATTTTTTATATAGGTGCCCAGACCAAAGAGCCACGTTCCCATGAGGCCCTAGTGGGAAGTTATTTTCATGTCTTTCTAGCAACTGTTAGGAAATTATATTCCAAAAGGGGGCCAAAATATTAACAGAGCCCTGTGTGTCTTGGAATTCTGAAGAGAGAAGTAGAAGCCTCTGGAGTCTCTAGCAGTTCTTCAGAGCAGTGGTTCTCAAAGTGTGGGCCCTAGACCAGGATTACCTGGGAAACTGTGAGAAATGCAGGTTTGGGGGCTCCACCCAGATCTCCCAAATCTGAAACTGAGGGTGTGGTCCAGCAATCTGTATTTTATTTATTTATTTATTTGTTTATTTATTTATTTTTGAGACGGAGTCTCACTGTTGTCCAGGCTGGATTGCAGTGGCATGATCTCAGCTTGCTGCAACCTCCGCCTCCTAGGTTCAAGCGATTCTCCTGCCTCAGCCTCCCACGTAGCTAGGATTACAGACACACGCCACCTTGCCCAGCCAATTTTTGTATTTTTAGTAGAGACAGGGTTTCACTATGTTGACCAGGCTGGTCTCGCACTCCTAACCTCAGGTGATCGGCCTGCCTCGGCCTCCCAAGGTGCTGGGATTACAGGCGTGAGCCACCGCGCCCGGCCGCAGTCTGTATTTTAGCAAAACCCACAGGGTGCTTCTGATGTGCACCAGGGTTAGAGAACCACAGCTTTGCAAAAGCACTTATTGGGCACCTGTTGCAGTGGTTCGCAAACCTGGCCGCACGTTAGAATCATCTGGGGCACGTTTAAACGATCCACTTCCCGGTGACATCTCATACCCATGAAATCAGAATGTCTGGAAGTGGGAAGTAGGCATTCCTTGTTTTGTTTTGTTTGTACGACAGGGTCTCACTCTGTCCCCTAGGCTGGAATGCAGTGCCTCGATCACAGCTTCACTCCAGATCGCTGCTCAGCTGGGGATCTTAAAAAGCAGAATAGGCCGGGTGTGGTGGCTCACGCCTGTCATCCCAGCACTTTGGGAGGCTGAGGTGGGAGGATCACTCGTGGATCACTTGAGCCCAGGACTTTGAGACCAACCTGGGCAGTACAGTGAAACTGGTCTCTACAAAATATAAAATAAAATAAAAAAGATTCCTAGCTGACTCTGCTGTGCTGCAAAATTTGGGAAACACTAAATGACTGTGACTTCAAAGAGAAAGATAAGACACATCTTATAGGAAGCAGAAAGTGAGACGTGCCGTTAAAAAAAAGAGAGAGAGAAAATACCACAGGGGTCCTTTTGAATAAAATGTGACCTTGTTTTTAGAAAATGCCTCCTGACTTTGAGAATTCCCCTTTCTGTCTCCCTGCTTCTACTTGCAAGAATTTGGATTGGGTGCCTCTCACCACACTGTCACACTGCAAGTCACTGAGGACAATGACAGCAATCAGTCGCTACATGGAGCTGACCATCGAGCCTGTGCAGCAGGTGAGTGGCCATCGGTCATGGCCAGGTGTCTGAGAGGATGGGAAGCAGTCATGGAAGGCTTCCTGGAGGAGGTGATGCTTTAGCTGAGGGATGAGCAGGAGAAAACAAGAGAAGCAGGTAAAAAAGAAGGAGCTGTCCAAGGCTGCAGTGGAGGGGCAGATATGGGGGAGTGTTGGAGAGAAAAATATTTTCCCTGTCCCCTCTGATGAAACACGGAGTAACAAGAAAAAACAGCTTTAAATGTACAAAGGAAAATGTGGCTCAAGGAGGTGGCCAGATGATGGAGGCGTATATACCATATTAGGCTAAGTCAAGAAAAAGAGGTTTGGGGTTCTGGGGTGGGAGGCAAGGTGAGGGAGGACCTGTGTGGGAAATAAGGGTTTTCTTGCTATGCAGGTGAGAGTCTCTCGGGTGGAAGTAGCTCTCTTCCTGGTGCAGAAATATCTTTACAAATGGAAATTTCCTTTATGAAAGGGAAAATGTATACTCTCTTTTCAGGCAGTTAGGGGAGGTTAATAGCTTCTGCTTCTGCTGGTTTTCAAAGACCTTTAGATCTAAGGAATCCATATGCTAAAGAGGCGTATTTCGGGGTGGTATATGCTGGTACCCTTTAGGAGTGAGGGGAGATGAAAGGGCTGGAGGAGGCAGGGGTCGGGTCGTTTAGACACGGAGTCTATCATCTTTTTCTCTTTTTTTTTTTTTTTTTGAGACACTCTGTTGCCCATGCTGGAGTACAGTGGCATGATCTCAGCTCACTGCAGCCCCCCGGGTTCAAGTGACTCTCCTACCTCAGCCTCCAGAGAAACTGGGACTACAGGAGCCTGCCACCACGCCCAGCTAATTTTTGTATTTTTACTAGAGACGGGGTTTCACCATGTTAGCCAGGCTGGTCTCGATCTCTTGACCTCGTGATCTGCTGGCCTCGGCCTCCCAAAGTGCTGGGACTACAGGTGTGAGCCACTGCGTCCGGCCGTGTCTATCATCTTGAGAGTGATGGGAGTCGGGAGGCTTGAGTACTGGAGACTCAGGGTCAGATGTGCATTTTAGAGCCATCTGGGGAAGTTGTTGCGGGTGGCCTGGGGGAGAGGAGAGGAGCAGCCGAGCAGTCAGTCAGGGCCAGTTGGAAGCCCGAGGAAAAGGAAGTGTGGCCTAAACTGAGGTTGGAGCAGACGGAGAAGCAGAGACAGAGTTGAGCGAGTTGGGAAGTGGAGCGCTGGAGGGGTGAGGAGGTGCGGGTGAGGGACGGAGGGCTCCGGGTGACCCCCTGAGTTCTGGCCTACACGAGGGGTCCTCAGGAGGAAGAGAATTGGGAAAGAGGTGACGAGAAGTTCACCCCATGTCCCACTATTCCACCAAGACTGTCTTGTCGAGGTCACCGATGACCTCCAAGCTGCCAAATCCACCATCATTCCATTCTGAGAGTCCACGCACTCGGCTGCCAGCTGCTCCTGGCGTCTGTGGCCCCCACTCTTCTGTGTTTCCTGCCACCCTCACAGGCTCTTCTTTCCCCTCGGCCTCTGCTGGCTCCTCTGGGTAAGCTTGACTGTAGAGAGGGAGTCCAACGCCCTGTCCCAGGCAGGCTCCCTGCTCCTGGTGGGCCCTGCAGTCCCACAGTCCCCTCGCTCTGCACACCAGTTCTTGCTGACTTCCCCCATTCGTGTCTCCGTCCTTTCCCCTCCCCTCAGTTCCCATCTCGGCTGCCCAGCTGCCCATTCAGCTGTCACCATATGGCATCTCACGCTTACCTCGTCCAACACAGAATTCTGGATTTCCATGCCCAGACCGGCTCCTCTCCCCATCTTCCTCATCTTAGTAAATGACGCACTGTCTTTGCAGTGGTTCGAGCCCAAAATTCCTCTCTTTCCCTGGCCACACCCCCATGCCCATCCATTCCTTTTGAGAGTCCTGTAAATGCTTCCTTATTTAAACTAGGTCTTGAGTCCAGCAGCCTCCTGGCTGTCATCCTCTTCACTTCTTCTGTGGTCCTGCCCTGCCCATCTCTAACGAGCAGCCAGAAGGATCATTCACAAATGTAAATGACATCTTGTTCCTCCTTTGTTTAAAACACTCCTCTGGGCCAGAGCTCTTGGTGGCCCACACCTGTAATCCTAATACTTTGGGAACCTGAGGTAGGAGTTCGCTTGAGCCCAGGAGTTCGAGACCAGCCTGGACCACATAGCGAGACCCCGTCTCTCGTCTCCTGTTCACTCCTGTCTAGCTGCACAGAGTTTCTCTCCATTCCTCTGCCCAGAATGCTCTCCCTCCTGATTTTTCACAGCTGCCTCTTTCTTGTCTTTCCAGCTTCAATGTAAATGTCTTCTTCTCCAGAGCTCTTCCCTAACCACCCAGTCCGAAGCAGGACCCCTCTGTCCTTCTACTCTATTTTATTACCTATTGAAATTCTCTGCAAAGCACTTATCACGATCTTTTACTTTGGTTTGTCTGTGTCCTGCTGAGATGTAAACTTTATCTCCTGTCTCGTTGACTCCTGGTGCCTATAACCTTGCAGTCCTGGGCTCTCAGTAAAGGTGTGTTTTGAATATATGGTCCAGTGGTGAGGGCCCCTGCCAGGCTGCCCAGACACACCGGTGCCCGGAGAGACTCGGCTGAGAGAGAGGTTTTGCTCTTTGCTGTTGTTGCTCCTTGTATACTGGGTGCACAGAACCTTGTGTATGACCTAAGTGAAGTTCAGAGAGATTCAGAGCATGCCTTTGTAGCTAAGAGCCCGCTTCAGCCATTAAACCATCCTTCCGAAGGGAGGGAGGAGGCAGGGTGTGTGGGGAACCCTTGGGAAGGCACGGGAGTTCCTGCAGCATCTGGCCAAAGCTTTGCACTGGGAAGTTCTACATCATGGGACTTCTGAAGGAGAATGTGTAAAAGTTGTATTCACTTTAACCCTTCCAGTAGCTCAGTGTCGAAGGGATTCTTGTTGGGGAACAGACTCCATGAAAGAAGAGTGTGTTCCACCTTCATTCCCTCCCACTGAAGCCCACAAGTGCATCTTTGAGCTTCCACCCAGTTTTTTCCTTCTGTGTCCATCAGAGGGCTAGAGGGAGCCCCGAGCCCCACTGTCCAGCTGGGCTGGCAGGTGCCTCCCTCAGCACTAGGGGCACCCCTCCCATCACAGCCTGTCTACTGAGGGTTAAGGACTTGCCAGGCTCTGAGTAAACAACAGCAGCCAACACTTACGTGGTACTTATGGGCCAGAGTACTGGTCTAAGTGCTTTACACACATTAACTTGCCCCCACAGCCGACTCCTGAGTATTATACTCATTTTACAGATAAGGAAACCGGGGGTTGGAGCAGTTAAGTGACCTGCTCAAGGTCACACAGTTTGTCAGTGATAGAACCGGATTCAGACCTGTCTCTACCCGAGTTTGTGCCACTGACCTCTATGCTGTACAGCCTTGTACTTGGCATAATGACACCAAGTAAACACTTGATAAATGGCGATTTATTATTAATAAAATAATACTATTTACCATGTAAGTGTTAATAAAAATGAGCCCAACAACTGTATGAGGAAGGATCCTAGTGTGTTTTGCATTGCCATAAAGGAACACCTGAGGCTGGGTAATTTTGAAAGAATAGAGGTTTATGTGGCTCGTGGTTCTGCATGTTTATGTGGCGCCAGCATCTGCACTGGTGAGGCCTCAGGCTGCCTCCACTCATGGGGGAAGGCAAAGGCAAGCAGGCTTCACATGGCAGGAGAGAGAGGAAGGGGTGCCAGGCTCTTTCTAACAAGCAGTTCTTGCAGAACAAAGTGAGAGCTCACTCACCAGAAGGGCCCTTCCCCCAGGATCCAGACACCTCCCACCAGGCCCCACTTCCAACACTGGGATCACATTTCAACATGAGACACGCTGGGGCCAAACAAACCACATCCAAACCATAGCAGAGAGATACTATTATTATTTCTATTTTGTTTTATTTTTATTTTTTCTTTTATTCTTTCCTTTTTTTTTTTTTTTGAGACAGAGTCTCGCTCTGTCGCCCAGGCTGGAGTGCAGTGGCACAATCACGGCTCACTGTGACCCACACCTCCTGTGTTCAAGAGATTCTCGATTCTCATGCCTCAGCCTCCCAAATAACTGAGACTATGGGCATATGCCACCATGCTTGGCTATTTTGTGTGTGTGTATTTTTAGTAGAGAAGGGGTTTCGCCATGTTGTCCAGGCTGTTCTCGAACTCCTGACCTCAAGTGATCCGCCTGCCTCAGCCTCCCAAAGTGCTGGGATTACAGGTGTGAGCCACCGTGCCTGGCCTGTATCTATTATTATTATTTTATTAACAATTAATAATGTTATTTTAAATTGAGGCACAGAGAGATTAAGTAACTTGCCCAAGATCCCACAGTTAGAAAAATCACAGAAACAGGATTCAAACTAAGCCTGCCCGATTCAGGGACCTGGGCTTTTATGAAGAGAATATGCTCTCTGTGCTGCCACTTTGTACCTGCTCGGTTAGCAGTTTCAAACACTGTTGTAATGTGAATGTCCCAATGGGCAAGATTGTGGGGAAACAGGCACCCTGTTGGCCGTGTCCACTGATACATATCCCATTAGAAGGGCCATCTGGAAATGGGTAAGGAGAGCTGCAGAGATGCTCCCTTGTTTTCCCAGCAACCCCCCCTGAGCACTGGTCCTAAGGAGCGATTTTTCAGGAGATGCAGGGGGAGCAGCACTGTGGTTCAGGCTGAGGCTCCAGAGGGGCAGAGGGGTCCCATGGGGCCATATGGATCAAATCCTGCATCCTCGGCTTGGAGTGTTTGAAAATTCTGTTTTATCTTTTGACGCAGGTGTGGTCAGGCCTTGGGCATTTATAGAATTTGTCATTGTTGTTCCTGGGAGGCATCTGCTTCCCCACTCCCATCCAGAGCCTTCTGTTTCAGCATCCTTCCCAGCTGGGAAGCAGGGTGGCCCCTCACCTGTGTTCCTGCTTCCAGAATGCTGCCTTTGTTTCTCTTGTGGATTTTCTCTGCCAGTCCACCTGACTCTGAAAGGAGCTTGTGCACCTAACCCATCAAGGGCTGAAGCCCCGCTGGATTTGGGTCGAGTACTCATAGCCATTCTCCTCATGTGTCCCAGGCATTTACATCTGAGCCCCATGACACCCCCTCACTGGAGGCAAAGCAGGGATTATCATCCCCTTTTATAGATTAGGAAACTGAGACTCAGAGAGGACAACTTTCTTTCTTAGGTGATGTGGTTTGGATGTGTCCCCACGCAAATCTCATCGTGAATTCCCACGTGTTGTGGGAGGGACCCAGTGGGAGGTAATTGAATTATGGGGTCGAGTCTTTCCTGTGCTGTTCTCGTGACAGTGAATTAATCTCACGAGATCTGATGGTTTTATAAAGAGGAGCCCCCCTACACAAGCTCTCTCTTTGCCTGCTGCCATCCATGTAAGACGTGACTTGCTCCTCCTTTGCCTTCTGCCATGATTGTGAGGCCTCCCCAGCCATGTGGAACTGTAAGTCCATTAAACCTCTTCTTCTTCCCAGTCTTGGGTATGTCTTTGTCAGCAGCATGAAAACAAACTAATACATTAGATCACATGGTTAATTAGTGGAAGATGCTGGTCTAGAAAGCAGGTTGTCTGCCCTGTCATGTGTCAGTGGAATGATGTGAATCCTGCAGGACTTCAAAAGTTCAGCGGGTGGAGCTTTGTAGATCTCTGAGGAGTCCCCATGAGCCCATGGGGGGAAGCTTTGGTCTGAGACAGATAGATAGATTGGTAGATAGATAGATACATAAATAGATAGATACATAGATAGATACATACATAGATAGATACATAGAAAATCTCACAAGTTTCTTTCTACCTTAAACCTTCCTAATTCATCCCAACTCACTTTCATCCCCTGCTGGTGGGCATGAGGAAGGCCTCTCTGGGGTGCGTTTTTAGCAGAAGCTATACAGATTTCAAATGTACATACTCTCTTTAATCCAGCAATTCCGCCTCTAGGAATTTATCCTTTACTCTGAAATCTTGGATGTACAGTGTAATTTACTGCAGTCAGTATTGATTGCAAAAGCAAGAGACTGGAAACACATTAAGCACCCATTAGTAGGGGATGGGTTAATAGACTGGGAACACCTGAAATGCTACCCAAAACCTCCCAGATCTTCTGATACAGAGCTATCTCTAAGGCATAGTGTTAGGTGAAAAAAAGCAAGGTGCTTAAGAGAATGGAGTGTGTGCTACCATTTTGGAAATCGGGGGAAATATGTGTACATGCATTTGGTTGTATATGTATAGAGTATCTGGAGGGATACACAAGACACAGGGCACTGGCTGCCCTGGGGAGAACTGGATGGCCAGGACAGGAGAGCACAGGTAGATGCTGCCCTGCACACCCTTTTGTACATATTGAACACTGAAGTATGTGAATGCTTTGACAATTCAACCATCAAAACTAAACTACGTGTCCTTGCCTGCCCTTTCTCACACACCTTGCAGGCAGGCTGCAGTGCCACCAGGCTGCCAGGTGACGGACAGATGAGCGCCGGAGATGCGTCCCTGCGGGAGCCCCCGTCGTACCCTCCCGTTCAGGTCATCCGGGCCCGGGTGTCTTCCGGCAGCTCCTCTGAGGTCTCCTCCATCAACTCCGACCTGGAGGTACACGGCTGTTGCCTGCTGGGCGGGTGCGTGGGTGCCATCGTTCGCCGACACTTGCTGGGTGCTCCTTGGGACTTGCACAGCTGTTCTCATCTTATCCACGTTAACTTCATACCTGCTAAATAATGAATGAAGCCAGGCGCGGTGGCTCACGCCTGTAATTCCAGCACTTGGGGAGGCTGAGGCAGGTGGATCACCTGAGGTCAGGAGTTTGAGACCAGCCTGGCCAACATGGAGAAACCCTGTCTCTACTAAAAATACAAAAATTAGCCAGGCTTGGTGGTTCGCACCTGTAATCCCAGCTACTCGGGAGGCTGAGGCATGAGAATCACTTGAACCCGGGAGGTGGAAATTGCAGTGAGCCGAGATCATGCCACTGCACTCCAGCTTAGCCAACAGAGCGAGACTCCGTCTAAAAAAAAAGTCTCGGTGCTTCTCAAACTGATTTGCCCATGGGAGCTTTTCTTCCCCCGAGGAGCACCAGCTACATCCTGCTGTATTAGTGGGGCCATACACAAGTGGGCCCTGTCGTGGGCACCACGGCTGACACCTGTATAAACTTTACCTCATTTTGAGCTTTTATGTCTGTGAATAAAACACACGTCACAGCTTGGATCACACACAGGCGTAACTCTCAGGTCTGAGCTGTTCTCTCTCTTGGTCCCACCGCTGTGGTTCCCAGCCCCATTCAGCGAGGAGGTTTCCATCTGTCTGTGGAAAAATGAGAACCGCAAGGACAATGTAGCGGCCGCTTGTATGTCAGTAGACAATTGCCAGCTGTCTTTTGGTGCGGGGAGAGGACTGTCTTCCATTTTGAGTTTGTGTCCTCCCAACTGTTTTGGTGTTAAATGCCCTTTTAGGAAAGAATGGTAATAGTAAGCAGTAGTTGGTGTTGAGTTTTTGGTTTGGGTTTTAATTGGCCTTATTTGGCAAAATAATCAATTAGCCATTGTAAGTCCCCTAGATTGGTTGAACTTAAACTGACCCTTGAAATCTGAAACTCAGAACCACTGACTGGGATGAAGTCTGGATTCCTCAGGGTGGCAGTCCAGGCCTTTCACAGCCTGCCCGGCCTCACACGCCCCCCTCCCCTCACCGGGAGCACTGCCTGGCCACGGACTCTTCTCTGGCCCTTTCGCCACAGGTCAGAATCTGACCCAGAGGCTAGCGGCTCCTTCCTCTGAGTGCCCAGAGCACGTACCTTTCTTTCCTTCTTTTTTTTTTTTTGAGAAGGAGTTCTCACTCTGTCACCCAGGCTGGAGTGCAGTGACGCGATCTCAGCTCACTGCAACCTCCGCCTCCCGGGTTCAAGAGATTCTGGTGCCTCAGCCTCCCCAGCAGCTAGGATTACAGGTGCCCGCCACCACACCCGGCTAATTTTTGTATTTTTAGTAAAGATGAGGTTTCACCATGTTGGCCAGGCTGGTCTTGAACTCCTGACCTCAGGTGATCCACCCACCTCGGCCTCCCAAAGTGCTGGGATTACAGGCGTGAGCCACCGCACCCAGCCTAGAGCACATACCTTTCTGACACCACTTCCACTGCTGGCCGTGTGCCCCGGGAGCCACAGCGGCCTGGGTCGCCTTTGCATCTCTCTGTCCCTGCACCCTGGAGCACAGCTGGCCCCTGAGGGCTGGGTTTGAGTTAGGGACTCTGCATCCTTTGGGTTCATATTCCTGTATCATTCTGTGTTGTGTGGTTCTTGGATCCGGTCTCAGAATTTGTAGGGTACCCAAGGCACGTGGCTGGCAGCCTGGAGCCAGCAGTCTTGGCAGAGATCTAAGGCTAAAGGGGACCGGAGTGAGCATGATGGCAGAGTGCATTCAGTGAGCAGGGACAGTGAAGTTGGTGACTCAGGGATGGCGACGGGGAGGGAGAAGCAACATTTGTTCTGTGGAAACAAGGTTGACTCTTGCCGCCCACCCTCAGTTGAGGTAAGGACTGCACGGTGAACTTGAAAAATTCAGAAATCTGTCCTTATGGCTGATTTGGGCTGTTTTCTTGTTTTTCAGTCTTTGTTCTTTCTCTACTCTTATCTCTCTCTTTTCTAGAAATCGATTGTTAAAAATATGTAAATTCCGGCCAGGCACGGTGGCTCATGCCTGTAATCCCAGCACTTTTTGGGAGGCAGAGGCGGGTGGATCACCTGAGGTCAGAAGTTTGAGACCAGCCTGGCGAACGTGGCGAAACCCCATCTCTACTAAAAATACAAAAATTAGCCTGGCATGGCCAGGCGGGGTGGCTCACACCTGTAATCCCAGTACTTTGGGAGGCCAAGGTGGGCGGATCATCTGAGGTCGGGAGTTCGAGACCAGCCTGACCAACATGGAGAAACCCAGTCTCTACTAAAAATACAAAATTAGCCAGGCGTGGTGGCGCATGCCTGTAATCCCAGCTACTCAGGAGGCTGAGGTGGGAGAATTGCTTGAACCCAGGAGGTGGAGGTTTCGGTGAGCAGAGATCATGCCATTGCACTCCAGCCTGGGCAACAAGAGCGAAACTCCATCTCAAAAAAAAAAAAAAGAAAATTAGCCAGGCGTGGTGGCGGGTGCCTGTAATCCCAGCTACTACTGGGCAGGAGAATCGTTTGAACCCGGAGGGGCGGAGATTGCAGTGAGCCGAGATCACGCCACTTCACTCCAGCCTGGGTGAGAGTGAAACTCCGCCTCAAAAAAAAAAACAACAAGTAAATTCCAAGAAGACGGGGTCACATACTTAAATTAAGCAAGTGGAAATGAACGCTTTTGCCCATGCAAAAGGAATATACTTCTAGAAGTTCAGCCGCTGCAGCCTCCCTCCCCATAACCCTCACCCACCTCCCACCACAGTCTTCCTCCTTCATGCCCTAAAACATACAGATAATACAAATGACAAAGCCGCTGAGGTCCTGTAAAGAGATAGCTTAATACCAAACTAAACATAGATAATAGCAGGTCAAACAGGATTGTAAAGTTTCAAATATAGACTGAATATAGACTTACAACAAATGAGCAAGAAATCTTTTTTCAGGTGTGTGATCCCCTGGTCCTTCTGGTAACCTATATTTTCTGTTCTTCTTCTTCTTCTTCTTTTTTTTCTTTTTGAGACAGAGTCTTGCTCTGTCACCAGGCTGGAGTGCCGTGGCGCAGTCTCGGCTCACTGCAACCTCCGCCTCCCAGGTTCAAGCGATTCCCCTGCCTCAGCCTCCTGAGTATCTGGGACTATAGGCATGCACCACCATGCCCGGCTAATTTTTTTTAATATTTTAGTAGAGACGAGGTTTCACCATGTTGGCCAAGATGGTCACGATCTCCTGACCTCGTGACCTGCCCACCTCAGCCTCCCAAAGTGCTGGGATTACAGGCATGAGCCACCGTGCCCAGCCTATTTTCTGTTCTTAAAAGCAATAAATGTTTCTGGGCTGGGCACGGTGGCTCACGCCTGTAATCCCAGCACTTTAGGAGGCAGAGACAGGCCGAGACAGGTGGATTGCCTGAGCTCAGGAGTTCAAGACCAGCCTGGACAACATGGTGAAACCCTGTCTCTACTAAAAATACAAACCCCGTCTCTACTGAAAATAAAAATTTTTTAAATTAGCTTGGCGTAGTGGTACAAGCCCATAGTCCCAGCTACTTGGGAGACTAAGGTGGGAGGATTGCTTGAGCCCGGAAGGCGGAGGTTGCAGTGAGCCGAGATTGTGCCACTGCACTCCAGCCTGGGCATCAGAGTGAGACCCTGTCTGAAAACAAAACAAAACAAAAATAAATGTTTTGGTAGAAAATTTGGAAAAGGGGCTGGGCTTGGTGGCTCACACCTGTAATCCCAGCACTTTGGGAGGCTGAGGCGGGTGGATTACCTGAGGTCAGGAGTTCAAGACCAGCCTGGGCAACATGGTCAAACCCCATCTCAACTAAAAATACAAAAATTAGCCGGGTATGGTGGCGCATGCCTGTAATCCCAGCTACTCGGGAGGCTGAGATACGAGAATCACTTGAACTCGGGAGGCGGAGGTTGCAGTGAGCCGAGATCGAGCCATTGCACTCCAGCCTGGGCACCAAGAGCAAAACTGCATCTCAAAAAAATAACCCAAGAAACAAAAATTAGCCAGGCGCAGTGGCACGCGCCTGTAATCCCAGCTACTCAGGAGGCTGAGGCAGGAGAATCACTTGAACCTGGGAGGCGGAGGTTGCAGTGAGTCAAGATCAAGCCACCGCACTCCAGCCTGGACGATAGAACGAGACTCTGTCTCAAAAAAAAAAAAAAAAAAGAAAGAAAGAAAAGAAAAAGAAAATGAAAAGAAAGTTTGCGAAGTGTAAAAAATGTGAAGAAGAAAATTGAAATTAACCCTCAAGCCTACCAACCAATGGCCGCCTCCAGGTGGTGAGGTTGGGCCGGCCTGACACGCCCCCCTGTTTGCTTGAAGCAATATTCCTTGAAGATCCTGGTTCGTCTGCGGCCGAAGGTGGGCGAGGCGGTGTCTTGGAGCAGATGAAGTGTCACTACACTTCGCCTGGCTGTTGGGTCACTCATACAGCGCACATTTTCTGCCGGTGGGATTTTGAAGGAAACATCCGTGAGGGACCAATAGACTGGCCCCAGCCCACCGCATAGGGTGGCAGGCACTTGGTAAACCAGTCACAGTTGAGAGTCTGGTCCCCCGCCTTGTTCTTCCAGACCATACCCTGGAGAGACAGAGCATAAGATTGATGTCAGGGCCTTACGTCCTCACTTCCTCTGGTTCGTGACTTCTTTTGCTCCCAAGAGAATTGCATAATTCAAATATTTCATGGCGTTGGGCTCAGACCACCCAGGGCGTCTGTCTCTGCTCTTGGACTGCCCCTGGCCTGGCTGCCAAGGCTGGCTGCGGTTCCCTCAGCCACCTCCCGTTGTCTGTCTGTTACTCACCAACTCGGCTTCCGTTTGATCCCTTGGGTTGATGAGTGAACGCTCTCTGACTCCCACTGTCAGGGCCTGTGGGCCTGGGAGCCACTCTGTGTCTTTAAGGTGACGTGTTTACCTTATCTATGGTCCTTTCTGATTTGGCAACTTAACTCTGGGATGCGGTGGTGGTTTTATGTCCAAGTTCTTGGGGCATGGACCGACTGTTTTGAATACTTCTTGCAGTACGCTAGGGGAAGTGGAGAATTGAGTGGTGCCTCAACACACCGTGGTACCCCCAGCACTCCAGTTCATAAAGTGTTTGAAATCCATTAACAAGAAAAGCGGTGCTCATTGCGAACAGTGACTATGCTAGGCACGGTATGGGCTATTGTTTCCCAGCACCGTTTGCCTTAACAGCCTGAGTCAGGAGACTGGGACTAGGTAAGTTTAAGTCACTTACCTAAGAAAACATAATAATGGTGATAAGAAGAAGTGGCAGGGCTGGGGTTTGAACCCAGTTCTGTCTGCTCTGAAGCCTCTCTTATCAACCACTGCACTCCACTGCCTTGGCAGAGACTGGTACCCAGGGAGGTGTGCAGGAGCATGTTTATTATCCATTATTCCCATTTTACAGACGAGAAAACCGACCCTCTGCCCAGGTGTCTTTTCACTCCAGCTGTGCTCTGACTCTGTTCTCAAGGAGTGTCAGAACAGGAGATGGCTGAGACAGACAGGACCGTGGGCATGTGGGGCTCGCGTGGAGGGAGAACTTGACTGCACTGGTTAGGGTACCAGACGAATCATGTCATGTGGGAGCCTCAGTGTGACCAGTAACTGTGTAGAGAGGGCTTTTTCCTGGGCTGTGCAGATTTCTCTACATCTCCATAGCAGACGGCATACTCCACGGAGACAGTGGATCCATCCATTCATTCATTTACTAGCCCACCCATTCAGTACAACGTCAGCCTCACTCCTGGCAAAGCCATCCGAAGGGCACAATGAACAGATGTTGAATAAGGGTTCCTGAGCTCAGAGTCCCGTGCCTGGGGTCTACATGTAGGTGACAGAGGCCCAGAGAGAGCAGGACTTATGGGAGTGACCCCTCACTTTCTGGGACAGCCAGAACCTATATTATAAATGCAGGCTTGACTTCCCCCAGCATTGAAACTGCTGAGGATATCCCATTTCACTGTCGTTTTTACCTAAATGGGTCAGGGGTATGTGTGACAGCAGGGACGGGACCAAACACGTGTGCTGTGAAAGGCCCGAAGTTCGCTGCTCCTGTAGGTTGAATTTATTTTTTTTTCTTTTCTTTTTTTTTTTGAGACAGAGTCACCCAGGTTTGAGTGCAATGGCGCAATCTCGGCTCAGGGCAACCTCCACCTCCCAGGTCCAAGCGATTCTCCTGCTTTAGCCTCCCTAGTAGCTGGGACTGCAGGCACCTGCCACCACACCCAGCTAATTTTTTGTATTTTTAGTAGAGATGGGGTTTCACCATGTTGGCCAGGATGGTCATGAACTCCTGACCTGAGGTCATCCACCCGCCTCAGCCTCCCAAGGTGCTGGGATTACAGGCGGGAGCCACCGTGCCCAGCCTCCTGTACCTTTTAAAGGCTTCCTTTTCTTTCTTTCTTTTTCTTTAGCCTCTGGGATTCAAGAAAAGGTTCAGTCCACCTTTGTGACAAAAGTACATTTATAGACAGCATCTAGTCAATTTTTCCCTTCTGTGCTTCCCAGCATTGCAAGAGACGGGGTATAAGCTTTATAGGAATTCTGCAAGGAGGCTGTTTCTGTCATTGGAACAGAGTCTGCATAGTGAAGAACGCCTGTGCCTGGAGCCAGTGCAGTCCTGTGTGGGTGTGCGTGTGCATGCCCATGTGTGGGTGTACCTGTGTGGGCCATGAGAACAGTGCTAAATGCCAGATTGCTCTGTCTGAAGAGGGCCAAGTCCCAGGCCCGTGTGTTCCTGTTAATTCTGTGCCTAAGGCTCTTGATAACCCAACTGCTTGTTCTCTCTCCAAACTTTCTGGCACCAGCAGATAAGGGCATATTCCCCTGGATGTCTGCCCTTTTTAAAGCCAAATCATTCGTTCTGGGAAAAAAGTATGCATGAGAAAGATGCTTCACTGGGCCCCAAAGGGAAACGGGCTGTGCAGGGGAAAGAACCTTGACCCAGGAGTCAGATGCACATAGGGGCTTCTGAGACGGAGTCTTGCAACCTCCGCAACCTCCACCTCCCGGGTTCAAGTGATTTTCCTGCCTCAGCCTCCCGAGTAGCTGAGATTACAGGCATGCGCCACCACGCCTGGCTAATTTTGTATTTTTAGTAGAGATGGGGTTTCTCCATGTTGGTCAGGCTGGTCTCGAACTCTCGATCTCAGGTGATCTGCCCGCCTCAGCCTCCCAAAGGGCTGGGATTACAGGTGTGAGCCGCCGCACCCAGCACTGAGTCACTTCTTACACACAGAAAAGCTTCCATCAGGAAAACAGAAAAGTAAACCACCAGCAAAATGTGTGAATGAATCTTGGTAGCACAGCAGTGCAGGCTGCTGTCTGCGCAGAAACCACTCTGGAAAACTTCTGTACTCTTAGTCTCTAGAGGCATTTCCAATCCAGCTCCCCAGATCCAGGTAAGAGCCTCGTTACTTCCTCCTGGACTGGGGCAGGAGCTCCTGATTGCGATGCAGGCGCGCTCTGCCTCCTTTCATTTCTGTCCTGCAGGGAATATAGCAGGATTTTCCAACACTCGACCCCAGCCCGATGCTTCCCTGCTTGAGGCCTTCTGGGCGCCTTGCTGCTTACACTTTTAAGCCCAGGCTTCTAAGCCTGAGCTCCAGAACACCTCCCCATCTGTGCCATCTTTGCAGGTCCTTCCCCATGCACCCAGCCAGCTTTCTCTTCTCTGGGTTTCTCTGCCTATCTGTCTTCTCCTACCTTTCGCTGTCCTGTCTAAATCCCCCTTCCTCCAGGAAGCCTTTCATGATCCTGAGGAGGGCTGTCAGATATAGCAGGTAAGAAATACAGACCATCAGCCGGGTGCGGTGGCTCACGCTTGTAATCCCAGCACTTTCGGAGGCTGAGGTGGGCAGATCACAAGGTCAGGAGTTTGAGACCAGCCTGACCAACATGGTGAAACCCCATCTCTACTAAAAATACAAAAAATGAGCCTGGCATGGTGGCGCGCGCCTGTAATCCCAGCTACTCAGGAGGCTGAGGCAGGAGAATCACCTGAACCCGGGAGGCAGAGGTTGCAGTGAGCTGAGATCACGCCATTGTACTCGAGCCTGGGCAACAGAGTGAGACTCCATCTCAAAAAAAAAAAAAAATAGAGAATGAGAACTGAAGCTGGTGTATGTCTGGCCAGTCTTAAAACTTTACAATCCATCCCAAGTCCAGCACCATCTCACCTCCCCAAGGTGGAGATGTCACTTCTCCCCAAAGGTAAGAGTAAAGAGTTGGACAAATGGTTTCTGAGGCCCCATCCAGCTTCCACAGTCTAAAATTTAAGCCTAGAAAGTGACCCTGTTTCCTCAGTAACTTAGACACATCCTAAACTCTTCCAGAATTAAAGAAACATTACTACATACTATATAGACAAAGGCTATAGGATGCTTCTAGATTTCAGAAGCAAGGAAAAATGTGCTTTTAGACATGAGGCAAATTAAAATGCCGTATGCAGTGGTTTGAGGAGGTGATAGAATCATGTTTCTGAAGATGATTTTAAGGGCAAGTGGAAATGCTCGTTGTATGTTAAAGGAGAAAAGCCATTTGCTTTTATTATATTATACATAATACATACATGTTTCAGAGGCATATTTAATCTTTGTAGAGGCCTTCTAAGGATAGAATTTTGGTAGATCTTTGTTTTTTGAAAAATGTTCTATAATGAACACATTTGCTCTTGAAACAGGGAAAAGACTATATAATTTTATTTATTTTTAGGCTGGGGGGTTGAGGAGAGACCTCAGTTACAAAGATTTGGGTTAATTGTACTCCTTAGGCACACTATCATTAGCGGTTTATAAAGTAACTTTAAAAATATTGACTATTCCCACTAGAGGGCGCTCTTCCTAAATTTTAGATTGCCCGTAACGCTGAAGATCTAAGCTTTGTAAAGGAAGTTTCAAGGTTTCATTTCAACACGGCTGGGAGACTCGAGCCTATTTATTTGCTTGTTTGTTTGCTTGGCTTTAAATAAACTTTTTCGCTGAGTTAACTTTTTCAGCCCTCCTTTATATCATCGGCATTTCTGTCTTTTCCAGAGTGTGTGGAACCATCGATTTACTAATTTGTATCCCTTCCAATTAATCTTTTTTTTTTTTTCAGTTTATGTTGCCTCAGCAGGATAGTGTTAAAAGATGAATGCTAAGGAATTATCACTAATTTTGTTAGGTATAATAATGGCATTGTGCTTAGGTTTTTTTTTTAAGTCCTTATCTATTAGATACATTTTGAAATATTTGTGGATGAAATGATTTACGCCTGGCTGGGCGCAGTGGCTCATGCCTGTAATCCTAGCACTTTGGGAGGCTGAGGCAAGCTGATCACTTGAGGCCAGGAGTTCGAGACCAGCCTGGCCAACATGGTGAAACCCCATCTCTACTAAAAATACAAAATTAGCTGGGCATGGTCGTGGGCGCCTGTAATCCCAGCTACTCGAGAGACTGAGGCAGGAGAATTGCTTGAACCTGGGAGGCGGAGATTGCAGTGAGCCGAGATCGTACCATTGCACTCCAGCCTGCGACAAGAGTGAAACTCCATCATACATAGATAGATAGATAGATAGATAGATAGATAGATAGATAGATAGATAGATAGAAAACTAGGCCAGGTGCTGTGGCTCATGCCTGTAATCCCAGCATTTTGGGTGGCCAGGGTGGGAGGATTGCTTGAGCTCAGGAGTTCAAGACCAGCCTGGGCACCATAGACCTCATCTCTACTAAAAAAATAAAATAAATGTCAGCCAGGCATGGTGGTACACACCTGTAGTCCCAGCTACTCAGGAGGCTGAGGCGGGAGGATCAGTTGAGCCCAGGAGATGGAGGCAGCAGTGGGCTATGACCATGCCACTGCACTCCAGCCTGGGTGACAGAGCAAGCCCCTCTCTCAAAAAAATTAATTAATTGATTTTTTTTAATGAAAAATGTTAAGGAGTTGAACGTGCTTTGTTTTAATGTGATAATAACCCTAAATCCTGTGGACTGCTCGGACTGCCTGCTATTTAATTTCATAGACATTCCCAGATCAATGTAACAGATATTCATAGATTCTTAGCTCATGTCAGAAACATACGTTTCCCAGGCGCTGCAGGAGGTGCTGGAGTAACAAGGGCAGACGTGATGCCTGCCCTGCAAGAACTTGAGTCAGACATATTTGAGGTTTGGAGTGGAACCAACCATGCAGTAAACACTGACTACAAATGAATCTTGGCTGGTAGCAAATACCCCATATTTGCAAGGCAGGAATTTTATTGGCATCTCAGTTTTATGGGTTTGAGTTGAATCATCCCAGCCATGTGGTTAATAAATGGGAGATTTATTATTATTACTGCTACTCCTCCTAATAATAATAATAATTTCTACTAATAGTAATTTTTAAATCTTGATAGATTGTAATTTTTCCCAGGACATGCAGCCCTTCATAATTATCATAACTATCTCATTGATCATTTAACTAAATTGTAACTGCTAGTAGCTGCTGCCTTCCTGCTTGCCGAGTCACCTGTTCCTTTGCCCCCAACCATCTAAGGGCCTGTCTCCTGGCTCACTGAGCAGACAGGAGCTGGTCCTGAGCTCTGCTCTGCTGTGTGATGGTGGCAAAATCTGTCCAACGCTTTTTCTGTCTCTCTTTTTATTCTGCAGCAGAAGTATTGGGAGGCCCTAAACTCGGAGCAGGTATGGACGATCATGCTCTTTCTCTTCCAGGAGGGACTTCCTATGGCTTGATTTCAGTTCCTGTTTTTGTTAGACCTCCTTAGATGGCTAGACCCATGACAAATTCCTTTAGTAAAAAAAGAATGTCAGGCCAGGTGCGGTGGCTCACACCTGTAATCCTAGCACTTTGGGAGGCCGAGGCGGGCGATCACCTGAGGTCAGGAGTTCAAGACCAGCCTGGCCAACATGGTGAAACCCTGTCTCTACTAAAAATACAAAATTAGCCGGGCATGGTGTCACATGCCTGTAATCCCACCTACTCAGGGGCCGAGGCAAGTGAATCACTTGAACCTGGGAGATGAAGGTTGCGGTGAGCTGAGATTGCACCATTGCACTCCAGCCTGGGCAACAAGAGTGAAACTCCATCTCAAAAAAAAAAAAAAGTCAAAATGAGAGGCAAGACTGAGGATGAATGGGATTTTCAGGGCTCTCTCAGGTCAGAGTTCTTTCTGCTTTGGGGGTATTCAGGTAAGCCCAAGTAATAGGGACTCCAAGAAGACGTGTAACCCAGTGAAGAAACATGGTTTGGAACAACAGTAGTAGTGGCTGGCATGGCTGCAGTAGCTGTTGCAATAAACAGTTCCAGACATTGTCATTCTGGGACCCTGGGCAGCTGGCTGCTGTCTCCATGCCACCCTTGCCTCCAAGTGACAGGCACGTTTTGTGACAACTACCTGTGCCTGTCGTCTCCCAGGATTGTTTCTGATATGAAAATGGATCTTTTGCTCAGATTCTCTTCATGCCTGGTTTCCAGCAATGATTTTATTATAAAATGAAGTTTTTAGGCCGGGCACGTTGGCTCACACCTGTAATCCCAACACTTTGGAAGGCTGAGGGGGGCGGATCACCTGAGGTCAGGAGTTGGAGACCAGTCTGGCCAACATGGCGAGATCCCCATCTCTACTAAAAATACAAAAATTAGCCAGGTGTGGTGGTGTGTACCTGTGGTCCCAGCTACTCGGGATACTAAGGCAGGAGAATCACTTGAACCCAGGAGGCAGAGGTTGCAGTGAGCCCAGATCATGCCTCCAGCCTGGGTGATGGAGTGAGACTCTGTCTCAAAATAAATAAGTAAATAAATAATGAAGTTTTAAAACACATTATTCTGGAGATTCAGAAAAAAATAGATTCTAAATGTTTTCTAAGATTTGTACCACTTTATTTTTACTTACTTATTTATGTATTTATTTATTTTTTTGAGACAGAATTTCACTCTTGTCGCCCACGCTGGAGTACAGTGGCGTGATCTCGGCTCACTGCAACCTCCGCCTCCCGGGTTCAAGCGATTCTCCTGCTTCAGCCTCCCAAGTGGCTGGGATTATAGGCGCCTGTCACCATGCCTGGCTAATTTTTTGTATTTTTAATAGAGATGGGGTTTCACCATGTTGGCCAGGCTGGTCTCGAACTCCTGACCTCAGGTGATCCACCCGCCTCAGCCTCCCAGAGTGTTGGGATTACAGGCGTGAGCCACCACACCCAGCCTATTTATTTATTTCTTGAGATGGAGTTTCGCTCTTGTTGCCTAGGCTGGAGTGCAATCACAGTCTCAGCTCACTGCAACCTCTGCCTCCCAGGTTCAAGCGATTCTCTTGTGTCAGCCTCCCAAGTAGCTGGGATTACGGGCGCCCACCACTATACTTGGCTAATTTTTGTATTTTTAGTAGAGACGGGGTTTCACCATGTTGGCCAGGCTGGTCTTGAACTCCTGACCTTAGGTGATCTGCCTGCCTCAGTCTCCCAAAGTGCTGAGATTACAGGCGTGAGCCCCCGTGCCCAGCCTGTACTAGTTTAAAGAGCTCACTTGATCAAAGTGACAGGTTTCTGTTTGCAGGCTGCTGAACTGGTCACGGTTGGCAAGAATCATTCTTCAGCAGCCATTTAAGAAGCTCGAGCAGTGGTTCTCAATCATCAGGGCATCTCAGAATCACCCTAGGAGCTTGTAAAAATGCCAAACCTTAGGTCTCTATCCCCTACCCAGGGGCTAGGGTGGGCCCCAGCATCAGTGTTTTTAGCCAGCAGCCTGGGTGCTTCTGGTGTGGCTGGTCAAGAACACGCTGTGAGAACAATGATCTAGGTCTCAGGCCTCAGCTTAGAAACGGTTTTCATCAAAGAGCACACTGACCATCCTCAGAGAACAGAACAGGGCCCTACTTCTTTCACTGGGCAGGTGGGTCACGTAGGCTGAGGGGCCTGGTGAGCTCTTTTATTTGGGGTCTGATAATGTCAGAAAGGAATTTGGTTCAAGGGGTCCAGCCAAGTCTGCGACCGCAAGTTAATGCGATGTTCGCACTGGAAGTGGCTGGCACAGCCCCAAACAGGTGCAGGGGACGAGCTGCCCAAATCCAGTCACGCAGGGTCACTGGGAATCAGGTGGTCTTTTTAACATGATGGCTTTTAAAATCGCCAAGTATTAGTACTCGATTCAGTTATTATCAGTAAATCACTAACAAACTGGGCTCTTTATTTCTGTCCAAAACAAGGCCACAATTTGTGTTTTATCACTGGGATGGCATGGCCATTGTGTCAGTGGCTCAGGGAGACTTCAAGATCTTCGCTGGAAGCTCTAAGGATTGGAATGTTCGATTCAGCTTCAGTGTGAGCAGCTGTCAGGGCATCTTTCTTGGAGAGCATGTCCATGCCTGGGTCTATTATCTTGTCCAAATAGATCGTCTGCCCAGGCAGACACATCCTTTGTCATCTTTGCTTGTTGTTTCCTGGGTTTCCTAGTACTGTCAAATGTGACCTTGTGCCTCAGAATCATCATAGACGCTTGGAAATGGGAGAGATCTTCTTATCTCGTTGCTGATCCAATACCACAGCATACACATGGGGAAACTGAGGCCCCCAAAACGAAGGCAAATTAGTGACAGGAGGAGAACTGGAGCCCAATCCCTACTTGCCTCCATGGCTGGAACCTCAAAGGTAACACCAAGGATCCCCTTGGGCTCTAATCCATCATCTTAGAACAGCAGGAGGGCTTCACAGACAGCTTCATCAATGCTTCTGTGCCCACTTGTTTTAACCCGTCACACCCCTGCAAATTTCAACTTCCCATACTCACCTGAGTCGGTGATGAACTATTCACTGGCAGTGCCCCCCGCTCTGAATTGGGTTTTAAGTGATGACAAGTCTGCTGAGCCTCAGGTTTAGAGGAAACACCGTGTAGGAGGCAGGAGCGAACGTTTGCTCTGTTCCCATGGAGCCCATCATCTACCTGAGACAACAAGGCAGATGTCCGCATAAACGCCAGGGCTGTCCGTGCTCAGGGGCAAATCAGTGGAATAGGTAATACAAAGAGAAAGGCAGGTGAGAGCTCAATGGGCTAACACGGTCAAGGTAGGCTTCCTGGGGGAAGAGGTATTTACCTGGCCCATAAAGAATAGGTTGAAGCTGGGCATGGTGGCTCAAGCCTGTAAGCTGAGCACTTTGGGAGGCTGAGGCGGGAGGACTGCTTAGGTCCAGGAGTTCGAGATCAGCCTGGGCAACATTGCAAGACTTTATCTCTACTAAAAATTAAAAACTTAGCCAGGGCATTGTGGTACACACCTGTAGTCCCAGCTACTCGGGAGGCTGAAGCAGGAGGATTGCCTGAGTCTAGGAGTTTGAGGCAGCAGTGAGCTATGACTGCACCACTGTACTCCAGCCTGGGTGACACAGCAAGACCCTGTCTTAAAAAAATAAAAAAGGATTAAGTTCGCCTGGTTTTTTCCAGGAATGAGTTAGGCATGGAGTCAGGATAAGGAGAACATGACTCAGTCTCACTAGATAAGGACTTGGTAGAGGCAGAGAAGAGTGGAGAATGAGGGCGGGAAGGAAAGTGGAGCTGTTACGTTTAGGGTGGTTGTTCATTAGTTGCTTGATGTAAAGTTATGCTTGCCTCCTTAGGTCCTAGAAACAGGCCTGGGTAACTTGTCCTTACCCTTTTGTCCTTGTCTGTGCCTGGATCATGAGAACCAAGATTGGAGCTTTTGTTTGGGTCAGGGGTTATAACAGATGAGAAGCATCTATCCATTCCACCCAGGTACCCTTTGCATCTTTTCTCCATAGTGGGACCCTGAAGATGTGAACCTTGAAGGCAGCAAAGAAAATGTGGAGCTACTGGGATCCCAGGTGCACCAGGACTCTGTGAGGACAGCACACCTGAGTGATGATGATTAACACCTTCTGGAGCCAGCTCATCAGCTCAGAGCCCAGGGTCAGGAGTTTGTTCAGTAACGCAGCAGGAATCAATCTGCACTGACACCGCGGCAGGAACTGAAGCTGCCCTGGAAAGTGAGGAACCAGGAGCCGTCACTGAGTGTGGCTGGGCTACATCATAGCTCATCATGGAGCTACGACTTTGGGTACTGCGGACAGACCTGGATAGGCCCAGCATTTGTTCTGAAGATTACAGTTCACAGACAGCTTTTGCTTTGTAAGGATAATCCAAAGGATCCTAGACCCGCTTTTCCTTTTCCCTTTATTCCCTTGAGAGTCAGCCATAAACTGAATACCTGCTAGGTTCCAGGAATGAGTTCACCTAACAAATAGCAAATGTGTCTGGTTAGATCTCAGCAGAGCCCATTCTGCAAGACCTGGCTGAGCCAGATGAGAGGGTGGGCCCTGTGCTGGGGGGCCTTGGGTCACACACAGGAACCAAGACCTGGCTTCCGCCCCCCAGTCACCCACTTGGGTTATCTGCTGGAAGTTATCGATAGGACTGTGTGGCCAACCAAGTGCTTGTGAGATCACTGACACTGCAAAAACAAAGCAAACTGCTCCGGGTACCAGGACTTCCTCCAACCTGGCAAGGGTGTGTGCTGAGGCGGGGCTTGCAGGTGAGGGGGGCTGTATGCTTCAGGAACTAACCAAATGCATGCAGAAGATAAGAGGCATGATGGGAGGTGTTCAAGCACAGCAATCCCATTTGGGAGTTATTTTGATACTGCGATGAGTAAGGGTAAGGGCGCATGGAATGGGGCTAAGGTGGGAGTGAACACTGGGGTGAATAAATTTTAAATCAATTCAAGCATGAATCCCTGCACAGTCACAGAATGACGTCGGCCATGAGAGGAAGTGGAGAAATGCCAAGCAACACAGTTTTGCTCCGGGCTGGCCCACAGCCGCCTGCGTGACGCACCTACAGCAGCCCAGTTTCTCCTGAGGGGTAGGGCAAGTTCCAGCAGCATGAAGGGGGTCCCTTGGGGAAGCAGCGTGGCTCTGCAGGTCTCTGCATAGATCCTAATCCCCTGGGTGACCTCTGAACTACAAGTGATCTTAAAGCCACTTTATTTATCCCCTTTAATCTGAACTGTGTTGGTCCCTGGTTGTCTTGGAAAGTTTGCTGAAGTCAGCTTTGCTTTGTGATGTTAACCACTGAAGCTGTACTTCCAGGGAAGAGGAAGATTTGAATGGAGACCCAGGATGCAGGGAGAAAAGAGTGTTCAAATAGATGAAATAGTACAGAGGACTGGATGCAGGGAAAGGTGGGAGCTAGCAAGGAAGAATCTGAGATGGCCAGAATGGATGATGTGGTATGGGCTGTAGGGGTGGCAAAAAGGCTGAAAAGGAACCAGACTGTGGAGGCTGGTGAGTCAGTGCTTGGTTCTGTGGCCAACTGGTAGCCATGGAAGATACCAGAGTAGGAAGGTGACTGACTTGCCTCAGGAAGACCACAACTGATTGGTGAGTTTTTCATTCCTATGGCTACAACTTTCCAGGAAGCAGAAATATAGTCATGGGTACAGAATGAGCATGGGGAACAGGTTTAATCTAGAGTACTGAGTGGTAACAGCAGGGCAGAAGAACTTCTCTTTAGAAAGGCGGAAGGTTTGGGGATAGGATGACCTCTGGAGTTTGCCTTTAGCACATCCTGTCTTGAGGGAACTCTGGATCATGCTCCCTAGGGCACCAAAAATTGGTGGGATCCAGGTGAAAGTGGCCATTCACCCAAGAACATCAAATGATCTTGGCCAGGTGCAGTGGCTCACACCTGTAATCCCAGCACTTTTGGTAAGCTGCAGCAGGCAGATCACTTGAGGACAGGACTTCAAGACCAGCCTGGCCAACATGGTGAAACTCCATCTCTACTAAAAGTACAAAAAATTAGCCAAATGTGGCGGCCCACACCTGTAGTCCCAGCTACTCAGGAGGCTGAGGCACAAGAATTGCTTGAACCCACGGGGTGGAGGTTGCAGTGAGCTGAGATCGCACCGCTGCACTCCAGGCTGGGCAACATAACAAGACTGTCTCAAAAAACAACAAAAACCTTGCTGACTTTGAGTAACACGAACTACCTAAGGTCCAGATATCATCTATCTCCCTAGATCCTGTTAGCCCAGCCTCCTCCCTTCACAAACTGGTTCCTATCATCATGGTCCCAGCTTGTCTAAGGGTGTCTCCGGCCTCTTCATCCACAGTGAACTACCAAACTGGGAATTTTGGAAGCAAGGTTTGGCTTCATTGTTCAACGAGAATCTTCCTGTATGCAAAGCTCTAGAACACTGGAGCCTTTGTGAGGAAGTGCCAATTAAAATGCCTTTCTCCTAGTAGGAGTGGGCCTCTGTTGCAGCTTTGTTTCTAGCCGTTAGACCAAGAGGGCAGTGGGAGCAACTTGCTCTGATGACCCAGTGAGCAGTGCAGGCACTTTACCTACACTGGGGAGGGGCTGGGGAACAAACTATGTAATCATCGGCTCACTCATCTGGAGACCTGTGGTATCATCTGGTTGTGCTGCCTATCATCTGTGTGGCTTGGAGCATGTCACCGAACCTTTGTGAACTTCTTAGGTAGACTAAGAATAATACCAACCTAGAAAGCCTATGGTGAAGACTAAGTGAACTAACATGTATGAAAATGCAAACATAATACCTATTCAAAGAAGACTTTGAAGAGGGATTAGTTTTCTTCCCCCCCATGCTTCCTGCACACATGTACTGAAAGAGTAACCAAATAATTAGACCTGCAGATGGAAGAGATTTCAGAGGTTTGAATGCCCTTAAACACAACCCCAATTAGTGATTATCCAGTCCCTACTTAAGTTCTCTGAAAAAAAGGATATCATCAGTTGCCAAGTCTTTATCATTTAGCGAGAGCTCTGCTAAGATGATGATGATGATGATGATTTTTTTTTTTGAGATGGAGTTTCACTCGTTGCCCTGGAGTGCAATGGCGCGATCTCACTTCACTGCAACCTCCGCCTCCCAGGTTCAAGCCATTCTCCTGCCTCAGCCTCCCGAGTAGCTGGGATTACAGGCTCCCGCCACCATGCCCGGCTAATTTTTGTATTTTTAGTAGAGACGGGGTTTCCTCATGTTGGCCAGCCTGATCTGGAACTCCTGACCTCAGGTGATCCACCTGCCTCAGCCTCCCAAAGCGCTGGGATTACACGCATGAGCCACCGCACCCAGCTAAGATTTTCTTGAAAGCCTGTCTAGATCCTGAAGAACTAATCCCCTTATCTCCCTCCCTCAGTATGATGAAGAGGTTTATGAGCATCATTTGAAGACACATTCATATTATGTTTCTTTCAAAGGGGTATGAGCTCCTAGAATAAGAAGAGGCACTGGGCCAAGGAGCATGGCTGGGCTCCAGTTCCCAGGTCTGATTCAGTGTGATCTTTGTCATTTCCTTTTCTATGTCACAGTTTCCTCATCTGTAAAATGAAAGTTGGGCCTGATTTTTTTTCATTTTTTCTCTTTTATGAATGTGCCAATTTGTTTCCCACAGAATACTGACATCTTTATAAGCTCTCAAGAAAGACATTATAAAAACAAATTTCAGATATACTTTGAACATAGGCTTCATTATACGACATATACCTCTTTCTGTTTGGATTTTACTGTCCACTTAATATAAAAACCTGTATTAATCACTAAGGAAAAGGATAGAGGAGACTTAGAAATATCTCCAGAATAATTTTGCAACAATTCCAAGATTCTCTGCACTTCTTTTTCTGTCCCTTAATTGGCCTCCTCCACATTTTCCAACTATGGAGGTATTGCTCTACTCTCTTCGACTTTACATTGTTTTAGAATGCTTTTGCAAGGAGACTCTGCCTTGAATGAACCCAAGATATGGTGCAATGTTGAGGAAGATCTCCAAGTTTACACATGCCTGTACGATGGCCCAAAGGTCATCATCAGGTGAAAGGGACGACCTTAGAGATGAAAGAAGTTCAAGGAATGGTGCTACATTAAATGACTTAGCATTAGAAAGCATCTACTTTGCTTTTTCTTTCACCAACCCTGAAAGCCAAATAAGGCACTGGGCATTCAGGCCTTCTTTTGAGCAGAACACGTGATTACACAGTTATCCTTCAAGAGCCTCTGTTAATCTGTCGCTTGGAGAACTCTGCATACTGTCCCAAATCCGTCTGAATTTTCCATCGGCTGCCAGTGTTCGTAGCAGAGGCCTCAGGTCTTCTCGTCCTCTCCTCAGGGTCTGGCAGCTGTCACTACCGTGGAGTTCGGTCCAGTCCCCAGAGTCGGGGGCGCTGCCTTTCCCATTTCAGTTGCCAGGGGGTTCATCCACGATCGTGCCAGAGGGGCAGCGCGTGGTCTCCTCGAACTACGGGGGAGAGAGGAACCACTGTTGGCACGGGCCGGACTGAACGTCGGCTCCCACTGCCTACCTCCTCGGAGCTGCATCCGCCGACATCTTGCGCCCTATTCCCAGCACCACCAGGGCACTTCCGGGAAGAACGGAATTGCGGTTCCGCGCGTGCGCACTCCGCAGCCACCGCCTCCCGCGAGGAGCGAGAGTCCCGCGGCCCCGCCCCGCCGCCGCAGCCGCCGCCGAAGGCCGGGGTTTCTGACCCCAGCCAGCGGCGACGCAGCCGGGAAAGAACTGCTGAGGGCGTCTCCGTAGTTCAGTTTTGGTTTGTTTATTTGAGACGGAGCCTCTGTCGCCCAGGCTGGAATGCAGTGGCGCGGTCTCTGCTCACTGCAGCCTCCGCCTGCCGAATTCAAGCGATTCTCTTGCGACTGAATAGCTGGGACTACAGGGGCGCGCCACGACGCCCGGCTAATTTTTGTATTTTTAGTGGAGACGGAGTTTCACCATGTTGGTCAGGCTGGTCTCGAACTCCTGACCTCGTGATCCGCCCGCCTCGGCCTCCCAAAGTGCTGGGATTACAGGCACAAGCCACCACTCCAGCCGGGAAATTACTTTTAAAACAGATCTATTTGTATGAGATGTTCTCACAAAACTACTTAGAATAGCAAACAAACAAAGTGATAAAGCTCCCAAACCCCACTGTTGTGCAGAATTAAACATACTTTTTTTTTTTTTTTTTTTTTGAGATGGAGTCTGTCTCTGTTGCCCAAGCTGGAATGCAGTGGTGCCATCTCGGCTCATTGCAACCTCTGCCTCCTGGGTTCAGGCGATTCTCCTGCCTCAGCTTCCCGAGTAGCTGGGACTACAGGCGCGTGCCACCATGACTGGCTACATTTTGTATTTTTAGTGGAGACGGGGTTCGCCATGTTGGCCAGGCTGGTCTTGAACTCCTGACCCCAAGTGATCCACCTTCCTCGGCCTCCCAAAGCGCTGGGACTACAGGCATGATCCACCACACCTGGCCCAAACATTATGCTTTAATGAAGAAATGACATTTTGCCATTAAACCTAAAATATCATAGAACCATGGATTGAAGAACAGACATGAATTACCTTGAAATCATCTACTGCAGTGCCTGAGTGGCTTTGCCTGTTCTCACAGCATGAATTCCCAGTTCACACACAGTAAAAAAAAAAAAAAAAAAAATTATGAAAGATAATGTCAGCTAATAGGCAGGGTGCAGTGGCTCACCCCTGTAATCCCAGTACTTTGGGAGGCCAAGTGGGGGCAGATTACCTGAGGTCAGGAGTTCAAGACCAGCCTGGCCAACATGGTGAATACCCCGTCTCTACTAAAAATACAAAAATTAGACACACGCCTGTAATCCCAGCTACTCGGGAGGCTAAGGCAGGAGAATTGCTTGAATCCAGAAGGCGGAGGTTGCAGTGATCACTGCACTCCAGCCTGGGCAACAGAGCAAAACTCCGTCTCAAAAAAAAAAAAAAAAAACCATAATGTAAACTAGTAAAGGTAGAACACAAGAGAGCTTGAGCCACCATTCACAATTATAAGAAAAATTTTGATAGATCAGAAAAGTCTTAGAAGTCATTAGATTCTGTTGTAAAAAGATTATGTGGATTTTTGTAGTAGATGTTTCTTGACTGTGGAAACACTTAAATACATCTTAAGAGAACTGTTCTAGTTTAAAGGAGTCTGCAGTGGGGATGGGGTGGGAGAGCTATATGGGATTACTGGGACAATTGAGCAAATTTGAATATGTACAGTGTATTAGCTAACTTTATTGTTTCCTTTCTTAATAATATTATGGTTGCGCAGGAGAACGCCCCTTTGGATATACATGCTGAACTACTTAGGAGTGAAGCACCGTGATTTGGCAACTGACTTTTATTTTTTATTTTTTATTTTTATTTTTTGAGACAGAGTCTCGCTCTGTCGCCCAGGCTGGAGTGCAGTGGCACGATCTCGGCTCACTGCAAGCTCCGGGTTCACACCATTCTCCTGCCTCAGCCTCCTGAGTAGCTGGGACTACAGGCGCCTGCCACCATGCCCGGCTAATTTTTTTTGTATTTTTAGTAGAGACGGGGTTTCACCGTGGTGTTGATTTCCTGACCTCATGATCCGTCCGCCTTGGCCTCCCAAAGTGCTGGGATTACAGGTGTGAGCCACCGCACCTGGCCCCAAGCAACTGACTTTTAAATATTTCAGCAGAAAAAAATTATAAATTTTTCAGGTAGTTGGAGAGAGACAAAGCAAATGGAAAAACGGGAACAATGGATTAATCTAGGCGAATAGTATAAACATGTTCGTTATTCTTTCATCTTTTCTGTAGGTTGGAAGTTTTTCAAAGCCAGCTGGGTGAGAAAGAACAGGAATAAAGAAAGATTCTCGCCAGGCGTGGCTCACGCCTGTAATCCCAGCACTTTGGGAGGCCGAGGCAGGTGGATCACCTGAGGTCAGGAGTTCGAGACCAGCCTGACCAACATGGAGAAACCCTGTTTCTACTAAAAATACAAAATTAGCCGGGTGTGGTGGCACCTGCCTGTAATCCCAGCTACTCAGGAGGCTGAGGGAGGAGAATTGCTTGGAGCCAGGAGGCGGAGGTTGCGGTGAGCTGAGATCACGCCATTGCACTCCAGCCTGGGCAACAAGAGCGAAACTCCATCTCAAAAACAAAAAAAGGCCGGGCACAGTGGCTCATGCCTATAATCCCTGCACTTTGGGAGGCTGAGGCGGGTGGATCACCTGAGGTCAGCAGTTCGAGACCAACCTGGCCAACATGGTGAAACCCTGTCTACTAAAAATACAAAAATTAGCCAGGCGTGGTGGTGGGCACCTGTAATCCCAGCTACTCGGGAAGCTGAGGTAGGAGAATTTCTTGAACCCAGGAGTCAGAGGCTGCAGTGAGCTGAGATTGCACCACTGCACCCCAGCCTGGGCAACAGAGCGAGACTCCATCTCAAAAAAAAAAAAAGAAAGAGTCTCACAGTTGGCCCATCATGAGATGGGGTCTCCACGCATCGCCACCACTGTTGCCAGCAGAGGACCCTGAAATTCTAGGGCTTTGCAAGGAAAGAGCTGGTTATTAGAGACTGCTTTTCAAGCAGCTTCCCAAATGTGGCTGGATTCTGGGCCGACTAATTGTCGTGTGATGTCAGGCCACAAAGGGTGGATAAATTCCAGTTTGTCTGGTACTGAGAAAAAAATAGGCCCTATATCTTAGACAGCCCTGATAAGGTGCCTCCATGGATATGAGTAATGGTCAGACCCAGGGGATGACCCAGGACTAAGAAAGCTGGACAATGGAAAGTCTGGAGCACTGTGACAGGGAAATTCTTCCCCTGAATTGCCTTTTCCTATTGAGATAAGATAGTGCACAATAAAGCGCCAGGCTCAGAAGTGCTGCTGCCAATCCCAGCCAGGGCAGGCAGCACTCGGCCCGAGCTGACGCACATCAGTGCCCGGGGCTGTCAGCACCTGTGTGGTCTCCAGAAGGCCAGCTCTGATGGGGACCAGTCCTAACTCCCACCATTCACCAACTGTGAGACTCCTATTCTTGTTCATTAAAAAAAGAAAGAAAGAAAGAAAGAAAGAAAGAAAGTGTACTCCTCTTCTACCTGCTTTACTCTATGGTGCCTCCAAAAACTAGAAACTATGCCGGGCGCGGAGGCTCACGCCTGTGATCCCAGCACTTTGAGAGGCTGAGGCGGGCGGATCACCTGAGGTGATCAAGACCAGCATGGCCAACATGGTGAAACCCCGTTTCTACTAAAAATACAGAAATTAGCTGGGTATGGTGGTGGGTGCCTGTAATCCCAGCTACTCAGGAGGCTGAGGCAGGAGAATCACTTGAACCAGGGAGGTGGAGCTTGCAGTGAGCTGAGATGGTGCTATTACACTCCAGCCTGGGCAACAAGAGCAAAACTCCATCCAAAACACACACACACACACACACACACACACACACACACACACACACACAGAAAAAAACTAAAAGCAAACCATGAAAGGGCCTTTCCACTCCCAAATGCTATAAAGGTATCAGTTATTATTATGACTTCCTCAGCATGAAGCAGTTACTTTTGTAGATTCTCCCTCTTTTTTTTTCTTTAAGACACAGGGTCTGGCTATGTTGCCCAGCTGTTCTCAAACTCCTGGCTCAACGATCCTCCCACCTTAGCCAGCCTAGTAGCTGGGACTACAGGCACGTGCCACCCAGCCCAGCTAGCATCCCCTGTTTTAGGTCTAGTTCCATATTTCTTTAAAAGTCATCAGGATGTCTTTTAGATCCTGAGTATATTTTTATTATGAGATTGTATAAGTAAAGACCTTTGAACTTCTGAGGAGGCAAGATTGAGACACCTTAGATGCTCCACTGTCTCCTGAGTGAGCAGAGTGGCAGAGGCTGTTACCCTTTTAATAGCACCTTAACCGGGAAGTAGACTCCTTGTAGGCAAGCAGTGACTCACCCACACTGTCACGAATGAGTCAGTGTCCCAGCCGAGCAGGGGCTGGCAGCCTCCTACTTCAAGGGGTGGGAAGCAAGGCCTAGGCTCAGTCCTGGATATTGGTCTTGTCACATTAGGGGTGGTAGCACAGAGCCCGCAGAGTGGAAAGTAGCTGATGCCTTTGGATTGGTCTTCAGGAGGAGAGGATTGAGCTAATGGGCATGTGATACAGAGAAAGACTGTAAGTTAGGGTAAAGGAGAGCTTTCATATGGCCCTGTCTGAGCTGCAATGGTTGCACGGGCTCCCTGTTACTGGAGTAATTCCAACACAGCCTCAACCCACCTATAGAGATGTTTTGGGCCAGGCACGGTGCCTCACACCTGTAATCCCAGCACTTTGGGAGGCCAAGGTGGGTGGATCATTTCAGGCCAGGAGTTTGAGACCAGCCTGGCCAACATGGTGAAATCCCATCTCTACTAAAAATACAAAAATTAATCGGGCATCATGACGCACACCTGTAATCCCAGCTAGTTGGGAGGCTGAGGCAGGAGAATCCATTGAACCCAGGAGGCGGAGGCTGCAGTGAGCCAAGTTGGCACCACTGCACTCTACCTGGGAGACAGAGCGAGACTCCATCTCAAAAAAAAAAGATGGTTTGGGGAAGATGTTACCATTGACCAGAGAGTTGGATCAGATGGCTATCAGACTTTTTCAATGTTAAAAATCTGAGCTATGGGGCCAGCGTGGTGGCTTACGCCTGTAATCCCAGCACTTTGGGAGGCTGAGGCAGGCGGATCATGAGGTCAGGAGATCGAGAACATCCTGGCTAACACAGTGAAACCCTGTCTCTACTAAAAATACTAAAAAATTAGCTGGGTGTGGTGGTGGGCACCTGTAATCCCAGCTATTCGGGAGGCTGAGGCAGGAGAATGGCGTGAACCTGGGAGGCGGAGCTTCAGTGAGCTGAGATCGCGCCACTGCACTCCAGCCTGTGTGACAGAGCAAGACTCCGTCTCAAAAAAAAAAAAATCTGAGCTATTTTTGCCTCACGATGAACTTGCATTAACTCACCTTCTGCTTAGTAGCTACATTCTGAGCTTTTTTTTTTTCTTTTAATTTTTTGGAGAGACAGGGTCTTGCTCAGTTGCCCAGGCTGGATTACAGTGGTGCAATCATAGCTCACTATAACCTCAAATTGCTGGGCTCAATTGATGCTCCTGCCTCAGTCTCCCAAGTAGCTAGGACTACAGGTGCACACCACAACACCTGGCTAACCTTTAATATTTTTTTTTTTAAATGGAGGCTCACTCTGTCACCCAGTCTGTGGTGCAGTGGCACGATCTCAGCTCGCTGCAATCTCCACCTCCTGGGTTCAATCAATTCTCCTGCCTCAGCCTCCTGAGTAGCTGGGACTACAGGTGCTCGCCACCACGCCCAGCTAATTTTTGTATTTTTAGTAGAGACGGGGTTTCACCACGTTGGCCAGGCTGGTCTCGAACTCCTGACCTCAGGTGATCCACCCATCTCAGCCTCCCAAAGTGCTGGGATTACAGGCGCGAGCCACCGTGCCCGGCAACTTTTAATTTTTTGCGCAGATGGGGGTTTCACTATGTTGCTAAGGCTGGTCTTGAATTCCTGGCCTCAAGGGTTCCTCCAGCCTTCGCTTCCCAAATTGTTGGGATTACAGGCGTGACCCATTGCACCTGGCCCTTTTGGAGCTTTAGCTTCCTCAGCTGCAAAATGGGATTATTAATATCTACCCTACTTATCTCAGAGGGTCATAATAAGGATCAACAATGATAATAAATGATTCCTGGTACAATCATGCATGTTTTTCTCACGTTTCTCTCAGTGTTTGTGATCCACAGGTAGAGGGTGACCAGGTGAGTACCTGGACCGGCTGTCCCATGGGTCAGAGATCCCATTTACTCATGGGGTTGGCATTAAATCACCTTTCACTGGCCATCCCCCAAATATGGTTACCGCTTTACCCTTTGAGTTCTCTGTCCCTCTGTCTTCACTCCTCCCATCTTCCTTTCCCTTATGTTCATTGGACTGACACTTTCTGAGGGGTTACTATGTCCAAGGCACCCTGCTGGGGCAGGGGGAGCACAGGAATAACTCCCAGCCCTTGTCTGCAAGGGCATCTCAGCCCTGTAGGGGAAGCACAGTGCCCAGGAGGAGAGGCCAGGAGGAGGCGGAGGCCAGACAGGGGGAGTGTTCACCAAGAAGACATGGCTTCGTGGGCCTGGCTTTTAAGACCAGTTGATGATTCTCCAAGTAGAGAAGGCAGGGGGAAGGGTAAGAACAGAGTGCCTGGATGTTTGCTTGTCTGCCCCAGGCCTTACCCAACTCCTTCCTTGGCACGTTCTCTTGCCTGTTGAGCAACATCCCCTCTGTGACAGGAGAGGAGTTCTGCTCAGGTCTCGCATGCAGCTTCTTTCTAAGCAAGAGAATTTGAAAACTAGAAGTTGTTGTTGGAAATGAAACCACCATTGCAAAACTGTAAGCGAGACAGTGAAAGAGACTTGACCTAACCAACTCCATCTTGCTTCTAACCTCCAAGCTGTCCTTGTTCATTCCTGGGCGAAGGTGAACTAACTTTGGGAGAAACTTAGTTTCTACTTTAAAGCAAAGACGACAGCTGCTCTTTCCCAAAACAAACCTCCTTCTTGCCTGGGGTCTAGACTGTCTTTGTAGGACAAACAAATTAGCCAAGAGATTAGAAATTATGGTTTAGGAGTCACAGGGCTGGAGGCTACAAGATTCTGACCCTCCCTAAACTGCTCCTAAGATCAGTGCTTGAGATATTTTGCAGACTCCGCACTTGATGGATCAGCTGGCACCACCCAGATGGATAAACTGGCTCATCTGATCTTGTGGCCCCAACCCAGGAACTGACTCAGTGCAAGAAGACAGCTGATCCCTGTGATTTCATCCCTGACCAATCAGCACTCCCGGCTCACTGGCTTCCCCCACCCACCAAGTTGTCCTTAAAAAGTCTGCTCCCCAAATGCTCGGGGAGAGTGATTTGAGTAATAATACAGCTTCGGTCTCCCACACGGCCGGCTCTGCATGGATTACTCTTTCTCTACTGCAGTTCCCCTGTCTTGATAAATAGGCTGTGTCTAGGCAGCAGGCAAGGTGAAACAGTGCTGACTACTCACTGGGGCCATGCATATGACCGTGAGATAACGCAGTGATTTTCAACCCCAGTTGTGCACCAGAATCACCTGTGGTTTGTTTTTGGTTTTGATTTAATTCAGATTTCCTGGCCCCACTCTTCATGTATTCTGATTCAGTGGATCTGGGATGAGGCCCCTATAATTGGTATGATTTACTTTCACAAATTTAGAGGGAGAAAGAATGTCCTATAATGTTTGTTTTTCCAGTTCTGCACTCAAGAGGGCAAATGTTTTATTGCAGGATGCCCAGAATCCGCTGTTGAAGCTTCCACCTACCCTGAGTTTTCTGAGAACCCTAAAGGCTTATTGAGTTCTAAAAAGTGAAGGAGCTGGTTGGGCACAGTGACTCACACCTGTAATCCCAGCACTTTGGGAGGCTGAGCAGGGTGGATCACCTGAGGTCAGGAGTTCATGACCAGCCTGGACAACACGGTGACCCCCATCTCTACTAAAAATACAAAATTTAGCTGGGCGTGGTGGCAGGCACCTGTAATCCCAGCTACTCGAGAGGCTGAGGCAGGAGAATCCCTTGAACCTGGGAGGTGGAGGTTGTAGTGAGCCGAGATCGTGCCACTGCACTCCAGCCTAGGCGACAGAGCATGACTCTGTCTCCAAAAAAAAAAAAAAAAAAAAAAGCAAAGGAGCTGCCGTGGAATTAGTCTGGCTTCCACTCCCAGAGGGGAGAGAATGGATGGTAAGCAGTTGCCTATTTTTCTTTCCTGCACCTCACTTTCCTTATCTGTGAAATGAGAAGATTTCGGTGAAGCCTGAAAGAGCACAGAGGCTGTGACAGCACATAGTAAGTGCTCAATAAATGAAGGCTATTGCCATGAAGGCAGCAAGGCCTCCTGGGTAGGGGTGTGGGCTCCAGAGCCAGACTGCCTGGGTTCACAGACTGGCAGCCACTCTAATTGTGTAGCCTTCATGCCTCCATTTCCTTCTCTCTACAGTGGGGGTGATAATGACTTCCTCACAGAACTTTTATCAGGTGAATTAATAAGTGTAAGGCACATTGATCAATGCTGGGCAATAACACCAAATCACTATTAGCAGTTACGGTTACCTCTGCTGTGACCGCTCACTGCCTCATGGTGTCACTGTCAGTCACTGGTCCTGCCCCATCCTTAGCTTGTACCCTCCAGCTGCTCCTAGCAGCCTCGCAGGGCAGCTGTGCCTCTTCAAGAAGAGACCACCTCCCCCTCCCTCTTGCTAATCCTGGACAAGGAATCCCTACTTGGACTCCTAAGTTCACCTGTACAGCCTCCTCGTGGGACACCAGCTGGCTCTGGAATGCTGTGTCAGACCCCGTTCCAGCCTCACCAGCACAGAGAGCCAGGACCTCCACGCTCTTGCCCGCTCTTCCCCAGAGATCCACGCCAGGGTCTGCAGCTTTTCTTTGGCCACCTTGGAGCCTAAGCGTCTGAGAGCACCCCTTTCTCCAACACTGAAGCGATTCTTCTAAAGGAAATTACCACAGTAAGTCCTGGGATCCCCAGTCCCCACTCTGTTCAGATGGCTGCCCTCTGTGCCTCCAAGTGACTTAGTTGGGAGATTTCCTTACCAGGTGTCAACATTACACTTCCGGTGGTACCACTGCCTGGGATTCCAAGGCCATTTTTTGCTTCTTAGAGAAGCGGGGTGGGGAAAGCCCGTATGTCTCATCTCTGCTGGGAACCATATTATGTGTAACTTTAAAAAACCCCAGGCATGATTCCAACATGCAGCCAAGGAAGAGAATCACTGAGGTAGGAAGACTGAGACCTAATGGTTATTAAAACCCCTGCACAAGTGGGAGGCTGTGCGTTGATTCCCTTGAGGCTGCCTTCCCTGGAACATTTCGATTCTAGAACGCAGGCTCTAAGTCGGTGGTTAGAGATCAGCCGACTCAATGATTCTCCAGTTCAGTGGGCAGCAGAATCGCGGGAGTGGTCTGCTTCTTATACAGCTTCTCAGGTCTCAGCTCCTGATCGGCGACGCTGATTCAGTGGGATGGAGGTGGAGGAGTGGGAGGGATCCCAGATCGCAGTGAGATGCATGGTGAGGAACCCTGGGTGGGGAGGGTGTGGGCAAGGTGGGCGAAGGGCTGCCTGCACATCATGCCTAGGCAGGGAGTTATAAGAAGGAAGGGCAGCATCTCAGAGGGGCTCAGATGTGAGGGAATTGTCATCAGAAGCTGGAAAAAACCAAAATTGTCAAAGTTAATTGCCAAATCTCTCTCCAAATAATATATCCCCTGTCCGACTATCAGGGCCTATTTTCAGATGGAAGAAAATGTGTGTCCAAAGCAGGAATCCCAAGATCAGAACCCTCTGTGGGAGTGGAGGTGAACCCTTGGGAGTGGAAGCTGGGAAGACAATTGCTGCCGATGGTCAGTGAGGAAAGCCTTGGGCTCCAATGACCTCATGGCTCTTTTCTGTCGCCGGTGACAGGACACTCCCTTCCCCTCTGCCCACCTCCACCCACAGGCATATCAGACAGATGACCACATGAGAGCACGGGAAAAGTGTTCCCCGTCGATAACACACATTCTCACGTGCTGCCGCTGCCGCCACCGTCCGACCTCATCCCCCAAATGTCCCGTGATGTCAGGCTGAGTGAGGCAGGGTGAGGTCACCCCAGAGCTCGTGCTCTTTTTCCCTGGAGACCCAGGAATTTTTAAAGTTGCATAAGAGCAAATGCCTGGTCATGCCTTGGATTCTTTGTGTGAAACCTTTAGCTCCGGCAGCCCGAGTCTCATTTGTCCCCTAATTCACAGTGTGTGACTTTGTTTTTCTCAGCGGTGTTCACCAGGAGAGGTAAAACAATACTCCCTTATCTCCTCAGAGGGGTCAGCAAGGCAGCCTGGTCGGCCATGAAGCAGGGAAGAGCTGGGTCAAACTAGGCTCAAAAGCTACCAGCTCCAGAGCCCGCGCCTCAGAAGGACTCTTCCCCCACGGCAGTGCATTCCGGCAGGGGGTGTCCCTGAGGGGTCTCCTTACACCTAAAGTGGTTGTCAGTCCTTCAAAGTTAGTGATAAAGAGTCCAGAGCCTCCTTGGTATTACCATTCACAACAATATGCAGAGATCACCAAAAACAGCACTTTTCCCCTCCATGAGCGTGCTCTCCAGCCTCTGACCCTCCCCAATTTTCTCAGGCGTCCTACTTGACTAAATATTTGGGAAGTGAAACAATAGCTCACTACAGCAGTGGTGGGCAATTACTGGAAAATCACGTGATTGTCCGAATTGAACCAATTTGTCAAAGACCATTTTCCTTTCACTCATCGCCTCCCCCACACCCCACGATAAGATAGGGTCCCTAGAGCACAATAATCCTTTCCTGAGATACAATTTAGAGGCTCCTGAGAAAAGAAACAAAAGTGAGGCTAATTTTGGCTTTTCTGAGACTAAAGAAAAGCACACAGGCAGGCCCTGTCCTGCTCGAGGAAGCCAGGGTGGGCCTCGTTTCGTCCCTCCAGGGTATCTGCTCGGTCACCAGGGGATTTGGAGAACAATGCAAGGGCGGCGAGGGGGAGATAGGAACCGAGTCCTGGCCCTGGCCGCAGTGACCGAAGTCTTGCCTGGGCCCTGAAGAGATCTCTACCATAACAGCCATGGCTTCAGACTTAAACATTTTGTTAACTGCAAATTTATCACTACCCTTCCCCAGCCGAATTAGTTTTTATTTTATTTATTTATTCATTTTTTTGAGACAGAGTCTCGCTCTTGTCACTCAGGCTGGAGTGCAATGGTGCGATCTCGGCTCACTGCAACCTCCACCTCCCAGATTCAAGTGATTCTCCTGTCTCAGCCTCCCGAGTAGCTGGGACTACAGGCACCCACCATCACGCCTGGCTAAAAGTTTCCCCATAAACCTTTCACCTACTGGTGTCTTGGAGTTTGATGAATATTTACTCATTCTCTCTGTACTTAATAACTCTGCGTCGAGCCCAAAGAGGCAGGTATTATTATCTACAGATGAAACTATAGATTGAAAGGTTGACACTTGTCCAGGTCACACAGTGTGATAATAGCAGAGGCTGCGTCATGGAAACAGAGGTCCTGTTTTCCTGGAAGAAAACATTTTCACTCTGCTTTCCACCATGACTTAGCTGTTGGGAAGCAGCAGGCCTCACTTCTAGCGAACTCCACTGGGCACGGGGGCACACCTGTCCGAGGTGGCTCCTGCCCTCTCATCATCCCAGGAAGGAGAAGAGACAGTACATCCTAGGCAACACTTCCTCTCTCGTGGGCCAGCTCTGTCTGTGCTTCGGGCCCTTCAATCTCACTCCCATGTCTCCCAAGCCCTTTCATATCTTGTCCGCTGCTTTTCCCTGCCCTTGTGTTCCAGCTTGAGCTGCCTCGGGTGTCCCCAGCTGCGCTCTCCCATCCAGAAAGGCAAAGAGGCAGGAAAGCTTTCACCAGGGGTGGAGGAGGTGATGAGAAGGAAAAATGTTAGACTTGCAGTTGTTCTGGGGGTCAGTGGGGCAGCTGCAGAGATGCTCCAGCGTTTCCCTGTAGTGTGACAAAATGGAAACTCCTGCTGCTTCATGCCAGCATTTCACATCACAGCACACGCATGCTTGTGGCTTTCTGTTGACAAAGGGGAGGCAGACTCTTTTCATCCAAATCCACGATGTCTTGTAGACTTCTTTTTAGCTTTGCTCAGCGGAGAAGCATTTCCGAAGCCCCGCGGTGGTTTCACTACCCCTTCGCAGTCTGCTCGCAATCCGTTTGCGGCCACAGACAATCTCCTTCTGGAAACCATGCGTCTAGTAGATCAGTGGCAAGCAAAGTGTCCAGTTTAGCCACAGGTCTTTGTGTGGCTGTGCTTTGAGGGTGCAGCGGATGCTTCTCTCTTGGGAAATGATAAATTCCACCCTGTAGAAGGTTATTTGGGCTGATGGAAAATCTAACAGACCGCTTGTCTGGAATAAGCAGGATAGTGAACCCCCTCAGTCAGGCCTGAGCCGTTACCAGTTGCCTGCCCTTCAACTTTCTGTCAATATTGTTCAAATTTCTCTTCCTTCGAAGCTGAATTTGTTGGTATGACAAAAAATAATCTTTTTTTTTTTTTTGAGACAAGATCTTGCTCTGTCACCCAGGCTGGAGTGCAGTGGCACTATCTCGGCTCACTGCAACCTTCACTTCCCAGGCTCAGGTGATTCTCCTGCCTCAGCCTCCCGAGTAGCAGGCATTTGCCACCATGCCCAGCTACTTTTTGTCTTTTTAGTAGAGACAGGTTTTCGCCATGTTGGTCAGGCTGGTCTCGAATTCCTGACTTCAGGTGACCCACCCACCTGGCCTCCCAAAGTGCTGGGATTACAGGCGTGAAGCACGGCGCCTGACCAAGAAAAGTAAAATTTTACTAAAAATTGCAACCTCTGCCTCCTGGGTTCAAGCGATTCTTGTGCCTCAGCCTCCTGCGTAGCTGGAATTTACAGGTGTGCACCACGACTACATTTTTGTATTTTTTAGTAGAGATGGATTTTCGCCACGTTGGTCAGGCTGGTCTCGAATTCCTGACCTCAAGCCTGACCAATCCAGCAGTCTCTGCCTCCGAAAGTGCTGGGATTACAGGCGTGAGCCACTGTGCCCGGCCCCATTTTTTTTTTTTTAAAGACAAGCTCTGGTTCTGTCACCCAGGCTGGAATGCAGTGACACCATCTCGGTTCACTGCAAACTCCGCCCCCCAGGCTCAAGCCATCCTCCCACCTCAGCCTCCTGCACCACCACACCCAGCTAATTTTTGTATTTTTCGTAGAGCCGGGGTTTCTCATGTTGCTCAGACTGGTCTCGAATTTATGAGCTCAAGCCATCCACCTGCCTTGGCCTCTCAAAGTGCTGTGATTATGGGCGTGAGCCACCACACCTGGCCTTAACAGCCTCATGTGAACCTAAGCACCTCTAAACTGTATCTCCAAATACAGTTGCTCGAGGTACAAGGTGTTGAGCTTGAACAACTGAGTTTTGGAGTACCCGAGTCAGCTCACAGCAAGGCCTGGATCGTCTTTCACCTAGTCTCTCTGCCTTCAGCCTTTCCTTCCTTGAAACCAGCCTCCACAGAGCAATCGACGGGCCTACAGCACATTTGTGATCATGTGAATGCATCCGCTGCTGAAAGGCTCTCCACCTTCTACAGGGGGCATTGTGATGGTCAATTTTTTTTTTTTTTTGAGACAGAGTTTCACTCTTGTTGCCCAGGCTGGAGTGCAATGGCACGATCTCGGCTCACCACAACCTCTGCCTCCCAGGTTCAAGCGATTCTCCTAGCGCAGCCTCCCGAGTAGCTGGGATTACAGGCACCTGCCACCATGCATGGCTAATTTTTTATTTTTAGTAGAGATGGGGTTTCTCCACATTGGTCAGGCTGGTCTCAAACTCCCGACCTCAGGTGATCTGCCTGCCTCAGCCTCCCGAAGTGCTAGGATTACAGGCGTGAGCCTCCGCGCCCGGTGTGATGGTCAGTTTTATGTGTCAACTTGGCTAGGCTACAGTCCCATTTTTCAATCAAACCCAAATCTAGGCATTGCTGTGCAGGTATTTTATAGATGTGATTCAAGTCCATAATCAGTTGACTTTAAGGGAGATTATCCTAGATAATCTGAATGGGCTTGGTTCGGTCAGAACTTGAAAGGCCTTCAGAGCAGAGCTGAGGGTTCCCTGAAGAAATTTCATCTGTGGGCAGCAGCATTTGGTATTGCCTGAGAAAGTTAAACCTTGCTTTTTCTGGTCTGCCCTTCAGATATCAGATTTGCCTACCCAGTCCCCACAATCGCACAGGCCAATTCCTTGCAATATATCTCTTAATATTTATCTCCTAGTCATCTTTGTCTTGGTTATAGTCTGGCTAATACAGGCTTTGGTTCTGAAAGTGGTTCTAAAGGAATAGAATCTTAAAAATGAGTTCTTCTTTATATATTTATTTATTTATATTTTAAGATAGGACAAAACCCCATCTCTACTAAAAATACAAAGATTAGCTGGGTGTGGTGGCACACGCCTGTAATCTCAGCTACTCGGGAGACTGAGGCAGGAGAATCGCTTGAACCTGGGAGGCAGAGGCTGCAGTGAGCTGAGATTACACCACTGCACTGCAGTCTGGATGAAAGAGTAAGACTGTCTCATTAAAAAAAAAAAGTGGGGAAAGAAAAGGATGAGTTCAGGGCTTCAAATTCCTAGCTCATGTTTTGCATAAATGATCTGAAAGCTTCTCTATCTGCCCTGAGAAAAACTCTTATCTCCTGTGGTTACAGGACTGAGATTTCTGAAAATAAAATCCAGGGTCTTATCCTCCAAGTAGCTAAATTCCAATGTAAATTCAATTCTCAATCTTGCAGGATCTTTTATTAAAGCAAGGGCATTGACTGGGAAGGAATGGGATACTGATAATTGGAATTGGGACATATGGGCAGATCCTGATGAAGCTGGGATCATCAAACCCCTAAATTCTGCCAAGTCTTCTTTGCCAAAAGTAGCCTTTCCTGTCTGAGCAGATTGGCCACACTCTGCAGGTATAAACCTCATAGGCCTCACCTAAGTTGCCTTGCAAGGTTCTGCTGATTCTCCTCAGGACCCACCCCTGCCTCTCCTCTTGTACTGGGATTACAGTCATGAGCCACTGCACACAGCTGAACAACAATTTATTTCTCACAGCTCTGGAGGCTGGAAAGTCCAAGATCCAGGTGCTGGCGGTTCTGGCACCTGCTGAATGCAGTCTCCTGGTTTGCACATGGCCGTCTTTTTGTGGCTCCTCACATGGTGGGAGAGAGCAGAGAGGAAGCAGGGTCTCTGTGTCTCTTTTCCTAAGGAGTACTGATCCCTTTCACGAGGACTCCGCCCTCACTACTTCCTAATACCATCACATTGGGGGTTAGAATTTCAACAGATAAATGTTAGGGAGATACAAACATTTAACCCATAGCATGGGCTATCACCAATGGATTGGCTGGATGGTCAGAGACTTAAAGGGAACATAATTGGAAAGTTGGTGACAAGGAGGTCTGAAGGAGGAGTAAGCAGATAGACCTCTCTGAATAGGCAAAAATGTGAAGATATTTATGTTCCACGTGAGTGCTCACCAAATGGTAACCTCAGCAGAGAGAGAATTTAACAATAGGTGGATGGGATGACCCATTTTATGGATACCAGTCAGCCTCTTTCCCCAGCCAGTTCTGTCATTGCCCACTGGGCTCATGAATCAAGTGGACATGGTGGCAGGGATGGAGGCTGTGTGTGGGCTCAGCCCCAAGGCTGACCTGGCTGCAGCCAGTGCTGAGTGCCCAGTCTGCTGGCAGCGGAGAGACCCTGATAGGACCCCAGGGTTATCAGACAGCTACCTGGTGGCAAATTGATTACACTGAATCATTTCCGTCATAGAAGGGCCAGCACTTTGTTCTTACCAGAATAGCTACTTACTCTGGATACAGATTTGCCTTTCCTGTAGACAATCTTTCTGCTAAAACGACCATCCATGGATTTATAGCACGGCTTATCCACCATCATGACATTTCACACAATACTGCTTCTCATCGGAGAACTCAATTCATGTGGCAATGAGCCCCAGCTTACGGAACTCAGAATCTTACCATGTTCCCCATATCCTCAAGCAACTGGCTTGATAGAGTGGTAAGATGGCCTTGAAATTGTTTTTGTTTATTTTTAAATTAGAGACAGGGTCTCACTATGTTGTCCAGGCTGGTCTCAAACTCCTGGGCTCAAACGAGGAATTACAGGTGTGAGCCACTGTACCTGGCCAGAATGGGCTTTTGAAGACTCAATTACAGTGCCAACCAGGTGGCAATACCTCGTGGGGCAAAGTCCTCTAGGAGGCTGGATAGTCTCTACATTCGTGTCTAATACATGCTACTGTTTCTTCCATAGCCAGAATTCACGAGTCCAGGATTCGAGGGGTGGAAATGGGAATGACCCCACTCGCCATTGCCCGTAATGATCCACTAGCAAAACGTCTGCCTCCTTTCCTTGTGACCTTAGGTTCTGCTGGTCTAGAGTCTTAGGCTGAAAGGGAGGAATGCTTCCACCAGGAAACACAGCAACGATTCCACTGAATTGGAATTAAGACTGACCCTCAACCACTTGAGGCTCCTCATGCCTCTGTATGAACAGGCAAAAAGGGGGTTTTACTATCCTAAGCAAACAATACGGACATTTCTAAAAAGCTTGTTTAGAAGGGCACATTTTCTAGCAGCCCTTCTTATAAGAAACAGAAAGAAGAAATAAGTGTATATGTGGGATGAGTCCCTCCCAAAGTTCCAAGATAAGTATTTGAGGAATGTGATGGTCTTTTTTATGTGTTAACTTGGTTAGGCTACATTCCCCAATTATTTACTCAAACACGAATCCAGATGTTGCTGTGAAGGTACCGTATTTTATAGAAGTGACTAAAGCCCGTAATCACTGACTTTGGGTAAGAGCGGTTATCCTAAATCATCAGATAATTCCAATAGGTGAAGGGTTTTTTGTTTTTGTTTTTCTTTTCAGATAGAGTTTCACTCTGTCACCCAGGCTGGAGTGCAGTGGCACAATCACAGCTCACTGCAGCCTCCACCTCTCGGGCCCAGGTGATCCCCTGCCTCGGGCTTCCTGGTGGCTGGGACTACTGGTGTGCGCCACCACGCCAGGCTAATTTTTTTTTTTTTTTTTCCAGATGGAGTTTCGCTCTGTTGCCCAGGCTGGAGTGCAGTGGTGTGATCTTGGCTCACTGCAAGCTTCGCCTCCTGGGTTCATGCCATTCTCCTGCCTCAGCCTCCCAAGTAGCTGGGACTACAGGCGTCCGCCACCACGCCCGGCTAATTTTTTCATTTTTTTAGTAGAGACGGGGTTTCACCTTGTTAGCCAGGTTGGTCTCGACCTCCTGACCTCATGATCCACCTGCCTTGGCCTCCCAAAGTGCTGGGATTACAGGCGTGAGCCACTGTGCCCGGCCTTTTTTTGCATTTTTTATAGAGATAGTGTTTCACCCTGTTGCCCAGGCTGGTCTTGAACTCCTGGGCTCAAGTGATCTGCTCACCTCCAAAGTGCTGGGATTACAGGCGTGAGCCGCCAGGTGAAAGATCTTAAGAGCAGGGCTGAGGTTTCCCTGAGGAAAAAGAAATTCCACCTGAGAACTTGCGTGTCCTTCCTGATGGCCTGCCCTGGGGCTTTCAGACTTACCTAGCCATCCCCCACCATTGCATAAACCAATTCCTTGCATGGAACCTCTTCATATATCAGCATACATATCCTACTTGCTCTGTTTCTGTAGTTGAACCCTGGCTGGTGCAAACATAAAAACCTTTCTCTTCAAAGCCTCTCCCATTTCCTACCTTCCCATCCACTGTAGGAACCCAAGAATTAGGCAGGAACATGTGAGCATAATTTCCCCGAGTTAATGGAAAAGCACATTGTGATAAAGACCTAGGGTTGAGAAGGCAGCGGGACCTCCGTTCTACAAAGTGAAAGATTAAAGCTGTGTTGACAAAAGGAATGCGAAGTACTTATGTAGCCCCTTTGAAAGTTAACTAATCCTTGAGGTGCAAGATGGGTCTAATTTTTTTGCTAACATATTTGGGGGAGAGCAAACTGCACTTTGAAATGGGAGTCCCTTTTATCCTGAATGTCCTTTATGTCCACTCTTGGGTCTCAGAGCTACCTCTTCTCTGTACCCAGTGACAGAAAGTGAGGACAGCAGAGAGAGATGCTGGAGGCTGCACAATTTATAGGGACAAGAGAGAACTAGGGCCAGGATATTTCTGATAAGAGTGTTGGTGACTCAGAAAAATGGAGTTGGGAGATGCAGGGACCCCACTAGGGCTACAGAAGAAAGGGGGAATATGAGAAGGGAGAAAGGCCAGCATTAGAAAAGGAAGGGACAGCCACATGGTTGTAGGGCAGCTCAGTGAGGTCCAGACTTTTGCTCAGGGCAAAAGGACAAAGTCTCAGACAAGGGACACAATGCCTCGCTTTCCACACTTCCAACTCTGTAGGGTTCACGGTCATCATTGGAGCTTGGAGTACATATCTGCCCACTCTTGTTCAGGTGCTGAAGTCTAAAATAGGAAAGGACTTTTCACAAGATGGCACTCAAGGCGAAGAAGGAAGCTCCTGCCCCTCCTCAAGCCAAAGCCAAAGTGAAGACTTTAAGGGCCAAGAAGGCAGTGCTGAAAGGTGTCCACAGGACAAAGCCTCCATCGCACCTGCCCATTCCCCAGAGACCAGTCATCCACATCTGGTGGCCCAAGACACTGCAACACCACAGGTAGCCCAAATATCCTTGGAAGAGTGCCCTCAGAAGAAACAAGTTTGACCGCTATGCCAGCCTCAAGTTCCCACTGACCATGAGGAGATTGCAGGACTAAGGTCTCTGGAGAATGAGCAGGTGCGTGGGAGGCTTTGTGGTTCTCATCCAAGAACAAAGAGTATAAAAGGGCCATTGGTGGCTGGGTACGGTGGCTCATGCCTGTAATCCCAGCACTTTGGGAGGCCGAGGCGGGGGCATCACCTGAGGTCAGGAGTTCAAGACCAGCCTGGCCAACATGGTGAAACCCCGTCTTTATTAAAAATACAAAATTAGCCGGGCATGGTGGTGCATACCTGTAGTCCCAGCTACTCAGGAGGCTGAGGCAGGAGAATTGCTTGAACCTGGGAGGCAGAGGTTGCAGTGAGCTAAGATCATGCCATAGCACTCCAGCCTGGCAACAGAGTGAGACTCCATCTCCAAAAAAAAAAGGGAGGGGGGCCATTGGCACTGCTGGAGAAGCAGCCATGAAGACAGAAGGCAACACACTTGTGTTCACTGTGGATGTTAAAGCCAACAAGCACCAGATGGAACAGGCTATGAAGGAGTTCCATGACATCTGTGTGGCCAAGGTCAACACTGAGTCAACCTGATGGAGAGAAGAAGGGAGGGAGCTCCATGACATCAATGTGGCCAAGGCCAACACTGAGTCGACCTGATGGAGACAAGAAGGGAGCGAGCTCCATGACACTGGTGTGGCCAAGGCCAACACTGAGTCGACCTGATGGAGAGAAGAAGGCATGTGTCCACTGGCTCCTGATGACCATGCTTTGGATGTTGCCAACAAAATTGGGATCATCTAATCTGAGTCCAGCTTGCTAATTCTAAAGGTATATAGGTATCTTTTCACCAGAAAAAAATACAAATAAAACAAAATAGAAAAGGGAAAACCGCCTTCTCCAACATCAGGGAATTAGAAACACCTTCTCTGAGGCTGCAAAGGGTGCAGGGAAGGGGACAAAAGAAAAGCGTCCTCTGCAAAGTGATCGGGAGAGCAGACAGTAAATGGAAGTTAGAAGGTTGCAGATTTCAGCTCTCCCAAGAAACACCTTTTTTTTTGAGATGGAGTCTCGTTCTGTCACCCAGGCTGGGGTGCAGTGGTGCAATCTCAGCTCACTGCAAGCTCCACCTCCCAGGTTCAAGTGATTCTCCTGCCTCAGCCTCCCGAGTAGCTGGGACTACAGACGCCCACCACCATGCCCGGCTAATTTTTTGTGTTTTTAGTAGAGACGGGGTTTGGTTTCGATCTCCTGATCTCGTGATCCACCCACCTCGGCCTCCCAAAGTGCTGGGATTATAGGCATGAGCCACTGTGCCCGGCCAAGAAACACCTTTTAAATGCTCTTTACAAATAAAGAGAAATGGGCTACCTCGGGAGGGAGGGGGTTTCTTGTCCCCGTAGGTGTTAGTTGACACAAGGTGACCACCTAGCAAGGGTGGCATGGGAAGGATTCAAGCAGTGACCTCTAAGGCCGTAGTCAACAATATACTTTTCTACTTATTGAAAGACTTAGATATGAAGATAACTTTAAGAATATTTGGCACTAGGACTATAAAATATGCTATTATAAGCTCAGAACTAAAACTCATCATAGGGAGACAGAGCTGGACAAGTTTTGTTTTCGTTTTTGTTTTTTTTTAAGAACGAGGTCTCACTATATTGCACAGGCAGGTCTTGAACTCCTGGGCTCAAGCTATCCTCCCGCCTCTGCCTCCCTAAGAGCTGTGATTACAGGCATGAGCCACCGCACCCGGCCGGGACAGGATCTTTAAAATAATCTTGTCTAATGTCCCTCTTACCCTCCCCTCCAATTTTATGTGAGAAAATACCCAGAAAAATCTTTAAAATAATCTTGTCTAATGTCCCTCTTACCCTCCCCTCCAATTTTAAGTGAGAAAATACCCAGAAAGAAATGACTAACTCCAGATGACACAGCTAAAAAGTAGATGTGGGCTAGAACCTGGAACTTGCAGCCATGCTCCATCCATTTCTTAACGTCTTCTTTTCAGGTCTCTTTATCAAAGCTGCCCAGCAATATCTGGAAACTTACCAGGAAAAAAATAATGGAAACAATTAAACCTTGACAAATGACAGCTTCTTCAGATATGGTTTAAACACAAAGAACTATAAGGAACTCAACTGCTCAAACTCCTTGATAACATCAAGGAGAAGGAGTCATTTCACATAAATCTCAGAGATGATGTCATCGAAACATACAAGTAGCAAGTGGAAGTTACAACTCATCCTGAAGGAAATGATTCTTATAAATAGTTTTGATCTGGAGATACCATTTGGCGTCTTAGAATCGTAGACTCTTGAAATAGGAAGGCCTACCGCAGAGGCTATCGGATCCAGGGCGTGCTGGCCGCACAATGTCAGCAAGGTCAATGCCACTCTCCACTTGGCTTCTATAGGACTTTGTCCTGGCCACTACTCCAGTATTTTGCACATTAGAGCACGCCAAATTGAATGGAAGTTTTTTCTTCCAAAATTAAAAAAAAAAAAAAGTTTTTTTCTGATGATAAGAGAAACATGCTTATTGTGAAACTTCAAATAGTACAGAGAAGTATAAAGAAGACTTACCAGAAATCTCACTGCCCAGAGATAACCACTGCGAGCGTTTTGATGACTGCCATTCCGTTTTCTCCAGGCACACGCTTGCACTCACGCATCCATGTTTTGGTAAAGTTGGGACCAGAGTACAAAGGCAGTTTGTCATATTCTTCTTTACACTAAACTATTTATTTATTTATTTATTTATTTTTGAGACAGAGTTTCGCTCTTATTGTGCAGGCTGGAGTGCAGTGGCATGATCTCGGCTCACCGCAACCTCCACCTCCTGGGTTCAAGCGATTCTCCTGCCTCAGCCTCTGGAGTAGCTGGGATTACAGGCGTGTGCCACCACGCCCGGCTAATTTTTGTATTTTTAGTAGAGATGGGGTTTCACCATGTTGGCCAGGCTAGTCTCGAGCTCCTGACCTCAAATGATCCATCTGCCTTGGCCTCCCAAAGGGCTGGGATTACAAGCATAAGCCACTGTGCCTGGCCCTACACTAAATCATTTATATAGACCCGCAATTTCATTTTAATGGCTGCATAGTAGACATTGTATGAAGAGATCTTCATATAGTTAACCACACTCTGATTGATTGATCGATTAGGTGTTCTCAGTTTTTTACTGACTTGGGGGGTTAGTTCTTGCTTTAGGGAAAGAGGTCATCTTGGCCACCCTTGGGAATGTGAATTAACTTTGGAAACTAAAAGCACTTGGCTTCCTCCAAAGTAGTAAGTGTTTGCGGGTGATTGCGGGGCTAAGGTCTCTGGAGAATGGGCAGGTGGGTGGGAGGCTTTGTGGTTCTCCTCCAGGATAAAAGAGTATAAAGGGGCCATTGGTGCTGCTGGAGAAGCTGCCATGCTCCAGGGGAAGACCTCAAGGATATGTCAGTGCCTGGAGCCTGGCCTGACCCTGGCTGACTTCCGGGTCGGCTTGCGACCCTGCCCCGGCTAACCTACCTCTGGAAAGAGCCAGAATTGAAGACTGGACCAGCCCCTGGTCCAAGGTCCAGCTTGCCCAGGCCAGTTGCTGCTCTGCCACCAGAACTCCACCTGTGGCTCCAGGAAGAGACATGGCTGCCTGATACTCACTAGTGAAGGCCAAAGCTTTACCCACTTCGGGGCTTCGGTAGATCACCAAGGCAACAGCTACTCTGTCACCAACGCTTCCCCTTACACGTACAGTGAGAGACCACACCATCAATTAATCCCCACTGGTGCTATGGAAGGTGGAGACTGAGGGGCTCTGGCACCCAAACTCTGAGGACATCCTGGGATATAAAAGTGCCACCACCAATACCTCCAGCTGAGGGGAGGTGACAATACCACAGTGAATACCTTTTTGACATACGTCTTTACATATGTATCCAATTATCTCCTCCATATAAACTCCTTTAAGTGGCATTACTACATCTGTGGGAAAATGTGGAACAAATCTTGCAGCAATGCTGGCAGGTGCCTAGGAAGGACCAGCTGGCCCACTGCTGAGAACCTTCACGGGGCAGCAACTTGTGACAGACGTAGCCACTGTTCAGAGTCTGGCCTTGTAGGTTCAGCACCCCATAGTCAATGGGACTCCCAAAGCAGACTCACTCAGAGGAGACTGGAGGGGACAGAGCAGAATGTCCAGCGATGAGTTTATAATGAAATGTATAAATGCTGGGAGAAGCAGGCGTTTGAGTCAGCCTGACCAGCCTGCTCTCTCTCTTGCTGTGGAAATCAGCATGGGAAGCCAAAATCACAATCAGAAGGCTAATGGTAAGCCTAGAATCCAGGAAGGGGAGTTAGTTTGGTGATCTGAATGATGGCTGGACGCATCATCCATCCCACCACTAGGGTAATATACACCCTTCAGGTGACAGTGGGGGCAAAGGAAAGTCAGGTGAGTCGTAAGTCAGAAACTGCTCTGTGGCTAAAGTGAACCCCTAGCCATTCTCCTGCAGAGGCCTTCTTCTATCTGGCAATACTCTGTGCACCTGGGGACTCATAGCTTTTCTTGCAGATAGAGAGGGTAAAAAATCACACCATAGGCCGGGCGCGGTGGCTCACACCTGTAATCCCAGCACTTTGGGAGGCCGAGGTGGGTGGATCACGAGGTCAATAGATCGAGACCATCCTGGCCAACATGGTGAAACCCCATCTCTACTAAAAATACAAAAAAAAAAAAAAAAAAAAGCGGGTGTGGTGGCAGGCACCTGTAGTCCCAGCTACTTGGGAGGCTGAGGTAGGAGAATCACTTCTTTAACCCTGGAGGCGGAGGTTGCAGTGAGCCAAGATTGTGCCACTGCACTCCAGCCTGGGCAACAGAGCAAGACTCCATCTCAAAAAGAAAAAAAAAAATCACACCTTAGGGCCCTATTTTTAAAAAGAGCCCATCCATATCTTTTTTTTTTTTTTTTTTGAGACAGAGTCTCACTCTGTTGCCCAGGCTGGAATGCAGTGGCACAATCTCGGCTCACACTGCAACCTCCACCTCCCAGGTTCAAACGATTCTCCTGCCTCAGCCTCCTGAGTAGCTGGGATTACAGGCACCCGCCACCATGCCTGGCAAAATTTTTGTATTTTTAGTAGATATAGGGTTTCACCATATTAGCCAGGATGGTCTCGATCTCCTGACCTGGTGATCCACCTACCTCGGCCTCCCAAAGTGCTGGGATTACAGGCGTGAGCCACTGCGCCTGGCCCATATCTACTTTTCTTATTCATTTGTTCATTTATTCACTGGACAAATGATGGTTGAGTTCTGTATAGGTCCTGGGGAGACAGCAGGGAGTAAAGTAGATACAATTCCTGCTGTCATGGAGTTCATATTCCGGTGGGAGAGAAAGACGATTAATGAATATGCAATGATTGTATATTTATTTGAGCACACCATTAATTAAATAGGACAATTTCTAACTATAAAAATCTATATGTGGCCGGGCATGGTGGCTCACCCCTGTAATTCCAGCACTTTGAGAGGCTGAGGCGGGTGGATCATGAGGTCAGGAGTTTGAGACCAGCCTGGCCAACATGGTGAAACCCCGTCACTACTAAAAATACAAAAATTAGCTGGGCATGGTGGTGGTGTGCTCCTGTAATCCCAGCTACTTGGGAGGCTGAGGCAGGAGAATCACTTAAACCCGGGGGGGGCAGAGGTTGCAGTGAGTCGAGATCACGCCACTGCACTCCGGCCTGGGCAAGAATGAGACTCTGTCAAAAAAAAAAAAAAAAAAAAAGTCAGGAGCAAGTCAAGAGAAACATGGATAAAATCCTGGGCTAATGTCACCGAAAACCTCCTGGAGTACCATAGGTCTCAGCTGCGTGATTTCCCTCCTGCATCTCACCATGTACTGAGATTTGCTGGAAGCGCCCGGGATGTTTAGGTGTGGTGCCCCCTGAAATGTTTCTTCCTTCAGGAGGGTGGGAAAGAACATAAATTTCATTGTCTTCTCAGTCGAAAAAGAAAAAAAAAATCCCCTATGGCCTGATGCAATTAAAAAAAAAAATCCATGTGATGTACCACCCCAGCATCTCAGAGATTAGACGCAGAAACCCAGGTCATGTCCCAGAAGGGAAGAGTGAGGGAGGAACAACTGTTTTCAGGGATTGATAGGGTGAATGACTGGAAGTTTCTACAATGGGAAAAAAAAAAAAAAAGGCTGGGTTATCATTCCTGTCATTGCTATTATTGTTGTTATTATCAAAAACATGTAAATAGTCCTCTTAAATTATTGTCCCTCTTAAACAATAAAGGTGATAACAGAGACTTCTTTGGGCATTTGCAAACCCACAGAGAATATTGTTCTATACTGTTATTCACCAGCAGCTTTGCTTTAAGGGACCCAGCAATGACTGTGAGATCCAGACAATTCCAGGGGAAGGTCTAGGTGTGTTGTTTGAGTGACTGAAGAGGGTCAGAGGGCCCTTTAAAGAAACGGGTAGGGGGAGGGGTGAGAGATAGCATTAGGAGATATACCTAATGTAAATGACGAGTTAATGGGGGCAGCACACCAACACAGCACATGTATACACATGTAACACACCTGCGCATGATGCACATGGACCCTAGAACTTAAAGTATAATAAAAAATATATATATATATATAAACAGTCAAAACAAACAATAATAAAGTTCATACTTACACAGGCAAGAAAAAAAAAAGAAACGGTTCTGGCAGAGTGGAAAAGGCACTTTCAAGGGGAGAAGGGGCCATTTGAGCAGTTCGGGTGGTACACAGTGAGGAAAGATGTTGAGGGAAGAGAGGAGAGGGCAGAGGAGAGGCACGGTGGCATTAGACACCTATGACAGGGCAGGATGGGAGGAGGGGTGAGAAAGATGGAGCTGCAAGATGTCTCTGAAAAGAAGACCTGAGTGATGGGTGGGAAATGGGGGTCACCTGGACAGTGACACAACATCTGTGTTAACCAGGGTTGTTGGCACCGGCTGTAGCCTGCCCTTCCCACTCCCGATCGCGGTTCTGGACACAACAAAAACTTATTTATTTCTCTTTCATTTCAAGGTCGGATGTGGATGGAGCTGGTGGGGGCGGCACTCTGACACAGCTGTCTTCCAAACTGGGCATCCTGGCTGTGCTCATGTGTGTCTTCACCATCTTGGAATCCTTTGCTTCCAGCCAGGTGGACAGAAGAGAAAGCAAAGCTTTTCCTTCGCCACCACAAACCGGAAGTGAGCCGTAACTTCTGTTTGCTTCTGTTGGTAAAAATTCATCACACGGCCATTGCTAGGGAGCACAGGAGGGGCCCTGCAGCCCAGGCCTTGTGTGGCCATTCGGGAAGCTGACCCGTCAGGAGGGAGCTGGTCACTGTAGGAGTCAGGAGGTGTTAGTCTCTGTGAGTAGAAAGGAGCTCCCTTGGGTGCCTCCTCACTCCAAATCACACCATGCTGTTTTGTCTGGAGAGTCCCTGGCTAGGCTTAGGGTTTGGGGGACACCAGGGACAACTGAGGCTCTGGCAGTCCCCCCTTGTAGACGGCAAAACCCTGTACTGCAGGTGGCTTGTTGTTTATTGGGGTCAGTGTGCCCTTTAATACTCCTTCCAGCATGAAGATTTGAGGACGAATGTTCAGGGGCTCTGGATTCTTACCCTGTCTCTCCCACTACCTTACCGTCTGACCCCACGGGAGTCTCCTCTTCCTGGGCCTCGGCTTCCTGAGCTACAAAGGGAATGGGCTGGCCTGCGTGACCTTTAATGCTTTTCCAGGCACGAGAGTCTATGTCCCCTTAGGGACAAGCTTGAACCACCTCATTTCTGCATCTCCTGAGCTCTTGGAAAGGAGTGAGGCCTGGAAGACTTTCTGGGGTTACTGCTGTGAGCTTCAGCCCTACCTGATCCTACCTAAAATTGCATCATCAAAATCAGAGACTTCTTAAGCTCATCAGCTGCTTGCAGCCACTCAAAAAGTGCATGATCTGAATGGGTAGAGGGAGAGACCCAGTGGCCTGTGCCAGGGCTCCGATTTCAAGGCAGCACCTGTTCTGCCTCTGTGAGATCCAGCTGTGAGCGAGGCCTGAACATCCATAGATGTGAGACCAAGTTACATCCATCAGGGTACCAGCAGGCAACAGATGCACACCCGGAAGTGTTTGCGGAGGGGGAAAAAAGCTTGAAGCAGAGACTGTTCACAAATGTGTAGCCAGAGGCAAGGAACCAACAAAGAATGGTGAGGTGCCCAGGGCCGGGGACCAGGCCTGAAGGGGCAAAGGAGGAAATGGTGTGCACAGAGTCATGGGAGACGGACCTTCCCACAGAAGCCAGAGCCATAGAAGAATGTAACAGCAGGAAAGCAGGGTTGAGCCAGCGTGGATGGGGGTGGGATGGAGCAGGGAATAAATGTGTCAACCTCCAATCTCTTGCCAGCGCCTCCCATTGGACAAACCCAACAGGAAGCCAAGGGAACAGGGACTCTGGTGATGCAGTTATAGAAAACACAGAGGGCAGGAGAGGCAGTGGACAGGGGAGGCACATGGAAAATAACCAGCTCGGGAGTCTGGTTATCCCATGACAGGGGGAGTCTGAATGGCCTGGACCCTGTGGTATACTGGCAGTGAAATTCCCAGCCAGGTTGATGATGACAGCAGTGATAACGAAGAAGGTGACCCTATCTTAGATTTATATAACTGTTTTGTCCTCCAACAATATCGGGTTACCCAGCGCATCTTTCAGGACATCTGAAGGAGCCTGGTGGAATTCTCTGATCTTGCCTCTGAGATTTCTTTTAGACACAAATTTAGACCCTGCTCTGACTTTTTCCCGCGTGGTAACACGAGCTGCTCCGTCAGTCCTGAGAGAGTTGGAAGAGTGGGATAAATTTAGACCAGAGTTATTGTGCCTCAGCCAATATTTTAAATACTTGATTTTTAACATGACCCTGACCTCCGTGCCCTGCATAGCCACATATTCCCCGTCCTCTATTTGACCAGCCTCTAGGTCTCTCACCCCCACACTCATGTGTACCTCCCCGCCTCCGCCAGCTATGAATAGTTGGTGTGGACAAAGAGACCGGGTGTTGGGCTGCCATCAGCTCCCACTCCATCAGATACCATCACTGTCAAAACAAAGTCAGCTATGTGGAAACCCTCGCCATGCCTCCTGCCTCCTTTTGGAATGCAGTGTTCTGACTGCAAGTACAGAGCGGCAATTTATAAGCATGAGTTGGTGCAGAAAACAAGTCACAAAACCAAGAAAATGAATATGATATAGAATGGCATGAAATTCAGGACTGTCGACAGAGATAGAATGGAGCCAGGAGAAGATGATGCTTCAAGATTAACATACATGAGAGACGAGGGCCAAGAAACCAGGCCTTGGATATTTTTTGATTTCTCTGCATACTTGAGTTCACTGTAGTTATTACTGTTAATAGATCATTTTACTCTAGCACTTTTCAAATGTTTTTGTGCATTAGCCATGCATCTTAGTACTTAAAAAAGGTACAGAATTTTTTTCTTTCTTTTTTTTTTCTTTTTGAGATGGAGTCTCACTCTGTCGCCCAGGCTGGAATACAATGGTGCAATATATCGGCTCACTGCAACCTCCACCTCCTGGGTTCAAGCAATTCTCCCGCCTCAGCCTCCCCAGTAGCTGGGATTACAGGCACCCACCATCATGCCCAGCTAATTTTTGTATTTTTGTAGAGACGGAGTTTCACCATATTGGTCAGGCTGGTCTCGAACTCCTGACCTCAGGTGATCCGCCCACCTTGGCCTCCCAAAGTTCTGTGATCATAGGTGTGAGCCACTGCACCCAGCCAATATATTTTTTTTCACTCTGTTATATACTGTGCTCTTTTCTTTTTTTTTTTTTCTTTCTTTTCTTTTTTTTTTGAGATGGAGTTTTGCTCTTGTCACCCAGGCTGCAGTGCAGTGGGGCAATCTCTGCTCACCTCAACCTCCACCTCCCAGGTTCAAGACATTCTCCTGCTTCAGCCTCCCAAGTAGCTGGGATTATAGGTGTCTGCTACCATGCCAGGATAATCCTTTTTTTTTTTTTTGTATTTTTAGTAGAGATGGGGTTTCACCATGTTGGTCAGGCTGGTATCAAACTCCGGACCTCCGGAGATCTGCCCGCCTCAGCCTCCCAAAGTGCTGGGATTACAGGCATGAGCCACTGCGCCCGGCCTTAGTGTTCTGTTTCCCAACTTTGGGTCACAACCCATTAATAGGACATGAAATTAATTTAATTGAGTGTGGTCAGCATTTTTCAAAAAATGAAATAGATGGAATATAAGCATCAGAGTATATTATAGAGAGAAAGCTAAGTGTTGTATGATACACCTGAACACGCATGCTGGGCGTCTACTTAAATGCATTCTTCACCCAGGCCTCGGTGTAGCAGAGCTGGCCAGGTGTCAAGGCACTCAGGCACTTGTTCCAGCACCGTTATTAATCTAAGTGGCCTCATCTGGACAGTTGTCCTCTCTGGTCTTGGTATCTTTATCTATAAAGTAACACATTTGCACTGAACGAACCCTAAGGGCTTTTCTTCTTTTCTTTTCTTTTTTGAGACAGAGTCTCGCTCTGTTGCCCAGGCTGGAGTGCAGTGGTGTGATCTTGGCTCACTGCAACCTCTGCCTCCCAGGTTCAAGTGATTCTCTTGCCTCAGCCTCCAGAGTAGCTGGGACCACAGGCACGCGCCACCATGCCCACCTAATTTTTGTGTTTTTAGTAGAGATGGGGTTTCACCGTATTTGTCAGGCAGGTCTTGAACTCCTGACCTCAGGTGATCCACCCACCTCGGCCTCCCAAAGTGCTGGGATTACAGGTGTGAGCCACCGTGCCTGGGCCCTTAAGGGCTTTTTAATCCCCCACTTAACACATATTTATTGAGCATCTGCTAGATACCAAGCACTGGGGGTTTAGCAGCAGGCAAAATGAAGATCTTGCCCTCCCTGACTTTATATTCTAGTAGAGGGATGACAGGCAATAAACAAACTAATGAGTAGATAATATGCTGAGTCATGCTAAGTGCAATGGAGAAAAATATGGCAGAATAAGGGGGCAAGAGTGCAATGGAGGAGGGCATTGCCATTTTAGGTAGTTTGAGGTGGCATTTCCACAGAGGTGTGAAGAAAGTGAAGGGATCAAGCTACACAGATATCTGTGGGAAGAGTGAGCTCGCTGAAGGCTGGAGAGCGCTTACCTTGTTCAAGGATCAGGAAAGGGCCAGAGTGGCCACAGCAGAGTGGGCAAGGGACAGTGGGTGGGAGAGCAACTCAGAGGGAGGGGGCCGGGGCCAGGGCCAGGGCCAGGGAAAAAGAACCTGTGCAGGTTTTGAGTGGCAGAGAGAATCCATCGGACTGTATGGAGGCCAGCTAGGAGGCTGCTAGAATACTCCAGAAGTGAGATTATGATGTCTTGCTCTAGGATGGTAAACAGAAAGGAGATGAGAGGGATTCTGAATATATTTTGGTGGTAGGGCAAGTGGGGTTTGCTGATGACATCTACGAAGTGAAGGACCAAGAGGAATATAGGATGACTTCAAGGTTCAAAGCCTAAGCAGCTGGAATGAGTTTCAGTTTATGAAGATAACGAAGACTCTGGGAGGAGAGGCATTGGGGTGTGTGTGCGTAAAGTATGAGGTCAGAGATGCTGATTTTTTACTTTTATGTTTTTGAGATGGAGTCTCGTTCTGTCGCCCTGGATGGAGTGCTGTGGCACAATCTCGGCTCACTGCAACCTCCGCCTGCTGGGTTCAAGCGATTCTCCTGCCTCAGCCTCCTGAGTTGCTGGGATTGCAGGCACCTGCCACCACGCCCAGCTAATTTTGTACTTTTAGAAGAGACGGGGTTTCACCATGTTGGCCAGGCTCATCTGGAACTGCTAGCCTCAAGTGATCCTCCCGCCCCAGCCTCCAAAAGTGCTGGGATTACAGGCATGAGCCACTGTGCCGTTGTGGATGCTTATTGAACATCCACATGGCCATGTTGATGGTCCTTGGAAATCTGAATCTGAAGGGGCATTTATGAGTATAAGGATACAGAAGGCCACTGCACTGGACCAGATAACAGAGGGAGTGGTAGAGATGAGAAGAGGCTCCAGGACTGAGGTCTAGGCCCCTCCAACATACAGAAGCCTGGAAAATGAGAAGGAAACAGCAAACATTATTTGACTCTGCGACTCTTTTCAGAATAAGTTGCTAAACAGAGGAAAATCAGAAAAATATGGTTTTAAACAAAAAAAGAAAATAAATAAAAGAAAAAAATCGGGCCGGACGCAGTGGCTCACACCTGTAATCCCAGCACTTTGGGAGGCCGAGGCGGGCAGATCAGGAGGTCAGGAGATTGGGACCATCCTGGCCAACATGGTGAAACCCCGTCTCTACTAAAAATACAAAAATTAGCTGGATGTGGTGGCACGTGCCTGTAGTCCCAGCTACTCAGGAGGCTGAGGCAGGAGAATCACTTGGATCCAGGAGGCAGAGACTGCAGTGAGCTGAGATCGTGCCACTGTACTCCAGCCTGGTGACAAAGCGAGACTCCATCTCAAAAATAAATAAATAAATAAAATAAAAATACTTTAAAAAAAGAAAAAAAGAGAAAAATATGGTTTTTAGTTTGAAATAATTAGCATAGCTTACCTACCAATCATTGTTAAATGTATCATTCTTGATAACAACTGCAATAGCATCTTGTACAAAGCTTTGTAGAAAATTGCTGGTGAATTAAATGGAAATGTGTATTGATTGTCTTAGGGTTTCTTTCAGTTCTTGGTGGTGTTAAAAAAAAATGGGGGAAATTAGAGCTTTATTTGCTTTCAGCAACTTATTCAGACTGGAGGAAACTGATCCCCAGGGCTTCCCCAGCAGCCCCCATAGTCTGAAGGGAGGCTTCAGACTGGATTTCCCAACTCTGCTCCAGCCACGGCAACCTTCATTTCAGGGTATAATTGCAGTGCCCAGTCCTGGGCTCCCTGAGGAATTTCTCCTTCCTTGCTGTGAAGGCAAGGAAGATTAGCCTGATTTTATGGCTATCTAGTGCTTCTCAGCCTTTAAGACTAACTCTCCAACAAGGAGCAGACAGATTTTCAGGTTTAAGAGAATTGAATGCAAGCTTTGGCTTATTAAAACTTGTCCTTTTGAAAAAGGATAGCAAACTACAATGTTCAGCAAATTGTGTAGTGTTTCAGGGTGTGTCTTTCTGTTAGTGCTGGATTTCAGGGGCAGTTTATGCCAAGCATTTGGATGCAGCAACAGTCTTCTTGGGAGGTGGTGGTGGCCACGGTGAGATTAGAGGAGAGAGCAGCAGGCTGCTATATTAGGAGCAGCCACAAAAGGAACTAGCAATTTTTTTTTTTTTTGAGATGGAGTCTCTCGCTCTGTCGCCCAGGCTGGAGTGCAGTGGCGTGATCTTGGCTCACTGCAACCTTTGCCTCCTGGGTTCAAGCGATTCTCCTGCCTCAGCCTCCCGAGTAGCTGGGACTACAGGCATTCATCACCACGCCCAGCTAATTTTTATATTTTTAGTAGAGACGGGGTTTCACCTTGTTGGCCAGGATAGTCTCGATCTCTTGACCTCACAATCCGCTCACCTTGGCCTCCCAAAGTGCTGGGATTACAGTCATGAGCCACCATGTCTGACCAGAACTAGCAATTTTTACACCCCAGAAAAGCTTCCTAAACTGCCCCACCCCCAATTCTCTGTCTATCATCGGGCCTGCTTCATCTCCCTAGCAACAGATTCGCTGATTAGATTGTAACTTTTCTGGGCACGAAAGCCAGGACCCTGTGCATTTCAGTAACTGTACATCGGGCCTTCGACCTCCCTGTCTTCACTACCCTTGCCTTTTAAAGCACCAAACTCCTGAAATGATTAGAACTAGACTGTGAGACCGGTTGAATAGATTTGGAAACACCACTCAGTGTGGGTTTAGATATTGCCTGAATCAAAAGTAAAGACTTGGCCGGACACAGTGGCTCACGCCTGTAATCCCAGCACTTTGGGAGGCTGAGGCCAGAGATCACCTGAGGTCAGGAGTTTGAGACCAGCCTGGCCAACATAGTGAAACCCTGTCTCTACTAAAAATACAAAAATTACCCAGGTGTGGTGGTGGGTGCCTGTAATCCCAGTTACTCGGGAGGCTGAGGCAGGAGAATCGCTTGAACCCGGGAGGCGGAGGTTGCAGTGAGGTGAGATCACACCACTGCACTCCAGCCTGGGCAACAGAGCAAGACTCTGTCTAAAAAAAAAAAAAAAAAAAAAAAAAAAGTGAAGACCTGTTGAACGTTCTTTTTTTTTTAATTTAATTTTTTTTTAAATAATGGAGATGGGGTCTTACCATGTTGCCCAGGCTGGCCTGGAACTCCTGGGCTCAGGCAATCCTCGTGTCTCACCCTCCCAAAGTGCTAGGATTACAGGCATGAGCAACCGTCCCTGGCCTGCACATTCTTCAGGCCTCTGAGAGTATGCTCATCTTCCCCCAGCTCTGCTCTCCTAATCACCAGTGGAAAAGAGGGGTGGGGAAGAGAACAACACTGGCACCAAGCTACAGCCTAATAGACAGTCTGTTTTTGTTCCTGGCTGGACTGCCGTGCTTGGACTATGTATTATTTTTAAAAGGCCTTCTCTAGTTTCCTGTTGCTTATAGTACAGGGACTAGCCTTGTTGGCCTCTCATTCAAAGCTTCACGCCATTTACTCTTTCCATGGTTGTAAACCATATCCTCTTAAACATCCCCTGCACATAAACACAGCAGTATACACACGCACACATACACATACACACACACATACACATTCTTTTCACTGTGACCACAAGGTCTTTGCCCCCAAAGTCTTCCCACATCTCTAGGCCTTTCTCCAAGTCTTTCGCTTGTCCCTTAGCTCTCAAATCCACCTTCTGAAACCCTAATTTACGCTGTTCTCTGGGCTGTCAGAACCCTTTATAATATAGCTTGGCACAGTCTGCGTGGCACTCAAGAGAGCTGTGTAAGCTCCTGCCTCCCTCCTCCCTCCCCAGTGCCGATGCACACAGGAGACTGAGTTCTCTGAGTGCAAAATAACTCTGTGACAGTCACATGGCAGGGGCTCAGGGACCTCCAGAGAATCAAATTAAACAAGACTTTGCTGTTTCAAAATGATACCAGGCTAGCAGTTCCCATTGCAGTTTCTCTACATTTCCTGTATGAGGACTCTGAAAGAGATGAAAATTCACACCTTCAAAAACAAAGAACTGGCATGCGGCCCAGGACTTAGACAAATCAAATGCTTTTCAGCTGTGGTTCCGAGAAGGTAGGAGACCTGTTACTTGACCAAGGCGCCCACCTGAGCAAAGGTTCAGAAAGGTGCTCCCAGCAGTTAATTCTCTTGCTAGAAATTTATTCTAAGAAATAACCAAGTATGCTGAGAAAGATTTAACCATGGCCGGGCTCGGTGGCTCATGCCTGTAACCCCAGCATTTTGAGAGGCCGAGGCAGGGGGATCACTTGAGGTCAGGAGTTCGAGACCACCCTGATCAACATGGTGAAACCCCGTCTCTACTAAAAATACAAAAATTAGCCGGGCGTGGTGGCAGGCGCTTGTAATCCCAGCTGCTCAGGGGGCTGAGGTATGAGAATCGCTTGAACCTGGGAGGCGGAGGTTATAGTGAGCCAAGATTGCACCACTGCACTCCAGCCTGGGTGACAGACTGAGACTCTGTCTTGAAAAAAAAAAAGTATATATATATATATATATATATATATATATGCAAAAAACAGAGAGGCAACAGAGATGTAGATAAGAGCCTAAGTTAATCAGAGAATTTACATTGGATTTCATCTACCAGGTACTTGCTGAGTGTTCCTGGAGAAAGTTCCTTAATTTTTCCCTGCTGTAAAATGTGCTTTAAAACAGTGGCTAAGGGCCGGGCATGGTGGCTCATGCCTGTGATCCCAGCACTTTGGGAGGCCAAGGCTGGAGGATAGCTTGAGCCCAGGAGTTTGAGACCAGCCTGGGCAACATAGCAAGACCCTGTCTATATTAAAACACATGCATATACACACACACACACACACACACACACACACAACAAAACAAAACAAAACAAAAAACAGTGGCTAAGGCAATACAATGGAGAAAAAAATAGTCTTTTCAACAAATAGTGCTACAACTGGAAATTTACATGCCCCCCCAAAACGAATCTAGACACAGACCTTCACAAAATTAACTTAAAATGGATCACAGACCTAAATGTAAAACACTAAACTATAACACTCCCGGAAGATAACTTAGGAGAAAATCTAGGTGACCCTGGGCATGGCAATGACTTTTTAGATATACTCAGGGTATGGTCCTGGAAAGAAAAAAATTGATAAGCTGGACTTCATTGAAATTTAAAGCTTCTACTCTGTGAAAGACAAGGTCAAGAGAATAAAAAGACAATCAACAGAAAATATTTGCAAGAGTCACATCCGATAAAGGACTGCTATCCACAATAAATAAAGAACTCCTAAAACTCAACAGTGAGAAAAGAAACTACCCAATTTAAAATTGGGCAAAAAGTCATGAACAGACACCTCACCAAAGATGATATAAAGATGGCAAATAAGCATACAAAAAGATGTTCAATATGATATGCACTAGAGATTATAAATAAAAATGACAATGTCATACTACTACACACCTATTAGAAGGGCCAAAATTCAAAACACTGGCAACACCAAATGCTGGCAAGGATGAGGAACAACAGGAACTCGCGTTCATTGCTGGTGGGAATGCAAAATGGAACAGCCACTTTGGAAGACGGTTTGGCAGTTTCTTTTTTTCTTTTTTTTTTGAGATGGAGTTTCGCTCCTGTTGCCCAGGCTGGAGTGCAATGGTGTGATCTAGACTCCCTGCAACCTCTGCCTCCTGGGTTCAAGCAATTCTCCTGTCTCAGCCTCCCGAGTAGCTGGGATTACAGGCACCCACCACTATACCTGGCTAATTTTTTGTATTTTTAGTAGAGACAGGGTTTCATCATGTTGGCCAGACTGGTCTCGAACTCCTGACCTCAAGTGATCTGCCCGCCTCTGCCTCCCAAAGTGCTGGGATTACAGGCGTGAACAACCATGTCAGCCATGGCAGTTTCTTACAAAACTAAATGTACTCTTACCATATGTATTAGTCAGCTCACGCCCCCATAACAAAATACTGTTTCTGGCTTAAACAACAAAAATTCATTAATTTGTTTTTGTATCTTTTTTTGCTTGCTTGTTTATTTGACAGAAATGTCAAGAAATTATTTTTTTCACAGTTATAAAGGCTAGAGGTTTAAGATCAAGAATCTGGGCAATATGGTTTCTGCGGGCTCTCCTCCTGGCTCCGGATGGCCACCTTCTAGCTGTGCCCTCACATGGTCTCTCCTGGGGCCTGGGTATGGGGAGGGAGAGGATTGGGAGGGAGAGAGAGAGAAAGCACTCTCCAGTGTGTCATAAGAACACTAATCCTACCAGGTCAGGGCCCCACCATCAGAACTTCCTTTAACCTTGATTCATTCCTGTGATACAATAAGAAATATGTTATTTAGCCTCTGCCCTTGGTTCCTGACACAGAGCTCCTAAATCCCTTGGGATTTCCTGGGTGGTAGGAGCATCTTTTGTTCTAATGAGGTGAATCCTGGTGGTCTCCGGAACAGCCTCAGGATGGGGGCTCATCTCCAGAAAGACCAGGCCATGATTGGAAGCTTGAACTTTCAGTCCCATCCCCCATCCTCTGAGGAGTGGGGAGGGGCTGGAGACTGAGTTCATAAATTATTATGCATAGGTGATGAAGTCTCCACAAAAAAATCTCTAAACTACAGGGTTCAGAGAGCTTCAGAGTTGTTGAGTCAGTCCACGTGGTGGGAGGGTGGCATACTCCAGCTCCATGGGGACAGAAGCTCCTGCACTCAGGACCCTCAGCACCTCGCTCTACGTACCTCTTCATTGGGCTGTTCCTCTGAATCTGCTGTGGCCTGACTGCGTTTCCCCAAAATTCATATGTTGAAATTCTAACACCCAAGATGATGGTATTAGGAGGTAGGGCCTTTGGGAGGTGATGAGGTCATCAAGGTGGAGCCCTCAGGAAAGGGATTAGTGTCTTTATTAAAGAGAGCCTGGCCAGGCACAGTGGCTCACGCCTGGAATCCCAGCACTTTGAGAGGCCGAGGCGGGTGGATCACTTGAGTTCAGGAGTTCAAGACCAGCATGGCCAACATGGTGAAACCCCATCTCTACAAAAAATACAAAAATTAGCTGGGTGTGGTGGCAGGCGCCTGTAATCCCAGATACTCCGGAGGCTGAGGCAGGAGAATCACTTGAACCTGGGAGGCAGAGGTTGCGGTGAGCTGAGATCGTGGCCCACTGCATTCCAGCCTGGGCAACAGAGCAAGACTGTTTCTCAAAAAAAAAAAAGAAAGAAAAGAAAAAGAGAGACCCTGGAGAGCTCTTTTGTCCCTGTGTCACCATGTAAGGACACAGTAAAAGAAGGGCCATCTATAAGGAAGCGGATCCTCACTAGACACTGACTCTGCTGGCACCCTTATCTTGGACTTCCCAGCCTCCGGGACTGTAAGAAATCAATTTTTTTTTTGTTTATTAGCCACACAGTTTATGCAGAGCAGCCCAAACAGACTGTCAGTATCTTTTTTTTTATAGAGAGAGAGACAGGGTCTCACTATGTTGCCCAGGCTGGTCTCGAACTCCTGGGCTCAAGCAATCCTCCCACCTTGGCCTCCCAAAGTGCTGGGATTATAGGCATGAACCACCACTCCCAGTCTGTCAGTATCCTCTTTTATGTCCTTTATAGTAAACTGGCCAATGTGAAGCAAAGTGTTTCCCTGAGTTCTATCAGCCATTCTAGCAAACTATTGAACCTGCGGTGTAGCGTGTGGGAACCTTCAACTTTGTAGCCAAGTTAGGCAGAAGTATGGGACCCTGGTGTCTTTGTCCATTTGTGTTGCTATAAACGAATACCTGAGGCTGGTGATTTATAAAGAAAAGAGACTCATTTTTCCCTTGGTTCTGCAGGCTGTACAAGAAGCATGGTGCTAGCAACCGCTCAGCTTCTGGTGAGGGCCTCATGGTGTTTCCACTCATGGTGGAAGGTGATGGGGAGCCTGAGTGTGCAGATCAGATGGTAAGAGAGAAAGCAAGCTGGGGGTGGCATGAGGGGGTTGGGGGGAAGATATGCCAGACTCTTTAACAATCAGGTCTTGCAGGAACTAGGGCAAGAGCTCACTCATGACCTCAAGGATGGTACCAAGCCATTCATGAGGGATCCTCCCCAATCACCCAAACACCTTCCACTAGGCCCCATTTTCAATGTTGGGGATCAAATTTCAACATGAGATTTGGAGGGGACAAATATCCAGACTCTATCATCTGCGGACCCATTATTTGCGACTAGCATCTGAAGTAGGGGTGGTCTTGCGGGACTGAGCCCTTTCACCTGTGGGTCTGATCCTGACTGGGTAGTTAGTGTGAGAACTGAATTGAGTCATCTGACATTCAGTTGGAATCTGAAGAATTGGTTCTTGGTGTGGAAGGAACCCACACACTTGGTGTCAGAAGTGCTGCAAGTAGAGAAACCGTTTTCTTCTACTTCTTAGATGCCCATCTCCAGAAACAGCCATACTGAGGTTATGGCTTCAACATATGAGTTTTGGGGGGACACAAGCATTCCGTCCAAATATCATATGATCCAGCAATTGTGCTTCTTGGTATTTACCCAAAAGAATTAAAAACATATGTCCATACAAAAATCTACATATGGACGTTTTATTCGTAAATGGCAAAACTTCAAAGCAACCAAGATGTCCTTCAAGTAGATAAATGGATAAATAAACTGTGGTATATCCAGACAATGAAATCTTGTTGCACTAAAATAAAATGAGCTATCAAGCCATGAAAGGTTGTAAAGAAATCTTAAATGCAATTCCTAAGTGAGGGAAGCCAGTCTGAAAAGGCTACATACTGTACGATTCAACCATATGATATTCTGCAGAAGGTAAAACTGTGGAGATAGTGAAAGCTGAGTGGCTGCCGGTGCTCAGTGGGGGAGGAGGGATGAAGAGGGGGAGCACAGTGGATTTTTTGGGCAGTGAAACGATTCTGTACAATCCTATAATGGTGGCTGTGTGTCATTATATATTTGTCAAAACTCACAGAATGTACAACACCAGGCCAGGTGCAGCAGCTCACGTCTGTAATCCCAGCACTTTGGGAGGCCAAGGCGGGTGGATCACAAGGTCAGGAGTTCGAGACCAGCCTGGCCAATATGGTGAAACCCTATCTCTACTAAAAATACTTAAATTAGCCAGGCATGGTGGCGGGTGCCCGTAGTCCCAACTACTCAGGAGGCTGAAGCAGGAGAATTGCTTGAACCCTGGAGGTGGAGGTTGCATTGAGCCGAGATCATGCCACTGCACTCCAGCCTGGGCAACAGAGTGAGACTCTGTCTCAAAAAAAAAAAAAAATTTACAACGCCAAGAGTGAATGTTAATGTAAACTATGAACTTTGGGTGATAATGATCAGTGGAGGCTCATTGAGCAAATGTACCATTGTGGTGGAGGATGTTGACAGCAGGTAAGGTTGTGCCTGTGGGGGGGGCAGGTGGCACGTGGGAACTCTGTACTCTCCACTCAATTTTACTGTGAACCTAAAACTGCTCTAAAAAGTAAAGTGTATTTTTAAAGTGTCTATGTCCTTGGGTTTCCATGAGAGTTAAGTGATTTTATTCGCCCAGGCTGGGGTGCGGTGGCACGGTCTTGGCTCACTGCAACCTCCGCCTCCCGGGTTCAAGCGATTCTCCTGCCTCAGCCTCCCGAGTAGCTGGGATTATAGGTGCCCGCCACCCTGCCCAGTTAATTTTTTGTATCTTTAGTAGAGACGGGGTTTCACCATGTTGGCCAGGCTGGTCTTGAACACCTGACCTCAGGTGATCTGCCTGCCGCGGCCTCCCAAAGTGCTGGGATTACAGGTGTGAGCCACTGCACCTGGCCTAAGTGATTTTATTTCTGTAGAATTGTTGGAAGAACACTTGGCACAGAGTGAGCATTCGATACATTTTAGCTAAAATTCAGTAAAATCAACACATATGCATAAACCAGAAGAGATTTTTTAAAATGCAAATGACAGCAGATTCTCCATCTGGCTGGAAGAGGCCAGGTACTTCCTATCCCAAACCCAGAGAACCTGGCTCTGAGTGGAAGAAACACAAATTGTGATTTCCTTTGCTCTCACACCACAACAATCAACACGGAAGACTTCTGTGACCAAATGTGTGGGGGTTTCAAGCAACCAATTCTGCAGCTGATACCAGCTGGGTGTCCTCCAGTTCAGTTCTGACACTGTCTTTGGAGATCTCATCAGATTTCAGATTGGGGGTTAGTCTCCAAGGCTGCCCCCACTTCAGACAGTAGTCACAAGTCCAGGCCTCTGGAATTTCTGAGCAACTGGCTTCGAGTTGGGCAGAACCCTCTCTTTGGGTTTGATTAATATGCTGGAGTGGCTCACAGAACTCAGGGAAACCCTTATGTACATTTACCAGTTTACTGTATAGAACATTACAAAGGATACAGATGAAAAGATGCATGAGGCCGGGCGTGGTAGCTCACGCCTGTAATCCCAGCATTTTGAGAGGCCAAGGCGGGTGGATCACCTGAGGTCGGGAGTTCAAGACCAGCCTGGCCAACATGGTGAAACCCCGTCTCTACTAAAAACACAAAAATTAGCTGGGTGTGGTAGCGGGCACCTGTAATCCCAGCTACTCAGGAGGCTGAGGCAGGAGAATCGCTTGAACCCGGAAGGTGGAGGTTGCGGTGAGCTGAGATCACACCATTGCACCCCAGCCCGGGCAACGAGAGTAAAACTCTCTCTCAAAAAAAAAAAAAAAAAAAAAAAAAATGCCTGGGGTGAGGCCGGGTGGGGGCATGGAGATTCCGTGCTGTCTCTGAGGGCCACTGTCCAAGAGCCTCCATGTGTTCAGCCATCCGGAAACTCTCTGAACCCTGTTTTCTTGGCCCTTAATGGAGGCTTCACTGGATGGGCATGACTGACAACTGTGTAGAAATGTGACTGGGTGAAAAGGGTATGACCTGATAGTCATAAGCTGAGTGGGGAAACCCCGCAAGGCCTGTGTGTTCAGATCCCTCGTGGCCTCCGTGCAGCACTCCTTCCCGCAAGGTACGGGGCAGGACCCCTTCTGAAACCAGGGTCTTGTGACCTACAGTCAAACAAGAGAGGCCAGAGAATTTCTTTATGACCAGCTCCGAGACAGAAATGTGGGGAAAGATTTCCGCCTTGGGAAGAGAAAGGAAGGCAGGAGAAAGTCAGAGAGTGAGACCAGGCCTGGTGGCTCACACCTGCAATCCCAGCACTTTGGGAGGCTGAGACAATAGGACCACTTGAGACGAGGGGTTCGAGACCAGCCTGGGCAACTCAACAAAACTGCCTCTCTGCAGAAAATACAAAAAAATATTAGCCAGGCATGGTGGCACACACCTGTAGTCCCAGCTACTCAGGAGGCTACCGATGAGCCTGGAGAGGGCAAGGGGGCAGTGAGCCATGATTATGCCACTGCACTCCAGCCTGGAGAACAGAGTGAGACCCTGTCTCAAAAAAAAAAAAAAAAAAAAGTCAGAGAGATTTTGTTTTCTGAGGCCTGCTTCTGAGGCCTAAAATGCCCCTATGTTACAGCAAAAGACTGCAACAGGGTTATGGGAGTTACGAACCAAGAACCATAGATGAAAACCTCTCTTTCTCTTTCTCCCTGTCAAATAATATCACAAATACTTAGGAACAGGTAAGCAAGGGATTCGATTCCAGATTTAAACCTGGAAATGAGTGGCATTGCTTAAGGATAAAGTGCAGAGTGAGAAGAGAATTAGGCCCAGGACTGGGTCTTATGATCCCCCAAATTTAATAGTCAGCTAAAGAAATAGGCAAAAGAAACTGAAAAGTGGTCAGAGAGGAATCAGAGAGTTTGGCATCTCAAAGCCAATAAGAGAGTGTTTCAGGAAGGAGGAAGTGGCTGGCTGCGCTTTGTGTTTTGCTGAGAAGTCAGAGCGAGCAGTGTTCCTCACGCGGCCGAGGTCCCTGGCCACCTTAACAAATCCAGCTCTGGCAGAGTGGGAGTGGAGGGGCCAGTGGAGGGAGCCGGCTGGAGGTGGCTGAGAAATGACTGAAAGTCAGGAATGAAGACAAGGAGTGTGAACAACTCATTCAAGACATTTGGAAAGGGAGCAAAAGATACACGAGCAACCAGAGGGGAACTTGGGAGCAACCAAGACTTCAGTTTGTTTTGTGTTACGATGGGGATGGCTGGAATGTGTGTAGTTTAAACATCGATGAGAAAGAGTGCTCCCTCCGTCAACACGAGGTGCAGATGTGGCACAGGAGGGTGAGGCAATTCTCACAGGAGATTTCTATTTTTTACTTTTGTAGGGATAGGGTCTTGCTATATTGACCTGGCTGGTCTCAAACTCCTGGCCTCAAGTGATCCTCCTATCTTGGCCTCCCAAAGTGCTGGGATTGCAGGCATGAGCCACCCTGGCCAGACACCAACAGACTTCTATTTTCTTTCTTTCTTTTTTTTTGAGACGGAGTCTCACTCTGTTGCCCAAGCTGGAGTGCACCGCTGCAATCTCGGCTCATTGCAACCTCTGCCTCCCAAGTTCAAGCAATTCTCTAGCCTCAGCCTTCCGAGTAGCTGGGATTGCAGGTGCCTGCCACCACGCCCGGCTAATTTTTTATTTTTAGGAGAGACGGGGTTTCACCATGTTGGCCAGGCTGGTCTTGAACTCCTGACGTCAGGTGATCCACCTGCCTTGGCTTCCCAAAGTGCTGGGATTACAGGCGTGAGTTACCGCACCCAGTCTGAAACTTCAATTTTCTTTATGAAGTTGGGAACCAGATCATTTGCTAAGAGAGAGGAGAATCGGGTGCAGATTTGGAGATCTGAGCAGAATGGAGAAGGTTTGAAACTGTCCTTATGGAGAGGACAGCCATAGACTAAAACATAGAGAGGGATTTCTGGGTCTTTCTACATGCCACATTCCTTCTGCGAGTTCTTCCTTGCCTCTAATTTCACAGCTAGGATACTGAGGATCAGAGAGGGGAAGTGATTTGTTCAAAGTCGCACAGCAAGTGAGTGTTGAAGCTTTGACTAGAAGTCAGCAGTTGAGGCCTTTGGGTGAGGGCACCTCCACCCCAGGGTCAGCGGGTACTTTTTCAGGTGTCTTTTCTTCACCACATGCAAGATATCAGGTGTTTTTCAAAGCATGATCTCCTGGGTCCTATTAAATGATCTATCACCCCCTCACACAAAGCCTCACACATAGATTGACTCAAGCAGTGTCGTTCCAGTGAACGAATGATTAGAAATCGGGTTGTCCTTCTGTCTCAGTCACTACCCTTCTTCCCATCTCACCTCGATTTCAGAATAAGCCAGGGGGAGGACAGAAATGCCGAATCCCCTTGGCATTTAAGGTAACAGACTTCAATTTCTGCAACATCTCCTTTCCTAAATCGGGACATGGATAACGTAGTCATTTATATACACCACACCTTGTTCTGAAAAGGCTTTAGTACCTCTAGGGTATATCAATTGCTAAAAATAATAATAATAATGCATTTCTGTTTATTGTGGGTGTCCTAATACTCCACAGAACTGGAATTGGCTATTACAGACTCCACTAATTAAGTCATGGTATATCCTCAGGGGCTTGGGAGCTCATTATGTAAATAAATGCAAAATAGATGGCAAATTAGAATTTCTACCCCACAAACTTGTCACATTACAAAGATAAAATCAGGAAAGAGTAATCACTATTTATCCACTCAACAGGCCAGTTGAGCTAATAAGGTTTTTTTGCAGTTACATAGACATAAACCTCATGTGAATGCCAATTAGAAGACTCAAGCCTTGCTATGGCAGGACAAAGGCCCTTGACCATGGGATCTGCAATGACCAGAGATGCAGAGTGTAACAGACACAATAATACACATGTGGCAGTTGGGAGTCCTTCATCCTCGGCTTGGTTCCATCACTGTCTTTCATTCTTTTTTTTTTTTTTTGAGACAGTCTCACTCTGTCACCCAGGCTGGAGTGCAGTGGCACAATCTTGACTGACTGCAACCTCCACCTCCCAGGTTCAAGGATTCTCCTGCCTCAGCCTCCCAATTAGCTGGGACTACAGGTGTGTGCCACCACACCAGGCTAATTTTTGTATCTCTCTTTTTTGCTGTTGTTGTTGTTGAGATGGAGTTTCAGTCTTGTCACCCAGGCTGGAGTGCAATGGCGTGATCTCAACTCACCGCAGCCTCCGCCTCCCAGGTTCAAGCGATTCTCCTGCTTCAGCCTCCCGAGTAGCTGGGATTACAGGCATGCACCAGCACGCCTGGCTAATTTTGTATTTTTAGTAGAGACAGGGTTTCTCTATGTTGGTCAGGCTAGTCTCGAACTCCTGACCTCAGGTGATCCGCCCGCCTCGGCCTCCCAAAGTGCCGGGATTACAGGTGTGAGCTACCGCGCCCGGCCAATTTTTGTATCTCTAGTAGAGACAGGGTCTCACCATACTGGCCAGGCTGGTCTCGGAATCCTGACCTTAAGTGATCTGCCTGCCACAGCCTCCCAGAGTGCTGGGATTACAGGCATGAGCCACCACACCCGACCCCGTCACTGTCTTTCTAAGCCACTTCTCTTCTTGATCTGCTTCTTGATGGACTAAACAAGTGCTCTCGCAGCCTTGACTCTGAGCTTTTGGAATCTAAACTATTTCTGGCTGTGGCCCAGGCCTTACACAGCTTTGGTGGCTCCCCAGGCAAAGCAACCACCTGCTTGTCCCGAAGGTAGTCAGCATATATTTGTGAGCAGGAAGAGCATGGTCGTAACTGGTCAAATTACTCCCCTGTGACTGGCAGGGGCTTTGGATTTTGTCCTCACCGCTTCCTCCAGTGTTTGAAATTCTGACTGCTGCACTCTTTGCTGGGTAAACTAATGAGTGTATTTGGCTGGGTGGCATTCACTTTCTCCATCACTTTCTACAAGCAGAGCAGAACCTTACTCGGAAAAGCATTTCTAAGAAGCTTCATATCTAAGTCTGTCTATCGGCTGGGCTGGGGGATCATATATGTGAAGATAAGGCAAAGACCACGAAGTAGCCCGTGTGGGGGAAAAGAAAGTCTGCCTTCTGACTTGGGCTTCTATATTTCTTCTTCCATTTCCTGAGCCCTTTTTATGAGCAAGGCACTGTGCCAGGGCTGGCAGCCAGTCCTGGCCTGGGTAAATGACAGCATGAGGAGGCTGGTAGGAAGGTAGGTGTGCTGTATCCTTGGTGGAAGGGCGATTAACCTCTGGGCTAAGCCTCAGGGTCAGGCCACCAGGCCCCAGGAAGGGAGCTGTGCCTCCAGAGCAGGCGTGCATGTTCTGTCTGGAACACACGAGTATGCAAGTTGCCAGAAAGGTCCCTGGACTCTGTTGTTGTAGGTAGGTTCTTTGCTAGGCAATGGGAATTTAGAGATGGATAAAGCATGATCTCAGCCCTCAAGGAGCTCACAGTGGCTGCTCATTCATAGGCATTCCCTCTAAGCATTAGAAGTCCCAGTGGAGTGGCTAAAATCAAGTTTCTGGACATGTGGAAGTAAGGACCAAATTATGAATGCTCTCTGGCCCAGAAAAATGCTGTTCTACCAGGAGGGCCTGAAAAAGGCAGCTGGACTTTACCCCTTCCCAGTGCAAACAGTGTACTCTATTGCAGTAACCACTATCCTCTCTAACTAGCACAGGTTTACTAGAATGTTAGAAAATCATTATTTCCTTTTATACTTAACTTGCTGTTGACAGTGACTCTGCACATATTCTCTGGCTGCAGCCCTGAACCAAGAGAGGAAACAGTAGCCTTCAGGCACCTCTCCAGGCTTTAAAATTATAAAATGTATCATATTTACAGAAAAGTATGTGTACAATCTAAAGATTAAATAACGAGGCCGGGTGCAGCGGCTCACACCTGTAATCTCAGCACTTTGGGAGGCTGAGGTGGAAAGATGGCTTAAAATCAGGAGTTTGAGACCAGCCTGGGCACCTTAATGAGACCACCAGCTCTACACACACACACACACACACACACACAACAACAACAACAACAATAACAACAACAACAACAAAACCAAACTAACAAACAAACAAAACCATAAAATAAAACTAGCAGAGTGCAGTGGCACACACCTGTAGTCCCAGCTACTCAGGAGGCTAAGGCGGGAAGAGCTCAAGAGGCAGCAGTGAGTTGTGATCACGCCACTGCACTCCAGCCTGGGCAACAGAACAAGACCCTCTTTCAAAATAATAAAATAATAGGCCAGGCACAGTGGCTCACGCCTGTAATCCCAGGATTTTGGGAGGCCAAGGCAGGCAGATTACCTGAGGTCAGGAGTTTGAGACCAGCCTGGCCAACATGGTGAAACCCCATCTCTACTAAAAATACAAAAATCAGCCGGGTGTGGTGGCTCACGCCTGTAATCCCAGCTACTCAGGAGGCTGAGGTAGGAGAATTGCTTGAGCCTGGGAGACGTAGGTTGCAGTGAGCCAAGATCGTGCCACTGCACTCCAGCCTGGCCAACAGAGCAAGACTCTGTCTCAAAATAATAATAATAATAATAATGACAAACACCTATCACCCCCTAGTACCTTGAGGCTCAGCTGTGTGCCTCCCTGCAATCTCTGCTTCCCTGGGCACCACATCCTCCCCAGGTACTACCTTTAATGTCAATCATTACTGTTTGCTTTATAGTTTTGCCCCCTATATGACATATCCCTAAACAACCTACTGGTTGGATTTGAATAACTGAGTGGCTAGCACAAAGCTAGCTGTGTAAGGAAAGAGCACTGTTGCCAGTATTACATGAGATTTCCTGGGAAAATAAGCTGAGTAGAGTTGCTGGGTAATGGAAAACAAGCTGAGTAGAGTTGCTGGGTTATAATGTAATTTCAACCTTCCTGAGTCTTTAAAAGCCTCTTCTGGAGAAGTCAGAGGACAAAATCATGATCAAAGAGCAAGGCATGGGGGCATGTGCCTGTAGTCCTAGCTACTCAGGAGGCTGAAACGGGAGGATCACTTGAACCCAGGAGTTCTGGTCCAGTCTGGGCAACATAGTGAGACCCCATTTCAAAAAAAAACAAGGCTGGGCACAGTGGCTTACGCCTGTAAGCCTTTGAGAGGCCGAGGCGGACAGATCACCTGAGGTCAGGAGTTTGAGACCAGCCTGGCTAACATGGTGAAACCCCGTTTCTACTAAAAATACAAAAAATTAGCCAGCTGTGGTGGCGTGTGTCTGTAATCCCAGCTAGTCGGGAGGCTGAGGCAAGAGAATTGCTTGAACCCAGGAGGCGGAGGTTGGGGTGAGCAGAGATTGGCCATTGCATTCCAGCTTGAGCAACAAGAGCAGAACTCCGTCTCAAAAACGAAACAAAACAATAAAACAAACCAAAACAAAACACACATCTATCTTCCTAATTGGAGAGGAGAAAGCCAAAAAAAAAAAAATCATACACAGGTGCAGATCTAGGATTTGTGGGGTCTGAAGATTATATAATTTGGAGGACCCTTTTGTAAGATTATAAGTTCAAAATTACAAATACTAAATTAGGTACGGGGCCTTGGGGAGGGCATATATGAATAAAGGCTTCCGTTTCATTAGTTTCAGGTGGATAAGTCTCTAACCATGAGGGTTCACCTGTGTCTGGGCATCTGGCAGATCTGCAGGATGGGCTAGGCACTGAAGACCCTGTAGAAATAGGGTCAGAGGGGGAAGGATGCTTTGTATTTTCTGCTTTTAAGCTCATTAGCCTACATTCAGCTCTCAAGAGTAGGCCAAAGCACAACACTTCAGAAACGGGCTGTTTTATGAAATGAATATGCTCAGCCGATTCTACCAGCAGAGTATAGAGAGGTGAGTGGGAATTTCCATAATATGTAATGAAACTGTGACAAATATGGATAAATTGTCCTCAAGTTTGAACAAGGTATGATATCAGTGAGGAGTTTTGGGTGATGACAGTTCTCAACCTGTTTCTTGAGTCACAGTTTTCCACATGGAAATGGTTGTTCTCCACATGTCGTACACAGCGATTATCATGGCATTTCCCCTTACTATCCTCCCAGGGAATCTCCTTGCTTCTCTCCTATTTAAGATTCTCTCCTGGATTTACTTTGTCTTTGGGTGGAGTATCTTCTCCGGTAGCTTATAGAGAAGGAGTGCATGATAGATAAAAGTTTTTGAAATCTTACATACTTGAACATATTTTTTTCTGCTCTCATACTCAATTGATAGTATGGCTGGGTATAGAATTCCAGATTGCAAGTTACATTTCTCAGAATTTTAAAGGCACTGTTTCATTGTATTTTGGCTTCTGGTGTTGCTGATGCAAAGTCCAAATCCATTTTGCTTCCTAAACTTTGTATATAGCCAATTTTTTCATCTCTAGAGGTAATAAAATCTTCTCTTCCTCCCTAAAATGATGCTGGCTACTTATTGGCTCTTAAATATCACAGTTCATTCTATACTTGAGTTATGATATTGATTGCTTTGTCCCTTCTTTTCTCTTTTTTCTTTCTGGAAACACTGGTATTCAGATATAAGATCCCCTGAACTAGTACTCTTAACTTCCTAACCTTTTGTCTACTATTTTATATCCCTTTATCTTTTTGCTATATTTCCTGGGAAATTTCCCTAACGTTGTATTTCAGCTATTATGTATAATTATTTTTTTCTGCTTAAGCAGATCATTTTTCCTTATATCCTTATCATTTTTTCCTTTCTATGGAAGTATTGTATGCACGTTGTTTAAAAATTATACAGCACTCATTTCAATAGCACATTTGATAAAACTGGAATGAGACAGGCCAGGAGTGGTGGCTCATGCCTGTAATCCCAGCACTTTGGGAGGCCGAGGAGGGCAGATCACAAAGTCAGGAGATTGAGACCATCCTGGCTAACATGGTGAAACCCTGTCTCTACTAAAAATACAAAAAAAAAAAAAAATTAGCCTGGCGTGGTGGCGGGTGCCTGTAGTCCCAGCTACTTGGGAGGCTGAGGCAGGAGAATGGCGTGAACCCAGGAGGCGGAGCTTGCAGTGAGCCAAGATCATGCCACTGCACTCCAGCCTGGGCGACAGAGCGAGACTCCGTCTCAAAAAAAAAAAAAAAAGAAACTGGAATGAGACAGAAAATTAGCATGGCCCCTGCGCAAGGATGACATGCAAATTTGCAAGGGTTCCATATTTTAAAACAATCATTGCAGAATTCTTTACATAGAAAATTCCATCTAGTAGATCATTGAACAAAAGAGAGACCAGAAATAGATCTACACATACACATGTATGACCTAAACCTGTGGATATGAACCACATTTTATATTTGCTTTTGACAAAGATGCTATATAACAAGAAATGTGGCTCCTACAGAGAAGCCTGGCCTTTTCCCCATCTCCTGGGAGGTAATCTCTAAACTCTTGTAATTTCCTGAGTGTTAAGGGTGTCTTTGTTATTTGATGGGCCCTTGGAACTACACCTGATATTTTATGCTATAACATGTTGGGGGTGGCCATGGCAGGAAGACCAACTATCTGATAAGACGGTTGGAGCTGGGGGACACATGGTATCAGCTCAACCTCTAGGGAACAGGGGGCGGGAGATTGAGTACAACCACATGGGCTCAACCAATCGTGTTTGTAAGAAAACCTCAATAAAATCTCTGGGCCCCAGAGCTCAGGTAAGTTCCCCTGGTTGGGAATACTCTGAACAGACTATCACACATCAGTGCTGGTAGGAAAACACTTTCCTGAAGATAGTGGCAGTTTCATGTTTGCAACCCTCCCAGACTTCACCCTATGTGTCTCTTCCTTTGTCTGGTTCTAATTTATATCCCATTGCTATAATAAAGCTGCAGTGGTACACACAGCACTTTCCTGAGTTCTGTGAGTCATTCTAGCAAAGTACCAAACCTGAGAGTGGTTTTAGGAAGCCGCAAACTCGCAGTTGGTGTCTGAAGTCAGGGCAATCTTATAGGGATTGTTCCGTCTGACTGTGTGGTTTGGGTAACTCCTTACAGATACCAAGGCAATTCACTGAGAAAATGGACTCTTTTGCACATGTCATATTGTAATTATTGATATCCATATGTAAAGAAATGAGCCTCAACCCTTACCTCATAGTATCTGCAAAAACTAACTTGAAATGAAAAGTAGACCTGAATGTAAGAACTAGAACTAGAACTTTTCTAGAATAAAATACAGAAGAACGTCTTTGTGACCCTGGGTTGGGCATATATTAATATATTAAATAGGCCACAAAAAGGAAAATATGATGACTAGGTCTTCATAAAAATTTTAAAAATTTGCTCTTCAAATAATACTGTTAAGAAAATGAAAAGGCAAGTCTGGGGTAAAATATTGGCAAAATATGTATCTGTCAAAGTATTTGTATCAAGAATATAAAAAGAATTATTTGGCAGGTGTGGTACCTCATGCTTGTAATCCTAGCACTTTGGGAGGCTGAGGCAGGAGGATCACTTGGACAGTCATTCTAGCAAAGTACCAAACCTGAGGGTGGTTTCAGGAAACCCCCAAATTTGCACACTTACAAACTTGTAAAAAAATCCAATTAGAAAACGGGTAAAAGACATGAACAGACATTTCCTGAAGAAGCTATACAGATGGCAAATAAGCACATGAAAAGAGTTCAACATCATTAGCCATTAGGGAAATACAAAATAAAGCCACGGTGAAATATTATTTTGCATTTTGCACGTAGCATAATAATATTTTTTATTTTAGGCTGGGCACGGTGGCTCACGCCTGTAATCCCAGAACTTTGGGAGGCTGAGGTGGGCAGATCACTTGAGGTCAGGAGTTCGAGACCAGCCTGGCCAACATGGTGAAACCCCGTCTGTACTAAAAATACAAAAAAAAAAAAAAGTTAAAAAGACATTTTTTATTTTTGCCTAGCAGAATGGCTAAAATGAAAAATAATGACAACACCAAATGCTGGCAAAGATGTAGAGAAACTGGGCCACAAAAATTGCTGGTGGGAATGTGAAATGATACAATCACTCTGGGAAAAGGTTTAGCAGTTTTTAAAAATAAAACAGTGCGGGCCGGGAGTGATGGCTCACACCTGTAATCCCAGCACTTTGGGAGGCTGAGGCGGGTGGATCACGAGGTCAGGAGATCGAGACCATCCCGGCTAACACAATGAAACCCTGTCTCTACTAAAAGTACAAAAAAATTAGCCAGGCGTGGTGGCATGCGCCTGTAGTCCCATCTACTCGGGAGGCTGAGGTAGGAGAATCGCTTGAACTCAGGAGGCGGAGGTTGCAGTGAGCCGAGATCGCGCCACTGCACTCCAGCTTGGGTGACAGAGGGAGAATCCGTCTCAAAAAATAAATAAATAAATAAATAAATAAAACTGCATGAAACTACCATACAACCCACAGTTGCTCTCCTGGGCATTTATCTCAGAGAAAAGAAAACTTACATTCACACAAATTGTTCATAGCGACTTTATTCATAATAGCCAAAAACCAGAGGTCTTTCTGCAAGTCATGGTATATGCACAGGATGGAACACTACTCAGCAATAAACAGGAGCAAGCTATTGATGTGTGTGTGTGTGTGTGCGTGCGTGTGTGTGTGTGTGTGTGTGTATATATATATATATATATATATATGTAATGAATCTCTAGGGAATTAGGCTGAGTGAAAATAGCCAAATCTTTACAAATTGTATATTGCATTTTGTATGCTTACATTTATCTATATTACACTCTTGAAATGACAAAATTACGGAGAAGAGACTAATAGTTGCCAGGAGCTGGGGAGGGGGAAAGAGGTGAGAGTGGCTATAAAAGGGCAACACAAGGGGTCCCAGTGATGATGGAACTGCTCTGTGTCTTGACTCATCAATGTCAACAGCCTGGTTGTGATATCTTACTATAATTTACAAGATGTTACCACTGGGGGAAGCTGGATCAAGGGATCTCTCTCTTTTTCTTTTCTTCCATAAGTAAGGAAACAATCTCTGTATTATTTCTTATAATGTGAATCTATAATTATTTCAAAATAAAAAGTTAAATTAAATAAATCTGTACACAAATGTTTATAGTGGTTTTATTCATACTCATTAAAAACTGGAATGAATCCAAATGCCCAAGAACTGGTAAATGAATATATAAAATCTAGTAAAACCTTACAGTGAAATGCTACTCAGCAATAATAAAGAATGAACCACTGATATGTAAAACACGAATGAATCTCAAAAGCTTCATGCTATGTGAAAGGAGTCAGACTCAAGACTATCTACTATATAATTCCATTTATGTGAAGTGCTAAAAAAGTCCAAAATCTTAGTTATAAAAAGCAGATCAGTGGTTCCCAGGAGGAAGAGGGTAGGGGTGTAGAATGACTGCAAAAGGTTTCAAGGTAATTTTTTGGGGGTAATGAAAATATCCTATCAATTTCATGATTGTGGTAGTGACTATACGATGGTATATTTGTTAAAACTCATTTATTGTGCACTGAATATTGGTGAATTTTATTGCATTTAAATTGTACCTCAATAAAGTTGACCCCAAAATTGGGCTAATAAATTTAGACTATTTTGCGACTTGCTTTTTCATTTAACTATATGTTGTGGACTTCTGGCTTCCAGACAGAGAGCTTTACCTCCTTTTTAATAGTTCCATAGTCTTTCATTGTATGGATGCAGCACAATCCCACAATTAATTTAATTAATCTTTCCTTGATGAGCATTTCTGCTATTTCCAATTTTTTATTCTTTTATTTATTTATTTATTTATTTTGAGACGGAGTCTCGCTCTGTCACCCAACCTAGAGTGCAGTGGCGTGATCTTGGCTCACCACAACCTCTGCCTCACAGGTTCAAGTGATTCTTCTGTCTTAGCCTCCCGAGTGGCTGAGATTACAGGTGTGAGCCACCATGCCCACCTAATTTTTGTATTTTTAGTAGAGACGCGGTTTCATCATGTTGGCCAGGTTGGTTTCAAACTCCTGACCTCAGGTGATCCACCCGCCTCAGCCTCTCAAAATTTTTTATTCTTACAAGTAATGTGATGGTTAACCTTTTCATGTATCTTTATATACCAGAGAAATTGTTTTTATTGAATAGACTTCTAAAAGTGATATTTCTTGGTTTAAGGATATATGTAATTAAAATTTTTGGCCGGGTGTGGTGGCTCATGCCTGTAATCCCAGCACTCTGGGAGGCTGAGGCAGGCAGATCACCTGAGGTCAGATGTTGGAGACCAGCCTGGCCAAGATGGTGAAATCCCATTGCTACTAAAAAAATACAAAAATTAGCTGGGCATGGTGGCATGTGCCTGTAATCCCAGCTACGCAGGAGGCTGAGACAGGAGAATCGCTTGAACCTGGGAGGCAGAGGCTGCAGTGAGCCCAGATTGCGCCACTGCACTCCAGCCTGGGTGACAAAGCAAGACTCTGTCTCCAATAAATAAATAAATAAATAAATAACATTTTCGTGTGAAGCACCAAATTGCCTGACAAAATAAGGTTGTGTCAACTTGCACTGTGATCAATAGTGAATGAGTCCTGTGGCTATTTCTAAGGCATTCTTTCTAACCTTATTTACTTGTTCCTTTTCCCACAGCCTTTTCATCCAGTTGACGTTTTTCTTTTCACAACTCTCTGTAGGATTTCTGTAGCTCCAAACCTTGACTGTTGATGCTTTGTTAGGGCCTGTAGAATGACCTCGTTATTTGAGGATCATTCGATCAAAAAGGAGCACATATGATGGTGGAGAGACAGACATGAAAAGCAATTACTATATAGCATGAAAAATGACAAGAGACTTGTATATTACATATACTGATAATAATGATGAAAGAGAAGATGATGCTGTTGCTGATAATAGCTAAAAATTATTTAGCACTTACTATATGCCAGGAAGAAGTCAAAGAACTGTATAGACATTAATTCATTTCATTCCCACAACAACCCTCGGAGGTAGAAATTATTACAATTTTCCCCATTTGGCCGAGCGCAGTGGCTCATGCCTGTAATCCCAGTATTTTGGGAGGCCAAGGCAGGCAGATCACTTGAGGTCAGGAGTTCGAGATCAGCCTGGCCAACATGGTGGAATCCTATCTCTACTAAAAATACAAAAAAATTAGCAGCGTGTGGTGGTGTGCACTTGTAATTCCAGCTGCTCGGGAGGGAGGCAGGAGAATTGCTTGAGCCCGGGGAGGCAGAGGTTGCAGTGAGCCAAAATTGTACCACTGCACTACAGCCTGGGTGACAGAGCAAGACCGTCTCATAAAACAAACAAACAAACAAACAAAAATTGCACCATTACACAAACCCCTTGGCTGGGCATTGAAAAATGAGTAGGAGTTAATTAGGTGAAGAAAGGGCATGGATTAGGCCACGCGGTGGCTCATGCCTTTAATCCCAGCACTTTGAGAGACCAAGGTGGGTGGATCACTTGAGGCCAGGTGTTGAAGACCAGCCTGGCCAACACGGTGAAACTCCATATCTACTAAAAATACAAAAATTAGCCAGACCTGATTGCAGATACTTGTAATCCCACAGCTACTCAGGTGGCTGAGGCACGAAGATCACTTGAACCCGGGAGGCAGGGGTTGCAGTGAGCTGTGATGGCACCACTGCACTCCATCCTGAGCAATAGAGTAAGACTCTCAAAAGAAAGAGAAGGGCGGGGGTAGGGGTGTGGAGAGAGAGGGAAGGAAGGCGGGGGGAGAGGGAAGGAATGGAAGGAAGGAAGGAAAGAACAAAAGAAGGAAAGAACAAAAGAAAGAAAGAAAGAGAAAGAAAGAAAGAGGAAAGAAAGAAGGAAGAAAGGAAGAAAGGAAGAGAAGGGGAGGGGAGGGGAGGGGAAGGGAGGGAAGGGAAGGAGGAAGGAAGGAAGGGCATGGATTAAATGGAATCCTAGGAAGAATGAAAAACTGAAAAATGTTTAGTGTGTACAGGCTGGGCATAATGGCTCACACCTGTAATCCCAGAACTTTGAGAGGCCGAGGTGGGTGGATCACTTGAGGTCAGGGTTCGAGACCAGCCTGGCCAACATGGTGAAACCCCATCTCTACTAAAAATACAAAAATTAGTCGGGCATGGTGGTGCACACCTGTAGTCCCAGCTACTTGGGAGGCTGAGGCAGGAGAATAGCTTGAACCCAGGAGGCAGGGGTTGCAATAAGCCGAAATGGCGTCAGTGCACTTGGCCTCCAAAAAAAAAAAAAAAAAAGGAAGAAAAAAACCGGAAGAAAAGTGTGTACAAAGGCATGGAAGTATGATAAAACAAAGTGCATTCAGATGTCCTGTGAGTAATTTCAGATGGCTGACATCCAGAGGGAACTAGGGGACAGGAGAAGAAGAAGCTGGAGCAAGCTCATGAGTAAGTGGATGTGAATGTTTCTCATTTCCTCTTGCTAATTGCTTTCTCACACACTACGCATTTTGCTGGCGCAATCTTACTAATTTGTACTTTCTGATGAAGTCCAGGGGAAGACTTCTCATTAGGAAGTAATTCCCAGATTGAGATGCAAATGTTGAGAAGAGTCAACCAGACAGAAGAGGAGATGAGTGTTCAGGCAGAGGAAGCTGTGTGAGGTGTCATGGCTGGAATTTCTTTCTTTCTTTCTTTCTTTCTTTCTTTCTTTCTTTCTTTCTTTCTTTCTTTCTTTCTTTCTTTCTTCCTTCCTTCCTTCCTTCCTTCTTTCTTTCCTTTCTTTCTTTCTTTTTTTTTTTTTGAGACAGGGTCACTGCCCTGTCACCCAGGCTAGAGTGCAGTAGGGCGATCTGGGCTCACTGCAACCCCCACCTCCTGGGTTCAAGCGATTCTCCTGCCTCAGCCTCCCGAGAAGCTGGGATTACAGGCGTGCACCACCACACCTGGCTAATTTTTGTATTTTAGTAGAGATGGGGTTTCACCGTGTTGGTCAGGCTGGTCTGGAACTACTGACCTCAGGTGATCCGCCCGCTTCGGCCTCCCAAAGTGCTGGGATTACAGGTGTGATGAGCCACTGCGCCTGGCCCATGGAATTTCTAAGGAACTGGCTGGTATTGAGGATGGCTAGGTATAAAATGTAAAGGGGGAGGAGACACAAATGAGGCCAAATAGGGTGGCAAAGACCAATCCATGTAGGCCACATTAAGGAGTTCAAACATTATGGTGGTTATAAAACCAATCAATGAAAAAGAAATGACCAAATATCCCCTCTAGGCAGGCCATGCTCCGGGGGGCAAAGAAGATACAATGATGCGCAATATGATCCTAGCCATCCAGAGGGCAAAGAAGATAAAATGATGCGCAATATGAGCCTAGCCTTCGAGAAGCATACAGACTAGCTGGGAAGGTAAAACATGAGCAAACATAAGGAAGGTGATCAATGGTTACTAGCCACATATAACAAGAGATAAATGTGAAATGTTGGAGTTTACAAGAGAGAAAGACAACTGGTTGGGTAAGAGGCAGGGACAGTGGTAGGGAGAAGGGACGGGAGTGGGGCCTTAAAGAATGGGTACGCTAGGCCAGGCACAGTGGTTCACGCCTATAATCCCAGCACTTTGGGAGGCCGAGGCAGGTGGATCACCTGAGGTCAGGAGTTTGAGACTGGCCTGACCAACATGGAGAAACTCCATCTCTACTAAAAAAACAAAAGTTAGCCAGGCGTGGTAGTGCATGCCTGTAATCCCAGCTACTCGGGAGGCTGAGGCAGGAGAATTGTTTGAACCTGGGAGGCGGAGGTTGTGGTGAGCTGAGATCGCGCCACTGCACTCCAGCCTGGGTGACAGAGTGAGATTCCATCTCAAAAAAAAAAAAAAAAAAAAAACAGAAAAAGAAAAAGAAAAGAAAGAGTTCTCAGTGAACACTTAGTGTTTCTCATTATTTTGCACCTCTTCTACTGAATGTAGTCATTCTCCTTTGTTAGGTCAGGAACCCATGAGAGCATCTGACTGAAAAATCACAGACCATCACCCTATCCAAAAATGCATATATGGGCCAGGTGTGGTGGCTCATGCCTGTAATCCCAACACTTTGGGAGGCCAAGGCAGGCAGATCACTTGAGGTCAGGAGTTTGAGACCAGCCTGCCAACGTGGTGAAACCCCATCTCTGCCAAAAATATAAAAAATTAGCCGGGTGTGGTGGCACACACCTGTAATCCCATCTACTCAGGAGGCTGACATAGGAGAATCGCTTGAACCTGGGAGGTGGAGGTTGCAGTGAGCTGAGATCGTGCCACTGCACTCCAGCCTGGGTGGCAGAGCAAGGCTCTGTCTCAAAAAAAAAATGTATATAGGTACACATGTATATGTACCATTTTGCAACATCAGGATGCTGAAACTTCATAGGTGGCTGAAACTTGCAGTCTTCAGGTTGAGAATTCCTGTCCCTCTGTGTCCAGCAGACAAGTGCTACCTGAAGGCCATGAAGAATTGAGACAAAATTCTAACACTGCTACGTTATTGAGAGAAAGGATGAGAAGGTATGAAACAAATTTTAATGATGAATTTTTGTGGATTTTTGAAATGCATAAATGGGATGATTAATAATAACAAAAAAGCTCTGTTTATATACATCATAAAACACACTATACATCTACGGGATTCAGTCTCCACTTGTATATCATCTGACACAGAGCTGAAGGTGGAGGAGAAAGGTTAACGCTTCTCATTCCCTTCCCCACCCCACATACAGTTGGCCTTTTCTGGTCAGGTTTCCGAGGCAGTAAGCATTTTTTTGAGCGCCTACAACGTGCCAGACACTGTTCTGGGCACCTGGGTAGAAAGAAAGATCTTGAAGCCTCTTGCCCTGTAGGGAAGTTTATAGCTTGGGGAACAGTGGAGGAAGAACAGAAAAAAAATCACACTAATATTTAATTACTTAAAAAAATTGTTTTTTCAAGGCTGGGTGCGGTGGCTGATGCCTGTAATCCCAGCGCTTTGGGAGGCCAAGGCTGGCAGATCACCTGAGGTCAGGAGTTTGAGACCAGCCTGGCCAACATGGTGAAACCCCGTCTCTACTAAAAATACAAAAATCAGCCGGGCATGGTCGCATGCACCTGTAATTCCAGATACTCGGGAGGCTGAGATAGGAGAATCGCTTGAACCCAGGAGGTGGAGGTTGCAGTGAGCCGAGTTTGCGCCACGTCACTCCAGCCTGGGTGACAGAGCAAGACTCTGTCTCAAAAAAAAAAAAAAAAAAGTTTTTAAAACAGAGACAGGGTCTTGCTATGTCGCCCAGGCTGGTCGCCAACTCCTGGACTCGAGTGATCCTCCCGCCTCAGCCTCCCAAAGTGCTGGGATTACAGGCCGGAGCCACTGTGCCTGGTTCAAATCACACCAATAAAAGGAGTCAAAGGATGTGTTCAAACAGACTTGTGGAAAAGCTGAGGCAAAAAGAGGGGGTACTAATTTTGCCTGGAGGCAGAACTAGAAAAGAGCCCTGAAAAATGGGGAGGAGGGGCAAGATTCAGGAAGTATTCGCAGGCGGGGAAGCTTCTTTTTCCCCTTTTAGCCATAGGAAGATAGAAGTCCTGGGTCCCTCTTCCTGCCTCCACTAGTCTTATCACCTGAGTTCCATACCAGCTATTTCAAAAAGAGAAAAGGCCCAAGGGTGTACAACCTTCCCTCCAGCAATAAGTAAAGGTGGTTACTATGTGTGAGGAGCTCTGCCAAGCATTGCCCAACTGTTACCTTTAATTCATACAACGGAATGGTGGTGTGTACTGTCACCATTTTCCTGAGAAAACTGGGTTTCAGAGCTAGAACTTGTCTCTTGTCACACAGTTATGGAGTGGCTAAGCCAGAACGGAAGCCGAGTCGACCTGACTTCAAAATTCACCTTCTGGCCAGGCATGGCGGCTCACACCTGTAATCCATCCCAGCACTTTGGGTGGCCTAGGCAGGGGAATCACTTGAGTCCAGGAGTTTGAGACTAGACCGGGCAACATGGCGAGACCCTGTCTCTACAAAAAAATGGAAAACTTAGCTGGGCATGGTAGCGCAAACCTGTAGTCCCAGCTATTCAGGAGTTGTAAGATCTGTTGAGCCTGGGAGGTTGAGGCTGCAGTAAGCTGAGATGGCACCGTTGCACTGCAGCCCAGGTAGTCTGGGCAACACAGCAAGACCCTGTGTCCAAAAAAAAAAGAGAGAGAAAGTCTTTATTTTGTTTGTTTAGCTTTTCTGTGGCTTCAGTCTTTAGTTTCCTTTTTGTTTCTTTATTTTTTTATTTATTTCACTATGGAAAATTTCTAACATAAAAGGAGACAGAATGGTATCATAAACTTCCATGATTCTATCACCTAGGTTCAATAATTAAGAATTCGGCCAGGTGCAGTGGCTCACACCTGTAATCCCTGCACTTTGGGAGGCCAAGGTGGGCAGATCACCTGAGGTCAGGAGTTTGAGACCAGCTTGGCCAACATGGTGAAACCCCGTCTCTACTAAAAACAAAAATTAGCCAGGTGTGGTGGCACACGCCTGTAGTCCCAGCTACTTGGGAGGGTGAGGCAGGAGAATTGCTTGAGCCCGGGAGGCAGAGGTTGCAGTGAGCCGAGATCGCACCACTGCACCCCAGCCTGGGTGACAGAGCGAGATGCCATCTCAAAAAAAAAAAAAAAAAAAAAAAAGAATTCATGGCTAATCTTATTTTATGACTAATCCCTCCCTGGATTATTCTGAAGCAAATCATATCATGGCATCATTTTCACCCATAGACTTCAGTATGCCTCTTGGATCCCTTTTACTTGATAAGTTCCTCCTCCTTGTAATGTATTTGTTGAAGAAGCTGGGTCATTTATCTCATGGAATTTCTCACCATCTGAATTTTGGCGATTGCATTCAGCAGTATCATTTAACATGTTCCCTGTCCTTGGCATTTCCTGTAAACTAGTAGTTGGATTTAGAGTAGTGATCAGACAGGTTAGTGATTTTTGGCAAGACTACTTCATGACTGTTTCTCATTGGGAAGCACTAATGTATTTGTCTTTTGACCGTCATTGATGATCAAAGTCCAGGCCTGTTAATTTACTAAAGATGGCAAAATGGTGATATTATAATCCTTCTAGTCTTTCTCTGTTTAATAGCTGTAATACATCCAAAAAAGAAGGTTTCCCTGATCGTCTATGCAGTTAACATAAGCTATATTTGTCACTGGGAAGGTAATATAAATGCTTCTCTCTCTTTATTTGCCAATTTTCAAAATAACAAATGGATCCCTAGCACCCACCAAAAGTGACCAATAGATTTAATTTTTAAAAAGCATGAATTCATGGTTTTAAACATATTTGATGAGCTTCAATTCATCACAGTTATAATTCTTATTGATGCTCAAATTATCCTATTCTTTGGTTAGTGGGGGCCTCTTCAAGTTGACTGAGTCTGTTTTTCTTGTTTTTTTTTTTTTTTTTTTTTTTAAGGGATGGGGTTACTATGTTGCCCAGTCTGGACTGGAACTCCTGGGCTCAAGCCATCCTCCAGCCTCATGCTCCTGCCTCATCCTCCTGAGTAGCTGGGACTATAGGCACCTAAGTTTTTGTGATAAATTTTTTTTTTAAACAGGGTATCGTTCTGTCACACAGGCTGGAATGCGGTGATGCAATCATGGCTCAAGGGACCCTCAAACTCCTGGGATCAAGCGATCCTCCTGCCTCAGGCTGCAGAGTAGCTGAGACCATAGGTGCATGTCACCATGCCTGGTTAATTTTTCAATTTTTTGTAGAAATGGGGGTCTCACTATATTTCAGACTGGTTTCAGACTCCTGGGCTCAAGCAATCTGCCCTCCTTAGCCTCCCAAAGTGCTGGGATTATAGGCATGAGCCACTGCAATAATTTTGGTGATTGCAACCAGCAGTATGATTTAACATGTTCTCTGTCCTTGACATTTCCTGTAAACTAGAAGTTGGATTTAGAGTAGTTGATCAGATTTAGGTTAGGGATTTTGGCAAGACTACTTCATGACTAATGTTTTTCATCAGGAGGCACATAATATCTGGTATTTGTCTTGTGAAATCACCCTATTGTTCTTGATAAATGCTTAATTATCAGGTGTATAATATGATGTTCCAGGCTTATCTTGTACATTTCTTTCCCAGGAGCCCAGATCTGGAATCAGCCATTTTTCTAAGGAGCTCTGCTTTCTTTTAGTAAATGGCATTTAGAGATCATATTCTGTGTGCAAGAAATGCTTGCTTTTGAATTGATGATGGTTTCTAGAAAGAATTTTTTACAAGCAAATACTTTATGGATTCTTACTAATAGTTCTATTTCAAATTTAGGTAAGACTAAAATGTTTCTACTTAACTTTATTGATCTTATATCCATACCTGGGATGTAAAACATCCCACTTTTCAAAACAACATAATTACTCATTGCTTTATCCTATAATACATGCAAAACAGTCTTACCAACTGTATTAGTCCATTTTCATGCTGCTGATAAAGACATATGCAAGACTGGGAAGAAAAAAAGGTTTAATGAACTTACAGTCCCACATGGCTGGGACGGCCTCGCAATCATGGTGGAAGGCAAGGAGGAGTAAGTCACATCTTACATGAATGGCAGCAGGCAAGAGAGACAGCTTGTACAGGGAAACTCCCACTTTTAAAACTATCAGATCTTGTGAGACTCATTTACCATCATGAGAACCACACAGGAAAGACCCGCCCCCATAATTCGATCACCTCCCACTGGGTTCCTCCAATGACACACAGGAGTTGTGGGAGTTACAATTCAAAATGAGATTTCGGTGGGGACACAGCCAAACCATATCATCCCGCCTCTGGCCCCTCCCAAATCTCATGTTCTCACGTTTCAAAACCAATCATGCCTTCCCAACAGTCTCCCAAAGTCTTAACTCATTTCAGCATTAACTCAAAAGTCCACAGTCCAAAGTCTCATCTGAGACAAGGCACATTCCTTTCGCCTAGGAGCTTGTAAGATCAAAAGCAAGTTAGTTACTTCCCAGATACAATGGGGGTACAGATATCGGGTAAATACAGCCATTCCAAATGGGAGAAATTGGCCAAAACAAAGGCGCTCTGGTCCCCATACAAATCAGAAATCCAGCAGGGCAGTTAAGTCTTAAATCTCCAAAATGATCTCCTTTGACTCCATGTCTCGCATCCGGGTCACGCTGATGCAAGAAGTGGGTTCCCATGGTCTTGGGCAGCTCAGCCCCTGTGGCTTTGCAGGGTACACCCTCCCTTCTGGCTGCTTTCATGGGCTGGTGTTGAGTGTCTGCCGCTTTTCCAGGCACATGTGCAAGCTGTCGGTGGATCTACCATTCTGGGGTCTGGAGGACAGTGGCCCTCTTCTCACAGCTCCACTAGGTGGTGCCCCAGTTGGGACTCTGTGTGGGGACTCCAACTCCACATTTCCGTTCCACACTGTCCCAGCAGAGGTTCTCCATGAGGGCCCTGTCCCTGCAGCAAACTTCCTGGATATCCAGGCGTTTCCATACATCCTCTGAAATCTAGGCAGAGGTTCCCAAGCCTCAATTCTTGACTTCTGTGCACCCACAGGTTGAATTCCACATAGAAGCTTCCAAGGCTTGAGGCTTGCACCCTCTGCAGCCACGGCCTGAGCTGTACCTTGGGCCCTTTTAATCATGGCTGGAGTAGCTGGGATGCAGGGCACCAAGTCCCTAGGCTGCACACAGCACGGAGACCCTGGGCCTGGCCCAAGAAACCATTTTTTTCCTCCTAGGCCTCTGGGCCCATGATGGCAGGGGCTGCCATGAAGACCTCTGACATGCCCTGGAGACATTTTCCCCATTGTCTTGGAGATTAATATTTGGGTCCCCATTACTTATGCAAATTTCTGCAGCCAGCTTGAATTTCTCCTCAGAAAATAGAATTTTCTTTTCTATTACATTGTCAGGCTGCAAGTTTCTGAACTTTTATGCTCTGCTTCCCTTATAAAACTGAATGTGTTTAAGAGCGCCCAAGTCACCTCTTGAATACTTTGTTGCTTAGACATTTCTTCCACCAGATACTCTAAATCATCTCTCTCAAGTTCAAAGTTCTGCAAATCTCTAAGGCAGGAGCAAAATACCACCAGTCTCTTTGCTAAAACATAACAAGGGTCACCTTTGTTCCAGTTCCCAACAAGTTCCTCATCTCCATCTGAGACCACCTCAGCCTGGACCTTATTGTTCATATCACTATCAGCATTTTTGTCAAAGCCATTCAACAAGTCTCTAGGAAGTTCCAAACTTTCCCACATTTTCCTGTCTTCTTCTGAGCCCTCCAAACTGTTCCAGCCTCTGCCTGATAACCCAGTTCCAAAGTCGCTTCCACATTTTTGGGTATCTTTTCAGCAGCACCCCACTTTATTGGTACCAATTTACTGTATGAGTTTATTTTCATGCTGCTGATGAAGACATACCCGAGATTGGGAAGAAAAAGAGGTTTAATGGACTTACAGTTCCACATGGCTGGGGAGGCCTCACGATCACAGTGGAAGGCAAGGAGGAGCAAGTCACATCTTACATAGATGGTGGCAGGCAAGAGAGAGAGGTTGTGCGGGGAAACCGTTTTTAAAATCATCAGATCTTGTCATTCACTATCATGGGAACAGCGCAGGAAAGACCCACACCCATAATTCAATCACCTCCCACTGGGTTCCTCTCATGACATGTGGGAATTGTGGGAGTTACAATTCAAGATGATGTCGGGGTGGGGACACAGCCAAACCATATCACCAACACGACCACATTTCTCATTTCATTACTAAAAATGGTTTCAGATATTTTACAAGGTTTTTTGGTTTGGTTGGACTGGGTTTGAGTTTGGTCACTAGGGGATCTCCCATTAGGAATATACAGTGGAATCCCTGAGTGTTAACGTCATTTGCAATAGCTTCTCACTGTGTAGTTACACCATCAACTCAACAGATTGACTTGTTTCATTTTGTCAAGTCTAATTTGGTTTTATACTTTTCTAAAGTACTATATCCACAAACTTCCAACATAAATCTATAAAACAAGATATATTTAGAAAAGTCTAGCTTCTATCCCAATCCTCTCACTTTATTTCCTCTCTCCTCCTATGTGATGTACGGTATATTCACATTCCCCTCTCCAATGATAGCATATTATCAGAATTTTCTTCACCTGGCTTTTTACTCATTAGGTTATATTCTGGCGATCACAACATAGAACATAGAAATATGCCTCATTTCCTTTCAAAGCTGCATGGCACTCCATTATGTGTAGGTATCCTAGTTTATTTACTCCGTTCCGTATTGATGGGCATTGAGTTATTTCCAGTCTTTTGCTACTACCAATGTTTCTGTAATAAATAGCCTTATGTATATTAATTTTTGAATTTTTGACTGTGTGCCTTTTTTATTTTTATTTTTTTTAGAGATAGGGTCTTGCTATGTTGCCCAGGCTGGTCTTGAGCTCCTGAGCCCAAGAGATTCTTCCACTTTAGCCTCCCAGAGTGTTAGGATCGCAGGCATGAGCGACCACATCCAGCTGAGAGTGTGTCTTTAGGATGGATTCGTAGAAGTGAGATTTCTAGGTCAAAAGGTAAATGTCTATCTAAAATTGCTGGATATTGCTGCATTGCTCAAGAAACTTATTCTGTTGTGGAAGGAATTATAATGAAGGGATTAGGAAGTGGAGGAAGAAAACTGAGGCCTCCCTGAAGGGCTGACATCAACCTCCCTATAGGAAGGACCCACCTTGACAGGTGGTTTGTTCACATGCGGCTGAGAAGATTAGGGTGCTTTTCACCCCTCCCAAATCCTCACTGAAAGGAGGTGGTGCCACTCCTCACCCTGAACCTGTTGCCATGCACTGCCTCACCAGCTCCTTAAAAGGAAGGCAGTGGTTAATGTTAAAGCAAAATGAATAAGCCTCATAAACTAAAAAGTGGAAAATAACCTAGCAACTTATTACCATCCAATTTCAGTCAGTTCACTCCCTCAGGAAAGCAAATTGCAATCAGGAGATGGTGCCATGCAACCTGCAGCAGCGCGTTTGCAGAGGACAACCCAGGGTCGAACGGGCCATCTCCCTTAGCTGGAAAGACGGCAGGCCACGTTTCTCAGCACTGTTTTTCCAGCTTCTGATGACACTGAGGATCTCCTGGAGAGTTCCCTGACAGCAGAGCAAGGAGTTTTGATTTCTGAGTGTTTCCCTGGAGCAAGGGCCTGCCCTGTTGGCTACAGGCACTGTCTGGTGAAGTGTAGATCTGCCAGGCTCCTTGATATGCTTGTTCCAGCAAACTGATGGCACTATCTCTGATGCCTCCACCAGATTTTGCCACTGTCTACCTTGGATGGTCACCCTGCATGGACAGGCCTGGCTTTGCATACAAGGCTATACATTGTGGGGGATTGGTCAGAGCGGTGGAAAAACTACAGGGAAAGGATGCAAACCTTCTGAAAGGTCAGAAGGTTCTGCAGAGCCTGGGGGGAGAATAGCAGAAAGCAGCTGTTCTACAACCCTGGGGCAGAGGGCAAGGAGTAGGTACAAGGGAGTGTGGGGGAATTTATCTTAAACAGGCTTGTTTACTTATGTTGACCAGGAACTGACTGTTGATCATCCGCGTGCATGATGTTGCTTGAAAAGGGAATGATAAATGTTAATTACCTGCAGGTTGTGTTGGCTCCAGGTTTTCGTCATTGTGCCTGCACTGAATAAAAGCAAGCAGCTCCAGCTCTCGGGCTGCTCTCTGGACACTAGAGCCAGGCAGTCGCCTAGCTGCTCTTACACTGCATACCTCTGTCTGAGTACTCATTTCATCTGTCAGCCAGGGTCTGCGGGACAGACCCAGCAATACATGCCCTGAAGACGGGGGTCCTGTCAGCATCACCTCTGGATCCCCAGGAATGCTGGTGCTGACACCAGGGTTTACCACCAGCTGGTAAAACTAGGGCAGCCTAAAAATGGGAATCCCTTCCAAGCCTTTTGTGAGGATTTACAGACGCAGAGCTGTGGTATGGAGCCCTTCGTAAAGTATCAAGTCAAATACAGATGCTCCTCGACTTAAGTTGGGGTTACGTCCACCGGCATGGTGGCTCATGCCTGTAATCCCAGCTATTAGGGAGGAGGAGGTGGGAGCATAGCTTGAGCCCAGAAGTTCGAGACCTGCCTGGGCAATACAGCAAGACGCCGTTCTCCACAGAAAGGAAAAAAAAAAAAAGACAAAAAAAAAAAAATAACCAAGCAAGTGTAAGATGGGGTTATATCCCTGTAAACCCATCATCAACTGAAAATATCATTAAGTCAGTCACCATTAACTCAGGGACTGTCTGTACAGGCATTGTTATTATTAGACTAAGCACTTGATAAATGCTTAACAAACGAGTAAATAAATAGTGGTGTGGAAAAAAAAGGATGATGAGAATAAATGTCCCCGAGGCCAGGCGTGGTGGATCACGCCTATAATCTCAGCACTTTGGGAGACCGAGGTGGACAGATCACTTGAGGTCAGGAGTTCGAAACCAGCCTGGCCAACATGATGAAACCTCATTTCTACTAAAAATACAAAAATTAGCTGGGCATGGTGGTGTGAGCCTCTAGTCCCAGCTACTCGGGAGGTTGAGGCAGGAGAATCACTTGAACCTGGGAGGTGGAGGTTGCAGTGAGCCGAGATCGCACCATTGCACTCCAGCTTAGGTGAAAGAGTGAGACTCTGCCTCAAAAAAAAAAAAAAAAAGAGTAAGTGTCTCAGGAGTTTCAATTAGTCGGGGGAGGGGGGCAGTGAAGTAGAGTGATTGGAGGATGGTTGGGTTTGGACGGATTTGGAGATGTTGGCATATGGGAGTGGGGAACATTTCTAGGAAGGGAAAATTTACATTCGCATTCAGTTTAGCAACAAGCACTGTTTATTTGCAGCAACATTCTGGTCAGAGGAGTCCTCTAAGTAAGTTGGGAGAAACAGTACAAAGGTAACTAAATGATCACTAACACCAATTGTGTCACTTTGTGTTGAGTGACCTCCTTTAACCCTCGCGGCAGCCTCATGAGAGGGTATTATCACACTCAAGTAATAGAGGAGGGACGTGAGACACAGCAAAGTGCATTAACTTACCTGCAGGAGAGCGAGAGACAAACCACTGAAGAGCCTTTAATGCCCAAGTAGGAATTTGAACGACCACAGTCAGAAGGGAGGCACTGAAGAGACTTGAGCACGGGAGTGACATGGTCGTATGGGTGCTTCAGAGAAACGCAGTATTGTATAGCAGCTGGGAGTTCGGAGTTTGGCACCAGACCACTTGGTTCTTCTAAAATCCCAGTTCCGGCCGGGCGCAGTGGCTCACCCCTATAATCCCAGCACTCTGGGAGGCTGAGGCGGGCAGATCACCTGAGGTCAGGAGTTTGAGACCAGCCTGGCCAACATGGCGAAACCCTGTCTCTTCTAAAAATACAAAAATTAGCCGGGTGTGGTGGTGTGTGCCTGTAATCCTAGCTACTTGGGAGGCTGAGGCAGGAGAATTGCTTGAACCCAGGAGGTGGAGGCTGCAGTGAGCCGAGATCACATTACTGCACTCCAGCCTGGGCGACAGAGCAAGACTCTGTCTCAAAAATAATAATAATAATAATAATAATAATAAATAAATTAAATAAATAAAATCCCAGTTCTGCTCCTTGCTTGCTGTGAGATCTTACAAATATTATTTAACTGCACTGAGCCTCAGTTTCTTCATCTATAAAATGGGGGTAATAAAGGCATCCAGCTTATGGGGTCTTTTAGAGGAATAAAATAACACATGTAGAACACAGCACAGTGATGCCATGTATGTGTATGACAACTGTAAGTTATCATGAATATGTTAGCTATCTACCGGGTGGCCTGGAGAGAGGTCAGAGATAGGGGGCAGCAGCGGGCATGGACTGAAGGCGAGGGTGGAATAGAGAGTAAGATATTTTAAAGCAAGCCTCAATAGGAATCATTACTTGCACACGTGGGATAACAAAAATACTTAAGAATGACTCTCAGATTCCCAGTCTTTTCTTTTTTCTTTAAGTATTTGCCCTTTTCTTTTAGTTTCTCAAGATTCCCAATCTTTTTATTTATTATTATTATTTTTTGAGACGGAGCTTCACTCTTATTGCCCAGGCTTAAGTGCAGTGGCACAATCTCGGCTCACTGCAACCTCTGCCTCCCAGGCTCAAATGATCCTTCCACCTCAGCCTCCAGGTATCTGGGACTACAGGTGCACACCACCATGCCTGGCTAATTTTTGTATTTTTTGTAGAGATGGGGTTTTGCCATGTTGCCCAGGCTGGTCTCGAATTCCCGAGCTCAAGTGAGCTGCCCACCTTGGCCTCTCAAAATTCTGGGATTATAGGCGAGCGTCACCGCACTCCGCCTGTAAAAGAAAAATTTAAAGTAGAAATGGAGGGGTTTCACTACGTTACCCAGGCTAGTCTCAAACTCCTGGCCTCAAGTGATCCTCCCGCCTCAGCCTCCCAACGCACTGGGATTACAGACACGAGCCATTGTGCCCAGCCCTTTTCTTGAGGTTCAAGGAGAGGTGATGGGAAGAGGCAGCAATATGAACAGAGGAAACCTCCTTCTCCTTTCTTCCTGCTCCCTTAAATGTTGGACCTCAGGCCCTGCAAGAGACCCCTTGGCCAGGCTCTCCAAAACAACCCCTGCATGGATCCTCCCATCACTCAAGAGATTCTGGGAACTGGTGTCAGAGAAAGCCAAGTGCAATGTTGATTTTATTCAGCTGCACTCTCTTCCACTTGGTTGGTTCCTGACTGGGCTTTTGTTTTTCTACCAGATTAGAGAAGAAAGGGAAGGTTGTTTTAAAAAGTTCACTATCCTTAGCAACAGTGAAACCAGAACCCTTGGTGGTGGCTGGGGCCCAGCAGAGCCTGTGTTTACCCAGAGGGTGCACTTGGGGGTAGGAGGTGGAGCATCACCTGCCCAGGTGTGTGGCCTGGACGTGGCCTCAGGCAGGTGTTTAGCACCTTCCATTTAGCACAGCCTGAAGGAGAATGGGCACCCAGTCTTCTGGGTAGACCTGTATTTTGAAATAGAGTTTTACATAAAATAAAACAGAATAACCAGGGCTGAAGAATGCACGTGTCAAATGCATACCAACACCTGGAATGACATTTGATCCGACGAAATGAACCCCTTGGAGGACATTTTTTTTTTCCAGATAAAATGCCAGTTATGTAACACAGCCAAATAGTACCACAGAGACGGTGCCCTCTCTCTCTTGTTTTATTTTTACATTTATTTTATTTTTTAATTTTTGAGGCAAGGTCTCACTCTGTTGCTCAGGCTGGAGTGCAATGGTGCATTCATAGCTCACTGTGGCCTCGAACTTCTAGGCTCATGTGATCCTCCTGCCTCAGCCTCTCAAACAGCTGGGACTGCAGGTGCATACCACCATGTCTGGCTAATTACTTTTTTGTAGAGATCTCCCTACATTGCACAGGCTGGTCTCAAACTCCTGGCCTCAAGTGATCTGCTGACCTCAGCCTCCCAAAATGATGGGATGGCAGGTGTGAGCCACCGTACCTGGCCTTCCCCTTTCTTATGAGCTGGCACCTGTGGCTAGACCATTTCCCTCAGGCATTGACAACATGTAGGAATTAAACTAAGGGATTCAAAATTAATTCTAACATATAGTGACTCATACTCGTTTTAACTTTAATTGGTCCTCAGACTTAATGATAGACGACACATTCACCTTCAACAGGCTTCTTTCAGCTCACACAGAATCAGCATTATCATTTCTGTTAGCAAACATTTATTGGGCATTTTTTTGTTAAATAAGATCTTGTTTGTCTAAAATGTTTTATATATTTTAAGCACCATGCAAAGATGATACTGTGCTTGGTGGATTCATGGACTCCAAAAATACCATGCTCTGTATTTTACAGGTAGGAAAACTAAGGCCCTGGAAAGGAAGAGACTTACTAATCATCTTTCCCTATTTTATTTGTCTTTGTTTCTTTCTTTTTTCTTTCTAAAAAAATAGTTTTTGAGGCCAGCTGTGGTGGCTCATGCCTGTAATCCCAGCACTTTGGGAGGCTGAGGCGGGCAGATCACTTGAGGTCATAAGTTTGAGACCAGCCTGGCCAACATGGTGAAACCCTGTCTCTACTAAAAGCACAAAAACTAGCCAGGCATGGTGGGGAACACCTGTAATCCCAGCTACTTGGGAGGCTGAGGCAGGAGAACTGCTTGAACTCGGGAGGTGGAGGTTGCAGTGAACCAAGATTGCACCACTGTACTTTATTTAGCCCGGGCAACAAAGTGACATTCTATCTCAAAAAAAAAAAAAATTAACCCAGTTCATAACTTTCCCTATTTTAAATGATAGCACCAGGCGCTGATGATTCAAGGAGATGAGAAATGTTAAGTAATTGTCTAGCTCTTGAGAGAGGACACTGAGAAATTAAGCCCAGAGTGTCTAATCCCTCATTTGGACTTTACTTGAAGAGCATGTCCTGATGCCTCTGAGGGTGACCTGGTGACACGGGAGCTCAAATCTTCAAAGCAAGTTTGAAGACAGTAGCAAAACCTAAAAGGGAAGAGGGTACAGGAGTGACTGGATACAGAAGAGAATCCATGGCTGCTTGGATCAGATAGTGGGCTGCTGAAGGCAGTGACTGAGATCCTGAAACAAGGTATAGCTCCCAGAGCAGCTGGTATCTGAAGAAACCTAAGTAGCAGGTGCTGGAGAACCACAGTGCAAGGGCGCTGGAGGGATGGCATTATTCATACTCTCAGTCATTTATTCACATTTATTTATTTTTATTGATACACAATGATGTACATATTTGGGGGTTACATGCGATAGTTTATTATTATTATTGAAATGGCATCTCATTCTGTTGCCCAGGCTACAAAGCAGTGGTGCGGTCTCGGCTCACTGCAAACACTCTGCCTCCCGGGTTCAAGCAATTCTCCCGCCTCGGCCTCCTGAGTTGCTGGGATTACAGGTGCCTGCCACCACACTTGGCTAATTTTTTGTATTTTTAGTACATGTTTGCCATGTTTGCCAAGCTGGTCTGGAACTCCTGACCGCAGATGATCCACCCACCTCAGCCTCCAAAAGTGCTGGGATTACAAGTGTGAGCCACTGCACCCAGCCATGATAATTTAATACATTCATATAATTTGTAAAGATCAAATCTGTGTAACTGGGCTATCCATTATCTTAAATATTTGTCTTTTCTTTGTGCTAGAAATATTCAAATTATTCTCTTCTAGCTTTTTTTTTTTTTTTTTTGTGACAAGAGCTCACTATGTTGCCCAGGTTGGAGGGCACTGGCTATTCATAGGTGCTATCCAAGTGCATTAGAGCCTCCAACTCCTAGGCTCAGGCAATCCTCCTGCCTCAGCCTCCCGCGTAGCTAGGACTCCAGATGCATGCCACCACGCCTAGTGTCACTCCCGTTTATGAAGCACCTATTCTGTTTCATGTCACGGGATCCTGGCACAGAGAGCAGGCAGGAGTCCACACAGGCAAGCTGTCGGCATGGGGGATAATCAGGACTAGTGTTAAGCAGGGTAAGGATAGGCTTGGGAGACACATTTACACTTTGTGAGTGGAGCAAGAGTCATTCATTCAATGATAAACGTCTTTAAAGTATATTCTATATGCCAGTAAAGTTCTAGACATGGAGAACAGTGGATAAAATGCCCTTGTAGACATTACATTCTAGTGGGGAGGGGGAGATAGACAATCAATAAACTACCATCTATAATATGGCAGATGGTGATTCATGCTATGGAAAAAAAAAAAAACAGGTCAGGACGGGGGATAAAGCGTGCCAAGGGGAAGGGATTTCAACTGTAGGCCTCAGTGAGGAGGGGATGTTTAAACAAAGACCTGAAAAAGGTAAGGAAGCAAAAGCCATAGGGTTACTGGTAGAGGCAGAGGGCACAGCAAGTGCAAAGGCCCTGAGGTGGGAGTGTGCCTGGTGCACGTACACTTGCAATGAAAAGTCACTGGTGAGGCTGGGTGCGTGGCTTGCGCTTGTAATCCCAGCACTTTGGGTGGCCGAGGTGGGCAGATCTTTGAGTCTAAGAGTTCGACACCAGCCTGGGCAACATGGCAAAACCCTGTCTCTACAAAAAATACAAAAATTAGCTGTGCGTGGTGGCACATGTCTATAGGCCCAGCTACCAGAGAAGTTGAGGTGGGAGGATTGCTTCAGCCTCGGAGGTGGAGGCTGCAGGGAGCCAAGATCATGCCACTGCAGTCCAGCCTGGGTGACAGAGCAAGACCCTGTCTCAGAAAAAAAAAAAAAAAAAAAAAAAAAGGAGAGAGGAAGTCATTACTAGTGAAACACACGGAGTGTTTAGTTGCCGCAGGCTGACATTTTCTTCCTGGCAGTTCACAGTGAAATTTAGTAATGAATACCCACACCCACACTCGTAGATGAGAATAGACCACCGCCATACATACCAGGTCAGGGTCTCCTTCCCAAGCTTAAAACTTCAGGGTGACTGTTTGTGGGACCCCCCACAGGGTCCCCCACCGTGGGCTTAACGCTGTGGGTTCACCTTAGCTTCACTCCCACACTCAGAACAAGGTGACACCCACTGGGCCTGCAGCAAAGGTGGGAATCTTAGGAAAACACAGCTGCAGAGGCTTCAGCTGTGTGTCAACGTTCGTCTGCATCATGTGCTTGTTGTTTTCTGACTTGCTTGGCTCGGAAAGCTTAGCTTTGGGGGTTATAAACTTAATCCCAACAGACCTGAATTGATACCTCTTAATTATGTCAGTGATGTAGTAAATCAACACCCTATTAGGAAGTCATTCAACTTCAACTATTAAATATTCAGAAACTTTTTACAAGAGAATTGCAACATGTAATAAGCCCTCTGGCAGGAAGAGATGTTACTAATCTGTGTCGTGTAGAGAGAAGTGCTGGCTGACACTTTGCAAAACGGAGCTGAGCTATCAGTTATATGCTCCTTCATATATTTTATCAAACCAAGAGTTTAAGTCCTGCCCTATAAATAACTGTAAAGCATCTAGTGTAACCACTACCCCAACCTTTCCTGCCTAATTCTTTTGCCTCTTCGTGGCTCCTTTTATGGAGACTTAAATTGGAATTATGTCCTAATTTTCAGAGAGAGAACATTCATTCATTCATTCAGCAAGTTTTCAGTATTGTGGCTGGGCGTGGTGTAATCCCAGCACTTTGGGAGGCCAAAACAGGCCGATCACTTAAGGCCAGGAGTTCAAGGCCAGCCCTGCCAACATGGTGAAACCCCATCTCTAGTAAAAATACAAAAAAATTAGCTGGGTGTGGTGGCGCACGCCTGTGGTCTCAGCTACTCAGGAGGCTGAGGCGGGAGAATCGCTTGAACCTGGGAGGCAGAGGTTGCATTGAGCCCAGATCGTGCCACTGCACCCCAGCCTAGGTGACAGAGTGAGACTCTGCCTCAAAAAAAAAAAAAAAAAAAAGAAAAGAGTTTTCAGTATTGAGTACCTTCTCTGTGCCAGGCATTGCTCTAGGCTCTTGGGATATATTGGCAAATAAAACAAAGATCTCTGCCCTGGTGGAGCTTATACTCAAATGGAAAAAACTGACAAATTGTATAGGGTATTAGAAGGTGACACGTGATACGGGAAAAATAAGCAGCGGAACTGAGTATTGTTGGTAGGGTGGGGGGCGGGGGCGGAGGGAGTTACAGTGTTAAACAGGGCGGTCAGGGTAAATCACATGGAGAAGGTGAGACGTGGGCGGCTTGACGAAGGTGGGGCAGTAACCAACCGAGTACTGGGAGGAAGAGCAGCGAGGAGAGGGAGCAGCCAGGACGCAGGCCCTAAGGGGGCACATGCTTGCTGTGTGGGAGCCCTAAGCAGACCACGTGGTGGGCGAGGAGTGAACCTGGGCAGGACAGGAGGAGGGGATGTCAGGAGAAGGAGGTAGGGAGAGAAGCAGGTCGTAGTGCTTTGTAGCCTGCAGAAGGATGTTCACTGGTTTTTTTGGGTTCGTGTAGGAACTCAAGCGACTGGACCAATAGAACTGGTTCTTTGCAGAAGCAGAGGGGAGATCTGGACTTTGCTTTTCCTGTGGCCATTAAGTTAACTGCCTGACCTTTGACAAAGTCTTGAGCTTCGCTTCGGTGCCGAAAACTAGGTTATTCCCAAGGCTCCTTTCAATTTTGAGATCCTATGACTTTAGGGAGTCGTCTCCAACACGTGATTTGAACAGTAGAGAAATACCTTGTAGTCCACATCTCATATGCACCTGCAGCCACCAGACCTAAAATCTCCAGGCAAGCCTCAAGGCTTCAATGCTTCTGGAATCACGAGACCCCTTTGAAAAGGATTTGCCAAGAACTACAGGACTTCTCTCTAGAGAAATGGAGAGCTACATGTGCACACAGCAGTTGCTGACGTTGTAGGGAGTCCACAGCATCCTTAAAGCACAACCATGGGGCCCCACCTCCCTGCAAGGTGAGCCATGAAATACTCATTCAGAATCCCTGCATTAAGGAGGCTTGGCCATTTCCCCCAACTTTCTTTTTTTTTTTTTTTTTTTTGAGACGGAGTCTTGCTCTGTCTCAAAAGGAGACAGAGCTGGAGTACAATGCCACAATCTTGGCTCACTGCAACCTCCATCTCCCAGGTTCAAGCAATTCTCTTGCCTCAGCCTCCCGAGTAGGTGGGAGTACAGGTACCTGCCACCACGCCCGGCTAATTTTTGTATTTTTAGTAGAGACAGGGGTTTCACTATGTTGGTCAGGCTGGTCTCAAACTCCTGACCTCAGGTGATCTGCTTGCCTTGGCCTCCCAAAGTGCTGGGATTACAGGTGTGAACCAGCATGCCTGGCTCCCCACAACTTTCTATTATGGAAATGTTTCATACATTCAGAGAAACTGAAGACCAGTACAGCACACTCCTGTACATCTTTCATTTAAATTTTTAAAAATGTTAATATTTTCTCTCTATATAATACTTTACCAATATCATCGTTTCGTTGTTGTTGACCCATTTGAAAGTTACAGCAATCATGACACTTTATCCCAAAATATTTTCAGCATGTATCTTTTAAGAATAAGAACAGTTTCCTGTTATACCAGAAAATTAACACTAGTTGACCTAAATGTCAAATAGAGAGAGGCACTCTAAAAAAAATAATATTCATCTGGGTATGTATCATTGCAACGGGAATATGCATGCCATAGTGAACTATGTAAAGGTTAAAGAAGACGAAGGTTTTTAAAGGAAAACTGAGGATTATATAATTGTTTTGAGATAATTATCCTTGCCAACAAAGATCAGTAACAAGGGTGATGCCAGTTTGAGGTTGAACAGCCAGTTGTTTTGGCAGATGTCCTCGCAGAAGTATTTTTTTGTGTAAGGCTCCGATGTGCAAGGTTGCAATTTTTGCAGACTTTTGTGATAGTTTTTGTTCTCAGGCACTTATGCACGAGAACTCTCCCTTCATAGCCTTCTCTGGCTCCCTTTGTCAGTTTTTTGTTTTGTTTTTAAACACAAGTGACTCCATTTTGATTCTTACAACTCTAACCAACTGACCTCTACACTCATATCCAGCCACATGCAAATTCCCTTCATTCTAAGAATTCCTTCAACATAATTCCTTTTACACATTGCCAGGATCCAATCAAGGTTCACATATGACATTTGATTCTTAGGTTTTGCTAGTCTATTTTATTCTGAAACCATCTCTCCATGGTTTTGTTTTTGATTGTTTATTTTCTTGATAATGACTCTTCAGAAAAGTTCAGACCATTTGTCTTTTTTTTCAATCCTGCTCCTTCGGTAAAGACCATGTCTTATAGAGTGTCCTGCTTCTGGATTTGACTGCTAGTGTCCTCTAACTTCTTCCTCTATCGCCTGTATTCCTTGCAAAGGAGAAACTAGATCTAAAAGTAATTTGCGAGCTTTAATTAAAGTACAACATAATCTGGGAAGTAGTAATCCATTTTCTAGATGTTGACTGGATTAAATGCCAATTTAGGCTGTTGGCTCTTTAGAAGACTGTCTTTGGCTTTCTAGGACTCCATCCCCAGGGAGGATCACCTAGGGAGGGATTTGTGGTTATATAGAGACAGGGAGAGAAACAGACCCATTTTCCCTCGCTGTGAAAGGATCAACACTGAATTTGGAATTTTGTCTGGAAGTTGACTATTTTTATTCTCTGGACTTCAATTTCCTCATCTAAAAAATGAAATAACAACAGTTTTATTTTTGATGGATTATTGGGCTCAAATGAGATAACAGATTAGAATTTTTTTTTTTAAGCTCTCCATTTCTCTCGAGAGTTCTGTAGTTCTTGGCAAATCTTTTTGTTTGTTTGTTTGTTTGTTTTTTTGAGACAGGGTCTGTCACTCTGTCGCCCAGGCTGGAGTGCAGCGTCACAGTCACATCTCACTGCAGCTTCAACCTCCTGGGCTCAGGTGATCCTCCTACCTCGGCCCCCCCGAGTAGCTGGGACTACAGGTGTGCGCCACCATGCCTGGCTAATTTTTGTGTTTTTTTTGTAGAGACAAGGGTTTGCCATGTCACACATGCAGCTCTTGAACTCCTGGGCTCAAGCAATCTGCCTGCCTCAGCTTCATCAATGTGCTGAGATTACAGGCATGAGCCACCAGGCCCAGCCCTAGAAAATTCTTTCTATGTAAACTCAGATAGAAGCGGCTCTGCTTTAGGAATTGATAGTAAGTGCAGACACACCTTCAATTCATCTCATGTAAGTGAACAGAGTGTGAGTATCTATCTATGTATCTATCTACCTAGCTACCTATTATCTATCATGATGAACTTTTTTTTTTTTTTGAGATGGAATTTTGCTCTGTTGCCCAGGCTGGAGTGCAGTGGCATGATCTCAGCTCACTGCAATCTTCTCCTGCCTTTGCCTCCCTAGTAGCTGGGATTACAGGCGCCCACCACCATGTCTGGCTACTTTTTCTATTTTTAGTATAGACAGGGTTTCACCGTGTTGTTCAGGTTGGTCTCGAACTCCCGACCTCAGATGATCCACCTGCCTTGGCCTCCCAAAGTGTTGGGATTACAGGTGTGAGCCACCGTGCCTGGCCTCATGATGAACTCCCCAAGAGTTACTGAAATAGTGGTGGGGGTCAGTTTTTCAAGGGTGATTTAATGCAGTAGTTCTTAGCTGGGGGTAATTTTGCCCTGCAGGGACATCGGGCACTGTCTGATTACATTTTTGGTTGTTATAACTAAGGAGCTGCTACTGCTATCTAGTGGGTAGAAGCCAAGGATACTGCTAAACACCCTGCAGTGCACAGGACAGCCCCAGCCCCCACAGCAAAGAATCATCTAGCTCAAAATGTCAATGGTGCCTAGTTAGAGAAACTTTGATTTAATGTGAGGCTCAATTAAATACTGAAACTTAGACAAGACTCCTTGACAAATCCTTTGAATATCAGGGTTTGAGGTGACTTACACCAAAATTCTATGCAATAAAATTGCAAATTGTATCCATCCTGGGCCACATAGTGAGATCTTGTCTCAACAAAACATCAAAAAATTAGCCAGGCATGGTGGCGTGTGCCCATCATCCCAGCTACTTGAGAGGCTGAGGTGCGAGGATGGCTTGAGCCCCAGAGGTCAAGGCCACTACACTCCAGCCTGGGCAACAAAGTGAGACCCTGTCTCAAAAAAATTTGCAAATTAGGAATTGAAGTAGAAAAACAGAAGGAAAAAAATGAATAAATAAATATGTTAATTACTTCAATCAACATAATTGCTATGGTTCAAATGAGTTTCCTCTAAGGCTAAAAAGAAATCATAATCGATTGTAGTTTTGATTATCAGAAAAGATAATTCCTAAGGAGAATCGCTTTTCCCAAAATAAATTGTAGCTAAATTTTCATAATAAAGTTTTTTTTATAATATGGGGAACAATGAGTGATATGTTGACGGGAACGACAATGTTTTTAATATTTGTGCAAAAATGTAGAACTAAGTTCCATATGGATATTTACTAAAGTAACTTTGATTAAAGCTATGAGGGAAATATTCAGGTGAAATTTTGTTAAGGTGATTCAGTGAGGGACTATATTAACAGGATTCCATATGGAGCCTTCTCACGGTCTAATTTGATAATTCTGAATTATGGTACCCTGGGGACTATAAGGTTTCGGTAAAGGCACAACTGAATCATGGCCTAGAGCCTTTATTATGTTATTTTGAGCCCTTTGTAAATATACTGTTTTTAAAATAATGATATTTTTGAGATATTAGTCATGCATCCTAAAAAATAAGCCTTTTAAAGTCAGTTTATGGTATAGTCACTGAGTTGTGCAACCATCACCACTATCTAATTTCAGAATATTTTCATTGCTCCCAAAAGAAACTCTGTATCCATTAGTAGTCACTGCCTATTTACCCCTTTCCCATGTTTCTGGGATCGTGTCCATTTTAAGTTTTGTGTATGGTATGAGGAATGAGTCCAATTCACTCTTTTGCATATGGATATTCAGTTGTTTCAACATCATTTGTTAAAAAGATTATTCTTTTTCCCATTGAATTGTCTTGGCACCCTTGTTGAAAATCAGTTGACTAGAAATGTAAGGGTTTATTTCTGGATCTTCAATTCCATTCCATTGATCTACATGTCTAGCTTTGTGCCAGTACCACACTGTCTTGATTACTGCAGCTCTGTAGTTAAGTTTTAAATGTGGAAGTGAGTCCTTCAAATTTTTTCTTCGTTTAAACAATTGTTTTAGGCTGGGTGCGGTGGCTCATGCCTATAATGCCAGCACTTTGGGAGGCCAGGGGAGGGGGTGGATCACCTGAGGTCAGGAGTTTGAGACCAGCCAGGTCAACATGGTGAAACCCCATTTCCCCTAATACAAAAGTTAGCTGGGTGTGGTGGCATGTGCCTGTAGTCTCAGCAGCTAGGGAGGCTGAGACAGGAAAATCACTTGAACCTGGGAGGCAGAGGTTGCAGTGAGCCGAGATTGCGCCACTGCACTCTGCCTGGGTGACAGAGTGAGGCTCTGTCTCAAAAACAAAACAAAAACAATTGTTTTGGCTATTTCTGTCCCTTGTATCTGCAGATAAATTTTAGTTTTCTTTTTTTGTGATATCTTTTTAAGGGGTTTGGTATCAGGTTAGTACTGGCCTTATAGAATAAGTTGGGAAGTACTTCGTCATTTTTTTTTGTAACGGTTTGTGAAGAATTGGTACCAATTTTCCTTAAAATTGTGTACATTTATCAGTGGTCATCTGGTCCTGGGCTTTTCTTTGCAGGAAGTTTTTTGATTACTAATTTCATCACCTTACTTGTTTAGATCAATTTAGATTTTCTATTTCTTCTTGAGTCAGTTTCGATAGTTTGTACCTTTCTAGAAATGTATCCATTTTAGTTATCTAATTTGTTTGCATACCACTACTTATAATATTTATCATTCATTTCTATAAAGTCAATAATAATTCCTCTCTTTAATTTTTTTTTTTTTTTTAATTAGAGAGAGAATCTCACTATGTTGCTCAGCCTGGTTTTGAACTCCTGGGTTCAAGTAATCCTCCTGCCTTGGCCTTCCAAGTGGCTGGGACTGCAGGCCCATATGACCATGCCCACCCTCCCAAGTGGCTGGGACTACAGGCCTGTACCACCAATACCTGTTTTGTTTTGTTTTTTTGAGACGAAGTCTCGCTCTGTCACTCAGGCTGGGTGCAGTGGCGTGATCTCAGCTCACTGCAATGTACACCTCCTGAGTTCAAGGGATTCTCCTGCTTCTGCCTCCTGAGTAGCTGGGATTACAGGCAGGCACCACCATGCCTGGCTAATTTTTGTATTTTTGGTAGAGATGGGGTTTCGCCATGTTGGTCAGGCTAGTCTCGAACTCCTGACCTCGTGATCTGCCTGCCTTAGCCTCCCAAAGTGCTGGAATTACAGGTGTGAGCCACCGCGCCCAGCCACCAATACCTTTTTATTTTTTCCCTCCTTCCCCTCCTTCCTTTCTTTGTCACTCAAAAACATCTGAGGTCTCTTTAATTTTTTTTTTTTTTTTTTGAGGCGGAGTCTCACTCTGCCGCCCAGGCTGGAGTGCAGTGGCGCGATCTCAGCTCACTGCAAGCTCCGCCTCCCGCGTTCACGCCATTCTCCTGTGTCAGCCTCCTGAGTAGCTGGGACTACAGGCGCCCGCCACCATGCCCGGCTAATTTTTTTTTGTATTTTTAGTAGAGACGGGGTTTCACCATGTTAGCCAGGATGGTTTCAATTTCCTGACCTCGTGATCCGCCCGCCTCGGCCTCCCAAAGTGCTGGGATTATAGGCGTGAGCCACCGCGCCCAGCCCCTTTCATTTTTGATGTAAGTAATTTGAGTCTTCTCTCTAATTTTTGGTCAGTTTAGTTAAACGTTTGTCAATTTTGTTGATATTTTCCAAGAATCAAGTTTTGGTTACATTGATTTCCTCTGGTGCTTTTTTTATTCTCTAATTTATTTCTACTCTAATCTTTATTTCCTTCCTTTGTAAATATGTTATTAAATGTTTGCATAGTACCCCCATCATTTGGATGTGTTATAAGTAATATCCCAGTTTTGCTGAATATTTTAGATATTTCTGAATATTTGCTGATATTTTAGAGCTTTAGATATCCCCCCCCTCCATTTTTTTCCCATTATTAATGATATCGGCCAGGCTCATGCCTGTAATCCCAGCACTTTGGGAGGCCAAGGCAGATGGATCACTTGAGCCAGGAGTTTGAGACCAGCCTGGACAACGTGGAGAAACCTCATCTCTAAAAAGAAAAGAAATATATATGTGTGAACATCTCCATGTAAGCAGAATTTTCCATTTTAGATTTTTGTATAGGGTCGTAGTTAGTAGAAATGGCTTTGGAGCAACACCATGTTCTTCAGTTTACCCAGCTATGTGACTTTGGACAAGTTGTTTGTGTTTGGACTTCTTCATCTGTAATGTGGGAATGGGAATTTGTTCTTGGGTATCTAGGTTATGTTATAATTAGGATTGCTTTCCATAATTGAACTATCTAGGGCAGAGGATGTGAACAGTTCTAAATAAACTCAATACATAAAGAAATATTTTCTATTAGTTCCTTTCTGTGAAAAACAGGGAAAGAAAATAAATACACATATGTAAGAAGCCACCTCCAAAGTTCCAAAGTAGGTATTTCAGGAATGTGATGGTTTTTTTTTTTTCCTTTTTCAAATTGGCAACAATTTGAAAAATCTTGCAGGTGAACCACATAGACTAGAAATATGGCAAAAATTAAGAAATGTTAGGTATGTCTTGAATGCATAAAATATATGTAGATACTAGTCTATGTGTTATTTGACTATGTTATTGGTAAGGCTTCTGGTCAACAGTAGACTATTAGCAGTCATGTTTTTAGGGAGTCAACATTTTTTTTTTTTTTTTTGAGACAGGGCGTCACTCTGTTGCCAAGGCCAGAGTGTAATGGTTCGATCTCGACTCGATGCAAGCTTGATCTCCTGGGCTCAAGCACTCCTCTCACCTTAGCCTACCAAGTAGTTGGTACCACAGGTGTGTGCCACCACACCCAGCTAATTTTTTGTACTTTTTATTTATTATTAATTAATGTATTTATTTTGAGACAGAGTCTCACTCTGTCATCCAGTGCGGAGTGCAGTGGCATCATCTCGGCTCACTGCAACTTCCGCCTCCTGGGTTCAAACGATTCTCTTGCCTCAGCCTCCAGAGTAGCTGGGATTACAGGTGCCCGGCTAGTTTTTGTATTTTTAGTAGAGATGGGGTTTCATCACGTTGGCCAGGCTAGTCTCAAACTCCTGACCTCAGGTGATCTGTCTGCCTTGGCCTTCCAAAGTGCTGGGATTCCAGGCGTGAGCCACGGCGCCGGGCCTGAGTGTTGAAACTTATACTCAGAGTTTTTAATGCATGGCGGCTGGCTCCCTCAACATCCACACTGTTTAAGGGTCAACTGTATTTTTTATTGTTTTATTGTTATTTTTTGCTTAAATATTTTTGATCCCTGGTTGGTTGATCTGAGGATGCAGAACTAAGGAGGGAACACGGCTGCATGTTGTCGGGGATAAAAAGGTAAACGTGACTCTACTTTTTCTCTTGGAGCCTGAAATCAGCCTGTGAATACCTGAGTTGGTAGAGCTGGACGAGGTTACAGCTGAGCATAATTTTTGTTTCTAAAGGAGAGATAAAACCAAGTATCTCAGGAATCAAAAACAGCTATTAGGTACCCGTTGAAGGGATATCTGAGATCCTTAGGGTCCTCAGTCTTCTTTAAATGTATGTATATTTTTAAAATGAAACCAAGGTCATAAGTGTAATTAAAGGTACCCTAAAGAAATCACATGAGTTTTGAAATGATCGTGAGGAATCTACAGCATTAACTTTAGGAAACTTCTTATAAAGCCCCAAGAGGTTTCACATTGGTTGTGTCTGTTGTTAATATGAGCTATTTAAGTGTATTTAAGGAGTGTAGTGACAAAGAGACACGTGGAAATAGCAAGATGTTTCTGGTGTGCTCCACCTTAAAGGCTTGTTCACTTTCTTTTTTTTTTTCTCAGATGGAGTTTTGTTCTTGTTGCCCAGGCTGGAATGCAATGGCGCGATCTCAGCTCACTGCAACCTCTGCCTCCTGGGTTCAAGTGATTCTCCTGGTTCAGCCTCCTGAGTAGCTGGGATTACAGGAATGCGCCACCACACCTGGCTACTTTTGTATTTTTAGTAGAGATGGGGTTTCTCCACGTGCATCAGGCTAGTCTCACACTCCCGACTTCAGATGATCCACCCGCCTCGGCCTCCCAAAGTGCTGGGATTACAGGCGTGAGCCACCGGGCCTGGCCAAAGCCTTGTTCACTTTCATTTTGTGGCTGCTGTTGTGAAATCTGCAGAACCTCAAGCTGTTTGGACTCCGTCTTCGAGGTTGAATTAGATTACAGGTAATCTCATGGTGGAGGTGTATTCTGGATCGACTCACTTGAAATGTTTATGAAAGAAATTCCTTCACCTCAGGACTTCCACACTGGAGCTGGCAATCAGTATCACCTTAATTTACCTATCACAGTGAGGCATCTCTGCTCTGAGGAAAACAAAACAAAACAAAAAAGAAGAGCTAATGGTTCTGTTTTGTTTTGTTGTTTTAGAGACAGGGTCTTGCTCTGTCGCCTGGGCTGGAATGCAGTGACATCATCATAGCTCACTGTAGCCTTGATCTCCTGGGCTCAAGTGATCCTTCTGCCTCGGCCTGCGTAGCTGGGATGGGACTACAGATGCACGCCACCACACCTGGCTAATTTTTTTATTTTTGTAGAGACGAGGTCCCATGTGAGCCACGGTGCCCCACCTTTTAAAGCAATTACCGTAAGGAAGCAACTGTCTTTAGCAAATAGAAGATCATAAACATCCTTCTGGAGATCTTGAGATGTTGACTGTGGTTTATAGGGCAATGAAAATCTACATACCTGAGTGGGGCAGTGAGACATGAGTGCCACCTATGATCCTTCCAGTGAGCAATTCTTTCTGGTGCCAGGAGCCCAAAGGAAACTCAGTCAACCAGCTGTAGATGGGCTTGTTCCGAGTTTGTTCTAGAAGTCAGAACTGCCAGCTCTGAAAGTAGGTCACAAGTGACTGGCCATCCCTGGGCTGCTCACAGGAAGTAGCTGCAAAGGTCAGGGAAAGTTTTTAATGACTATACAGGCCAGTGAATGACAGGCTTTGAGGAGCTTCTCTTCTTGGCATCTGAAACAGGCACATGGAGGAGCTGCCTTGGAGACAGAATGACAGCTGTGGCAATGTGAGCCTGATTCCTCAGCCCCATAAAATAGATGCCTTTGCAAAAAACCCATTTCTTTTTTTTTTCTTCTGTTTTTGAGAGGGAGTCTCGCTCTGTCCCCCCAGGCGGAGTGCAGTGGCATGATCTCGGCTCACTGCAACTTCTGCCTCCCGGGTTCAAGCAATTCTCCTGCCTCAGGTCCCAAGTAGCTGAGATTACAGGCATCCGCCACCACGCCTGGCCAATTTTGTATTTTAGTAGAGACGGGGTTTTGCCACGTTGGCCAGGCTGGCAAAAAGGCCATTTCTATACAGAGGAATCACCTTGCAGGACTCAAGGAATGATTAAGATTAACTTTAGAAACTCGATGCAATATTCCCAAGAGGAGTTAAGATTGGGATAAGTAATCTCTGAATTAATTTCAACCTTGAGATGTTGTGATCCTATGAAGTTACAGACATATTTCTTTTTTCTTTGTTTGAGATGGAGTCTTGCTCTGTCACCCAAATTGGAGGGCGGTGATGTGATCTCGGCTTACTACGACCTCTGCCTCCTGGGTTCAAGCGATTCTCAGCTTCAGCCTCCTGAGTAGCTGAGATTACAGGTGCCCGCCACCATGCCCGGCTAATTTTTGTATTTTTAGTAGAGATGAGGTTTCACTGTGTTGGCCAGGCTGGTCTTGAACTCTTGGCCCCAGCTGATCTGCCCGCCTGGGCCTCCCAAAGTGCTGGGATTACAGGAGTGAGCACCATGTCCGGTCTAGATACATATTTCTATTAATACACATTTGCAGGGATTGTTTGTTACTGAAGTTGACGCCTTGTGCTTGAGAATGCTATTTCACTGACACAATTGTTATGGTATAAATGTGAGAGTATAGTTACAATCTGGACACTATTTTTTGCTTGTCTTATTGGCCCAGCAACCAGCTTGACACTGGGGACTATCAGGCTCCAAATAATAACCAATGTCTCACTCCAAACAGACAGGATACTACGGAGCCAGGGTCAGCAAACATTTTCTGTAAAGGGCCAGATAGTAAATATTTTGGGCTTTGTGGGCCCTATGGTCTCTGTCACAATGATTCAACTCTGCTGTTGTAACAAAAAAGCAGTCAGACAATATGTAAATGAATGGGCATGGCTGTGTTCCAGTAAAACCACAAAAACAGGCAGCTAGCTTTGGTGTGGGGCCCTAAGAGCTTGGACTTTGAAGCCAGGTTCAAATCCTGGCTTTCTCACCTTCTAGCTCCGTTACCTTAAAGAACTTCATTATCTTCCTTGTATTTTAGTCTTTTCATCTCTAAATTAGTGATAGTACTTAACAGTGTTGTTATAAAGATTAAACGAGTTAAGTTTGTAAAGTACTTAAACAGTGCCTACCAGGTAGTAAGTGCTATAGCAGAGTGTGTTAGATAATGAAACATCCTGTGCTGTGGGTGATATTATTCCCATTACGATTTGGATTCAAATAAAGAAATACATGACTTAGAAGAAGGCTACGACTTGAACTCAGTTTCCCCATCTCTAATATTAATACAATTGCACTTTTCTTATCAGAGGACAAATCATTACATCGAAACACAGGGAAATTCCCCATGACAGCCTATGAGTCAGGCCTTGGCCCCTAAAGCCAAAATCTTTTTTTTTTTTTTTTTGAGATGGAGTCTCACTTTCTTGCCCAGGATGGAGTGCAGTGGTGTGATCTTGGTTCATTGCAATGTCCGCCTCTGGGGTTCAAGTGATTCTCCTGCCTCAGCCTCCCGAGTAGCTGGGATTACAGGCGCCCACCCCCACGCCCAGCTAATTTTTTGTATTTTTAGTAGAGATGGGGTTTCACCACATTGGCCAGGCTGGTCTCGAACCCCTGACCTCAGGTAATCTGCCCGACTCAGCCTCCCAAAGTGCTGGGATTACAGGCATGAGCCATTGTACCTGGCCAAGCCAAAATCTTAAAGGACTACTTGTATTTCTTCTCTCCCCACCCATACATGGAATTATTATACACAGCAGTGTGCTGGGGCTGGTGTGTATTGGCTCACTAATGCTGGCTATTAAATTTTCAGGAATTTGAGCCAGGCGTGGTGGCTCACGCCTGTAATCCCAGCACTTTGGGAGCCATGGTGGGCGGATCTTGTGAGGTCAGGAGTTCGAGACTAGCCTGGCCAACATGGTAAAGCCCCGATCTCTACTAAAAACACAAAAATTAGCTGGGTGTGGTGGTGGGCACCTGTAATCCCAGTTACTCAGGAGGCTGAGGCAGGAGAATCACTTGAACCTGGGAGGCGGAGGTTGCAGTGAGCCAAGATGGTGCCATTTTACTCCAGCCTGGGCGACAAGAGCAAAACTCCATTTCAAAAACAATAAAATAAATAAATAACCATAAAAATTTTCAGGAATTTCGTGAAGCAGTAGGGAAACCCTTGGTAGCTTGAAATTGGCTGTGGTGGGAGCATTTACACCATTAAATTGGCAGGGGCCACACAGTCAGAGTTTTTAATCTCTTGGAGAACTAGGTTATCAGCACACTGGCCCGACGCCAGCAGTAAGCACTCCTCTAGGAGGGACCCCGTATCCTGAATAGCTAGTTGGTAAACAATATTCAGTGGCACGTGAACTGCCACATCCTAGGGCACCATGACCTCAGAAAAACGCCAGGCGCATGCTTTTGCCTCATGGCAGAGGCAAACAGTTTTTACATGCTTTGTTTAGAGACACAAACAAGTCAGTGATGGCCCTGGACTGTGATTTGTAGACATCTGACTTAACAGTCCTGCTCTCTGTTCCCATTCCAGTACACACACACACACACACACACACACACACACACACACACACACACACGCCTGCATAGGTCAAGCTAAATAGGAACTGAATGGCTTAGGAGGCACTAAAAGAAAGAGAGATAGAGCTTGTTGGGCAAACATCATAATCATAATCAAAGTACTTTCTTTTCTTTTTTTGAGACGGAGTCTCCCTCTGTCGCCCAGGCTGGAGTGCAGTGGCATGATTTCGGCTCACTGCAGCCTCCACCTCCCAGGTTCAAGCAGTTCTCCTGCCTCGGCCTCCCAAGTAGCTGGGATTACAGGCACCTGCCATCACGCCTGGCTAATTTTTGTATGTTTAGTAGAGACGGGGTTTCGCCATGTTGGCCAGGCTGGTCTCAAACTCCCAACCTCAGGTGATCCACCCGCCTCAGCCTCCCAAAGTGCTGGAATTACAGGCATGAGCCACTGCGCACGGCCTCAAAGTACTTTTAATGGACAGTTTTTCTAGGAAAGGCAATGAGTGCTGTGTTTGTTTTGTTTGCTTGTTTTGCCATTTTTTAATGGCAAAAGGTCTTCATAATCTAAACATGTGACCTCTAACCTTTTGTGGAGACAGCAGAGGGAATACAAACAAGGGCTGAACTCAGTCAGAGATTCTTAGATAAGACACTCCCTCTTGTGAAGTTGTGAATCTCATTTTTCTTCTCTATAAAAGGAGAATCAAAACAATTCCATTGCTAGTCTGACATCGTGGTTGTGAAAATCAATGTTAACTTGTTCTCCACTTACTCAGCATACTTTCTGACTACCGCTGTGTGCTGTGAGGGGCTGAGGATCCAGATGTGGCTGAGGAAGGTCCTGGCTCATGAGGAGGTGGCAGTCTGGGTGCTTAAACAGATAATCCAGAGTTCTGATGCGAGATGAACTCACTCTGGTGAATCACTCTGGCTTCATTTGGTTATAGTGGTCAAGAGTTTGGCTCTGGAGCAAAGTGTCTGGGTTTGAATCCTGGCTGTGCTTTTGCGTGAGTTATTGAACACCTCTTTTTCCATTCTGTAAAATGGGATTTTTAAGCTTTCCTCAATTTGTAAGCGGAAATGATCTTCCTCAATTTGCAAGCAGAAATAAGCTTTCCTCAATCTGTAAGCAGAAATAATAGTACCTCCTTCCTAGAATTGTTATAAAGGTTAATGAGATCATATATGTAAAGTTTCTTCATCTATGAAAATGAACAGAATAGTAACTACTACTTTTAGTGTTGGCATCGTTGTGATGATTAAATGAGATAACATATGAAAGTATTCAGAACCTTAGGAAAATAACATGAATAAGGTAGACTCATGGAAAACAAAAACATTAAATAGGTGCTTATTCAAGGTTGTAAATGCAGTGAGACAAATATGCACTAAAGAGGGATTCTTTTTGTTTTGTTTTTTGAGATGGAGTCTTGCCAGGCTGGAGTGCAGTGGCGTGATCTCAGCTCACTGCAAACCTCCACCTCCGGGTTCAAGCGATTCTCCCACCTCAGCCTCCTGAGTAGCTGGGATTATAGGTGCCTGACACCACACCTGGCTAATTTTTGTATTTTTGGTAGAGACGGGGTTTCATTATGTTGGCCAGGCTGGTCTCGAACTCCTGACCTCAAGTGATCCACCTGCCTCGGCCTCCCAAAGTGTTGGGATTACAGGGGTGAGCCGTGCGCTCAGCTAAAGAGGGATTCTTAGCCTGGGAGTCAGAGAAGGCATTTAGAGATGATATCTGAGATAGTAAATTCATTCATTCAGTCATCCATCAGGTGCAAACATTTGAGTGTCTATCACATGCCAGGCTTCATCTAGTGCTGGGTCTACAGTGATAAGCCAAACTGACTTATTCTTTACCAGTAGCAGCACAAAGAGATGGTTTGGGTGGGGATGGGGGATTTTTTTTTTTTTTTTAAGAGCTGAGATCTCACTATGTTGCCCAGGCTGGAGTGCAGTGGCACAATCATAGCTCACCGTAAACTCAAACTCCTGCGCTTAGGCAATCCTAGAAATCCTCCCACCTCAGCCTCCCAAGTAGCTGGGACTACAGGCACCTGCCACTGTGCCCGGGTGAGAAGGATATTTTATGTGCCTGTTTCCCATAATCCCAAAAGTCCTTCTCACATTTACAAAAATAAACAACCATTATTTTTTCAATCTTACATAAGTGTCATACAACCACAGCCTTGAGATAAATACAATAACAACACAATAAAAATACTATACATAAAAATATGTTTGCATAGCATTTACATCGTATTATAAGTAATCTAGAGATGATTTAAAGTATAGATGATGGGTTGTGGTGGCTCATGCCTGTAATCCCAGCACTTTTGGAGGCTGAAGCAGGTGGATCACCTGAGGTCAAGAGTTCAAGACCAGCCTGGCCAACATGGTGAAACCCTGTCTCTACTAAAAATACAAAAAATTAGCTGGGCCTGGTGGCGGATGCCTGTAATCCCAGCTACTTGGGAGGCTGAGGCAGGACAATTGCTTGAACCCAGGAGGCGGAGGTTGCACTAAGCCAAGATCATGCCATTGTACTCCTGGGTGACCCAATGAGACTCTGTCTCAAAAAAAAAAAAAAAAAAGTACACAGGAGGATGTATATAGGTTATATGCAAATACTATACCCTTTTATCCAAGAAACTTGAGTATTTTTGGATTTTGGTATCCACAGAGGTTCTGAAACCAATTCCCTGTAGATATCGAGGGACAACTGTATATGCATTTAAGCCCAAAGTTGAACTTATAAGTTAGTCAGGCAAGAAAAAAAGGGAAGGGAAAGAATAGATTGTACAAAGACCGTGAGGCAGGAAAGAGGTTGGTGCATTTGAGGAATTGAAAGAAGGCCTAGTGTAGCTGGAGTAACTTGGGGAAGGGGTCTGCGGTGAGAAGACGGGGAGAGCAGAGGAGTGCCAGTGGAGGGGGAAGTGGTGGGCAGGTTACATCCTGCGCTGGACTTTGTGGACCCAAGAAGTTCATCTAGTATTCCAAGTGAGGTGGGAAGCAAGTGAAAGCTTTTATCAGCAGCTCTGCTTGAAGTCACATAAACTAATATTCTGGCTGCTGTATGATAACGCACTGGAGGTGGGCAAGGGCAAAAGCAGAGGAACCCACTGGGAGCGAATGCACTAGTGCCAGGTGAGAGATGAGGGGGCATGCCAGGTGAGAGATGAGGGGACATGCCAGGTGAGAGATGAGGGGGCATGCCAGGTGAGAGCTGGAGGGGGCATGCCAGGTGAGAGATGGAGGGGGCATGCCAGGTGAGAGATGGAGGGGGCATGCCAGGTGAGAGATGAGGGGGCATGCCAGGTGAGAGATGAGGCAACATGCCAGGTGGGAGATGGAGGGGACATGCCAGGTGAGAGATGAGGGGGCATGCCAGGTGAGAGATGAGGGGGCATGCCAGGTGAGAGAGGGAGGGGGCATGCCAGGTGAGAGATGAGGGGGCATGCCAGGTGAGAGCTGGAGGGGGCATGCCAGGTGAGAGATGGAGGGGGCATGCCAGGTGAGAGATGGAGGGGGCATGCCAGGTGAGAGATGAGGGGGCATGCCAGGTGAGAGATGAGGCAACATGCCAGGTGAGAGATGGAGGGGACATGCCAGGTGAGAGATGAGGGGGCATGCCAGGTGAGAGATGAGGGGGCATGCCACGTGAGAGATGAGGGGGCATGCCAGGTGAGAGATGAGGCAACATGCCAGGTGAGAGATGGAGGGGACATGCCAGGTGAGAGATGAGGGGGCATGCCAGGTGAGAGATGAGGCAACATGCCAGGTGAGAGATGGAGGGGACATGCCAGGTGAGAGATGAGGGGGCATGCCAGGTGAGAGATGAGGGGGCATGCCAGGTGAGAGATGGAGGAGGCATGCCAGGTGAGAGATGGAGGAGGCATGCCAGGTGAGAGATGAGGGGGCATGCCAGGTGAGAGATGGAGGGGGCATGCCAGGTGAGAGATGAGGGGGCATGCCAGGTGAGAGAGGGAGGGGGCATGCCAGGTGAGAGATGAGGGGGCATGCCAGGTGAGAGCTGGAGGGGGCATGCCAGGTGAGAGATGGAGGGGGCATGCCAGGTGAGAGATGAGGGGGCATGCCAGGTGAGAGATGAGGGGACATGCCAGGTGAGAGATGAGGGGGCATGCCAGGTGAGAGATGAGGGGGCATGCCAGGTGAGAGATGAGGGGGCATGCCAGGTGAGAGATGAGGGGGCATGCCAGGTGAGAGCTGGAGGGGGCATGCCAGGTGAGAGATGAGGGGGCATGCCAGGTGAGAGATGAGGGGGCATGCCAGGTGAGAGCTGGAGGGGGCATGCCAGGTGAGAGATGGAGGGGGCATGCCAGGTGAGAGATGGAGGGGGCATGCCAGGTGAGAGATGAGGGGACATGCCAGGTGAGAGATGAGGGAGCATGCCAGGTGAGAGATGAGGGGGCATGCCAGGTGAGAGATGAGGGGGCATGCCAGGTTGAGAGATGAGGGGACGTGCCAGGTGAGAGATGGAGGGGGCGTGCGAGGTGAGAGATGGAGGGGGCGTGCGAGGTGAGAGATGGAGGGGACGTGCCAGGTGAGAGATGAGGGGGCGTGCCAGGTGAGAGCTGGAGGGGGCATGCCACGTGAGAGATGAGGGGGCATGCCAGGTGAGAGATGAGGGGGCATGCCAGGTGAGAGATGGAGGAGGCATGCCAGGTGAGAGATGGAGGGGGCATGCCAGGTGAGAGATGAGGGGGCATGGCAGGTGAGAGATGGAGGAGGCATGCCAGGTGAGAGATGGAGGGGGCATGCCAGGTGAGAGATGGAGGAGGCATGCCAGGTGAGAGATGAGGGGGCATGCCAGGTGAGAGATGGAGGGGGCGTGCGAGGTGAGAGATGAGGGGGCATGCATTATTCTAGTGGCAGTGAAGATGGAGCGATGGGGAAGGATTTGAAATGGACTTGGTGTTGGATTGCATGGGGTGGTGAAGGAGAGGGAGGTGTAAAGAATGACTCCCAGGTTTTGGGCTTCAGCAGTTGTTTGGGTGACAGCGTCTTTGCTAAGGTCAGGAGGCCCAGGAGAGAGGAGCTGGTTTGGGGAAGAAAGGCAAGAGTTAAGTTTGGGATAAGTGAACTTATCTGGCACCAGTGAAACCCCATGTGAAAATGATAGGGAGGAATGGCCAAGGGACTCTGAGGAGTGGCCTGGGCTGCAGGCATATGGTTGACATTTTTTTTGAGACAGAGTCTTGCTCTGTCATCCAGGCTGGAGTACAATGGTGCCATCTCAGCTCACTGCGCCCCTGCCTCCTGGGTTCAAGTGATTCTCCTGCCTCAGCCTCCCAAGTAGCTGGGATTACAGGCGCACGCCACCACGTCTGGCTAATTTTTGTATGTTTAGTGGAGATGGGGTTTCACCATGTTGGCCAGGCTGGTCTCAAACTCCCGACCTCAGGTGATCCGCCCGCCTCGGCCTCCCAAATTGCTGGGATTAAAGGCGTGAGCCACCACGCCCAGCCTCAGTTGACAGTTATTAATGTACATGCAGATGACAGCTATAGCCATAGTAGATGAGGCCACCAGGGGAGGGCATGTGGATCAGTCCTCTTATCTTTTTTGGGGGACCCAGACACCTTTGAGAAGCTGCTAAAAGCTCCACTTCTTCCTTTAAAAGTATTTGCATCCAAGTTTAAGGAGCTTATAGATCCCTCTGAAGCCCGTCCACAACTCTTGTAAGGTCAAGAGATGTCAAATTAAAAACAAACAAACAAACAAAAACACAACAAACCTTGTGTAGACACAGGAATGGATCCTGGGTTGAGCCTTGGGGAACAGCAACATTTAGAGAAGGACAGAGGAAGCACCTGCGGAGGCTGAGACGGAGTAGACAAAGAGAAACAGGGAGGAGGAATTCCAAAATAGAGTGTGTTATCAAAACTAACAGCGAAGTGTCTCAAGGATAGGAGATGCATGCTGCTGAGAGAACTAGAAAGATAAGGCCTGCAAAGTGTCCTCCGGATTTGGCAACAGTAATATTTTGGGGAGGCCTAGCCCCTGGAGTTGGCCTAACAGTGGTCATTTTGTGGAGAGCTAGCTCTGTTAGGAGGAGGCTTTGCCTCTCTGGAGTGGGAAAATAGATCCTGGGGCCAATGTAGGATGATGTGCAGATTTGCGGGTGGGAAGATGAGGATTTTTCCTCTTGATGGTGTATGTTTTCTTAGTGAAATAGGAGGTAAGGGGACAGTGAGAGGGAAGGGCATGCAAAGATGGGGGTTTTGAGGATGGAGAAGATGCAAAATAGCCTTTCTGAGAAGTGACGTCAGACCTTACTAGTATGACTGTTACCTCCATGCAGCTGCAATCAGGGTTGGTGCTTACAGTGAGTAGGATCAGAGGGGGGAAGCAGTGCGCTTGGACCCAGAATCATCATGACTTGAGAACCAGTAAGCCTTCCAGGACTTCTCCAGACTGTTCCACTCCCTTTCTCTCGCCTATCTTGGGTTTCTCCTTTTTTCTTGCACCTTCTTTTCCCTCAACCCATAAACATGCTCAAGCCTTTCCTGGTGACTCAGCACTTCCTCTAAAGCCAGTGTCCAAATTCCTTTTTTCACCATTCTCAAAACATCTGTAACAGAAAAGTTTTTGGAATATCCAACTGCTTTTCTCTTTTTCCTATAGCTTTCCCTTGACTGGCTGCATGTTGCCTTACTTTGGCTGCACCTCGAATTCTGGGGCTCTTTGTGATCTTTTAAAAGCCCGAACGCATTGACAGGTTCATGCTGGGTAGCTTGGAGGTATACAGTGCAGCCAGAAGCCTAGGGAAACTCTTAGGATTTTAAACGGAGTGCATTGTAGTTCACTCTGAAGGCTGAATTTGTCTAACAATTCAGGCTGGAAAGGATGGATGCCAGTGGGAACCACCGTAGGAATTTTTTTTTTTAGATGGAGTTTTGCTCTTCTTGGCCAGAGTGGAGTGCAATGGCGCAATCTCAGCCCACTGCAACCTCCATCTCCCAGGTTCAAGCGATTCTCCTGCCTCAGCCTCCCAAGTAGCTGGGATTACAGGCATGTGCCACCACGTCCAGCTAATTTTGTATTTTTAGTAGAGATGAGGTTTCACCATGTTGGTCAGGCTGGTCTTGAACTCCTGACCTCGTGTGATCCACCAGCCTCGGCCTCCCAAAGTGCTGGGATTACAGGCATGAGCCACTGCGCCCAGCCCACCATAGGAATTTGAGGCTTATTAAGGAGGTGAAATAGATAGGACTTGGTGATTGGGTAAGGCAGAGGGCTGAATTAAGAATGACTCACTCATTCCCAACTTTCTAATTCTGATGACTATGGAGATGGTGGTGCCAACAGCTGAGGGAGGGGCAGCTATGAAAGCAGAGAATGAGTTCAGTTTTGGAAATGTCCAGTTTGGGGTGTCTGTGATATCTAGCTAGAGCTGCCTGGCAGGCAATTGGATATTTGGTTCTAAATTTTGTGGAAGGGGTCTGGGTTGGAAATTGCTAATTTGGGAGCTGCATCCATGAGGATGCAGGCAATCCCAGAAGAATGAGTGAAGTGAGCAAAGTTGTTGGCTTAGAGTGGAATCCTGAATTTAAGGTGCAGATTCACAAGTAGATGTTACCAAGGAGGCAGAGGCTTTACTTACCTTCATGTGATAATCGAGAGGGTTCACTCTTCTGAAACCAAGGTAGTAGAGAGATTCCAGAAGGTGAGAGTCATCCCAAGGTGTCAAATGTAGCAGAAAGAACCAGAGAGATAAGGCCTGAGGAATGCCTGCAAGGTTTGGCAAAATGAAAGTCATGAGTTACTCTTGCCTAAGCAAGGTGAAGGGTTAGAGTTGGGGAGGAGAAGCCAGAATGCCAAGTGTTGAGAAATGAGGAAGCAGAGGCAGCCAGGGAAGGCCATTGTTTGAGGTCCGCATGAAACACTTGGAAGCTAGTTGGAGGGGGCACTTCAGGAGGAGGTTGGCTTGATAATTTTGTTTTTAGGACTTGGAGAGGCCAGCCTGTTTAAAGGCTGAGAGGAAGCAGCAAGGCAAGGAAGCCTGGGAGGTGGGGGAGGAGGATTTTAGGGCCAGACCCCACCCAGACCGCTTTCTTGTGGTTTGCCCAACACTACCACACCCCTTATCTCATTTAATCATTTCAACAGCACGAGGTTTGAAACAAACGGTGAGGTATGAAACAAAACGGTGAGGCCAGGGATTGGGAAGAGAAAGCTGTGGTTCCATCTCGGTCCAGCGTGCTGTCCACGCCAAGAGGCGGGCAGAAATGCCAGCCTCACACAATCTAGGGGACCAGGGGTGGCTGTGGCGCCCTCCTGCCCGCAGGAGGTGTTATCAGTGTCGCGGACTCTGGCGGTGTGCTGCCCCTGGTGAGATGTCATCACGTGCGTGGACCAGGGGTGGTGGCCCTGGTAAGTGTCCAGGGACTAAGGGCTCCCTGCTCTCCAGGTGTGGTGGACGGGGTCCGCGTGCATGCCGTCCTCTTCTCTAAGACGCTAAGGCGGCTGAGTTCTGTAAGTAGCGGCAAGAAGAACAGTCACGGAGCAGGCCGGGCACAAAGGGCGCAGGCCAGGTGGCCCCAGGCGGAAAGATGGCCGCAGCCAGAGGCTGCAGGTGGCCGGGCGCGCTCCCTGCGCGCGTCGCGGAGAGGACGCAGCGAAAATCAAACCCGCGATTTGGAAATCCGGCTGCGGCCCTACCCCGAGATAAGTCTTCTGCGGAGGGAAGTATTTAATTTGCATCCAGGACGGTCGGAAGAGGCGCCTTCCCGTCGGAGGCGAGGCGCGGGCGCGTGGGAGCTTTCTCGTGTGCGCTCCTCCCTGTCCTCCGCCTGCGGCCGGGGCGCAGAGTCCGTGGTCATATGAGAATGACAGTTTTTTGTCTGTTTGTTTTGGCGGGGGCGAGGGTGGCTAAAGGAATGAAAGAGCCTTGCATTAGGAGCTGGGCTCTGGTTTCCTCTCCACCATTCTAGCACAAGCTTCCTCCATGACCATGACTTTGGGCAACGTCTGTCTAGTCACTGAGCCTCAGTTTCCCTGTTCATAAAATGGGAGATTGGACTATGATGTTGTCATAGCCCAAAGGGGATGAAGCGGGATTTGCCGTCCCATTTCATCCCACCAGAAAAGCCGCCCTCCATTAGCCACCCCGGCCTGACACCCAGCGTTTTTGGACGGCCTCGCCTCCCCTTACCTGCCTCTTTCTTTCTTTTGCCCGTTCGAGGGTGGCAAAGCCGATGGGTGGGCGGGGCCTATAAATCGCCCCGCCCCGCCCCTTCCCCGCCTCCTGACGTCGCCCGCGCCCCTCCGCCCTCCGCGCGGGGAATGAAGCCGCCACGTGACCTCACATCCGGCGCGGGAGTCCTGAGCCCGCGCGCGCTCCCCCGCCTGCCTGCCGGCTTTACCCGCAGCGTGATCGGGCGCCGCCGCGGAGGGGAGGGGGGTTCTCTACGTCGCTGGCGGCGGGGGGGCCGTTTCGGAGTGCAGACCGCCCCCCTCCCCTGCCCACCTCCCGCCGCCCTCCCTTGTTCTCGCCCTGCCGGCTGCACGCCGCCGCCGCGGGCGCGGAGGAGGAGGAGAGCGCGGACGTCCCAGGGCCGGCCCGGCCCCGCCGCGGCGCCTCCTTCCCTCACCCTGAGCCGCAGCGCGCGGCGCCGGCCGAGGGCGATGGGGCTGGGCTGAGGCGAGGCGGCGGCGGCGACAGCGGCGGCCGGGTCCCCCGCGGCCCCTGGGGCTGGTCCGGCCGCGAGGGAGGCCGCGGAGGAGGCGGCGCGGCGGCGGCCAGTGAGCGGCCCCGGTGAGCGGGGCGAGGGGCGGGTGGGCGGCGGCGCCGGCGGAGGTCGAGGAGGCGAATGGTGGTGTCGGGGCGGCGGGTACCGGGCGAGGTCGCGGCCAGCCTTCTCGGGCCGGAGTTGGGCATCGCGGGGACGGGGAGTGTCGGGGACAGGTGAGGCCAGGGCAGGAGCCCACGCGGTGGGTGCGAAGGCCTGGGGGGGACGCGCCGCCTGCCGGGGGCGAGCGTGGGGGCCGGGCGCCTGGTGGTTGGTGGTCAGACCTTTCGGAAAGTCCTGTGGGAGGTGGAGGTCCCGTGGGCAGAGGCGGTAGGGGTGCTGGCAGGGCCCTCGATGGGTCTGTGCGGAACCCTGGCTCGTCCTCAGCCGTGGAGTATGGAGCTGCTTGCCATCTCCGCATTTCACAGATAAAAGGAGTGAGTCCCGTGGAGGAAAAGTGACTTCTGACTTGCCTGAGGCCTCCCACTCGGACTCTGTGGCAGTGAGGACTAGAAAAACCCAGGGCCCTTTCCCCTCGCAGTGCTCTCGTGGCCACTCTCGCTATGGCCTTTCTGTCTCTCCATTCCCTTCACACAGTCAGGTTCTGGTGGAAGTATGACCTCTGGCTTTTTTGGGGGGGTGAGGGGTAGGGGTGAAGGGGGAGGGAGTCGGGTTGGGATCGGCAGGAACTCAGCTGGGGGCTTCCCGGTGTGGAAAAAGCTTTGTGACAGGTGTTTATTGTTTCCTCTTCCCATAGATCTGACAGACATCCCTGAATCTTGGTGTTTGGACATAGGAGGTATGAATCACTCACATAATTAGCCGCTTTTAATCATCAGTGTCTTAGAGCTATATTTAGTGGTTATATTAGTGCAAAATGAATGGGTATGGAGTCGTACACCTAGAAACAGACTTGTGTTCCTCTATACGATTCTAACTAAATGAGTAGAACATACCTGGGTATGTCATGGCTACTTTAGATCTGTGAGGCAGGAAGTTAGAATTTAAAGAATCTAAGAAATGCAGGGACTTGAAAGATTATTGCAAAATAAAGCCTTTAAAAAGTTTCGTTGTTAAAATGAAAGTGTTTCGATTTGATTCCTTTGAAGGGTGAGTACATAATGAACAGTGCTCTATCTTTGGTTAGAGCTCAGCCTCTTTACCAAGGCACATGTATTAATTTTGTTTCACTGGAATATATGTGGCATTATTTTCTCTAGAGGTTTGTTGCTTTGCTTAATAGACTACAGTTGCCAAAAATCAATGTGTGTGGGCATCTCATCCTGGTTTGCAACCCCTTTAAGGCAAATCAGTGCTTGGAAGTTGTTCGAAGTAGTAAACCTATTATTAATGATTGTTGTAGAACATAACTTTTGCTAGTATCTTTGATTTGCATTATCCTACCATTAGATCAGGCAGAGAGTGAAATAATTGAGATTTTGAGCCTTGTTAGAACAACAATGCCTGGCTTTGGTCAAGGGATTGGGTAGGAAAAGTGACACTATTTGGTTGCTTTAAATTTTTTTTTTTTTTTTTTGAGATGGCATCTTGCTCTGTTGCCCAGGCTGGAGTGCAGTGGTGTGAACTCGGCTCACTGTAACTTCTGCCTCCTGGGTTTCAGCGATTCTCCTGCCGCAGCCTCCTAAGTAGCTGGGATTTCAGGTGTGCGCCACCACGCCCAGCTAATTTTTTGTATTTTTAGTAGAGACAGGGTTTCACCATGTTGGCCAGGCTGGTCTCGAACTACTGACTTCAGGTGATCTTCCTGCCTAGGCCTCCCAAAGTGCTGGTATTACAGGCGCGAGCCACCGAGCTTGGCGGTTGATACTTACATAGTTAGTTTAGGTCACCAAATATACAACACACAGAATCCGCTTTGGATAAACCACATTATCAAGCTCATTTTGAAATCCTATTTCTGTCTTCAAGATTTTGGAAATTATAAACCACTTTGTTGTCATTCACAAGTATAAAGTTCTTATTTCCAACATCACTGAGACTGAGAAAAAAGACAGAATAAAGACAAAGTTCCATAGGGCGTCCCCATCACTGCTTATTCTCACTGAGTTTGACCATTGAGTAGGTTGTATATCTATAGTAATATGATCTAGTGCCTATGTCCTAAGATTACTATTTATCTTAGGAATAAAGCATATTCATATTCTAAAACCTCATATTCACAGTAGTTACAAAACCACCACGTTATACAAGCATAGTTTGATTCAATATATGGAATGGAAGAAGGAAAGAAACCATTATGTGCCAGGAAAAGTGCTCCTTTCTTTACATATGGTCTCAACTAATCCTCAACACTTTCAGGTAACAATATTCTTCTTTGTTAAAAAAAAAATTAAAGAAGTTAAGCAGCTTACAGTATAAGTGACTTTGAAGACAGACAGAAACCTAGCTCTGTGTGAATGTGCTTAACACAGAGGTTTCTGTCTCTGGGTTTATAAGGTTAGCTGTATGTGACTAGGCAACATAACATCTCTGGACCTCAGATTCTGGTGATAAATCAGATATGTCATCTTAATAGGTGTCACACACTAGATCACCTTCTTTTAGCACACAACTGTGCACTGTTTTGACTGTTTTCTTTGATAGGTGATAAGCTGCCAACTCCTATTCCATGTATCATCCATTCAAATATAGCTCAGTTTAACTCTTAGATATGTTGTACTCATCGTTTTCTCCCTTCTCTCTCCCTCCTTAGAATCATATTTCTTATTTTTTAAAGTTTTAAAAACATTTTTCAATACTGCTTCTTGCAGAACAGGGCTGCTCGATAGGCAGTGTGCCTGGAGTAGCCAGAAGAAATTAGAAATTAAATTTCTTCTTGGTGTTACCTCTGAATGTATTCTGAATATGCCGTATCTCATCTGGATCCAAGAGGTAGCTGATGGGATTTAGCCTTGGTTTTGGAACATAGTTTTTGTGAAAATGAAGCTAATCGGCCTATGGAGAGAGTAAATCTGTAGTCGTCAAAACCATGTTGAGTTTTTTTTGAGATAGGGTCTTGCTCTGTCTCCTAGGCTGGAGTGCAGTGGTTCTGTCATGGCTCACTGCAGCCTTGACCTTCTGGGCTCAAGCAGTCCTCCCACCTCAGCTTCCAGAGTAGCTGGGACCACAGGTGTGCACCATCACACCCAGCTAATTTTTTTTTTTTTTTTTTTTTTTTTTTTTTTTTTGTAGAGGTGGGTTTTCACCGTGTTGCCCAGGCTGGTCTCAAACTCCTGAACTGAAGCAGTCCGCCTGCCTTGGCCTCCCAAAGTGTTAGGGTTACAGGCATTTATCACTGCACCCCGTCCTTTTTTCTTTTTTTTTCCCCCCAGAGAAAGAGTCTCGCTCTCTCACTCAGGCTAGAGTGTAGTGGCATGATCATGGCTCACTGCAGCCTTGAGTTCCTGGGCTCAGGCGACCTTCCTGCCTCAGCAACAAGGGTAGTTGGGACAACGGGTGTGTGCCATCATGTCTGGCTAATTTAAAAAAAAAAATTTTTTTTTTTTTTGTGACGGAGTCTTGTACTGTCATCCTGGCTGGAGTGCAGAGGCGCGATCTCCACTCACTGCAACTTCCGCCTCCTGGGTTCAAGCGATTCTCCTGCCTCAGCTTTCCAAGTAGCTGGGATTACAGGTGCCCACCACCATGCCTGGCTAATTTTTTGTATCTTTAGTAGAGACTGGGTTTCACCATGTTGACCAGTCTGATCTTGAACTCCTGACCTTGTGATCCGCCCGCCTCGGCCTTCCAGACTGCTGGGATTACAGGCGTGATCCACCACGCCCGGCCTTTAAAATTTTTTTGTAGAGATGAGTATCTGGGTTTGTAGCCCAGGCTTGTCTCAGAACTCCTGGCCTCAAGTGATCCTCCTGCCTCAGCCTCCCAAAGTGTAGGAATTACAGACATGAGCCACCTTGCCCAGCCAAAACCATGTTCTAATTAACCACTTAAGTTCAAATAGCACGCAAGAAGCAAGGAAATTGTTAGGTTCTCGTTTGAGTTTTGTTGAACATCATATTTTGAGAGTAGAGAAGTAAGAGAGGCTCAGATTTCTGGCACATAATTTTAATTAAGATTTAGGTTTAAAAAAATGAAAAAGTTCTGGGCTCAAATTAATCTGGAGAAAAGTAGATATTTGTAAGGTAGAAGAAGGTCCTACAGTTAATCAGTTATCACTAGATAACTAGTGATTATAAAAGGAGTTAAAACCATTTGTGTTAGTAGGTTATGCACAGTGACTCATGCTTGAAATCCCAGTGCTTTGGGAGGCCAAGGCAGGAGGATGGCTTGAGGCCAGGAGTTTGAGACCAGCCTGACTGACAAAGCAAGACTTTGTCTTAAAACAACCAAAAATAATTTGTATTAATCAGGTTAAAAATAGAGGTAAAATGAGATGACATGAGTAAATGGTAATTGGAAAAAGTGATCACTGTTACGATAGTTTAAAAAATGACTTTATGGTAATCAGTAAGAAGGGAGAAAAACGGAATAAAGGAGAGAACTGTCCAAATAAGTGTCTGACACTGAGGAAGGTTGTTTGAGGCTGGTGATTGCTGAAAAGTTTCCATGAAACGATTCTCTAGAGGGAACTAAGCCAATACCATATCTGTTAACATCTTAGACCCACAGGGCCGTATTGGAGCCTTTGCTAGAGTCCGAGATGGTAAAACATTAACTCGAATAGTAAACGTCAAGACCGCAAAATTAATCTGTTAATCAGAATTTTGTCTTTTTTGTTGATTCTTACACTTACTCCCTGTGGATCTTGGTTTTAAATGATCAATTGACACTCAGAGACTAGTTAGATAAGAAATTAAATTTCCAGAAAAAGTCACTTAAGTATGTAAAGTAGAATTTCCTAATTATGTGGTCTGGAAATTGCTGATGTCTACAGAATCTTTCTCAAGTTTGAAGTAAAAATACTTGTAACTGATGTTGGGTGGTAAGGTGAAAGATGGTTCTAGCTCAGTGAGTTTTTCTTATTTTTTTTCACAAAGGAGTTGAACATTGAAATAAAGAGGTGTGAGACTGGAAAATAATGCGGAGAGATCATGGATTATTTAGATTAGTTCCTTTTTAGAGAAGAGGAAAGTGAAGTAAGTGACAGCATAAAGGATCCTTTATGGTCTAACCCCAGATCCTTTCTCTAGCTTGGGTGTTCCTTTCATCCTTGCTTTAATTTTGTACTCTGTAGTAATGGCGCACCTCAAAACTTTTGCATTTTTTCTTCCAGTGAGAGCCAACTTTTAAGGGTTGCCTTTGCTTGCTTGACAGACTTCTTGAAACAAACTATTTTTAGTTTGTTTAAAATGAGTCATGGAATTGCTCCCACATATGTGTCTAAGGGTGGTTTCTTCATAGCATCCCTGTTGCTCTGTTTTTTTTTTTTCCATTTGTGAAATAGGATGAAATATATTTTAGTTATTTATTTTGATATAAAAGACAAGTGTTTTGGGTCCTGATTTTTTTCTGATTGATCTAAAGAGCCGAATAAAGTGCAATCACTGCTCATGGGGCCTTTGGGCCTAAATTCTCAGATAAAAATCCTGTGTAGTCAAAATTACCCTTGGAAAAAGTCTTTTAAAAAGGCACCAGTTTGAAAACTGGTTGGAAACTGACATTCCGTCTTTCAATTCCAGTGTCCAGTTTTTCCTGTAGTTTTAGAGAGGTCCCTTTTTTGGTGAGCTGGAATCCTCACCAGCTGTGTGAGACCGTTTTGACAGGTGAATGGGTCTTAGATTGACTGAGCATAGCAGATTTATAGTCTTCATTTCATGCTCACTCTGGGACAGGGATGTAAAGGAAGGCATACTATCATCATTATTCAAATTATTTTTCTCTGTTGCTTCCCCCCAGAGTGTAAGTAGTTGAATTGGTTTTAATTAAGTGCATATATGATGTGACTCCACAGTGTGAATAATGGAGAAATAACTTAGGTATTTATGAACATCTGCTATCTCCCTAAGGTTATGCCACAAAAAGATCTAGTATAATTAAAAGGCTAGGTAATAAAGTTGAGAATATTAGGAGATTATTGGTACTTTCTATCATTCTGAGGGGATACTCAACTACTTGGAGTGTTTTTGTTTTGTTTTTTTAAAGAATAAGTTTATTCCTTACTGCTAGCAAGATCTGCATTGTTTTAAAAGAGCGATGTAAATTATTAATGGATTCCATGAAATTTAAAGTATCTGAACTTAAATATTACTCTGGGGATAGCACAGTAAGAAAACATGAGTATGTAAAAACATGATGGTGGCTAAAAACTTAACAGTCTTATGTCCTGGGAGAGGGCATGGTGTATTGGATAAAAATGTGGGCTTCAGAGCCATAGTGATTTTGAATTACAGCTCTGTCACATACCAGTCTTGTAGTCTGGGTTAAGTAAGTCACTGAACCTCTGAGAGCTTTTTTATTTGCCAGATAGAGGTGTGATAAAGGGTACCTTAGAGAATTGTAAGGATAAGAGTCTGAGTGAAGGGTAACTTATTATTTGTTAACTTAGTAACATTGAAGATATTCAAAACAAGTCAGATGTGTGTGTGGGGTGTGACTGATGATTGCTCTTTGTTTTTTTGTTAACTGGAACAGCAGGCAATAATGTTATATTCAGGCTTTTTATGTCCAAAACAATCTATGATTTTGTATCTTTAGTAGCAACATCCTCAAAAGCTCAAGATGTTAACCTCATGTATCTCCGATATACATTTTATGTATATTTTAGTTTTTCTCTTTGTGTCTCTGGTGTGTTTGCAGTCTGTTTTCTCTCCCATCTTGTTACTGTTACCCAATGTCTCTGTCTCTGACCACCTAATAAAATTTAAAACTATCTGTAATTGTATTTATTTTATAGGACTTTATATGCATTATTTTCATTTAAAAATTCTGATTAGTCAAATATTTCTACTTTTTTTTTAAAGAAGACTTTGAATTATATTTCAATTTTGTGACCTTTAGATTTCTTTAAACATGGAATCCTAGTCACTGGTTCCTTATAGACCAAAGATTTTTCTTTTTTTTAAATTTTATTTTATTTTACTTTATTTTTTTAGACCAAAGATTTTTCATTCATCTCTAGATCATGCCTTAGCTTCTTAAGTCACCAGTTTTCTAAGCTCATTTACAATTTTCTTCTGTAGTTTCCTTGTTTCTCCTTTTTTTAATGTTTATGTTTCTAATTTTCCTAAGCACAAAAGATAGAAACCTATTTAATGCTAATTATAATAAGTAGATTAGTATATTAAGTAAAATGTAAAGTACAATAGGCAAATGACACAATTTTGTCTGTAGCACTTACTTGAAAGACTAGACTAACCTAGCACACGCTTAATTGAAATATTTAATGGGTCTTTTTGATATGAAAATGTACTTTTCATAATTGTCAGCACTGCCTTAGAGTTAGTTGAAGAATAATTTTAAGCTAACCCATGGTTTTCTGTTCAGTGTTTGATGAAGAGAATAGAATAAGCTCATTAATTTAGTCAGATTCAGAAGCATCTTAAAGAGTACCCCCCGCCCCAATCCTTTCTCATCTCTGGTGCGGCCCATAGTGACTCACCATTCTTCATGTTCCCTTAATAGTTGCGGCAATGATAAGTTATTGTAGTGTATAAGAGTTGTGATTTTATAGGTAGCAAGGAAGGGGGCTTGGTTAGGGCCTCTTGGTTATGCCCTTAGGACTGTGTTGGTACTTCTAACTATTTAATAGTGTTTTAGTTCCTGTACATGCCAAGCACAGGGCTGGATGCTGGGGAGACATCGATGAATGAGTTCTTCTCTCTTACACATACACAGTCCAGCAGGTAAACACCGTGCTGTTGCATTGCACAAGTCCAGAGGATACCATTCACGTTGTATTCTTCAGGAATATGGCTCCTTGGCCTGGCCTAGGATCTCTTTCAGGTGACAAAAGTTCAGAATCTCCATCACCTACAAGATAATCTGTATTGTTTATCATGTCTAGCAAGACCCTTCCTTATAATCTGATCCTGTCCTATCCTTCTAAACCTCCATTTGTAATTATTCCTCAAAGGCTATCACCCTGTGCACCGGTCAGTTTAAATAACTTGTTTTCCTGGCATTTTTCAGGGTCTCTCACTATAGTACCTCTGCATGTAGCAGTTCCCCTGCTTGGGTTTCATCTCTCTATTTTCTCCCTAACATTTTTCCTCTTACTGCTTGTTTGCTTGATCAAGTTTACATCCTTCTGGTCTTAGATCAAGAGAGAGTTCTTTTCTGAAGTCTTTTCTGTTCTTGGTTCTCCTCTCTTTCTCCCTGGTGCCCTTGGTCACCATCTTGTTTGATATTTGTTTGCTTACTTGTTTGTCTAGCCTACTAGATGTGGTTCCTTAAGGTTAGAGATTTAATCTTGGAACCTCCAGCATTTAGACCACTAGTTGGCGCGTGGTAGGCAATACCATTCTAACAAATGAGTTTTTATGAAATCAAATTGGCAATAAACCAGAATGATTATTGCTAGAATGCTAATTTAATATTTACAGATTTATTTGAAAAATTAGGATACTTGACAACATCTTGGTTTTCTGATTTAATTTACCTTTTTCTAGTCAAGCAGTAGTTTGGGGTTAGATTTCAGGGAACTGCTTGGCTAGAGTGAAGACACTGTTTTAAGTTCATTGGTGAACATGTTGGTGAGAACTTTCTGTCTGCTGAAGAATTAACCGTAAGTGGTCTCAAACTAAAACAAATACACAGAGGTATTCAACCCAAGAAGAATGGATGATCTGTAGGATGGTAGTGTCTGCCCCAGCTCTGTCTCTACCTGTAGCACTCACTGCAGCTAATCTGTAGGAGTGGATGAAGTGAGGTGGAAACACTTCTGGGGGGCCCAGTCAGGAAGAGACTCCTAGACTCTTCTGGGCCAGTCTTTCTGTGCGATAGAGCGTCCACTCCCCATATCCTCTCCGTACTTCTTTTAAAATTTTGTTTCTTAGTGATTCATCTTAGGTTAACAGCTATGAGAAGCTGTCACTAATTTATGTGTTAACTTCTGAACAGAAGGATCCTGATTAAGAGGAAGAGGAAGGGTTGATCTGAAGAACATAGTGCTGTGGTGGAGGTTGTGTAGAGTTCCATGAGGTCGCTAAGGGACCTGGGAACACAGGATATTGGGAGAGCTGGGAAAGGGGAATAGGGATGAGATGCAGGAGCATGCCAAAGACAAAATTACTTTGTTGTCAAATTTTGCCTGGAAAAAGAAGAGGGATTCCATCCCTTCTTCACCCAGTCTTGCCCTGTCTCCTTTATTCAGCTGCACTGCTGGATGCTTGCCTGGTTCCCAGCCTTTAAGGTTTTTAGTCTGTAAGTTCAGCGTTGTTGGAAAAGTGCTCTGATACCTGCAGAGGTGGGAGAAAGGTGGGGGCAGTGCTCTGCTGGGAGATGGAAGGGACGATCAAAGCTTAGTAGCTTGAGCTGGTCCTGGAAGAGCAAGTAGGAGCTCTGTAGCCAGACTAAGAGAAGGGCATTCTTGGCAGAAGGAATATTCTATATAAAGAAGTGGAGTCAGGGAACAGTAGGGCTCTTTGAAGAACTACAGATTGTGTTCTAAATGAATGACATGTAAGGTTTGTAAGGGACGAGTGATAACCACTGATGAATGGCAGATGGTGTTGACAACTAGGCGGGGCCAGAGTCTGTAGGATCTTACATGTCTTGCAATCAGTTTTGACTTTGACCTTGGAACCCAGTTGAGGCTCCCTTCCGCCCCAGTTCCTCATGGCAGGGAAATACATCATGTTGTGCGTTGTAAGACTCCAAAACTTTGCTAGTGAGAGGCCTGCTTAATATTATTTTATCTAGTTCAATTTAATTGTTTTGAAAAAAACAACAACAACAACTTACTTTGAAGGTACTCTTTTACCAGTTTGGGAATTGCTACTACAGACAGTGGGAAGCTACTGAAATTTTATGTGGAGAGAGAAATGGTCATATCTGGCTGCATACAGACTTGAATGAGGGAGACGAGGGCTCAGGACCTGAATCAAGGCAAAGCTGATGGAGATAGGCATGGTGAGGTGGATTTGAGAAGGGTAGTCATAAGATGAGTGGCCGGTTGGATATAGGTGTGAGATAGGAAGAGTTCGAAGGTGACTTCTAAATTCCTGCCTTGGCTTTTTAGGCAACTCATACTCATTAAAGGAGTAGGGGGAATTGGTGGTGGCTGCGTGGTGGGGCAGATTTTTTGGAAGAAAAAGAAAATGAACCTATTGAGTGTTAGCTGTCTGCAAACATGTAGTTGAATCTGTGGGTCTGAAGCCCATGAGAAATCAGTGCTGAAAATGTGAATTGGTAGTTGCCATCGTGATGGTCCAGTAGTGCCACCCCTGATGAGATTGTTACAAAGAGAAGAGCCTGAGGAATATTAATAATTAAGAAGTGGGCAGAGGAAATGGAGGCTTGGTAACCTGGCTACCTGCCCAGCAACCCAGGCTAGTGTAATGTGAACTGCAGCTCAGCAGAGTTGTAAGAGGTAAAATGGGCATTTGTGGGCTATCTTAGGAATCTAGACACTATTTTCCTTATGGAGAAATGTATTTCAAGTACATGTGGAGTAAGAATTGGTTTTTAAATGAATTTTGTTCCTTGAAAGATGGTGCTGCCTACGTGTCATTCCTTAAATTTGTTGGTAAGGCTTTTTGATGTAAAGTCACCCCATGCTTGACTTTCTGGTGAAAATGAAAAATACTAATCTTGGTTAAGTGAAGATGATTTTTTCCTGGTTTTGAAAGGCAGTATTCTGGTAAGTAAGAGTAGATAATGCCCATCAAAGTGTTGTGTAAACTAAATATTCCCATACAGGCGTCACTATTGTGGTTGTTGTAGTGCCTAAATACATTGATTGTGGGGGGTGTGTGTGTGCGTGTGTGTGTGTATGTGGTTTTTTTAAAATCCTGGATAGTGGCATACAGGACAATCATAGGAGGTTAGAAAGTTAACATTTTTATGATGGTTGTGCCGTGAATAAGGTGATTAACTTCTTCAATAGCAACTTATATTACTGTATTTTTGAAATATTTGTTGAATGTAAATGTTACGGCCTTTGTATTGTCTATGCTGGGTTAGCATGGGTAGGTTTCAGATTAGACAAAGGACTCAAGTAGAAAAACCCAAATTCATGTAACTTAAAGTTGACCCAAGTACCTATGAGTTACATTTATACATTTGCAGGATTTTACTTTTTGTACAGAATAGCTTCCTAGTGATTTTGTGCTCTTTGTGGTGGGATTTTCAAATCAGAATCTGGAAGAGTGAAATATGAATCATTCTGTAGTGTATGTAGATCATGAGGAAAACTAATTTTGCTTTGTTTCAAATTGTACAGTAATTCTGAAGTGAACCATACAGAAGTAATGAAAAAAATTATTTTTAGGTTTGCTATCAGTAAGAAAAAACAAACATTTCTGAGGTTTATATGTTTTGAACACACCGAAGACTTGGAAGTATAACCTCTGGAAAATTTTCTTCCACTCTTCTTTTTTTCTTCTCTACTCTTCCCTATTCCTGTATTATTCCCTAGCCTCCCCTTTTTCTCATCCTAGCTTTTCCTCTCCACCGTGCTGCACTATTTCAGTATCTTTCTATGCAGAACGTTACTTTTTGTTGTATTATGCAACTACAGTGTAATCTTTTTGAATACTTTAATTAGTAATTTAAACTCAACATAGTCTTAGCAACAGTGCACGTTACTTAGCTGGCATGGCCATAGTCTGAGCGGCGTGGCCAGTGTGAAGCGTGAGTGTGCAGTGAGCACCGCATCACAGCAGCCACTTGCCGGCAGCAGCTGTAAGGTTGTATGTAAGCAGTGTCTTGATTTTAGCTATGGTCAAATGAGAATTCATGAATGTTTAAATTTCAGAGACCATCTTTAATTTGATGACTGAAATGTCAGCAGTTATTTGAGATGTTTATTAATAGCATTACAGTTTCAAATGAATAGTTGTTAATTTGCATTATAATGGAAGACATTAATTTACATATTACTCAACAAAAACTTTACCTTAACTCTGAACTACAAAGTATAATTTTTAGTTTGGGGGAATTAGGCTTATTTATCATTTGGTTTGTTTACACAAGCTGTTATTGAAACTCTTGATTTGTCAATTTCTATTATATTAAGTGCCCATGCCACACGATTTCTTTTCTGCTTATTTTAACATACTCCTATTTCCAGCTGCTTGGGAGGCCAAGGTGGGAGGATCCCTTGAGCCCAGGTGTTTGAGACCAGCCTGGCAAGATGAAGAGACCTCATCTTTATGGGGGAATTGGGGGAATTAGTTAGGTGTGGTGGCTCAGGCCTGCAGCCCCTTCCTGCTCAAGGGAGCATCCCTTGAGCTCAGGAGTTGAGGTTGTGGTCAGCTGTGACGGTGCCACTGTCTTCCAGCCTGGGTGACAGAGTGAGACCCCATCTCTTAAAAAAACCCGAAAAACTCTTTTATTTGTTCTAACTAGGTGTTTTTGCTTTTAAATACCCACTGTCACCCCCCAAAGGAAAGAAAGCACAAAACTTTTATACTCTACTTCATAAATCTAAAGATGCAGAGGAATTTGAAGAAACCGTTAATGGTAGCCTCTGCCTTGCAATACAAGATGATGTTAACAGTTTGGTGTGTATCTTACACCTTTCTGTTTGGTCTTTTAAAAACACATATCCACAGAGTTATTTGGTTGCTATAAAAATAGTGTATTAGACATATTCCTTTTTTCCTGTTTTTATATATTACATAGCTCTATCTTGGTCTCTACACATAGATTTAACTCATTCTCCTTAATTCCATAAATTATTCATCTATTCTTCTATTGATGGACGTTCAGGTGGGTTCTAGGTTTTTCCCCCTGCTGCGAACAGTGCTGCAATATACATGTTTTGTTCCTATGTACCTATATATGTATTTGTCATAGATTTTAAAAACTGGGATTGTTGGATCAAAGTGTATAGGTTTTAAATTTAAATATCTTCTGAGATCAGATGAGATTGGCACGTTCAAGGTGGTATGGCCGTAGACAAAATTTAAGTATCTTGTCAATTGGTTTTTTAAAAAGGTAGGACAGATTCACTCCTAAGACCAATATATAAGGTTGCTCCTTGTCAGGTTTTTTTTTTTTTTTTTTTCACCAATTTAATGGGCAAATAATGTCTTACCATATAATTTTATACTTTAAATACATCGTCTTGTTCTGTAATAGGTTCATTTGCTCTTTGTTATTGTTCTCTGCCTTGCTTTACAACTTTGCAAGATTCCTAAATTCTACTTTCAGACTAGAATGTACAGGGAGTATTAATATAGCTGTCTCTCTCCGCCCCATTATCATTTGTTTTGTGTTTTATTGCGTACATTAATTTTTTGTTGAGACACATGAACGCAGGGCATCTTTTAAAAAGGCAATTCTGCTTTCCATGTCACGATCTCCACTGGTACTAAAATATATAATTTCTCATTAAAATTTCAACTTTTATTTTAGATTCAGGGAATACCTGTGCAGGTTTGTTACATGGATCATATTGTGTGATGCTAAGATTTGGGGTATGATTAATCCCATCAACCAGGTAGTAAGCAGAGTACCCAATAGGTACCCTTGCCCCACCCTTTCCTTCATCTAGTCATCGCCAGTGTCCATTGTTCCCCATCTTTATGTCCATGTATATCCAATGTTTAGATCCCACTTACAAGTGAGAACATATAGTATTTGGTTTTCTGTTTCTGCATTAATTCGAATGCTAAAATAATGGCCTCCAGCTGCATCCGTGTTACTGTAAAAGACATAATTTTATTATTTTTTATGGCTGCATAGTATTCCATAGTGTATGTGTGCCACATTTTCTTTATGCAATCCACTGTTGGTGGACACCTAGGTTGATTCCATGTCTTTGCTATTGTGAATAGTGCTGTGATGAACATATGAGTGCATGTGTCTTTTTTGTAGAACGATTTATTTTCCTTTGGATATATACCTAGTAATGGGATTGCTTGGTCGAATAGTAGTTCTCTTTTTAGTTCTTTGAGATAATTTCTCATCTTTAATCATTCTTGATCACTTCAGATAACTGCAGCAGTTCTATTTATTAAGTCTTGTTGTAACTCAGCCTTTTTTCGTTACTAATGTTGGAACATCCCCTAGTGGTGAAAGAGTGTACCAGCAGGCCATGTACAAAGGCTATGCTTGTGTAGCTCAAAACCTTTTTGGTTGATATTGTAGAAATTATTGTATCTCCCTTATTTTAGTGGAGAAGAAGTTGAGACCAGCGTGAAGGAACTTGCATCATAGTTCATGTTGAATTAATTGTTATTTAAGGAAAAGTTAAGGTTGACTGTGTTTTTTTTTTTTTTGGCTACTGTGCAACAAAACTTTTATTAACATTTTGAACAGGTTCAGCTACTACTGAAACCGGTCATTTCTAAATTTAAATTGGGGCAAATGGCTACGGTGCAGAGTTAATGCCGTCATTGGGCACTGCGAAAAGGAGACTGAAGAACTGACAGCCATTCCTCAGATGGCGTCGAGGTGCAGGGTTGACTCTGGATGTTGTAATCAGAAAGAGTGTTGGTTGCCTGCAGCAATCAGCTGGTTGCCTGCAGAAATGAGCCTCTTCTGGTCAGGGGACATACTTTTTTACTCTGAATCTTGGCCTTTACATTCTCAGTGGTGTCACTGGGCTCCTTCTCCAGGCTGAAGGTCAGGGTCTTCACAAAGATTTGCATTTTGTTGTTAAGTGAAGTCAAAGATACTGCAAATTGCTAGTCACCTCCAGCCACCTGAAGGCCACTACACTGTTGCTCGACAAAGCCAGCCACTGAATCTAAAGTTGACTCTTGTGCTCTTTTCATTTATGTTTGTTTGTTTTGGGGATGAAGTTGTAAATCCTACTGTTGTAATGTAGTAAAGAACCTGGCATAAGATGCACACTTAATACTTAGATGAATTAGTTTGATAAAAATAATTTAGGGCTGGGCGTGGTAACTCACGCCTGTAATCCCGGCACTTTGGGAGGCTGAGGTGGGCAGATTGCTTGAGTCCAGGAGTTTGAGACCATCCTGGGCAATATAGTGAAACCCCATCTCTATAAAAGCACAACAAATTTGCTGGGCGTGATGGTACACACCTGTGGTCCCAGCTACTCAGGAGGCTGAGGCAAGAGAATTGCTTGAACCCGGAAGGCAGAGGTTGCAGTGAGCTAAGATTGTGCCACTGCATTCCAGCCTGGGAGACAGAGCAAGATGCTGTCTCAAATTTTCTTTTTCTTTTCTTTTCTTTTTTTTTTTTTCTTTTTTTTTAGAATTTGCTGCTACTTAACGCTGTATTATAGGCACATGCTTTTTCAGCTGGGCCAAAATGTAGAGGAGATAGAAATAAATCTAATTAATAGAAGTATACTTGTTAAAGGAGCTTTCAGAATGACAACTTTCTCTTGCCTGGGGTAAGATGCAGGCAAAGAGAATGGTCTGATAGAGCACCATGACGTGCTTCAAAGGTTCCTACAAGTTTGGAACTCAGGGTTGGCCATGCATTGTAGAATTAGAAGTTTAGGCATATATTCAATCAACTATTCAGTCTTCCTTCTGGAAGGCATTCAAAAGGCACTAATGTCTCTTCCTCACTCCCACCCAGCCCAGAGGTAGCCATTGTCACCAATTTATTGATGTATTCGCCTTTTTGATTATCTCAGGAGTAGGTGCCAGTTTTCTCTCTAAGCCATTTTACTTCTGCCAGTTTCGAATATTCAGTCTGGGACTTATCACTGTTTCCTGTTGCCTGCCGCAGCATTTTTCATCGTAGATAGTAGTAATGTTTTGAAATCTATCTAGCAATCATAAGAGTCTTAAAATTCTTAACCTTGAATGTGGAATTTTAAAAAGTTACTTACTTTTTAACAATTTAGGGGAAAGTATGAAAGTTTTAAGAACAGAGTAGCTTGAATAATTGAAATAGAAAATCTCTCAGTGACGTAAGTGGACATTTTGAGAATGCAAACTGTTTTATTACATTGCATATAAATGATATTTTGCACATTTTATTTTTCTTATAAAGAGAGAGTAAAATGCACGTATCATTTGTCAGTCCAAAGGTAACATCCCCCTTTTTGCCAAGTGCTATACAATTAGACAAAACTCTGTAGGATTTCTCTGAATAAAAGGGTTGATTTTGTTTTTTAAATAGCGTATATGATAAAAGCGATAAAGTACCTATGCAAGAATTAATGGTATAGTGTAGGCTAAACTCTTCTTCATATTGATCCTAATACAGGTAATTATGTTATCTTTCCTAATTATAGCTTATTTTGTTATAGCTATCACATTGTTTTGTAACATACAAAAAAGTATAATTATACAAAGACTCCACTTTACAAATGTAAATACAGTCTTGGTTTGGTGTATATTGGATACAATGGTCTTCCTTAAGCCTAAACACAGAAACAAAAGCATATTATAAGAGAAAGTCCAAGATGGGAAGTGATAAAGTGGGTATTGAGTAGGGCTTTGTTAAAATTTAGCTGGTATCCTTGTAAAATTTCCATGTATTCATTAAATTATATTATGTCATTCTTATTTTTAGGAGCTGACTTGAAGTTTTAAGTTTTGCCCTCATAAAGAATTGTCACAATTTGGTTATTACAGTTGGATGATTCTGATTTTTAAAAAATTCTTTTTGTATATATTTGTATAGGTATTAAAATTGAAATTGTTCAGTGACTAAAGTTAAGGCTTTGAACGTATTGGGGCATATTTTATTTCAACAGCAAAAAGTAGAACTGATTTTGAACTGTACAAGGTTATCTTCTCAGTTACTGTAAATTTTACAAGTTTGAGAATAAAATAATATTTAGAATGCTAGCTGTGCTGTTTATATTTCAAGATCATTAAAGCACTCTTGGCTTGTGTGGTCTTTAAAGATGGGTTTATCAAATCTTTATTTAACATTGGTAGGTATGTGTAATTCTCAGAAAAAAAATCTAGGGCTGCAAAACAAAGCGGGATAATTCCTTCTCTCATTCAACAATACAAGGTGTCACAGAAATCTCAGTGAAGTTTTAATTTTTAAAACTCCAGAATTATATATGTTATAAACTTAAACACCATTGAGAAATTCAGTTACTTGAATTTCTTTTATACTTATTTATTTTTGTGAGTTTTTTTTTCTTTTTTGAGACAGAGTCTCACTCTGTTCCCAAGCCGGAGTGCAGTGGTGTGATCTCTGCTCATTGCAACCCTCCGCCTCCTGGGTTCAAGCAATTCTCCTGCCTCAGCCTCTCCCTAGTAACTGGGATTACAGATGTGCACCACCGCACCTGCCTAATTTTTGTATTTTTAGTAGAGATGGGGTTTCACCATGTTGGCTGGACTGGTCTTGAACTCCTGGCCTCATGTGATCCTCCTGCCTTGGCCTCTCAAAGTGCTGGGATTATAGGCGTGAGCCACTGCACCCAGCTGTGAATTTTGAATGATACGCTTTTTTTTTTGGTGTCTGTGTGTGATGGAGTCTTGCTCTGTCATGCTGGCTGGAGTGCAGTGGCGCAGTCTTGGCTTACTGCAACCTCCACCTCCAGATTCAAACGATTCTCCTGCCTCAGCCTCCTAAGTAGCCAGGATTACAGGCGCATGCTACCTTGCCCGGCTCATTTTTGTATTTTTAGTAGAGATGGGGTTTCACCATGCTGACCACGCTGGTCTCAAACTCCTGACCTCAGGCATTCCACCCGCCTCGGTGAATAATGCATTTTTAATTTTAGTTTTTTACTTCAGTACTGCTGAAGATGTCAAATACTGACTGAAGGAAAAAATTAAATTAAAAATGTATTATTCAAAATTGCTTTGCTTGAACTTTTACTTGATTACAGGTCATTATTTAAATCACTTCGTGAAATTACCTACTTTGGAATTGTAGGCATGTACATAGACTATCCTTAAAAAAATTCAACACTCTCCACACTCACTATTATAATATTGTTACAGCTCTTGAGAAACTCAGGTTTGAAGCAAAGATGTCTTTGAGGTTTGGAGATTTCTGTGTCTGAAAACAACTGATCTTGTTTTAAGGAAAGAAATCTGACTAACTTTTAGCATGGTATAGGATAAATAGTATACTTTAATTGTTCGTAGTAATTACATAATGTGAAAAAATAAGTAAACTTTCAAAAATTAGCATATTTAATTTAGTGAGTTTTTTTTCCCAGTAGCTTCACTTTGTCTCATACTGTTTTTTTTTTTTTTTTCAACTCACACAGCAAATCAAGTTTATTATAAATTCAAGGAAGGGTTTGGTTAAGCACAATAGCCTATAAGCTCCTTGCTATTTAGATAACATCAAGACTCAGGCATGCACTGTGGAATTGGAACTTCGGTGAGCCAACTAGCTAGGATTTATTCAAATAATAGGAGCTCTACGAGTGACAGATGGCAGAAGGGCACATCTTCTGAAAACTTACTAAAAATTGGTGAATTACAAAATTCTGAATTTTAATACCTTAATCATTTTGAAAGCAGTTCAGACAGAACCGAAACAGAAATATTTGGCATAAAATTCCAAATTTTTATGCTTAGTTTTATTTTTATTATTAAAAGCCAGCTTTTGAAAGCTGTGCAAATATCAGGAATTGGGAAGAATGATGATATAGTGCTATTGGTAAGAAAAATTTCTTCAATTTGTTTTCTCTGATATCGAATTTGACTTGGTTAAAAAACGTGTGCTCCAGCAGTCCGGAAAAGTTATACTTCTGTAAGTAATGGGTTTATCAATTTGGTATTAATGCTTCAAATGTCTGATTAGATATATAGTAGAATTGTATTTAATATGTATTTTTATCTTGATAAGCAGTGTATTTTAAATATGTTTATGTGGTTTTTTATCCTCTCAGTCATTGAAATAATCAGGGCTTTTACTTATGTACATTTAAAATTTAAATATGTTTTTAACATACATATGTTCTAAATGTAAGAGCTGTTGGAGTTGTCACATTGGAGTTGACTAAAAGTTTATGTGAAAAGTGAATTCTTGGGTAATTTCCTTTGAGGTGTATAATATATTCAAAGTGAATAATTAATTGGAGGTTTTTAGAGCAACTTTTTATTTGAATTGTTTATTTTTAGCACTTTGGTAAAATTTGCTAAGACTTAATTTGCTTTAAAAAACAACTACATTTTAGAGAAATTACACTCATAAAAAGAGGAATGGTGTAATATGGTTAAAAAATTGTATTTTGAAAAGTATGAAAATAGATTGCTATAGGCAGTGAACTACCTATAATAAGCTCATTTAAAAATAATTAATTGGAAGAGTTCTTTGTGTGGTCTAACTGTAGAAGATGAAGTGAAAAATATTATTATGCTGAACTAAGGTGAATGAACTCCTTCTATAGATACTTGGAGAAAAAGTTTTAAATAGTTAAAAGTACATGGGCTTAATGAAAACATTGGATTTTAATGGCAGTTCCTTTCTAAAGTTATAAAACATGCTTATTCATGTATTTATACATACATTCTACATTGAAAAATTTGGATTTACAGGAGTGGGAAGTCTATAGGTTTGTGGGAAATTGATAAAAGACAAGGGTGAAGAAGAGTAAGATTCAAAAACCAACAGAGGTTTGGTGAATTGAGTTCATGGATAATACCTGGCACATAGTAGATTGAGTCAGTGGACTTTTGAGTCAGTGCCCTAGAGGCAGAGTCCTTAATATTCGTGGCCCTCTGTGCCAGAAATAAATGTCTTCTGAAAGTTTTCTTCTATCTAAAAGCTTCAGATGGGTGGGAATTAATTTTTAAATTTTTTATTTTTAAGCGATGGAGTCTCACTGTTCTGCCCAGGCTGGACTCAAACTTTTGGGCTCAAGTGGTTCTCTCATTTCAGCCTCCTGAGTAGCTGAGACTATAGGCATGCACCACTGCACCCAGCTGTTTAATTTTTAATTTTTTGAAAACCTTTTCTATTATCAACAATTTCTACACATTAAAAAGTAGAAAGACTAGTATAATGGACTCTCATGTATCCATTCACTCAGCTTTTAACTTTGCTTTAGCAGTTATCAAACTCATGGCCATCCCCTGGTCAATAAAGATGGGTTTTTTAATTTAAAAAATTTTAATTTTGAAGTAACTTTAAACCTACAAAAAAGTTGGTGTATCAGTGTCAAGTTGCTTATTAAGTTCCTTGATTAGTCTTCTGATACTTGCAGAATCTTTTGTGGTATATCTGCTTATTACTGATACTGGTAATTTGCATCTCTCCTCCCCGTTTTCTTTCATTTTGATGAGTCGAGGTAGCAGTTAACAATTTTATGGATTTCAAAGAACCAGCCTTTTTGGTTTCAGTGACGTTTCCTCTTTCTGTTTTTTTATTTCATTGATTTTTTTCTCTGAATTTTATTTCCCTATAGCGGTTACTCTGGGAGTAATTTGCTATTCTTTCTCTGCTTTTCTTAAGGTGGAAGCTGAGGTCATGACCTTTCTTCTCTCAGATACTGGAATTTAGTGCTATAAATTTTTTTCTAAGTACTGTTTTAGTGGCATGTTACACATTTCAATATGTCATTTTTATTCAGTTCAGAATACTTTGTATTTTCCACTTTGACGACTTTGACCCATTGGTGTTTTAAAAGTTTATAATTTTTTTTTTTTTGAGGTGGAGCCTCACTGTGTTGCCTAGGCTGGAGTGCAGTTGCGCGATCTTGGCTCACTGTAGCTTCCGCCTCTGGGATTCAAGCGATTCTCCTGCCTCACCCTCCTGAGTAGCTGGGACTACAGGCATGCACCACCACCCCTGGCTAATTTGTGTGTGTGTGTGTGTGTTTTTAGTAGAGATGGGGTTTCACCATGTTGGCCAGGCTGGTCTTGAACTTTTGGCCTCAGGTGATCTGCCCGCACCAGCCTCCCAAAGAGCTGGGATTACAAACGTGAGCCTGCGCCTAGATTTATTTACTTGAAAACAGTTGTATTATTTCAGGTCTTATGTTTAAGCTTTGTTAGGCAGTACCAGAGCAGTTTTTGTTTGAGGCAAATTTTATCCCACTAACTAAAGCAAAAACCCGAATACCCTTCCTGATTCCTTGTGGCTAATGGGGTTTTCCACTGTGGTTGGTAAAAATGGGTACGATTCCCAGCCTTTTGTGAGCCCTGGTGGTTTAATTCCCTTAATCATTTTGGGTGGTTCTTTCCCTGGCCTTCGGTAGTTTCTTCACACACAAGTGCTGAGCGGTACGCAGCTGAAGGCTTGAGGGAGTCCATCTTGCAGGTCAGTCGTGTTCTTAGTGGGTCAGACTCTCTTCTGGTGATCTGACCAGCAAACCTCATTGCTTTGGTGCTTCCCCAGACTTCCAGTTTCATCTCCCAAACTCAGGGAAACTGCTGGGCTCCCTCTGAGTTCCCTGTCCTCCCTTTTTTTGTGACCTGTAAAGTGTTTTCCGTCAGTAAACTGGGACAGTTGTAGGGCTTACCTAGTTTGTTTTTTTAATCTCTCAATTATCAGTTTTCTTCATTGCCTGATGTCCAGTTCCTTGAAAACCATTATGTATTTTGTTGTTGCTTTAGGGCAGAAGGGCAAATATGATCCCTTTTGTCTCAACTTGGTTGGAAGCAGAAGTCTCCATATGAGAATGTGAAGTAATCCTTCCCTGAGGAAGCATATTTTAGGTGGTGGTGATTGGAACTGGAGATCAGAATTGGTTATCAAAGATGACCCCATGGGGTGTGGTGGCTCATTCCTGCAGTCTCAGCATTTTGGGAGGCTGAGGTGGGAGGATTGCCTGAGCCCAGGAGTTCTAAACCAGCCTGGGCAACATAGTGAGACCCTGTCTCTATTTAAAGAAAACTAACAAACCCAAACCAAAACAGACCCCGGTGACTACTGAGTGATGACTACAAGGTTCATTTTTGAGCCCTTAAGGAAGAATCACAGGCTAAAGGTTAAGAACCTCAGACTAGTATTCTTTAGCAGGGACAGTGTCAGAGCAAAAGGTCTTTGGTTTATCCTTTGATAGTAGGCCTGTACGGTGTTATTACTTTACACATTCAGGTGATGATAGCCGATCTTCTCTACAGGGAAAGAGGTTGGGCTTATTCTCACCATAGTCTATAGTAGCAGGCACAGCCCTTGAAAATAACTGCCACCCAAAAGTGCTTTGATTTTATGGAACATTATTATGGTGGAATAACTCTGGTAATATGCTCTAGGAGCATTACACTGCCCTAGGTGGAGAAGATCTTGTTACCATGCCCAAAAGGTTTTGTATGGTCATACGGCTTGTTTAGAGGAAGTCGGACCCGATAGTGTGTAAGGTTTCTCCTTTTCCACAATGGCACTGAGTTCAGTATCTTACTGGTTATTTATTTTTGCACCAATGTTTATGTATTCACATATTTGATAAGAATGTCGTAGTTAGGAGTGAAATTATTAAAACGACGTAAGTAACTGTACAGACAGACCCCTCTCTTTTTTGAGATGGAGTCTTTCTCTGTCGCCCAGGCTGGAGTGCAGTGAGGTGATCTCAGCTTACTACAACCTCTGCCTCCTGGGTTCAAGCAATTCTCTCACCTCAGCCTCCTGAGTAGCTGGGATTACAGGCACCCGCCATCATGCCCGGCTAATTTTTGTATTTTTGTAAAGATGGGGTTTTTCACCATGTTGGCCAGGCTGGTCTTGAACTCCTGACCTCAGGTGATCTGCCTGCCTTGGCCTCCCAGAGCGCTGGGATTACAGGCGTGAGCCACCACGCTCGGCAGATAGACCCCTCTTATTGGTTGCTTTATGATAGAACACCAAGAAGTTTCAACAATCTTTATGTATGGGATTACTTTAAAATTCTGCATTTGGTTTTTACTTGGCTGTTAATTTATATCATCTTAAAATAAATAGGTATTGTTACTTAGTGCACATTTTTTAAATCAGGTCATTTATTCAGTAAGCATTTTTGAGTGCCTAGCGTGTGTCAAGCCCGCTGTGCACTAGGTAGATGAGTAGAGGTATGGGATCTGAAACGAAGGCAGTAATAGTCCTACTGTGAGATCAGCCTCATGTAAAGCAGTGGTTATCACACTCGGGGGGCTGAAACCCACTTACCTTCTTGAAAATTTTTGTGGATGCTAAAGACCTTTTATTTATGTGGACTATAGCTATTGATACCATATATGAATTAAAACTGATATTTCAAATATTTATTACAAAAATAAAATTATATTTTAAGTAACATTTTTGGAAGATATTTTCTAAAAAAACAAAAAGTTAGAAAACTGGCATCGTTTTACATCTTGCAAATTTCTTTAGTGTGTAGCTGAATGTTTAATATTTGAAATACAAAAAAAAAAAAAAAAGGAAAAATATGTCAGTGGACTCAATGAATTTTTTCCCTGGACAAGTTTTGTAGGTAGTCAGGAACAATCAGAAGGTTGCCCAGTGGACTTGGAATCGAATGCTGGAGTCAGCTGAGTGCTCTCCAGTAGGAGTAAACCTGCCATAGCGATTGACTTTTGGCCAGGGATTGCCATTTATGTAATTGGTGCTTAGTAAATATTTATTGGATGATTAATAATCTCTGAGAAGTTTTTGGGTTGGTTTCATTGCTAGTGCCATAGCTCTTTACTATGCTACAGTGAATAATTTTGAGTTGTGTGAAGTACTTTTAGCTCAAGATGGTTAAACTAGACTACTTCTGAATCTGTGGAATGAAAAAGGAAGACTCTGTTTGTAGTTCCTCTCAATATAAATTGTCCTGTATCACAGTAGTTGCTAGTCTAAATGAATTAATGAAATATGCCATGTTTTGTGGTAGTTAAGTAATACAGATTCAAGCACTGGTATCCCATTGAAAATGTCATTAGAACCAGCTAGCACTTTAGAAACTACTTAAGTGTCATCTAAAGTTTGATACATCCCATGAGCAAGTGATGAATACATCACTGCTTTGGAAGAATTCAAATTTAAACAAAATCTTATTAAATATTAAAAGAACACTTCGATGGTATAAAACAGTGGTCCCCAACCTTTTTGGCACCAGGGACTGGTTTCATGGAAGACAGTTACGGGTGGGGAGGGATGGTTTCGGGATGAAACTGTTCCGTCTCAGATCATCAGGCATTAGATTCTCATAAGGAGCACGCACCCTAGATCCCTTGCACAGGCAGTTCACAGTAGGGTTTGTGCTCCTATGAGAATCTAATGCCTCTGTTGATCTGATGGGAGGTAGAGCTGGGGCAGTAATGCTTGCTTGCCTGTCACTCACCTCCTACTGTGTGGCCCTGTTCCTAACAGGTCCGTGACCCAGGGGTTGGGGACCCCTTGTATAATAGACAGTTGATAGAATGAAGTTGTATCGTCTACCAAGATATAAAATAATTCACTAACATTTGTTCCCTTTCTTCCCTCAGTGATCTTCCATTGTTTTGAAGCACTAGACCTTTAAACCACTGTAGGTATGGACAAGGAAGAAAGGAAGATCATCAATCAGGGTCAAGAAGATGAAATGGTAACCAGCTGTTCTAATTTACTTGTGATGTATGAAGACTTTATCTCTGCAATTTATTATTTTAGGGACTAGAAAAAGGCAATTAACAACAGTGGCAGCAGCAGCTAACTCAATGGGCTTCTTTCTTCATCCTGTGCTTTTGAATTGGGATTGTGTAATATGTCTGTTAGTTGCTTTTAGTATAATTCTTTTTTTACTTGTGGTCTGTTAAAACTTAGAAGAAGTATGTTTTTGCATTTGGTGATTTAAGAGGTAACATTGGCTAATATAATCCTAAATAAAAGATTTAAATACAATCCCAAATAAAGATTTCTAATTTTGACTTACAAAAATTTTCTAAAATCAGCTTAATAAAAAAAGCCAACTTCAACTTCTCTACTTTTTGTTGGGGGGAGCCAGAAAGATGTCGGGTGAAGTATAAGATGCCTTGTTAAATGTAAAAGTCACATAATGAAGGGAGAAATTTTTAGTATAAATATGTCCAAATGTTGCATGGGACAGACAAAAAGATTATTATTTATTTGAAATTTAAATTTAAGTGGGCCTCCTGCATTTTCATTTATTAAATCTGGCAATGCTTGTTGGGGGGCTAACCTGAAACTATGAGACAGTTTGTCAGTGGATCAAATTGATTAGTCGCAGTGGTATTGGGACAATTAGTAAATCATTTGGGAAATAGTAGATTAAAATCTATTCGTCCAAATGTACTGTGATACTCTCGATTATATTGTGCAACAGAAATAACATGTTAGTGGAAAACTAGTGAAATCCTAAAACTGAGTTTAGTTAATAGTAATACAGCAGTGTTAATCTATTAATTCTTAACAAATGTACCAGGAAATGGTAAAACATTAGGGGAAAGTGCACAAAGGATGTACAGGAACTTCATAATATTTTTGCAACTTTTCTATAAATCTAAAATTTATTTCAAAATAAAATGTTTATTTAAAAAAAAAGCCCACCTCATAACAAGATAGATTCAAGAAGAATTAAAAAGATATGTAACAATGAAATTGCAAACATTCTAGGGAAGTATACTAAATATGAATTTACTATATCAGTGGGAAAGAACGTATTAGGCATAAATGAAATATAAAATCAAAGTGTAAATACCAACAAATTTACTTAAAATATAACTGACAGTAAACTGGTCAGAAACAAAATTTAAAGGTAAATTATGGATTGGAAAATATTTACAGTTTATGTGACAAGACAATAAATACCTATCTGGAAAACAAAGAACTTTGGAATGTGTTTCTCTGCCATATCATTTTATCATTTGATAATTAATCATGTGATCGCTGTGTCCATGCAGGAGATTTATGGTTACAATTTGAGTCGCTGGAAGCTTGCCATAGTTTCTTTAGGAGTGATTTGCTCTGGTGGGTTTCTCCTCCTCCTCCTCTATTGGATGCCTGAGTGGCGGGTGAAAGCGACCTGTGTCAGAGCTGCAATTAAAGACTGTGAAGTAGTGCTGCTGAGGACTACTGTAAGTTTATGTGTTTACTTGTAGCTGATTAAGGAGTAAAACAACGTCTTTGTGTATACTTTATTCAAAATAATAGATGAAGGGAACATGGCTGCCTGGATAAAATGAGGAATGCTAATTCTAGTATTTCTAGAGGATTTGTGTTTGAATTGACTATTATTATAGTGATTAGAGTTTAAAGGAATCTTAAAGATGATCAGATTCACCCCCTTCCTTTCATCTCTCTTGTTGCCCTGAGAGATTAGCTACTTGTCTGTTATGGTGCTGGTCCATTAGGACTGCAGTCCAGATCTCGGTCACTAGGCCAGCTGCCTGTCTGCTGTGTGATGCTGATGCATTTCAGCCTTTTTTTTTTTTTTTTTTAAAAACCCTAATTGGAAGCATTTTATAAGAGGTTTTAATATTTAGTCCAAATATAGAGGCTAATTAAGGAATTACTCATGATATTTTATGAAGTATTGATGTGCTTATCGGTAAAATATGTCATAAAAACCATGAGCAATGGAAAGCACCTTATGTTTGAATTTAAGCATCCTCATGAAATGGTTTAATATTTAGTGAGTAGGCGTGATGTTTCCTCAGTTAGAGATGAGGAAATAATGTCTTGTAAAGAATGGAAAATAAATGAAAATATAGGCAGTTTTATATAAAATTGACTCCTTATCGTTATCCCTTTCTGTCTTTAAGGATGAATTCAAAATGTGGTTTTGTGCAAAAATTCGCGTTCTTTCTTTGGAAACTTACCCAGTTTCAAGTCCAAAATCTATGTCTAATAAGCTTTCAAATGGCCATGCAGTTTGTTTAATTGAGAATCCCACTGAAGAAAATAGGCACAGGATCAGTAAATATTCACAGACTGAATCACAACAGGTATTGTGATCTTAATGTCAAAGTTTCTTTAAAAATCAGAATTGTTACATTTTATGCTATCATGTATATTCTATAATTTTGTGTTTGCAGTTAATGCTTGAGATAAATTTACATGCATATAAAATATTACATATTACTATATATAATCCTATATATAGCTGTTAATAGAAGTAACAGATTACATATCACAAGTGATGATATGCTTTTTGGTGTAACGTTTATTTGTGTTCCACAGATTCGTTATTTCACCCACCATAGTGTAAAATATTTCTGGAATGATACCATTCACAATTTTGATTTCTTAAAGTAAGTATCTTCCTTTTGTTTGGATTGTATTTTGAATATCCTGAAAACGTTCTAGGTAGAAAAGAGTCCATTCTAGTATTCATAAAATTGCTGAGGTTTTATTTTATAATTTCTATTCACGTATTAATTAACAACTCCCTGTTGCTGTTTGAAGGCTCATTAGCCATTTTAAAATAAGTCCCACTGCAGCTTGCACCATGGCAGAGTTTACATGAAACTTAGAGTCAGTATGATGCCAAAGTCTACTGAGTCTGAGTTCTTACCTGTTTCACCTCAAAGTGATTTTGAGTATACCTCATAGCCTGTGTCTCAACTTAGAGTATCTGAATCATTACCTGTTGGTTTACTGACACTTAAAGCCGGTGGTACTTGAGGAGTAGAGTAATAGGCAAAGAGAAATTTAATTTTACTATGTAGATAAAGAATGGGGCAAGCTGTAGTAATTCCTTTATTTTTAATCGAGGATTTAAGTTATATAAGTACACATTAAGATTCTATTTTTATTGCTCTTAAAATGATTATTATAAATACTCATTAATATCGTTGCTTTAGAGTGCCAAAGGAATTCTTAATTTTAGCGGTAAAAAGAAAATCATGTTATGAACATTTAAAATATTCATACCTGTAGGTTTCTATTGGAAGTAAAAAATAAAATACTCATACCTGGGTTTTTTACTCAGATACACTAATGAATTGGAACATTCTGGAATGGGCATGGGCATTTTTACATGCCTAGTTTTAAAAACCATTCCTGATTAAGAACTATTGCCTTAAAGAAAATCAGGCCGGGTGTGGTGTCTCATGCCTGTAATTCTAGCATTTTAAGAGGCCAAGGCGGGCGGATCACCTGAGGTGAGGAGTTCAAGACCAGCCTGGCCAACACGGTGAAACCCCATCCCTACTAAAAATACAAAAAAAATTAGCCTGGTGACGGATGGCTATAATCCCAAATACTCAGGAGATTGAGGCAAGAGAATCGCTCAAACCCAGGGAGCCGGAGGTTGCAGTGAGCTGATACCGTGCCACTCCGTTCCAGCCTGGGCCAAAGCGGGAAACTGCATCTCATAAAAACAAAGAAAATTGCCAATGGGCTGTCATTTTGTTTAAAAAAAAAATTTTTTTTTTTTTGACTTGGCACTGGCCCCTGCTGCCTTCTGGAGAAGTCATCAAATTCAGTGGGAAGAAATGTCAAACATATTTACTGTGTGTCTTTTGCCAGCCATAGAAACTTAAAAATTTAAACTTACTCCATTGATTGAAGTGAATTATGAAGCTTAGCTTTCCTATGTGGAAAGTGTGGAAAGGGATTGGAATTAAGTATATGTAAGACTTTCTTTGCTTTAGAGTTATAGCTGGTATCTCAGTTAAAATAAGCATAATTAAGGCGGGGGGTGGTGGCTCATGCCTGTAATCCCAGCACTTTGGGAGGCCAAGGTGGGCGGATCACCTGAGGTCAAGAGCTTGAGACCATTCTGGCCAACGTGGTGAAACCCCTTCTCTACTAAAATTACAAAAATTAGCTGGGCATGGTGGTGTGTGCCTGTACTCCTAACTACTCAGGAGGCTGAGGCAGGAGAATCGCTTGAACCCAGGAGGCGGAGGTTGCAGTGAGCCGAGATTGTGCCACTGCACTCCAGCCTGGCGACAGAGCAAAACTCCATCTCAAAAAAAAAAAAAAAAAAAAAAAAGCATAATTAAGATATTTTGGGAAAAAGTAGATGTGTTAGTTGAAGCCCACTTAGAATTATTACAGATTTTAGGCATTGTCTGTGACTCATAAATTCTGCACTTCAAACCAGGTATGCATTAGGGAAGGGTTTGGATTGATGCTTTTGTGGAGATGGAAGAAAATGAATAGAAATTCTTAATTTGACTCTAAAATTGAAAAGGAGAAACTATGTAGCTAAAAAGTAAAATGTTTTCATCTTTGGTTTAGAATTCTCAAGTTATACTTTATCTTAAAATTTTAAAGTTTAATTTTAGTTATTACAGCTTTGGCACAGTCTTAAGGATAATGATATTATTATATACATTTGAGTATTTAGAGCCATCTCATCTATCCTGCAATAAATATATTGAATAGCTTCGAAGTTGGGTTTGAGACTTAGATTTGTCATTGTTTATCTTAAGAATTTGAGATTTAAAAATTCTCATTTGTTATCTCAATTTTTGTTAAGGGTTTCTAAGGATTTGTAAGGAAGTCACACCTTTATAAAATCAGGCATATAGAAAAATGAGGCGTTAAGAAATTTGGATATTTTAAACTTTGTTTAAAGTAAAAACTTTGGATTTATTTAGGGGACTGGATGAAGGTGTTTCTTGTACGTCAATTTATGAAAAGCATAGTGCAGGACTGACAAAGGGGATGCATGCCTACAGGTAATTTTTATCCAACTAAAGTTAGATCTTCTCAAAATTCCTAAAAGCAGTAGTATACATAGTCAACCCTTTACCATATAGTTGTACATATTAACAGATACTTAAATATTACAGACATAGTAGTTGAGAATTTATTGATGTTTTATTTGGGTAAGACTGTCTTAGTTTAAGAATTATAAAAATGTGCAAGCTGATATTTTGAAGTTGGTATCCCTGAAATTATACCATATTTCATCAGTTCCCAGGTGCACGTTTTTCCACCTTTTAACGTCTCTGAGATTGGGATGTGTCATAGAGTTGGTGAAGTGTCGTTCTTGATAGCATTTTTATCTTTCTTGATCATATAATAATGGTATGCCTTACAATTGATAGCACCTTAGATTTTCTGAAATACAAGCATGAGTTCAAATTCACCGTAATGAAAGATTGTAAATTGGGAGACATAATCTCCTTCATTGTGTTATTCCTTGTTAAATCATAAAAATACACCAGTGTATTGCATATGTTAAAGATAAATGCCACTTTGAAATTCAATAAGAAATTTTCTTATAGTTCTGTAACATGTTCTTTCAAAGGGGTAGAACATAAAATTCACTCATTTAGACTTACATTTCATAAAAGTCTAGAATTACTCTATCATATAGAAAATACTATTGTAACATAAGGAATTAAGTGGAAACATTTAAACTTTAAAAGCATTTTCTTTTAAAGTCAAATGTACAATGTTTTGAACTAAACACTGTTAGTGCAATATTAAAAAAAAATAAGATCCCTCAAATTTATTTGGCTTCTTGCAAAAAATAATTGTAATTCAAAATTGTTAAGATCTAGTGTGTTCAAGGATGCAAAAGAGAACCTTTTGCTCACATGGTATTATAGACTAGTGGGAAAGATACTTGTCACACATAAAGATGTGAGACAAAATGAAGTTAAGTGCTACCAGTATAGGTATCTACTATTGACTTCTTTGTTTTAAATTCTGTAGGTAGAGAGGTTGAATTATAGAAGACAGGTGTTTGGAGACATGAATAAGAACAGTCTGTGGTTTAAGCCTTACCTAATACAATGCCTTTCGTAAATTATACTATTATGATATAATGTAATACTATTAATGTATTTTCCTGTTATAGAAAACTGCTTTATGGAGTAAATGAAATTGCTGTAAAAGTGCCTTCTGTTTTTAAGCTTCTAATTAAAGAGGTAAGACTATTGATTGTATATAACTTAACAGTCATGATCAATGGATGTGTCAATTTGGAATGAGTCGTGATTAAAATAGTCTTGGTTTTCTTTTTCCTAACCTCTTTTTGCATATTTTTACTTGGAAGGTAAAGACGGAAGACATTTACTCTGGTAGAGAAAGAATCTGGGGCATGTATTCTTAAAATTTTGTCTAGTTTTGCTTTTATTACCTGTTGAATGTCTAGCAGAGTTAGGCTCACCAATCTTCATTCTGGTTTTTGGCTAAAGCTCAAGAATTAGTTGTATTAGGTGAACACTTTTAGGAGCAGAAGTAAGATTGGTTTTCATCAGTTCCTGGGAGTGGCCATGTAATGTTGCTTATGAGCATAGCACAGTGTAGTGATTAGGAATTGGAAGACCTGATTTTAACGTAGTTCCATCAGTAACTAGCTCTGATCTTTAGTACATTCTCTCTGTTGCTCCTTTACCTATAAACTTGGAATAAGTTTTTTCCAATTATCTCATTTGGTTTTGAGGTAAAATGAGACTATATATGAAAGTGCTTTGAAAAGTACAGAAGCATCAATTTGAAGACATTGGGTGGGGGGTGTTTAATGAAATTGATAAAATACCATGACATTTGGGTGGATGAAGTTCATTGCCAAGGTCTCCCTTTATCTCTTTTTCATTCAGGATTTAATACTTAGTTATTATCTTAGAGAAAGCAAAGTAACATAACCCATTAACTCGTATTTGTCTTTCCTTTGGCCTCCAGTTAACTTTTGATATATAAGTAAATTTGTTGTGAGTTTATAGTAAGCAAACATTTTTCAATTTCGTTAAAAGTTTTGTATTCTATTAGCCCAGAGCACAGTAATTGGAAATAAATGTACTTTATTGCCAAAGCAGATTGCAGAACGGCTAAAATCATACACTTACTAGCCTTTTCTAGCTGAATCTATATTTGAATGGTATGAATCTAAATGGATGCCAGTAATTTAAATTAACCTTATTTAGCCAAATTCTAGTAGTTTAATGATAATAAGAGTATGATGGCATATTGCCCTACCTTTTTTTTTTTTTTGAGACGGAGTCCCGCTCTGTCTCCCAGGCTGCAGTGGCGCGATCTCGGCTCACTGCAAGCTCTGCCTCCCGGGTTCAAGCCATTCTCCTGCTTCGGCCTCCTGAGTAGCTGGGACTACAGGTGCCTGCCACCATGCCCAGCTAACTTTTTTGTATTTTTTAGTAGAGACAGGGTTTCACCGTGTTAGCCAGGATGTTTTGATCTCCTGACCTCATGATCCGCCCGCCTTGGCCTCCCAAAGTGCTGGGATTACAGGCGTGAGCCACCGCGCCCGGCCTGCCTTACTTTTTAGGGAAGTACATTTTGCCGTAGAATACTATGGAGCTTATCTTGTACATATTTGTATCTTTTTGGTTGTCAAATGAAAAGGTGGACAATCTGTATGGTCATTAATACCTCATTCAGTTTGACTTTAAAATCTTGTTTTTTAGGTTCTCAACCCATTTTACATTTTCCAGCTGTTCAGTGTTATACTGTGGAGCACTGATGAATACTATTACTATGCTCTAGCTATTGTGGTTATGTCCATAGTATCAATCGTAAGCTCACTATATTCCATTAGAAAGGTAAGTTCAAATTTATTATGGGTTTCACAACTGTATTTGTATTTTGTAGTAACATCTAACGTGTGTAGAATAGTACTCAGCACAAAGTAAATTCTCAATGCAGTCATTATTTTAGTTGCATGAATATATGCTCCTTCTCCCCTCCCTTTTTTGTTTGTTTTGCTGGTTGGGAGGTTGGGGATGGCAGGTGCTTTTTAGAGTCAAGACTCTACCACTTGACTGTCTAGAGGCCATAGGGATCTGTAGTTGCTGATCACAGACTGGAATACTGGAAGGTACTGTTTTCAGGGCTATCCTGTTAAAGTGCTTCTTGTTTTGTCTTGAACTAAAACAATGAATACTCTGAATTTCTGACTCGACATCTTATAAAGATGGAGTGATATGCATTTATTGAATTAACTTATTTTTTTAGCACTCTGGCTTTTTTCCTGAGGAGTGGGTTCATATTGGCTAGTTTCTAACTTCTTTTTCCTCTTTCAGCAATATGTTATGTTGCATGACATGGTGGCAACTCATAGTACCGTAAGAGTTTCAGTTTGTAGAGTAAATGAAGGTAAGTAATTGAATGTTGGAAGAATAAATCAAAAAAGATACCTGTTAGGCATAATGTGTGAAGTAAGCCCAAAGTGTAATACATATACATTCTTTGATTGATTGATTGATTGAGTCAGTGTCTCTGTCACTTAGGCTGGAATGCAAAGGCACAATCTCAGCTTACTGCAGCCTTGACCTCCCAGACTCAAGTAATCCTCCCACTTTAGGCTCCCGAGTAGCTGGGACTACAGGTGCATGCCACCATGCCCAGCTAATTTTTGTATTTTTTTTTTTTTTTTTTTTAGAGACAGGGTTTTGCCATGTTGCCCAGTCTGGTCTCAGACTTCTGGGCTGAAGTGATCTGCCCACCTGGGCCTCCCAAAGTGTTGGGATTACAGGTTTGAGCCACTGCACTGTGCACCCGGCCTTTTTTTTTTTTTTTTTTTTTTTTTTTTTTAAAGTCGATGTGGTCTCACTGTTGCACAGGCCTGAGTGCAGTGGCTCAACTTACCCACCTGTCTCAGCCTCCCAAGTAGGTGGGACTACAGGCTTGTGCCACCATTCCTGGCTAATTTTTTTTCTTTTTTTGAAGAGGCGAGGTCTCACTGTGTTACCCATGCTGGTCTTGAATTCCTGGGCTCAAGAGATCCTCCTGCCTCAGTCTCCCACAGTCTTGAGATTACAGGCTTGAGCCACTCTGCCTCGCACATACATTCATTTTTTTAAGAACTAAAAGTATACATTTCAGTTCCTGAGTTTGTATCAAATTCATTTATTTATATAAAATTGTATTTTTCTTCTATGCAGCAGGCACTATGCTAGGCTCTGGGGATTCGGTGTAGAGATAACACTAGTAGCAGTAACAATACGGTGTGACAAATGCTATGATAAGGAGAAGTCACAGCCAACTTATGTATTAGGGGAGCTCATTTACTGTAGGTATCAGGGATGACTTCTTTGATTAAGTGCTTGTAAGTGGTGACTGTTTGAATTAGCCAAATGAGAGGTAGGTGAGAAGTTGATAAAGGGAGGCTGAGAGAAGGAGAGAAGAGGGTTCTAAATACCCAAAGGCCTAGAAATTAGAGATTGTGTGGACATTATAAGAACTGAAAGAAGAAATTTAGTATGACAAATGCAGCAACTATAAATGATGGATAGCTCTCTGAAGCATGTTAGGAATTTGGGCTCAGTCCAAAAGACAGTGGAAAGCCATTGAAGGCTATTATTATTAATTTATTTTATTTTATTTTATTTTTTCGATAGAGTCTCCTTCCCAGGCTGGAGTGCAGTGGCAATCTTGGCTCACTGCAACCTCCGCCTCCCAGGTTCAAGGAATTCTTGTGCCTCAGCCTCCTGAGTAGCCGGGATTAGAGGCATGTGCCACCACGCCCAGCCAGTTTTTTGTATTTTTAGTAGAAACAGGGTGTTACCATGTTGGCCAGGCTGGTCTCTAACTCTGGGTCTGAAGTGATCCACCCGCCTTGGCCTTCCAAAGTGCTGGGATTACAGGCGTACGCACCATCACACCCAGCTAATTTTTGTGTTTTTAGTAGAAACAGTGTCAACCTTGTTGGCCAGGCTGGTCTGGTACTCCTGGCCTCAAGTGATCTGCCCGCCTTGGCCTCCCAGAGTGCTGGGATTACAGGCATGAGCCACCATGCATAGCCACCATTGAAGGGTTTTAAGCAGAGGAGTGATAAAATACTTGCCCTTTGGAAAAAAATCATTCTGGCGTCCACATTCAGACTGGTTTAGAGGAGAGTAATACTGAAGGCATGCCCCCCCGAATCAAGGTAGCAATTGCGGAGATGAAAAGAAATGAGTTCAAAAGATACTTAAATGTGACCATTGAACAGGATTTGACTCATTGGATATGAGGCCATGGAGCAGTGTCTGGCTAGGTGGATGGATGTTGGTGCTGTTTAGTTAAATAGGAAACTCTGGAAGAGAAGCAGGCTTGCAAGAAGGGTAATATTTTGGACATGTAACTTGTCTGGCAAGATGTTGAAGAGGTAAAGGAGGCAGCACAGCATCATGGGCCTTGGAGGCAGAAGCCGCTTTGATTTACTCAGAACACCAAATCAGTCTCCATTTTCTTGACTCAGGCTACACCCAAGAGATTGCTTCCTTCCCTTTGCTTCCTGGCCACTTGCTACTCTGGCTGGGAAGATCTGCCTCCCTTAGCTGAAGTCTAAGATGTGTAGCTTACTGATGCCTCTCCTCTTCTTGTTCTGCTGTTGCTGAAGATAATGGGGATGCCAGGGCAGACATACCATTCAACTTGAATCTTCCTTACCCACTTTGTATAGTCTTACATATCATTGATAGCTTGTTTTCTGGTACGCCTAAAAGGAGTAGAACTTCAAGTGGTATTCAAAAGCTTTAAGAAAAGTCAAATTTTTACTTTTTTCTTCCCATCTGAGGAATGGATTTATTTTCTTTTTAAAGAAATCCAAATTTTTAAAAGAAGGGATCTTATTTTTAAAACGAAGATCGATAATATCTACTATGTACTAAATGTCATTCTTTAAAAGTTGTTCCCTCATAATTTAGTAAATTACTTCCTTTTTTAAAAAAAGGAAAGAAAGAGTGTTTGTCTTACAGGCTAACATCACAAACAATAAGTTTCTTCTCATCCATCTCCATTTATAAACTAGTGTGACTGTCTTCTGAGCACAGTATTAAACCTGGACAGGGAGAGGGAGGGTGTTAGAGAATGAGAGGAAAAGAGAGAGAATACCTACATATAAGGTGACCCTAAAGAAAAGCCTTTCACCCTTCGGAAGATCTTTTCATTTTCATTTTTCTTTTTTTCAAACACCAACTTGTACCAGAGGGAAGATCTTTTTTTAAAAGTGTTTCACTAAAATTTGTAAGGCAATAATGAGCTAGATAAAATATTACAGTGTTTAATTTATTTAATGAATTTACTCATATTTAAAATAATATCTAAAAAGAGTAATTCAGGAATATTGAGGCAATGAGACTTGAAGGTTATAAATAGTGGCAGTGAGAAAAGGAATATTATAGATACGCTGTTGAAAAGAAAAGATGCTAAGTTTTCTAGTGCTTCCTTCTGTTTCCAAGGGATTATAGAAATCGGAGTTTGTTTGACCTGTTTCACAGGCATCTCCTTGGTGGACTCATTGTGTCTCTCCCTTAGGCTAATTAATAGTCACCATTTATCATGGACGGTTATCATGAGTGTTGAAGCACGCTTAACCTGCTTCGTCAGAGGGTACTTGGCATCACCGGTGCACAGCTGGTGTCCTAGCAGGAGACTAACTAGCTGACACACCGTGCTTTGTTAGCCTAATAATCTTATTTGTTAAAACTTGCCATTTGTTGGATTTTTCTATTTTACCCCATTATAAACTTCTTATTGAGATCAGATGACTTCTGAATAGTATTTGCTGTATTTTTCCAAGGTAAAGAATATCTTTTTCAGATTTTTCTTTCTTTCTTTAATTTCAGAAATAGAAGAAATCTTTTCTACCGACCTTGTGCCAGGAGATGTCATGGTCATTCCATTAAATGGGACAATAATGCCTTGTGATGCTGTGCTTATTAATGGTACCTGCATTGTAAACGAAAGCATGTTAACAGGTAAGCTAAATGAGTAAATATCAACATGAGTTGTTCATGATATATCATGACTAAGTTACTGATTAAGCCTTTTCAAAATTAGCTATGTCATTTGTACCTTTACTCATGAATATGTTGGATATTGGAGATTTAAAATTCTGAGTAGACCGAATTCTGCATTATACTCAGCTGTAATACTAGATACTGTGCTATAGTGTTGGTCACATCTCTTGACCTCACTCTGGCTACTCTTTGGACCTTAGGAAATGGTTTATGGTTAGGGAAGTGGAAAGGCGGCCTTTTCCCACAGAAAATGTGGCATACAGTATTTGGTTCCCCATTTGATGTGTAAAAAGTGGGAATAAAGAAAGATTTTATATTTTTCTTGAACTGAGGAGATACAGGCTTTAGAATGACTTCCCTTTGGAAATTCACAATCTTGAGGTAGAGCTTGATTTTTTTGTTTGTTTGTTTGTTTGTTTGTTTTGAGACAGAGCCTTGTTCTGTCACCCAGGATGGAGAGCAGTGGTGCCATCTTGGCTCACTGCAGCCTCCGCTCCCAGGTTCAAGCAGCTCTTATGCCTCAGCCTCCCGAGTAGCTGGGACTACAGGTGTGTGCCACCATGCATGGCTAATTTTTGCATTCTTAGTAGAGACGGCTTCACCACGTTGGCCAGGCTGGTCGTGAACTCCTGTCCTCAAGTGATCCATCCACCTTGGCCTCCCAAAGTGTTGGGATTACAGGCGTGAGCCACTGTGCCTGTCCAATATCTTATTTTAATCGTGTGAATTTTTTTTTTAATTGTCCTAGTCGATCTGGCTAGAAAATGATTTATATGTAATACATTTTGAAACTGTTAAGAGTCGTGTCTTAAAACACACAAACACTATCTCGTATCTTAAAACACACAAACAAATACATATCTGACACACATGCCTTCTTTGAAGCAAGAAATGTGAATGCTACAGAGAATTAATTTTAAAAAGAATTTGGCTGTTTGTGGTTGTTTGAGAGAACCACCACATTACTCATTTTCACATCTCTTTTTTGCCCAGCTGTCTTTTCTGTTCTGTGTGTGTGTGTGTGTGTGTGTGTGTGTGTGTGTGTGTAGGGGTGGATCGGGGTAGGCCCTCACATCTCTTTTGTACAGTGCTTTCCACTGTTACCATTAGTTCTTAGAGGTGCAGGGACTATAGCAACTACTTAATCTTTTTTGAAATTATTTGAAACTGAACAATGCAACTGTTTCTAAATATAAACAAATATTACCTTTGAGCCACAAATCACTTTCTGGAATTATTGTGGGAGATAATATTTGATACTTCTATGTGAGGAAATTGGTAGACAAAAAATTAAGCCATGTTGTCCACATATACAACTCTCAGTGATTATTGTAAACAGTACGGTAGCATTTAAAATATTTAACAATTTAATATTTTTTGGTGTTCGATACTGATTCCTGTGCTTTCGTTTAATAATTTGTAAACTGTTTTTGTTGTTGTTTTTTAAAGGAGAAAGTGTTCCAGTGACAAAGACTAATTTGCCAAATCCTTCAGTGGATGTGAAAGGAATAGGAGATGAATTATATAATCCAGAAACACATAAACGACATACTTTGTTTTGTGGGACAACTGTTATTCAGACTCGTTTCTACACTGGAGAACTCGTCAAAGCCATAGTTGTTAGAACAGGTAGGAAACATCTTAATTAATCTCTTTTTGCATGTTTCAGCATATTTGATACCTACTCAATGTTTAAAAAGAGATTCTGGGCTGGGTGCTGCGGCTCACGCCTGTCATCCCAGCACTTTGGGAGGCCGAGGCGGGCGGATCACGAGGTCAGGAGATCGAGACCATCCTGGCTAACACGGTGAAACCCCGTCTCTACCAAAATTACAAAAAAATTAGCCGGGCGTGGTGGCGGGCGCCTGCAGTCCCAGCTACTCGGGAGGCTGAGGCAGGAGAATGGCGTGAACGCGGGAGGCGGAGCTTGCAGTGAGTCGAGATCACACCACTGCACTCCAGCCTGGGCGGCAGAGCGAGACTCTGTCTCAAAAAAAAAAAAAAGAGAGATTCTGTTTTGGGAGATAATTCTCATTTTTTTATGCAAATATCAATAATTGTCGTCTTTTTTTGAAAGGATTTAGTACTTCCAAAGGACAGCTTGTTCGTTCCATATTGTATCCCAAACCAACTGATTTTAAACTCTACAGAGATGCCTACTTGTTTCTACTGTGTCTTGTGGCAGTTGCTGGCATTGGGTTTATCTACACTATTATTAATAGCATTTTAAATGAGGTATGTATGTGGGACTCTTAATAGGGTTTGAACCTCAATTATTTATCATATGCAGCTATTGAGGATTTGAAATGTGGCTAGTGAGAATGAGGAACTAAAATTTTAAGCTAATTTAATTTTAATTAATTTAATGCTAACAAAGTCATGAGACTAGTAGCTATGATATTAGAAAGCCCAGCTATAGAACATTTCCATTGTAAAGGATACTTCTTTTGGGTGCCTCTGGTTTAGATGGTCTTTTACTTGGTCTTGTGACTTTAAAAAAAAAAAAAAACAGGAAAAAAAACCCCCCCCACATAATCACCAAAAGCTTTATTTTCTCTTTTTTACCTCTGAGATGTAATATACAGTGTTAAAATGATTTGTGGTTAGTTAATTGAAGGCGCCGCTTGTCAGAAGTGGAGAGTGGCACAGTAAGGTGTGTGCACGCTGAGTCAATATCTGATAATGATTGTTGACCGGCTTTGAAGTGTGTCATGTGTGAAGTATGTAGCGCCTTGAAAATGAGATAAGTTTCTTTTGAAAGTAGCTGTCATTCTATAATCCATTGAGCTTTTTTATTTTGCAGAAATATCTGAAGAAAAAATTATATATGGTTAATAGATATGTATATACACACACATACATAAAATTGAAATATACAATTGAAATTGGCTTACAGATTTTCACTAAAGAAATACCCATATTAAATCCGTAAATAATACTGGGGATTTGACATTTTATTTTTGTGTTAATTGTAGGTACAAGTTGGGGTCATAATTATCGAGTCTCTTGATATTATCACAATTACTGTGCCCCCTGCACTTCCTGCTGCAATGACTGCTGGTATTGTGTATGCTCAGAGAAGACTGAAAAAAATCGGTATTTTCTGTATCAGTCCTCAAAGAATAAATATTTGTGGACAGCTCAATCTTGTTTGCTTTGACAAGGTGGGTTCAGTTTCATAGTTACTTTCAAAGGTTACTTTGTAGCGTTTAAATATTTAGATCAATTTTTTTTATTTTCTTTGTCAACAAATTTGGACACATTCTGTCATGTTCCTCTAATTTTCCTTTTCCTCCACTTATTTGGTATATGCATCATTTTTCTATACCATAAGTTCTCACTTAACATTACTGATAGGTTCTTGGAAACTGCAACTTTAAATGAAATGAAACCAGTTTTACCATAGGCTAATTGATACAAATGAGATTTAAGTTCCTATGCCATATTTTGGTCACAAAAAGTCACCAAACTTCTAAATAAAGATCTAAAACACTTCTGATATTAATCATTGAAATAAATATGAGCTATACATTCATTTAAGAAAGAAATAAAAACAAGTAAGGTAATTATTTACCCAGTTGTTTTATTTCAGGCTCCTGGGTAGTGGGAGCGTATCTCAGCAACTGGCAGAACGAGGCAGGAACCAGCCCTAGACAGGATGCCATCGTATCGCAGGGTGTACTCACACTCGGGCAGACTGGGACCATTTAAATGTGCTGGTTCACTTAACTTGCGTAGCTTTGAATGTGGGAGGAAACCGAAGTACCTGGAGTGAAACCCATGCAGACAGGGAGAGAACATGCAAACTCCGTGTAGATAGTGGTCGCGGCTGGGCCTCAGCTCTCCCCACCACTGGCCCCCATCATGTTATAAAAAAAGACGGACAAAACAATCGTATTTGAGGACATGCTATATTTCTTATTTTCTCAATTTTTAATACTTTGGATATTGCTTATTTGCTCAAAGCTTTAGTTAACTCCAGAATTAGGCCTAGTAGTATTAATAGTAGTAGCAGTAAAGATTACGTGACCTTTAATTTTTTAGACAGTAATTCTTATTTAACACAATAGGCTCCATACATATATATTTATTATGATTTTATTGCTTGTAAGTGTGTATGTTTAGTGTTTGCTGTATGATTTTATTGAATATGTTTCAGAATTATGAAGGTCACTGATTTTATGTGAAAATGACAAATTATGTACCTGTGTGAAGTATATCTTGCCTCTTAGAAAGGTTTCTCCTTTCCTGAGCTGGAATTTTCTTTAAAGTTTTCTGAGAATTAAACTTTGACCAAAAAACCTTCTATCAAACTTTTCTGGGTAACTGATGTGATACAAATTTGATTTTTGTGCATTTCATTATTACAGAAAAAAATGGGAAACATGTTCTGTTAGAAAAAAATATGTCACATACTGCCACAATTATTTCATATTTATCAGTTCAAAAAATTTCACTTATGCTTGTCTTTTTTGGAAACTTTCCTAAAAGTTTTAAGACAAAAGTGGAGAAAAGATGTGTGTATAATAAACACTCATTTACTCATTACCCAGCTTTATCAGTTATCAACACATTGTCAGTCTTCTTTTACCTATCCGCTCATTTTGAAGGGGACAGCATCAGACATTATTTCACTCATAACTACCTTAGTATGTGTCTAGAGGATATTTAAAATATCACTATCACATTTAACAGAATTAGCAGTTCTTTAGTTTTTCTAATATCCAGTTGAGATTTCCTCATATCTCAAATTTTTACTAGTCGATTTTTCAGTCGGAATCCAAATAGGGATTACATTGCTTACAATTAACATGTAACAATTGCCTTTACTTACCCCTTATCTCCAATTATTTTGTTGAAGAAACCAGGTCATTTACCTTGTGGATTTGGCCAGTTGCTTCCTCCTGATGTACTTTAACCTGTTCCTCTTGGCCCTCCTTATACAGTAATCCTTCCTTTTTTCCTTTATAGGCATCCTTTATTGATTGATAAGATAGGTTAACTGGTGCATCCTTCCATTGATTTTTTTTTTTGATAGTATAAGCACATAAATATATACCCCTCTCTGCCCTTACGTAGAAGATTTGTGATCATTGTTTGCACCCCCTCTCCCACTTTAACCATATGTCCTGGAAGCCATTCTCTGTCAGGGATCTTGCCTGTTTCTTTTTTTAACTCTGTAGAACTCCATTATGTTATATGTAGCATAGTTTCTAATGCTGTGTGGTTGCTTTTTATTTTTATTTTTGGGTTTTTTTTGAGGCATCATCCATACTTTGTGCATGTGTGCTTTTTTGTTTTTTAGACTGGAACTCTAACTGAAGATGGTTTAGATCTTTGGGGGATTCAACGAGTGGAAAATGCACGGTAAATATTAGTTAGACTTGATAGTTTATTAGTTTATTTTTAATATTTTAACATGTGCAACATTCAAACATAAAGGAAGTAATAGACAACTGTGTACCTACACCAGGATTAAACCGTGGACATGTTGCCATATTTGCTTCAGATCGCTTCCTTTAGAATATTAAAATATTATAGAAGTTGCCAAAGTCCCACTGTATCCCTTCCCCAATTCCTACTGCCATTCTGAAATTATTTTTGCATATTTTATATTTTTTCTAAGTATAAATCTATAAATAAGTATCCATGAATGATATACTGTACATATGTTTTGCTGCTTTTTTCCCCTCTCCAAACTTTGTTTTCAAGATTTATCCATGTTGATATGTGCAGATCTAGTTTATTAATTTTAACTGCTCTGTCTTATTCCATTGAATGATTAAACCTTGTCTGTTCTTCTACTAAGGGACAATTCTGTTTTTTCTTCTTTTTTCTCTGCACTGTTGCAAATAGTGCTGGAATTAAAGTTCTTACACGTAAGTCCTTGTAGGCATGTGGCTGAGTTTCAGTAAGCTAGATCCCTGTAAATGGAAAGGCTGGGCCGTAGCATGGGCACGGCTTCAGCTTACTTACGCTTTCTCTCTCAGTGGGTAAAGATCTTTTTACTCCACATTCTTGCCAAACTTAATATTGTCAGACTTGTAATTTTTGCCAGATGGATGGATATGAGTATTACATTGTGGTTTTTACATTCTTCTCATTTCTTATAAAATTGAGCATCTTTTCACATTTTGGAGGGAGGGTCATTTAGCATTCTTCTGTGTATTGTGTGTTTATATCCTCATTTTTCTGTTGGGAAGTCTATCTTATTTGTTAGAGGTCTTTTTTATTTCCTGGATAGGAATCTTTTTCAATGTTGTGTATTGAAAATTATCCTATTAGTCTCTGGCTCATCTCTTTACTTTTGTTTCTGTTGCTTTTTGAAGCTCAGAAGTTTTACTCCTGTAGTTTTGTTTATGTCTTCCCCCTCCCCCCGTCAAAAGTCTGCTAAAATTTGGTGTATATAGCTTGAGAGACAGTATTGTTTGGCCAATGTAATTTCAAGAGTTGTTGTGTCTTGGAAAATAGTATGTCACATTGTGACCTTTCTTATCCCTAGTAATGCATGTTGCCTTAAATTCTGTTTTGTCTTATAATTATATAGCTCTATACCAGCTTTCTTTTGCCTGATGTTTGCCTAGTGTGTGTTTTGCCACTTGTTTACTTTTCAGTCTTTCTGTGCCATGATGTGCACATTTATTCAGATATATTAGAAATTATTTCTACCATTGCTCCCCCAATTTACATATACATTTTCACATTCTCATTTTTTCTCTCATTTTCTCACTTTATGCATCCCAATCTTATACTGCTTGTTCTTACATTATCAATATTTATACTTAAAGTTCATGGGTGTTAATACTGCCTTTTAACCACTCCCCTGCCCCCCAAAACAAACCTATGGACTGTAAGATACTTTTGGTTATTCTCCTCCCTTCCTATATGTATTTGTTGCATAATATTTTCTGATTATTATTTTGGTCTTATACAGTCTGCATGCTTAGATTTACCTAGGTGTACAAATACCTTAACCATTGCATCTTGTGTAAATTGCCATCTTCTGTAACTACATTCATTTGCTTTGTTTCACTGTCACTCTTTTTTTTTTTAAGTGAAAGCAAATTTATTAAGAAAGTAAAGGAATAAAGAATGGTTCCTCCATAGGCAGAGCAGCCCACTGTCACTTGGGTGGTAGTGTAACTATACAGATTTCTAGGTTCGACATTTGTGTTCTCTCAATACTATGAAGCTGTTATTTCATTTCTCTTAATACCTTTTGTTAATTGGTACTGATAAATCTTAGTCTCTTTAGTAATCTTTTTTCTCTCTGGTTGCTTGAAGAATATTTCTTCACCCTTAATTTCTGCAGATTCGCTGTGATCTTTTTATTTGTGTGTACAGGATTCATGATGCTTCTTGATTTCATGCTTTCATGTTTTTCATAAATTCTGGAAAATTTTCAGGCCTTTTTTACTTCCATTATGGCCTTTTCCTTGTGTTTTGTTTTCTCTCCTTCTGGGAATCCTAACCATGTGTTGGACAACACATGGTTTACTTGGTTCTTTCCAAGTCTGCTCCCACCCCTACTCTCGCATCTACAGTGTCTTACTCTTTCTATGTCTAATTTTAAAATGCCCTTTTTGCATTCTTTCAGATTTGCCATTCTGTTATCTTAAACTTACGGGATTCTTTATTTTTTTATTTTAAACATAGGAATTGGTATGGGTGTCTCGCTATATTTCCCAGGCTGGTTTTGAACTCCTGGCCTCAAATGATCCTCCTGCCTCAGCCTCCCAAAATGCCGGGATGACAGGCATCAGCCACTGCCCCTGGCCAAATTTATAGGATTCTAATTCTGTCTTTGTTATGTCTGTTGACACTCTTGGTGAATTGTTTGCTAGCGCATCTTTAAATTATGGACTCATTCTTAACAGAATTTTCTTTGAGCTCCCCTCTGGAGAAGTTCTGACTTTGCTTGGCTAAGAGCCCCAGTGGTAATCAACGGTGTCATAACAGGCTTTAACTGACCTCCTGTGTTTCAATCCTTGCTCTGCTACTTATGGACGGTGTAACCTGGGACAAGTCACTTAATCACCCTGCTTCAGTTTTCTCATCTATAATGGGGGTAATAAAACACCTTTTCTATGGTGTGAGGATAATGGGCCAATAAATTTAAAGTTCTTAGAATAATGCCTGGTGCATAGTAAATATTATGCAGATATTAGCTATTTTCTTGGACTTTGGGTGAGGAAAAAGACAAGCTTATTCATAATTAATGCCTTTAGGTCTGTGGATGAATTTTTTCTCATCTGCCCTTTTCCCAAGGGCGTGTAGCTCTTCAAGAGTACTGGCTTTCCTGAGTCAGAGGGATCCTTTCAGTACCAGCTTCCCCCTTTGCATGGGGCCAGACTTTGTTTCCTGTCCTTTTGTGGGTATTAAATCCCAAGTTCTTAGTTTACTGAGCTGGCCTCCTCCCTTCATCCCGCCAGCAGCCATAGCATCAGCTCAAGTTCACACCCCTCTGGTTTTCTTTTCCCTGTATTTCTGACACTTGACAGTTTCTCTTTCTTAGGAGCTCAGATTGGGATTTAAAAGGTTTTTTTTTTTAAATTACAAAACCAGAAAAGCCCTGTTAGAATATTATCTTGAATCTTAGAATTTATGAAGCTAATTCAGTGTGTCTTCTGCTTAGATTTCTTTCACCAGAAGAAAATGTGTGCAATGAGATGTTGGTAAAATCCCAGTTTGTTGCTTGTATGGCTACTTGTCATTCACTTACAAAAATTGAAGGAGTGCTCTCTGGTGATCCACTTGATCTGAAAATGTTTGAGGCTATTGGATGGGTAAGTCAAATATTTTAAAATACAAATAACTTTAGGAAAATAATAGTTAAAAATTAAATTACCTCATACAAGGATTATTTCTGCTTTTTGTTTTAATGACAGTCTATCTTGTACCCTAAAAGGAGCTATGTAATTTCTAAAGCTACATCACTGGAGAAATATTTTAAAAATCATGCAAAAGTAACTTTTAGTTAACCCATTTAGCACACCTTGAATAGAGGCTGACCAGCTCAGGCCCCTGCTTTGTGTTTAAGGTAAACCAGGGGTCAGCAACTTGGGGAGGGTAGAGCAGAGCCAGTAAGATGATCTCAACTGACACAATTTCTTGGCCACAGGCAAAGGAGTATAAAGTCGTTTGTCTTCATTGCTCTTTTTTACCTGTCTTTTGTTTACTGTGTCCACATACATGCACATGTTTTTGTTTGTTTATAACTTCCTTCTGTTTTTGCCATTGGGACTTTTAATTTCTAAGTGCCTACTTACGTTCTCTGGTTGTTATCATTTTACAGCATTCAGTTCTTCTTTTATAAATACAAAGTCAGTTCATTTTAGAGTTCCCTTCTGGCTTCTGAATTATTTATTTTCTTTGGGGTTACGGTCTCCTCTGGCCCCCACCCCATGCCTGGTGTCTCTCCTTCATGCTCTTGGTTTTCATTGTACATCTGGATGGCACTTTTTTACTCTAAAAATGAAGATCTGATTTGGTAATTCTGCATAGCTGCAGTGAGCTACTTCAAATTTTACCCTTGCCCATATGTATGTTAGTGTCTCTGATCGTGAAGGCTTGTTGGGGGATGGGGGATGGTGCTTGCTCTGAAAAGGAGGCCTCACTTCATTTATAGAGAGAATAACAAAAATGGGCTGATTTATCGTTCTTCTCTAAGCTTTTCTCCAACTGAATAGATTTTCAGTAGATTTAGTGTTCAGTGTTGGTGTATCTTCAAAGAAATTAAGAAAATGTGTATAATGGCATATTTCATTGGCCCTGAGTTGCTTTGATGCTTGGTCCCACCAGAGCTTACTTATCAGTGAAATGGTTTCACATAGCCAGTCACAACTGTGACTTGATGTGATTGGTGTCATATGATACAAGATGCAGATGTCATATGATACAAGATGCATCCCAGTTTTAGAGATGTTAAGATACGAAAAAAGATGTCTTAGAATTGTACAAAATTGGCTAATTTTTCACAGTTCCCTATTGTTTTCTCATTTATTGATCCCACTAATTATAGTGTGTGTTTAATATAGGTTTTTCTTCGAATGTTTTTCACCAAAAAAGGTTCTTTAAAGTATTAGCTTAACTGGAAGTATTCAAGCTGAGAAACTCTAAACTCATATCTTTGTGCTTTAGCCTGTTCTTGACCCAGCGGTTCTGCTAACCATATCTGAGCTCTATGTACTTTTGAATCCTTTCTTGGTAGCAGAAAGGAATCACTGGATGAGCCTGAAAATTCTGGGGACTACAAGAACCTTTTATCTTCTGCAGAGCTAGTCTCTAAACCCAACAAGTTGTAAGAGTGAAGTGAGATCAGTTTCTATTTCTTTATTCTGCTTCTAACCCTGAATGAAGCAACCCTTCTCCCATGGGTTGCTAGGTATCTAACTCACCATCTTTGTTCATATTTTCTTTTACTTATGTTAGTGATCCAGTAGTGCTCATTTGTTCCTTGGACATACATTTTTTTTAATTATTGAAAATGGCCATAATGTTCTATTTAAAAATGGAACCATGAATTCAGTTTTATGAAGCAGTGCTTGAATGTTGTGTTTTTGTTGTTTTGTCCCTTTTTTTTTCCAGATTCTGGAAGAAGCAACTGAAGAAGAAACAGCACTTCATAATCGAATTATGCCTACAGTGGTTCGTCCTCCCAAACAACTGCTTCCTGAATCTACCCCTGCAGGAAACCAAGAAATGGTGAGAAATCACTTAAAGCTAGATAAAACTGTTGGTGGTTACTTATATTTATTTTTAATTTTTTTCAATTTTTATTTTTTATGGAGACAAGGTCTTGCTATGTTGCCCAGGCTGGTCTCAAACTCCTGGGTTCAAATGATCCCCCCCAACCTTGGCCTCCCCAAGTGCTGGGATTACAGGCGTGAGCCACCACCCCCAGCCTGCTTACTTACATTTAATTCTCATTTTGAAATGTTGCTAGAAGAGGAAGTCACAAGTCCTTTATTTAACTCTTATGCAGAGATAGGAATATTTTAACTGCGTTTATCAGAAACTACACCTCTGTGTTGAGATTTAATTCTCAGTACTATCACTTTTCTTTCCTATTTACTGAGCAGCTTAGTGCCTTGTGATTTACACAGCTCGTGGTTAATCCTCTTAAATTGCATCTGTATTCCTAGAATTTAATAAAAAGTATGTATGAAAGGCTTTACTTTTAGGTGAATTTTTAAATATATTCCCCTTAGTTTATTATTATTATTTTTTAAGTTACCTGAAAATTTTTTTACATGTGTAAGTATTACATATCCAAGAAATTTACCAAGATTCTAATAAACACCACTTTATCTTATTTGTATAACTGGTTGGCAAGATTCTGGGTAATTCATTTTCCTTCCTGTTTATATTTGTTCTTTCCAGAGTTTATTATTATTTTTTGAGCCAGAGTCTCGCTCTGTCACCCCGGCTGGAGTGCAGTAGTGAGATCTCAGCTCACTGCAACCTCTGCCTCCTGCGTTCAAGTGATTCTCCTGCCTCAGCCTCCTGAGGAGCTGGTATTACAGGCGCACGCCACCACACCCGGCTAATTTTTGTATTTTTAGTAGAGATGGGGTTTCACATGTTGATAAGTCTGGTCTCGAACTCCTGCCCTCAAGTGATCCACCTGCCTTGGCCTCCCAAAGTGCTGGGATTACAGGCGTGAGCCACTGCGCCCAGCCAGCCTATTATTTTTTAATTTTTATTTTGTGTTTTTTGGTATGTACACTTGCTTGCACCCCTTAGTTTATTTTAGTACTTAAAATGTTAATATTTTCAGGATAGCAGAACATTTGAAAATATTTAAGAACATACTTTTTAAAAATGGGAAGTAGTATAGAAGGAATCTTGAATCCTGACTTTGAAAAACAGTTGCTTGTTTCTTTTCCAAATAATGTTTTGTGGATGCTTAGTAAACTTTTTCTAACTTTAGTGTGTTAATAGAGTTAATCTGTACTATTTTTTCTTGTTTTGTTTCGTTTTTAGGAGCTGTTTGAACTTCCAGTAAGTGAAGAATGTTTACTTCTTACTAAGTATATTTGTTTTGATTCTTTAAGAATATTAAGTGCTTTGTGCCTCTTTTGAAATGATATAGGCTATTTATGAGATAGGAATTGTTCGCCAGTTCCCATTTTCTTCTGCTTTGCAACGTATGAGTGTGGTTGCCAGGGTGCTGGGGGATAGGAAAATGGACGCCTACATGAAAGGAGCGCCCGAGGCCATTGCCGGTCTCTGTAAACCTGAAACAGGTAAGGAAATATCTATGCTTTGGGTACAATTCTGGTATTTGAGTAAACTTGTATTAGCAACTCTAACAATGAAATTTACTCTTTCTTTTAAAAAGTTCCTGTCGATTTTCAAAACGTTTTGGAAGACTTCACTAAACAGGGCTTCCGTGTGATTGCTCTTGCACACAGAAAATTGGAGTCAAAACTGACATGGCATAAAGTACAGAATATTAGCAGGTGAGGTTGAACGGCTTTCCTAGTTTCCCAGTCATCATCATTTATGGTTATATTAGTCATGCACAGTAATTTGCATGTAATTGAGTATTTACTGAATGTATGAAAAGATATCTAATATAATATTGTTTTAGGTGATTGAAGTAAAAGTACATTTTCCCCACTGCCTGATTTCCTTTCATTCTGGGTTTTTTTTTGAGAGACAGTCTCACCCCGTACCTAGGCTAGAGTGCAGTGGCGCAAGTCTCGGGTCACTGCAACCTCCGCCTCCCCGGTTCAAGCAGTTCTTGTGCCTCATCCTCCCAAGTAGCTGGGATTATAGGCGGGTGCCACCATACCTGACTGATTTTTATGTTTTTAGTAGGGGTTTTTGCCATGTTGGCCAGGCTGGCCTCGAGCTCCTGGCCTTAAGTGATCATTCTGTATTGACTGTTTACCTATGTTTCCTTATGTTATTGTAACATCATGTTTTTTCCTTAGAGCTCTTTGAAACTGTTTTCAATTTGTTAATTATTATGTGCCCACTATGTGTCAGGCACATTCCAAGAACAGTAAATGTAATTTTTTAGAAGTTTATTTTCACCAATTGATCTTCTCACTTTTGCCCAGTGGTTGGATATAACTACTAATTCCATCAGAATATAATGAGTCATAGTAACCAAGCTCCTCCCACTCCACTTCTTTCCTAATCCCCAGTACTCTCCATGTCCCCCCGTCAAATGACAGTGTCATATTCCAGGATTGTCACTTTGACTGTAACTGATACAGACCTACCTTGGAGGATAGCATTTTTGTTTAGGAATATTTCATGATGTACCTAGCATTTTGTAAGCAGAAAGGAGTGTCACTTGGCTGTCCTGCAAATTCTGCCTATTTGGGGGAGGTGGTGAGGTCTAAGCATGAGTTTAAAAAAAAAAAAATGAAAAACCTCTACCCAAATTATGTGATACATATGCATGTCGGGAACCACAAATGGATATAATATTATATCCTAATTCCTACTAAGGACACATTAGTCTCTTCTTAATTTATAGCTTCACACTAGCAAGGGTGCTAGGGGATAAGACAGTGGATGCCTTTGCCATTTTCCCCCATAAACACTAATTACTGAATTGCCTACAGTTCTTTTTTTTTCTTTTGAGACGGAGTCTCACTCTGTTGCCCAGGCTGGAGTGCAGTGGCATGATGTCAGTTCACCATAGCCTCCGCCTCCCAGGTTCAAGCGATTCTCCTTCCTCAGCCTCCTGAGTAGCTGGAACTACAGGTGCATACCACCATGCCTGGCTAATTTTTGTATTTTAGGTAGAGACAGGGTTTCACTATGTTGGCCAGGCTGGTCTCGAACTCCTGACCTTGTGATCTGCCCGCCTTGGCCTCCCAAAGTACTGGGATTACAGGCGTGAGCCACTGCACCCGGCTGCCTATAGTTGTTAGGTGTGTCATCTTGAGACATCCTTCCATGACATTGGATAGACTGTTCCTTGTGCTGAGGATACCCTGTCCCTCCTTGTTAACTTTCCTCTCTTTCTCTACTCCCTTTCTTCTTTACTCTTCCACCGAGACCTCTGTGTTTCCATTTTACCTTGTAGGAACAGGTTTTAGCATTTCCCTTATAGCTTAAGCCTTTATATCTTGAATATTGGACTATTCACTAACTAGAGGGTAAGATTTCCTTGACGTGTATCATTCATACGGTATGAGAGAGTTAGGAGACGAGCTGAAGCCAGAAACTAGGGCCTGAAGGAAAATGGCTTAGTGCTTTTGACACATTGTCTTCACATTGATACAACTTTGGGCTTTGAAATACAATTTCAGGTTTCAAGGCTTTTTCCTGCTGTTAACACCAGCAGTTTCATTTGTATTAATTTTCTCAACTATTCTCTAATATCCTTACCACCCATTGTTAGAAATTAGGTGTTTCAAAGATTTTAGATTTCATAGATACATACTTCAAGCAACTTTTATTGGAATTTTGTCAGAAAAATCATTTGGTTATTCCAAGTCTGAAATTCTAGTCTCTGACCTCAGACCCTCCTCCTTCCCCATTGAGAAAAAAATTTCTATGATATAATTCAGGTAGGTTGAGGTGTTTTTTGTTTGTTTTCTTTTTTTGTTTGTTTCTTTTGAGATAGGATCTCTCTTTGTTGCTTAGGCTAGAGTGCAGTGGAACAAACACTTCTCACTGCAGACTTGACCACCTGGGCCTTAAATGATCCTCACTCCTCAAGCCTTCCAAGTAGTGGGACTGCAGGCACATGTCATCATGCCCAGCTAATTGTTTTTTCATTTTTTGTAGAGATGGGGTCTCACTATGCTGCCCAGGCTGGCCTCAAACTCCTAGGTTCAAGCAATCCTCCTATTTCAGCCTCCCAAAGTGGTGGGATTACAGGCATGAGCTACAATGCCTGACCTGAGATTTCTTAAGAACGTAACTATCACTGAACAGACTTCATCTCTTTTACAGTGCTAAAGCACGTACTATTTTTGTGTGCATCTCTTTGGTTGCATGTCTGTTTCCCCACCCAAGTGTCTTGAGAGCAGAGATCATCCCTTTTTGTCTTTAACCTCCCAGTGACTAGCATAGTGCCTGGTGCATTCTTGATACTCAGTTATTTAAAGAATAGCATCTTGATAACTATATTAGTAATATTTTCAAAGACCCATCTCTGAGTCCCAAGTAGATCTTATTGTTGGATTGCTAATGGTTCTTGTGTCACATTTTCAGGATCAGTAATTGTTTATAGAATTGATCTGAGACTTGATAATGAATCCACGAAAACTGTATTGAATGTGCTTGTGGCACAGTTTTTTCTTTTTCACTTAACATTTAAATTAGGATATGTTGTAGAGGGCAGTAAAGAATAGATTTATGCTTATTTTTGGATTCTACACAAAATGAATATTCCTTAGTATTAGAATTGTTTGGTGTACAGTGACATACATTTCCAAATGATTATTATATTGAGATACTGAACTCTTGAACACACACGTGGTTTATTCAGCATATAAAATGTTTTCATTTATAGATATTTTAAACTGCATTATAACTTATAGACATTTTTAATTGTTTAGATATTTCAAGTTTGTGTACATAAGTTGCTTACTCAGTTGACTAAACCGTTATGTGTTAAAACTTCTTTTTCTGCAGAGATGCAATTGAGAACAACATGGATTTTATGGGATTAATTATAATGCAGAACAAATTAAAGCAAGAAACCCCTGCAGTACTTGAAGATTTGCATAAAGCCAACATTCGCACCGTCATGGTCACAGGTTAGACTTTATAAAAGAACACAGAAACAAATGGAGTGTGACAGAGCTGAAGTTATATTATATTGAGGGATAATCAGTTATAAAATCATATTATATAGTCTATAGTGTTTTCAACCTAAGTTCTCTTTTAGCTCTGAATATTTTCCCAAGTGCAAGATAACTTTGTCATATTCTTTTTGAGGTCTAGCGAATCCTATTTATAGAAAGTGTAGTAGAATAGTAAAAGTACACTGTAAAAATTTAAACTTGACTCCTTTTTGTTTTCTCTCTTTATTCATGTATTTCTTATAGCACTTATTGTACCTTGTGTTATTTGTAGATTTGTTTTCTGTACTAGAATATAAGATTCTTGAGGGTTAGGAGTATGTTTTACTCATGTTGGGGTCCTTTGCAACTTTTAGAACTGTCAGCTACGTAGAAAATGATTAATAGATATTCGATAGCATGAAATGTTTATATGTAAGATATTGTTTATTACCCTAGCTTGAATTCTAGTGAAATAGCCTACTTTTTTTTTCTAGTACATCTAAGGGATTCTCCTGATGTTACTATACTGTTGATAATATTAGATAACTCTTACTCATTAGCTGTGTGAAATTGTGGTAGCTCTGTTTTTGTTTTTTTTTTTCTTAGCAGATAATCAGATTTAAGATACTTAATGGCACTTACGTGTTCAGTAAGACTAATATGGAGAAAGTCTGTATACATTTTTGTGTTTTAGACTCTTGAGATCTATCTAATAACATAATTTTACCATATAACTCAAGGTAACTAAGTCTGTTAGCATTCCAGCCATTCTTAGTTCTTGTGTCTTCTCTGTCAAGACACTTTTCACCTGTTCCTCGTCCTCCTCTTTTATTTATTTATTTATTTTCCCCTTGCCAGAATATGGCTTTGTGTACCAAAGGTCATAGGAAGATATTCTTGGAAATAGTGTGTGGAAATTGAGGAAAGAAATATCTCGCTCTTCTGTTTTGGTAGCAGTGGGATCCACAAACCTTTGTCTGCTTCTCCTTAATAAGATCCTGTTCTTGCTGCTCTTCTTTCTTCTCATGACTGAGAAGTTGTCTCTCTTGTTTCCCGTTTACACCTGTTCTTATTACCTGTCTTACCTTTTTGTTTTGTGTGATCTTGCTTTTGTAATTCATCATTTTCTATGATATGGTGCTGGTGTTCTTGCACAGACCACTAGTCACTTTGTAAAGTTATTTCGGTAAGTATTTATTGAGCCACCTGATCTGTGTGTAGCACCGTGCCAGGTATTGTGTAGATACAAATAGTGCATGACTGGAAAAGATTGAGAATTATATTTGGCTTTAAAAATTGTGGGTGAGATGTTTTCTTTAGCATATACGTGCTTGCATTATTTGAGGCTTCTTTTGATAAGTATGCTCCAATTTTGTTATTTTTAAACTGTAAGTGGAAGAACCATACATTATCGTTACTCTGCCAGCCCAGTCATGGAGACTGTAGTAGATTCTCAGCAAGTACGTGTTTGATACGTTCACGTTTCCATTTTGATTTCAATACATTTAAAATATTTTGAAAATTAGGTGACAGTATGTTGACTGCTGTCTCTGTGGCCAGAGATTGTGGAATGATTCTACCTCAGGATAAAGTGATTATTGCTGAAGCATTACCTCCAAAGGATGGGAAAGTTGCCAAAATAAATTGGCATTATGCAGACTCCCTCACGCAGTGCAGTCATCCATCAGCAATTGACCCAGAGGTAAGGTCAAGATCAATTGTCCGTTTTAAAGTTTGTTGATTTAAATTTAGCCTGAAAAAATAAAAAAAGTGGTGCATTAAAACACAGTAAAGCAAAAACTAAATGAAAACAGAAGTCAGGGCTATTTTTTCAGAGATTATGTTTCATTAGGACTGGGACAGAACCAGGAATCTCAATGTTCAAATTTTGATATTTAGCTAAGATGAGAAGCATAGTTTTAAAGTACAAGAATTCCAGATGTTTATCGTATTCTTCAGGTAACTAGTGGTAAATGACGCAGGTGGTCCATCATACTCAGTTCATGCATCGTTTCACATTGAAGCTGATATTTAATTGAGTTTCTTTTTACTTTGAATAAATGTCAGGCTTTCATCATGTTGTGGAACATATCAAATGAAAGAATTCAGTTTTAGAACAAATATGTTTAAAATAGAATTGTTTTACTTGGTTTGGTTGCCTAAATATTGTTCCCAATGTCTCATATACACAGGCTATTCCAGTTAAATTGGTCCATGATAGCTTAGAGGATCTTCAAATGACTCGTTATCATTTTGCAATGAATGGAAAATCATTCTCAGTGATACTGGAGCATTTTCAAGACCTTGTTCCTAAGGTAAGTAATTTGGGTGTATGTGTGTGCTCACATGAATGCATCGCAACAGTATTTTTAAGAAATTTGTATTATTGTTTCCAGTTGATGTTGCATGGCACCGTGTTTGCCCGTATGGCACCTGATCAGAAGACACAGTTGATAGAAGCATTGCAAAATGTGGAGTAAGTATTGGTGTCTTTTTTGGTTTTGGTTTTTGATGAATGATGGTTTCATTTCAGCATCAGAAAAATAATTTTTATATGTTTCTTATACTAATATTTCATATTTATATATATAATTGTGATCTATAAGATAGATGAGAACTTTAAGTGCTGCTTTAAAAGAGTCTCATGTGCTTTTTATTTAGCTAAAGTACAATATCCACAGTTTTTTCTCTATGACTTCATTCTTTCAGGCGCTCTATCTTGATAGAAGTGGCTAATCATTTTAGTGAACAGTTATGTTTCAGGTTATTAAGGGATAAATTTTTACTGATAACTTTAAAAGTAGCCATACTAAAGACTGTAGGCACAAGCGCTTTGCTCTAAAGATGAGGAAATTGAGACACCAAAATGATTTGCCGATAATGTGACAGAAATAGGACAATAACCTAGCTCATTTCACTTGCGGTCTGGTGCTGTTTGCAAAGCAGCACACCTGTGTTCATTATAGTGAAAAGATTCATAGTTCCACTGGGGGAATCTTGGTGTGTTAGCTCTTTATAATACTGTAACAGAAAAGTCTTAATAAGTTAAATGTTTTGTAGTTTAAGAAATTAATTAAAATCTTAACGTTGTTTTGTTTCTTAGTTATTTTGTTGGGATGTGTGGTGATGGCGCAAATGATTGTGGTGTAAGTATAGTTTTTGTGATTTACTTTTATAGTTCTTACTCTAGCCTAAATCATATTCACAAAACTTAACCAGTTTTCTTAAAATTATTAGGCTTTGAAGAGGGCACACGGAGGCATTTCCTTATCGGAGCTCGAAGCTTCAGTGGCATCTCCCTTTACCTCTAAGACTCCTAGTATTTCCTGTGTGCCAAACCTTATCAGGTAGTACAAATTAAAATTTTTCTCATCCCTTTTTCTCTGTCTCTGATAATACAGAAGAGAAAATTATCATAAAAAGTAATATGAATTTGTTTAATATTAGCAGATTAGCACATTTGAGCTGTAACTTCTTAGTAACAGATTGCTACTCCTCATTTGGTTTAGTTCTTTTGGTGGATAAGCACTTTGTTGTAGCCGTTGAATGTTGATGTTCATCTGTCAAGATAAAATTGTGGTTTGGAAAAGGAGTTTAAAATGCTTTTATTCATATGCCGACATTTGATTTCTTTTCACAGGGAAGGCCGTGCTGCTTTAATAACTTCCTTCTGTGTGTTTAAATTCATGGCATTGTACAGCATTATCCAGTACTTCAGTGTTACTCTGCTGTATTCTGTGAGTATTAACATTGTGTGCAGAGATAACACTTAATGTGCACCGTAAATTAAGATGTTGAGCGTATGTGTTTGATTTTGAATGCATCCATTAGTAATTGTTTCTGTGAGTAGTACCTATAAATTTACCTTCAATTTACTGTAGTTTGAGTAGCAAATTGAAAAAGTTAAAATGAGAAAAGATGTTTCAACAGTGGTTTGTTGAATTTGGAGAATGGTTTGTATTTGGAGAAAAAGTATAAACAGCGATGGCCACAGGTACCCTATCAGATTTTATAATCAAAGTGTTCTGACATCCTAAAGACTCATGGTGACACTATCCCATTTGACCATTTGTAGAAAGTATCAGAAGGGATGGTATTAGATGAAGATACTAATTTACAACGTTGAATATTTTGAGTAAATGTTTGTGTTTTCTTTTTGCCAAAAAAACCACGTTGGCCAGGGTGGTCTCGATCTCTTGACCTTGTGATCTGCCCGCCTCGGCCTCCCAGAGTGCTGGGATTACAGGTGTGAGTCACCGCGCCCAGCCTATTGAACGAATTTTAAGGAGATGCCTTTTATACTAATATACTAAATCAAATATTTGTAAATATATGTTATATTTAGTTTCAGAGACACTTATATTTCAATTTTTAAGCAGGTCCGAATGTCATTTTTAAGTTGTCATTATAGGGAAAATCCAAACTATTAATAAAACCTGGGGACGCTATAAAAATAATTCCCAAAAACTAATAATGTTTTTAAAATTACTTCTGTAGATCTTAAGTAACCTAGGAGACTTCCAGTTTCTCTTCATTGATCTGGCAATCATTTTGGTAGTGGTATTTACAAGTGAGTATTTTGCTTTGTTATTGATTTTTAAAGTGTATGAAATTCTGATGTGACTTATTAAATTTTTGTAAATTTACATCAACAATTGTAACATAGCTCACGCCTCTCCAGATTCCTTGTAAATATGTTATTTTATTACCAGTTGTTTATATCTTGTGCCGATTTTTTAATTGTTCTGTCTCTATTGTTTTTTTCCCTGAAATATTTGAAATAAGTTTTGAGTCATTATGCTCTTTTGCCTCTGACAGTTTTAGTGTATATTTTCTAAAAGCAAAACCATTCTTTTATATAACTAAATACAGTTGTAAAGATCAGGAAATTTAACATTGATATAATATCTGGTACAAAACCTATATTCAGGTTTTGTCATTTGTGTCAACAATGTCCTTTATGCCTATTTTCCAGTAGTCCCCTAGATTAGAACAAAAAATATCTCCAGACATTGCCAGATGCTCCCTTGGGTGCAAAATCCTCCAGTTGAAAACCACTTATCTTTAGTAGATGATAAAACTAGTGAAAGTTTGATGAGGAGCAGGATTTTCACAGTCTCAAAGTATCTTTTCACAAGGTGCTAGTTCAAAGGGAAAAATAGAAATTTCTTTTTTTCTTTTTTCTTTTTTTTTTTTTTTGAGACAGAGTCGGTCTCTGTCACCCAGGCTGGAGTGCAGTGGCACGATCTCAGCTCACTGCAACCTCCGCCTCCCGAGTTCAAGCGATTCTCCTGCCTCAGCCTCCTGAGTAGCTGGGATTACAGGTGTGCACCATCATGCCCGGCTAATTTTTATATTTTTAGTAGAATTGGGGTTTCACCATGTTGGCCAGGCCAGTCTCTAACTCCTGACCTCAAGTGGTCCGCCCGCCTCGGCCTCCCAAATTGCTGGGATTACAGGTGTGAGCCACTGTGCCCAGCTGAAAAATAGAAACTTTATAGTGGAAAACTTGTGTATACCACCTTAATAAGTAATGAAAGCCTTTTTGAAAAATGTTTCTGCTATGTTTATATTGCTTCAAACATTGTGAATATCGTAAGAGGAAGAAGTATGTATTATTTTAACTGTAGTTTTGCAATTAAAGATTCAGAATATAATGGTCTCTTAAATATATGAGATGATTAACTTTATAGTTATTGTGTTTATATTTAGTTTTACTATTTTTTTAATTTAAAATTATTTATTTATTTATTTATTTATTTATTTATTTATTTATTTATTTATTGTAGAGATGGGGTTTCACTATGTTGCCCATGCTGGTCTCAAACTTCTGGGCTCAAGTGATTCTCCCACTGTGGCCTCCCAAATTGCTGGGATTCCAAGCATGAGCCACCGTGCCTGGCCTAGTTTTATTTGTTAATATTACTGCTGAATTTCAATAGAAATGTAAAAATTATTCCTAAGGCGTTTTTCAAAAAGCCTACACTGTTTACTTTTACAGATTATTTAAATATGTACGATATGTGGCTTGGTTTTTGAAGATTTTTTGTATTAAAGAATTGTTAGGCAAAAACAAATTTTTAAAGTTCCTAAATGAATCTAGTTATGCCTTATATAGTGATAGATTAATGTAGATACAAACCTTTCCTCTTTTTCTTTTCAATATAGTGAGTTTAAATCCTGCCTGGAAAGAACTTGTGGCACAAAGACCACCTTCGGGTCTTATATCTGGGGCCCTTCTCTTCTCCGTTTTGTCTCAGATTATCATCTGCATTGGATTTCAATCTTTGGGTTTTTTTTGGGTCAAACAGCAACCTTGGTATGAAGTGTGGCATCCAAAATCAGAGTAAGTTGGTCAATCTATGTAAAAATCTATATAAAATATGTGCAACATATATGATATAAAAATGAGTTTAGAAGTTAATATAAAAGTTTGTGCCAGGTGCGGTGGCTCACACCCGTAGTCCCTGTACTTTGGGGAGGCCGAGGCAGGTAGATCACTTGAGACCAGGAGTTTGATGACTTGAGACCAGGAGTTCGAGACCAGCCTGGTTAACATGGTGAAACCCCGTCTCTACTAAAAATACAAAAATTAGCTGGGCGTGGTGGCGCCTTTCTGTAATCCTAGCAACTTGGGAGGCTTGAGGCAGGAGAATCACTTGAACCTGGGAGGCAGAGGTTGCAGTGAGCCAAGAGATTGTTTTTTGAGACAAAGTTTGCATGCAGGCTGCTTTAAACACTTACATAATTTGGCGTGTATTTGCCTGTATATCACGGTCACGCCTGTCTTTGGGAAGATGTTCAGGCAAAATCCTAATAATCCTACCAAAATGGGGATCTTAGATCAGTTTCTTAATTTGCTACTGAGCCTTACTTATCTGTAAAATAAAGTTGGAATTAATCTCTGGGGCCTCTTCTAAACCCAGAGTGTTTTGTATTTCTAATCTTTCTTACCCCAGTTTAGGAAATGGCATTTTAAAACTTAAGGGGAAAAATAAATTAGGTGCATTTGCTATTTGTAGAGTGTAGAGTGCTCTACGGATCACAAATTATAACATTTTAATTAATTAAACGTGTTAATTTTGTAGAATTAAATTTTCAGATGTAAACATTTATTTCTAGTTTGCTTGACTGAGGGATATTATCTTTAAAATTTTTAGAAGATGGTAGGACATTTAACATTACTTTTTTTATATGTGCGTAGAAACACTGCACATGAAAAAAAAAAGAGGTGGAATTTTCTTGAGAATCTTTCCATAGTTCACTTGCAGCATAGTCTGTTAATCACGCTTCGTGAGCACTTACCTGTGTTTATAATTCATGCTTTAGTAATGATTGTTGGGGACTTCTCATCGTTAGCTGTTTCTGTGCCTGATGGTCCTGCCCACCTGAAAGTAGAAATGAGGGACAGCCATAGCTGGAGAATATTGAGGGACATCTCAGCACCGGGGACTTGCTAGGCATTTGCACGAGTCAACTTGTGATGTAGGTACCAACATTTACCAGCGAGGAGGTAGGCTCAGAGAGAGTGAATAATATTTCCTCAGTTAGCACTGAAAAGTGATAGTGCTTGGGTCAAGCCCATTGTCTCTGTTTTCACTCTGCTAAAATTACTCCCAAAATTAAAAAAACTGAGGGGTGCTTATTAAATATTTCCTACTTGATTCTAATTTTTTAAGTGATTGAGATGTCGGACTGAAGAGAAAACCCTTCATACTCTTGTACCTGTTTTATATATCTTATATTGATATTGTTGGACCTTTTGCTGTAAATATCATATTTCTATTTGTTATGATAGTGATTCAGGGCAATGAAGGTAAGATTGGTTTCTTTTGGGAAATGAGTATTACGTTTACTAATGCAGACATTTTTTGCATGTGTTCTAGTGCTTGTAATACAACAGGAGGCGGGTTTTGGAATTCTTCACACGTAGACAATGAAACCGAACTTGATGAACATAATATACAAAATTATGAAAATACCACAGTGTTTTTTATTTCCAGTTTTCAGTACCTCATAGTGGCAATTGCCTTTTCAAAAGGAAAACCCTTCAGGCAACCTTGCTACAAAAATTGTAAGTTTGGCATTTATTGTGATTTCCACCCTGCTTGCCCCTTTAAAACTAATGTAGAAGAGAATAATTATAACTGTCTTTGCCACAGTAAACCAGATCTTCACAGATAGAATCAACTTAGTGATTTAGATGTTTACCGTTTTGTTTTACTTTCATTGGTAGTTGCCACCCTAAGTTTAAAGTTCAAGCCACCAGTGTTAAGCACTGTTGTTTTTCACATCATAGTGCCTCTGGCTCCAGCTTTTATTTCTGCAACCCATTGCGGAGGGAGTTAGGATGGGAAGCGGTGACGGAGGTTCCTCAGCCCACTGCTGGGTGAGTTAGGATCGGGGGCGGAGACGGAGGTTCCTCAGCCCACTGCGGAGGGAGTTAGGAATGGAAGCGGAGACGGAGGTTCCTCAGTTGGAGCAGTAGGTATTATACTTTCCTCCCGGGCGGTCTGTGCAGCATCGGCCATCTTCTTCATTTCCGACGCTGGTGTGGCCTGTGTTCACCTCTGGGATTCTTCATTTCTAGTATCTTTGCATGCTATTGCAGAAAGGGCCAGTATACTGAATGGAGGCCTGTGCCCTTGTGGGCTTGTCTATGGCAATAGAATATACCATTTTGATTGATCAAAATTAGAGTTTATGGAAAAAATCAGTTACTACATATAAATTGCCAATTAAAAAAAATTGAGAATACACTAATATATGGAACAACTTTTAGACTTCTGCAGTATCTTGGAGCAAATAGCAATTATTCTTTTGCTGTAGTTATGACTAGGTGGCACTGTTCTAGTTGGCAGGTCACAGGTATCGGTATGTCATAGGAATCACAACTATTAGTGTCTCTGTCTCATATTAGCATTTATAAGGCATTTTCTCATACATTATCTTATTTGTCACTTCTACCCTGTTGGTTTGTAGGGCAAGTTTTATTACTTTATATTTTGTGCAGGTAAGATTACAATCTGATCTCACTGGTAATTTTTCCTTTTTTTGCCCCCTTTTTGGAACTGATGTTTCTTATTTTAAAAATAACTATATTATTACTTATTTATTGTTATATATTGCTATATAACTATACTAATAACTGTGTTACTAAGAACTTTAAAAAATAACTATTTTTTAAAAATAACTATATTATTTATTAGTTGTATATTGCTGTATAACCATACTAATAACTATGTTACTAAGAACTGTATTAGAACCATGCTACGGGATGAAAAACCTTCCATAGAAGGTTTGCCACGGTATTTTAGGTGAATTTAATCATTAGCGTTGGTATACATTTTATTCAACATTTTTAAATTTCAAGGAAATGTTGAACACATGTAAGGGTAGCTAAAAACATCTATGAAAAAACGTTGCTTTTTTTTTTTAATTTGAAGAAAACTGGTATTCAGACTGGTTTGCAAGCAAGACAGCTCTATCAAGAAAGTTAATTTTAGAGATCTACCCGATCCACACTGTTAGAATTAAAAAAGAGAAAGGGAGAATATTAGTTGCCTGTTTCTAAAGATGCATCTTCTATATGTTTGGAAAACTTTTTAAAAAAGGTTTAAGAAATTTTGTTTTCTCGTTTAATTTCCAATTTACTAGAATAAATAATAAACACTATTTTTGGCCACTGGATGATTTAAAAATGTACTAAGATTATATTTAGCAGAAATATAACCATAAAACTCGATTGCCGTTACTGTCAGCAGCTTGTGTACTTCTCTCAGTGGGTAAACAGAAGCACTTGCTGTTGTAAAGCATGCCTTCTGAAAGGTACGAAAGGAGCAGTGCAGTTGATGCAGGCATTCTGCTAGTTTTCACCTCTTGTCTGTGTGTCACTGGATCCATGCAGAGTCCTTTCTAGGACCTGCCTGTTAGTTTTCACCTCTTGTCTGTGTGTCACTGGATCCATGCAGAGTCGTTTCTAGGACCTGCCTGTTAGTTTTCACCTCTTGTCTGTTTGTCACTGGAGTCCATGCAGGGTCCTTTGCTAGGACCTGCCAGTTGTTGCTCTCTATAAATGGTGTGTAATATATTAAAAGTATTTTGAAGTTATTATTTTTCAGAATTAATCTCAGCCTTATGCGTTTAAGGAATTCTCTTTAGAGTTTTTTGCTTTCTTGTACTGGTTCACTTTTAATCTAAATTAAACTTAACTTCAGTCTGTGTGGTTACCTGTTTTCAACTTGAGCTTCACAGTTACATTTTCTCATTCAGCTGCCTTCATTTCAAGGGTCATGATATGCACTTAATTCTTAACACTCTCCTTTAACTAGACATGATTTCTTAGGATTTGGCTTCAATTTTTAATGCAGTTTCTTGTTGGATCATCCCTACAGTTTATTGCTTGTGCTGTCTAATCCCTTTGTCTATGAAGGCATTACTACTGAATTGCCAGGGTCTTTCCTATTCAGGGCCTATGTATCTTTTTCCTATTCATCTAGCATGCCTAAATTGGTTGAAGCCATTCAGATACCTAGAGGCCCTACAGAATAAGGTGACCTTTTAAAGACATAACTGGATAAGGGGAGAGGGATAGGAATAAAAAGGCTTAGGATTTGTGGCTGTAGGTTAGTTAGTACTAGTTATTGTTTGGGGAAGGAACAAAGAGATATATATTGGGGTAAATATTGTATGTGTGTCTACCTTATTTCGGAGTCACTAAGGAGAATATGAAGGAAATCCTTTCTGGTACCTTATTTTGATACCATAGTCCATCGGTGGCATCTGGTATCATGAACAGCACATCATATGTTGCCACAAGCTGAAAAATATTTCATAATAACTTCAATTTACATGTTGCTATATACTTTGAATACTTAAAAATCTCTTATTTCCTACAGAATCCTTATCATATCCCCATTTTATAGATAAAATAATTTGACTGTAAATGACTTGTTTAGGTTCACATAGCTTTGTGGAAGAATCAATCTAAAACAATCTAAAGCTTAAGGAACACCCTTGACCCTGGCCTGCAGTCACCAGTGACACACAGTTTGTTTTGATAGCTGTCTTCTGGTGAAGAATGTTTACACTTTAGTACAATTACTAAGCCATTGCTTATAATGCTAGGAGAATCTAGGAGCTGAGAGCATAGTCTACAAGAAATTCATACCTCTCTAAAGTGAATACCTAATTCTTCTATTCTTGGTTGAAATCCTTACTGATTTTAAAATTTGGTATGGTTGTATGTCTGCCAGCCATCCTTCTCTCCCCTGTCACTTAGTGTCTTTTTTGAATAGTGCCTTTTTTTTTTTTCTCCAGGCTAAACAAAGATAGATTCAGTTACTTATTTTCTCTCTCACATGGAAATCTTGGCAGATTTTTAGAGGTGGGATCCAAGAGGTGGCTCTGGGAGAGACATGAAAATTTGAGAAACAAACATTGTTTAGGTAGATGTAAAGAAGCTTCTGTGCTTGAGTAAATTTTTTTTTTTCTTTTTGCCGGCGACACACATATCAAGAACCAGGTCGCAAATCTGTTTTTGCTGTGGTTTGAAAAATGCAATCAGATTTGAAAAACATGCAATATGGCTTATTACTTCATTGAATTTCTTTTTTAGTCTCCATGTTTCTCTCTGCCATTTATGTTCTGACCATTGCTTTTTGTCCTTTTTCTGATTTTGTCTTTTTTCTTTTCTGTTTTTATATACTTCCAACCACCACTTTCCAAACACTTTTTCCTTATCTGACCATAACTACTTAAATGATCATAGAACTCATATGATACTTTAGTTGCTGCATTTGTGAAACAGGATGTCACATTTCCTATTTACAATTTAGTAGAATTACTTTTTACCCAATATGAGTCCCTTTTTTTTTTTTTTTTTTTTGTTTGAGATGGAGTCTCGCTCTGTCGCCCAGGCTGGAGTGGAGTGGCGTGATCTCTGTTCACTGCCAGCTCCGCCTCCCGTGTTCACACCATTTTCCTGCCTCAGCCTCCCGAGAAGCTGGGACTACAGGCACCCGCCACCACGCCTGGCTAATTTTTTGTGTTTTTAGTAGAGACAGGGTTTCACTGTGTTAGCCAGGATGGTCTCGTTATCCTGACCTCGTGATCCGCCTGCCTCGGCCTCCCAAAGTGCTAGGATTACAGGCGTGAGCCACCGTGCCCAGCCCCACATTTTTTTTAATCCTTTTGGTCAGTGGCTCATAGTAAAAAAATGTGTCTCCACTTTTGGTATAAGTGTTAGTGTAAGTTTCAGCCTAAGCCACTAAAACTTTATATATATATATATATAATATATATATATATACACCCCTACACACTGGTATATATAAACATAAAAATAATAAATATATAGTATAGTTTCTGTAGAATGATAAATATTTACCTGTAGTTTTGAATTGATGTTAACAAAGTTTATATTTACAAATAACTTCCACGTTTAAAAATGGCACTGAGACCCTTCATTTACAGTCAGTAAAAAGTAACTTCTTTACCCAGTCTGGAGGCTTCATGATAAAGTTTTTGTATGTGGTCTTAGTAAAGTTTGAGTTTGAAGTGGAGTTCAAATAGGAAGTTGTAAATAAATGTCCAGATCAAAGGAAAAGGGGAAAAAAGTTTGGGCTATCAATATATTAGAAAATTTTGGAGCCACTTTTATGGCTTCTTATTATACAAGTATATGCTTATATACATGTGTGTATATGTGTAGATGTACACACTTAAGAAAATGGCCATGAGCAAGCAGTTTGGTTTTTGAGTTAGGAAAGTGAGACAAAGTACTGCTGGGTGGATTTGCCATTCCCAGCTCCCATAGCAAGCCATAAGGTCAGCCCACTTTGAAAAATAGTAGATCAACTCAGTCTCTTGGCTTTTGGCTAAGATTTTCTGTGAAAACATTTTCACAGTGTAAATCAGTGAAAAAATGGGATTCACTTACTAGAAATACATTTACATTTAGGTTAGAATGCCTCTATTTAGGATTAAGACATACCCAATACTGAAAATAAGTGTTATTCAGCATTTTTACAGTCAATAGTAATTGTCATTGAATACATGTTTTAAATGATAATCTCATTTTGCCACACATAGTTTAGTCTCTTATTTGTGCATTATATATTGGCTTTATTATCTTACAAAGTAGCTATCCATTTGGGCGACATACAAATGTCTGTGAAGGTCTGAGTCTTATTTTTTTAAGTGCTGATTATTTTCTGAAGGACTTTCACGGTTAAAGCTAATGGAGTTTAAATATAACATCACGTTGTGTATGTGAATCTTTTGGGTGCCCCGAACAATGTCTCATACTCCAGGAGATAACAGAGCACATACTTTATTCCATCAACTGAAGTGAAAGTATTCAAAACCAAATTTACAAATGACAGTATACCAGCTGTTATTGGATGCCTTTTTATATAAAGGAATTTCCTAATTTACTTGTTTTACTTTTGCTGTCTTTTCCAGATTTTTTTGTTTTTTCTGTGATTTTTTTATATATTTTTATATTATTCATCATGTTGTATCCAGTTGCCTCTGTTGACCAGGTTCTTCAGGTAAGACTTAAGCACATCATTTGTTTGGGGAAAAAGACTAACCTGTATACATTTCTTTTTTTCCAGGATCTCTTCTTTTTATGTATTCTAAGATGCTGTTATATTAACCCAAAGATACTCTACAGAGAATAAAGAACCTAATGAAAATAGCAGCTTTTCTTAGCTATACCTGTTTAATCTCTGCTTCTGGTGCCGTTTTCATTTGTCTGCAAACAAATTAAATAGCCCTTGGTCTTTAAAAACATAAAAAAACGTTGATCCTGGTACCTGTTACTCCTCTCTTCTCTACCAGTCTACTTCTTGAGTAGTCTACACATGCTCCCTTTTGTGTTTTGGCCATTTAGTTCTTCAATTCTTTTCATTAAAAACTTTCTGAGTAATGAAATACTTGTTTTTCATACAAAAGAATATGCACACATATTTAAGTTGTTAGCCATAATTAAAAAATAGTAAAGAGATAACACCCTGAGTGTATCATCCAACCTAAAAAAATGAACATTACCTGAGCACAAGTCAGTGACAAAAGAAAACAAAAAAAGCTAACGTTACCAATCAATAAGGCACTCTCATGTACCTGTTTTGATGATTTTCCCTGTCATTCCCTGTTTTCATTATATACTTACCATATATGTTTGCAGTCATAAAAGATAGTTTTGTGTGCTCTTGAACTTCATGAAAATGTTATCTTGTTCCCTTTTTTCTGTGACTTGCATTCTCCCATCAACATTGTTTGTTGATACATGTATTTTATTTTCACTGCTGTAAAGTATACAATTGTAGGAATATATTAAATTCATTTCTCCATCCTCTGTTGGTAAATAATTACTGAACGTATTGCTGCTATGAACATATTTTTACATGTCTTTCAGTGTATGGGGGTAAGTAATAGTGTATGAAAGAGTGGAGTAGGAGTGGTTTATCCTAGGTACAAGCAGTGAGAGAGTGGTGCGATGCTGTAGAGAATTTGCAAACAGTGATTAAGCCCAGTAGAAGTCCATCTGCTTTTTAAATATTGCCATGTGCTGGTAATTCCAGACACTTCCAGTGGTAATATACTCCTTCCACTACTACCCTTGGCAAACCACTAGGGACAAAAGTTTCCTCTGGTGTATTCTGGTATCATGATGAGCATGTACTCTTCAGCTACCATGTGCCAAGTTGTTTTCCAAAGTGATTGTATCAATCATCCATCAGTGTTTGACATCCTGTTGTTTCACATCATTGCCAACACTTGGTCTTGTCCAGTGGGTGTAAAATGTTATATCATGATGGTTTTACTTTGCTCATTAACTTTACTAATGGAGTTGAGCATTTTTTCATGTGTTTAATGGCCATTTTTATTTTCTCTGTGAACTGCCTATTCATGCCTTTGGCCAATTTTTTCTATTAGGATGTTGTCTTTTTTTTAAAACTTAGTTTTCAGAGTTCTTAATGTATTATATTTGACTGTATAGTGATAAATATCTTCTCCCAGTTTGTGGCTTGTCTTTTTACTTTGTTTATAATATCTCTTTTTAAAAAACAAACTTATAGTCTGACACGGCAAATTTATTAATTTCTTTCTTTATTTGTTCCTCATGTCTCAGTTTGGCGGACTTGTCCATCTCAAAGTTATAAAGATACTCTCACATTTAGCCTTTAATCCATCTGGAATTAATTTTATGTATAGCTTTTGAATAGGGATCAAATTTCTTTTTCTTTTTTTCTCTTACGCATACCCATTTGTTTCAGCAATTGCTGATTGAAGTTTGTCTTTGCCACTGATATTCAGTGATACCTTTGCCTTATATCAGTTTCCTTCCTTCCTTCCTTCATTCCTTCCTCCCCCGCCTCCCCTCTCCTCCCTCCCTCCCTCCCTCCCTCCCTCCCTTCCTTCCTTCCTCCCTCCCTCCCTCCCTTCCTTCCTTCCGTCTGTCCGTCACCCACGCTGCAGTGCAGTGGTATGATCTCAGCTCACTGTGGCCTCAACCTCCTGGGCTCAAGTGGTCCTCCCACCACAGCCTCCTGAGTAGCTGGGACCACAGTTGCGCACCACCACACCCAGCAAATTTTAAAATTTTTTGTAATAAAAATTATAAATGGGGTTTGTAATGGGGTTTCACTGTGTTGCCCAGTCTGACCCCCAACTCCTGGGCTCAAGTGATCCTCCTGCCTCAGCCTCTGAAAGTGTTAAGATTACAGGCATGAGCCATGGCGCCTGGCCGCAGTTTTCCATATATATGACTAATAGTGTTTTAGGGACTCCATGTTTTGTTGTTTAGTTCTCTTTATTTGTGCCAGTACTATATTGTCCATGTTACCATGACTTTATAAGAAATCTTGATATATGCTTGGGTAGGACTCCTACCCCCCTCTCACATTGTTGTTCATCATGACCTTTTTGGCTGTGCTTGAGCTTTCCTTCTTCGTGTGTGTGTGTGTGCGTGCGTGTGCGTGTGTGTGTGTGTCAGAATCTGGCTCTGGTACCCAGGCTGGAGTGCAGCCCACTGCAACCTTCGTCTCTCAGATTTAAGCGATTCTCCTGCCTCAGCCTCCCGAGTAGCTGGCACCTGCCACAACGCCTGGCTCTAATTTTTTCTATTTTTAGTAGAGATGGGGTTTCATGTTGGCCAGGCTTGTCTTGAACTCTTGACCTCGGGTGAGCTCCCTGCCTTGGTGAGCCACTGTGCCCAGCCAAGCTTTTCTTCTTAACTTTTAAGTTTAGTTTGTCAAATACCAGGAAAAGCCCTCTTGGAACTATTAGATTTACACAGAGTTGATCAATAAATTTTGAGGGTGAATTCATTAGTTTTCGTTCCCACAAACAGTATCTCTTTCTGTTTCTGTCTTTTTGACCTAATGTCTTTCAGTAAGTCAGACAGTTTTCTCCCTACTGGTTTTTGTACATTTTTTGTTAGATTCTTAGAGTAATAACAGTTTTTGATCCCTTGATAAATTATAATTAAAATGACATTTTCTAATTTTTTATGTTGTTGAACTCAATACAGTTGTTTTAGATATTCATCTTGTTCCCAGAAGCCTTATCAGACTTTATTCAGACACATTTTAGATTGTCTAGGATTTTCTGTTTAGACAGGCATCATATATAAGTAATTACAAGCTGTAATTACTTACTTGACTCCCCAGCAGTTTGTTTCTGACATTTCACAGTCTTTATGTGCTTTCTCTGTATTTTTCATGTCTTAATATATTAGTTATAGTGGTAGTGCTATCCTTGTCTTACTCTTGTCTCTAAAGGGCGTGTTCCTAATAGTTCACCATTAGATAAACTGTTTGCTGTATATTTCTAGTGTATAGTCTTTATCAGGTTAAGGGAGCTTCCTTGGTTGTACAGTGTTGTTAACATAAGTGGTTTTAAATTTTTATCTAGTGCTTTTTTTTTTTCAGATGGAGTCTCGCTCTGTCGCCCAGGCTGGAGTGCAGTGGCATGATCTCGGCTCACTGCAACCTCCACCTCCCGGGTTCAAGCAATTCTCCTGCCTCAGCCTCCCAAGTAGCTGGGATTACAGGCGTGTGCCACCATGCCTGGCTAAGTTTTTGTGTTCTTAGTAGAGATGGGGTTTCACCATCTGGCCAGACTGGTATCGAACTCCTGACCTCGCGATCCACCCATTGTGGCCTCCCAAAGTGCTGGGATTGCAGGTGTGAGCCACCGTGCCCAGCCAATCTAATGCTTTTTCTGCAGCTATTGAAATGGTCACACAGTTTTTCTCCCTGAAGAATGTGATGAATTATAGCTGATCAGTATTCAAATATTGAACTAACTTTGCATTTCTAGAATAAATTCAGTTTGGTCATGATGCACACTCTTTGAAATTTGGATTTAGGTTGCTATGATTTTGTTTTGGATTTTTGCCTCTGCATGAATGAGATCAGATTTAATTTTCTTTTCTTGTATGTTACGGACAGGTTTGATCTTAAAGTTATATAACTTAAACTTACAAAGTTTGTGAAATGAGTATTCCATTGCAGGGACTTTTTAGTAATTTGTTTAGTCCTGTTTTGCTGGATATTTAGGTTGGTTCCAGTGTTTTGCTATTAGAAACAATGTGGTATTGTAAGGAGAATGGTGTGAACCCGGGAGGCGGAGCTTGCAGTGAGCCAAGATCATACCACTGCACTCCAGGCTGGGCGACAGAGCGAGACTCCGTCTCAAAAAAAAAAAAAAAAAAAAAAAAAAGAAACAATGTGGTATTGTAAATCCTTGCACACTTCAGTTACAGACAAATATATGTTTATAGGATAAATATGCAAAAGTGGAATTGCTTGGTCTGAGGGTATCTATAAATTTAATTTTCATAAATTCTGCATTATTGAACTTTGAAGATGTTCCAGGTTGTAGTCTTACCAGCAGTGTATGTCTGTTTCCCTGCATATTTCATTGAGGGGTTTAGATAAGCACTTACAGTAAAAGGATAAAACAAAATGCATTATATTTCTCTCCTGGTGCACATGTCTTCTGTTTCACAACCAACTTTTTCTTGAAATAGTACCACATTCAGCTCACCTCCCACACATTCGTCAACTAGTCTGGCATCTTCCCCTGCCAATCTACTGAAACGGCCCTCAGCAAGGCCGTTAGCCTCTTACTTGTTAAGTCCAATGGACTTTTCTCCCTAATGTATTTTTTTCCAGTCTTACCTGACTCCCCAGCAGTATTTGACGAGTTAGCCATGTCATCATTCTTAAGATACTCTCTTTTGAAATTTTGTGATGCTTTGCTGTCTTTTGGCCTTTTCTTAGCTCTGACTCTCCAGTCTCATTTTCCACTTTGGCTCCACTCCCTCTGCCCATTCCTTAAATGTTAGGGTTCCTTACATTTCTGTTCTTATTCCTCTGGTCACTCAATACATTCTGGTGATATCCCCTAGAGTCATGGCTTCACCTGTAATCACCATCTATATGTTAAAGGCTCCCAACCTTTATACCCTGAGCCTACCTCACTACTAAGCTTTAGACCTGCAAATACACTGATATATTGACTGTTACTTGGGTGTTCCACTCAACAGATCCCTCAATTTCAACATTTTAAGAACTAAGCTCATCATGTTCTCCTTCAACCCTTTTTCTTCTCTGTTTCTTGGTACCACTATTTATTCCAGTCAGAAGTGTGTATGCTTGTGTACATGCGTGTGTGTCTATTTATCTGTGCCTTTTCTTCCTCTTTCCGTAGCCAGCCATTTGTTAGATTCTTTCAGTTTTCTTGTTATAAACCTTTCTGTCTTTACTACTATCCCATTTTTTAGGCCTTAGAAATTAATCAGATTTTGAAGTGAACACTTAGATTGTTTTTTCTTAACTTCATCTATATAGTTCTTTTATGAATTTGTCTTTATAATTGAGTTTTGACCAGTACTTCGTTATTAGATTGGTACCTCTTTTTTTTTTTTTTTTTTTTTTAAAGGCAGGGTCTTCTGTCACCCACGCTGGAGTACAGTGGCAGGATCTCGGCTCACTGCAGCCTCCCCTTCCCAGGCTCAAGTGATTCTCGTGGCTCAGCCTTTTGAGTAGCTGGGATTATAGGCATGCACCACCTCGCCTGGCTAATTTTTGTATTTTTAGTAGAGACGAGATTTTGCCATGTTGCCCAGGCTAGGCTCAAACTCCTAGCCTCAAGTGATCTGCCCACCTCTGCCTCCCAAGATGTTGGGATCACAGGCATGAGCCACTGTGCCTGGCTGGTACCTCATTCTTTAAAGATGGGTTTTTATTTTAAAAATAGAAACTGTTAGACATTCATGATCTAGTAGAGCATGGGCTTTTGAATCTGAGTGAACAGGATTTGACTCTAACCTCAGTCACTTAATATTTTCTTTAACCTTGAGTTACTTAAACTTTGAGTTTTATCATCTGAAAGTGAATATAATATATACCCCGGGGCATTGTTGAGGATTAAGTAGATAATGTATATGAAGGTGTTTGGTACATCATAGGAATTCAATAAATTTAGAAATTATGATACAGTGCTATAATATTGACTACATACAACAATTTTAACTTTAAAATGTTTTTGCATTACAGATAGTGTGTGTACCATATCAGTGGCGTGTAACTATGCTCATCATTGTTCTTGTCAATGCCTTTGTGTCTATCACAGTGGAGGTAAGCACTTCCATAGTCAAATGGCTACCATGTTGCTTTGGAATTCTTGGGTGATTTAATGGTAAATGGGAGAAGAGGGCAGGTAATATAATGGAAAGCCACAGAGTCTCAGTTTCATCTCAGGCAAATTCATTTAGCCTTCTCTTGTGAACTTTTCCATGAATTGATAGTGGTCATATTAAGGGAGGTGACTTAGTTGCACTCACACAGATAGGAGAAAATAAGCAATGTGATAATAAAAATTAATGACGAGTAGAAAGGGGAGAAGTTTGGGGCCTCGGTGGCCCATGAAACTGATGAACCAGTGATTGTGAAATCAGAGTTGGCATGTGCCACCTGTGTTTTGTGATGTACAGTAAAATCTCCCATTTAAGGGAGGAGGGAAGGGGTAGGGCCATTCTCCAGGAAACATAGTGAATATTAATAGCAAGAGAGTTTAATGAAAGTATAAAATAATAATCGTTATGGACTTACCTAATTTCAGCATTGATTACTGGAACATCCTCCTTGGTATTTGCTTTTGAGTGACCTCTAGAGGTCTTAAGTACCCTTTGATTCACTGTATATTGTGTAGTTACCCTCCCGTTAGGATTGCCTTTAGGTTAGCGTCTCTAAAAGGAGGTAGCAAGTTCTCATTGGTGGCTTATTAATGAGCTTTTGTCTGCTCTCTGAACTACTATCATAATTGACTCTTACAGTAACTATAAAAATGGAAGAGAGAGATACAGTTGTGATTTTTAAGTTAAGAGTTTCATAGCACAGGCTTTTGGATTAAAATAAAGGTAGTTTTTTTGAGAAATATATATGCATATATTTTAGTGATAATAGCTCTGGTCTTAGAAATTTTAGGGGGTAATTAATTTCAATTACCCCCTAAAAGATGACTTGGTATTTAAATTTGGGATATGATGGGCAGCATGGATATTATGGTACTGACCTTTTGAAGTTGCCCATTGAAATGTGATTTTTTTTCTATTTTATGGGTGCTAGGAAGCACATGTAAGATACTATATTCTTAAAATGTTTCTTTTCCTACAGTATAAGTTCATCTTTTCACAGAAATGTTACTTATTCTTACTACCTAAAGAATGGTTTGTGTTGGATGCTGATGAAATTATATATCTATAGATATGGATATAGAATTAGTACTAGATATTCGATGAAAATAACCATTGTGAAGAAAGACTTCAAATTACATAAGCATCATTTTAATATGGGAAAGACCTATTTATACAAAAGCCATATTTCATGGAAAATTTAGAAGTCTCATTTTATCAAGAATTTTATGATGATTTGTATTTGTTACAAAAGTCCTATCATTCTTGATCATTTGGCAGTATTAACTGAAATTCCATATATGAAAATCAAAATATGTTTTTCATCAATTATGCAGCATGTGTGATTTTTTAAAAAGGTGCACGTTAATAAAAAATGACTTAGTCATTATTAATTCTTAACTCACTGGAATATCTCTCAGAACTTCTTCCTTGACATGGTCCTTTGGAAAGTTGTGTTCAATCGAGACAAACAAGGAGAGTATCGGTTCAGCACCACACAGCCACCGCAGGTTGGAACTCAGCACTTCCTGTCAATTCTTGCTGTCTCTCTAGGCTCTCTGCTTGTGTACTCTGTATTCTCTAGCGTGTTCTTGTTCTGTTATGTGTTATTCTCTAGCGTGTTCTTGTTCTATTACGTGTTCCTTCAGCCTTTTTCTCTGTGCTTGGCATTTCATTTCTTATAAGAAGTCCTAGAAAATTCATGGCAAACATTTGTTAGAGGCTTTTCAAGATCAGAAATTTCATAAGTCTCCTTTCCATTCCAATCCTGATCTTCTATTTGTGTAAAAGTCTTGTCCTCAAAGGTGAGAGTTAATTTTTCCATTTCAATCTACTATAAATTTTATGTTTTTGTTTTTCATGAGTCCCCTTAGAAGCTAAATGAGATTTATATAAACAAAGTTTGCAATGAAAACTGTTTCTTCTTGGATCAGAGTCCAAAGGCCAAAATTTTGAAGAATTATTTCTGATTTCTTGTCAGTTACTGTCCCTTAATTTGGAGTGGCTTTTTGGCTTTCTCCAGCATTGTATACCTTATTATTCAGAAGATGATATCCTTTTTTCATACAAACCGTGGTTTAGGACATTTGACTTTTTGGGTCTGTTAAATAGCCTGTCATTTGAAAGGTATTGCAAGTTCTGTGGTAAAGAGAGAAGAGAAACAGAAGAAGAAAACCCATTTCCTAGTGTTAGGATGTTAAAGTATAGCTCTTGATACAGATACAGATTGGACTTATTTTTTAAACCCATCCTATGAATCAGAGCTCTTTGAGGCAGCTTTTTAGGCATAGAGAATTTGATAAAATCTCACCCCTTCATTGCCGTACCCATTTTTCTTTAGAGATGGGTGATGTGCTTTACAGATAGGAGCTCTGAGTCTTTCACTCAGCCTTGAGCCACAGGAAGCTGGTGGAGTTGAAGAGGACTCCCTGGCATTTTTGAGTTGGGTTACCCACTTAGTTTTAGCCAACTTTTACCTAAGTGGTAACTTCCTGAGCTTTATTTTGGTCATCCAGCAGGCCTGATGTCCTGGTGTAATGCCACAGGCTTGCTTTCTAAGAGGGCCTGCAGAGTACCATTTCCGTTTTCTAATGCTTTGTGGTGAATAATGATGGAATGCAGTCAGCCTCAATTTTTTTTTTTTTTCCTGAAAGCAGTGTAATACCAGTTGTCCCTAGTAGTGCGTATGACTAGGGTTGTACAAGGGGCTCAAGTCCTTTAGCAAAATCTCATCTGTGTATACACACACACAGACACAGACACACACACACACACACCCCAACACCCCAACCCTCCCACCCCCATATATATAGTTACCTCACTGCATTACTTCAGAAGGTTATCTTTGGCTTATGTAATCAACTCTCATGTGAAATATTTGTATTGTATTCCTAGGCCTAGGAAAACATTCAGATTTTTCATATTCTCCCAAGAGATCTCTGACTATTGATCTGAACAAGAAATTGCATGTTTTGAAGGGGAGTAACCCTGGTTTAGCTGAAAGTAGGCATTATAAGGCCCCTTAAAAATATTTGGATTGGAAGACTCTCCTTGCTTTTCAACCAAAATTAAATGATAGAAAATTCTTTTTTGGGTCTCTGTTTTCTAAAAAATTATTAGGAAATACCTGCCCTTCTCTTTTTGTGAGACCAGGGTCTCACTCTGTCACCCAGGCTGGAGTGCAGTGGCGTGATCATGGCTCACTGTAGCCTCGAGCTCCTCAGGCTCAGATGATCCTCCCACCTCAGCCTCCCGGGTAGCTGGCATTAGAGGTGCATGCCACCATGCCCGGCAACTTTTGTTTGTTTGTTTTGTAGAGATAGGGTTTCACCATGTTGCTGGGTAGATGGAACTACAGGTGCATGCCATCCCAGGCCCAGCAGTTTTTTTTTTTTTTTTTTTTTTTGCAGAGAGGAGGTTTTGCCATGTTGCCCAGGCTGGTCTCAAACTCCTGGGCTCAAGCCATCTGCCTGCCTCGGCCTCCCAAAGTGCTGGGATTACAGGCGTGAGCCACCACGCTTGGCCTGCCCTTCTAATTTTTAGAAGTTTGTGTTTCTACGTCTGAAGTGTTCATGGGAGAGTGAAGGTAGAGAGTGGTCCAGAGCAGGTGGGCCCCAGCACACCCTGTGTGTCAACTGATTCTGAGAATCATCAAATAGACAAGAATTTAAGTCTTCCGTTTCTGTGGTCATGATTAAGGTGCATTTTTTAAAGACTTAAAAACTTACTGGCTTTAGGAAAGAGAGTTCTTATAACCTCCCAGCACAAAGTGATATACTTTCATTCTCTGCTACTTCTGTGTAGTGTTGCTTCACTGTTAATGTTTGTGGCTCTTCAAGAGCCAGTCTTTAGTTAATCATATTACCATAAGGCCGTGGTTCTCAATTGGAGGTGATTTCCCCAGGGGACATTTGGCAGTGTCTGGAGGCATTTTTGGTTGTCACAGTTGGCAGCCCCGGGTGTTAATACTTACTCTCTGACCAAAAAAAAAAAAAAAATTCTTTACGTCAGTGATTATCAAGCAAGATTATTCATCAGAAATGCTTTGAATTCTACCCTTGACCTACTGAATGGAAATCTTCGGTGGAGACCCCCATCATCTGTGGTTTTCTATAAAGCAACCCTGTTTCAGGAGATCTGTGTCGTATCTTCTCTTTAGAAGCATTTGTGCCTAGCTTGTGTCTGGTAAACTGAGGGCACTTAGTAGTGGAACTAGAATCATACTACTTGTAATTTGATTATGCCTGAGGATTTGTGCCCAATTTATGTTTTCTTACTTGGTGAAAAATCCAAAAAAGTAGTTTGTATGGTGTAGTGGTAGTCTTTATGCCACTTAGAATATTATTTGAGCTTATGTAGACAGAATGTTAATTCTGATTTTCTGTGTTTGTTTTATATTCAGGATTGGTATGGAAGAAGACTTATGAAAACCACAGCGCCATTATAACATTTTTTCCTTCAAGCATGGCATTCTGTTTTATATACTGCCCATGAAAACATTTCCTAAAAGACATTGCTAAGCGTAAACTTGACATTTTTGAAAGTTCTTCTTAGTTTCTCTGCTAAACTATGCATGGTAGCCTCTTTCCTTCTCTGAGGGGGTGAATTTGGTCACTGAAGCACTCCTTTCAGAAACAAACCGAAAGATCCAGTTGCTATAGCTACTGTGTTCTGCTTTAGGGACTTGTGCCGTAGAGGTTTTGGAGAGACCCACATGCTCCTTCTGTGCCCCCGATGCCCTGTTTCATGGCCTTTGCGTTACACAGTACTTGCCTTTCTCCCTTCACCATCATCATCTCCCCGCTGGCTGATTTCTCATTCCAGCATGCCTGTAGCACCTTTTATTTTCTCTTCCAGTGAATTATATTGTGTTTGAGAATGTGTGTGGTATGTTTGTGTTTCTAAACTAACAAACCTATGCTTGCATGTAGTGTACTTTTTGTGTATGATACTTGGGGGAGGGTAGGGGTACAGGAACAAAATGTTTCCAATTATGGTACAGTAGGGGGATCCTTAGTGTTCCTCATGACTTTTTAAAAATTGTGACAGGTGTACACTGTTTGTAATAGGGTTGTGAGGATATTTTTCAATGCATAAAAAGAATCCTATTCAGTTATTGTTCTATTTGCAAATAAATTAATTTTAATTTTATTGGTTGACTTACTTTCCACAAGTAGGGAACAATGAATTGAGATATGTGTGTGTTTGGCTTTCCTTAACTCAGCTTGCTACGCATTGCCCTTCAACCTGGCAGACTCTTTGGACAGACAAGTCCTATTATGTTTCTGCTTTTTTAAAAAAAGTCACAGTCAACATTAGTTTATTTCCTGTGGTAATCTAACAGTGCTACTTAAAAGTGACAGCTTTCGGCCAGGTGCAGTGGCTTATGCCTGTAATCCCACCAGCACTTTGGGAGGCTGAGGTGGGTGGATCACGAGGTCAGGAGATCGAGACCATCTTGGCCAACATGGTGAAACCCCGTCTCTACTAAAATACAAAAAATTAGCCGGGCATGGTGGCGCGTGCCTGTAATCCCAGCTACTTGGGAGGCTGAGGCAGGAGAATCGCTTGAACCCGGGAGACAGTGGTTGCAGTGAGCTTAGATCACGCCACTGCACTCCAGCCTGGCGACAGAGCAAGACTCCGTCTCAAAAAAAAAAAAAAAAAAAAAGGTGACAGCTTTCGAATTGATTTAGGAACAGTGGTTTGTTTCCCACAATTAGATTGACAAATGACACCTTGGGAGAAAAGTAAGATCCAAGTAGTAAACTGTCATCTCAGATGAAATATTACGTTTGTTGTGTGCCTATACTGGAAAGGCATTATCTGTTATTTTGGATCACCTGAAGAATCCTATACATAGTGACTTCTGTACCTTAATGCTAAATATTTTCCTGTGGACTTTTTTTTTAAGGTGATGCTGATATAACTCTCTTTAGTTATGACAGTAAAAAGGCTACTAGGCGAGTAATCTTCAGACTTTCCCTGCCCCCACCCCCGAATGCCACATAGCTTACTTTTGTCCACCGTTTTTGCCTTTAAATTCTTGGTAGCAGTGCAGCTGATTGTGTTTTGTTGACAGGCTTAAGCTAGCAGACCTTTAACATTGAGAGCGGTGAGTCACTGTTTACCGTGCCCTCAGCGGGGCCAGGGAGGAGCGGGAGAGAGTAGTAGCTTCCTGATGGTTGTTTCAACTGGATGAGAAAGAGCTACCAAGTGAATATGAAAAAGCTTTAAGAGCTTTAATTTTAAAGTATTTTTGCTCTTCTCCATTGGCCAATTTAGAAACATGTTTCAAAATACATCTATAGCTAACTTGCCTTTTAAAATCATGAAGCATTTTGGGTAACATTAGAATATGTAGCTCAGTTATGTTCTACTCTACTTTGTGAGATTACTGCATTTAGAGCTAGTTGTAGCCTGGTTTATATGTTGATTGGCAAAACAAAATGACCTGGAATTTAAATTTCATTTTGGAGAAGCAACAGCCAAAATCATTACGAAGTGGCTGTTCTTTAGAAGTAAATATAACTACTACGAGTCCTGGTGTAGTCATTTATATTTATTTCAAATTTCAATTGAGACAAATTCTGAGGGCCCTTTTCAGCCCTCTATTGAGTTTACATTTCTATGCATTAACCAGGGACTCTGCTTTCTTGTTCTCCAAGGATCATTTATCTAAGGCCAAATTCACTAAAAACATCAGGATTGATCAGAAGGATTTCAGTGACAGCAGAGCTTTTTGCAATGAAATAATACTAAGCAATAGTACTTGTTTTATACCCCTTTCCAGTCGTGGAGCACCAACGGAAACCATCATTATAAAACAGTATTGTTTTTTATATTAGTAAGGATGAGGTTTTAAAAGACGTAATTGACATTAAACATGATTGAAGCCCTAATTTTGACCAAACGATATTTACTTCATGTTTTGAGAGATGATATTAACAGTAACAAGGATACTTGTACACGGCTTTCTTCCAAAAATGATCATGCGGCTAAGTTGCCAGGAGCAATAGTACCAAAAGATAGTTTGGGACAGAATGTGAAGATTTTCAAATTAAATATTAAAAATGTTTTCTCTTTCTGAATGGCTTAAAGTTCTTCTTAATACATTAGATATTCTGTGGTAAAGAATCCATATCTGCAAGTTATTTAAAATGTATTAGTACACAAGAGTATAGGTATATAAAACTAAATGAAGTAAATCATATTGATTATCCCCCCCCCAAAAAATCTAATCTAAAGAATAATCAGTTCCTAAATAATTGAAAGCTGCCCTTACAAAATAAAACAAAAGAACACACATTTCATTGTGTTGCCCAGGCTGGTCTCGAACTCCTGGGCTCAAGCAATCCTCCCACCTCGACCTCCCAAAATGCTGGGATTTCGGACATGAGCCACCACGCCCGGCCAAAGCTGCCTTTTTTTAACATGGATTTTTTTTTCCCCCATTTGTTGTGCTCAGAAGTCATTTCCTCTTATTTTTCTCTGCTAATGTGTGCTTTAACAAACCTGTTTAAAACGACAAGCCTTTAATCAACTGGGGTGTTTTGTTTTGTTTTTTTCTTATTTTCTTAGGAGTCAGTGGATCGGTGGGGAAAATGCTGCTTACCCTGGGCCCTGGGCTGTAGAAAGAAGACACCAAAGGCAAAGTACATGTATCTGGCGCAGGAGCTCTTGGTTGATCCAGAATGGCCACCAAAACCTCAGACAACCACAGAAGCTAAAGCTTTAGTTAAGGAGAATGGATCATGTCAAATCATCACCATAACGTAGCAGTGAATCAGTCTCAGTGGTATTGCTGATAGCAGTATTCAGGAATGTGTGATTTTAGGAGTTTCTGATCCTGTGTGTCAGAATGGCACTAGTTCAGTTTATGTCCCTTCTGATATAGTAGCTTATTTGACAGCTTTGCTCTTCCTTAAAATAAAAACAGAAAAATATATCGTCCTAACAGTTAAATTAACAATCAATCCATAAAGTCCTATATCTTCATTCAGTAACCCAAATATTACATACATTTCCAGAATTTTCTTGATTGTTACTCAGTGCTATTCTTTATACTGGGTACAGGAGAAGTTTGGTGTTTGGTGGTTTTTCAACATCAGTTTCTGAGACCAGTTTACCTCTTCACATTTATGCTCACAACCCTCTTGTTAGAGAAGTCTGTGTTTATATACAGGCTCTAAGTTTGTGATTGATAAAAAGAAAATGAGTGTTAATTAGCCTCCAGTGAAAATATACTGAAAGCCTGTTTTCATTTGATTCCAGTGTTTCTTCCAAAGAATTCTGTATAAACATATGCCAATTCCCTATGATGGTCTAGAGTTAGGAATGAGTGTTTATGGTGTTGCTTATAGAACAACTCAGGTAATCTCCATTTCTGGTTTTATATTTTCTGTACAAACTGCCTGGGTTTTATTTTTCTAATCAGCAAGGTGCTTCACTGCCTTCTTGAGACGCCTCTCAAAGCTCTTAAGTGGCTGCTGTGCTATGTGTGGTGTCGGCAGTCTCATTTGCTTCTGTTAAATGTTGTAGAACCTTTTTCACTAGGAAATAAGATTCATTTCTTTCGGCAGTAGATGTAGATTCATCTTTTAACGTTTCTTCAAATTTGTTTCTGTCAGGCTTTGTGTTATTTTAAATGGTTTTTTAAAATTTTCTTCTATGTTTTCAATTACCTAAAGACATAGGATAATAGTTTTTTTAAGTTAGAATTTTACCTCATAAAATTTTTTGAGGTTTGACGTATGTCTCTGTCTTATCAATAATGAGGCTTAAAAAATACTGGATTTGAATGGCTGCCGTTTTTTCAAAGCAATATGAATTTGATGAGTTTGTTTTATGCCATTAGGTGGCGCCAGAGGTCAGAACATGTCTATTTTGAATTGGATCGTTACAAATGAGCATATTTGATGCGGAAATTTCTGGGAGAAAAAAAATTGAGGAAATAAAGTTAAAAAATTGACATTCATTGAGCCAAAAGAGATGTGGAGAAACATTTTTCACCTTTGTGTTTGGCCTGATTAACATTTAAATTCTTGCCAAAATTAAGGTAACTTTTAAAAAACACCTTTTATAGGTGGATCCAGCAGTCTGGCAACGCCCACAGTTACCACAACACAGAAAACTGATCGTGCTATAAAATGGACGCTAAACTATGAAAACAGTGTGACATTGTTCTCTGTTCTTCCAGAGCCAGTAACATGCTTGCTCGTGCTTTCTACTTCTAGCTGATCATTCTTTTCCCAACATATATTTACAAATTTACCAAATTTTACCTAGAATTTTAGGACCAAATGGTTCTCACTCTTTATGCTGCAAAGACCTGGATGATGTTTGGTAACTATAGAAAAATAGAAATTACACTCAGGATCACTGTTACTGCTATTGCCACTGATGATTCCTGCAAAAATATAATCGAAGTTTTCCATCAAATGTATAATATGCTATTAATACACATTAGATGATAACAATTGTTCCATGAATGATTCTATGAAGCTATGCATCTTAGACCTCTTGAGCTGTGAATTAGCACTATTTTCTATAGTTACTTATTCTCTGGATCATTTTATAATTTCCATATTAATTTCAAATATGCTCGTGTTATTCTTCAGTGATTTCCACAATTGTGCATTTTATTCTTTGGTTTAAGTACTGAAGCATATAATGAAAGTAATTGCTAAGTAGCAGCTTAAAAATTCAATTATCCGATTGTATTTAACATCTTTAAGAGCATGATCATAAAGAGCTATTTTTGACACCCCCCCCCCACTTTTTTAACATTTAGAGTTAATAAGGGTTTTATATCTCTTCTGTCCATATTGTTTTCAAAGGAATGAGGTGTTTAGATGGATGGAAAAGCATTTGTAGGAAGTTAGATTTGAATATAGACAAGGTGGGTTATTCACGTTGAGAATGTTATTTGAAGAATGCCTGTGAAGCCAGGTGTGGGTTCTGCTCAGTGCCATAGATAGACTGAGTCTTCCTCGTAGGTCACCATTACATAGTAATTTTGATTCTGAATTTCACATTAAATTATTTGAGTTTATACAGACCTAAATTTTAAAATCTGTACATATATTATTTTGATGTATTAAGATGAATATTGCTGATTTAAATTTTATTTATGCACATACTTAAAGGACAGAAATGTCTGGGAAAGTAATTGTTAAATAATGATATGTAACTTTTTAACTTTTTAAATAAATAACAAGATTTTTAATGTGTGTCTCCCTCAGGGTTGTTTAAAGTTTTTTTTCTCCCTCAAGTATAAATAGTGGTAACTATATGTTTTGTATCTTCTAGCACCAACTGCTGTAAAGCAATGCTGCAAATAATGCTTGAATACAAGTGGCTAAGCCAACAACAGAATAAATACTTTTATAGTAGTTTTATAATCCTTAAATTCGAAAGCTTTCCAAATTGCACTTGCATCTAAACAAAACTGTTGCAGTTTTTACTCTATTTATTTTGTTCCCCATGTTTATGAAAGTCCTGCACAGTTTCAAAGGCATGGTAAATAATATATCAATGTTTATGTAGTCTGTTACAGAAACAGCTATAGATAACATTATCCAGTGAAGAGCAAAATTCAAGCTTTAGAAAATATTCATGCATGCAATTTTGACATATCTAAAAATAGGTTTTTGTATATTTATGGTGGGAGGTGGTTGGGAACTTTTAACAAAATGGGGTGTTAATTTTTGTACAGTCTGTGGGCATTTACACATTTTTAATGTATTAAAATTTGGTAATTATGTGTACATTAAATTAATAAAAGTTACTTCTAGTTATGATTTGTGAATTCCCTAAGACCTTGGATTTTTTTAAGTAACTTTATATCAGAAATGATACTGCATCTTTATATTTTTAAAATTGTATTGCTGCTCAAGAATGGTACCCTCTTGTCAAAAAGGCATACATTCATAATTGTACATTCAGCATTGTAAATAATCTTATGAAACCTTTTTTGATTGAAGCTATTCAAAATAAAAATTTTAATGAATGAAATAACACTTTTTTTCTGTGTCTTTATTCATTTGTTTGCTTTTTAGTGTCATGAATACTGCCGTTTGTGGATTTATTTTCCTGCCTAATAATACTTCCCCATTTCCTTCTTTTTTTTTTTTTTAAAAAACTGGATTTTGAAGGAAATAAGAGCAACATTCTGCATATCATGCCGTGTGTGAGCATCCTGGGGAAACCCCGCAGGCGGATGCAATGTAGAGCCAAATGTTAAATGCAAGGAGGTCTGAGGGAAATGGTGAAATAGAAGAGTAGGGACTTATAATCTATTAATAGTTGGGAGAATCAAACCAAAAGCTAATACCATGGAGAGAGAAAATGGTTGTAAAAATCCCAGAGAAGACAGGACCTTTGTGTGTGGGTGGGAGTTGTTTCCGTGGAGCTCAGCTCCGGGAGACACGGAGCCCCTGCTAGGGAATATGTGGCTGGCTGTGGTGTGATGAATTCGGGGGGTGAGGGCCTGCCTGCCTTTAGCTCAAGTTCTTAACAGTCGCTATGGTTTGTGCGGCATGTATGATCCTGTCCCCACAGCCTGCTGGTGTGGGCACAGTTCTGCATGTCTCTCCTTCCGCTGTATCACTGCCAAGGGACAGGGAGTCCTAGGGGCTTGAGTGAGACTGTCCGTGGTCCAAGTTGGGGTGTGGTTGCTCCCTGCTGTGCCCGGCCCACTGAGTCTCCCTCAGAGGAAAAAGGCTTATCTCACCCAGGCACAGACCTGCTTTTGAATAGCCAAGTCCCTTAAGCCAGGTAACTGTTTTACAGCAGACTTCTGACCTGGTAATGGATATAGAATCTTAAGACTTGGAAGCACTGGAGCTGTCAACTTCCTTGCTCCGAATACTTCTCATTACCTCATCAACTTGCTCAGTGGATGGACTAAGAGTGTTCCCCCACTCTGCAACTGCCATACCTCCTTTTCCCTTCCTGGACAATCAAAGTGTCTTCCTAAGGGACAAAATGTAGAGGCCATTCTGACTGGAGGTTTTCCTGGGGAAATAGGCTAAAGAAGGGCTACAGGAATTTGAGCCATCGGCATCTTACTCTGTTTCACAGCTCACCTTCCCAGTCTGTCATGTTGGCTCCCTGGCATTTTCATGGGCAAGGGGGTGGGGAGGCTTTCACTCGATGTGCCTATGCATGACGGACTTACCAGGTCACCAGTGTAGCAGTTCAGGGCTCTGGAGTTGCATTCCTTGATCGGAACTGAAAGACCTCCCGCGATACCTGGCAGAGGCAGTGGCTCTTCCTTGTGGTCCAGGGCTGCGTGACTTTGAAGGTGATTTCAGTCAACCCAGCCTTTACTGGGCTCTGACTGCATTAGGCTGCATCAAAGGGGATTGGATCCCATGATTCTTTATATCTTCTGACATTAAGTCTTTGTCAGCTATAGGTGTTACAAATATCTTTAGTTTGTGGTTTATCTTTTCCCCTTTTTTATGGTGTCTTGAAGGATAGAAGTCTTAATGCAGACAGCATTATCAGTGTGTTCAAAAGACACGTAGACACGTTTTGCCTATAGACAAATGGGCAAAAGGAAACCCAGCTTTCTCAAATGAAGCACAAGTGGGCCTTAATTATGTGAAAAGGTGTTCATCATTAAACAGGGAAAGGAAAAGTTAAAACCATGCTGAGATATCTTTCATAGAAATGGCAAAAAGCAGGAAGTGCCACGTGTGGGCAGAGAGGAAGCACAGGAACTCTCACGAATGGCAGGTGTCATCGTAGACCAATACAACCACTTTGGAGAGCAGTTTGACGTTCCCCAGTTAAACTGAACATGTGAGCGGCCGGGCGTGGTGGCTCATGCCTGTAATCCCAGCAGTTTGGGAGGCCGAGGCGGGCGGATTGCCTGAGCTCAGGAGTTCAAGACCAGCCAGGGCAACACGGTGAAACCCCGTCTCTACTAAAATACAAAAAATTGGCCGGGCATGATGGTGTGTGCCTGTAATCCCAGCTACTTGTGAGGCTGAGGCAGGAGAATCGCTTGAACCAGGGAGCAGGAGGTTGCAGTGAGCCGAGATCGTACCACTGCACCCCAGCCTGGGCGACAGGGTCCCCCTCCCCCACCAAAAAAAAAAGAACAAGTGAGCATCCTGCAACCCAGCAATGCCATTGTTGAACAAGTTCAAAGATGTTCTTAGCCTTATTAGTCCCAAAAGGAAGAAAAAAATGGAGGATTTGAGAATGTTCTTAGCTTTATTGCTAAGCGGAGAAAGAAAAACAACACATACAAAAAAAAAAAAAAAAAAAAAAAACCTGGGTGGAAAATTAGGGCCATGTGGCATGAAAAGGAAGACCCAGGGGAAGTGTGGCCCATCTAGGGGTGTGGCTACTGCAGTGATCCAGCTGTATCACTGAACTTCCCTGGCATCATAGAGTTATATTGTGCCATTTATGGAAAAACCCTCCCCGCTGCTCTTGGCTTTGACAGTAGGAATCAGGTTATATATGGTCTCTCAGTTTGAAGATATTTGTCATTAAAAACCAGAACATGGGCTCTGAGATAGGGTCCTTTCCTGACCTATTCTGGTAAAGTCTTTATCCTCAGGATGCAAGGATACCACCCTCTTCCTTTGGAAAGTGTCGAATCACATGTAGAGCTCTAAGTATTTCAGTTACTTTGGAGTGCAGAACCATTTCAGGTAAGGCCAAATATTTTAAACATTAGTATAGGAAATTAGAGGGCTCTTTAGTCTGTGTGTGCATGAGAAGTAAAATTGCACGAGAAGCAATTTATGTAAAATTTCGCTTAGGAAACATTGTTTTGGCAGGTTAGTAGTATGGTGTGCATTTCACAGAAAATTCAGTGCCGTGAGTATTACCTTTAGTTAAGCATCTTAGAAATAGTAGCTCTTTATGTTTATGGCTAAGTCAGAAATACTACCCTCAAATTCTATGTGACCCTAGTTATACTGTTGAGCATTTCTGTGCCTCTGTGCCTTCATCCTTGAATCAGGGATAATATACTTACCTCCTAAGGTTATTGTAAGGATTAAATGCATATAGTATAAATAAAGAGCTGAGAACAATGCATGGCGTAAAGTGATAGGTATTATTATATGCTTTTGTTGGCTGTTGATTGAAGGTGTTAGCTGTTTTGGGGGTGTCCTTTGTTTTAATAGAGTAACTTGGTACTGTGGAAATAGCATGATTGTGAGCAAAAGAATCAGATGGTGGTGGCTGCAGACTTTGCTGTTCCCTTCTTGACTGTTGGTTATAGCCAATGCAGGGTAAGTTATAAAGTCAAGAGCAGAGCCGTTTTCACAATGGACATTGCTTTGTGATGTCTGTGAGCTTGAATGTGAGAATGATTATTTTAATTCTCTATGTAAGGATTTTAAAGTATTGGCTATTCGGTAGCTTGAAAACTCTGTAATCTCAATGCTTTAAACTGAGAGTGGAAAATCAATAAAGCAAAAGCATGAGACCACGCAGTGTAGAATGAGTGTCTTTTCACCACGTAGGGAAATCTGTAGTCCTAAGAAAAGAGGGAGTGAGAATTCTGGCGAAAGGATTGTGCTTCTGCACAAAGTGCAGGATCCCAGGGTTCAGTACGGGCGCGAACCCTCCTGTGTGTTGACCACACTCCCACGGTTGCTTTTTCAGACATGCTGAGGGGGACTCTACTGTGCGCGGTGCTCGGGCTTCTGCGCGCCCAGCCCTTCCCCTGTCCGCCAGCTTGCAAGTGTGTCTTCCGGGACGCCGCGCAGTGCTCGGGGGGCGACGTGGCGCGCATCTCCGCGCTGGGCCTGCCCACCAACCTCACGCACATCCTGCTCTTCGGAATGGGCCGCGGCGTCCTGCAGAGCCACAGCTTCAGCGGCATGACCGTCCTGCAGCGCCTCATGATCTCCGACAGCCACATTTCCGCCGTTGCCCCGGGCACCTTCAATGACCTGATAAAACTGAAAACCCTTAGGCTGTCGCGCAACAAAATCACGCATCTTCCAGGTGCGCTGCTGGATAAGATGGTGCTCCTGGAGCAGTTGTTTTTGGACCACAATGCGCTAAGGGGCATTGACCAAAACATGTTTCAGAAACTGGTTAACCTGCAGGAGCTCGCTCTGAACCAGAATCAGCTCGATTTCCTTCCTGCCAGTCTCTTCACGAATCTGGAGAACCTGAAGTTGTTGGATTTATCGGGAAACAACCTGACCCACCTGCCCAAGGGGTTGCTTGGAGCACAGGCTAAGCTTGAGAGACTTCTGCTCCACTCGAACCGCCTTGTGTCTCTGGATTCGGGGCTGTTGAACAGCCTGGGCGCCCTGACGGAGCTGCAGTTCCACCGAAATCACATCCGTTCCATCGCACCCGGGGCCTTCGACCGGCTCCCAAACCTCAGTTCTTTGACGCTTTCGAGAAACCACCTTGCGTTTCTCCCCTCTGCGCTCTTTCTTCATTCGCACAATTTGACTCTGTTGACTCTGTTCGAGAACCCGCTGGCAGAGCTCCCGGGGGTGCTCTTCGGGGAGATGGGGGGCCTGCAGGAGCTGTGGCTGAACCGCACCCAGCTGCGCACCCTGCCCGCCGCCGCCTTCCGCAACCTGAGCCGCCTGCGGTCCTTAGGGGTGACTCTGAGCCCGCGGCTGAGCGCGCTTCCGCAGGGCGCCTTCCAGGGCCTTGGCGAGCTCCAGGTGCTCGCCCTGCACTCCAACGGCCTGACCGCCCTCCCCGACGGCTTGCTGCGCGGCCTCGGCAAGCTGCGCCAGGTGTCCCTGCGCCGCAACAGGCTGCGCGCCCTGCCCCGTGCCCTCTTCCGCAATCTCAGCAGCCTGGAGAGCGTCCAGCTCGACCACAACCAGCTGGAGACCCTGCCTGGCGACGTGTTTGGGGCTCTGCCCCGGCTGACGGAGGTCCTGTTGGGGCACAACTCCTGGCGCTGCGACTGTGGCCTGGGGCCCTTCCTGGGGTGGCTGCGGCAGCACCTAGGCCTCGTGGGCGGGGAAGAGCCCCCACGGTGCGCAGGCCCTGGGGCGCACGCCGGCCTGCCGCTCTGGGCCCTGCCGGGGGGTGACGCGGAGTGCCCGGGCCCCCGGGGCCCGCCTCCCCGCCCCGCTGCGGACAGCTCCTCGGAAGCCCCTGTCCACCCAGCCTTGGCTCCCAACAGCTCAGAACCCTGGGTGTGGGCCCAGCCGGTGACCACGGGCAAAGGTGAAGATCATAGCCCGTTCTGGGGGTTTTATTTTCTGCTTTTAGCTGTTCAGGCCATGATCACCGTGATCATCGTGTTTGCTATGATTAAAATTGGCCAACTCTTTCGAAAATTAATCAGAGAGAGAGCCCTTGGTTAAACCAATGGGAAAATCTTCTAATTACTTAGAACCTGAGCAGATGTGGCTCGGAGGGGAATCCAGACCCGCCGCTGTCTTGCTCTCCCTCCCCTCCCCACTCCTCCTCTCTTCTTCCTCTTCGCTCTCACTGCCACGCCTTCCTTTCCCTCCTCCTCCTCTCCGCTCTGCGCTCTTCATTCTCACAGGCCCGCAACCCCTCCTCTCTCTGTCCCCCGCCCGTTCCTCGAAACTAAGCTTTACGTTTGTAAACTGTGGTTGCCTGCCTTCCCCAGCTCCCACTGGGGTGTACGCTGACACTGCCGGGGGCGCTGGATTGTGTTGGACCCATCCTTGCCCCGCTGTGCCTGGCTTGGCGTCTGGTGGAGAGAGGGGCCTCTTCAGTGTCTACTAAGTAAGGGGACAGCTCCAGGCCGGGGCCTGTCTCCTGCACAGAGTAAGCCGGTAAATGTTTGTGAAATCAATGCGTGGATAAAGGAACACATGCCATCCAAGTGATGATGGCTTTTCCTGGAGGGAAAGGATAGGCTGTTGCTCTATCTAATTTTTTGTTTTTGTTTTTGGACAGTCTAGCTCTGTGGCCCAGGCTGGCGTGCAGTGGGCCGTCTCAGTTCACTGCAGCCTCCGCCTCCCAGGTTCAAGTGATTCTCATGCCTCAGCTTTCTGAGTAGCTGGGATTAGAGGCGTGTGCCACTACACCCGGCTAATTTTTGTACTTTTTAAAGTAGAGACGGGGCTTTGCCATATTGGCCTGGCTGATCTCAAACTCCTCGTCTTGAACTCCTGGCCACAAGTGATCTGCCCGCCTTGGCCTCCCAAAGTGCTGGGATTACAGGCGTAAGCCACTACACCTGGCCCTCTTTATCGAATTTTATTTGAGAAGTAGAGCTCTTGCCATTTTTTCCCTTGCCCCATTTTTCTCACTTTATGTCTCTCTGACCTATGGGCTACTTGGGAGAGCACTGGACTCCATTCATGCATGAGCATTTTCAGGATAAGCGACTTCTGTGAGGCTGAGAGAGGAAGAAAACACAGAGCCTTCCCTCCAGGTGCCCAGTGTAGGTCCAGCGTGTTTCCTGAGCCTCCTGTGAGTTTCCACTTGCTTTACATCCATGCAACATGCCATTTTGAAACTGGATTGATTTGCATTTCCTGGAACTCTGCCACCTCATTTTACAAGCATTTATGGAGCAGTTAACATGTGACTGGTATTCATGAATATAATGATAAGCTTGATTCTAGTTCAGCTGCTGTCACAGTCTCATTTGTTCTTCCGACTGAAAGCGGTAAAACCTTTGTTGCTTTAATTGAATGTCTGTGCTTGTGAGAGGCAGTGGTTAAAACAGGGGCTGGCGAGTTGACAACTGTGGGTTCAAATCCCAGCTCTACCACTTACTAACTGCATGGGACTTTGGGTAAGACACCTGCTTACATTCTCTAAGCCTTGGTTTCCTGAACCTTAAAACAGGATAACATAATACCTGCTTCGTAGAGTTTTTGTGAGAATTAAAGGCAATAAAGCATATAATGACTTAGCCCAGCGGCCTGCAGACAATACATGTTAATGAATGTTAGCTATTATTACTAAAGGATGAGCAATTATTATTGGCATCATGATTTCTAAAGAAGAGCTTTGAGTTGCTATTTTTCTCTGTGTATAAGGGTAAGTCCGAACTTTCTCATACTGGAGGTTACATTCAAATCAGTCTGTCTTCCCCTGCGGATGGCCTCAGCCCTGGGTGGCCAGGCTCTGTGCTCACAGTCCAGAGCAATGGATCCTCCAACACCACCAGGTGGATGTGGAGCAGGAGAGCTGGATCGTGGCATTTGTTTCTGGGTTCTGCAGCTGTGGGAGTTGGTTTCTGGGTTCTCCATTGGTCTACTTGTCTAGTCCCATACCAGACTCACGGTCTTCATTATTGGAGCTTTAATAATTTTTGGTATAGGGTCATCTCTCCACCTTGTTTTTCTTCTATTCTTGGTTCTTTGCAATTCTATGAATATTTCAGGGTCAGCATGTCAACTCCATTGAAAAACCCTGCTGGGATTTTAATAGAACTTACAGCTCACGCCTGTAATCCCAGCACTTTGGGAGGCTGAGGTGGGTGGATCACAAGGTCAGGAGTTTGAGACCAGCCTGGCCAAGATGGTGAAACCCCGTCTCTACTAAAAATACAAAAATTAGCTGGGTGCGGTGGCAGGTGCCTGTAATCCCAGCTACTTGGGACACTGAGGCAGGAGAATCACTTGAACCCGGGAGGCGGAGGTTGCAGTGAGCCGAGATCGTGCCACTGTACTCTAGCCTGGGCGACAGAGCGAGACTCCATCTCAAAAAAAAAAAAAAAAAAAAAAAAATTGCAGTAAATTTAAAACCAATTTGGGGAAGAATCTGTATTTTTTACAATACCTAGTGTTCTTGCCAGTAAGCATGGTTCATCTTCCCATTTATTTACGTCATTTTAAATCTTTCAGTGATGTTTTAGAATTTTTTTAATAAAAACCTTCACTATAAGAACAGAAAACCAAACACCGCATGTTCTCACTCATAGGTGGGAATTGAACAATGAGAACACTTGGACACAGGGCGGGGAACGTCACACGCCTGGACTGTTGGGGGGTGGGGGGCTGGGAGAGGGATAGCGTTAGGAGAAATACCTAATGTAAATGACGAGTTAATGGGTGCAGCCAACCAACCTGGCACATGTATTCATATGTAACAAACCTGCACGTTGTGCACATGTACCCTAGAACTTAAAGTATATAAAAAAAAGAAACCTTGCACTGATTTTGTTAGATTTATTCCTAGGTACCCTTCCTCTTTTTTGATTTGTCGTTGCTATTGTAGATGGCATCTTTTAAAAAAGTTATATTTTCTAAAGAAAAAAATAAAAAAAGTTGTATTTTCTAATTTTTATTACCAATATATAAGAATGTAATTTATTTTTACATAATTATCTTATGTCTAGTAATAATTCTGATAATTTGCTTCTTCCTATTAAAACCTTACACCCATTATTGATTTATTTTTCTATTTTAAAATATCTTCCTGCACTGGCTAAAACCTCCACTATAATGTTGAGCAGAACAGTGAGCATCCTTAGAACCATCTTGGTTGCAAAGGGTAGGTCTCTAATGTTTCATCAATAAATGTGATGTTTCTAGTCTGAGGTTGCTAAGTATATTTTAAAATAATCAGTAAAGTTAGATTTTATCCATTTTATCTTAACTATTGAGATGCTCATATCATTTTTCTTTTTCAATGTGTTAAAATGGTGAATAAATTTATAGATTTTGGAAAAGTAAATTCATTCTTGCATTCCCGAAGTAAACCAAGCCATGCTATGTGTATTTAAAATATATTGCTGAATTCAGCTTGCTGTTTTGTTTAGAACTTTTACTATCTGTTCATTAGTGAGATTTGCTTATACATTGAAAATAATATCCCTGACTGGTTTTGGTATCAGGTTATACAGCCTCATAAAGTGGGTGGGGACGTTCTCTCTGGAATGGTTCGTAAAAACTGGGATCATCTTTTCCTTGAACGTGTTGTAGAATCCCCTGGAAAACCTTCGTGGCCTGGTTTTATTGTATGTGTGTATTCGGTATTTATTGTTGCATAACCAGTACCCCAGATCTTGGTGGTTTAAAACAATAAAATACATTACGTCACAGTTTCTGAGGGTCAAGAATTTGGGAGGAGTTTAGTTGAGTGGCTGTGGCTCAGGGTCTGTCATGAGGTTGCCATCAAAATCTTGACTGGGGCTCTAATCATCATGACTGCGGCTGGAGGATTTGCTTCCGACATATCCCGCTCACGCTGTTGGCAGTTCCCTGCTGGCTCACGGCAGGCAGCCTCGGGTCCTTGCCATATGGACCCCTTGAGTGTCCTCATGACATGGCAGCTGGCTTCCCCCTTTCGTTCTTCAAAGAATTGTGGGATTTTTGGCTTTTTTTTTATAAGATCTAAAAAAGAAAAAATTAACATTGATCTATATGTTGCTTGAGCTAGAAGGCATAGGAAAACAGACAACATATATCCATGAAATTTCTCCCAAATATGAGGTAAAAAGATGAAATCTTTAGATAAGTTGTAAGTCTGTACAAAGAAGCTAGATTTACTACTCTCTAAAAAGTGAAGGGACCTGCTATATAAAACACAGAAATAATTTAATGCTTTTCGTAAGAATATAACCTGAGCTTTGCTGAAGCTTCATATTCCCTGAGGATGTCTAAAATGCCAGTCCAGGCCAGGCATAGTGGCTCACGCTTGTAATCCCAGAACTTTGGGAGGCCAAGGCGGGTGGATTGCTTGAGCCCAGGAGTTTGAGACCAGCCTGCGCAACATAGCCATATCCCCAGCTCTACAAAAAATACAAAGTTAGCTGGGCATGGTGGTGCGCTCCTGTAGTCCCAGCTACTTGGGAGGCTGAGGCAGGAGGATTGTTTGAGTTCGGGATGTTGAGGCTGCAGTGAGCTGTGATCATGCCACTGCACACCAACCTGGGTGACAGAGTGAGACTCCATCTCTTAATAAATTTAAAAATAAAATAAGATTTGATTTAAAAACTTTTAATAGTTTAATTTACCAATATTATACATTTCTGCTCATGTTAGATTGAATTGTATTACATTTTTGATGTTCAACCATTTTTGACCTAAAAAACAAGTTTCTTGGGAAGCCGAGGCAAGCGGATCACTCAGAAGTTCAAGACCAGCCTGGTCAGTATGGTGAAACCCTGTCTCTACTAAAAATAAAAAAAATGAGCTGGGCATGGTGGTGCACGCCTGTAGTCCCAGCTACTCGAGAGGCTGAGGCAGGAGAATTGCTTGAACCCAGGAGGTGGAGGTTGCAGTGAGCCGACACCATGCCACTGCACTCCAGCCTGGGTGACAGAGCGAGACTCTGTCTCAAAAACAACAACAACAACGAAAAACAAGTTTCATGTGATTTAACTTAAAAGTTCTGGCACTATATGTAGTCCTTCCAGTGATTACATTTGTAACTTTAAAGTTCACCTTTTTCTTGTTCCAGCAACTGCAGATGGTCTCTATGAATGCCTTGTTCTGTGCACTGACATCTATGTTCCTATTTGTCCCATGCTCATCTACTCTTCCACCTCCCAGTTTCAGTCAAGACTGATCACTTTTGTATTCTCTTATAGCTAAAATTTTGGTGACTGTGGAAAAACTTGAAAATGAATAAAAAAGACTTCATATGTTTTCCTTGTAAATATTATTTACTATAGTGCCAAATAGTCCACTGTCATTACATTTCCTTTCTAGCACTTCCTTCATTTTTCTAGCATTTCTAGAAACCACTCCGGCCGCCTATCTGGCTGTTTCCTGGAACTGATCTTCAGCTTTCCTTGGTTGCTTCCACAATTTCCCAAATTCCATGTCTTCTTTCTTTTCTACTCCCTCATTTTACAACTACTTAGGAAAAGGGATCCAAAGGATATCCCCTTTCCTGAGTCCTTGCCAGCAAATTTCTATATTCTTTATTCTCTCATACTTGATGGCTAGTTTAGCTGGGAAGAGAATTCTAAATTCAAATGATCATCTTGCACCAAGGGTGCTGGTGGGAATTTGTTGTCATTGTTAACAGGGGACCTCTCTTCTTCTTGGCAGCCATCCTTAGGATCTTCTCTATGTCCTCTGTTCTGATTTTGATTTGATGTTTGCCATACATTGCTCTTTATTTCATTCACACAAAGGGGCATTTGCAGGGTCCTCTGGAGACTCATGTCTTTTAACTTTTGTGAGATTCTGTTATACTTTTTTGGATAATTCCTTTGTCCTCTCTTTTCATCTGTTTTTGCTTTTTCTTTTCTTCATCTTTTTAGTCTCTTTTTTCTACCTTCTTTTTCTACCTTCTGAGAGACTCCTCAACTCCATCCAACACTTATGTAAAAATGTTAATTTCTGCAATTGTATTTTTAATTTCTGCAATCACTGTTAATTTTTAAAAATAGACTCTTATTCTTGTCTTATGGATGCAGTTTGTTTTTTTTTTTTTAAGAATACTAGAGTTTAAGATTGGGTTTTCAAAGTTCCCCTTTCTAAACTACATCTTTTTTCTCTGGTATTTCATTTTGTTGTTGTTTGCTTGCTTGCTTCTCTTAAACCCTTGGTTGTTGGTTCATATTTTTAAAGTAAGGCAATAAAAATAACTGACTTTGGGATCTTTGTGCACACTGGCAGAGGTTATCAACTTCATTCTAGGGTATGGGGGAGCAAGCTGAGTGTTACACTGGGAACTTCTACAAGCCAGAATGTTTGCAGAGGGTTATTTCTCTAGGATCTTGCAATTTCTTTTTGTTTGTTTGTTTTCCTAAGGATGGGAACAGACACAACCGTGCCTTATACTATAATAGCTTTTAAAGAACTCCCTGGCTTTTATTCCCACAGATCATGCCTTTTCTACATCGTACCCGGTATAATCCATCTTCACGCCTCTCTGGGGTTCCATTGAGTAGACGGGATCTCTCTGCTCACACTGGCTGTAGCTTTCTCTTCCTCATCTATTACTCCTTAACTGCTCTGTTCCATAAACTTGCTGAACTCTCCAGTCCATTGCTGATCCTCTCCCATTCCTGTGACATTGTGGGCTAATACCATTTCAATTTCTTTTACTGCCATCTAAGTGAGGTCTTTGGAGGGAGAAGAGCTAACTGGGTTTCATCAGTTTGTTTGTTTTTAACTGAAAGTCCAACTATTTCTGTTCTCTGAGTTTCCAGCTCTAGAAGTTTCCTTGACTTCTCCTGGGCAGAGTAGGGTCCTCCTTGTCCTGGGTTCCTCCTCACTTTGTCTCCTCCCTCTCCCCCACTGCATGTTGTCATTGACTTCACTTTCTGAGACCATCACAAAAGTTGGGCTTTGAATCTTCCGTGACGTCCGAAGTGACGGAGTCTATTTTGGGAGAAGTCAATCTGGGCTTCCCAGCTTTTAAACAATCACCATTGCTACAGGGCGTGCCAAAGGCAGGGCGATACCAGGACTCACTGCCCAGTAGCTGTGCACACCCTCATTAGACACCTGGAATGTTACAGGATGATTCCATCAACATCGTAAAGAGACAAACATTCATTGAGTTCAGTGGGCGGGTCCAGGGTACTGGAGGCTGAGGCCTAGAGGAAGAAGACAATGAGCAACATCTGCCCCTGATGCCCGCCCGCCTTCCACCTCCCTGTCCATGCTTCCAGGTGCTCCCTGGCTTTGATGACCCCAGCATGGATCTTTCCAAGTCCAGGCTCTGGGGGTTAGGGGAGGCTCTGTGTTTCAGCTGCAGCCACACTCAGTGAAACCTTTATTTTTATTAGATTTTATTTATTTATTTATTTATTTCAGACACAGTCTCCCTCTGTCGCCAGGCTGGAGTGTAGTGGTGCGATCTCCACTCACTGCAACCTCCACCTCCCGGGTTCACGCCATTCTTCTGCCTCAGCCTCCGGAGTAGCTGGGACTACAGGCGCCCGCCACCACACCTGGCTAATGTTTGTATTTTTAGTAGAGATGGGGTTTCACCATGATGGCCAGGATGGTCTCGATCTCTTGACCTCGTGATCTGCCCGCCTCGGCCTCCCAAAGTGCTGTGATTACAGGTGTGAGCCACCATGCCCAGCCAATTTTTACTTTTATTATTTCGTTTTATTTTATTTAATGAGACAGGGTCTTGCTCTGTGGCCCAGGCTGGAGTGCAGTGGTGCCATCTTGCCTCACTGCAACCTCCGCCTCTTGGGTTCAGGTGGTTCTCATACCTCAGCCTCCCGAGTAGCTGGGATTACAGGTATGTGCCACTACGCCCAGCTAATTTTCGTATTTTTAGTAGAGACGGGGTTTTGCTATGTTGGCCAGGCTGGTCTCGAACTCCTGATTTCAGGTGATCTGCCCAGCTCGACCAAGTGCGGGGATTATAGGCGTGAGCCAGCACAGCCAGCTGTTTTTATTTTTTGAGACAAGGCTGTACCTCCCAGGCTGGAATGCAGTGGTGTGATCACATCTCATTACAGCCTCAACCTCCTGGGTTGAAGCACTCCTCCCACCTTAGCCTCCGGAGTAGCTAGGAATACAGGCATGTACCACTACATGCAGCTATTTTTTTTATTTTTTGTAGAGATGGGGTCTCCCCATGTTGCTCAGGCTGGTCTCAAACTCCTGGGCTCAAGAAATCTGCCCGCCTTGGCCTCCCAAAGTGCTGAGATTACAGGTGTGAGCCACCACACCCGGCCATGAACCTTTATTAAACACCTAATACATACCTGGCATCACGAAGTCAGTTTTCTTAACCTTCCAACCCCTGTGGGAGGTAGGTATTATTATTTCACTTTACAGATGACAACACTGAGGTCCACGACGGGGCAGTGACACATCTGAGGTTATGACTGGCAGAGCTGTCACATGAGCTCGTCTCCTGCCATCTGGCCTAGAGCTACTCACCCCTGCCCTCACTGCCCACTGCTTCTCCTGGCATGGACTGGATCAGCTGCCAACCCAGGCCCTACTGGCCAGGGGGATGCAAGTGCCAGGAGGACACTCATGTTCGTGGTCATAGACCATTGCAACCTTACAGGGGTTCTAGTCCTCTAAGCCTAGTGAGGGCTCCCTGAGAATTAAGCATTATTTTTGGAGGTCTTGGATGATGAGATGGAGAAAAGCAGTGGGAATAAAAAGGAATACGGGAGAAAAATGAGTGGAGAGAGAAACAGATGGGATAGAAGGAAGTGAGAGAAAGGAGGTAGAAATGCAGGTGCAAGCCATGACTGACAGCAGGCCCAGCCTGGACCCAACAGGAGCCATCCGGAGCCCACAGGAGGCATCCTTGTGTGCTGGGAACTGCAGAATTGGTCTCAGCTCTGCCACTGACTCAGTTTCCCCATTCACACCAGGGTGTTCTGAGGGCCCAAGAAGGCAATCGATGTAAAAGTGCATTGTAAACTGGAGGTGCACCTGAGCGGAGAGGCTTTCCTGGCACTGGTACACCAGGAAGGCAGGGGTCTGCCCCATTGGCCACACCCTGGAGCAGAACCCAGAACACTCCTGCGCAGCACGAAGGACACCCAGGAATGAGGAGGCTAACAGAGATGCAGAGAGCTAGCAGGGGTGCAGGAGGCCTTCCAGGCAAGCCTTCCCTCACGGGCCCCACAGCCCAGAGCTCCCATCCTCTCCACCTGACCTCCACTGCAGGGCCTACCTGAGGCTGGCCAGCACCCCAGCTTGCTCTCAGGACAAAGGCAAGAGGGTTGGGCCTCCCCCTCAGCTCTAAGCCCCTAGCAGTTTATGTTCCCAGTGACATCAAAAGAGAAATGGAAAATGTCAGGGTTTCTAAGGTTTTGTCCCTTCAAGCTCAAGTTCAAATTCATTCTCAGTTCAAATTATTTTGAGTTGATTTGTAGCAAAGGAGTAGAGGAGATGGCGTCTGAAATTCCGCAGAGCACCCAGCTTTGAGAATGGTATTGCTCTGCTAAGTCATTGACCTGGCCACCTGCCCAGGTGCATTTAAGAAGAACACAATCTCTCCAAGGATGAGCCTCAGAGAACCTCCTGGATATACCAGACCCCCTGCATACCATGATCCTCCCACTGCACAGTACTTCACCGTGGTCCAGCTAAGTCACTCCTGGGCATTGTGAGGTCTACTAACATTTCCGGTGATTGTGAAAACATCAGGGCTCAATTTAAGGAAGATCGTCAGTTCAGAGCTGTCAACAGGACTGAATAGAGAAGATGGGTTTCTAGGAAAGTCGTGAGCCTCTCAGCACCGGAGGCAATCAGGCAGATGCTGGCTCTTTGCGGAAAAGTAAACAAAGAAAAGCAAACAAAAAAAGGACAAACACGAGCCGTGCTTTCTTGTCTTGATGCTTTGGGCAAGTGTATTCTTCTTTATAAATCTCCTTTTCCTTTTTGTTTCTGCATAAGCCTCCTGCAGAGCCTTTAGAGGGTCCTTTCAAATGTGGTCTTTCCCACAGCCCGAGTTAGTTGTTCCCTGGGTGAGCAGAATAATGGCCGCCCAAAATGTCCCCTTTCGAATCTCAGAGAACCTGTGAATATGTTACCTCAGATGGCAAAAGAGGCTTCGTTAGGAGTGATTAGGTGAGGGATCTTGAGACACAAGCTGATCCTAGATGATCCCTCAGGTCCTCGTAAGGGACAGAAGGAGGCAGGAGGGGGGAGTCAGAGAGATTTGAAGACGGGACGCTGCTGGCTGTGAGGTGAGAAAAGGGGCCTGTGAGCTAAGGAGTGTGGGCAGATTCCAGAAGCTGGAAAAGGCAAGGAAAGTGTTCACCCTGGAGCCTCCGGCAGGAATGCAGCCCTGCTGGCAGCTTGACGTTAGCCCGGTGACGTCTGTTTCGGGTTTGTGATCCCTCGTTTCGGCCACGATAGGAAGTGAACCTTCGCGACATTGGTGTCTGCATCCCAGCCTCTAGCACATTTCACTGTAATTCTCTATGCGCTGATTTCCTAACTGGGCTCCTTGGGGTAAGAGCTATGTATTAATTAGTTTCTCTCCCATGGCGCTGGCACAGAACTGGGCACGTAGGAGGTGCTCGGGGTGAACTCTCCCCCGACGGGCCCAACATGTCACACATGAGCCGGCATCCAGACAAGGACCTGGCCCAGGGTCCCTTCAACACCTGCTGTGGTACTGGGGCACGTCCCCCTTTTGACTCCACTCCTCTTAAGAGAGCTCAATATTCTTCTTTCTTATTATAAAGGTGTTCGAAAATCAGGATTTGTCACACATATTTAATTCTTATGAGCCACAGGTGTTCATAATTTTTTGCCTCTGAGCAAGCGTGGCTTTCCTGTCTGGGTCCTTGAAGCTTGGGTCAGGGAGTCAAGACATGGGCTAACAGGAAGGAGAAGGGGTGTGTAGAGAAGCCACCTTCTTAAGTCCCTAGAGCAGGGAGGATTTAAAACACTGCCTTGGCGGGGCGCAGTGGCTCATGCCTCTAATCCCAGCACTTTGGGAGGCCGAGGCGGGCAGATCACCTGAGGTCAGGAGTTTGAGACCAGCCTGGCCAACATGGCGAAACCCTATCTCTACTAAAAATACAAAAATTAGCCAGGTGTGGTGGCCCACGCATGTGGTGCCAGCTACTCAGGAGGATGAGGCAGGAGAATTGCTTGAACCCAGGAGGTGAGGGTTGCAGTGAGCCAAGATCATGCCACTGCACTCCAGCCTGAGTGACAGAGTGAGACTCCGTCTTAAAAAATAAAATAAAATAAAATAAAATAAAATAAAATAAAATAAAATAAAATAAAATAAAATACTGCCTTCAACTCAAATGTTCTGTTCAATCCTGGGAGCCACCATTAAGCAAGCAGAGAGAGTTTAGTAGAAAATAACTAGGGTAGAGTGCAGAAAGGGAGGTGCTGGGGTGAAGAACTGGAACCCAGCCACATGGAAACTGGATAAAAGAGCCAGGGGTGTTCAGCCTGAAGAAGAGAGGATTCAGGGTTGCTGGTTACAGGGTTGAACCAGTTAAAGGGGTGATACAAGGAAGAGGGAGGAGACTTGTCCTATGTGGTTTCAAAGGACAAAATGAGGACAAATTGGTAGGAAATACAGGGGGTTAGATTTTGTCTACGTCCAAGGAAGACCTTGGTCAGCACCCTCCAGGGCCGGAGTGGCCACCATGTGGGCCATGAGCTCCCACCCGGGGAGGAGCTCAGGCCGAGACCCAGCAACCACAGCCAGAAGGATTTCCAGCATTTGATGGAGACAGGCATGGGGCTGGGAAATGCTCCTTCTACCTCACACGGTCTGCGGTTGGCCACCCCTGCCCTGGATTGCGCTGGGTGGGTGTGGGTGTAACTTGCTGCCCAGGCAGTGGTCACTTGAGACATTGGCCTTGGACTTGCGGAGCTGAGCTGCACTGGGAGGAAGAGCCATCTGCAGGCGTTGAGTTGGCTTGGGTGCTTAATGCCCTGGGATCAGTCCACGTCCTCAGACAAACATGTAACACCAGCCGTCCTAGCAGCAGGCTTCTTGCGGCTTGCTCTTCCAGGGAAGGGGCCTCCCCCTGGCCCACAGATGCTTCTTCGGGTTTTATTTTCCCAGTTGTCTTTGGAAAAGCTCGGTTATAGTTTCACTAATAGTCCTTACAGGAGGGCTGGTCCCTGCCCACCTGAGGGGTCCCAAGTGTGTGTCTGGTCCACCGCTTCCTTCCTCTTCCTCTGGACACCCACACCTCCCCCTGCCCAGGGCATCCCCTCCGGGCCTCTGACCTCTCCCTCCTTCCTGCCCTTCCTTTATTGCAACTTGACTCTCCCGCATCCATTCCTTCCCTGCGAGGTGGCCCATTGGAGGGCCCTGTGAGGTGACTCTCCTCTGAGGTCACCTGGTCCTCCACAGTGGAGAAGGGGGGACCTCACAGATCACACCGGCCATATTTAGGCTTCAGATACGGGATTAGGGAAGATGGAAAAGTGGGGGGCATTTCGAGATGCAAATCCTGTCATGTTTGAAAGCAGGGTTCAGATCATCCCTCTGCCCATCCTGTCATGTTTGAAAGCGGGGTTCAGATCATCCCTCTGCTACTGACCAGCTGTGTGACTTTGAGGGAGTCCTTTCCCGTCTTGGGCCTTAGTGTCCCCATCTAAAATGAGGGACTGGACCAGAGGGCCCTTCCCACTCTGATGCTCCGATGCCCAGAGTTGAGTCTCTCCCTACTCCTCACTTTCCTTCCCTGTCCAGTCTGCCTCCATCATTTCAAAGACACACCTCATTTCTCACCTGTCCCTTTGCCCTCCCCCAGGCTGCACCTTAATGGCTAGTCCTGCTAATCTCCCTCCGAACACTCAAGCAACTGCAGAAAGGGCCCTTTCCCAGAGCAGGTGGAAGAGGGTGCAAGTGCCCGCCCCGGCATCCCTGTCCCCATGAGCATCCCTACTGCCCTCACCACATTTTGCAGAAATGCACCTTGGCTGTTGTCCTCACGGCTCCGCTGGAGGAGCTCTGACCTCAGGTACAATAGCACCTGTTGACCTAATGTGTAACCCTAAATGCTACAGGGAGAGACCAAGTCCTGGGATAGCCTGCCTCGCAGTGCCTTATGGGTGCCCAGCGGGCCTTCCTCACTCAGAGCTTTACAAGTCACAAAGCACTTTCTCACTGTGATTGTTCCAAGAGCGCCTAATCCAAGCCATCCACAGGGGCAAGAGTAAGGTTGCAACAACCCAGGGACCTCCCATTGTTGTGCTAGGAAAAGTGAGATTCCGGGAGGAGGTGCCAGATAATGCGCCTTCCCTGTGCGGGCAAGAATGTGGCGCTCACAAAGCTGGGGAGACAGGATGAATGAGGACCCCCCAGTTGCTCCTCACAGCTTGACCCTGGCCAAGTTTTCTCTAAAGTCAGTTCCCTCAACTGCAAAAAAAATTAAAAAAAGCAAAAAGGTTCCTTTCCAGGCCATGGACATCCATGTGCCCCTACGATGGCGCCGTGAACTCAAGGACCTTCTCTGCTTCCCTGGTGCCCCTGGACCACTCTGCTCTTGGGTTTCCCTGAGGCTGTGGCAGCAGGGAGACCAGAGCCATCTGGGCAGCTCAGGGACTGGGTGTGAGAGCCAGAGAAGCAACAAATGCCCCTGCCTGGGTTGCTCCCCGGACCTCCCTTACCGAGGAGGGGCCTGTGGGATAAGAGGGGCTCATCACAGGAAACCAGGCCACACAGCTTCCTGAGGGCATCCTCCTCCTCAACAGAGCCTAGCCCTTTGGACTCCGTTTATAGACTGCATTATAGGAAGTCACTTAAATACCCAGCTGGAAACCCATCTGCCTCTTTCTTTCTTCCTGAGGAATTCCTGATTTTGCTCAGATTAACCGAGTGTTTCCTTTGTTGGGCATTGAAAGCCTCTCTCTTCTTAGGCGGCGTGATTTCATCAGAAGAGGTCGACTCCAGTGTGGTGAGTCTGTTTTCTGGAGAGGGGAAGCCCTGCACCTCAACGCTTGGCCAAAAGGTCAGGGTCGGACTCACGGCCACCTGATGTTTAAAAGCTCAGGTGCGACGAAATACTATTCAGAGAGAGATCCTGGAAGGAGACACGCAGTTCATCCACTCCTCCCGATGGCCTCAAATACGTCCTCAACCAAGCTGGACATGAGGGGCTGGGCTCACGTGGTGGATAAAATCTGAGACGACCCCGTGGCACTCCCGGCTCTGTTGTGAGGAGGCCTGTTGCCGGGGACGTTTGGACCAAGTGACAAAGCGTCCACTGTGCAAGGACCCTGAGGAGAAATGCTCATCTGGCCCCGGCCCAGGGTACCCTACTCCTCTCCAGCCCCTCACCCCTGTGCCTGGCCTGGGCCCAGGGTACCCCACCCCTCTCCAGCCCCTCACCCCTGTGCCTGGCCTGGGCCCAGGGTACCCCACCCCTCTCCACCCCCTCACCCCTGCATCTGGCCCCGGCCCAGGGTTACCCCACCCCTCTCCAGCCCCTCACCCCTGCGTCTGGCCTGGGCCCAGGGTACCCCACCCCTCTCCACCCCCTCACCCCTGCATCTGGCCTGGGCCCAGGGTACCCCACCCCTCTCCACCCCCTCACCCCTGCATCTGGCCTGGGCCCAGGGTTACCCCACCCCTCTCCACCCCCTCACCCCTGCATCTGGCCCCGGCCCAGGGTACCCCACCCCTCTCCACCCCCTCACCCCTGCATCTGGCCCCGGCCCAGGGTACCCCACCCCTCTCCACCCCCTCACCCCTGCATCTGGCCTGGGCCCAGGGTTACCCCACCCCTCTCCAGCCCCTCACCCCTGTGTCTGGCCCCGGCCCAGGGTACCCCACCCCTCTCCAGCCCCTCACCCCTGCGTCTGGCCATGCAAATGGTTGGGATCTCCTTTTCCCCACTGCACTGCCTGCTGGGAAGCTTAGAGGCCAAGGCGTGGCCCACTTTGGTGAGTTCCCCTCCCCATCCCTCCATCTCTGGCTGTCTCACCTCGGTCTCTCCTGCAGGCTCAACCTCTTCTCCCAGCCTTTAAACGCTGAGAGCCCCGAAGCCTCTGCTCCGCCCTCCTTCTGAATCTCTGCTCGCCTGGGCAGTTTCCCGCTGGCCATGGCTTCAGTTGCCTTCTGGATCAGCATCCTGATTGGCTGCGAGGAACAGACTCACTGCAGAGGCTGGCGTAGCCCAGTCGGGGATGGCTGTGCTCATGTGCCTGCCCACGAGTGAGCGAGTGCAGAGGCAGACCCTCCAGGGCGGTGCAGCACCTCCACGGCGTCGTCTGCCATCTGTGGCCTGTGGCATTTGTCCCCATGGCTGCAGCTCCTCCCACCTCTGCATTCCAGGCAGGGAGAAGAGTCGGGCAAAACTGTATGCCAGCCAAGTCTATCCCTTTAAAAAAATAAGTGGATATTTGTATTGCCCAGCATCCATACAGACAAGTGCATAAATCACGTGTGCCACTGGCTGCAGGATTTTAGTCTCTCACTTTTGTCTTTCTTCCTTCTTTGCTTCTTACTTTATTTATTTATTTATGTATTTATTTATTTATGTATTTTTGAGACGGAGTCTTGCTGTGTCGCCCAGGCTGGAGTGCAGTGGCGTGATCTCTGGCTCACTGCAACTTCCACCTCCCGGATTCAAGCAATTCTCCTGCCTCAGCCTCCAGAGTAGCTGGGACTACAGGTGCGTGCCACCATATCAAGCTAATTTTTGTATTTTCATTAGAGATGGGGTTTCACCATGTTGGTCAGGCCTGTTGTCTCGAACTCCTGACCTCAAGTGATCCACCTGGGTGGGCTTCCCAAAGTGTTGGGATTATAGGCGTGAGCTACTGTGCCCGGCCGCTTCCTACTTTTAATTTATGCTATCTTGTTATTATTATTATTTAAATTGCCTCAAATCCTTTCTGCGGCCAGGAGGGGTAAGAATAAATTCACTAATAGATGAACGAGTGGATAGGTGGATCCATTGTACTCTGACATGACCAGGAAGCTGATTCAGACAGTCCCCAGTCCTGAGGACCACAGCTCCGTTCCAGACAGGAGGAAAGGCCTCCACGGAGGGATGGGATGGGCTGGTCAGAGCAGAGTAAGTCTGGGGGATCGTCCACATCAGCCTGGACAGCACCTCGCACCTCTTCATCACCTGTCATCAGGTCTGCATCCACACTGCCAGCCACTTGTTCATTCCACCTGCTCAGTTTTAAGAAGCACAGTCATGATGCTCCTGTCTTCAGAGTCCTCTGCTGTGAGGAGCAAGCTCGTCATTTTCCTTAATTTGCTAGGAAGGAAATGGCTCATGCTGGGGAGAACAAGGTCTGTCATTCCAAGGACTCAGGTGGCGGCTCTGACAGTGGAATGGAGGCTCATTAGCATTAGTTGAACGGCTGTCTGGGCTGGGCACATTAATACTATATTGCCATGCGTGTGGCGGGCAGTGCAGCAAGAAGCTCTGAAATGAGCCAAGGAGGATGCAAGCATGAACTGGGAACAAGTATTGCCTGGCTGTCTCCTTTCCTCACGTCCTCTCTTCTCTCCTTCCTTCTTTCCCTTCTCCCTCCTTCTTGTCCTTCTTTACCAGATTAAATGGGGTAAAAAGATATAATTTCTTTCATAGACTGATAGGCTGCCGTAAGTGGTTATCTCATGTGACGTCCCCACTGTCTGGATGGGACACTGATTCCCAAAGGCAGAAGTGACTTGCTAAGGTCCATGTTCTGGGTTTCTAGCCTTCCATGTCTTTCTTGAACCTGTTCATCGGGCTAATGGCATTTCTCTGTTCCTTCTTGGATTGCTCCCTGAGAGGAATTTGGGATGGGGGAGGTGACGAGGAAGGCGAATTTCTCAATGAGGTGGAGGAATGGGGCTCCCTGGATTGAGTCCACGTGCCCCTGTGTTTCTGTGTAACCTCCAGTCACGCAGGGCATTCAAAACAGAGCTGTTCCTTCATGTACTAATCAAGGAAAACACAATTGCTCTTACAGCTGCCGACCTTTAATTACACGCGGTGACGCGCTGGCAGCTGCTCCAGCCATGAGGACTATGAGGTTGTTAGTTTTATCATTTCAAAGGCTAGTCTGCTTTATTGTGGCATAAAATTTGGAAGTCTCATATTAAAATATACAATTAAATGCGACTTGAATAAATTGCTTTAGGCCAAAGAGAACTTTTCCCTTCTGCTTCCTGCACCCAGCCCTGTCCCCCTGCCACCTCTACCTGTTAACTGCCTGCTTTCAAACTCTCTGAACCTCTCTGAAAGGGAGGAATGAGAGGGTTCTTTGAAAAACAGCCTTGGAAAGACATGTGGCAAGCTTACGGGTTGGGCTCAGGCTGTCCTGGAGGCTGGATTGAGCCCGCGTGCCCCTGTGTTTCTGTGTAACCTTCAGTCAGGCAGAACATTCATATCCGAGCTTTGAATGAGAAAATGAGAAGCATAAGCAGCTTCTCAGGTCTGTGGGGCCAGGTGGGCTGGTCTTGCTCTTTCACCCAGGCTGGAGTGTAGTGGTGTGATCTTGGCTCACTGCAACCTCCGACTCCCAGGTTCAAGTGATTCTCCTACCTCAGCCTCCCAAATAGCTGGGACTATAAGTGTGTGCCACCACACCTGGCTAATTTTTGTATTTTTAGAAGAGAAGGTGTTTCAGCATGTTGGCCAGGCTAGTCTCGAACTCCTGACCTCAGGTGATCCACCCACTTTGGCCTCCCAAAATGCTGGGATTACAGGGGTGAGCCACAGCCCCCAGCTCTGGTCTCTTGATAAAATAAACGAAACCCTCGCACTCCCTCCCCTTGCTGATTCCCAGTCAGCCGTAGAAAGAAGTCCACGTGGCTCACCCAGCATGCGAGGGCATGGTGATCAGCTACCTGCGAAAGCTCAGTCTCTCACCATAGCCTCCCTTCCTGCCTCCAGGCCTTTGCTCAGCCCTGCTCTGCAGCTGGATGGCCCACCCACTTCCTCGGCCCTTTCAGAATCCCATTCACCCTCCAAAGCTCTGCACCTACCCCCTGAACCTCTCCTTAATCAATCCTGGTGGGCAAATCTTTCCCTTCTTTGGTGCTTCAGGACACGTTGCTTAACTCTATGTTTAATTTTTCGAGGACAGGTTTTACTTTGGGGTGCTTTATGCTCATTGTGTGTCTTGGGACCCCATGACTGGGCTCTGGGGGAGGAGGCCGAAGCTGGTTCCTGTTGTCTCTGCAGACCTCGAGCGGAGTGCCCACCTGGAGTCCAGCCAATGGCCACCAAGATCTGCTGGGACTTTGCTCCCTCTAGACTGTGAGTCTAGCCCCTCCCTGGGGTCCTACCAGCATGGCTGACCTGGGAAAGAGCACATCGCTAGGGGGCTAATTCCAGGCAGTGGAGGCTCCTCTTGAGAGACACTGCAGGGTCTGGCATGGAATATGAGGTTTTTAAAATGGAAACAATTCGGCCGGGCGCGGTGGCTCACCCCTGTAATCCCAGCACTTTGGGAGGCCGAGGTGGGCAGAACACTTGAGGTCAGGAGTTCGAGACCAGTCTGGCCAACATGGTGAAATGCTGTCTCTACTAAAAACACAAAAATTAGCCAGGCATGGTGGTGGGTGCCTGTAATCTCAGCTACTTGGGAAGCTGAGGCAGGAGAATCGCTTGAACCTGGGAGACAGAGGTTGCAGTGAACTGAGATCGCGCCACTGCACTCCAGACTAGGCAACAAGAGCAAAACTCTGTCTCAAAAATAAAATAAATAAAATAAAATAAAATAAAATAAGAGAGACTCCAAGGAATGTTTTTCCATTATAAAACTCATCAGCTACAGAAAAATGTGAAAAAAAGACAAAATTATAGAGGAAGGAAGGAAAGATGGCTCATATTCCTGTCACCTCAGCACATGCCTGTGGGGTGAGGGGAGCTGAGTTCATCCCAGAGCAGCGAGGTGAGCTCTATGACCGGTTCCTGTCCACACTGAACCAGGGACCAGCTTGCTTAGATTGGGTTTCTGTAGTCTTTTAAAAAAATACCTAATGTTTTCAGAAAGGACTAATTTTTAATGTCATAGAACATTTCACCAGCAAAATGGTGGTCCTCAACTTTCTCCAGCATGATTTCATTTGATGCTTGATTTGTGTGTGTGTGGTAAAATCTACATAACATAAAATGTATCAATTTTTCCAAATTTTTATTGTGGCAAAATACACATCAAATTTCCTTTTTTTTTTTTCTTTTTAGACAGAGTCTTGCTCTGTCAGCCAGGCTGGAGTGCAGTGGCACAATCTCAGCTCACTGCAGTCTCCGCCTCCTGGGCTCAAGTAATTCTCCTGCCTTAGCCTCCTGAGTAGCTGGGATTATAGGCGTGTGCCACCAGTCCTGGCTAATTTTTGTATTTTTAGTAGAGACAGGGTTTCACCATGTTGCCAGGCTGGTCTCGAACTCCTGACCTCAGGTAATCTTCCTGCCTCGGCCTCCCAAAGTGCTGGGATTTCAGGCATGGGCCACCGCGCCCAGCCAAATTTACTATTTTAATCATTTTCAGGGCACAGTTCCGTGGCATTAGTACAGTCATATTTTTGTGCAACCATCACCATCCATCTTCAAAGATTTTTTTATCTTTCCAAACTGAAACTCTGTCCCTAATTAAAAACTAACTCCCCATCCCCCACTCCTCTCCCAGCTCCTGAAAACCACCATTCTAGTTTCTGCCTCACTATTTTATATACTTCTTATCAAAGGAATCATAAAGTGTTTGTCCTTTTGTGGCTCTCTTATTTCACTTAGCACAATGTCTAAGGAAGAATTTTCTTCCTTTTTATTTTTATTTTTTTTGAGACAGGGTCTCACTCTGTCACCCAGGCTGGAGTGCAGTGGTGTGATCTTGGCTCACTGCAACCGTCCACCTCCCGGGTTCAAGCGATTCTCGTGCCTCAGCCTCCCGAGTAGCTGGGACTACAGGCGCCTGCCGCCACACCCGGCTCATGTTTTTGTATTTTTAGTAGAATCAGGGTTTCACCATCTTGGCCAGGCTGGTCTCGATCTCCTGACCTCAGGTGATCCGCCCACTTTGGCCTCCCAAAGTGCTGGGATTGCAGGTGTGAGCCACCGCTCCCGGCCTTTCCTTCTTTGTAAAAGTTGGATAATATTCCGTTGTCTGGCTAGACCACATCGTGCTTATCTGTATTCCTCTGTCGGTGGACCTGGGGGCTGCTTCCACCTTTTAGCTATTGTGGATAACACTGCTGTGAACACAGAGGCACACATATCCGTTCAAGTCCCTCCTTTCGGTTTTTTGGAGTACACACCCCGAAGTGGAATGATGGGATCGCACGGTCATCTATGTTTAACTTTTCAATGAACTGCCACGCTGTTTTTCACAGCGGCTGTACCATTTTTACATTCCTGCTCACAGCATACGAGGGTCCCAGTGTTCCACATCCTTGCCAACGCCTGTTATTGTCTGTTGTTTGGATAGCAACCCACATGACTGTGATTTGAGCATCTTTGCGTGTGCTCATTGGCCATTTGTATATCTTCTCTGGAGAAATGTCTGTTCAGATCCTTGGCCCATTTTTAAAAGCAGTTGTTGGTCGGAGGGTTGCTTTCTTATGCGTGAACTCCTCTCTCCCCCACCCACTGCTCCCAGGCTCGACACTGTGACCAAACAGCCTACCTGGGACACTCCTGACTCTGAACACATCATCACCATGAGGAAGGGAGGCCGGGGACCAAGGGCCATCTTACGAAACTTGCCTTTGGAGAAACATCACTAATTACCGGGTATGGCAGGACATGAGTCTGGGAGTTGTCACTGGGGATTTTAAGAAGGTGACTGCTTGTTTGTCCCATTATTATTATTCTATATATTTTTAGTGTTTCTGGCTTCATTCTTCCTGTATGAGGATGGTGTGTAGTACTTTATAGAGACTAAATTTTACCTCTTTGGGATAAGTAGGAATAAGTCATTTCCTCAAAGGCTGCCTTTTTCCTGCTGACAAAGCAGCAACAACCCTGTAAACAGGGAAAGACAGGAGTGGGAGGCGCATTCCCACTGACAGGGAATCTGCTGTGATCAAGCCCTGAGCTGGGCATTTCACACACAATTCTCCTTCTAATCCTTTCATCAGTCAAGTGGGGCAGGTTGTTATCTGAGCTCATACATGGGGACAAGGAGGCTCAAAGTGGCAGGTCAGGGATGGACGGGGCTGGGATTTGGAAGCCATCAGGGAACCTGAGCTCCTTCTGTGACAGAAAAAGCCCTTTTGCTCCTGCTGAGCGCTAGGCGGGCGTTAGGGGCCTGATTCAAGAAGAAAAGAGTCTGGTCTCCTCCCCTCCCCTCCCTCCCCTCTTCTCCCCTCTCCTCCCCTCCCCTCCCCTCTCCTCCCCTCCCCTTCCCTCTCCTCCCTCCCCTTACCCTCTCCTTCCCTCCCCTCCCCTCCCCTGCAGCCTCCTCTCACCCCTCCCCTCCCCTCCAGCCTCCCCTAACCCCTCCCCTCCCCTCCCCTCCTCTCTCCTTTCTTCTCCTCTTTTCTTTCCCTCCTTCTCCACTAGACATTGACTCCACTGGACATGTCACTCAGTCTATAAACGTTTCATTTTTTACCATGAAAAAAACATTCCGTGTGGTGTACATACTCTGTATGATATATGATGATGATACATATCATTACACACTTGCCAAAGCTCATTGAATGACAGCACCAATCCCACACGGGCCTTACGCTGGAAGCTGATGGTTCATGTGTGTGAGCCCCTTAGAGTGGGTTAACTTCTGTACACCAGCACTTGGCTCAGGGCCTGCCGCTTACCGGACGCTCAGTTACTGAGCGAATGCGGGGCTCCCCGGTGACCCATCAGGACGGTTGCGGGGAGGGCCTGTGTGGGGCAGTTCCAAGGGTGCAGGAGAGGAGAAGGCTTTGGAATGGATGGGCCTCACACGGGCAAGGGCAGGCACCATGGGGCCCAAAGGCTGGAGGAGAGCCCAGTGTGGAGGGCCCAGGGAGGCAGGTTTCAGTTTAAGAAAAAGATGTAAAAAATAGAACCTTATCGAGACCAGCGTGGGCAACATGGCCAAACCCCATCTCTACTAAAAATACAAAAAAATTAACCAGGCGTGGTGGTGTGTGCCTGTAATCCCAGCTACTCGGATGAGGAAGGAGAGTCGCTTGAGCCCGGGAGGCAGAGGCTGCAGTGAGCCTAGATCGTGCCACTGCACTCTAGCCTGGGAGCTAGAACAAGAGTCCATCTCAAGAAAAAAAAAAAAAAAGAACCTTATTTTTATATTTCAAAATAGTTGTTCTAATTACTTACCGGATGTAATTCAGGAATGCATGTTTGTTTAAATGAAACATGAAACAACACATAGTTATAAACAGCCTTGTTTATCACTGCTCCCTGCCGCCACTGCTGTGGCAATTTTGTATGTGTCTTTCTAGATCTTTTTCTATACATTTATATATAGATAGACAAAGACACCCGTGTGTGTGTATATATGTGTGATACAAACACACACGGACAGACACACACCATATAGCTGGGTGAAATTTCTCACACCTGCATTGCTCTTTCTTGTTCCTCTTAAGCCGTGTCAGGGAAAGTTTTCTATAAAACTGAATACATCCACAGAGACTCAGGTGGCCGAATGCTCCAACACAGTCCTGTTATTAGAGGCTGTCCTCGTGAGCAAAAGGGATGCCTGTGTGTCCTTCAGATATGCTGCTCTGAGGAACAACCTAAAATTCCTCCTTCAGAGAACAGCCAGGACCCGGGAATGAGCTGGGGACCACTGGCTGCCCCTTGGGACCTTGCGGCTCTCATGGCCTTTTCTGCCTCCTGAAGGGAGAGCAGATGGAGGGGCACTCGGGCAGGAGAGAGGTGGGAGGGAACCAGGCGGAGACGAGAGCCCTGGATGGCCATCCCAGGCTGACTCTGTAGACACCGAGGGCCATTCAGTGGGATGACTGATGTTTCGTACCGTCTTCTGGCTTTTTGTGTGATCATGATTGACAGATAGAAAGATTGTTTTCCTGACTCTTTCCCATGTGTTGAGGTATAACTGAGGAGTTGTACATTTACGTCTTTTTTTCTTAAGCCAGTAAGCGCAATTGTATTATATATATTAATCTGTGACTCGCTTTTATGCTCAATACATCTGATATGTTTTTCTTCTGCAAATAAAGATGTATCTGTCTCATCTTTTAAAACTGGCTGTTTGGTATGGATTTTCATGATGTGTGCAGCCACTGTCTTGCAGACAGACATCTGAGTGGTTCACAGTGATCTGCTGTTGCCAGTCTTGCTGCCTGGAGCATGCTTGAACGTATCGCTGTATGAACATCCACCGTCATGTCTGTGTATGTGGGGGTTTACACACTTTGAGTTTCTTTTTTTGTTGGTGGGGGAGAGTTGGGGTCTCACTATGCTGTCCAAGCTGGTCTCAAACTCCTGGCCTCAAGCGATTCTCTTGCCTCAGCCTCCCCAGTCACTGGGGTTACAGGCGTGAGCCACCATGCCTGGGTTTTTGAATTTTCATGGCTCTTGGTCTACCAGGTTATATTCCCATCAACAGAGTGTGAGACCGCTGTCATCCTTACCAGCCCGAGGCATTCTCCATCTTTTTTATTCTGCTGCTCCAGCAGGGGACATAATGGTGTGGTCACAGTGTCCCCACCCCTGAGGTGAACTGAGCAGGGATCCTAACACCAGCTACGGAGGGTGCTGTGGAGGGGTTTGCCCCACCGAGGGGAGGCTGGGTCCCACGGCCTCCAGTGCCCGATTCTGTGCTTGTTAACTAGAATAGAGACACATGCGAGGGCGGGAGATAGCAGCGTTCCCTGAAGCCCTGGGGCGACCCCAGCTCTTCTGGTTCTCCCAGGGGGGCTGGAAAGTGAGCCCTGAGGTTACAGGGCCTGCGGGTGGTAAATCAGGCTTTCCCTTCCAATAATAATAGATGTCCCGTCCCTTCATTAGTGGAACGGAGCGGCTGTTCTGGGGGCTGACTGGGGGCTGCCTTGCTTCCTCCATAGGAGAAGGTGCTTCTCTGGGGAAGAGAGGGCCTCCATGTGTGGAAACCCGGAGTCCTGCAGCCCGATCTCCACGGCACCTCCAACCTGGGGAACTGCTCCTTCCTGCACGGCCTGGTTACGGTGTGGAAACCCACGCGCTGTCACGAAGGCCAGAGAGAGTTCTCTGTGAAGGCTGGACCCCCCCGCACCCCCATAGCACACTTCCTACAGCATGGCTCCACCTGGGCCTGTCCCTCCTCCAGAACTCCTGGTGGCTCCCTACTGCCTCCAGAGGACTTCACTCTTCGGGAGCATCCCAGTCCTCAGTGAGGCCCTGCCACACAGCCTGGGCTCCAGCCACATTCTCTCTCCTGCTCACTCTGACTGGATGGCTTTCCTTTACCCTCTCCCCTCACCTTCCAGAGTCTTGCTTTGTCGCTGAGGCTGGAGTACAGTGGCGGGATCTGGGCTCACTGCAACCTCCGCCTCCTGGGTTCAAGTGATTCTCCTGCCCCGGCCTCCCAAGTAGCTGGGACCACAGGCGCCCGCCACCACGCCCGGCTAATTTTTTGTATTTTTAGTAGAGACAGGGTTTCACCGTGTTAGCCAGGATGGTCTCGATCTCCTGACCTTGTGATCCGCCCGCCTCGGCCCCCCAAAGTGCTGGGATTACAGGCGTGAGCCACTGTGCCTGGCTGAGCCTGCTCATCTTTTAAGGTCACCCTCTGCATGACACCCCAGGTCCATCCCTTGAAATGCTACCACATTCTCAAGCTTGCCCCGAGGAAGGATCTGTCAGTGACCTCACTTCTTCCATCTTCTCCCAGCCCCGCTCTGCGTCAGTCCGAACTTCCGTCCATGGGGGTTGTGTGCCCAAGCACAGGATCCAGTGGTGTGCAGATGGCATGGAGCCCACAGGCTGGGCTTGGACTCTGGCTCTGTCACTTAGCATATGGCTGCAGGGAAATTAGTTAATGGGCCTGGGCCTCAGTTTTTTTGTCTGCGAAATGGGAGTAATTACTGCCACTCACAGGACTATTTGGCAGATCAGTAGTTCTCAACCGTGAGTGTGTGGTGCGTGTGTGTGTGTGTGCGTGCGCGCGTGTGTGTGTGTATATGTGTGTGTGTGTGTGTGTGTGTGTAAAATCCCCCTTCCTGGGGACATTTGGCAATGTCTAGAGACATTTTGTTACTTTTGGATCGGGGGGTACTGCTGGCATCTAGAGGGCAGAGGCCAGGGATGCCATGGTGCCTCCTGCGACACATAGAACAGCTCCTGCAATGAAGAATTATCTGCCTCCAAATGTCACGTGGTGAGGCCGAGAAAGCTGGTGGAGGTGAAATGATGGAGAGCTGCAGTGAGGTACCCAAGGGGTCTCTGGTTCACAGCAGGTGCTTCCCAAATAGCCATCTTTAAATGCAGCCGATTCATCCCTGTCTTGTCCACCACTCCCAGCACAGTGCCTGACACAGAGCGCTTGGGTGCCAGGATTAGGGAGGATGGAAGAGGAAAAAGAGGGATATTCTTATTCTTGTAGGTTCTATGGAAAGAAAGTTAAAGTGGCCGGGCGCGGTGGCTCACGTCTGTAATCCCAGCACTTTGGGAGGCTGAGGCGGGCGGATCACGAGACCAGGAGATCGAGACCATCCTGGCTAACACGGTGAAACCCCATCTCTACAAAAAATACAAAAATTAGCTGAGCCTGGTGGTGTGTGCCTGTAATCCCAGCTACTCAGGAGGCTGAGGCAGGAGAATCGCTTGAACCCAGGAGGTGGAGGTTGCAGTGAGCCGAGATCACACCATTGCACTCCAGCCTGGGTGACAGTGTGAGACTCCGTCTCAAAAAAAAAAAAAAGAGAAAAGTTAAAGTACCTGATTTGGGAACATGGAGGAACCAGGGCAGTAAGAGGGAAGGTGTTCTCCACGTGGGAACAAGGCTGGTGGGGGAAGGGATGGGGCTTCAAGCTGTGTGGAGCCACTCCAAGCAGTGCCTGCCCCTCCTGGGCTCCTGTTATTTAGTGGACAAGACACTTTTTGTTTCTGGCTCTGAATCACGGTGCCACGGCGAGGAGGAATGTGGCATGATTCAGGCTGTAGGCCTTGACCATGACAAGCCACCCAAGCAACTATTTCAGTAATAACACTACGCACTTTTATATCTTCCTTTCATCGCAGATCTCAAAACACAGCGCAAATATTAATTAAGCCTCTTGGCACTCCATGAGGCACTGTGTGTAAATATCACTCTCCCCACTTAGCTGAGAGGGTAAACCGAGCCAGGCAAAGGCAGGGTGGCTTCAGCCTGGGGCAGCTCAGGCCTTGTTGAGGCTCCATCTCGGAGGAGAAGCCGGGGTTTGGAAGCCTTCCCTCCCCTCCAACTGTGATTCCTGTATCCTCTTCCCCAGGCCCTTTTGGGGATACCACAAATAGAAACAGTTTTGTCCCCACTGGGGAGGGGGGTAGAGAGGGCAGCAGTGTGTGGGCTGTAATGCAGAGGTGAGGGGCATAGGGAAGCTCCTCACGCCCAAATATGCCCCTTGATTGCCCGTCCCCAAGCCAGAGATGTGTGTGCCTGCACCTCTCAGAGCAGCAGTAATGGCAAAGACCCCAGCATCACAAGGAAGTCGGAAATGCTGTTTTTAGAGGGGACACAGTGGTTGTAATTATATTTTTCCTTGGAATCTAAAGCAAATGCTTCTTCCAAAATGTTAACAACAGATGAATCACGTTAATTGTAAATTTAAAGCCAAAGAAAAAGTTTAAAATAAGAAAGAAAGAAAGAGACGAATGAATGAGTTTTCTAGAACCACAGGGAGAAGCACTTGCCAATACTTCTAGGAGCAAAGAAACGCCCCTGAATCCTGCTCCATCCCTTTCTCGGGGTCCTTGTCTCCTTGGCCGGGGCAGGGCAGCAGGGGGTCCACAGTCACTTAGGGAGGGGGTTACAGGGTCGTTGTAAACTCCCCTCTCACGGTGGCCAATGCAGTGAAGGAATTCAAAAGAAACACTGGGGGAAAGAAGGAAAGAGGAAAATGTGTCCTGAGTTTTTAAATACGGTTGAAGCAAACCCCTTACATTTAGGGATGCCAGCTGTGTCCCCTGCAGTGTCAGCCCAGGACATGCAGGCACTGCACTGTGGCCCACAGTCCCCCCTCCCAGGGCCAACACTGCCCTCTGCAGTGACTCACGCCCGGGATAGTTTAAATACCGGGACAGCTGAGGCGAGCCACACTCATGCTGCAGCCTTGAGCCGTCCCTCGTCCTCCTCTCAGGCTCCCTCTTGTCCACGGTGGGCGGGCGCCGAGCTGCTGGTAAGTAGGCGAGCCACCCCCGTCCCTCCTCTCTGCTTAGAGGGCCCGGCCAGCCCCTTCCCATTTCTGCTGGACCTGCTCCCCTGGGAGACCCCAGAAGGGGCAGAGCTGACGTGTGCCTGGGGATGCTCTCGGGACAGGGACAGAAGAAGCCTGTGCTGGAGGGGTGCAAGCCTGTCTCCCTCACTGCCTGGACACCAGGACCACCAGCCCCTCTGCTGATGCCTCAACAGCCTCTTATGCCCCTTGCCCTGAGCAGCTCATGATGTCAACCTGGGGTGCTGAGATGTCTGAGACCAGCAAGTTGGGCTGAAAGTGGACTAAATTATCACCCCCCTTGTCACTGGATTGACCTTTCTGGAATCTAGATCCACTGGGGGAAGAACTTTTCTTTTTAAGGTTCAGATTATTTGAGCCTGTGCCATCTTTCCTGGCACTTACCCTGGTGGCCCCCAGTGGTCTGCCCCGCATTTGGCTCTGTCCAAGACCTTCCTTCATGGGGGTTTCCCAGGCAAGAGAGCTGTCTGCTTTGCATAGATGGATAACTCCTGCAAGTGTAACTTCAGCAGATGTGCTGGTCCCTGGTTTGCAGTTCCAATTTGGAATTCAGACATGGGCTCAGCATTGTTCAGGCTCCAACAGTGTGGCTTAGGGGACACTATGCTGGCAGTTTCCCCTCTCTCCTGCTGGAAGCGTCGGCCTCTGTGGAGCCTGGAGGCTTTGAGCAGGGAGTCAGGGCAGGAGATGGATTTGTGATGAGGTGGTATGTGGATTTGAAATTGTGATGGCTGCACCTTGACCCGTGTCTCTGCTCAAACGTAGAGGCAGGACCTGGGGCCAAGAAACCAACTGTGGAAAACCAGAGCTTTCAGGACTCTCCCACCCCTGCCAAAGTGCAAGAGCCATTCCACCTCCCCGGCCCAGGGCATCACCTCGGTGCAGCTGCACTCTCTCTGGGATGACACGTGTGCTCCAGCTGCAGGTGCCGGGTGCCTGTCTGCCATGTGCCAACTTCTCCTTTGGGGTTATCTGGGATGCGTCACTTTATCTTGGGCAGCTCTCAGATGTGTTGGTGCCACTGGCTCCTTAATTTAGAAGTGCTCTAACGGCTGGCACTTCCTTCATTCTGCACAGACTGAACATCTGGAGTAAATTCAGGGCCAGACACCCCAATTTGCCTGTGGTCTTGAGTCAGCTGGGCGGGCTCAGCAGTGATGAGGCAGGCATGTGAGAGGGTTCGGGGCCAGGGAAAGTTCTGGATAGATTCCACAGAAAGTCAGGTCATGGAAGGTTCTTCCCAGGGCTAGGGAACACTCCCTTAGCTCGCTCAGTAAATGGAGGGGTGGTGAGGCGAGGTAGAAGTAGATCCAGCCGTGGAGAATAAGGGGTGGGGGAGGAGCTGTCCCGACTCAGTCCTGCCAGTAAGCAGACTGTGATCACACATGGCAATTTGCTGCCCTGAATCCTGACCACAAAGGAGTCACTGCTGCTTCAGATTTATGGCCTCTCTTGGCTTTGGGACACAGAAATTAGAACCTGCTTCCAGATGCTTTGATCAGGGGCTGATCCATTTCTCTCTACTTTGGGATCCCAGGTGCCTGCCTGAGAAGGGGGCTGTTTGTAGCCCGTGGCTGCTGTCATAAGAGCCCTTTTGGGGCAGTTCTCCCTGTTCTGCTGGGCGGTTTGTCAGTTTCTCCTGCTACCCTTGCCAGGCTAATGACAGTCCTGCTCTGGTCTCTGCAGGAAGCCAGACCTGGGAGGATCCCCAACAGAAGGGCTGGAAAGGAATTGCGCTTTTTAACTGATTTTCTGTTTTCAAACAATAAGCAACATGTTGGCTTTGAAGGGCCATGAGAGATGAGAGACGCGGGTCCCCGCTTGATCAAGGTGGAGGGTGAGGGTGTGGCCAGTCTTGCTTTGGAGTTCAAGGATGCTTTCTGTTTGGGGTGGAGTGTCCCCAAATCAGGGGCCTGTGACCTTGGCCCCAGGTCCTGCCTCTGCATTTGAGCAGAGACACAGGTAAAGGTGCAGCTGTCCCAGTTTCAAATCCACACACTGGCCGGGCGTGGTGGCTCACGCCTGTAATCCCAGCACTTTGGGAGGCCGAGGCGGGAGGATCACGAGGTCAGGAGATCAAGACCATCCTGGCTAACACGACGAAACCCTGTCTCTACTTAAAATACAAAAAATTAGCTGGGTGTGGTGGCGGGCACCTGTCGTCCCAGCTACTTGGGAGGCTGAGGCAGGAGAATGGTGTGAACCCGGGAGGCAGAGCTTGCAGTAGCAGAGATCACACCACTGCACACCAGTCTGGGTGACAGAGCAAGACTCCGTCTCAAAAAAAATTGATAAATAAAAATAAAAAAATAAAAATCCACACACCCCTCATCACAAATCCATCTGCAGCCTTGACTCCATCTCCAGCCTTGTTGTTGAGATTACAGGGGTCAACCCCTTCTGGTGACCCCTCTGTCCCTTCCCTACAGTCCTCCAGGAGACTCAGGTGGAATTGAACAAACACCAGCATCAGAGCAGCCTTAAAGAAGAAATCCCTGAACCCACGCAGCCTGGTAGTTGAAATAAGCACTTGCCCTTGGCGAATCATGCTGGGCAGGGGGAAGGTGGATTGTATGAGCCTCAGTTGATTTAAGCTGGAGGGTGCAAATCCACCTCCTCCCCAATCCCAGGCCCTGCCAGGCGTGTGGTTGTCAAGGTCCCAAATCCCGGTGATGAGGCTCAGGGATTTGCCAAACTCTGTAGTTAGGGGCCCTGATCGGGTGTCAGGAGTCCCCAACGGACTGTGTGACCTTGGGCAAGTCTCCTGCTCCCTGGGGACCCCCTCAGCTTTCCCAACTACAAAATGAGCAGACGGTTTGACTAGGTGCACTCAGAGAGCTCTTGCACCTCTGATGCTCCAGGCTCTAAGTACCGTTTCTGGAAGCAGCTTCTATGGCCAGGTTCAACTCAGCACAAACTGCAGTTCCTGATGGGGACGCGGAAGGGGCCGCTGAGAGAAATATTGGTAGAGGGATGAGGCCAGGCCTGTGGAAGGATCTGCGGCCTCCCCCATCCTGGATCCTCTCATTCTCAGCGGTCAGTGACAAAGGGTCTGAGCCTGGGTTCTCGGCTAGTCTAGACCTCACGTGGTGTTTCTGAGCATGTTCTGTGGACTCCTGCATTGGAGTCACTTGGGAAGTTTGTAAAACATGCAGAATCCTGGGCCCCGCTGAGATCTAGGGATCAGGATCTCTGCGGGTGGAGTCTCCAGAGATTCTGATTTTTACCCAACAACAAAAATAACAATCGTCACAAACGTTTATTGGGTCCTCACTTTGTGCCAAGAACTCACCCAAGTGCTTCACATGCATTAACTCGTTTAATCCTCACAGCAGCAACGCTATGAGGTCAGTTCTATTAAACAAGCCAGGTGATTTTATGTGCTGCCCCAGGAGAGGGGATGTTTGGTGAGATGGGGAGGTCTGGAGGCACCGAGGCCCGAGCTTCAGGCCAAGCCTCTCAGGCAGACCCACTGGCCTGAGCCCCCATGAGCGCGTGATTGAGGTCAGCACCAGCTGTGGGCAGTGGGGACAGACCCTGGCTGCTCCAAGCCTGACATCTTCCTCGGGAGCCCTCAGGCTTGCTGGGTGACATCTCTCTGCAGACAAGGCCATGACTGGGCAGCCCTCTGTGGGGAGAAGGCAGAAGCCAGGGAGAGACAGCCCCTCTCTGGGTCTCAGTTTCCCCAGGTGCACTGGGAGTGGGCAGGACCAGAAGCTCCCAGAGGCCCCTCCCAGTCCCTGGGTTCCATGGAACGGCTATTGGCTGTGTGCGGACATGCTGATTACTAAGTGGGATTGCCCTGGCTGGGAAACTTGGAGGCAGGTGGGCCTGAAAAGATGGGCACGAGTTCCTCAGGCCTCAGCATGAAGCTGGAGCCGGGCCGGGCGGCCCTGCTGGAGGTCCAGCAGGTCCTCTGGGGAAGAGAAGATGAGGAGAATGAGGGGCTTCAGGCCAAATTTCCTTCCTGCCTCACATCAGAAGATAGCAGAGCTCCAAGGGCCCTTGGAAGTCTTTACTGAAGGGGAAACTGAGGCCTGGAGAACTTCCCTAAGCTCACACTTCAACTTAGTGTCAACCAGAGTAGAACGCTGGTCTTCCAGCCTCCCTCCAAAAGTTATGCTCTGTGTCATTAAAATAAGGAGGAGTCTCCTTCCAGGAAACCTCGTGTTCAGGGAATGTGAACGATGGTATTAAACCAAAAATGTCCCAACCCACCAACTAACAAAGCCCAGGGCTAAGAGGCTAATTATGTGTTTGCTCGTGAGTCACGGTGCTTCTGCTGAGACCCAAAGCCGAGAGCCCTGGTCCGTGCGCTACTGCTCACGGGGAGGGAATGCATCAGAGCGCCCAGGACAGCTGTCAGGCTGTCCTTCGGTTTGTCTGCTCGGCTTGCTGACTTCATGGGCCAGTGATAGATGCCAGGCTATTCCCCCTTCCCAGGAGCTGGACAGGGGCTGGACTGAGTCACTGAAGTGATTGACGACGCTCTTGGCTGCCTGGGGGAGAAGTTATAATTAGGGCAGCTTTGTGGCCCTTTAACTGCCATCTGTCAGAGCTGCCAAGCGGCACCAGGCAGCGTGGGCTATTAGGCCTCCAGGTGCTGGGCTCCTAGAGGCTGCGGCCACTGCAGGAGCTGGCATCACGTGCTGAGAATCCAAGGGCCCAGCTGTCAGTCCCAGTTCTGTGGCCCCTCCCTCCCCTGCGGGCTTTGCAGCCGGGTTTCAGGGGAGCCCTTTGGAGGCCCTGTGGAGCCCTGGCCGCCAGCCGCAGCAGTCGAAAGTGCCGGAAAACAGGAAACTGCTGCATGTGGTGCTGGGATGGGTTTTGCAGATGTGAGGATTTATACAGAGGAAAATCTGCAAGTTCTTGCAATATTTGTCATGCTGAGTGTGGCCCATTTTAGACAGTGGTGGCCCTGTTCCCATAGGGAATTATCTGTGCAGTCCTCTCAGGTCAAGGGGCACCTTCCCTGGCACAAGCCCTTCCTGGGCTGGCTTGATGCCCCTCCCCAGCTGGGGAGTGCAGACTCAGAGAAAGCCACATAAAGATGGGTCCTCAGAGGGTGCCTCATCCTACACTGTCCTTCATAGATGGGGAAACTCAAGATTGCCCTGGGCTGGCCAGGTGATGTGCACTTAATTTAGTCTCTGACACTTGGGCTGTGACACCGTTTTGAAGCACGCTGGGTATATGAGTGTACATTAAATATAAGTGCCAGCCAGCTTGTCTCCAGGAGCAATTCAAGCTCCACCTTTTGCACGTCAGCCCAGGCAGTAAATATCTCACATACACTTACACCAAAGAGATGGGCAAATACCCACACTGTCCATGCAGACCCCTAAGAGTACAGGCACCGTTGTCTTGGTGGACAGATTGTTTTCTCATGCCCTGAAACTCAGCCTTAGAATCCTAAGGTCTTAGGAATGGACAGGACACCAGTTGTCTTCCAGTCCAATACCCTACCAGGCGTGGGAATCTTCTCTACAGCTTGCTTGCCAAGTGGTTGCTTTAGCCTCTGCTTGATTGCTTCCAGTGACAGTAAGCTTACTCCCTCTGTGAGGTTGTCCATTTTCAGTGTGAACTGAAATCTGCTACTCTATAACTTCTGCACCTGCTTGACCTCTGAAGCCACACTGAACTAGGTTCTTTCTGTATCCCATGGCAGCCCTTCAGGGATGCTAGGAAAGTGATTGTAGACTCCTCACAGCATCTCCTCCTCTGGTTATTTATTCATCCACAGCTCCTTCATTTTAATTTTAATTTAATTTTTTTCTCACCATGTGTTAGGGTGCTGACACAGTTCCTTCAATGGATGCTCAGATGTTCTGCTTTCTAGACCCCCTCACCATCCTCTAGAATTCTTTAGGAGGTCAGGTTGCCATTAGCCTTTTTGAAGTTCAGAGTGGAACTGAGCCCAGCATTACAGGTGTGGCCACGTCAGGGCAGTGTAGGGTGAGACCATCACCTCCTTCTTTCCACATGTGATACTTCTATTAATCCAGTCTCAGACCACACTAGCTTTTGTGGGCAGCCTCCTTCTTTTGTTATCGTCAGTAAAAAGTCCTAAGTCTTCTCTTAGGGTGAATATTGAGCCACTTTTTTGTGTGTACTCTGTTTAGGCAGCTTGTTTTCTGTTGCTGGGTTCTGGACCTGACATTTGTCTATATAAGTTTTTTCTTTTTTTCAGATGTGTCCCTAGCATAACCTGGCCCCATTCCTTTGCATCTAGATGCCTTTGGACAAGGTATTCTTTTTCCTTTCTTGTTTCCATTGTTCTATATGCTTAGTCAAGTTCTTAATGTAAAAGTATAGCAGGTCAGGGCTTCCATGGGCTGTGAACAAGTAAAAAAATCAAGGTCTTGGCTGGGCACGGTGGCTCATGCCTGTAATCCCAGCACTTTGGGAGACTGAGGTGGGCAGATCACGAGGTCAGGAGATCGAGACCATCTTGGCTAACACGGTGAAACCCCGTTTCTACTAAAAATACAAAAAATTAGCCGGGCGTGTTGGCGGGCGCCTGTAGTCCCAGCTACTTGGGAGGCTGAGGCAGGAGAATGGCATGAACCTGGGAGGCGGAGCTTGCAGTGAGCCGAGATCGCGCCACTGCACTCCAGCCTGGGAGACACAGCGAGACTCCGTCTCAAAAAAAAAAAAAAAAAAAAAAAAAAAAAAAGTTAGCCAGCCATGGTGGCGTGCGCCTTAATTCCAGCTACTCGGGAGGCTGAGGCAGGAGAATCCCTTGAACCTGGGAGGTGGAGGTTACAGTGAGCAGAGATCATGCCACTGCACTCCAGCCTGGGGGACAGAGCGAGACTCCATCTCAAAAAAAAAAAAAAAAAAAAAAAATCAAGGTCTGTGTGGTTGGGGAATGGGCTTAAGTTTTTATCTCAGAGTAAGCTTGTTGAGGGGGCAGGGAAGGGGTGCATGGGACTGAGGCCAAATTAGGAAGCCTGGGTTACTCTGAGACGTGGGCCAGGCTCCAGACCCCATGAGTTCAGAGCCACAGACAGAGACCAAATACCTTCTTTACCCAACCATTGATGGCTTCTGTGCCATCATTTGAAATTCCTTCCTCTGACTCAGGATTTTTGCTCATGGAAAGGGAGACACAGCATTAACACTCAAAGTACTTCCTTAGGGGTCTGGAGACCTGGGCTTTAAGCTCAGAAGCCTTTCCTTGCTTCTTGCATCCCCAAAAAGTGATGGGAATGAGTGACCGGCAGTGATTGCTGCATCTTCCAGGAGTTTGGACCTTTGAACCTTTGGTGGAAGTTGCGGATACTCTCACATATACACAGAAATTCTTAGTTCCTTGACTACAAATGCCAAGACCAGAAGCACTTTGAGGCCCTCCTGACTTGAGGAGTCTATAGGGTCCATGCTGTGGATAAGCATGAAACAAGGCACGCATTTGCACAGCACTGGCCTGGATGACCCTGCATCCTTTCCGCATTCGCTCCTCACAACAGCCCCAAGAGCGGGGCGGGAGTTACCATCCCCTCTTCACACACGAGGGAGCTGAAGCTTGCAGGCCTCAAGCTTCATGCAAGGTGAAACTGTTAGTGATCCTTAAATATTCATATAGGGACCAGCACCCATGTCCCATATCTCTACATTTTACACACACACACACATACACACACACACAGTTATATATGTCATTGTCATCAGTGATTTCAAACACCAACATTTCCATGAACTTGCCTCCATTTTCAGAACATTGCCACGCCTGACCTACCATCTTTTAGCTCAAAGTACATCTCAGTAGGTTTCCTGGAACTTACTCAAGGACTCCCCAGTGTTTCTTGTGGAAACTGGGACTTATACCCATAAGGCTGGCTTCGGGCACCAGCTAAGCCACAGCAGCCTCTCCCAGCGAGGCAGGACATGGTGCAGACACGTCATTGCCTTTTCCTGGGAGGGTGGTTTGAATTCGAGCTAGATGAAGCACAGGTGAAAGGGCTAGCAGATGGCTAAGTGATGGTTGGTGGTGATGGGCTGGGCTGGGCAGGCCCAGGCGAGGGTGAGGAAGAGCTGCTTCCACTGTAGTCATTCAGGCAGATCCCAGCTCTGTGGTCCTAACTCTGCCGCCGCTGCTGCACCTCCCGGCAGGCTACCGTGTTTGTGGCCTCACCATCTTCCCCCAGGTTCAGCCCTATTTATTTGTTCCCATTGCCTTTGTGTTCCTCCTGACAGGGCTGTGTTTAACCAGCACATTCAGATGATGTGAGGGATACAGAGATGGATAAGATACAGTTCCCGCCCTAAGGAACCTGTAGGGATGAAAGATGGACTCCCTGTCCATGGAAAGCTTATTGGCTGGGGAAGGAGACAGACAGGGACACAGTGAATGACATCCAAGGCCACCATGGCCAATGATGGAGACTGGGAAGACGACTTCATGGAAGGGTAACTGATGGACTCATGGAATCTGGGAAGTGTCCTAAAGGTTATTGCACTGGAGTTGGACATCATGGAAGCATGGGAAAATTTTGTATAAGGACAAGGGACATTCCAGGTAGGGAGAATTGCCTGGGCAAAGGCATGGAAGCAGAAAGGCAGGGCAAAGGTGCAGAGGCTTCCTGTTCAGAGCAGAGAGAGCATGCGTTCAGTATGTGATGATGGGGTTCAAAGCCAAGCCAGCATTGGCACTGCGAATTGATGTTGGCTTAAAACTTGCCAGTGTCGGTTAGAGGACCTTGACTAACGTGTGCTCTTTCCCCTTGCACAGGCTATGCCACTGAAGCATTATCTCCTTTTGCTGGTGGGCTGCCAAGCCTGGGGTGCAGGGTTGGCCTACCATGGCTGCCCTAGCGAGTGTACCTGCTCCAGGGCCTCCCAGGTGGAGTGCACCGGGGCACGCATTGTGGCAGTGCCCACCCCTCTGCCCTGGAACGCCATGAGCCTGCAGATCCTCAACACGCACATCACTGAACTCAATGAGTCCCCGTTCCTCAATATCTCAGCCCTCATCGCCCTGAGGATTGAGAAGAATGAGCTGTCGCGCATCATGCCTGGGGCCTTCCGAAACCTGGGCTCGCTGCGCTATCTCAGCCTCGCCAACAACAAGCTGCAGGTTCTGCCCATCGGCCTCTTCCAGGGCCTGGACAGCCTCGAGTCTCTCCTTCTGTCCAGTAACCAGCTGGTGCAGATCCAGCCGGCCCACTTCTCCCAGTGCAGCAACCTCAAGGAGCTGCAGTTGCATGGCAACCACCTGGAATACATCCCTGACGGAGCCTTCGACCACCTGGTAGGACTCACGAAGCTCAATCTGGGCAAGAATAGCCTCACCCACATCTCACCCAGGGTCTTCCAGCACCTGGGCAACCTCCAGGTCCTCCGGCTGTATGAGAACAGGCTCACGGATATCCCCATGGGCACTTTTGATGGGCTTGTTAACCTGCAGGAACTGGCTCTGCAGCAGAACCAGATTGGACTGCTCTCCCCTGGTCTCTTCCACAACAACCACAACCTCCAGAGACTCTACCTGTCCAACAACCACATCTCCCAGCTGCCACCCAGCATCTTCATGCAGCTGCCCCAGCTCAACCGTCTTACTCTCTTTGGGAATTCCCTGAAGGAGCTCTCTCCGGGGATCTTCGGGCCCATGCCCAACCTGCGGGAGCTTTGGCTCTATGACAACCACATCTCTTCTCTACCCGACAATGTCTTCAGCAACCTCCGCCAGTTGCAGGTCCTGATTCTTAGCCGCAATCAGATCAGCTTCATCTCCCCGGGTGCCTTCAACGGGCTAACGGAGCTTCGGGAGCTGTCCCTCCACACCAACGCGCTGCAGGACCTGGACGGGAATGTCTTCCGCATGTTGGCCAACCTGCAGAACATCTCCCTGCAGAACAACCGCCTCAGACAGCTCCCAGGGAATATCTTCGCCAACGTCAATGGCCTCATGGCCATCCAGCTGCAGAACAACCAGCTGGAGAACTTGCCCCTCGGCATCTTCGATCACCTGGGGAAACTGTGTGAGCTGCGGCTGTATGACAATCCCTGGAGGTGTGACTCAGACATCCTTCCACTCCGCAACTGGCTCCTGCTCAACCAGCCTAGGTTAGGGACGGACACTGTACCTGTGTGTTTCAGCCCAGCCAATGTCCGAGGCCAGTCCCTCATTATCATCAATGTCAACATTGCTGTTCCAAGTGTCCATGTCCCCGAGGTGCCTAGTTACCCAGAAACACCATGGTACCCAGACACACCCAGTTACTCTGACACCACATCCGTCTCTTCTACCACTGAGCTAACCAGCCCTGTGGAAGACTACACTGATCTGACTACCATTCAGGTCACTGATGACCGCAGCGTCTGGGGCATGACCCAGGCCCAGAGCGGGCTGGCCATTGCCGCCATTGTAATTGGCATTGTCGCCCTGGTCTGCTCCCTGGCTGCCTGCATTGGCTGTTGCTGCTGCAAGAAGAGGAGCCAAGCCGTCCTGATGCAGATGAAGGCACCCAATGAGTGTTAAAGAGGCAGGCTGGAGCAGGGCTGGGGAATGATGGGACTGGAGGACCTGGGAATTTCATCTTTCTGCCTCCACCCCTGGGTCCATGGAGCTTTCCCGTGATTGCTCTTTCTGGCCCTAGAGAAAGGTGTGCCTACCTCTTCCTGACCTGCCTGATTCTCCCCTAGAGAAGCAGGTCGTGCCGGACCTTCCTACAATCAGGAAGATAGATCCAACTGGCCATGGCAAAAGCCCTGGGGATTTCCGATTCATACCCCTGGGCTTCCTTCAAGAGGGCTCTTCCTCCAAATCCTCCCCACCTGTCCTCCAAGAACAGCCTTCCCTGTGCCCAGGCCCCTCCGGGCCTCTGTAGACTCAGTTAGTCCACAGCCTGCTCACTTCGTGGGAATAGTTCTCCGCTGAGATAGCCCCTCTCGCCTAAGTATTATGTAAGTTGATTTCCCTTCTTTTGTTTCTCTTGTTTGTGCTACGGCTTGACCCAGCATGTCCCCTCAAATGAAAGTTCTCCCCTTGATTTTCTGCTCCTGAAGGCAGGGTGCGTTCTCTCCTCAAAGAAGACTTCAAACCATTTAACTGGTTTCTTAAGAGCCGTCAATCAGCCTGGTTTTGGGGATGCTATGAAAGAGAGAAGGAAAATCATGCCGCTCAGTTCCTGGAGACAGAAGAGCCGTCATCAGCGTCTCACTTGTGATTTTTATCTGGAAAAGGAAGAAAGACCCCAGCACAGCAAGCTCAGCCTTTTAGAGAAGGATATTTCCAAACTGCAAACTTTGCTTTGAAAAGTTTAGCCCTTTAAGGAATGAAATCATGTAGAATTTTGGACTTCTAAAAACATTAAAATCAGCTTATTAATATGGGATAGAGAAAGAAATCTGGTGCCTGGGGGTCCTTGTGTTCACCCCTAGAGTTTGTTTTAAAATTTTTAATTGAAGCATAGGAAGTGTACGTGCAGAAAAGTGGGAACATGATAGTGTATGGCTTGGTGGATTTTCACAAACTGAACATACCTGTGTAATCAGCATCTAGACCCAGACCCAGAGCATCACAAATATCCCCCATCCTGGGCTTTTCCCAGAGGAGATGGGGGCTTCTGAAGATGGACTTACCTGGGACCTGCCCCCCATGAGCCAGGACGGTCCCCCCACGGGCAGCCTGTGCAAAGGCCCCGTGGCCAGGGGTGGAGGAGAATATGTGGGTGTGGACAGGATGGGAGACTCTGGCCTGAACAGGAGATTTTATTATATCTGGAGACCCTGAGAGACCCTGAGACCTGGGGCACCCTGGCTGGCCAGGTCAGAAGCATCCTGACTGCTGAGGTCCGTGCAGCCACACCCCCTTCCCTGCCAGCAAGCTGTCTGCGGCTCATCGGAGGCCTCTCCGCCTGGAGCCTTCCATGGACATGATATGCCTGTATCTGTTTTTAATTTTCATTCTTCACTTAGGGGAAGTGAAATAGCTCAGAGATGAGATCCTTTAATTGAAAATGAAGTGTAACGGAATCTAGTATCTTTCTAATGTGGTAAAATTCTCCATCAACATCACAGTCAGCTGGCAGCTGAACTTCAGAATCTCACTTACAGCAGGCGACACGGGGGTACACCGATGGGTCACACTGGGTCTGGGGGCTCCCTGGAGCTCCTCCTGCGTGTGGTCTGGTTAGGAGTTGAGTTGTTTGCTCCAGGGTTATTCTCCTCCTCGAGTCACAGTCACACGAATGCCTGCCTTCTCTGGCCTTCCTGCTACACACATACTCACATGGCGCTCAAGAAGTTAGGCTCATGGCAACGTGTGTGTTTCTCTGGACAACTGGCCCAGTTTACAGTGAAATGGAGAATTTCAGGTCTCCACGTCTGCCCAGGAAAGAACTTCAGCTGACTCCACAGGGATCTGGAAATCCACCACCGATCCCGATCGGCTCTTATTAGCTCCCCGCTCCACAAGACACCTGTGATCTGGAAATCTACCACCAATCCCGATCGGCTCTTATTAGCTCCCCGCTCCACAAGACACCTCTGATCTGGAAATCCACCACCAATCCCGATCGGCTCTTATTGGCTCACCACTCCACAAGACACCTGTGACATCCCCCAGGGCCATAGGAGCACGTGCTGACCAGGTTTCCCTTCCAGTTCCTGCACAAAAAGTGTCCAGAGGGATGTTTGCAAACACTAGTGCACTTTGTAGCTTTTCACCCTCTGTCCCAGGGAATCTAGGAGAGATGAGGCCCGTCAGAGTCAAGAGATGTCATCCCCACAGGGTCTCCAAGGCATTTCCAAACTATTGGTGGCACCTGGAGGACATGCACCAAGGCTTGCCAGAGCCAACAGGAAGTGAGCCCAGAGCATGGCCCATGAGCATCACCCGCTGATGGTGGCCTGCTGTGCCTGGTGCCAACAGGGGCATCCCGGCCCGTACCCCTCCAGACAGGAAGCATGGGTTTGCCCACAGACCCGTCGGGTGCTCCTGTGAATGGCCTCCAGATGTCTTTGTGCATCCGGTGGGCCCTGCCAATCTTAACCTAGAACCCCTAGGTATTCCTGGCAGCAGCCATGACATTGGAGCACCTTCCTCTCCAGCCAGAGGCTGACCTGAGGGCCACTGTCCTCAGATGACGCCACCCAGGAGCACCCTAGGTGAGGGGTGAGGGCCCCTTTATGTGAACCTCTTGCCTCTTCCTTTCTCCCATCAGAGTGGTTGGATGGAGCCATTTTCTTTTCCCACTCTGCACCATGTTGTCTGGCTGAGGAGCTACTAGAAAAGCTGAGTGGAGTCTCCTTTCCAACAGGATGATGCGTTTGCTCAATTCTCAGGGCTGGAATGAGCCGGCTGGTCCCCCAGAAAGCTGGAGTGGGGTACAGAGTTCAGTGCCGTTTTCCTCTCTGTTTACAGCTCCTTGACAGTCCCACGCCCATCTGGAGTGGGAGCTGGGAGTCAGTGTTGGAGAAGAAACAACAAAAGCCAATTAGAACCACTATTTTTAAAAAGTGCTTACTGTGCACAGATACTCTTCAAGCACTGGACGTGGATTCTCTCTCTAGCCCTCAGCACCCCTGCGGTAGGAGTGCCGCCTCTACCCACTTGTGATGGGGTACAGAGGCACTTGCTCTTCTGCATGGTGTTCAATAGGCTGGGAGTTTTATTTATCTCTTCAAACTTTGTACAAGAGCTCACGGCTTGTCTTGGGCTTTCGTCATTAAACCAAAGGAAATGGAAGCCATTCCCCTGTTGCTCTCCTTAGTCTTGGTCATCAGAACCTCACTTGGTACCATATAGATCAAAAGCTTTGTAACCACAGGAAAAAATAAACTCATCCATCCCTTAAAGAATAGAATAGCTTGTCCCTCTCATGGGAATTGGGCCGTATGTATATTGTTCTTCCTCCTTAGAATTTAGAGATACAAGAGTTCTACTTAGAACTTTTCATGGACACAATTTCCACAACCTTTCAGATGCTGATGTAGAGCTATTGGGAAAGAACTTCCAAACTCAGGAAGTTTGCAGAGAGCAGACAGCTAGAGATAACTTGGGACCCAGAGTTGGTCGACAGATGTTAGATGTATCCTAGCTTTTAGCTATAAACCACTCAAAGATTCAGCCCCCAGATCCCACAGTCAGAACGGAATCTGCATTGTTGGGAAGGCAGTAGTGGCCTTGGGAAGGAAGCCATGGCTGTGGTTCAGAGAGGGTGGGCTGGCAAGCCACTTCCGGGGAAAACTCCTTCCGCCCCAGGTTTCTTCTTCTCTTAAGGAGAGATTGTTCTCACCAACCCGCTGCCTTCACGCTGCCTTCAAAGCTAGATCATGTTTGCCTTGCTTAGAGAATTACTGCAAATCAGCCCCAGTGCTTGGCGATGCATTTACAGATTTCTAGGCCCTCAGGGTTTTGTAGAGTGTGAGCCCTGGTGGGCAGGGTTGGGGGGTCTGTCTTCTGCTGGATGCTGCTTGTAATCCACTTGGTGTACAGAATCAACAATAAATAATATACATGCATACATGGGCTGTGTGTGCTCTCTATGGAAGTCTTGGGTAGATGGTCTCACACCTGTGGATTCTGCTTTTCTATGTTTGTGCAAGGTTGAACTGGACAGATCCTTACAGAAAGCAGATTCTGGGCTGAGAATAGGCCTTTGGAAAGTGAGTGGGAGGCCGGGTGCGGTGGCCCACACCTGTAATTCCAGCACGTTGAGAGGCCGAGGTGGGTGGATCACCTGAGCTCAGGAGTTCAAGACCAGCCTGGCCAACATGGCAAAAACCCATCTCTACTAAAAGTACAAAAATTAGCTAGGCATGGTGGTGTGTGCCTGTAATCCCAGCTACTCGGGAAGCTGAGGCAGGAGAATCTCTTGAACCCAGGAGGCAGAGGTTGCAGTGAGCCAAGGTTGTGCCACTGCCCTCCAGCCTGGGCAACAGAGCGAGACTCCATCTCAAAAAAAAAAAAAAAGAAAAGAAAAGAAGTGGGGACCCAAAAGAAAATAACAAATGGTATCTATAGGCCACCGTGGCTGGAAAAGACCTGAAGGATAAGTTCAATCCATTTTACAGATGAGGAAAAGGAGCTCAAAACAGGAAATGAATGTCCAATAGTCACCAGTAAGCCAGTGGCTGAGCCAGCCCTGCAACCCAGGCCTTCAGGCTCCCAGGCTGGTTCTTTTATGCCACCAGGAAGCCACCGACGTTCCATCAGCATTTGTTCAAAGCACACGTGTGTATGCACACACACACATGCATGCAGGCAGGCGGCAGGACTATCTTACACACCTCTGGACTCCTATAAGTACTTAGCACCAGGCTCAGGAAGTCCCAGGCTCTCAGGCAACACTGTCTGAAGGAAGGTGACTCCCTCCAAGTGTCCAGGTGTCTCCAGAACTCCCTCAGGCCTCTGGGTTCTGGGGGTGCCACAGCTGCTGGTGCAGGTCCAACAGTTAAGAGAGGGGTGATCTGCTGTCCCTGTCCCTTTATCCCATGATTATACGCAGGAAAAGGGCTTCCAATCATATTTACCTGGACTCTTCTAGTGTCTTAGATCCCTTCTGCCAGGTGTAAGCCTGTCCCAGGAGATTAAGCCCGACAGGGGTCAGTCATGTTCATCATATTATAGGGCTGGACCCCTCCCATGAGCGGGGCAGGGCCTTGTTGCCCTTCCCTAGCCACTGAACCTTAGTACACTCAAACAGCTTTCTGGAATTTTGGATAATGGGGAAAGGAGTTAGAATCTCCATCCCTTCCCTTTCAGAAGATCCTTGAAATTTTTTTGTTTGTTTGTTTGAGGCAAAGTCTTATTCTGTCACCCAGGCTGGAGTGCAGTGGCACGATCTCGGCTCACTGCAACCTCCATCTCCCGGGTTCAAGCGAGTCTCCTGCCTCAGCCTCCCTAGTTGCTGGGACTACAGGCGCATGCCACCACACCCAGCTAATTTTTGTATTTTTAGTAGAGATGAGGTTTCACCATATTGGCCAGGATGGTCTCGATCTCCTGATCTCATGTTCCACCCACCTCGGCCTCCCAAAGTGCTGGGATTACAGGCGTGAGCCACCTCGCTTGGCTGATCCTTGGAATTTTTAATGCAAGTCCCCTTCCACAGATGTTTCACCCTACACACACACTCTCTCTGTCTCCTACCTCCCCAGGCCTTCTGCCACACCCATTCCACAGACGAGAATGCAGAGACTTGTAGAGATTAAATCACTTGTCTAAGGACTGACTAGTTAGTTGAAGAGTCAGAATTCAAACCTAGATCTGTCCAATGCCAAATTTCTCTTGTTCACCAGGCCACGTTGACCAATGAACAAACGGTGTTGCTGGAGGTGAGTGTGGATGGCTTGAAAACCTTGAGTACAGGGCAGTGCCAGGCTCTTCCCAGACCTGCTTGTGAGTGCCCCCACGCAAGCCATTTTTCCCAGCCACTGTCCCGCCCTTGCCAGCCTGGGGGCCGCTGAGGGGGAGCTGGGCACACTTTGTTCACCGCCTTTCTCCATCCCAGAGGCTCCTGCTCTCCTCTGCCAGAGTGCATTTGTGGCATATCGCCACTGAAACACACTTCCTTGCCACACTCCATTAGACCTTTACAGTTTGGCTGATGCAATCAGCTCACGAGCAAAAGAAACATTAATTTGCACTCATAAAAAGCGTAGATAAAAATCAATACCATGCAATGAGTGAAAAAGCCATCAGTCTACTTTAAATGGTAGACTCCTGGCATTGAAACGATCTTAGATTGCTCGTCCCGGTCACCCCTTCACCCTGCTCGCCTCCACACACCCACTCCTACGCTCTCACCACACACCCACATACATCCTCACACTCACACTCACTCAGTGCACACTCACACACACCCACTCACCACACACCACACACACATACCCCAACACACTCACACTCACCTATTGCACACACACACCCACCCATTCACTACACACACCACACACCCACACACTGCACACACACCCACTCACCACACACATACACCCACACACCCACTCACTGCACACCCACACCCACTTACCACACATTTTCTTACACACTCTCATACTACACACACGAGACATACTCATGCATATACACACCCACTCATACCACACACACCCCTACACCCACTTACACCCACTCACACATACACCCACTTACACACACCGCACACCTACACACATGCACTCACCACACACCCCTACACCCATTCACACATATACCCATTTACACACACACCCCCCACACCCACATGCACGCACTCACCAAACACTCCCCTACACCCACTTACACACCCACTCTCACATACACCCACTTACGCACTCACCACACACACCTCTACACCCACTCACACATACACCCACTTACACACACACCACACATGTGCACTCACCACACACACTCCTACACTCACATACACACACCCACTCACATATACACCCTCTTTACATACCACACCCCCACACATGCACTCACCATACACACCCCTACACCCATTCACACATACACCCACACACACCCCCTCACACGCACTCACCACACACACACCCCTACCCACGCACACACACACCCACTCACACACCCCCACACATGCACTCACCACACACACCCCTACACCCACTCACACATACACCCACACACGCACCCCCACACATTCACTCACCACACACACCCTACCCACGTGCACACACACCCACTCACACATACACCCACACACGCACCCACACACGCACTCACCACACACACCCTACCCACGCACACACACACCCACTCACACATACACCCACTTACACAACACACACACAACACACCCCCACACATGCACTCACCACACACCCCCTACAGCCACTCACATTTACATCCACTTACACACACACCCCCAGACGCACGCACTCAGCACACACACACTCCGTGTGTCTTGCAGCCCTGGTTCCACACCTCCGGAGATGGGAAAATCCCTCCCTTCCAAAGCAGCATCTTTCGTCCTCGGCCAGCCCTGAGTGTGTGAGCGCTCCTCTCCATATTGGGCCCCAATTCATCTCCCTATAGCTTTTCCCCCTTCTAATTCAGGAAGGGTTTAGAAAGTTCATTCATTAAACAAACAAACACAACAAGACAAAACAACAAATCCACAGCCCTCTTGAAATGCCTCCGGACGCTGAGAGCCCAGCAGGGGCCTGAGGCTGAAGGCAGGCTCCCAGTCCCTCTGCCTCTGCTCACAGGTATGGGTGTGAGCGTGGACCCCATCCCAGTCCTCACCAACCCAGCCGCCTGCGGGAATCTCTAGAGCTTTGTGAGTGTCCTCGGGGTCCTGAAGGTGCCAACCCTGCAACCTCGGCGGGATTTTGGCCCCGGCAGGGCTCTGTACATGGGAGGAGTTCAGGGTCATTTTGTAATCTTCAGAGGCCTCGCCAAGGCCCTCTCCCGTCCTGTGACCCTGGTGACATTCTGGGACGCTGGGGCCACGTGAGGGGAGGAACCACTGCCTGGAACTTTGATCAGCGCTGGGGCTGGATTGAGCTGACCACAGGCCACAGCAGACTCCTCTCTGCTCCTGAGGAAGACAGGGCAGCCCGGCGCCACCCGCTCGGCCCTCACGGTAGGCTCCGGGGTCGCTCAAGGGCTCCAGGGTCTGCAGGGACGTGGGGGCAGGAACGGGAACTTGCGATCTCCCCCGTTTCAGAGCATTCCGCAGCTCCAGGCAGGCTGCGGTTCTGGGGGTCCCCTGCCCCGGGAGGAGAAGTCCTCGAGGTGCTCAGCTAGGGCGCTGCTGGGAAGAGGCAGGAGGAAGGTGGGGCGGGGGGGTTGTGAGATGAAGATCTGCCAGTCCCGGCCTACAAGGCTTGTAGTGAGTAGAGGATAAGCAGGGTGACCAGATGTCCAGGTTGGCCTGGTTCTGCCTAGTTTATACTTGTCATCTTGGAATAATAATAATAAATAGTATTACTAATTACTTATTAATACTATATTAATACTAAATATTATTAATTATTTATTAATATAATTATTGTTGTTTTTTGAGATGGGGTCTTGTTATGTTGCTCAGGCTGGTCTTGAACTCCTGGCGTCAAGCGATCCTCCCTCTCAGCCTGCTGAGTAGCTGGGATTACAAGCGCACGCCGCAGCACCCAGCTCAGGCCCAAGGATGACTAGCTCCTGGTTTCCTTCCCAGAAGCGTGCTGGCTCATATAATAAAGTTTGTGGTGAAATAAACCTGCAGGGAGCCACCTTTTATTGAACATTCAGTATGTGGCAGGCGCTGTGTTAAGGGCTTTCTATTTACTATCTTATTTAGCCTATTTATCATCCAATGGAGTGCTAATTTGAACTCTGAGGGCAGAGGTGATAATTAAGTCTGGAAAACCTGAGGCTTAGAGAGTTGGAGTGATTTGCCCAAGCCCACGCGGCTAGTAGGTGATGGCGTCAGAATCCGATCCCAGCTGGGGGCACTGGCAGAGCTAAAGTGCTTTCCCCTGCTACTAAGCAGGATGAGAGTAAGGCCTGAGATGCGAAGTCACTGAAAGCCACAAACACATTCCTTCAATTCAGCACACAGGGCCTGACTGCCTTCTCAGTGCCCGGCCCCGAGCCAGGTGCTGGGGTGCAGAGCTGCTTGCAGAGACACCACAGCAAGACTGCAGTACCACGGGCTCAGTCGGGTGGGTGCAACTGACTAGAAAACAGAGCGGAAGAGCCCAAACATTCAACACAGTACAAGAGGGATCCGAGGACCCAAGAAAGGGCCGGGCGCGGTGGCTCACGCCTGTAATCCCAGCACTTTGGGAGGCCGAGGCGGGCGGATCACCTGAGGTCAGGAGTTCGAGACCAGCCTGGCCAACATAGTGAAACCCCATCTCTACTAAAAATACAAATGTGGTAGCAGGCACCTGTAATCCCAACTACTTGGGAGGCTGAGGCAGGAGAATCGCTTGAACCCGGGAGGCAGAGGTTGCAGTGAGCGGAGATGGCGTCACTGCACTCCAGCCTGGGAAACAAGAGTGAAACTCCGTCTCAAAAAAAAAAAAAAAAAAAAGAAGAGGGTAGTCAAGGAAGGCTTCATGGGGGAAGTGTGACTTGCACTGGCCTGGGAGGGTGGGTATAAATTGGGAGGGTCGCATAGTGCCCAGTTCACAACGGCCTCTTAGTTCAACCTGTCAGCTGTCTTCTCTTCCAGAAGCTAACACGGCGGATAGACAAGCTCCCTCAGGCCTTTGCAACATCACTGCCAGGAAGGAAAGAGTCAAGTAAGCCCCTACTGTGTGTGTGGAACTGTGCTGTGCATTTTACGTGTTTATCTCAATATTTAGAATAAAATAGGTTTCAACCTTACTGCAAAAGTGATATGTTTCTTACTTAAAAATGTGGAACATATATTTTTAAGCAGAAGGAAAAAATTAAAATCATCCACCATTCGATTTTTCAGAGGTAATGACCACAAAATTTTTTCTTTTGAGACGGAGTTTCTCTCTTGTTGCCCAGGCTGGAGTGCAATAGTGCGATCTCGGCTCACTGCAACCTCCGCCTCCCGGGTTCTAGTGATTCTCCTGCCTCAGCCTCCCGAGTAGCTGGGATTACAGGCACATGCCACCACGCCCAGCTAATTTTTGTATTTTTGGTAGAGACGGGGTTTCATCATGTTGGCCAGGCTGGTCTTGAACTCCTGATCTCAGGTGATGCTCCCGCCTCAGCCTCCCAAAGTGCTGGGATTACAGGTGTGAGCCACAGTGCCAGACCCCACCACAAATATTTTGTGCATAAGCTTCTATTATGTTTTCTGTGTACAAATACACCTTAAAAATGGAAAAGCAGCATTCTGAGACTTCATATATTTCACTTAAGATATTGCAAACATCTTGTCCGTAAATACACATCTATAGTAAATTTTCTTTTTGTTCAAAATTTTATCTTTTATTCTATTTTTTTGAGACAAGGTCTCCCCTTTCTCACGCTGGAGTGCAGTAGAGCAATCACCCACTCACTGCAGCCTCGACCTCCCAGTCTCAAGCCGTCCTCCCACCTCAGCCTCTCGAGTAGTTGAGACTACAAGCATGCACCACTATGCTTGGCTAATTTTTATAATTTTTTGAAGAGATGAGATGTTACCATGTTGCCCAGGCTGATTTCAAACTCCTGGCCTCAAGCAATCCTCCTGCCTCTGCCACCCAAAGTGCTGGGATGACAGGCATGAGCCACTGAACCCAGCCTGTAATATAATTTTAAACATAGCAGAGAGGGTTTCCATTATATCCGAGTAGCATGATTCATGTAACCAATCCCTCATGTTGGACATTTAGGTTGTTTCTATTTTCTTGCTGTGGCCCAATGCCTGTTCTCTCATTTGAGAGTCACAATAGCCCTAACCATGCCGGGACTGAGGTATTATGATGATTATTGTTATCCTGGTCGTTCTTGGTTTACAGACGCAGACGCTGGGACTCTGAGAGGTGGCTTCACTCCCTGGGACACAACTGGGCAGAGGATGGGGTGGGCTGAACTGGGCAGCGGATGGGGTGGGCTGAACTGGGCAGAGGATGGGGTGGGCTGAACTGGGCAGCGGGTGGGGTGGGCTGAACTGGGCAGAGGGGGGTGGGCTGAACTGGGCAGCGGGTGGGGTGGGCTGAACTGGGCAGAGGATGGGGTGGGCTGAACTGGGCAGAGGGGGGTGGGCTGAACTGGGCAGCGGGTGGGGTGGGCTGAACTGGGCAGAGGATGGGGTGGGCTGAACTGGGCAGCAGATGGGGTGGGCTGAACTGGGCAGCAGATGGGGGGTGCTGAACCGGGCAGCGGATCGGGGGTGCTGAACTGGGCAGAGGATGGGGTGGGCTGAACTGGGCAGAGGATGGGGTGGGCTGAACTGGGCAGGGGGGGTGGGCTGAACTGGGCAGCGGGTGGGGTGGGCTGAACTGGGCAGAGGATGGGGTGGGCTGAACTGGGCAGTGGATGGTGTGGGCTTAACTGGGCAGAGGGTGGGGTGGGCTGAACTGGGCAGAGGATGGGGTGGGCTGGCCAAGGCAGGAGCAGAGGCTGGGACCTAGTGCAAACCTGACCATCTCAGCCACTGGACTTACGTTGCTGGATTGAGAAGAGAGGGGACCAGGCTTGGGGAGCAGCCAGGGACTCTGGATGAGTCTCAGAAGCCCCTCTTTATGCTTCCAGCTGAGCTGGAGCCCAAATGGCCAAATCCAGGCCCGTTGGTGAGGCAGACATCCATGGAGCCAGCGTCAGGTGGCAGTCCCTGGGTGTCTGGGGCCAGGGTTCTAGGCCCCATTCTAGGTCCCATCACCCTCTGGAAGAAGTGAGGCTTAGCTCTGTGGTGGATGACAGACTGGCTTGAGGCATGCACAGAAACGTACCCTCCCATAAGCAATTTAAGGAGAGGAAGGAGCTCATTTGCACCCAGCCAAACCCTCCCTATCCCTCAAAAAAAAAAAAAAAAAAAAAAAACCCATTTAAAAAGCCAGACTTCCTTGGCTTGCCGAAAGTGTGGAACATTTTTGTGGGCATTTGATGGTCTTATTCCCAGATGAGGAGCAGAAAGCCTCTGGCTGCCACCCGCTGTGGCCCTGGGGGCCAGCCTCCCCAGTTCCCAGGGAGGGGCGCGTCCGTCTCCAGAGCTCCCCAGTGACCTGCTTTCTTGAGGCCAGGCTGGAGAAGGGGCCAAGGCCAGAGCCCCCAGTCAGAGCCCTCAGAATCTCTGCTCCCCTAAACCTTCTAGCTCTTTCCCTTGGCTGGAGGAAAGAGCTAGAAGGAGTGCTGTGGAGAGGCGTCTCATTGGCTCACAGTGGGGTGGTTGGATGATCTCATGGGTTTCTCCCTAGCTAACCCGTGACTGCTTCAGCACAGAGCTGGGGCTGCACTGCTCTGAAGATCAGGGTCACTAATGTTGCCATGCACTTGCCATGCGCCAGGCCCTGAGCTTAGAGCTTTCCATGCGTTTTCTCATTCCATCCTCATAACATCCTCACCAGGAAGGTAGTAGTGTGCTCACTGTTTTGAAGAGGAGGAAAGCAAAACACAGAGAGGTTAAGCAATGCAGTCAAAGCCACAGAGCTAAGCTGGAGGGGAGTTAGGATTTGAACCCAGGCTGTCTGACTTGTAGCCACTCCAGAGTGAGGTGAGGATGGGGCTCGGGCTGGGAGTGGACCGTCTGGAAATTGTCAGTGTTCTGCGCCCTCACTGTGAGAACCATCCCTGCCTCCCTGCTCCCTGCCCCAGTAGACCCAGGCCAGAGGGGTCTTGCCCTGAACTTTAGAGGGCCGTGTTCTGGCCCTTCTCCCCCAGTGATACCACCCACAAGGGGTGCCAAGGGCACATGTCCTTCTGGAGGCTGTGCCCCCATTTTAAACCACGCTCTGGGTACCCAGGACCCCGGCCTCCGTGGGCTGCCTCCCCGGGTCCATCTTCCCTGCAGAGCCCGGGCTGTCAGGACTGGCCCTGGCCCCTCGCTTCTGTGTTGTGTTCCCTTGGGCCAGTCACTGTAGCTCCGGGAGCCCCAGTCTGCCTGCCCTGGGCACTTCTAGGTTTGCGCTGAGGATCAAGATGTATGTGCGGGAGCTTTGGGAACTGGCAGGTGGGAACTAACCCCTCAGCCAAACCCCCACATCAGGGAGATAGCTCTCCCTCTGCCTGCGTCTCCCGAGCCTTAGCTGATTTGCCTGCACTAGACTTTCTGTGCCACGAGTGCCATGGCTTTGATTCAAGGCTTGAATCCTAGAGCTCCTTCCTTTGTTGGAAATGTGTAAAGCACATTATTTCCAAATGACAACGGATGAAAAGTTAGAGGCGCAGACCCGGGGAAGCCAGGGAGCAGCTCAGCTCGCTCCTCAGAGAGGTATCCTCACCCCAGCGGGCTCAAGCGTTCCATGGTGCAACTCCAGCTTTGGCCCTGTTTTCCTGGCAGGAGGGATGAACAAAACCAGGAGATCTGGGCTCCACAAGCCAAGCCCTGCTGTGAAGACCCCGGGGCCTTGCCTCACTCTCCCTGGGAGGAGGCCAGCTGGTCTCGGGACCCGCAGGCCCCAGCGTTGTCTGGTCCATCATTCCAGGGGAGTACTTTCTGGAAATAGCCTTTGAGAAACAATGACCAATGGGGCTAGCAAGGAAGAGGGACTGGCATAATGATCATATTATGGCATGGTAAAAATAAGAATTTGCCGGGCACAGTGGTGTATGCCTATAGTCCCAGCCACTCTGGAGGCTGAGGCAGGAGGATCACTTACACCCGAGAGATCGAGGCTGCAGTGAGCTATGATTGTGCCACTGCACTCCAGCTTGGATAACACAGTGAAGTTCTGTCTCAAAAAATAATAAAATTAAACAAAACTGCTCCCCTCTTGCTCTCTGGAGGAATCGAGGCAGCTCTGGCAGCCTGGCTGGGGGTCATTCGTTCTGGGTTTGCCCATCCCAGGGGGTGCGGCTCTGCCTCCCAAGCTGCTCTTCCCAGCCTTGGAGAGCTCCATTCAACAAAACCTGCCTGAGCCCAAAGGAAGTCACTGCTGCTCTGGGCATAGAGAGACGAGTACACAGAAAAGACTGCCATGGAAACCCATTATTTCGGCACCTGTGCTGAGTGTTAGGGTGGAGACACGTACCTCCAGGTCCTCCTTCCTAGGGTCAGGGGCGGCTTCTTGCAGGACCCCTAGGGGTTTTGTGTAGGTGCCTCAGGGGCAGGCCAGGTGCTAGTGGCAGCTGTGTGTGTGTGTGGTGTGTGTTGGGGGACAGTGGCTACCCCACGCCTCTTCAGCCAGGCCCACTGCTTTCTGTCTGTTCCTAGTCTCATGCTAACTCTGTAGCTGGGGTCTAGGGACACAGAGCCAGGAGGCAAACGCTTGCCTGAGGCTTGTTCCTTCCCCTCACATGTCCTAAGTGGCAGGGACATTTTCCTTTTCCTGGAAGAGGTGATTGCAGGAGTCAGATTCTATTTATTTTATTTTAATTAATTTATTTATTTTGGAGATGGACGTCTCACTCTTGTCGCCCAGGCTGGAGTGCAGTGGCACGATCTTGGCTTACTGCAACCTCTGCCGCCTGGGTTCAAGCGATTCTCCTGCCTCAGCCTCCTGAGTAGCTGGGATTACAGATGTGCACCACCGCACCTGGCTAATTTTTGTAGTTTTTAGTAGAGACGGGGTTTCACCATCTTGGCCAGGCTAATCTTGAACTCCTGACCTCATGATCCACCTGCCTTGGCCTTTCAAAGTGCTGGGATTACAGGCGTGAGCCACTGCGCCTGGCCGCAGGAGTCAGATTCTAATCCCAGGCCAGCGGTTATTACTGGTAGAGATTTTCCTTACCGCCTCCCCAAGCTCACTTAGCTATGCATGCCTTAGTGCAGCCTAAAGGAAGGTGCGCATTTTCTCAGGGAGAAGTTGTCCCTTCTCTAGTGATGAGGCAGAACATTCCTGGAAGGACTGAGAGTCACTGAGTGACTGAGCGGGAGAGTCAAGGGGGCTCCCCTAATAAGCACTGAGTCCTAAACCCATGAGTTTAATGGGAGACCTTCAGCCAGAAGCGGAATCTCCAGGTGGAGGAGGCACCAGCAGAGGGCAGCAGAGAGACAGCCAGCGAGGAGCGCTAGGGACCCAGATTCTGCAACTGCAGAACCCGATTCGCGGACCCCTTTTACTGAGAAGAAGTTAATTAAGAAAAATTAGGATTATGTTGTGAAAGAGCTTCTTTCTTTTTTAAATTTTTGGTAAATTCAAGTGTATTCCGTCTAAAGAGCATTTTGTTTTTATTTATTTATTTTTTTGGTGTTCAAATAACCTTTTCTGTAATGAGGTAGTTTGCAACCTTTAACAATGGTTAATGTGGTTGATTAATTACTCACTCTATGCCAGATCCTGATGTAAAACTGTTACCTAAATATACGCACTTAATCCCTAACAATTACCCTTATGTGGTAGGGACTATTCTAATCTCCATTGTACAGATAAGGAAACTGAAGTACAGATGGATTAAGCAATAAGCCCAAGGTCACGTAGCTAGAAAGCAATGGACCTAAGATTTGAACTCATGGAATTAGGACCACTGCAAGCCATGTGAATAAGTGCTCTGCATGGGAACAGTGGCGTCCTGGAGGGCACACACCCTCTAACAAGGCAGGGGCCACGATGCCCCAGCTGGTCTTGCTATGTGGCAATGCGGGCCCACTGTCTCCAGATCACTCTGAAACCTAGACCTTTATTGTGACGTTTTCCAATTTTTACATGTTGGCTACTGATTCATATATGAACAATGTCACTGAGAAATAAATAAAACATATTTGTAAGGTGCATCATCAATTTGTGACCTGTGAGTACATGCTAGAAAATCTACTGTTTTTTAATTTTTTAAAAAACAGTAAAGAAAATCTAAAGAATTTTAGAGAATTTTAAAGAAATCTACTGTTCTGTAGAATCCCCAGGTCTGGGGTCCTTCTGTCCACATGACGTTGGAAAGCTCCTCGGGCCCCGCCGTGGAGGAGTGGGCAGTGGTGGGCAGGAGGAGGGCATTTCGGCAGCAGTTTTGAGGAGCCATCTCATCTCTGTGGCTGCACTTCCCCTCCACCAACTGTGCAAAGAGCAGGTGCCAGGATCTCTGCATCATTTGGCTCTGACGTATGCTGAGATTTGGAAACTCAGGAAGAGTTACGGTCTAGGAGCTTCCAACTCAGGAATCATCTGTCCATATCCTATATATTATCTTTAAAAATTCCACAATGCCTATGGTCTCCTTTTGTGTCTCTCTTCCATGCCTTTTTGTCTCCTTTCCACTTCTTTCCCCAGTCTGAGAAGAACACAGAAAGCCCCAAAGCCCTGGGTCTTGGTCCTGCCGCATGTTGGAGCTCGCTGTCCAGTGCTCTGGTCACTGTGCCCTGGTCACTGTGCCATGCTGTGTGATGATCAAGTTTCTCTTCCTGTTCTCTCTCCCGCCTCGAATCTAGAAGATGCTGCCTGGAGCCTGGCTGCTCTGGACCTCCCTCCTGCTCCTGGCCAGGCCTGCCCAGCCCTGTCCCGTGGGTTGTGACTGCTTCGTCCAGGAGGTGTTCTGCTCAGATGAGGAGCTGGCCACCGTCCCGCTGGACATCCCACCATATGCGAAAAACATCATCTTTGTGGAGACCTCGTTCACCACGTTGGAAACCAGAGCCTTTGGCAGCAACCCCAACTTGACCAAGGTGGTCTTCCTCAACACTCAGCTCTGCCAGTTTAGGCCGGATGCCTTTGGGGGGCTGCCCAGGCTGGAGGACCTGGAGGTCACAGGCAGTAGCTTCTTGAACCTCAGCACCAACATCTTCTCCAACCTGACCTCGCTGGGCAAGCTCACCCTCAACTTCAACATGCTGGAGGCTCTGCCCGAGGGTCTTTTCCAGCACCTGGCTGCCCTGGAGTCCCTCCACCTGCAGGGGAACCAGCTCCAGGCCCTGCCCAGGAGGCTCTTCCAGCCTCTGACCCATCTGAAGACACTCAACCTGGCCCAGAACCTCCTGGCCCAGCTCCCGGAGGAGCTGTTCCACCCACTCACCAGCCTGCAGACCCTGAAGCTGAGCAACAACGCGCTCTCTGGTCTCCCCCAGGGTGTGTTTGGCAAACTGGGCAGCCTGCAGGAGCTCTTCCTGGACAGCAACAACATCTCGGAGCTGCCCCCTCAGGTGTTCTCCCAGCTCTTCTGCCTGGAGAGGCTGTGGCTGCAACGCAACGCCATCACGCACCTGCCGCTCTCCATCTTTGCCTCCCTGGGTAATCTGACCTTTCTGAGCTTGCAGTGGAACATGCTTCGGGTCCTGCCTGCCGGCCTCTTTGCCCACACCCCATGCCTGGTTGGCCTGTCTCTGACCCATAACCAGCTGGAGACTGTCGCCGAGGGAGCCTTTGCCCACCTGTCCAACCTGCATTCCCTCATGCTCTCATACAATGCCATTACCCACCTCCCAGCTGGCATCTTCAGAGACCTGGAGGAGTTGGTCAAACTCTACCTGGGCAGCAACAACCTTACGGCGCTGCACCCAGCCCTCTTCCAGAACCTGTCCAAGCTGGAGCTGCTCAGCCTCTCCAAGAACCAGCTGACCACACTTCCGGAGGGCATCTTCGACACCAATTACAACCTGTTCAACCTGGCCCTGCACGGTAACCCCTGGCAGTGTGACTGCCACCTGGCCTATCTCTTCAACTGGCTGCAGCAGTACACCGATCGGCTCCTGAACATCCAGACCTACTGCGCCGGCCCTGCCTACCTCAAAGGCCAGGTGGTGCCCGCCTTGAATGAGAAGCAGCTGGTGTGTCCCATCACCCGGGACCGCTTGGGCTTCCAGGTCACGTGGCTGGACGAAAGCAAGGCAGGGGGCAGCTGGGATCTGGCTGTGCAGGAAAGGGCAGCCCGGAGCCAGTGCACCTACAGCAACCCCGAGGGTACCGTGGTGCTCGCCTGTGACCAGGCCCAGTGTCGCTGGCTGAATGTCCAGCTCTCTCCTCGGCAGGGCTCCCTGGGACTGCAGTACAATGCTAGTCAGGAGTGGGACCTGAGGTCGAGCTGCGGTTCTCTGCGGCTCACCGTGTCTATCGAGGCTCGGGCAGCAGGGCCCTAGTAGCAGCGCATACAGGAGCTGGGGAAGGGGGCCTCTGGGGCCTGACCAGGCGACAGGTAGGGGCAGAGGGGAGCTGAGTCTCCGAAGCCTTGGCTTTTCACCTGCAAGGGACAGGGTTACATCCCCAAGGTGAGGGGGTGGAGTCTGGTCTGCTCCACTAACCAGGGTCTTCTCCTCCTCTTCCTTCATCGCTTCTCCTGGAGTGTGTGGCCTAACAAGGCCATCCTTATGCTTTGCAAAGCACCCTCAAAAGCTGCACCACAGCCTGGAGAATAAAATATCCTCAGCCCTGATGCCTCCCCATTATGTAACACCCAACCGCTCTCACCTACACCCTGAGGTCTATTCACTGCATCCCAGTGATACAAAGTGGAGGCCACTGCCTTCTGACATCTGGCTCAAAAGCCCAATGTCTGTTTCAATTTATTTCCCTGGAATTTCATTTAAAATTGGTATAGAGAAAAAAAGGATGTGACAGAAGCAGAGATGACCAGAAAGCACAGGGGCAGGGTTCTGACTGGTGTGTGGGAGACCCTGTGGCCGGCACCCACCTCCACGCTGCGCCCAGGAGAAACTGAGATAAAACGAAGCCTCGGGAAGGGAAACCCCAGACGCTGGACTTTGTGACACAAAGCCCTCAGAGGGGAGGGTGGCTTTGCCTGCTCAGCACACATCATGGCTGCTGCTAAGGAGAAGGAAAAGGTTTGAGGTGTAGGGGCAGCCTGGGCCAGCTGAGTGGCAGCTTCATTCTCCCAGCAGCTGAGTGCAAGCTGCCCACTCACTAGAGCTGTTCTCCCTTGTTTTTTTATTTTTATTTTTATTTGTTTTGAGATGGAGTTTCGCTCTTTTTGCCCAGGCTGGAGTGCAGTCGTGCGATCTCGGCTCACGGCAGCCTCCACCTTCCAGGTTCGAGTGATTCTCCTGCGTCAGCCTCCCGAGTGGCTGGGACTACAGGCGCCCACCATCACGCCTGGCTAATTTTTGTATTTTTAGTAGAGACGGGGTTTCATCACCATGTCGGCCAGGCTGGTCTCAAACTCTTGACCTCAGGTGATCCACACACCTCAGCCTCTCAAGGTGCTGGGATTACAGGCGTGAGCCACCATGCCCGGCCTCTTACCCAGCTCAGCCACCCCTGCAACCCTCCTGGGCCGCCTCTTGCAGCTTCATCTCAGGGTTCGCTGTCCTCCCATGCCCTGGGCAGCCTCCCATGCAGCCCTGTGTGGATGCCTCCTCTTCGGTAATGAGCCCAGCTCTTCTCTCGGGCTCAGCTCTTTTCAGCCCCAGGCTGATACCCCCTGCTCAGAGCCCCATGTCCTCCTGTTGACCACAGACACGTCTAACCAGGCTCTGTCCCCTACTCCCCCTGATTCTCATCGGTGCATTGACCAGTCCAGGAGCTGGGCGTGTTCTTCACTCACTCTTCCCCCTCCCTTCAGTCCTCAGGGCCAAGGAGTCCGTGAATGCTCAGGCTTCCAGCCTCTGAGCCTCCCTCTAGCCGCTCCTCCCCTCCTGCTCCCAGACGCTTTGTAGCCCCCGGCTGAGCCACTGCACAGCCTTCTACCTGGTTTCCAGCTGTAATTGTGGACTGGCCTGGGAGAAAGGCTCGGGCAGGGAGGGAGGAGGGAACCAGATGTACAGCAGGCCCCCAGGAGCTCCTGGCCACCGGGACAAATCAGCCACATGGGATGAAAACACAAGGCAGAAAGAGGCCAGCGCAGGCCAGTGCCGGGGAGTTCAGAGGAGGCGAAGCGGCAGGAAGCACCGGCCACGGGAAAGGCTGCATTGGATCTTGGGCCTTAAGGAGGGCTCCAAGTAGAGCAGGAAACTTGTGAAGAAAAGCCTGAGCTAAGGAATGGGGAAGGGCAAGGACGAGGGATCAGGGCTGTGGAGGGGCGACGAGGAGGAAGAGATCAGGCTGGAAGCCCAGATGAGCTGATTCTGCAGGGCCCTGGGGCAGAGTGAGGAGTGTGCATGTTGATGAAGGAGGCCCCAGGCAGTTACTGAAGGTCTTGCAGAAGAGGGACATGCTTCTGCCAGCGCTTCAGGCAGCTGGCCCAGCGAAATCTTATGAGAGCAAGAGTCAGGGAACAGTGAGAGCTGTTGCCTGGTTTGAGATGAGAGCCTAGAGGGCAAGGGATGCCAAGGGAAGAGAATCAAAAAGTTTCAGCAGGCTGGGCACGGTGGCTCACGCCTGTGATGCCAGCACTTTGGGAGGCCGAGGCAGGCGGATCACAAGGTCAAGAGATCAAGACCATCCTGGCCGACATGGTGAAACCCTGTCTCTACTAAAATACAAAAATTAGCTGGGCGTGATGGTGCGTGCCTGTAGTCCCAGCTACTCGGGAGGCTGAGGCAGGAGAATCGCTTGAACCCAGGAGGCGGAGGTTGCAGTGAGCCGAGATGGCGCCACTGCACTCCAGCCGGGTGACAGAGCGAGACTCCGGCTCAAAAGAAAAAAAAGTTTAGCAACTGAGCCACACATACACAGAGAACCTGAAAGACCTATGTGTGAATCACAGAAATGCCAGCGAAAACACCGTAGGTGTCACTCTACACTGATAGGCCTGCAAAAATTACAAAGACATCATGCCAAGTGTGGGTCAGGGTGAGGGCATCGGGGAACCTCCAGGTGCCACTGGCACAGCCCCCTGAGAACAAGCCAGCAGGTCTAAGTCTAAGGAAGGGTTTGGTGGGGGAGTCAAGCGGATGGTGTTGGGAGATGTGAGAGGGGGAGCCTGGGCTGAGTCTCGGGTTTCTCTCCTGGGTGGCTGAAAGACAGTGAGGCCAGGAACCAAGGGCGGAGGCAGGTATGGGGGAAGGAAGGCGTGACATGCCCGCATTAGACTAGGAAACACAATGTCTTTCTCATTTCCTGTGGGGCATTTTATTTTATTTCTCATTTATTTTTTAGAGACGGGGTCTCACTATGTTGGCCAGGCTAGCCTTGAACTCCTGGCCTCTAGTGATCCTCCCACCCCAGCCTCCTGAGTAGCTGGGACTATAGGCCACTGAGCTTGGCTTGTGGGGCTACTTAAAAAAAAGAAAAAAGAAAAAAGAAACAGGCTTCCTGAGGCTCAAATCAATTAAATTCTAAGGTGATGGAAGCTGATTCACAGATTCACCAAAGCAACAGACACCCAAATTCATTTGGTTTAAGAATAACCTTGCCCAGACCCTTCCGAGATTGGGGATCTTGGCCTTGGGCTGCTGGCTCCAGCCTGGATGTGTTGCCACTCTCTGGGAAAACGACCCCATGTCTAGCACGTAGCAGGAGCTTCGGAAATCCCCATCGCCTGAATGCCTGTCTGAGCCACAGACACGTCCTGTCCGCTGGCAGGGATAAAGGGATAGGAAAACCCAGCAGACATTTCTCTCAATTAAATTTCCCCCTCAAAACATAACCCTACATTAAATTACAACATCAGAATTTCTCTCTGCCAAATGATGTTGGGGAAAGAGCATGGCCAACAGCCAGCTCAGGCCGAGGAGAGATCAGTGAAGAGGCAGCTCCCAGTGTGCCCTGCTCCCCGGGGCACCTCGTGCCCCGTCTCCTGGTGATGTGTCTGGTCTGGCCCAGCAGTAACGTTTTCCATGGGTTCTGGACTAGAACTCAGCACACGTGGCTCCCACACCTCTTTTCTTTTTCTTTTCTTTTTTTTTTTTTTTTGAGACAGAGTTTCACTTTTGTTGCCCAGGCTGGAGTGCCAATGGTGTGATCTCAGCTCACCACAACCTCCACCTCCCAGGTCCCGGGACGAGCAGTTCTCCTGCCTCAGCCTCCTGAGTAGCTGGGCTTACAGGCACGTGCCACCACACCCAGCTAATTTTTTTTTGTATTTTTAGTAGAAACGGGGTTTCACCATGTTGGCTAGGCTGGTCTCAAACTCCTGACCTCGTGATCTCCCCGCCTCAGCCTCCCAAAATGCTAGGATTACAGGCGTGAGCCACCGCACCCGGCACCCACACCTCTTTCTTCACATTCTTCAGCCTTTGGCAAATCACAGCTCCTCTCTGGGCCCCAGTTTCCTCCTCCATGCAAGAAGGAGATTGCCTCTCAATGCTGGCTGAACCCTTCAGTCCCTTGGGGAGGCTTTTAAAAACCAGTAATGACAAAAATCAAAACACCGGTGCCTGGGCCCCATTTTCTGAGATCCTGATTCAATTAGCCGGGTGGTGGTGGTGTGACCAGAAAAGGGTCTCAGTCCAGACCCCGAAAGAGGGTTCTTGAATCTCACGCAGGAAGGAGTTCAAGGCGAGTCGCTGAGTGCAGTGAAAAGAATTTGATTGAAAGCTACTCCCTTGCAGGGCAGGGCGCCCTCAGAAGGCAAGCAGAGGAATGCATTGCCTTTGTTTTAAGTTTTTCTTATATAGGGGCCTTGTCTGTGAAAGACTGAACTCAACTGTGACTGCATGTGGATGGGCTGACAGCATATGACAACATTTATTATTTTATTGATTGAAAGGAAACGATCCTTGACATTCAGCATATGTAAGCACATCAAAGCATAACTATAATTTTCCCGAAAGCGTATATTGCTGTGAGTGCTGACGAAAAGAGTCAAACTCTGTAAAATATTTGAAGAGATTTATTCTGAGCCAAATATGAGTGGCCATGGCCCGTGACACAGACCTCAGGAGGGCCTGGGAACATGTGCCCAAGGTGGTCGAGGTGCAGCTTGGTTTTATACATTTTAGGGAGGCATGAGGCATCAATCAAATACATTTAAGAAATACATTGGTTGAGTTCAGAAAGGCAGGAGAACTCGAAGCAGCGGGGGTGGGGCGGCGGGGGGTGCTTCCAGGCTGTAGGTAAATTTAAACATTTTCTGGTTGACAATTGGTTGAGCTTAGCTGAAGACCTGGGATCAATGGAAAGGAATGTTCAGGTTAAGATAAAGGATTGTGGAGGCCAAGTTTTATCGTGCAGGGGAAGCTCTCAGCAGACTTCAGAGAGAGAGAGAGCAGGTTGTAAACTGTTTCTTATCGACTTAAAAGGGGTGCCTGGCTCTTAGTGGACTGGAAAGAAAGGAAGGAAAACAAAGGGGAAAGGGGCTTCTTTATAGGATGTGGATTCTCCTCACAAGAGACTCTGCAGGGCAAGTTCAAGGTAGGGCAAGGAAATATATTTGGGGGTTAAATATTTTTGCCTCGTCTTGTAATGTTATGCCATAGTCAGATTAAAAAGTAAGTCATGATATACAGGGTCAAATAAAACCCATCTGATGAGAATTTATGATTTGTAAGGCGCGACTCCCTAGACCCCTTAGGTAGGAATTTGGGCAAGATAAAAAATCAGAGCTTAGTCCTCATGGGTACTGGGACACCTGGACTCTCTGTTGTTGTAGGGGTTTGTTCTTGCAAGCCATTCCCAAGCTGCTTCCTTAGCTGTAAACATCTTAGGACCATGGGTCATGATTGTCAAGGAATATGCCTTGCTAGCTTTGGGATGGAGTTGATTTTCAGACGATCTTACTCTGTCTCTTCTAGGCTCCTGCCTCCCTAACACTGGGGTTACCCAGATATCATTTTGTTTAAATCTCCCCCAGCGATTCTAATGCATGGCCAGGGTTGAACATTTAGGCAGAATTTTGTCTCGGGCACTGTCCAGGGCTAGGTTCAGTGTAATTTGCACTGGGCAATGCTGGCCTTCTCAGACCCACCTGGTGTCTGCTCTGGATGAATTCATGAATGAAACAAGTGACAAACATCACGTATAAAAATATTTCATGGATTTTTTTTCTTTCTTGTTGATGTTTTTATTTTATTTTATTATTATTATTTTTTGAGATAGAGTCTCACTCTGTCTCCGAGGCTGGAGTGCAGTGGCACGATCTTGGCTCACTGCAACCTCTACCTCCCTGGTTCAAGCAGTTCCCCTGCCTCAGCCTCCCGAGTAGCTGTGATTACAGACACACGTCACCATGCCCGGCTAATTTTTTTTTTTTTTTTTGTATTTTTAGTAGAGATGGGTTCTTGCTATGTTGGCCAGGCTGGTCACGAACTCCTGGCCTCAGGCAATCTGCCCGCCGCAGCCTCCCAAAGTGCTGGGTTTATAGGCATGAGCCACCGCGCCTGGCCGATGTTTTTAATTTTATCAGCATTGGTGCTCTCATAAATCTTGCAATTTTGAAGAAACAGCAGCTGGGGGTGCGCTCTGCCTTGCCTTTTTTTTTTTTTTTTTTTTTTTTTTTTTAGATGGAGTCTCCCTCTGTCGCCAGGCTGGAGTGCAGTGGTGCAATCTTGGCTCACTGCAACCTCTGCCTCCTGGGTTCAAGCGACTCTCCTGCCTCAGCCTCCCAAGTAGCTGGGACTACAGGCACGTGCCACCATGCCCAGCTAATTTTTGTATTTTTAGTAGAGACAGGGTGTCAACATGTTGGCCAGGATGGTCTTGATCTCTTGATCACGTGATCCGTCCGCCTTGGCCTCCCAAAGTGCTGGGATTACAGGCGTGAGCCACCGCCACCGGCCTGCCTCGCTTTCTTACAGTAAAGGATGGCTAAGACATTCCAAAGCTCCTCCTTCCAGCAGGCAGGACGCCCTTCCAGGACGCTTTGAATGTTGTACCTTCTTTAGTGATGTCCTGCTACTTGCCAGCCATGCAGCCCTCGGCAAATTACTAAGCTGTCTGTGGCTCAGTGTCCTCACCATAGTTTTATCACATAGCACCCACCTCATAGTGTTATTGGTGAAGATAAAATAAGTGCATCCATATAAAGTACCCACAACAATGACACATGGTACGTTCTCCAAAATTGTTATCTTGCATTATTATTTTTGTTAGTATTATTTTAGAGAGAACTGTGGGTGTGGGTGCGGACGGGGTAGGCAAGCACCGGCCAATTGTTTTACCTGTTCCCGTTGATCTGTTTCTGGAAGGACGTTAAAACTGCTGTTTATATATCAAAATTGCATTGTTTAGGAGGATTGGAAATGCAATTGACACAATTGTTCAGTGCTAACAGTGGATATTGGAAAACTGGACGGTGCCGTCAAAGATTAGACTGTCTAGCGCGATGTGAGTCCAAGGACGAATGCTTTCTGGCCCTCTCAGCCTGCTTCCGCCACGCGCGCACCTGCAAGCATTTTAAGTCTGCGCCTGCAAAGGTCCCGAGCCTGGTCTCGGAGCGCCCCCTTGTGGTCGCACGGAAGAACGCGCCCCGGGCCGACGTGGAGGGCCAGGGAGGGGTTCTCCCAGCTCCGCCCGCGGGCGCGGCGCGGTACTTTATTCTTGGAAAGTCAGAACCGGGTCCCCTAGAAGGGATACGGGCACATTGACAAGGTGACCCGGGGGATACTTGCCGGAGTGCATGCGGGCGTGCGTGCGGAGCCCTCACGGCTTCTGTCTCCTGCACGCCTGAAAAAGCGCCAGGTCCGCTTGGGGCCCATGCACCGAGGAGCCGCCGGGCGGAGGCGAGTCCACCCGCCACCCGGTGGGGCTCCGAAGCGTTGGGGGCGCTCCAGATTGTCCCCGCGCTGCCGCGGTCCTGCACAGTGACTCGTCCCGCGCCCTCCACGACTTCCAAGCGTCCCCTGCGACCTCCAGATGCCGATGTGGTACGAACCCCGTGCTCGAGGATCTCAGCTGGGAGCCTCCTGCTGCGCGCTGCTGCCACGTGGACGCGCGGTTCAGGACCGCACCTGGCAACGTGCATCCTGGGAAGACTGTGCTTTGTTTTCTTTGGGATTTTATCAAGAGTTGTTCAGCACTTTGGGAATCTTTATCCCGAGGCAATGCTTAGCCATGATTGCAAAAGGTCAAACACGGACACAAATTCACCCTTTACTCATCGTGAGTGAGTGACAGTGACTTCCAGTCTGTTAGTGAGATCTTGGCCAAACATTCCACATGGAAACGAATTCTTTTATTATAAGTTACCTTTGACTTCTAATTAATATTACAGATAGAAGGTTTTATTTTTAAATTCTCTGCGAGGTTTGATGATATTATCTGTGAAGTTTTTTTTCAGGAGACTAAAGCGGGTGTTACAAATGATTTACCAGGAAATCATTAGGTCTGTGGGGGTGCGGTTCAGAGGTCAAAGTAACAGAAGGAGCAAAACCATATGCTCTTCATCAAAGGAGGCCTGCTGGTGTGTCCTGGCCCTGTTTTCCTCCTGGGGTGAGGCTATGGGTCTGAGGCTCCCCTTCCCACCATGGCGTGAGAGATCCTTTCGCAGAGAAGCTTTGTAAAGGCGAGCAGAGATTCCAGTTGCATTTGGAGGGAAAGGACAGATTCCTGTATTAGTCTGTTCTCCAGCCAAAAAGAACCAACAAGAGATGATAGATAGACAGGAATTGGCTCATGCAATTGCAGAGGCTGAGAGATCTCAGGTTCTGCAAGCTGGAGACCCAGGGAAGCCGGTGGTGTAATTCCATCCAAGTCCCAAGTCCTGAGAACCAGGGGATCTGATGATATAAATCCCGGTGCAAAGGCATGAGATGTCCCCGCTCCAGCAGTGAGGCAGGAAGACGCGGGGCAGTTACTCCTTCCTCTGCCTTTTTGTTCACTCAGGCCCTCAGTGGACTGGGTGGTGCCTGCCCTGGCTGGGGAGCGGATCTGCTGTGCTGAGTCCACCTTTCCAAATGCCAATGTCATCGGGAAACGCCCTCAGAGACACACCTGGGAACAGTGTGTGTCATCAGGGTACTACCCTGTGGCTCACTCAGGTTGACACCTAAAATTGAACATCACAGTTAGGAAGCCTGATTTGTGGCACCCGCTCTGCCTCACTTGCGATCTGTGCCTGTGAACAAGCCATGCCCCCTCTCTCCAGGCCTCAAAATCTTCACTGAGTAACTAGGGGTTGAAAGCCTGGGTGGACGTGTGGATGCCCCACCTCCTGGTCCAGCCGTCTGAGGTGTGCCGCCTCTCCGGCAGGCACCCACCCCCTCACTTGGCCTGGAGGATGGTGGGCACCTCCCCAGGGTGGGGCCCAGCCAGAGCCCAAACTCTCAGCACTCTGGGGGCAGCGGAACCCCTTGGCCGCCACTCAGCGCAGACTGCAGCTGTCCAGCCTGGCCCCTCAAGAACCTTCTCTGCATTCTCCTTGCCCACTGGTTTGCTCAGTGATGATGAACTGACTCCCTGTCTGTGTAGCCCAGCCTTCCCTGGGCAGGCCTCCCTGTAACATTCCCGCTGGCTCTGGGCAAGTGGACACCCTGTCCCCAGACAGCCCTTCAGAAGTGGAAGCAGTCTTCATCATGCTCAGGCAGTCCTCCTGTCCCCAGTCTAAACATCGCCAGGAGCCACTTCTAACAAGTAGTTGCTCACACAACGCAGAGCCTTCACTTCCACGATCTCCATGCCGTAGAAGCTGTGATTGCGGGCCATCGTGAAGGATGTGCTTCCTTGCAGGGCTGGGGATCCGGGGCTGAGGTCCCACGGTAGCCGGGAGGCCTTTTCCCTTGAGCCTTTTTCCTGGCAGTTTTCATCCGTCATTGAATCCGGGGAGTTTTTATTTTTTTTCTTGGAACTCTGTGGCTGGCCTGGCTGTGTCCTTTGATTCCAGTCCTGTGGGATGGATTATTCCAGCAACAGCCTTTGCAAGATTTCTTTGCCACACTGGCTGTCATGGAAATTCCAGAGACTATGGAGGCAGCCTTCAGAGAGCCATTTCCTGGTCGTGGACATTCCTGTGATGGGATGGGGAGCTTTAATACTCCTGCCAGGTTGAAAAAGTGGGCTGTGGAGGCTCTGGCTAAGCCCTTTGAAGCAGATGTACTGCTAATCTGGAAGGCTTGGTGTGCTCGGGGGTCTCTGGAGATCTCACTTTATGACATGGGCTACCAAGGTGCTCAGACACCACCTTGCCAGCTGTGGAAATGAAAATCCAGTCTTCAGAATGACAGGTGAATCAAAAGAAGAGACCGTTTGATAACCTTGAGAGTTGGTGAAACTTCCTAAGCAATACTGACATTTCTTTCCTGCCCAAGGGACAAGGGTGCCAGCCGACCCTGGTACACTTGGCTGAAAGAGACCAGAATTAGATACTACCCCTCAGGATTCTGGACAACCTAGTGCACCTGGTTGAACTGAGCATTCAGGACAATTGGAACTTTTCCCAGAAATGGCTTGAATTGGAAATGATAAATTTGGATATCAGTCTCCCTGGGAAGCTTCCCTCTTATGTCTTCTTTGGGCCAGTCAATGGCACACAGGGGAAACTCAGTTCAAATGAGCTGGGCCATGCCCAGGCCTGTTCTGCAAGCCTGCTCTTCTGGGAGCAGGGCCCAGCTGGAGCAGCTCCAAGCTTCTGCCAGACACCCCTCCCCCAAGAGGCTGAGTAGTTTTCATACCCAGGTTTCAGTTCTTCCTTGGAGAATCATGAATTTGGGAAACTCACGTATTTCAGCGTGAAGGTCAGTTACGTCGCCTCTTTAAAGGATGATGCATTTTCTTCTTTTGCAAACTTTTTGGAATCTCTCCCTGGAGCCACCAACGTGGTAAGCTTATCTCAGGGCCTTTTGCATCCCCAGCCAAGCTCTCATCTGTGAGATTCCTTCTCAGGTGGCCTCAGAGGATTCCCACGTGGGTGAAGTTGTCAGCATCTCACTGCCACTCTGTGCAACAGCTGAAAGTGACTGAACGGCCCTGCTTTGCTTTCAGCCAACCCTGCTGAGGCTTCGCCACACTCAGGAGCATTGAGTGTCATTGTAGCCACTGAGCTCCATGACCACGCTCTCAACCCCCCAACCTCTCTGCAGCCAACAACACTCAGCCTGCAGCCACACCCCCATCAACCTCCTGTGTGCACGCCAGCCCTCGATGACAGCGTTTCACCTCCCCAGGTCCTTTCAGGCCACCATGACCCTCAAGCTGCAGCCCTCCTCTCACCTGCAACCATGTCCAGAATGCCAGTCTGTGGGGTCTTCTTGCCACAGTTCCAGTGAAATACAGATGGTCCCGCCCTTGAGACTTCAACTTACAATTTTCTGACTTTATGATAGATTTACTGGGGTATTAAATGCATTTTTGACTTATATTTTGGACTAACAATGAGTTGATCAGGATGTAATCCCATCATAGGCCTGTAAACCTCTCTTTGCCTGGACTTCGAGTTCCTTTCCAAAAAGGAGCCCACAGCCACCATGCACGCTGAGCCCATCCAAGAAAGAAACGCCCACTCACTGCACGTCCCGGGGAGGTGCCCACAGTCACACCCTCCCTCCCTCCCGTGTAACCTTTCCAACAACAAATTCCCACGTGCTTTCGCCTGCCCCAGTTGTCAGCAGCACAGAAACACTTGGGAGACAGCATCAGTGACCGTGTCATTACGGTCAACACACCTGCTGGAGTTTGCTCTTGCACCTGTCCCCAGCACTCAGCTGCTCTGTGGCCTTCGCCAGCTGTGCCCATCAGCCAGGCACCAGAGGCTGCCCCTGAGCCCCAGAGATCAGGAAAGTTGCAGGGGAGGGAGCAAGCCCCAGCACAGAACTCTTCCTACACAAGGAATCCCAGGGAGTCCTCCCAGGACGAAACGGACACGTACCTCCCCCTGCCCTCAAGAGGGGACGTGCAACTTCTCCAGAGAGGAGAGGGGACATCTGGGTGAGACATGGGGGCTGAATGGGGGGGATTTGCATTCAACCCCTGGACTGATTTTAGTTTTGCTCTGAAATATGTAAGCCGCCATTTTTTTTGGTGTGTGATATCGTTTTCACATCTGTGCAGCTGGCACACTTGTGAAGTCTCCTGGAGTCTTAAAAACTGGATCTAAAAGTTGGAAATCGGCATATGCTAATAAATGTCAAGCCACGGCCCTAGGGCATTTGCGGTAGGTACTATTAGACTCACTGCATTCACCCACAAACACATCCCATAGCTAAATTAAAATATAAGAACGAACTCAATACGATGTTTGACTATCCAACCTCTACACTCTCCTCAATAGAGCTCTAAGCCAGGGAAATAAAAATACCTCCTGAGCAGCCAAAATGAATTTCCAGTGCCCGAAATGAAAGCTCATGCATCCGCTCCAAGGAACAGTCCTTTCAGAATCTGTTCACCTTCACAACAGACAGGGGCTATCAAGTTTGGTCACGGGATTTCAAGGCGATAGCAGATTAAAGACAAAAATGATCAGTTGGAGGAAGGTAACGGTCCTGCTGGAGGAAGACTTGCTAACGACTAAGAAAGTGATAGAAAAATGGCAAAATCAGACACGAACTCCCAAAGAACAGCTGGGCCATTTCACGGAGGGTACCTGGTAGCTTCCGAGGGCAGCACACTACTCCAGCACAGGTAAGAGCTGAGGGAAATAACGATGACCCCAGCTACCTTGGAAAAGGTAACATCAGGTATAATACTGTCTCAGTTTGCATTCCCGTGAAAGCAGAACTTGGTGCAAGGACTTGGATGCAGTTTAATTGGGCGATGATCCCAGGGAGCAGGACCATGAGATGCGGAAGGGGGAAAACCGGTAGAGAAAAACGTGCTGGCTGTGGTGGCTGCTGTGGGGCCTTCCTGGGAAGCATCCAGAAGGTCTCCAGGGCTGCCTTCCTGAAGCACAGGAGGCGCGCATGCCTCCACGGGCTCCCACCGCCAGCTTCCACTCCCCACGCTTCGGCGCTCAGGCAAAGGGGCATCGGGGAACGCCACCGGGCAGAGACAGCAGAGAGCTGGGCCGGGAGGTGGGAGACGGGGTGGAACCGCCCTGTACAGTGGCTGCTGAAAAGAGCAGGGGCTGAAGGCATCTACTGCAATTACCCTCTGTTCAAAGCAGCAGCAGGCAACTCTTACACGCTGAGTTACACTCTTCCACTCTAATTCCACTCAAAGGACTGTACGTGCTAAATGTTTCATACTTGACAGGCAAGTCCTCAGTTATCCAGGGGTGACCCAGTGCAGACTAACGTCCACAGAGGGCCCTGGGTGAAAGAGGCGGTCTTGGCCACGCTAGGACAGGTGCGGTCTGCGGATGCGCGTGAGGGCGCCGTGCCACAGTGACCCGCATGAGTGTGAGCTGTTTGAAGGGGAGGTACCAGAGGACTTTTCATTTCTGCTGGCTTCAGACACACCGTTGTGTGGTTGTGTGTGGTTGTGTGTGTAGTGTATGTGGTGTGTGTAGCTGTGTGTGTGGTGTGTGTGGTTGTGTGTGTGGTTGTGTGTGGTGTGTGGTTGTGTGGTTGTGTGTGTGGTGTGTGGTTGTGTGTTGTGTTTGTGTGTTGTGTGTGGTTGTGTGTGTTGTGTGGTTGTGTGTGGTGTGTGGTGTGTGTGGGTGTGTGTGGTGTGTGGTGTGTGGTTGTGTGGTTGTGTGTGTGGTGTGTGGGTGTGTGTGGTTGTGTGTTGTGTTTGTGTTGTGTGGTTGTGTGTGGTTGTGTGTGGTGTGTGTGGTTGTGGTGTGTGTGTTTGTGTTGTGTGTGGTTGTGTGTGGTGTGTGTGGTTGTGTTGTGTGTGGTTGTGGTGTGTGTGGTGTGTGGTTGTGTGTGGTGTGGTGTGTGGTTGTGTGTGGTGTGTGTGGTGTGTGGTTGTGTGGTATGTGTGGTTGTGTGTGTGGTATGTGTGATTGTATGTGTGGTGTGTGGTTGTGTGGTGTGTGTTATGTGTGGTTGTGCATGGTATGTGTGATTGTGTGTGTGGTTGTGTTGTGTGTGTTTGTGTGGTTGTGTGTGTTGTGTGTGTGGTATGTGTGATTGTGTGTGTGGTGTGTGGTTGTGTGGTGTGTGTTGTGTGTGTGGTATGTGTGACTGTGTGGTTGTGTGCTGTGTGCTGTGTTGTGTGTGTTGTGTGTGTGGTTGCGGTGTGTGGTTGTGTGGTGTGTGTGTGGTGTGTGCTGTGTGTTGTGTGTGGTTGTGTGTTGTGTGTGTGTAGTGTGTGGTGTGTGTGGTTGTGTGTTGTGTGTGTTGTGTGGTTGTGTGTGTGGTGTGTGTTGTGTGTGGTTGTGTGTTGTGTGGTTGTGTGTGGTGTGGTTGTGTGTGGTGTGTGGTGTGTGGTTGTGTGGTTGTGTGTTGTGTTGTGTGGTTGTGTGGGGTTGTGTGGTTGTGTGTGGTGTGTGTAGGTGTGTGTGGTTGTGGGTGTGGTTGTGTGGTGTGTGGTTGTGTGGTTGTGTGTTGTGTGTGGTTGTGTGTGTGGTTGTGGTGTGTGTGGTGTGTGGTGTGTGGTTGTGTGTGGTGTGGTTGTGTGTGTGGTGTTGTGTGTGGTGTGTGTGTTTGTGTGGTGTGTGGTTGTGTGGTGTGTGTTATGTGTGGTTGTGCATGGTATGTGTGATTGTGTGTGTGGTTGTATGGTGTGTGTGGTTGTGTATGGTTGTGGTGTGTGTGTTGTGTGTTGTGTGTGGTTGTGTGTGGTGTGTGGTTGTGTGTGGTGTGTGGTTGTGTGTGGTGTGTGGTGTGTGTGTGGTTGTGTGGTGTGTGTGGTTGTGGTATGTGTGGTTGTGTGTGTGGTTGTGTGGTGTGTTGTGTGTGTGGTATGTGTGACTGTGTGTGGTTGTGTGGTGTGTGCTGTGTGTTGTGTGTGGTGTGTGCTGTGTGTTGTGTGTGTGGTTGCAGTGTGTGGTTGTGTGTTGTGTGTGGTGTGTGGTTGTGTGTTGTGAGTTGTGTGTGTGGTTGTGTGTGTGGTGTGTGGTGTGTGTGGTTGTGTGTGGTGTGTGTGGTTGTGTGGTGTGTATTGTGTGTGGTTGTGTGTGTGGTATGTGTGATTGTGTGTGGTTGTGTGGTGTGTGCTGTGTGTGTGGATGTGTAAGTGCAGTGTCTTCTCCAGCCCTCCTTCGGGCGAGGCTCCTCCTCTGCCCCGACCTTTTCCTTTAACCATGTGCTCCGTGCTCCATTCCACTTGCTCTTCTCCCTGGCTGATGTTATCCTCAGAGCCCTTCGGTTTGTTCCACACAGGTTTCCTGGTGTCTTAGGTCAGGCTCCCCGGAGGCAGTCGTTAAGGGCCCAGACGCAGGCGATTTATTGAAGGGAGATGATCCCAGGAGGAACTAGTAAGGAGGCCGGGAGTGCGCAGCCCGGGTGGGCTGGGGGAAGCCACGCTGGTACAGTTTCCCGGGAAGAACAAGCCCTAGCTAGATCCCGCAGGAAAGTTCTGGAGTATAAATTATTTCTCAGAGTTTGCCCCAACTCAGGCAAGGGAGCTGGGCTTTTAGACCCCTCCCCAGTCCGCCACTGCTAAAGGCTGCTCCCCACTTCCCTGCAATGGCCTGAGGACAGGGCCCTAAAGCAAGTCGCAGGCGCCTGGGTTAGCCATGGAAGCCCCCCGGGGCTGGGGAAGGGCCGGATGCACGAAGGGGTCCGGTGGGGGGGCTTGCAGGAGCACCACCAGGGTCCACCACAGGCCCCCTCTGTGTGGCCCTGGACTGGGGCATGGCTTCCCCATGTGTGCCCTCTGTCCCCTCGGGGAAGGACTGGATTTGGTTACTTCTTCCCCAGACGCACCGTACTCTGGACGGATGGGCCCCCATCTGACCCTGTGACCTTCAGAAGTCACTGCCTCTTTGGAGTTCAGTTCCCCATATGTGAGGGGGTTTGACTCTGGAAGACCCCTCCCTCCTGCCACCCTGTGGCCACAGAAGCTTAACTTGATGGAGTGGGGGTACTGATAAAGAGTGCAATGCCTAGGGACCATTTGGTGAGCCTTTAGATAGCTTTTATCCAGAGAGATGTGATGAAAATCCTATTAGAAGGCTGATGAGATCACGGAATTATCTCATTAGTTGGTAGAGTGGGGGCACGTGAGCATTTTACAGAAATTCAATCCCAAGAGTTCAGGAGAGAGCTTGTGAGTGAGGAAGTGTGTGTGTGTGTGCATGTAAATATGTGTGGTGTGTGCAGTATGTGGGGGGGTGTGGTGTGTGAGTGTGCGTGTGGTGTGTGTGGTATGTGTGGTGTGTGTGGTATGTGCGGTGTGTGTGTAGTGTATGTGGTGTATGTATGTGTGTGGTGTGTGTGTGATGTGTGTATGGTGTGTGTGTGGTGCATGTGGTCTGTGTGGTGTATATGTGTGTGGTGTGGTGGTGTGTGTATGTGTGTGGGGGTGTATGTGTGTGTGTTGTGTGGTATGTGTGGTGTGTATGTGTGTGGTGTGCGAGTGCATGTGTGTGTGGTATGTATGTGGTGTGTGTATGTGTGTGTAGTGTGTGATGTGTATGGTGTATGGTGTGTGTCTGGTGTGTGTGTAGTGTGTGTATGTGGTGTGTGGTGTGTGTGGTGTGCATGTGTCTGGTGTGTGTGTATGGTATGTGTGTCTATGTGGGGTGTGTGGTGTGTGTGCGTATGTGGTGTGTGGTGTGTGTGTATGTGGTGTGGTGTGTGTGTGTGGCGTGTGGTGTGTGTGGCATATATGTGTCTGGTGTGTTTATGGTGTGTGGTGTGTGTGCATGTGGTGTGTGGTGTGTGTGGCATATATGTGTCTGGTGTGTGTATGGTGTGTGGTGTGTGGTGTGTGTGCATATGTGGTGTGTGGTGTGTGTGGTGTGCATGTGTCTGGTGTGTGGTGTGTGTGTATGTGGTGTGTGTGTAGTCTGTGTGTAGGGTGTGTGGGTGTATGGTGTGTGTGTGGTGGGTATGTGGGGTGTGGTGTGTGTGTAGTGTGTGGTGTGTCAGGTGTGTAGGTGTATGTATGGTGTGTGTGTGGTGTGTGTGTGGTGTGTGTGTGGTGTGCCTATGTGGTGTGTGGTGTGTGGTATGCATATGTCTGGTGTGTGTATGTGGTGTGTGGTGTGTGTATGTGGCGTGTGGTGTGTGTGTAGTGTGTGTGCATATGTACTGTGTGGCGTGTATGTGTCTGGTGTGTGTGTAGTGTGTGTATGGTGTGTGTAGTGTGTGTATGTGGTGTGTGTGTGGTCTGTGTGTGTGGTGTGTGTGTGTGACGTGTGGTGTGTATGTGATGTGTGTGGTGTATGTAGTGTGTGGTGTGTTGCGTGTGTCTCGTGTGTGTGTATGGTGTGTGTGTAATGCATGTGTGTATGTGGTGTGTGTGTGGTCTGTGTGTCGGGCGTGTGGGTGTATGGTGTGTGTGTGGTGTGTGTGTGGTGTGCCTGTGTATGTGGTGTGTGGTGTGTGTGCATATGTGGTGTGTGGTGTGCAGTGTGCATGTGTGTGGTGTGTGTGGTGTGCAGTGTGCATGTGTCTGGTGTGTGGGGTGTGTGTGTATGTGGCGTGTGGTATGTGGCGTTTCGTGTGTGTGCATATGTGGTGTGTGTGGCGTGTGTCTGCTGTGTGTATATGGTGTGTGTGTAGTGTGTGTATGTGGTGTGTGTGTGGTCTGTGTGTCGGGTGTGTGGGTGTATGGTGTGTGTGGTGTGTGTATGTGGTGTGTGGGTGTGTGTGGCGTGTGTGTCTGGTGTGTGGGTGTATGGTGTGTGTGTAGTGTGTGTATGTGGCGTGTGTGCGGTCTGTGTGTCAGGTGTGTGGGCGTATGGTGTGTGTGGTGTGTGTGTATGTGGTGTGTGGGTGTATGTGTCTGGTGTGTGTGTCTGGTGTGTGTGGTGTGTATGTGGTGTGTGTGGTGTGTCGGGTGTGTGGGTGTATGGTGTGTGTGGTGTGTGTGTATGTGGTGTGTGTGTGGTCTGTGTGTCGGGTGTGTGGGTGTATGGTGTGTGTAGTGTGTATGTGGTGTGTGTGGCGGGTGTGTTTGGTGTGTGTAGTGTGTGTGTATGTGGTGAGTGTGTAGTCTGTGTGTCGGGTGTGTGGGTGTATGGTGTGTGTGGTGTGTGTGTATGTGGTGTGTGGGTGTATGTGTCTGGTGTGTGTGTGTGGTGTGTGTGTAGTGTGTATGTGGTGTGTGTGTGGTCTGTGTGTCGGGTGTGTGGGTGTATGGTGTGTGTAGTGTGTATGTGGTGTGTGTGGCGGGTGTGTTTGGTGTGTGTAGTGTGTATGTGGTGTGTGTGTAGTCTGTGTGTCGGGTGTGTGGGTGTATGGTGTGTGTGGTGTGTGTGTATGTGGTGTGTGGGCGTATGTGTCTGGTGTGTGTGTGTGGTGTGTGTGTAGTGTGTATGTGGTGTGTGTGTGGTCTGTGTGTCGGGTGTGTGGGTGTATGGTGTGTGTGTATGTGGTGTGTGGGTGTATGTGTGGTGTGTGTGTATGGTGTGTGTGTAGTGTGTGTGTATGTGGTGTGTGTGTGGTCTGTGTGTCGGGTGTGTGGGTGTGTGGTGTGTGTGGTCTGTGTGTCGGGTGTGTGTGTATGGTGTGTGTGGTGTGTGTGTATGTGGTGTGTGTGTGGTCTGTGTGTCGGGTGTGTGGGTGTATGGTGTATGTGGCGTGTGTGTATGTGGTGTGTGTGGTCTGTGTGTCGGGTGTGTGGGTGTATGGTGTGTGTGGTGTGTGTGTGTATGTGGTGTGTGTGTGGTCTGTGTGTCGGGTGTGTGGGTGTATGGTGTGTGTGGTGTGTGTGTATGTGGTGTGTGGGCGTATGTGTCTGGTGTGTGTGTGTGGTGTGTGTGTAGTGTGTATGTGGTGTGTGTGTGGTCTGTGTGTCGGGTGTGTGTGTGTATGGTGTATGTGGCGTGTGTGTATGTGGTGTGTGTGGTCTGTGTGTCGGGTGTGTGGGTGTATGGTGTGTGTGTATGTGGTGTGTGGGTGTATGTGTGGTGTGTGTGTATGGTGTGTGTGTAGTGTGTGTGTATGTGGTGTGTGTGTGGTCTGTGTGTCGGGTGTGTGGGTGTGTGGTGTGTGTGGTCTGTGTGTCGGGTGTGTGTGTATGGTGTGTGTGCTGTGTGTGTATGTGGTGTGTGTGTGGTCTGTGTGTCGGGTGTGTGGGTGTATGGTGTATGTGGCGTGTGTGTATGTGGTGTGTGTGGTCTGTGTGTCGGGTGTGTGGGTGTATGGTGTGTGTGGTGTGTGTGTGTATGTGGTGTGTGTGTGGTCTGTGTGTCGGGTGTGTGGGTGTATGGTGTGTGTGGTGTGTGTGTATGTGGTGTGTGGGCGTATGTGGTGTGTGTGTGGTGTGTGTGTAGTGTGTATGTGGTGTGTGTGTGGTCTGTGTGTCGGGTGTGTGGGTGTATGGTGTGTGTGTATGTGGTGTGTGGGTGTATGTGTGGTGTGTGTGTATGGTGTGTGTGTAGTGTGTGTGTATGTGGTGTGTGTGTGGTCTGTGTGTCGGGTGTGTGGGTGTGTGGTGTGTGTGGTCTGTGTGTCGGGTGTGTGTGTATGGTGTGTGTGCTGTGTGTGTATGTGGTGTGTGTGTGGTCTGTGTGTCGGGTGTGTGGGTGTATGGTGTATGTGGCGTGTGTGTATGTGGTGTGTGTGGTCTGTGTGTCGGGTGTGTGGGTGTATGGTGTGTGTGTATGTGGTGTGTGGGTGTATGTGTGGTGTGTGTGTATGGTGTGTGTGTAGTGTGTGTGTATGTGGTGTGTGTGTGGTCTGTGTGTCGGGTGTGTGGGTGTGTGGTGTGTGTGGTCTGTGTGTCGGGTGTGTGTATGGTGTGTGTGCTGTGTGTGTATGTGGTGTGTGTGTGGTCTGTGTGTCGGGTGTGTGGGTGTATGGTGTATGTGGCGTGTGTGTATGTGGTGTGTGTGGTCTGTGTGTCGGGTGTGTGGGTGTATGGTGTGTGTGTATGTGGTGTGTGGGTGTATGTGTGGTGTGTGTGTATGGTGTGTGTGTAGTGTGTGTGTATGTGGTGTGTGTGTGGTCTGTGTGTCGGGTGTGTGGGTGTGTGGTGTGTGTGGTCTGTGTGTCGGGTGTGTGTGTATGGTGTGTGTGCTGTGTGTGTATGTGGTGTGTGTGTGGTCTGTGTGTCGGGTGTGTGGGTGTATGGTGTATGTGGCGTGTGTGTATGTGGTGTGTGTGGTCTGTGTGTCGGGTGTGTGGGTGTATGGTGTGTGTGGTGTGTGTGTATGTGGTGTGTGGACGTATGTGTCTGGTGTGTGTGTGTGGTGTGTGTGTAGTGTGTATGTGGTGTGTGTGTGGTCTGTGTGTCGGGTGTGTGGGTGTATGGTGTGTGTGTATGTGGTGTGTGGGTGTATGTGTGGTGTGTGTGTATGGTGTGTGTGGTGTGTGTGTGTATGTGGTGTGTGTGGTCTGTGTGTCGGGTGTGTGGGTGTATGGTGTGTGTGGTGTGTGTGTGTATGTGGTGTGTGTGTGGTCTGTGTGTCGGGTGTGTTGGTGTATGGTGTGTGTGGTGTGTGTGTATGTGGTGTGTGGGTGTATGTGTGGTGGTCTGTGATTTTAGGTGGATGTTTTAAGGTGGTGAGAGTTGGAGCCTCAGAACCAAGGGTGTGGACATAAGGTCCCTGCCGCTGAGGGCAGGACAAAAGGAGTCTGAGCGGAAGAGCTGCCTTATATGTCGGCTTTTGCCCACTCACATTGCAAAGAACACAAGACCAGCCTGGGCACAGGGTGAGTCGCTGCTGTATGGCGGAGGGCAGCAGTTGCTGTGTGGCATCGTTTCTGGTACAGAGTCCACCATGACCGGATCAACAACGGGGATGGAACTCAGCTTTCTGGAGCCGGTCTTGAAAGGGGTGGGGTTTTGAGTGGTGGGGTTTTGAGTGGTGGGAGTCTTTTTCAGCCTGTCTCCAGCATCCAGAAAGTACATTGGCAGGACACGGGGACCTTGCGAGGCAGTGTGCTCCTGGCTGACCCACTCCGTGCCTGGGAAGGGACACTGCGCCCCAAAGAACGCTTGGGGCCGTGGTCAGGTCACGCGGAAGCCTGAACGCCAAGCAGTCATTAGGCGAGATTGATGGCAGAGGAGTGGTTTGGGGGAGGCCCGGGTGGCCTGCTGCAGCTTCACCGCTGTTATTTATGGCCTCGCTGAGGCGTCAGTGACTGGGTTGACAGCTCGCTGTAAGCTGACCTGGCTGGCGCACTGCCTGCAGCCTTCTGCCTGCCCATCCCTCGGCGTGAGGAATGTCAGCCTCGGAGACAGTGACCAGACCCAGTAGGTGTGGAAGGACAGGTTCCAGAATCCTCACCCCGAGACCTCTTTATCCGGAGAGAGGCGTGTGTGCGTGTGTGGACACATGCTTGTACCCCCTCCTATTTATACAAGCAGACATTTGTGACAGAGACACAGCGCAGCTAACTTGATTCTGACTTTTGGTACAGGGGAAATGAGCACAAATAATCCCAAATAATAAGTAAAATCCCAAAGCAGTTCCTGGGGGATGCAGTTGATTCAGGAAATGGGCATTGAAGGGATTTCGTTTTTGTCTTTGTGGTTTGTTTTTGCTGTGTGTGTGTGTGTGTTTTTATTTTTTATTTATTTATGTTTTTTGAGATGGAATCTCACTCTGTCGCCAGGCTGGAGTACAGTGGCGCGATCTCGGCTCACTGTAACCTCTGCTCCTGGATTCAAGCGATTCTCCTGCCTCAGCCTCCTGAGCAGCTGGGACTACAGGCATGCGCCACCACGCCCGGCTAATTTTTGTGTTTTTAGTAGAGACAAGGGTTTCACCACGTTGGCCAGGATGGTCTCAATCGCTTGGCCTCGTGATCTGCCCGCCTCGGCCTTCCAAAGTGCTGGGAGTCTGCTAGGACTGAATCTGAAAGACTGGAGAAAGTAAGACGTGTGGGAATGGGGAAGGAGATTCCAGGTCGGGGGTGGCGTCTACTGCAGGCCTGGGTGTTGAGGAAGCACAGAGTTTGGGCAACTACAAGCGGTTCCCTGGTGTGGAGCAGCTTGTGCTGGAGGCAGGGGTTGGTGACGACGAGGAAATCGAAGCCCGGAGCGCATCATTCACTTGCTCAAAGTCACACAGCTTTGCCGTCAGAACTGGGGTGATGCTGTGGGTGTGACAGCCTCTTCAGGCCAGCTCTGTTTCCCGCACACTATCCTCTCTCCCCTCCCTGAGGCCTGGCACATCCCCGAATCACCCGATACCACCTTGCCCTGCCCCACCCAGGAGGCTCAGCTCGCGGACAGAGTGACTCAGGCATTAGTCAGCTTTTGCCTGGGTTGAGAAAACCTGAGACAGAGAGCTACAGTCGCGCCTGCCACATCTACCTCTCCAGCCATCCTACTCTCTATGCTGCTGCAAACTAGACATTCCTTCCTGGAGGGACCTCTCGCTTCCCATCTTCAGATCAGGACGCACGGTCTCTTCTCCGCAGCTGCTTCCTCTGGTGTTCCTGTGCTCCCGTCGGCCCGCTGCTCCCACACACATGCCCATTCTTCTCGGGCTGGCTTGTATCTCAGGGTTACGCTCCCCAGGTCCCTTGCTCCAGGTAGGTTTGGCCAATAGCAGGTGAGGAGAGGGTGGGCGGAGGGGAGACGCCGGGGCATTTCCTCCCCTGGGTCCCTGCTCTAGGAAGCATCTCTAGCAGGGCTTGTGCCTCCCCGGCGCCAGTTCCCACTGCGCAGGTCTGCTGTGGCTTCTGCCTGGTGAGCAGCTCCCGGCCTCCGGGCTCCACCTGCTTCCCTTTTCTGTCCCTCCTGCTCCAAATGGTGCAGCGCCGTCCTCCCATTGCTCACCTCGGGGCTGCTCACCATCTCGTTTGCCTTCTCAGTTTTTATACCACCGATGCAACCAGTCCCCTGGATTAAACTCCCTCTATTGGAAATACTAGCATGGTTCCTGATGGGCCGGGCCCCTGGCTGATACACTTCCTTCTAGGAGGATGGCACCGGGTCAGAGTGTTCAGACTTGTTGACGTCCCTCCCCCCACTCAATTCGTCACTGAGCTAGAAGACTGAGCCTTGGGAATGTCTCTGAGCCCATCCCACCTCTCCTCTCTGGCAGCAGCCTTGGGCGAGTCCTGCCCTGGTCAACCCCAGCAGCCTCCCACCAGGGCCAGCCCAGCAGCCCACCCTCCCACGGCTGCTCAAGCCCACCAGGCCATGCTTTAGACGAGGCTCTGTAACTTTGCAAATCAAGCATGCACCGTAGGACCAGCCTTTCCACTCTGCTCCCAAGCTGCCTTCCAGCCCTGTGCCATCCTCTACACACCCCTCCCCCTGCTGTACACCCCACACCCCATTACCAGGCTACCAGTCACTTCCCAAACACACCCTGCACACTGGTCTGCTCGCTGTCTGCTTTGCCTTGTCAGTTTTTGTACCACCTATGCCTATGCAGCCAGTCCCCTGGATTAAATTCCCTCTGTTTGCAATACTAGTGGGCTTCCTGTTGTGCTGGACCCCTGGTGATATATTTCCTTCTAGGAGGATGGCAGCAGGTCCTCTGCCTGCTCGTTCATGCTGTTCCCTCTGCCTGAACTGCCTCCCCCTCTTTTTTTTTTTTCTGAGATGAAGTCTCACTCTGTTGCCCAGGCTGGAGTGCAGTGGCTTGATCTCAGCTCCCTGCAACCTCTGCATCCCAGGTTCAAGCAATTCTCTTGCCTCAGCCTCTGAGTAACTGGGATTACAGGTGCTCACCACTATGCTCAACTAATTTTTGTATTTTTAGTAGAGATGGGGTTTCACCATGTTGGCCCAGCTGGTTTCAAACTCCTGACCTCAATTGATCCGCCCACCTCAGCCTCCCAAGGTGCTGGGATTACAGGTGTGAGCCACCATGCCCAGTTGGCCCTCTCTTTTTTACTAGTAAAAAGTCTATTGATTCTTTTGATTCTTTAAGACCTACAGCAATTGCTGCGTCCTCTAGGATGAAACACATCACTACCCATTCTGCTTTCCTTGGCCGTCCGTCCCTGCCTCTGTGAGGGCCCTTCTCACAGGCGATGTGAATGTCTCCAGGACTGGGACCCTGTCTCAGCCCTCGTGTACCCAGATTCCTAGCACCGAGGCCAGCCCTCACACAGGAACTCAGGACATGTTGACTGGAGTGGAAAGTGCACCTTGAAATCACCTCACCCCCGACCCCAGTCCCTTGGAGACGGGGCATGCTCCCAGGCTCCTTTTCTGTTTGAACAGCCAACCAGAGAATGAGGGGCCTCCCCTGTCCTAACCCCAGGGCTGTGCATTTCTGTGACATTCTCAATGATCCTGGTTAATGTTTAATTCCAGTTTCTTTGTTTTCTGTAAAGTTGATAACAGAGAGGTGTAGCAGAGAATGTAAAAGACCAAGACCCACGGCAGGAAAACAAATACGCACCCCGTTTTTACTTAATAATTAAAAGTTAGTCATTTCCCAGAGCTTTTTGGGAATGAATGGAAATGAATTCAGAATGTTAAAATCCAGCCCTGCAAAATGCTATAACCATATAAAGAGCATTCATGATGCTTGCATCACAGGCCCCTAGGGCTGGTTTTGCACACCAGCCATGTGCTGGCCTCTACAAAGATTCTGTCTTCCTGAAACTTCCATCAGTGTCTGACTCCTGCATCACAACACAGATGGCTTTTCTGCGGGATCCTGGATAAAGCCTGAGCTCATCAACCTTAACTTCAACACCCTCCCTCCCGGCCCTTTTCAACCTTTTCAACCTTGGCTGTCTCCGTGGGAACCCTCTTTTCCAGCCAGACATCCTGTTTACAGATCTCAGATGGCCCATGGGGTGGGTCTCACTCCTGCCCTCTCTGAGGACAGGGTAAAGGAGTGGTTAGGAGTATGAGGTCCAAATTCGGGCAGGCCAGGGTTCATGTCCAAGTTCCATCATATCTAGGCTGGGATAGCCACACCACCTCCAGGAAGCCTGCTCTGGTTTTCCTGACCCATGGCCATGCATTTCTCCAGTGTCTGCCTGCTCCAAGTGTCATCACTGCCTCTGTGGCATTGAAACCTCGTCAGTCTTGTGATATCTATTTCTCTGTCCCTTATTCATGTGTTTGTCTAGTTTCTCCACCTGGACTCTAAATGCTGTGCCCACAACAGGCTATTATGGGTCTCTGTGTGTCCCAGACTACCCGCATGAATAATGGCTGATATGGCTTGGATTTTTGTCCTCTCCAAATCTCATGTTGCAATGTGATTCCCAGTGTTGGAGGTGGGGCCTGCTGGGAGGTGAGTGGATCATGGGGGAAGATCCCTTAAGAGTAGGTTAGCACCATCCTCTTGGTGATATGAGTTCTTGCTCAGTTAGTTCATGTGAGATCTCGTTGTTTAAGCATCTGGGACCTCCCCTTTCTCTCTCTCTTGCTCCCACTCTCACCATGTGATATGCCTGCTCCCCTTTCTTCTTCCACCATGAGTGGAAGCTTCCTGAGGTCTTTAGCAGAACCAGATGCTGGCACCATGCTTCTTTTACAGCCTGCAGAATTGTGACCCAATTAAACCTCTTTTCTTTATAAATTTCCCAGTCTCAGGCATTTTTAATAGCAATGCACAAACAGACTAACACAGAAAATTGGTATAGTGAATAGAGTATCGCCATAAAAATACCTAAAGATGTGGAACTGAGTAACGGGCAGAGGGTGGAAGAGACTGGAGAGCTCAGAAGAAGACAGGAAGATGAGGGAACGTTTGGAACATCTATGGTTGTGACAAAAATGCTGATAGAGATATGGACAGTGAAGTCCAGGCTGACAAAGTCTCAGATGGAAATGAGAAAGTTATTGGGAGCTGAAGCAAAGATCACCTGTGTTACTCCCTAGCAAAGAGCCTGGATGCATTGTGTTCATGTCCTAGGGGTTTGTGGAAGGTTGAACTTATTTGGTGGCAGCTGGCAGAAGAAATTTCTAAGTATCAAGAAGTGACGTGGCTGCTTCTAACAGCCTACGATCAGATATGGGTGTAAAGAAATGACTTAAAGTTGGAACTTATACATGAAAGGAAGCAGGGCATAAAAGTTCATAGCCTAGCCATGCAGCAGGGAAAGAAGAAGCATTTTCAGGAGAGGAATCCAAGCAGCCTGTGTAGCAACCATTTGCTAGAGACATTAGCATGACTAAAAGGGAGCCAAATGCTAATATCCAATACAATGGGGAAAAGTTCTCAAAGGCATTTCAGAGGTCTTGGAGATAGCTCTTCCCATCTCATGCTCAGGGGCCTAGGAGGAAAGAATGGGTTCAGGGGCCAGGTATGGGGCACTGTTGTCCAGTTCAGCCTCAGGACACTGCTTGCCACATCTCTGCTGGCTCAAAAGACCCCAGGCCCAGGTACAGCTCCGGTTGCTGCTTTGGAGAACACAAGCTGCCATAAGCCTTGGCAGTTTCCACTTGGTGTTAAGCCTGCAGGCACACAGAATGTAAGTGTGAAGGAGGCTTGGCAACTTCCACCTAAATTTCAGAGGATGTATCAGCAAGCCTAAGGTGGCTGCCCAGGCAGAAGCCTGCTGCAGGGGTGGAGCCCCCACCAGAGAAACTCTACTAGGGCAGTGTGGAGGGGAAATGGGGGTTGGATCCCCCACACAGACCCCCCACCAGGACACTGCCTAGTGGAGCTGTGGGAAGGTGGCTGATGTCCTCCAGACCCCAGAATGATAGAGCCACTGACAGCTTGCATACTGAGCATGGAAAAGCCACAGGCACTCAACTCCAACCCATGAGAGCAGCCACAGGGCTAGACCCAGAAAAGCCACAGGGGCAGTGCTGCTCAAGGCCTTGGGGGCCCATCCCTTGAATCGGTGCACCCAGGATGCAGGACATGGGATCAAGGATCATTTTGGAGCTTTAAGGTTTAATGACTGCCCCAATGGGTTTCAGACTTGGATGGGTCTGGTAGCCCCTTCCTTTGGGTCAATTTCTCCCTTTTAGAATGGGAATATCTACCCAATGCCTGTGCCACCATTGTATCTTGGAAGTAAATAACTTGTTTTGATTTTACAGGCATATAGATAGAAGGAGCATGCCTTGGGTCTCAGATGAGACTTGGACTTTTGGATTAATTCTGGAACAAGTTAAGACTTAGGGGGACTATTGCAAAGGCATGATTGTATTTTGAAATGTGAAAAAGACATGATATTTGGGGCCTGGGCGGGGAGTAACGTGGTTTGGATATTTGTCCCCTTCGATGATCATGTTGAAAGGTGATTCCCATTGTTGGGGGTGGGGCCTGGTGGGAGGTGAGTGGATCATGGGGGAAGGCCCCTCGTGAATGGTTAAGCACAGCCCTTGGTGATAAGTGAGTTCTTGGTAAGTTAGTTCATGTGAGATCTGGTTGTTTAAAAGAGTCTGGGACCTCCCCCAACCCCTTGCTCCTACTCTTGCCATGTGATGTGCCTGCTCCCCTTTTGCCTTCCACCTTTCACCATGAGTGGAAGCTTCCCAAGGTTCTTACCAGGACCAGATGCTGACGCCAGGCTTCTTGAACAGTCTGCGGAATTGTGAGCCAATTAAACCTTGTTTCTTTATAAATTACCAGCCTCAGGCATTTCTTTATAGCAGTGCACAAATATACTAACACAATGGCCATAGACAGCGCTTACCATTAGCTCATTTAACTTATCTACGAGGGCAGCACAGCTTGGGGTCCACATACTCATGCCCAACTTCATTGGCCATTCAACTCCAGCCAAGTAACAGGACGAAAAGACAGAAACCCACCATAAGCTGCGGCTGAAGGCGGCCATCCAGCCCACTGTTGGGACAGAATGCTTAGTGTGTACAGATTTGCTTCGGTGTCCCTAAGATAGGCTTCTGACCTGTCTATTTTCCCTGAGAATTCAGAATAATCACGAACAAGATGGGAGTATGAATCTCAGCATGGAGGCCCAGTGACTGACACCTAGCTTTCAAACCTAAACATCTTGCACAGGTTTCCTTGTACCATGTTCTCTGATGCGATGTCCTGTGTCTCTGCTCACTGCTTCAGTGCCCTCCCAAGCAGCCGGGATGGAGCCCGGGCCGCCACAGCCCCCCTGGAGTGCTTGCCGCCTGATAGGTGGATCAAGAGCAGAACTCACATGCTGCCTCCTGGGGAGGAAGGGGGGTGTTTATGACCATATGAGCTTTGAGGTACCCAGGATGACAGGCCACCCTAGAACCCAGAGAGCTTGGGCAAGTTCATCCCCTTCTCTGGGCCTCAGTTTCCCTCATCTGTCCTGCAAAAGAATTGGATCAGATAATCTGGGACATTCTATCCAGCTCTCTGATACAGAGATCAGGTTTGGGGCCAGGTGGGGGATGTGAAGTGGTCTTCCAAGCTGTCAACATAGCCTGATTGTGTAAGGCCTGCACAAATGGTGTTTAGAGCAATACTTTCAAACCTTAATGTCGGGTGAATCACCTGTGTCTAGAGAAAATGAAGATTCTAGCAGGAGAGAGTAGAATAGTGGTTACCAGAGGCTGGGAGCAGGGTTGGATGGGGAAAGATTGGTCAACAAGTACACAGTTGCAGTGAGGAGGAAGTTCTTGTGTTCTATGGCACAGCAAGGTGACTGTGGTTAACAGTACCGTATTGTACATTGCAAAGTAGGTAGAAAAGATTTACAATTTCTTTAGCAAAGATGAGATGATGGATAGGCTAAATACCTTGATTTGATTTTTACACAATGCATACATGTATCAAAACATCACATTGTACCCCAGAAATACGTACAATTATGGGTCAATAAAAAGCAAAATAAAATATGTAGATTCTCTCTCAATGGTTCTGAGGCGGGGTCTCTAAACCTGCATTTCTAACAAGCTCCCTGGTGATCCCGTGGTGCCGGCTGAGTCGGTGCCTTGATTAGGAGGGTTTGGCACTAGGTCTCCAGGTGTGATCCCGGAGCGGCAGCATCGGCATCACCTGGGAACCTTGTAAGAGCGAGTAGGGCCAAGCTACAGAAGTATTGGGTCAGAAGCTCTGGGGCAGCGCCCAGCAATATGTGATGTAACAAGCCCTCCAGGCGACTCCCATGAGCTCAATTCTGAGAACCACTGCTTTAAGACAACAGCTTCTAAACTGGGCGGTGCATAGGAAGCACGAGAGAGAGTTTTTAAAAATACTGGGGCCTGGGGCCCGCTTCTCGGGGTTCTAATGTAATCGGAATAGGTGCCTCCCGGGCATCGGGATTTTTACAGTCTCCCCAAGTGATTCTAATGTGAAGTCAATGAGCCTTAGGGCGGACAGAAGATGAGGGCTGCGGGGCTCCCAGGCTGCGAGCCTGCGATTCTTCTGACGGCGCTTTCCGGACGACGGCCACTAGGGCGCGCTGTGGCACCGCTGGGAGGCCGGCTGCGGTTCAGCCTCCTCTCGCCAGCGGCTGGAGGAGCTCCGGGCTGGGAGGCGGCGCGAAGCCCCGGGGGTCGGAGCCTCCGGGAGCGGCTTCTGGCCCAGGCCTGCCCGCCCCCGTGCATCTGCACCTAATTAATGCTGGCCGCGGCCTCGCCGCGCTTGACGTCAGTGATGTGCTCCGTGCTGGGGAGACGCGGCCTTTGCAGCCGCTCGGCACAGGTTGCTTCACCCTGGCCCGCCCTGCTGCCCGCCCCCTCCAGGCAGAACGCCGGGCTCACCTCTGGGACCGAGCCCTTGCTCATGCTGCTCTGATGACACTCACGCGAGAGTTTCTCCCCCATTTCCACCCGGCAGGACACCAGTTTCCTTTTCCATCTTCCCTGGCTGTTCTCTGCCCCTCCCCTGCCTTTTCAGAACACGGAGGGTCCCGGAAAATCCCACAGGCCTGGGGCTTTGCCAAGTCAGCCGCAAGAACCACCTCTCACCTTTCCCTTTCTGGGTCTCTCCTCTGCTCAGTTCCTTTCCTGTTCCTGCTCCTCCTTTTTCTCTCATCTGAGCCGTGTGGATCAGATACTTCCTGCCTATGTGTTCTCATGCACAGAAGTGGAAGAGATGGGATGGTGAAGGGGGGATTGCCTTCTTTAGCAGCACAGATAGGACTGCGTTTGTAAGGAGCATTTTGTATGTTGGGGGTGAGGAGGTTGCAGATGAAACTCTAGTGTTCTGTCCCCCACAGCCACATTACTCCCTTTAAGCAGCGATGGGAGTTGATTCTGGAGAGGAGAACTCAGCCGAGTAGAGCAATGCTGTCTTGTCTAGCTGCCCCAGCTGGCTGGAAGGGTCTTCCATGGCTGGAGGAGTTTCCCCAACCAGGACTCCAGAACTGTCTTTTTTTTTTTTTTGAGACAGGGTCTTGCTCTGTCACCCAGGCTGGAAGTGCAGTGGCGTGACCGCAGCTCACTGCATCCTTGACCTCCCAGGCTCAAGCGATTGTCCCACCTCAGCCTCCTGAGAGGCTGGAATTACAGGCATGCGCCACCACGCCCAGCTAATTTTTTTTTATTTTTTGTAGAGACGGAGTCCCACTGTGTTGCCCAGGCTGGTCTCAAGCAATCCTCCTGCTTTGGCTTCCCAAAATGCTGGGATTACAGGTGTGAACCACCGTGCCTGGCCCAGAGCTGTCTTTATCATAAATGTTCCACGCCATATTTCATCTCTGCCCATCCCCTTATCCCCATTCCCAAACCTCCAATCTGATATTTGTGTGAGATTTCATTTGGAGGAAGGCCATGTACATAATGGTTTGGATGATGCCTGATAGCCTCCCTGGCTTTGCCAGCCCATAATTCTAAGACGGGAAGAGGAGATGTTGCTGGGGAGAAGAGGCGGAGGCTTCTCTTCTGATTCCTGCCTGGAGCCCTGACTGCAAGGGTTGCTCCTGGCTTCCCCCATTTGAACCCCACCCCTGGCTGGCCAGTGAGGGGAGCATTCCCTACAGCCCCAGGGAGGGAGAGGCTGCCAGCGGCCAGACAGGGCATTGGGCAGATGACAGACTGTCAGCATTGGGCAGATGGCACAGAGCCAGCCCAGCCAGGTGGGGAAACTGAGACCCAGAGAGGGTAAGGGACTTGCTCAAGGTCACACAACCAGACCCTGGCAGATCCCTTTCCACGCTAATTCCTCAGAAGCTCCTGCTGGGGTCTCTAGTGGGATACTTTGGACAGCCCTGTGGGAGTGGCAGCTGGGTTCCACTGGGAGTGGGGTTACTTTGAAGAACAGTAGTCTCTCTTTGAATCCAGATAAGCAGATACGGTTCCAGGGCTCAGCCTGACCCTGAGGCTGTCACAGCTGGGGCAGGGGCTGAGGGTGGAAACTGCCTCTAAGAGCTCAGAGGACGTTTAGCCTGCCAGGCACAGAGCCTCCACCGGGGACAGAAAGCCAGGAAAAAGGTGTGGGACGTCAGTACGAATCCTGCTCCTTCCAACGTAGACTCTGAAAGTAAAGGTCCAAGCTTTGAATTGGATCTCAGCTGGGGCTGGGGGCTGGCCAAGAAGATTGGGGTGGCCACACATTTGGGCAAGTTTCCCTACTGCCTCCGCAATGCGACTGGCCAGGGCCCAACTGGAAATCAGAGACCCATGAAACATCAGCTCAGGGAGCATCAGGGATGCATGCTCATGCTTCAAGAGGAAGAAAGCCCGAGAGGAGGCTGGGAGAGAGACTGGTCCAAGGTCACTGGACAGTGAGTGGTGGAGCTGGAGCTTGGACATGGGCTCTGGACTCTGGATTTTGTGTCCTCGCCACTGTCCTGACATCCATGTGGACAGATGCCCTGATCCCCCTCTGCAGGGGCTGTTCTCTTTTCCTCTCTTTAGGGTGTGTAATGTGTGTTTGTCTTTGTGTGTGTGTGTGTGTGTGTGTAGACATTTTTAATTTTGTCTCTTTACCTCCAAATCCTATCTGCTTCACAAAACTCAGAGAAAAAGTCTATAAGCTCAGTCACCCATTCCAGGATCGCTGTCAGGAAATCCTCGTTCCCATCTCACCCACATCCCCCACGCTGGAGCTCAAATCCTTCCAGGTGGGGCTGGCAAGAGTCTGCGGGACTTACTCCAAGAGCCCCGGGGAAGCGGGCTGGGCTGTTTGGGGAGGAATGCTCACCCGGCAGTGTGCAGACCTGGCAGAGCTGCCTCTAAATCCAAATTGCAGTCCCCGAGCACGTGCGCTCGCTCTGCCTGAGATCTCCAGTGATGCTGCTTTGGCGGGAGTACTGATTCTAGCCAGTGATTTATCATCTGTTTACTCAGAGAAACTGCTTGTTCATTTCTGCTGGTGGGAAGGGAAGGAGGGAGGGAGGGAGGTGAACGTGTGTCCTGTGAGCTGCAGAGGTAGCCGGCAGGGATGACTTATACACTCCCCTTGATGGGTGACCTCCATTCACTCTTCCTTCCCGCCTCTCCGCCTGATGAGAAACAGAATGTGCTCCCTCCCCGCTGGGAGGCTTCAGATTCATTTTCTGCTCAGACACCGTTGCTTGCAAAATTCCACCCAGAAGATAAGGGAGGAGGAAGCATCGCTGCAGCATCCTGCTCTGTGCCTGGTTATATTACTGGATCCTTGTGTTGCAGCCCTAAGATAGAAGGATTGTCTCCATTTCACAGATGAGAGAGAACTGATGCGCAGGAGGCTGAAATTGTCTGAAGTCACACAGCAGGTGGGTAGAGCTGGGACCCAACCCCCGTCGGGCTGGTGCCAACTTCATGCTCTTGGAGCAGCGTTTCTCCAAGTGTGCATCTCGAACCACCTGCATTAATTATAGTTACTTCCTCCTTCAGTCTCTGTTGTTTTCAACAGGGAGTTACTGACCTAGGCATGGCTCCAGGCTCATGGGATTCAGCAATGAGGAAGACAGGTCCTGGCCAAAGGAGGCCAAGAACAAACAAGTATAAGCAATAAGTCAGCCGGGTGCTGTGGCTCATGCTTGTAATCCCAACACTTTGGGAGTCTGAGGTGGAAGGATCACTTGAGCCCAGGAGTTCGAGACCAGCCTGGGCAACATGGTGAAACCACACCTCTACCAAAATATACAAAAATTAGCTGAGTGTGGTGGTGCACCTGTAGCCCCAACTACTTGAGAGCCTGAGGTAGGAGGATTGTCTTAGCCCAGGAGGTTGACACTGCAGTGAGCCGTAATTGTGCCACTGCACTCCAGCCTGGGCGACAGAGAGAGACCCTGTCTCAAAAAAAAGATAAAAAAGAAACAAGTCAATATCTAACAGGTGAGAGCACTAGGGGGAAAAGGAGAGCAGGGTGAGGTGCTGGGGAGTGACGAGGTTGTATGTGTGTTGCAACTTTAGATAGAGTGGTCAGGATAAACCTTACGCAGGTGACATTTGGACTGAGACTTCAAAGAGGTTAAGTGTTTTGCTATTGAACCTGTATTTCCTGCACCTGCTTCAGACCTCCTCATTCAGAACCTGGCAGGGAAATGAGGCCCAGGAATATGTATTTTAACAAATCCTTTATCCGCAATTTGGAAATCGCTGCTGTTTACCCTGGTGCTTCTTCTTCTACCTAACAGGTCAGGAAATATTTGTTCAAATCCAGGAATGGCTTTAGGGATTCAAGAATGAAGCTGGAATCCCGAGTCCTGGTGACGATTCCCTTCATGACTTGTTAATTGGCCAATACTTTGTAACTAAACCAGGCAAAATGCACCCATGACTGTGACTGAGTCTGGAAAGCTCTGTGCCAGGGCAGGACATGGATATGCAGTCACAGCGCGACACAGATTACTGAAGTACAAGTTGGTGCCTTGAGGAGCACATAACTTAGAAGGCTTGGGTTCTACATCAGGCTCACCTGTGGTAAGCTTGGGCCAGTCATTTGCTTTGTGGAATTTCAGCTTCCAGGTTTGGGAAATGGAGCTGTTAGACCTTTCCCTACTTAGCTTATAACACTGCCACTACTTCTACTACCAGCCAATCTATGTATCCATCCATCCATCCATGCATCCATGCATCCATCCATCCATCCATCCATCCATCCATCCATCCATGCATCCATCCATGCATCCATCTATCCATCCATCCATCCATCCATCCATCCATCCATCCATCCATCTATCCATCCATTCTTCCATGCATGCATCCATCCATCCATCCATGCATCCATCCATCCATCCATGCATCCATCTATCCATCCATCCATCCATCCATCTATCCATCCATTCTTCCATGCATGCATCCATCCATCCATCCATGCATGCAAGCATGCATCCATTCATCCATGCATCCATCCATGCATCCATGCATCCATCCATCCATCCATCCATCCATCCATCCATGCATCCATCCATCCATCCATCCTTCCATCCATCCATCCATCTATCCGTCGATCCATGCATCCATCCATCCATCCTCACCACCACCATCAGTATCCTCATTTCATTTTATCAGCATTTCTGGCGTGGACTATATTCAAACCAACAAAATTCCAGTCCAATAAAATAATTTGGACATGCCTAACACTTACTGTAAAGGAATTTGGCCTGAGAAAATAATGAAGAAAAACTGTATAGAGAGTAATTAATTCTCCATACATTGGATATCAAAATCTTTAATCTTGGAAGATTAAATCTTGGAAGTTCTTTTCAATGAAGTCCAAAGGTAGGTTCGTGCCACTGGCTTGGGGGAGCCAGAGAAGTGTCTTGTAACTTCAGTTGCGGTGAAAGCTGCTGTGAAAGGCAGCTTCAGATTTCCCCTGATGGCGGGCAGCCCTGCCTCTGTGCCCAGCCCTATTAACTGTTGGCCTCCCAGTTGCTGAAGCCAGCCAAAAACATCCCCTGCCGTTTGAAGTGCTTATTGGAAAAGCAGATTTCATCTTGGCTGGAGCTCTGAGCAGTTCCTTGTGTGGGGTACTCCCCAGGGCTGTAATTGAACACAAGAAAGCGTTGGCCTACTTTTGGCATTCCTGCTTTCATCTCAAAGACACATTTAAAAATTTATATTTAAAAAACGTCAGGGAAAGGGGCCAGCATGGCTCGTGTGGCCACTGGTGCCAGAACACCCAACACAGCCGCTCCAGGAGCAGAGGCTGCGGAGGATGAGACAGGAGAATTAGGACCATACCGTGTGGCAGTGCTCCACGCCCAGCTTCCGGGAGCTTGCCTGCGTGGCCTGAACAGTGAGGTGCTTTTGAGGCTGGGCCTCTGTCTGATCTAGGCTTTGCAGAGCAGGAGTTTGAGGGTTCAGATCAGGTCCCCCTCACAGCAGTCCAACTGGGTGAGAATTTTCTAAAAGCTGGGGGAAGAGGGTAGTCCAAGACCTACTTGGACAGTCACCCCAGGATCTGGGCAGCCTGGCCAGCAGGAGATGCACCGTCTTCCCAAGCCCCACCTGTTGTGCTGCTGTGGAACGTGGTTCCAAGGGCTTCTATCTACACTGGTGACTGTGGGTGGGAGAAAACCACTGAGGAAAAAGACCTACCGCTCCTCTGGCAGGATTCTGAAAACAGTAGGTGTCTAACGGATGTATGTTAGCTTGCTCTCACATGTGAAAGGATTGCAGTTAAGCACAACGCACCTTTTTCTACAGCTCTTAGTAAGATCTTCTCTAGGGGCCATTGTAAAGCTAAACCACAAAGCTTCATGGAGGGCTGAAATAAGATCGCATACACTCAGAAGCCTGGTCTCTTAGGGACCACCCGCTTCCCTGCACAGGGTTACTGTTGCACCGTCAACTTGTGGCCCACTATGACCCTCTTAATCTTATTCAGGAATTTTTGTTTATAGGGAATCAACATTCTGTATGCAATTGGCTTTCCCTCTGAGTGCAGGATCCTGCACTTATTCTTATTTTACACTAAGATCATTGATAGCTTGTGTTTTCTAAAAAAGAAAAAAAAATTGGATGCCTTACAACAAAGAAAATACATTCAGTAAGATTATTAAAATAGTTATCTTATTTTCAGGACCACAGGAAGAAGGAGGGAAGTAAATATACAAAACCTAAAACTGTTATTAAATTTAACTCTGAGGCTCCTGGCAGCCAAGACAAAAATAAAACAGGGAAAAGTAAATGGATTTCTTAGGAGAGATAAAATTCACCTGGCTTTTGAGCTCTAAAAGAGATTTCCTAAGGGGCTCCTGTCAAGTGATACAACAGACCAGTGGGTTGACACCAGTTTTATGCAAAATGGCCAAGTAGTTTTCAGCTGGATTTTTTTTTTTTTTTTGTCATGACCCTTAACCAGCATTTAGGGCATCGTAATGACTAGTTTGGGGAGTGAAAGTGATCTTGAGGGGTAGAATAGAATATAGGAAACTCCAAGAGAACTGATAGAATCATCTGGCCTGTTCATCATGCATTCCATACTTAAGGGTACTTTGAGTAGGATCTGGGGCAAAAAAGAAGAAAGGCTAACTGCAGAGGTATAAACATACAAGACAGGACATGTCTCAGGAATCATTAACGCTGCACCACGCCACTACCCCACCCGCCCCCCACCCCACCCAGCAGAAAATGAATCGCCTCATGAAATCAGTGAACACCTAAGTTTTGGTGTTGGTGTTGACGTGCACGTATGTGTGCGCGTGTGGGAATGTCTGTGGGTATGAATGCAAGTCCTCTTCCCCTAGCCCAGCACAGCCCCCACCACAGAGCAAGAGAGCAAGGCTGTCAGCATCCTGGAATCAGCTCTTCTCTAGTTGATTTTGATAACCAGCCAAAAATGCAGGATCTTTTCAAGGCCTGAAGATCATTAACTCTTTGGAAGAACAACAGGAGAGTTTTTGAATGCTGGGACTGACAGCCTGTTGGTGATAGGCTTAATTACTCCAATTAAATATTCAGGAGCAGAGCCAGGCAAGCCAACAGAATTAGGGGAAGGAATCTTTGCTCCACGGCTGCAGAATTCCGTGCTAGACGGCATTGAGCTTCTCTAAGATGAACACTAGGTTCCCAGGCTCCCAAAGTCCTGACTTTTGATGGTATTTTCTCCCCTCTGGGAGGCACTGACTGTAAAAGATTTATCATTAACTGAGGACCTAGTGTGTTCCAGGGCTGTGCTAGGCCCTGGAAGTTCTGACAAACAAGTTCCGTTCTATAGAGGAAGTACAGGAATCGATTTCCCCACCCCACACTTATAATTACTAGACAGTGTAATCCCATGTGGGATAAGAATTAATAGGAAATCAAAGTTAATTCTCAAATTCTACTTTCCCAGACTGTGGGTTTTCTTCCCTGGAACCGCAGGCCCAGTTTCTTTCTAGATCATGACTGGCACCATCACTGACCTTTGGGGTGTGGCATGACATTGGCATATACACTGTAAGTTTGGTTGCCACAAAGTCCCTTCTGAATTCTAATAATGGGGCCTTTCCTTCTGGGTGGAAAGTTTCTGCCATAGCTGGGGTGGGTCGAGCGTGGGCACTGAGTAGCCTCATTGGTGAGGGGTGGCCGCCCTTGCATTCTTCTGCTCAGTGGCCTGAGGATCGACCCCTGATAAGCCACTGCCCACGGCCACAGGACAGGACAAGCTTCCTGACCCATGTGGAGATGGAATCCACGCCCTATTCTCCTTTCATCCGTGCTGTAGCTAAATGAGCAGCTGACAACCCCAAACCTTATCTCACAGCGGGGACTCTCTGGCCTGTCCGAGATCTGCAAGTGGGGGGGATGGAGCTAGAATCTGGGCCATGTGCTTATCTCTAGCCTTGGGGTCTCAGCCATTTCCCCCACAATACTTCAGTGTACCACCATGCCATCAGCATCAAGAGGTGCTACAAAGAGATTTGATTTTGTTCTTTTGCAATACACAGCAAATAATTTCTTTTCAACCCAGTTGTTCTTAATTATCTTCTGCCTCAAAACACCTGGAGGATTTTTGGTGCAGTCCCTGGTACCAGCAACAGCATCGCCTAGGAACTTGTTAGAAATGCAAATTCTGGACCCCACCCCAGGATTACTGAATCAGAAACTGGGGGTGGGAACAAGCGGTTTGGGTTTTACCGGGCCCTGCAGGTGCTTCTGGTGCAAGCTCATCTTTAAGAACCACTGAGTAAGAAGAACTCACCATGACGGGGGTTCTTGGTCAGGAGAGGCTTCCTGGGGCGTGTCCCAGAATCTCTAGAATTGAGGATGGGAGTGGCACACAGGTAGTTTGAAAAAGCCACTAAACTCATTATACTCTCTCCCCTGCCACCTTACCCTATTCTGAGAATCATTGATGTAGAAACTGATTTTGCATTGGAGGAAATGTCTCACCCAACTGTCTCCATGTTTTGATGACTTTTTTTAAGGTTCAGAAAGTTCATTACACCATTGGGGTGACTTGTGTTTCACCTCAAATCTCCTTTCATGGTTGTATACAAAGAATTAATTTATACAAGCTGGGGCTTAAAAAGGGAGAAGTTTCCCCACAGTGGTTTTGTCTCGTTTGGCTTTTGCTGATTAGGAGTTGGTTGGGTCAAAGGTCCACCCTAGGAGCTGGAAACCCACCCTCGAACCATGTACCCCCTTGCCAGCTCCTGGGGCAGGGGTCTTCTGGCCCCAGCAAGTGCTCAGGTTAGGAGGGGCCCGTGGATGGTCAGGAACGGCATGCTGCTTTGCTTATAGCCAAGCAACCGTGCGCATCTGCATGAGGATTTTTTAAACAAGTTTCTTAAAGGAAACAGATGTCAGCAGCCTCTTTTTTATTGCCCGCAACAGGGAGAAGACACACCTAAGTTGTTTGAATTGCTTGCAAACAGTGGTAGATGTGGACATTTTTTTTCTCTAAAAAGATTATATTTGGGAAGCCACCCCCAGGATTTGAGGGGATGCTGGGCGTTTTAACAGTAAGGAGAGTTTACTTTAATCCACCCCATCTCGCTGCGATCTGCAGGTGTTCATGCTGCTTCTGCTTGCCAGGAAAACAACGAGAGGAAGGAGACTGGCTTCTTAGAAAGCATGTTTTCCTGTGGAAGCGGCCCGCGAAACCTGCTTATCTGGGTGACAGGCTCCCCCTTCTCAGAAGGTGGTATTTCCCTTGTGGCTACACAGGCAGGAAGCAGGTGGCAGGGAGTTGGACCCACAGCATCCCCCACAGCGGGCCCTGGGGTTGCCACCAACCGTGGCTGGGAGCTACTCTCCTTGATTGCTGAGTGGCTCTGTGGCTCTGGGAGCTGGAGTCAGCCGATGTGCTTGGCAGATCTGGAGGGTGGGGTCTCTGCTGAGTGCGGCTGCTTGCTCTGGGAGCTGATCGGGGACTGATCCACTGGCCCAGCAGGAGACTGGCTGGATCCCTCTTGCCCTGGGGGAAGGGAAGCCCGTTGTGTCAGGAAGACTCTGCCTGAACTCTGACCTTTCCCCTCACTAGAATGCAAGCCCCACAGGCAGCAGATCCTGTGGGTTTCATTCACTCAGATATCCCAAGCATCTTGAAGGGTGCCGGGCACACACTGGCTTCTCAATACATGTTTATTGACTAAATAATTGGATTCCTCCCCTATCTTCCACCCGCCAGCCTCCTCTTAAACCTGACAAAGAATCCAAGGACTTGTGCTGGGGCTGTCAGCTGCTATTCTGGTGCCCTGGGGACAAAGAAGGGATCTGGAGGGAAGACTGTCACCCTCTTGCGAATGTTTCCAAGAGGCAGCTCAGCATGGGAGAGAAAAGGGGAGCTCCCAGTTCCAGGAACACCTGGCCAGTGTTTCACCTGTTTATCGGAGTTGACAGGACCAGCCAGCCCTTTCCCACCTCTCCCCGTCATGATGGATGGGAGCCTGGCCTTTGAGGTAAGAACAGATGGGGTTACAGACACTGGCCTTTGAAGACATCTGGAGCGACTGCTTCTCTGGCAGTTCACTTTTAAACCGGCACTTCACCCAGAAGTTGAAGGACCATCTGACAGATGCATAAGGGGTTTGGTGTTGAAGAGAGTTGGGCTAGAGAGTGTCGCAGAGCCCCGGGACTCCTGTGGGTTTAGGATTCTGGCTGAGGGAAGTGTGGCAGGGGCTCCCCACTCACAGGCTCCAGGCTGTGTGATCCGTGGCTGAGGACCCAGACCCTAGACTTCAGGCACCCTGCAGGGGGTCCCATTTCAGGCAGGACTTTGCCTCCACAGCCCCACAGCTCTGCCTTGGACCAGAAGATTCCAAACAATTTAAACTACTAGTCATACTGATAGAATACTAGTAGTTTGCAAAGAAAAATATTCCCTGGGCCTCGATGAAGCAGTTGAATTGTGATGGCGCCTATGAACATCCTAGGGCCATGTGTTGTCGTTTTCAAGCTTCCCCTCTGCCTAGAGGTGACAACCCTGGTCCCGTGGTGCCCTCCTTAGTGAGCTTGGCAACAAATATGACAACATGAGGGTCACTAGGAAAGAGAAAAAGAGCAAAGAATAGATACAAATGTGATAGGGTACCCTGGTCTTCAATTAGAGAAAGCTGGTCATTTTACAAGACGACCTAGCCTAGCCTCTTCTAAGCTCGGTGAGAGAGGCAAGAGCAGGAAAGAGACTGGCCAGAGGTCGCCCAGGGCCCCAAGGCAGCCCTGAGATTTGATGGCTATAAATATAAGTGTATGAATCAGAATAGCACTGGGCAGGCTAGGCATGGTGGCTCACGCCTGTAATCCCAGCATTTTTGGAGGTGGAGGTGGGTGGATCACTTGAGCACAGGAATTCGATAACAGCCTGGGCAACATGGCAAAGCCCTGTCTCTACAAAAAGTACAAAAATTAGCTGGGTGTGGTGGTGCGCACCTGTAGTCCCAGCTGCTCAGGAAGCTGAGGTGGGAGGATTGCCTGAGCCCAGGAAGTCGAGGCTGCAGTGGTTGGTGATTGTGCCACTGCACTCCAGGCTGAGCAACAGAGTGAGACCACATCACAAAAAAAAAAAAAAAAAAAAAAAAAGCACTGGGCATCTGGCCTGTGCCCATTTAGGGTGAGGTCCTGTGGTTTCAGGTACTGTGATAATCTGCCCATTTTGCCATTCATTAGCTCATCATCCAATAGATGCCTTTTGAACGCCTAGTACATCCCTAGCACTGTGCTCACACAGCGGGGCGATGGCGAACAAGAGACAAGGTTCCTGTCCTCATGGAGCTTACAGTCCCGCTTGCCTTACACGGACTCGCTGAGCCTTCTTCTCAGGTGATGCCTCAGCTTCCTACTTCATGAAGAAGATAAAAGCAATCAGAAGAGATGCTCACGAGCATCTGTCCCCACCTCACCCCCTGCCTCACCACATGCCTGCGTTTTGTGTCTGTCCCTCTCCTGTTCTGTGGATGAACTTTTCACGCTGTGGCTCAGGCCAGCCCCTCCCCCTGCAACATTCATCCCATGCCCTCCTGGCTGCTCAAGGACATCGCTCCAGTGTCTCCCTTCTGTCCCTTGCACCATCAATCTTTCCCTCTCTATGGGGTCTCTCCTAGCAGCATGCTACCATGCTGCCATCTCTCCCATGTAAAGATACCTTGTCTTGACCCCACTTCCTCCCCCAGGAGAATGGCCCCAGTTCTTACCGCTTTCCAAAATGATTGTCTGGACTCATCGTCTCCAAATTCTCTCCTCCCATTCTCCCTTGAATCCACCCCAATCACACTGTCATCCCTGACACTGTTCTTGTCAAGGTCACCAATGTCCTCATTTTGCTAAATGCAGTGGACATTTCTTGGTCCTCATCTTGCCTGGCTGTCAGCCTCATTTGACATGGCTGGTTCCTCCCTCCACGTTGAACACTTTCTTCACATCCACCTGCTTTTCTTCTCCTTCTGGCCACTGCCTCTCAGACTCTTTTGCTATCTTCTCTTCAGATTCCTGCGAAGGAATGACAAAGAACATCAAGGCTCAATCCTTGGAACTCTCCATCACTCATCTTTAAATTAGACTTCTCTGCTGACTCTCAGAGTTATATATGCTGAGAATCCACTGCCTCTAAGACATCCTGCTTGGCAGGTAACAGACGTTTCATCCTGAGCTGAGCTCCTGCCCACCCCGCCCACACACAGACCCCTTCTTGCCCACAGATTTTCCATCTCAGCCAATGGCGAGTCCAAAAATCCTTTGTGTCCCCTTTGATTCTTAGGTTCCTATCTCCCTTCGACTGAGGCATCGTTTCCAAATCAGACACTTCTCGTCACCACTATTGCCCTCCCCTTGTCCAACCCACCTTTGGCTCTTGGCTGCAGTACTATGAGTCTCCTAGCTGGCTCTCCCTGTTCTCATCATTTCCCAGTAAGTTCCAACCCTGCCTTCAGACTCTTCTGCACACAGCTTCCAGAGTAATCCTTTCAAAAAGTAACTCAGATCCCATCTTTTCCCTCCCATCTCACTCTGTCAGCCACATTCATTCCAAAGGACTGTGTGGTCCATGTCCCTGTTCTCTCTGGTTCTCTCACTGCTCTCCTCTGTGCTCACTCTCTCCTGCCTCACGATGTTTGCACTTACTGTTTCTTCTGCTTGGAACTCTTTCCCTCCAAGACCTTTTTTTTTGAGATGGAGTCTCGCTCTGTCACCCAGGCTGGAGTGCAGTGGTGCAGTCTCTGCTCACTGCAAGCTCTGCCTCCCAGGTTCACGTCATTCTCCTGCCTCAGCCTCCCGAGTAGCTGGGACTACACACACCAGCCACCATACCCAGCTCATTTTTTTGTATTTTCAGTAGAGACGGGGTTTCACCATGTTAGCCAGGATGGTCTTGATCTCCTGACCTCGTGATCCGCCCACCTCGGCCTCCCAAAGTGCTGGGATTACAGGTGTGAGCCACCGCGCCCGGCCTCCCTCCAAGATCTTTACTCACGTTGTCACCTTAGTGATGGCTCCCTCCCTAACCATCCTATTTAAAATTGCAACCCATTCAACACCCATTCCTCCTTCTCCATCCTTGCTCTGCTTCCTCCCTTTGACCTGTCACTCTTTAATCCAGTGGCATTCCGATTCAATGGTGACTGGGAGCAGGACCTAAGGAGGTGCGTCATCTGTAGAGAATTTGAAAATAATCGTGAAATAAACTCAAAGTGGGTTTGCTCTTTATGAGCCCCGCACACCAGCAATTCTAAATTCCTAAACACCCTGGCAGGGTGGGCCGCCCCCACCGATTCTCCTCTATCTTAATACACTATGTGTTTCCCTTGTTTATTTTGCTTATTGTTCATTTCCATGCACTAGAATATAAGCTCCGCGAGGGCAGTATATTTTGTCTGTTTTGTTCACCACTGTGTCCCTCATGTCTGCCACATGGTGTGTGCTCAGTAAGCTTTAGTTGAATGAATGAAGTGGAGGATGTTGATGTTCCCTTAGTTGGGGGTTATCAGGAGGGCTTCCTGGATGAATTGGTGTCTATATTGCCTGTCCTTAAAGAAGAGGAAGGTGCTCTAGGCAGAAGGAACAGCAGGTACAAAAGCAACTTGACTGTCAGGGTCATTAGCTAAGAGTAGGAGTCAGAGGGATGAGTGGGTGTCGTTCACCAGAATTTACCCTTCAAAATGTCAGTGCTTAGTAAATGAATGTGTTCCTTTATTACTAGTTGGTGGAGGGTCCTTGTTGACATCTTGCAGAGGTCTGGCTGTCACTTTTAATCAGAATGGCTATTCCCCACTCCTGCTGAAGAGCTCCAGGCCTGGCGGGGGCGGGATGGCGGGCTGTGGTGGTGGTAAGGGCTGTCCCCCAGCACACTGTTAGAACTTTACTTATCCTCTTGCTTGAAGTGTGGGAGCTGGAGACCATTCAGGAGGCTGTGGTTACAGTCCCAGACAGGGTCCCTAAGAGCAAGGAGCCCTTCTCAATGCCTCCTCCTTAGGGAAGCCTTCCCTACTTTCTCTTCCCTCTTCTGGGCAGAGTTTGTACCTTCCTCCTTTTTGCTCTCTGTTTATTTCTTTAATTTAACACTTAACAACATAATACCATCTTTATTTGTTCCATGTTTGTATCTTCTACTGAATGTGGCTTCAAGAACAGAAAGCACAGAACGTGGCACGTTGGAGGAAATCAGCAAGTGTTTGCTAAAGGTACAACAGCGAAACAGAACAGATATCATGTACAGTGCTATGCCGTGTCAAAAGAGTATGAGAGGTATTGTGGTGATGCTTTTGAATGCTAATCAGAATAAGGAGGGTGACTAGTCCATAGTTATATAGAATATAGGATATACAGAATATACCTTTTTCTGCAAGGGGATGCGTCACTTAACTTTGTTCCTTAAAGCTCCAGAAGCCCAAGGTCACCCACAATGATTCAAGTATTATCAATGTTGAGAGCCTGTAAAAGCATCGAGTATATTATAGTTTCCAAAAAATTGCGAATTAGACTGAAAACCAGCATTTAAAAAATAAAGTGATGTTGACTTAAACACTGGTTTTATATACATGCCGCATATGAGCTGTGGAGGCCGCTCACACGCCAGCGTACGGGTTCATCTGCAATGGGCAGGCGGGTCATACCCCACTGGGGAGAAATCTTATGGGCTTCAGAAATGTCTAATGAAATAAGATTTTTAACTAGTTCAAAATCGGAGTTCAGAAACAGTTCAGTTAATATTTAAGTGTCGAGTTAAGAGAGGAGGTTGAACAAAATTCATTTTGAAGTTTTCACAGAGTTTTTAAAAGGCAAAACTTTAGACTTAAAATGGACTGTTTTATTATATGCAATGCATGTGAATATTAAATGTATGTTAAGTTTTTCATTTAGCAGATTTCTCCCCAGACTTTTAAAACCACCACCAAAAAATATTTACATATTCTCTCCTCTCCCCCAAAGCATCCCTCCCATACGCAAATACCCTTATTTTGAGACCCTGTTGCTCTAGATTAAACCAGTTCTTCCAAGAGCAGCCCGTAGGATTCTGCTCCATCCAGAGCAAGGCCCTTGGCTAAAGTCACTGCCTCTGCTTGACTGAGCCGGGCTGGGAATCTCATTATGGAAGCTTTCCACCTCCTTCCCAAGCCAGCCCTCTAGCGGAGGCCAAGATTGCGTCATCTGTCCTGGGCCTCATCCCGCCTTGCCTGAGGCCTGCTCACCTAATGTGTTTCAGGAGCATTCCAGCAGCCAGGCCTTCAGTTGCTCCCCGATCCCAGATGGGGAAAACCTTGTGCGGCACATTTGCCTCAGGAAGGCTGCACTGGGCTCCCCGGTGGCCCTAGGACAGCGTCCCTTCACGTCGGAGAGACTGGGTGTGGGCCGTGAGGTTTAGGAGGCTTTAGGAGAAGGAAGATCCTCTCTCGGGAGTGAAATGATCTTATCTGAGAGGATGGAAGTGGTGAGGGCGTAAGCATGGGTCCTGGGCTGCGGCTGTGCCTCTTCCTCCCCATGCTGACACGTGCTTGCCCACAAGCGCCCCGGGCCTCTACATCTCTTGGTAGTTTAAAGCTCTGTTTTAGTCTCAACTAGCAGTTTTTCTCACTGGTAGAGCTAAGTTCTCAGACTATTCAATGGGTTCTGTTTCTTTTTTTAATAATTAAAAAAACTGTTCCAGTTAATTCATGGTCACTATGAAAAAAAATAGGCAGGACATGTAAATAAAAGATTAAAATATATACAAATCAAAGAAGGAAGTACACCCAGGCCAGTTATCAGGCAAGCTTGCCAGACATCAATCCAGCAAGAAAACGATGGTGTGCTTTGAAAATGCCAAATCCGGCCGGGCGCGGTGGCTCACGCCCGTAATCCCAGCACTTTGGGAGGCCGAGGCGGGCGGATCCCGAGGTCAGGAGATCGAGACCATCCTGACTAACACGGTGAAACCCCGTCTCTACTAAAAATACAAAAAATTAGCCAGGTGTGGTGGCGGGCGCCTATAGTCCCAGCTACTTGGGAGGCTGAGGCAGGAGAATGGCGTGAAGCCGGGAGGCGGAGCTTGCAGTGAGCGGAGATTGCACCACTGCACTCCAGCCTGGGCGACAGAGCAAGACTCTGTCTCAAAAAAAAAAAAAAAAAAAAAGAAAAAGAAAAAGAAAAGAAAATGCCAAATCCGGCCAGGTGCGGTGGCTCATGCCTGTAATCCCAGCATTTTGGGAGGCCAAGGCGGGTGGATCACCAGAAGTCAGGAGTTCAAGACCAGCTTGACCAACATGGAGAAACCCCGTCTCTACTAAAAATACAAAATTAGCTGGGCATGGTGAAGCATGCCTGCAATCCCAGCCACTCGGGAGGCTGAGGCAGGAGAACCACTTAAACCCAGGAGGCGGAGGTTACTGTGAGCCAAGATTGTCCCATTGCACTCCAGCCTGGGCAACAAAAGCGAGACTCTGTCTCAAAAAAAAAAAAAAAAGAAAAAAGAAGAAAAGAAAATGCCAAATCCATTACTTCTTTGGGAACCTCAGGTGTAACCGCTGGTGTGCTGTGGATGACACAGCATCACTGGGATCTGGTGCCTGGTATGAGCTGTGTGAAGGAGTAGGAGTGTGCTCACCCATCCGCAGGGCCACGGTTGGTCACTGTCCTACGTTTTCCCTCCTTGCTCCCAGGGCTAGTCCTGGTTAGGTGTGGGTGGCAATCTGGGGACAGCAGTCAGCTTGCTGTCTGCTCCACTCTGCAACAAACTGCCTTCCTCAGTGCCCACCCCAACGGAGAAGGAACAAATGGTCTTCTGTTTGGATGGAGGAGGGGATTTGTATCTGTTCTCCGCTGCCTGTGGGTTTGTGCTTCCCACCTGCCTGCCCAGGCCTCATCTGATGTATCAGGAGTCCTCTGCGTGGGCACCAATGAGGGCAGCCTTTTAACTAATCCGGGGTGCCACCGAGGAGCTGGAGTGCGAGCTCTTTGGCCCTATGGGAAGCTCCCCTGGGAGGCTGCACTCTTTTCTACCAGTGAATGTTCTTTCACCCACTTCCTGCAGGCGATGGCCAGATCCTCTGTGAGCAGTGGAGCTTGGCATGGTTCAGCATGGAGCAGCCCTCCCAGCCACCCAGGGAAATCTCTCCATTCAATTACCTCCTGGCTTCCCACGCGTGGCCCATTAGCCTTGTCTGGGGCTCTTATGCATCAGGATTTATCATTGTGCAGCACCTGCGGGGGAGCTTGCCCCAGGCTTTGAAGGTCCCTCTGCAGAGGAGCTTAGGCAGGAGCAGGGGGTGCACGGAGGAGGTTTCTCTCAGTGGAGGAGCACGTGCTATGATTTCCTAGCCTGCTGTTGACGCTCCATTGCAGTCCTCATCACTTCAGAGCACTTTCATTCTTATTTTATCTTTAAATTTTTAAAAGAGACTGGGTCTCTTTTGTTGCCCAGGCTAGAGTACCCTGCTGTGATCACAGCTCCATGGAGGCTTAAACTCCTGGGCTCAAGCAATTCTCGTGTCTCAGCCCCCTGAGTCGCTAAGACTACAGGTGGGCATCACCATGCCTGGCTAATTGATTTTATTTTTTAGAGATGAGCTCTTGCCATGTTTCCCAGACTGTGCTTGAACTCCTGGCTTCAAACAATCCTCCCACTTCAGCCCCGAGAGTTGCTGGGATTACAGGGGGAAGCCACCTTGTCTGGCCCAGAAGCACTTTTCAAAGCCTCTTACGTTGGATGCTGTAGGTTCCATGCGACAATGACACTGTAATTACGATTTAAGCAGCACCTACTAGAAAGGAGCGTGTCTCATACATTATTGATCACTCTTAAAACTGCCTAGCTCCACGTGGTGGCTCACTCCTGTAATCCCAGCTCTTTGGGAGGCTGAGGCAGGCGGATCACCTGAGGTCAGGAGTTCGAGACCAGCCTGGCCAACATGGCGAAACCCTTTCTCTACTAAAAATACAAAAATTAGCCAGGCGTGGAGGCGCGTGCCTGTAATCCCAGCTACTTGGGAGGCTGAGGCAGGAGAATCACTTGAACCTGGGAGACGGAGGTTGCAGTGAGCCGAGATTGCACCACTGCACTCCAGCTTGGGTGACAGAGTGAGACTCCATGTAAAAACAAACAAACAAAGAACCCCAAACTGCCTAGCTCCATTTTGTTCAACAAGAGGCTCAGGGAGTATGTTTGAGGTCACCCACGTGTGTATTTTACGTCTAAAACCTCTCCTGACCCTCGAATGACCCACTCCTGGCTGTAGTCAGTTAGGTCTGTTCAGCCCCAGGAGAGGAGGCTCACAACGGCCAGGCAGGCTCGGATCTTCCAAATGTGGTCCCTCGCTGTGGCGGCTTAGGTTAGATCTTCTCTCAAACTCAGGCCGCTAGAGGGTCCCCACCGGGAAAGGGACACGCCAGGGCGTGGGGCAGGTCTGGAGCAGCCCGGGGCCGGTGGATCCCGGCGCTCTGCTTTTACCTGGCAGGCGGGAGCTGTCCGGCGGGGCGTGGGCGCAGCGGGGGCGCAGCGGGGGCCCGGGGCTGCAGGGGAGGGGACGGAGGGGGCAGGAGGGGGAGGGCCGGGAGGAGCCAGCAAGCTGGCGGCGGCGGCCTTGAGCCACTGGCTGGGGCTGGTTGTGGCCGAGGCTGTGGCGAGAGGCGGGGCCGCTGGTGTGGCCAAAGAGCCCGTAATGAAGCCCGGCGCCTGAGCCCCCTTTGTTCCCGGAGAACTATTTAAAAAGCCCCCTCCTCAGTCCCCGTGCGGGGCGAATGAGGACAATGGCCGGAGTCGCAGTGGGCAGAGCGGAACGCCCCCTTCAGAGAGGCCTTTCCAGCCGCGCGGCCCGGGCTTGGAGGCTCCAAGCGCCGCGAGGGCCGGGGGACTGCAGGCGGGGCGCGCGCTGCCCTTCGAGGCCAAGAGGCCAACGGTGAAACAACAAAGATTTTTTTTTCTTTCTTTCTTTTTTTTTTTTTTTTTTTTAGAAAGAAATCTCGCCATTGCCGGGAATGGGTAAATCACTCAGGCCGCGTGGGTCCTTGGCAGATGGCAGAGGCGGCTTCCCAGTCCCCCACCTGGCACTAGAGGGACGGGGCGCGCACCCAACGGTGGCACGCATCGCCGAATTTTCCTGAACGCCGCTGTGGCACATTCCTGGCCTTTGCAGTTATTAGGAAATGAGAGGATCTTTTTTCCTTCTACTCTCCCCTCCCCCTGCCTTCGTTTTTCTTCCAGGCATGGAATTATCTACTTTAGCAGTTCAAAAGACATTCCATTCCCATGACAAAGACAGAAAGGGGTGATGTTGGCATACTGTAGCCCTCTTTCTCATAGGGAGACTTGAGCAATAAATCATAATGAATGAGAATTTAAAATAGCATTTATTTAACCTTTAATAGTACACCTTGCTGATTTTCAAAGCGTCACCAACAGCTTTGTTTTTCACATTCCCCAGCAAGGGTCCAACTCAAACTTTGAGCAGACAGTAGCGAATTTTATTCCTCTCATATATTCCTAAAAATACTGGGTTGAGGGGATTCGTGTTCAGCTCCCTCTCAGCTCTTAAATGTCTTAAGTCTATCACTGAACAAAGACTGACAGAAGATTTTAAAATAGAATGCAAAACTATCATCACAGCAAATATCTACTTACATCTTTTTTTTTTTTTTTTTTTAGATGGAGTCTCGCTTTGTCGCCCAGGCTGGAGTGCAGTGATGCGGTCTCGGCTCACTGAAGCCTCCTCTTTCCTAAGCCTACGCCTCCCAGGTGCAAGCGATTCTCCTGCCTCAACCTCCCAAGTAGCTGGGATTACAGGCGCCCGCCACCACACCCGGCTACTTTTTTTTTTTTTTTTTTTGAAACGGAGTCCCGCTCTGTCGACCAGGCTGAATGGAGTGCAGTGCCGCGCTCACTGCAAGCTCCGCCTCCCGGGTTCACGCCATTCTCCTGCCTCAGCCTCCCGAGTAGCTGGGACTACAAGCGCCCGCCACCACGCCTGGCTAATTTTTTTTTTTTTTTGTATTTTTAGTAAAGACGAGGTTTCGCCATGTTAGCCAGGATGGTCTCGACCTCCTGACCTCGGGATCCACCCGCCTTGGCCTCCCAAAGTGCTGGGATTACAGGTGTGAGCCACTGTGCCCGGCCTTTTTTTTTTTTTAAAGTAGAGATAAGGTTTTGGCATGTTGGCCAGGCCGGTCTCCAACTCCTGACCTCAGGTGATCTGCCCGCCTCAGCCTCCCAAAGTGCTGGGATTACAGGCCTGAGCCACTGTTCACGCCCCCACGCCCAGCTCTACTTATATCTTCTATTTAGCACTCTTCTTTCTGGCTTGGAACCCACCTATCTCTTTTCCAGAGGCAATGATATACACAGGTATCCACCTTAGCTCACCCAAGACGGGCTCACACCAGTGAATGCCAGAGTATCTGGAAGTGGTTGATCAAAAACATTCTCAATAATGTGTAATCCAGCAGGAGACACCAACCTCGACAAAAATGAAAGGTCAGGGGGATTTTCCCCCAAAAGAACGGGATATTCTAAAAGTCTGAACACCTTTTAACAGCCTTGGGCTTTCATCCCTGCGCGTGTTGCAATTTACAGTTGTGCTTGAGGATGGGAGAATATCTTAGGTCCTTGTTTTCAGTAAGGGTCATTTTTAGCTTCTCAGAATGTGACTCTGGTATGTTCCATTGCACAGGTATTTTTCACAGTTCCCTAGGCCTGACTGGTCTGAGAGTATTTAAGGCTGCCCCAGAGAGGAGTCCCTAGCCAGGCGATTCCCGGCTTGTGCAGGAATCGCAGTGGAAGGACAATGGGCCAATTACTAGCAAAGCCTGCGGTCTCCCTGGGAGAGGTTAAGGAGGAGAGCACATGGCCTTTAAGTTACCCTGTCATCTGTTCTGGGGCTTAATCAGGTTATCATATCACCCCAGTGTCTCCCGGCTTCTATCCATCGATTTGAATGAAGACAAAAATTTGCAGACAAATTTCTAGCAGCAGGAAGTTGGTGCTCTCCTGTGAGGCTGGATGAAAAGCACCTGTAACCTTGCCGGCCTCCATCTAGCTCCTGCTGGGAGCTGCTTCAGGCAGCAGCCTGCTGGCTTCAGAGCCTGCCTGTCAGTGGAAGCTGGGCTGGGGGGAGGATGCTAGTATGTGTTTCAAGAGAATGGCCTGGAGCAGGCTCAGCTGTGGCTAGGACGGCACAATGTGGCCAGCTACTGGGCAATGGGTAGGTGGACACTGTCCCTTCCTTTTGATATTGACCTGGAGTCATATTTAAGTTAAGACAGAGCTGGCGTGCAACAATCCTCATGATGGTTTGAAGGGAAACTGTTTCTCTCTCTGGAGGGAGGGTAAGAGTCAAGGAGCTCTCCCACACTGCCATCAAGTCCAGACCTCTACTCCTCTCTGAGCTGGTTTCCTTCTCGGTGAAGCTCAAGCATGTCGTAATTTGCATCTAATCTGCAGGGTGGAAGAGAAAGGAAGTTTGATGTAGTAGATTGAGCATTGTTTGGGAGTCATAAGACATGTTCTAGACCTAGCTCTACAACTTGGGGAAGTGGCTTAGCCGCTTTTTTTCTTGGTTATTTTGCGTATAAGATGGGGATAATGATCCAGGCTGTTGCCTACTTCACAGGTTATGAACCAAGGAGATGAAAGATGCTGATCAGTCAATGAAAAAAATTTAAAAACCACATTACTAGTGCCTCTAAAGCCCTGCCAGCATCTATGCCCTGTGATTCAACATCACAAAGAGGGCTAGGAGAAGAAGAAAGTTATTAATTGGCATTACTATAAAAGCATTCCATCCTGAGAAGAGGTTCATCACTGAATGTGAATTTCATAGTCATTAGCAGAAAAAGCCAGAGGGTATGAGTTCAACACTCTGAGGTGGCTTGTTGATCTGATCAAAATCAACTTTTCTGGAGTCCACAGAAAATTAGACTTTTTGACATTCTGCTGAAAGAGTCATATCCCAAAAAGGCTGGATGGAGACCTGGTCAATAAATCACTTCTTCTCCCGCCCCTGACCTTCACACTGTTTATGTCCTTCAGCCACTATGACAGGGGACATCGACCTTGAACCTAGTTGGCAACTCCAGCCTGTTTCCTCATCTATCAAATGGGGTACATTTTCTCTGCCTCCCTAACTGGTGGGAGCATGGGTAGAGTCATCTGGTCAACAGGTGAGAAAGTGTTTTGTAAAGCAGAAGGTGCTGGATGTGTTCACACTTCAACACACACTCCTAAAGGATCATTATTGTCCATTTAACTGGAACCCAAATGAATACATTGGGGAAATTTTGCAGCCTTGTGGAGTTGGCAGTTTGGATCCAATGTCATGGATGATGTGGCTCAAAAGAAGTTTCTTTATGCTGAGTAATCACCTGGCTGCTGGCTATGAATGAATAGGTGTAGGGTACCCTGTTGCTCTCCTGAGAGACTGGCCCAGTGGGCATAAGCAGGGCTTGGACGCTGATGCCCAGACACAGAGAACATCAGACAGCAAACAGCTAAACCAGGGACCAAATGCTCTGCATTGCTTCTTTTCCCATTAGTTTGCTCCTAAGCACCTGCCCCATCAAAATACCCATGACTCCCCCAAATGTCACAGGGGGCACTGCTGGGATGTTCCCTCTGCCGTTTCCTCTGCCACATCTCTCCACCTTCTCTGCTTATTTAATTTATCTTATCCTGGCTGGGCACAGTGACTCATTCCTGCAATCCCAGCACTTTGAGAGGCCAAGGTGGAAGGATTGCTTGAGCCCAGGAGTTTGAGACCAGCCTCTGAGCAACACAGCAAGATCCCATCTCTACAAAAAATAAAAAACTTAGCCGGGTGTGGCAGTGCCCCTGTAGTCCTAGCTACTAGGGAGGCTAAGGTGGGAGGATCACTTAAGCCAGGAGTTTGAGGCTGCAGTGAGCTATGATTGTGCCACTGCACTCCTGCCACAGCCTGGGTGACAGAGCGAAACCCTGTCTCTCAAAAGAAAAAAAAAGTCTCATCAAGGTTCTATTCATTGTCACCTCCTCTGTAAGGCCACAGTCTTCAAACTCCTAACACAGTCAGTACTGACTATCCCCCCCGCCGAGTGAAGCACTGTCTTGTGCTTTGCCGCGCTGCAGTCTGATTTGTATGAGCATTCACTGTGCACCCACCTCTATCCCTGTTTACGTTGTGAGCTTCTCAAGGGCAGAAACCAGGTATGATCCCTCTTGGTGTCCCAGCACCTAGCACAGCTGCTGGTGTCTAGTAATTTATGATTCAATGTTGGATTGCATTTTTGCCATTCCTTTGTGTGTCAGAGAGTGACCTGAGGGGATTGTGAGAGGGGAAGAAAAGATGAAATCTTTTGTTTTTATTTATTTAAATCAATTCCATTTTTGCTTTTGCCTTGAATCCCAGCCCATTAAAAAATCTGAAAAACTGCTCTGATGTAATTCATAGGATAACCACAGTTTGTCTACTCACCAATTGAGGGACATTTGGGTTGCTTCCAGATTTATTTATTTTTTGAGACAGAGTTTTGCTCTTGTTGCCCAGGTTGAAGTGCAATGGCACGATCATGGCTCACTGCAACCTCCACCTCCGGGGTTCAAGCGATTCTCCTGCCTCAGCCTCCACAGTAGCTGGGATCACAGGCGCCCGCCACCATGCCCAGCTAATTTTTGTATTTTTAGTAGAGATGGGGTTTCACCATGTTGGCCAGGCTGGTCTCAGTCTCCTGAGCTCAAGTGACCCACCCACCTCAGCCTCCCAAAGTGCTGGGATTACAGGTGTGAGCCACCACACCCAGCCTGCAGAGTTTGGCTATTATAAATATGTGGTTATGAATAATGTTGCTGTGAACATTCACATAGAAGTCTATGTTTTCATTCTCTTGGGTAAGTACCTAGGAGTGGAATTTCTGGGCTATGTAATGGGTGTATGTTTAACTTTAAGAACACTGCCAAACACTTTTCCAAAGGGGCCATACTGTTTCACATTTCTACTGGCAGTGTTTGAGAGTGTAGTTTTTCTACATCTTCACTAACTCCTTGCGATGACAGTTAAAAAAAAAACCCATTCTAATGGGTATATTGGGTATTTCATTGTAGTTTTGATTTGTATTTCCTTGTTGCCTAGTCGTGTTCATATTGGCTGCCCATATATTTTCTGTGGGAAGTGTCTGTTCAAATATTCTGTCCATTTAAAAAATCTGTATTGTTTGCTTTCTTATTATTCTGTATACAAGCCTTTCACTATATATATTTTTTACAGATATTTTCTCCTAGTCTCTGGCTTGTCTTTTCATTTTCTTAAATGTGTCCTTAAGTGAATAGAAGTTTTTAATTTTTATGAAATCTATTTTATTATATTTTTCTTTTATGATTAATGCTGTTTGTGTTAAGTTTAGATAATCTTTGTGTGTCATGTTTAGGTAATCTTTACTAACACAAAATCACAAAGATTTTCTCCTGTTTTCTTCCAGAAATTCTTATCGTTTTAGCTCTTATGTTTAGGTCTATTATCTATTTTGATCATTTTGCATATGATGTGAAATAAGGTTTAAAACTTAATTCCTCCCCATAAAGATATCCAGTACCACTTTGTAAAAAGACTATACATTCCTCATTCAATTGTCTTGGCACTTTTGTAAAAAAAAATTAATTGAGTATATAAATGCAAGTCTATTCCTGCACTCTCTACTCTGTTCTACTGATCTATAACCATGCCAATGCCATACAATTTTGATTATTGTGGTTTTATAGTAATCCTGAAATCAGGTAATGCAAGCATTTCAAACTTGCTTTTATTTTTTAAATTATTTTGGCAATTTTTAACTCTTTGCTTTTTCATATTATTTTAGAATCAACGTATCAGTTTCTCCAAAATAGTCTGTTATGATTTTGATGAGGATTGTATTGAGTCTATAGGTCAGTTTTTAGAAAAAACTTTTAACAATATTGCATCTTCAAATCCATGAACATGGTATGCCTCTCCATTTATTTAGGTTTTCTTTAATTTCCCTTAATAATATTTTGTAGTTTTAAGGTTATAGGTCTGGAACATCTTTCTTTAAATTCATTTCTAAGTATTTTTAAGTACTATTTGTAAATGAAGTTTTTAAACCTTTATTTCCCAATTGTTCATTACTTGTATATAGAAATGCAACTGATTTTTAATTAAACTTTTTATTTTGAAATAATTATAAGTTCACAGGAAGTTACAAAGGTAGTACAAAGAGGATCCATGTGCTCTTCACTCAGTTTCCCCCCGTGGTTACATTTTAGATGGTTATAGTATAATATTAAAACTATGAATTTGACACTGGTACAATGTGTGTGTATAGTTCTATGTCATCTTATCATATGTGTATATTTGTAAGCACCTCACAGTCAATATGCAGAATTATTTCATCACCATAAAAATCTTTCTTGTGCTACCTCTTTATAGTCACACCCATCCCCCTCTCTCCAACTATCCCTCACCTCTGGCAACCACTAACCTGTTTTCCAACACTATAATTTTGTCATTTCAAGAGAGTTATATAAATGGAATCATACAGTATGTCACCTTTTGAACTTGGCTTTTTTTTTTCTCATTTAACATAATGACTTTGAGATCAGTTCAAACTATTGCATGTATCAATAATTCATTCCTTTTCATTGCCGAGCAGTTTTCTGTAGTATACATGTTCCGCCATTTATTTCACCATTCACCTATTGAAGAACATTTTGGTTGTTTCCTGTTGGGGATAATAAAAATGAAGTGGCTTAGCATAATTACGTATAGGTTTTAATGTTGACATACATTTTCATTTCTCTGGGGTAAATAACTAGAGGTGCAATTGCTGTGAGGTATGGTAATTTTAAAAGAAACTTTCAAGCTGTTTTCCAGAGTGACTGAATCATTTTACATTACCAACAGCAATGTATAAGAAATCCAGTTTCTCCACATCCTGGCCATGATTTGGTATTGTGGCTATTTTGAAATTTTACTTGATCTAATAGATATGTGGTGGTATCTAGTTGCGGTCTTTATTTGCATTTCTTTATTGGTTAGTGATGTTTAACATCTTTTCATCTGCTTATTTTTTAGTTTTATATACTCTTTATTAAAATTTCTCTTCATATGTCTTTTACCACTTTTCTACTTAAATTGTTTGATTTTTTTACTCTTCAGTTTTAAGAATTCTTTATGTATTCTAGATATGATATGAGTCCTTTTTCAGATATGCTGTTTGCAAATATTTTCTCCCAGTGTATAACTTGTCTTTTCTTCCTCTTAAGAGGGACTTTTATAGAGCAAAAGTTTGTAGTGTTGATAAAGTCCAACTTATCACTTAAAAGTTTTTTTCTGTCTTTTTTTTTTTGCTTTTGGTCTATGAACTCTTCACTAAACCACAGGTCCTGAAGATTTGTCCTTATGTTATCTTCTGAAAGTTTTATAGTTTTATGTTTTACATTTAAATCTATGGTCCATTTTTAATTAATTTTTGTAACAGGTATGATTTTGGGGTTGAGGTTCCTTTCTTTTTCTTTCTTCTTATTTGCCCAAGAATATCTATTTGCTCTAGTACTGTTTCTTAAAAAGGCTATCCCTTCTCCATTGAATTGCTTTTGCACCTTTGTCAAAAATGAGTTGGCCCTACTTGTGTGGGGCTCATACCTAGAATACCTAGGACCCATTTCTGGGTTCTCTATTCTGTTTCATTGATCTTTGTATCTATTCCTCATGCTGACTTGATTACTGATGCTATCTAATCAGTCTTAAAATCAGGTAATATGATTTTTCCCAAATTATTTTCCCCAAACTGTTTTACTTATTCAACTCCCTTTGCTTTTTCATATACGTTTAGAATAAGCTTGTCTACATCTACAAAAATCTTGCTGAGATTTTGATTGGAATTGTGTTGCACCTGTATATCAGTTTGGGGAAATTTGACATCATTACTATTTTGAGTCTTCCTATCCGTGACTATCATATGTCAACCATTTACTTAGATTTTTCTTTGATTTCTTTCATTAGCATTTTGATGTTTTCAACACATAAGTGCTGGACATCTTTAGTTATATTTACACCTAAATATTTCATTTTCTTGATTATATGTTATATTAACACCTAAATATTTCATTTTCTTGATTATAGATCATATTTTATATTTGGTGTCCATGTATTCATTGCTAGTATGTTAAAATAGATGTGATTTGCCTATGTTTGTTGATACGGTTTGGATCTATTTCCCTGCTCAAGTCTCATGTTGAAATGTAATCCCCAGTGCTGCAGGTGGGGCCTGGTAGGAGGTGTTTGGATCATGGGGCTGGCTTCTTATTAATGGTTTGGTACCATCCACGTTGGTGTTGCCATCGTGATAGTGAGTTGTGAGACCTGGTTGTTTAAAAGGAATGTTATATTTCTTAATAAATCAAAGAATGGAGTAATTTCATGATTAGAAAGGACATGTTGGGCCTGACACAGAGTAAGCCCTAAATGAATGCTCAGGGATGATGAATCTTCTCCCCAGTATCCCACTTTGCTAGATTACCCTTAGTGATAGATTGTTCACTCTCTCTTAAATTCTGGGCATTTGAAATATTTTCCTCTCACATGCTCAAAACATTTTCATTTCAGCTTCCACTCTGCAGTCCCAGTGCCTGTCCTTAGGGCTACACAGAATGAGCCCGATTCCCCTTCCCTACGAATATCCCTGAACTCTCAAATAGGGGAAGCAACCTCAGCTTCCCCAGCCAGTGTTTGTAAGAGTGAGATTTCTAGTCCTCTTATGATTCTAGTCTCTTTCCCTTGAGCAGAATTCTGTACCTGCACAGTTCTCTCCAGATGTGATGTCCAGAAAGGTCTCAGCACCCTGGGTGGAGCCTGGGAGACCCCCTTCTTTCCGGTAGGCAGCTTAAGCTCCCATTGGCTCTTCTGGCAGCCAGGTTGCAAAGGCTTATATTAAGCTGGTGGCTGGTGAGCACCCCTGGGCCCTTTTTATCTTTCCCTACATAAATTTGCACACCAGCTTTCTGCAGGTGGCTTCCCATAGCTGCCTTCTAAGGGGAGCTACATCAAACCTCAAGGAATTTACCACCATGAAAGCCTGTCTTGCCCCGAGACCTTCCTCACCTGCAAAGCATAAGCTTGGGCAGGGCTTGGAACCACATGCCCTAAGGCCCTTAAATCTGCCTGTATCTCTGCTCTATAATTTTCAGAAAAATTAACTGCATTATGGGATGGCTTATATTCAAGTCAGGGTCCATACAGCCAGCAGAGGGCAAAAATGGTGAATGCCGTATGGAATCTTATGGCTTGCAAAACAGTTTCTATATCACCTCCTTGGATCCACAGAATAACTAGTAAACTGTGTGAGGCAGGTAGGGAGGGTGGATCATTTCCATTTGACAGGTAAGGAAAGGGAGGTTGCAGGGAGGCTGCAGGCTGCTACGACTAAAAACAAAGAAGAGTCAAAAGTGACAGAACACCACACTCTGTTTATCACAAAACACTGCTTAGCATTTCAGGGCTCTAGGCTTCCATGTGAATTGTCTCAACCATCCTCTGGGTAGAAAGTTTTTTTCTCAGGGCATTTTTGGATCCAGATGATCTGAGCTAATCCCCCTGTCCCCTCACCCCCAGCCCCAAGGAGTGGGCTAGGAGTACAGCTGTGCATTTTAACGAGGGAGACGGGAGTCTCCAGGCTGCTTTCCAAGAAATTGCTTCTAAAATCATTTGCCTCCAGCCCCAGACAAAAGCTCAGGTATGGAAGCTTGGCTGCTCCTGACCTTTTACATCCCCAGAACCAAGCTGCAGGGAGGAGGGGACGGCCGCACAAAAGGGTCTGGGGAGTGACCCGGCCTGCCTCAGCTACCTGCTGTTTGCCACAATGGGACCCGAGTCCCGGGCTGCCTCTGGAGGCAGGAGAAAAGGGCCGAGATAATGACGGGCTCAGCTACCGCTGCTCTCTTCAGAGAAAGGAGAAGAGGGAGGAGGCAAAACCTCCCGGATAATAAAGAAGTAACAAATGAGGAATAAAAGCTTATGGAAGACATCTTAACCCAGGGATGAAAAAATGTCAACATCTGTGAGGCTTTCTGCACCAGCAGACCCGGTCCTAATGAAAACCCTCGAAAAGCCATTCATCGGAGCAGAGGCAAAAAGGCTACATTTTTCTATGGGGCATCGAGGGCTCGAGGAGGCCACCGTTTCGCTTTCGGATGCTGCTGAACCAAGCGCTAATGTTCATCTCCAGCTTTATTAAGGAACCCGGGCAGGAGGAGAATGGAGTGCTCGGACCATCGTTATCCCAAAGTCTGTGAGGTGGGTGGATTTAGGAGCAAGCTAGATGTGTGCACATTGAGGCAAGGAAGAAAAGCCAGAGGAATCAGAGAAAACACTGTTGAACAAGGGTCTCTTTTGACCGGGGCCTTTAGGAAGGACGCAGTTCCAGGAAGAGTAATCCTCTTAGCACCGACTTATGTGTGTGTACAAAACAGGGAAATCAAATCTGAATGTCCTCATTGCATTTGCTAAAATACCTAATGAAAACACAAAGATTCCTTTTTCTGATCTTCACCTTTCATTCAGAAGCCGGAGAGTGGCAGATGTTTGCTTATAAGGCTGATTTTTTAAAAAATTCAAACTGGCAGTTTGGGGTGGGAGAGGAGCTGACCCTACTCTCTTTCCAAGGGGTGTGGGTTGCAGAACTTTGAGCCTTTGTATCTCCCCCTGGGGTTTTTTACACCCTCCTGCCTTGTTGCCTTTGAGGCAGTACATGTGGTTTTATTTCTTGAGTTTGTGCTTTATGTTCACCGTTGGAATGTCTCTCCGGAGGCCTCAGTGAAAGAAATCTCAAATCCTGGCCAACAAATGCAGCTTCCTGAGAAGAGTGGGGAAGTTGGTATAAAAAGAAATGCACTCCCAAATTAGTGGCTGTTCTGCAGTTGGGGATCACTGTGCCCTGGCCAGGGAGCACCAGGATAGTCCTCACCCATACCCACATACTTACACACACCCAACATACCCCCACACACCTACACCCAGGCATACACTCCCCCAACTTATCCACACACGCACATAACAGTCCACACCACTCACCCTCCTGTATACACACACACACACACACACACGTGTTCTTCCAGTTATAGATACACCTCTCCGGCCAATATACTCGACAGCACACGCATCTGCTTACTCCCAGTCTGAATGGTCGTACTTAGTCTTATGGGCAGGCATCCTCCTTCCCCATCCCTGTAACATACTGGGCTTTCGATCGCATGTGTCAGTTATAACTTGGCTTTAAAATGAAACAAGATGCAAGTGAGGCTGAGTCAAACATTTGGGGGATTGCCAAGGAGATTTCACCTAAGCTAAAATAGGAGGGTGCACTTTTATTTTTCCTTTCCTGTGTTACAGGGCTACTTTAAATTCAAAACTATTGTTTGCTATTGGGTTACAAAAGGAACAGAAGTGGAGGAGGCAGCCGTAGAAAGGCTGATTATGGCTCCGGGTCCAGTGTGAGCTGCCCATCTGTGGGCTGGCCCTGTGGTCCTAGGCTGCCAGGGCAGGGAGTGAGATCCCAGGTCCTCAAAGCAGTGGCCCAAGCATCCTCTATCATCATCAGTTGGAGGGAATTCCTATGCAAGGTGTGCAGTGGAGCTGAATGAACTCTGATATCTTTTGCAAACTTAACAATAATAATATTGAGTGCTAATTATGTGCTAGTCACTACTCTAAGGGTCTTAAATGGATTCTCTAATTTTCCCAGCTCTATGATATGAAATCTCTCATTATGCACATTTTGTAGGTAAGGAAACAAGCCTAGAGTGGCTGCGGACATAGGTAGTAGTGACAGAGCCCGTACTGAAACCCAGATGTACCCAACACCAAGCTTAGGTGATTTACCTCGCACTGCAAGACCTCTTAGGAGAACCTGATGTTAAGTGATTTTCTGTTCCCTTCTTTCCTTGGTCAGTAGGAGAGGATTGGGCTTACACCCTTCCTGGTTCATCCCCTAATGCCCTGGCATTGGTCCTCCCTATTCCTTTGGAATAAAGACGGAGCCTGGGAACATCTCTGGTTGGCTTGTCCCTGGGGAGGGTTCCATGTCCAGCCGCCAGACCCCAGATCCACTGAGGGGGTGGAACCTTGTTCCTTGCTGCAGCAGGAGGCACTCAAGTCAGAGGCCCCAGCCATGTGCTTATAGAACCCTTTCGGCAGTCACTCTAAGGCTTGGGGATCATTGGGGAGAATGGCAGCCCTCCAGATGTGTGCATCCATCTGAGAAGCACACCTCCTCAATCTCCATCCCTCATCTCCAGGCCTCCTCTACTGAGAGGAGAACACAGCCCACCTAGACGAAGTGCAGCAGACACCTCTGGTCCTTTTCTTTTCACCATGCCTAATGTAGCAGGGATCGGGGCGTCATAACCACAGACCTGGAACCTTGAGTGTCACTGGATCAAACTCCTTGTGGTGGCTCTGAAGATGTGTCTACAAATTCATTGACACTATACCCCTCAAGAGGCGGAGCTTAATTATCCTCTTCTTGAGTGTGGACTGGAGTTGGTGACTAGTCCACTAGAGACTAGAATATGGCAGAAATGATGGATGTCACTTGGAAATAGTCACTTGGATAATTCCGAAATTAGATTGTGGAAAGGCAGTAGCTTCTGTCTTGGGTTCTCCATCTGTCTCTGTCTCTGTCTCTGTCTCTTTCATCACTTGCTCTGGGGAAAGCCAGTTTCCATGTCATGAGGCAACCTAGGGGGAGGCCTCTGTCATAAGAAACTGAGGCCTGCCAACAACCACATGCATGAGCTTGGAAATGGATCTTCTGAGTCTGCCAACAGCCATGCGTGTGATCCTGGAAGCTGATCTTCCCCCACTGTAACCTCGGGCTGACTGTGGCCCCAGAGCACATCTTGACTGCAACCTCATAAGAGATCTTGTGCCAGAACCACCCAACTCAGCCACTCCCAGATTCCTAACCCCAAGAAACTGTGAGATGATAGATGTTTGTCGCTTTAAGCTGCCGCATTTGGGGGCCATCGTGATGCAGCAACAGATCACTCATGCCCTCCTGTACTATGCAGTTGGGAGAAGCGAGGGCCTGCTGGGGAAAGTCACTTCCCAATTTCACAAAGGACAAGTGAGTGCTTGAAATTAACTCAAATATTTTGACTTCTTGTCTAGTGCTCTTTCCACTACATCAGACTTCCTCTCACTCCCATTTCCCACAAATAAACCAGAAGAATTGAATTTGGCAAACCTCTGCCTGCTTGTGAGCGCAGATTTTTCTGGTATGAGCGGGATGGACATAGCAGGGGACGCAGTGATGACAGAGAATTGGTGGGGACAGAGGGCCATTTAAGGGGCTGTTTGAGAGTATAACAACCTCCACATCTGCCCTTCTCCCCAGGGCTCGCTTTTTGGCTGATATGGGAAGTTCAACCCACGCGTATGAATTCTGAATTTAATACAGAACTTACCACCCAGAAATGACTGGGTGAAGTAAGTGTAATTTGCCTGTGTTTATTTTTTTTATTATGAACTTAAGCAAAGTTTATGGAAAAAAGGAACCCGATGATCACGAAACGTAGCTATTTACATCGCTCCAAGCTCTCTTTGTGAGTGTTCTTTGCACAGCTGTAATGGCCTGTGCAGACTCTGTAGTGTTTGCCTTCCTCCGTCAGCAAGTGTTCTGTTGTGCCCCGGGCAGGCCCTGTGCGGCTGGGAGCTCAGAGCCCACTGTGTCTGGCTCTCCCAGACCACCCTCCTGTTCACTCCATCCTGTGCTGCTGTCCATTCCTGCTTCTCTGATCCCTTGGCTCTGCCCCAGCTCCTCTCCCACCCAAGCCTTCTTGCCTGGCTCACTCGTTGGAGCACAGCTGCATGCTCAGGCGTAGCATCTTGACACTCCCTCAGCTCCATGTTGGGCTTGTCCCCGGATCCTCATGCTGCAGAGGCAGTAGGCACACTCCTGTGCTCCTCTGAGCCCTGGAGGCTGCACAGCCTCGTTGTTGATGCGGGGCCCGAGATGTCACTGCTTGTGACAATTTAACTTCCCTGGTGACTCAGGCCACCCTGGTTCTTAGCGTGTCTTCCTCTGGTCTCTCCCACCCTGCCTGAATCACAGAAGCAGAGGGCTTGTTAGAATGCGGGTGCCGGGCCCTCACCCAGTCCTTCTGAATCTGGAGAAGGGGCTGGGAATCTGCATTTTTACAACCTCCCCGGGTAATGCTGGTACCTACTACAATGGGAGAATGACGGCTCTGCTGTTGCCCCTTGTTTACAACTTGGAGCTTTGAAAAACGTCTTGATTGGCCTGGTGTTTTAGAAAATCTTGGAGAGACTGTCAAGAGCAACCTTGATTCTCTGAGCCTAAGCCCTCAGATGGACTGACCTTGCCTTCACCTCCATTTTCTCCTGGCCACCTGCCTCCTTCTCTTCCCATGACCTCTTTTCACCTACGGCAACAGCAGGTCAGAAAAAGCCAGGACGTCATTCTCATTGATCTGCTCAGCTTCCCTGGAAGCCCAGGCAATGGTTTCTGAGGGAGGCACTGGCAATTATTGGCCAAAATGAGGGCTAAGAATTTCCGAGTGGCCTCTGAGAGTTGGTTTTATGTGTACTGTGCATGTAGGATGGATCACATGGGTGTGGGGGGGTGGTCCATACCATGGGTGGGCTTTGGAGGAGGCGCCTGGTGGGTGGGCCTCGCAGAGTCCTCTCTTGCATCCGCCCGCCCTATCGTGGGGGCCAGTTCCCCAGGGCTTCCAAGTCAGTGTTTCCTCCCAAATAGAGGAAACCCTTCCTGACTCACCCGGGGTTTCCAAACTATCCCTCACTCCTCGGTCGTGGGGGGCAGGACACCATCCTGGACCTCAGAGTGGTCCATAGGGTGGTTCCATAGGATGAGGAGTTCTGGATAGATGGCCCGGGAAGTCCTTTCCAGTCTGAGGCTTTGTGTTATTTGCTGCAGATAGAGGTCCCTCAGTGCCACCAAGATCCCACCCTGGACATGACCTCCTCTCCTCCCAGGGTAGCTGGACCTACAGTGTTGTGGCATGATCCAATCCCCTTGTGAGCAGAGGCCAAAACACGGCTCCAGTCCCAGAGTCCTGGGAAAACCAACAAGGCTGAAGCATCAGTCAATCCAACATAGAGAGGCAGGTTGGAGGGGCTTAGAGTGCCATGGGCTGCAGGCATGTCTGCTGACCTCTGTGCGCGCTCACGCTCCCACTCCCAGTGCCCTCCGAGCGAGGTGGTAGCAGCCAAGCTGCAGCTAGCTCCTGGCTTTGTAGCTTTGCTTTGAGGCCTGGGATGCCTACATTCTCCCCAAAGCAGTTCCCCTAACTGCCTGCCCCCTGAGAAACAGCCCCAACCCTTAGAGAATCCAGAGGTGGATGCACAGTGGAAGATGTAATAGGAGTCTAAGCCACAGAGAGACACAGGCTGCAGCCCCCAACCCTGACAGCTGTTCTTCCCTGCATGACAGGCAGACACAGCCTCAGCCTGGAAATGCCCTTCTGGGTGTCATCTGGTGACTTCTACCACTCAAATTTTGGGTCTTAAGGGATGTTAGTCAAGAGAGCAATTGTTGTTCACAGCCCAGGATGACCTGTCCTTGATGCACCTTGTCATGGGCCCATCTCCTCTCCTGCCAGTCACCGAGATTCCTTGGCTCTCTTGGCAAGCCCTAACCTGTCAGTCCTCCACACAGGCACCCCAGGGAGGAGGCTGCCTTGGGCAGAGGAACTGAGACCCTCATCTCCTTCGCCTCTGCCCTCGGGCCCCATGAGTGAGACAGGCTGAAGCCTCCTCAGATTCTGGGGCCTTTGGTTCAGGGGCAGGAGCTATTCCATTCATTTGATACTGACTTCCATAGCTGGGGACTGAGCCCATAAATCCTGACCCAGACACATGACAGCAATGGCCAGTGGAACAGGGTGGATGCAAAAAGTTGCCATGAATGGGAGAGAGGAGCCAGGGTATGGAGTGGACAGAAAAGGCTGACTTTTTCCCCTCAAAAGAAAGATGATCCAAAGGTGTTACCCTCACAAACGTGGTTAGGGCTGCAATAGAAAAGAAGCTTCTAGTCCTTCTGGTCCCTGACCCTGGGCAGGTCAAGCAATATCTCTAGGCCTCAGTTTCCCTATTGGTAAAATGTCCGGATATACTGATTGATTGACAGTAAGGGTTGTCCCACCATTTGTGTTCTATGTTTTATATCTCTTCTGTAAATTTCTAGTTTCCCAAAGGGTATGTTTGGGGGAAGAGTAGCTGAGAAGACAGAGAGTGCAGTCCTTGAAGGCAGGCGTGAGGGGAGCGTGCACAGGAAGGTATTTCCCAGGATTAGAGAATTGTTTTCTCCATTCCGAAGATGGGGAAATAGCTTCAGAGAAGCTGAGTGAGCCCAGGGCTGCAGTGTGGCTGAGCTGGGTTTTGGACTGCACTTTCTGTTGCTCTTTCTGTAGAACTGTCCCTACCTTTCTCCTTCCAACTCCATTTGCCAGAGTCCCTCCACCCTCTAAGTCCCTCTCAGTGGCATCTCCATGTGGCCTTCCCTGGCCCCCCAAGCAGAATCGATTGCTCCCCACCATGCCCAATGGCACCTTGTCTCCCCTGCTCTTGCCCCCTTGACTTCTCCTTGTACCAGAGACAGTCCACCTGTCCCAATGGCCTGGGAGCCCCTCGAAGGCTGGGACTTCCACTTCTGAAGTCTTTCTCTCCTGGCCCTGCCACAAGGAATGGCACAGAGTAGGTACTCTGGGAACAAGCATGAAATTGAGGTTACCCAGAGGGTCCTTCTGCTTCAACATGTGGGTTCCTCACATCTGTCACCTCCCTTTTGGCCTTAGAGGTGTGACTGTCTGTGTAACCCCCAGCCCAGCCCCTAGAATAGTCCTGTATGTTGAAGCCCATGCCCCAGTGTAGACGGGCAGCTGGGAGGGAACTCCTTCTGTTAATTATGCCCCTCTCTATGAGGGGCTTCTAGAATAGGCAGGAGAGTGGGGATCCTGGATCCCCTGCCCCTTCCTAGAGAGAGGAGGTTGGTGAGTCCCCTCATCTAGCCCTCTGAGCTGTCATGGCTGTGACCTCCCCATCTTTCCATGACCCATTTTCACCGACAGCAATGGGAAGTCAGAAGAAGCCCATATGTCATTCTCATGGTCCATCACCTTTTGTTAGGAGCCCAGTGAGGACAAGAACGAAGTGTGGCTTACGTTTGCTCTGGACTCCCAGCTCTGTGTGCGGGGCATGGAAAGGAATCAAAGAAGGATTTTTGGAGCTGAATAGAATGTTTTATTACTATTTGGCCCAGGATTGTTAGACTTAAAGGATGGCCAAACATCAGAAGGACCCTCGAGCTCAAGCGATGAGCCGAGCCCTGTGTTGGGCATGAGTCTATCTGAGGGTCCAGGACGAGATTTGCTCAAGGCCACGTGGAGCTGTCTGCCTACGTTCACTCTGTGGTCTGTGCCTTCTCCCTCCACAGGGGAGACTGTGCACGGTGGGCCAGGTGGTTTCAGGGAGTGGCAACCCAGGGGCAGTGGAAATAGCGTAGGCTTTGGAGTCAAAAAGACCTGAGTTTGAATATGGCTCCACATATCCCCGTGTGTTGCCTTGGCAATGACTTCATCTTTCTGGGTTTCACTTATTTTATAAAAGGGGAATAATGTCCACCGTGAAGTTTGCTGTCATGTTTAAAAGGAGGTAATGTTTGGCTAGGCGTGGTGGCTCATGCCTATAATCCCAGCACTTTGTGATCACCAGGTCATAAGTTCGAGACCAGCCTGACCAACATGGCAAAACCCCTCCTCTACTAAAAATATAAAAATTAGCTGGGCGTGGTAGTGCACACCTGTATTCCCAGCTATTCTGGAGGCTGAGGCAGGAGAGTCGCTTGAACCTGGGAGACAGAGGTGGCAGTGAGCGGAGATCGTGCCACTGCACTTCAGCCTGGGTGACAGAATGAGACTCTGTCTTAAAAAAAAAAAAAAAAGAAAAGGAGGTAATGTTTGCAGACTGCCTGAATGCACAGTAGCTACTCAAGAAGTAGTGTAGCCCGAGGCATTCCGCTTCCCTGTTGGCGGGGACAAGGGGATCCATTTTTGTCCCTGTGGGGCCTAAGAAGGAGTTCATTCCCTAGTGTTCCTCAACTCTAGTTACATCCATGTGCCACCGATTTCCCCTTCTCTGAGGTTGCCCAGGGGATAAAGGCGGATTGGCTGTGGGAGGATGGCCTTTCTTCCCTGCTGTGCTGCTGGGGCCAAGAGCGGCCACACAGAAACTTGCTCAAGATCTTCTTTGGCAGAATCTAGGTCCCTGGGTCCTCACCCTGCCAGCGGTGTGACCTGGGAAGCTTCTTCTCCTCTCTGAGCCTCAGAGTCCCCCTGAGATTTCACAGGATGCCGACCTGCCTTGTCTGCAGCTTGGGGCTGTTGCAAAGACCCAGGAAAGCATTTTACACACAGCAGAGTCCTGTGCAAACGCCGCAAGTTATCACAATTTTCTTGTAAGCACCATTATTTTCTTAAAGAAACTTCAAGAAGTAAAAGAGCCTTATACTATATCTTGCAAAACAAATTTTTTAGCAGCAGAAAAAAAAATGGAGGAGAGGTTAAAAAGAAAAAAAAAGATTTGAGCCAACAGCTTCGGCTCCCTTGTCAGCCAACTAGAGGAAAGAAGTGAGTAACAGAGGTTTGTTTCCAAGGGAGCCTGTCTGAGCCAAGAAGAGCTGTTGCCAACCCAGCCAGGGCCTGAGGCCAAGGCCTCATGGGGGGCCAGCTGCCTGTTCACCCTTCCAGACCTCATTTCTCCTACTGCATGTTAGACCAGGGTGCTGGAGTCAGGGTGCCAGAGGGCCTCGGGGCCTGGCTTCTCCAGGTTGGATCTGCTTCTCTTCCTCCTCCACGGAAGAGTCTCGAGGGAGGGTAGGAAGGAGAAAATCCAAACCCCTTGCTGGGTGTATGTTTCTGAGGCTTAACCAGAATCTGTCCCGTGACTGCCCAGCTGTAAATCAGGGCCAGAGGGATGGTGGTGGGGACAGGGAGGAGACTGGGGAGTGTCTGGGGAAGGGCTGGGAGCCTTTGGGGAGGACCTGGGAGGTTAGGATGGCGGCAGGAGAGGCCCCTTCTCTTGCTTTCTCTGCCTGCCTCCGAGCTGGCTCACCGACCGGGTGACTTCTGTCCCCTTTCCTTGTTTCTTGCCTTTCACAGCTGCCTCCCAGCTCAGGTTCCACAGCTGTCCCTGAAACACAGGCACAGCCCTTGGCACAGCCTCCGTTCCCCTCTTCCCCTCCTTGCCCTCCCCAGTGGGCCATCCAGGCCTGGGCTGGCTCTCGGGAGGCCCGCGCTCCCCGGGCTGCCTGTGGGTGATGCAGGGAGCACTGCTCTGCCTGGCTTGGGCTTCTGTGCCTTCCTCATGTTGCAGGGTGGGTGGGGACTGTGGCAGTGGGCATGCTGCCGAGTTGGGAAGTCCTGAAAGCTTCCCAAAGCCCAGTTAGAAAGGAACGAGGCGGCGGACTTGGCCAGAACCCTTGCCGGGCAGCCGCCATCAGCAGCCACTGAAACCTTACCTGGCCCAGCCTGCGGCGCTGACTGATGAATGGGAGGCCAGCCAGGAAGGGGCTTCCTCCTGCCAGATGCTCCATGAGCACCGGCCAGTGGCTTTGACTGACGTGTCATTCCTTTTCACCAAGTGTTAAAAGATGAAGGAAGCTGGTGGAAAGACCTGGCTCCAAGACAGGAGGGCAGATGGCAGGCTGGGCACGTGTTTCTTCCCTGGCCTGGTGTGGTCACACCGTTCACCTATGCCTGGAGAGAAAAGGTCGGAGTCAGCCCTAGAGTCAGCCCCTCCAACACCCTTGTTTTACAGACTGGGAAACTGAGGCCTGGCAAGGGGAAGGGACTCACCCAGTGACTTCATGGCTCTCAGCCCTGTGCCATTTCTCTCACCCTCTGCTGTCTGTCACTGAACCAAGCAAGCCCAGACTGCCCAATGGATCAATGGATCAAAAGTTTGAAAATTAGCTGATTGGAGCCAGGGGCTGCATTTCTCAAAGAAAAAAGATATTTCATGATCATGCCAGAGGACCTTGGGGCCTGGCTTCTCCACTTCCCCGTTCCCAAGGGTCTCCTCCTTTCCCTCCCTTCCCTCCCTTTTCTTTTCTCTTCTCTTCTCTTCTCTTCTTTTTGAGACAGAGTCTCACTCTGTCACCCAGGCTGGAGTGCAATGGCAGGATCTCGGCTCACTGCAACCTCTGCCTCCCAGGTTCAAGGAATTCTCCTGCCTCAGCCCCCAGAGTAGCTGGGATCACAGGCAGCTGCCACCACACCCAGCTATTTTTTTGTTGTTGTATTTTTAGTAGAGATGGGGTTTCACCATGTTGGCCAGGCTGGTCTCTATCTCCCGACCTCAAGTGATCTGCCCACCTCAGCCTCTCAAAGTGCTAGGATTACAGGCGTGAGCCACCACGCCCAGCCAGACCATTCCTTTCTAAGGCATGAGTCAGGATGGGCATTTATTGGAAAGGATTTTCTTATTCCAGTTAATTTCCAGATGCTGAAATTTCAGGTAAAATAATAAGGGGCAAGTTCTGGGCTATGAGTGAGTGAATGAGTGTGTGTGTGTGGTCACACGTGTGTGTGCTCAGACTCATTCAGGGTGGGAATCTTTTGGGTCACAAAGGGGCCTCATGGGCCTCTGCTTTCAGGATGAGCTGGTTGTTCCGGCTTCTCAGCCTCCTCCTCTCCCTGTAGCCGAGTGAACGTATTCTCCAGGACCTCTGTTTTCCTGGCAGCATCTCCAGTGGGGAGCGGAAAGAGGAGGGGAGTCGGGAAGACCTGGGGAGGGGTCTGAGAGGGCATTTGAAATGGGGGCTTCATGTGGTGGAAGGGGGAAGCGGAAAGACCATGGTGTTACTATTATTGTAGTTGCCAATGACACCCCACCCCCACCCGACCCCCACCCCACCCCCACCCTACCCCCACCCCACCCCCACCCCACCCCACCCCCATCCCACCCCCACCCCACCCCCATCCCACCATTGCACCCCCACCCCACCCCCACCCTACCCCCACCCCACCACCCCCACCCCACCCCATCCCACCCCCACCCCACCCCACCCCACCCCACCCCATCCCACCCCCACCCCACCCCCACCCCCCCACCCTACCCCCACCCCACCCCCACCCCAACCCCCCACCCTACCCCACCCCCATCCCACCCCACTCCCACCCTACCCCCACCCCACCCCCACCGCACCCCCACCCCACCCCCACCCCACCCCCACCCCACCCCCATCACACCCCCCACCCCACCCCCCCACCCTACCCCCATCCCGCCCCCACCCCACCCCCATCCCACCCCCATCCCACCCCCACCCCACCCCACTCCCACCCCACCCCACTCCCACCCTACCCCCATCCCACCCCCACCCCACCCCCATCGCACCCCCATCACACCCCCACCCCACCCCCACCCCACCCCACTCCCATCCCACCCCCACCCCACCCCCACCCCACCCCACCCCATCCCCATCCCGCCCCCATCGCACCCCCACCCCACCCCCCCACCCTACCCCACCCCCATCCCACCCCACTCCCACCCTACCCCCATCCCACCCCCACCCCACCCCCATCGCACCCCCACCCCACCCCCACCCCACCCCCATCGCACCCCCACCCCACCCCCATCGCACCCCCACCCCACCCCCCCACCCTACCCCCATCCCACCCCCACCCCCCCCCACCCCCACCTCCACCCCACCCCACCTCCATCCCACCCCCACCCCCACACTACCTCCACGCTATCCCCACCCCACCCCTCCCACTCTGCTGTGGCCCTTGTCATTTATCTCTTATTCTGCAACAGCCTGTAGACTGGGGTCTGCACCGACAGCCTTCCCCCTTCAGCCCCAGGGTCCCTGGACTCCCCTTGCCAGGGTGATCTTGGGCCTAACAGATATTTCAGCCTTGTCTTTCACCGCCCCCTTGGCTTTTTGTTGCGATTGAACACTAACCATTCTGCAAACCTTCTCCTTCTCCTGGCCTCCTGGCCTCCGTGTTTCCCTTGCCAGCCTCTGCAGCCTTGGCTTGGCTCATGCTGTCCACTTCCTCCCTCCTCTCCAGCCACACAAATCTCCTTTCAGTCCTTGGACCAAGCAAGCTCATTCCCACCTCTGCCCCACACAGTGGAAGATGTAATAGGAGTCTGGCGTTTCTCTGCCTGATGCCCCTTCCCACTAATGACCAACCCCCCTCGTCCTGCCTAGCTCCCACCTCTCCGTGCAGCTGAACTTCCCGTCTGCTCCCTTAGCTCCCTGCCAATCTCTCCTTTCATCTGCATGTCTCCCTTCACAGAATGTAAAACTGAAGTTTGAAATTGTCAGTAATTTCTCCTTCTTCACATGACAATGAACTCCTTGAGGGCAAGGCCAGTCGTCATTCACTGTAGGCCTACCAGTATTTGGCCTTTAGCAAGCACTTAATAAAACATCTCTTGAGTAAAAATGATCTCTTTCTTACTGGCCTGAGAGTCCCTAAGAGGCAAGACCCACCTCTGCATCACCAGGCTATCCCCCACAGTACCCATCTCATAGGCTGTCCATAAATTCTTAGTAAATCGAATTTCAGTGATGCCACAACTGGGGAGAGTCATCAACAGTGTCTTCTATTGCTAAACACCTCCCTGCTTGCAAAAAACTTCCAGGCTGTCTTGGGTAGCAACCATTCTTGGTTTTCAAAGGTGAAAAGCAATTTGCCCCAAGCAGAGAATGACAAATACTCAGGATGGAAGAAGAAGGGAGGGAAGCAATTATGGGAGGCGGGAGGGAGGGGAGAGCAGGCTGTGAACCCTCTCTCTTGAGTGAGAAGGAAAACAAAGAAAGGTTCTTCTCAGAAAATCCCATTGGCTCTTTAAGGGACCAGGAAACCACTTTTGTCCTCTTTTCCCTGTGAAGTCTCAGGATCTGTGAGCACAAAGCCTGGAGGTGCCGGCAGGGACCTTGTGAGTCACCAGAGGGAGAAACTCACATGGTTCAAAATGTGAGGTTTAAAAATATCTCCACCAATATTCATAATCCCCATGCACTCTGGGCCGTTGGCAATTCAACATGAAATTCTCTTTTGGTCATTCAACTATATTTGTTGAGCTCTATTGGTGCCTGCACTCCTGGTACTTAAATTTTCAGGTAAGGAGACAGATGAAACACACACAGAAACAAACAAGAAGACATCAGAGAGTGCTCTACAGAAAATTAGCATGAGGCAGTGATGCAGAGAGAGCTCAGTCAGGAAAGGCCTCCTGGAGGAGGCAACATCTGAGCGGAGGTGGAGATGCTCCGAGGAGCTGGCTGCAGAGACATGAAGAGCATCCCAGGCAGAGGGCACAGCACTGGCTCCAAGGTCTGAAGAGGGAGGAGAGAGAGAACCACGTCAGGTGGGTCCCAGAAGCAGCAGGTATCAGATTGGGCTTATCTCCTCCAACCTGTCATTCAGGTGGCATGGAGCTTGGTGAAAGTGAATGGGGACTCTGGAGACGTGGCTCTAGATCTAGTTCTGCCACTGATTTGTCCCAGGACAGGCCTTGGGCACGATGCTCTCCCGCTCTTGTTTTCTAGGTCCTGTGAGATACTGTCCTTCACTTCTTCTGGGTGACATCTGAGGACCTGCAGCCCTTCCCATGCACATCCATTGTGGTTCAGATGAAAACAGGATGAAATGTAACCTGGTCTGATGACATTAATTTGCCTGAAGGAGCCCAGCACCCTGTCATTTAGAGCTGCATTTTCCTGGGGGCCTGGGCTGGGCCCCCTTTTAAGATGAAGGCTGCTCCTCCACCCTCCTGACACTTGGTTGCTGGTTTTCCTCACACCTGCAGCCAGTCCACAGCTGGCCGCCTGCTGGCCTAGCTCCAGGCCGACGGGGTGGCTGGATAGGCAGGGAGCTGCACGCAGCCTTGCAGTTCCAGCCTCAAGAGTCGACGGCAGCCTCCCTAGGTACGGGCCACTGCCTGGCACTTTCCTCCCCTCCTGCCTCGGGTGGCTAGGGTGTGGATTTTGGCCGGTGAACGCCACGCATCAAACTCGTGTGTGGCAGCTGGGGGACCACCCAGCCCTGAGCAGTCGGCCCGCCGCATTGCAGGGTGGGTTGTTTTCTTGCTCGGACTTGTTTTTCCTGGCACTGCAGAGGCCACATGCTAACTTCGTGGCAGTAAGTGTGAGGCGCCTCCGTGGGCTCTTAGCGAGGGTAAAGAGATGCTTTTTTTTTTTTTTTTTTGCATACGCAGAAAGTTATGTGGGAACAGAACCATGTATAACCCATTAAACTGCCTGTCCTGATGGACGCCCAGGCCGCTCCTACATGTGGATAATGTGTACAAGATGTGTAGCGCTTGGGGCGGCACCAGCAGACGCTCTGGCCAAGCACTTATGTTCTAAATAACCCTCTTAGGCAGCGCTTGCTAATTAATACCAGGGATAACCTCACAGCCCGCGGTGAACAGAGAAGCCTGGAATCTCCAGGAAGTGGGAGGATCCTCTGATATCCTTAACTCGTGATCTCCTTTCCAGAATCACCTCCCCACCACCACGTGTGTCCAATCTAGCATGGACACTTCTAGTGACCGGAGGTGTGCCAGCCAAGGACTCAGTCTGTCCTCTGTTGGAAAGTTCCTACAGCAGTCAAAATCTGCCCTCCATAGACGTTTGCTCTAGGGCCCTCATCAGAGCCTTTGGGGTCAGATGGAGTCCAATCCCTTCTTATAGGACTGCCCTTGGCTATTGGAAGATAGTTCTCACCATCAGGGTTGAACCACCTGACACGGTTCTCCTGCACCTGGTTTTGACCCCCTTCCCCATTCTATCCAAGCTCCATTTACTTTCCTAGAAACATGGTTCCCTCTGTTTGCTCTGAGTAGCCCAGAGGGAGAGCGGGACAGGAGAGTACCTCGCTTCCTCTGAGAGGTGGGCAGTTCTCTCCATTAAGTAAGAGAATGAGAGGTGAGCTCCAGGCCCCCTACAGTTCCCTCCTGGGGCTCTGCTCGGGGTCATCCACTTGTCCTGCCCTCGGGTGGGCAGACACCAACTCTGTCAACCACAACGGGCCTGGCCGGGCTGCTCGTTGGGCCTCCAGGGATGCCTGAGGACAGCTCCAATCTGCAGGCCAGTGACTTACACCCTCCCTGGCCTTCATTGCTCCTCATATGTGAAATTGAATTATGAAACCAGGTCAATAAGATTTTATGAAACCCTAGTAGGGAGAGGCTGGGCGTGGTGGCTCATGCCTGTAATCCCAGCACTTTAGGAGGCCGAGGCGGGCAGATACCTGAGGTTAGGAGTTTGAGACCAGCCTGGCCAACATGTTGAAACCCTGTCTCTACAAAAATACAAAAAATTAGCCGGGCATGGTGGCGGGTGCCTGTAATCCTAGCTACTCAGGAGGCTGAGGCAGGAGAATCATTTGAACTTGGGAGGGGGATGTTGCAGTGAGCCAAGATCACACCATCGCACTCCAGCCTGGGAGAAAAAGTGAGACTCCATCTCAAAAAAAAAAAAAAAAAAAAAATAGGGAGAAGTTCTCGTGGGAGTATCATGGCCTGCGTGTTCTCACAGCTGCCTGACACCACAAGACTGAGCAACTAGGAAGGGGCACAGCGGAGGTTACTGCCCCACGGCGCAGCTGAAGAAACAGGCTCAGGGGATGAAATGACTCACCATGGTCCCACGGGTGGATGGCAGCACTGCCCAGGAACTGGAACCCAATGCTGTTTTGAGGCCAAATCAGTGCTTTTCCCATGCCCTTGAGCGGCTCAGCCTCGTTGAGGGGGAAAGGATGAGACATGCTCAGGGTGCACCCACCAAACGATGCCTCTGTGTGTGCACAGGCTGGCACGGCTCAGAGCTCAGCCTGCATGCCCACTCCCCTTGATGCTGTACTGTTTAGTTTATGAAGCCACAGGCGAGGGAGAGAGAGCAGCGTGATGGCCCCTCCTGCTGCAGCTCTCTGGCCTGGATACCAGGGATGGGGTGTGCCCACCCAGCCTGGGCCTGGAGGGGGCTGAGCCAGGGCGGCGGGTGACTGCTCGGCCATACTCCTCAGTGCCCGGAAGCCTGAGGGCACGAGGACTGGCTGTCTTCCCAGAAAACACAGATCACTGTCTGCCTGTTCTGTCCTGGAGCTCAGGCCCAGCTCTGTCCCATGACAGGATCCAGGCGGCGGGTGGCGGGTGGCAGGCCCTCCCCTCTATCCCAGGGAAGAGAGCAGGCTCCAAGGCCTGGGAGAGCCTCCAGGCCAGGGTCTCCAAGCCAGGCCTCTGGGGCCTGTCCCCAGGACCTGGGGCTCCCTGGGGGCTGCTTGTGGCTGCATTCAGTGCAGGAGGCCAGCCTCTGGAGAGCTCAAAGGAAGGACTTTGTTTTCAGGGAAGAAGACAGGGCAAGGGTCACCTCCCCCTCCTTAATGAGTGACTGGCTCCAAAATGGCTTCTCTCCAATTGGTCTTTGCCAGGGCAGGGGTGACAGAGTCTGCTCTCAAGGGGGCAGCCTGAAGACCTCTGCAGGTTCTGTTGACAGGGCAGGAGCCGTGCCTCGCCACCCCCACCCAAGCATCTGAGCTGCCCCGGGCCTCTGCACAGCTTGACTCTGATGGAGGTAGCTCCAGGATGAGACTTGCTGAACCCCGGATCCGGCCACAAAGCGCAGAGCGCCTTTTCCTCCTGTAGAGCAGCGGGGTCAGGCCTGCGGTTGGAAGGGAAGGCTGATCCTGAGGTGGGTGGAGCTTGAAGAAGCAGGATGATCCGGCAGGAAAGGAGCGAGCCAGTCAACACGCTTTTAATCAGGCACCCTGGGGCACTAGGCTCTAGCTACCCAGGGCAAAGAAATGAAGCAGTCCTCTTGTCAAGGTGGTGTCAGGCTTGTGTGAGGGGGGGAGGCGGAAAGGGGTGGGCAATGGGTGAGAAGGTGGCCATTTCTTCCTCTATGCCAGTTTTCAAAGTGGTGCCCTGGGCACGGCACGGTGGCTCACACCTGTAATCCCAGCACTTTGGGAGGCCGAGGTGGGTGGATCATCTGATGTCAGGAGCTCGACACCACCCTGGCCAACATAGTGAAACCCCGCCTCACTAAAAATACCAAAAAAAAAAAAAAAAGAGCCGGCCGTGGTGGCGGGCGCCTGTAATCCCAGCTACTCGGGAGTCTGAGGCAGGAGAATCGCTTGAACCCCGGAGGTGGAGCTTGCAGTGAGCCGAGATGGCACCATTGCACTCCAGCCTGGGCCACAAGAGTGAAGCTCCATCTCAACAAAACAAAACAAAAAACAAAAACAAAGTGGTGCCCCGGAAGAAACCTACAAGAAGTCAAATGAAAGGCCCTGCTTCCAGTCCCAGCCCTGCCACAGCCTCACGGCCAGAGACGGACTCAGTGCTCTTATCTGTGAAATGGGTGTTAGAACCGTGTCTCCTGAAAAGCCACCAAGTGTCTGGGGGATCTGGATGTGGGAGGGCTTTTTCGGCTGTGGGGGGCTTCATGGTGAGATGGAGCTGAGATCCTCTAGCAGGCCTGGTGGAGGCGCTCTGTCCTGGTGCCGGGAAGAGCTTCCTTGCCCACTAGGAGGAGCAGTCGGCACTGCCAGGGATGGATTCTCCGCGTGGCTGGATGGGAGGGCAAAGTCGGCTCGTGCTCCCCCTCTTCCCGCCCTCCCCCATCCCAGCAAGACCTTCTTCGTCCCCCGGTGCTGGCGGAATTTCAGAGGGCCTGGCTGCCAGGAAGGGTGGGGCTGCCAGACACGGCCGAGCCGCAGGGTGACCCGGCCAGTCCCGGAAACTCTCCAAACCTTGGACCTCAGCCGCACATCCGGCAATGCTGAGGGGTGGTGGCAGGGCCCGCCGGGGGACTGAGGGCGTGCGGGATACCTCTAAGGTCAGGTCACTGGAGATTTCCAATATGAGAAAGGAAGGGCTGCGTTTTATCCTATGTGAGGATCAGAAGGCTTCTCAGGGTTGATGGAAGTAGGGGGGCGGCCTTCCCAAATGCTTTCCTACTCCCAGGTGCTACCATAGGACTGAACGTGTGTCCTAGACTCATTAATTCAACAAGAAACAGCCCAGACTTGTTGAAGAGTGTTCACTTTGTGCCGGGCACCATGCTAAGCTTGTTACACAAATCTTTCAAGAACTCAATGAGATGAGAACATTATGCCCATTTCATAGATGAGAAAACAGAGAATCTTTCAAGAACTCAATGAGATGAGATTATGATGATGCCCATTTCATAGATGAGAAAACGGAGGCTCGGGGGAGAAGAATCACTTGCCCAAGGTCACGTAAACACTAATTGTAGGAGTCTGGATTGACACCCAGGCAGGTTTGGGTGATTCCAAACTTTATGTCCTTAACTTTCCTGGAAGGCAGGACCCATAGTTTACTCAACCCTGCAGAATGCATGGTAGCCAGTGAAGATGTACTGAATGGGGCCTGCTGCATTTTTAGGGGACTGACTCTCTCCTATTATAGACTGATGAAAGGACATGAAATGCGTGCCAGAACTTAGCTCAGTGGCTGGCACGTAGCAGAAGCCAAGGTGCAGCTTTCCTCCCTCCTACCTGGTGCATCTGTGCTCCTGAATAACACTGTCAGCCTCTCCTTTGGTCCCTGTTTGGGTAAAGCTGTTAACAGTCCCAGTCAGGGCTGGGTGCGGTGGAAGGCCGAGGTGGGTGGATCACCTGAGGTCAGGAGTTCGAGATCAGCCTGGCCAACATGGCGAAACCCCATCTCTACTAAAAATACAAAAATCAGCTGGTCACGGTGGCGCATGCTTGTAATCCCAGCTACTCGGGAGGCTGAGGCAAGAGATCCCTTGAACCTGGGGGTTGGAGGTTGCAGGGAGCCGAGATCACGCCACTGCACTCCAGCCTGGGCAACAGAGCAAGACTCCCAACTAAAAAAAAAAAAAAAAAAAAAAGGGAGAGAGAAAAAAGTCTCAGTCAGAACCCATCAGCCTGAGGGAGTGAGAGGCCTTAGGAGTGGGTGGGAGAGGAGAAGGCAGAGTCTGTGGCTCTCTCTCCTGCATCCCAGATGGCCTGGGTTTGGGAGTGGCGAGCAAAGACACCTGCTTCCTTTGCTGAGGTCGCTGAGGAAGCCCCTCCTCTCCTGCCTTGATGGAGGTGACGCGGACCTGGAAGCTTGGCCCGCGCAGAGCCCTGAGAGGCTGAGTCACATGGTCTGACCCATGGACGTGAGAGGCACCAACACTGCGTCATAGCGTCGGAGGAGGCCAGGCCTGGTGGGGCCTCGTGCAGCTGAGCGTGAGAAGAAAGGGGCCTGTGGGAGGACAGCTGGGGCCGGCTCCAGGCCCCCTGGTCCCCACACAGAGCCAAGGCTGCACTTGGGCGGCCTCCGCACGCACAGGCCAACACAGACCTGATCTTCCTTCCTGGAACCTCCTTCCTGGCCCTGCCTCTCTGACCGTCAGTGTGGTGTTGAGATTGAACTGTCCCATACTTCTGTCATTTTAACCCTCTCTGGGCTGGGCCTCAACAAGTTCACTGTGACACGGAGACAGGCAGAGTCCAGGTAGAAAACATAATTCGTTCTGGAGACCTTAATAGAGGGGAACTGCTTGGAAAGGTACTGAAAGATGAAAGTGCAAACATGGGGAAAGGTGACCTACAGAGCACAGGACAGGGAGACGCCACCATTCCTGGGCTGCGGACACAGAGAGGAGGTGGTGTTTTCAGAACCCAGTGAGAGCTAAAACCGTGGGCGAGATTCCCTGGCAGGAGCTGGGACCCCAGAGGAGGAGCAGTCAGATAAAGGGAGACAGCTTCCTCCCTCTTCCTCCTCACAGTCTCCTGGCAGTGGGAGATGGGGACCTTGGCAAATGTAGCTTGCAGGGGTGGGTCCCCTGTGACGAAAGAGAGCAGAGGGAGGGCAGGGCGTGGATCTGAGGCCAAACAAGCACAGGAGCTACCTAATCGTCAGCTAGTCAGACCTTCACAAAAGACCTGAGGCAGGAGAATTGCTTGAACCCGACGGTGGAGGTTGCAGTGAGCCAAAATTTCACCACTTCACTCCAGTCTGGGCAACAGAGTGACACTCCAGTCTCAAAAAAAAAAAAAAAAAAAAAAAAAGAAAAGAGAAAAAAGTTCCAGGGGGAAAAAAATGTCGCATCCCTCCAACAGGCCGATCCAGAGGACTAGCCCCTGAAAAGTAAACTTGCCTCTGGAGATAATTCCCAAATCCTCTATGGGTGATTGCAATTTGTGGTAACGTCCAAACATTTTCTCTGTCCAGAGTGAGACAGGGAAAGAGGATAATTTTTGGAGGATTATCTGTTTTCTGTGCATTTCTCAAAAGATAGGGGAACTTCTGGCGCTTAAACAAACACCAGGTATTCTGTTATAACATAACATCAGTCTTCAAGGATGAAGGACCTGAGGCCAGCAGTGAGACAGACTGACAGGCATGGGACGAGGGGGTGCTGGACTTGGAACCCAGAGCCTGAGGATGTCCCAGCTCAGACTATTCACTCCTCTTGGAGCCTCGGGCTCTGCATCTTTCAAAGGGGACTCTGCGTTTTTCAGCGTTCTGTAGAAGTGAATGACAAGATGGGAGACAGGGAGGTTGCGGATGAGTGCTCTGATAGAAGGCTTCTGCCTGGAAACAAGCACTCTCCCAGGAGAGCTGCTAAGCTCTGTTTTGCAGCTAATATCACAACACCCTTTGGAGGGGGCACCTATAAACCTGACCTCATAACCATGGAATCAGAGACAGCTGGATTCAAGAGCCAGCTTGTCCAACCTCTCCCTTAAAGGAAGAGTTTGCTCTCCAAAGTACTCAGACTCTTTTCCTCCCTCCATCTTTATCTTCTGTCCCCTTCCCTCTTTTTCTTCCCCCCTTCCACACATACTTCGGCACACCAACTGTCAGGCACTGCGCTGGGTGCTGTGTCTGCAGCAGGGAATGGAGACAGATGTGGGGTGCTCCCCTCACAGAGTTCACAGTCTAGCACTTGAAAGTTTCTGCAAGCGATCTCCGTTGAATACCCCTGATAACAGGATGCTCACTACCTTCTGAGACAGCCTATTTTGTGGGTTATTTTTCCCTTATTTAAACTCTGTCTCTGTTATGCTTATTCAGACCCCTGGAGCTATATAGTATAAGTCTGACTCCGTTTCCTATGTCACAGCCCTTGAAACTTGGGAAAATAAACACATTATACCCAGCAAGTATTCTCACTCTCCAAGTTGCACTTGTGAAAGGGAAGCTGGTTCTCCATGAAGTTAAATTTCATGAGGTCCTGATAGCCCAGGACAGGCTCTAATCTGGGTGCCTGGGCTCTGTTTCTGGTGCACCTGGGGCTGAGGGAAGCTGTGTGGTAGAGACTCATGAGGGGACACCGGCAAAGGTTCTCAGGTGGTGAGGGAGGCGGGCTTCAGTGGAGCAAGGGGGTCCGTCGGTCTGGAAGGTGGGGTGTATGTAAGGCAGGCTCTGGCCATCTGCCCAGGACAAGCCTGAGCTCCAGCGTTTCTGCTCTGATTCACAGCTTCCTCTCTTCCCAAAGGAATCCCCTTTACAGTTCTCGCAGCCTGACCTCAGCGTCCCTGTGAATGTCGACGGACAGCTGCGCAGAGTGCAGCCACCGCGGCAGCTCTGCCGGGTGCCAGCTGGACGTGCTTGGCGGCCAGGCCCTGGGAGCCACCTCTCGGGATGTCAGAGGAGAGCTGCAGGCCGCCCTTCCGTCAGCAGGAAGCCCAGCCACAAACACTTGGACAGGAACCCGAGTGCTGGCCAGCTGAGCAAGCTCTGGTTTCTCTTGCGTCTGAGGGTTTGGCCCAGGGCAGAGGAAGGCGAGCCAGGTGCTGCGGGCTGCACTGCCGGGGCCGCGGACTCCCCCTTGGGCTGGGAATGTGGGTTCAAGGGTGTGAGCGGAAAAGCATCATCCAGACTGGGGCAGAAGGAGGTGCTTCCTGGAGGAAGGGCGAGGGAGCAGGGAACACAGCGTTTACCAGCGCGAGTCCAGCTGGCTGAGAATGCGCAAAGACCCCTTTGTGATCGCGCCGGACAAAGTGTGTTGCTTGGTCCAGTCCTTAGTCCACAGCACAGACCCTGGGAGCACGCACTGCAGTCCTCCAGCACAGACCCCGGGCTGGGGAGCACACACTGCAGTCCTCCAGCACAGACCCCGGGGACCACGCACTGCAGTCCTCCAGCACAGACCCCGGGGACCACGCACTGCAGTCCTCCAGCACAGACCCCAGGCTGGGGAGCACGCACTGCAGTCCTCCAGCACAGACCCCAGGCTGGGGAGCACGCACTGCAGTCCTCCAGCACAGACCCCGGGCCGGGGAGCAGGCACTGCAGTCCTCCAGCACAGACCCCAGGCTGGGGAGCACGCACTGCAGTCCTTCAGCACAGAACCCAGGCTGGGAAGCATGCACTGCAGTCCTCCAGCACAGACCCCAGGCTGGGGAGCACGCACTGCAGTCCTCCAGCACTGACCCCGGGCCGGGGAGCACACACTGCAGTCCTCTAGCACAGACCCCGGGCCGGGGAGCAGGCACTGCAGTCCTCCAGCACAGACCCCGGGGAGCACACACTGCAGTCCTCCAGCACAGACCCCGGGGAGCACGCACTGCAGTCCTCCAGCACAGAACCCAGGCTGGGAAGCATGCACTGCAGTCCTCCAGCACAGACCCCAGGCTGGGGAGCACACACTGCAGTCCTGTGGGGCGGGACATCCACACATGCCCAGCTTGAAAGATGACGCTTTCGAAAATTACCAAGCTGCACTGAATGAATTTATTTAAAATAGTATGTGCTCAGCCAGGGACAAAGGCAGCTTTCCATCCAGGGCTGACATTTTTTCCTTTAAGTTCTTTTTTTTTTTTTTTTTTTTGAGACAGAGTTTTATTCTGTCTCCCAGGCTGGAGTGCAGTGGTGCAATCTCGGCTCACTGCAACTTCTGACTCCCTCATTCAAGCGATTCTCCTGCCTCCGCCTCCTGAGTAGGTGGGATTACAGGCAGGCACCAGCACGCCCAGCTAATTTTTGTATTTTTAGTAGAGACAAGGTTTCACCATGTTTGCCAGGATGGTCTTGATCTCCTGACCTGTTGATCCATCCACCTCAGCATCCTAAAGTGCTGGGATTCCAGGCGTGAGCCACCACACTCGGCCTTTGCTTGTAGGTTCTATGCATGATTATCTTTGAGGCTGTCTATGTGCACATACAGCCCATACAACTGCCATGAACACCCCCCAGGTTTGCAGACAGCTTAAACTTTTCACAAGTCATTCAGGTATTTTTTTCCCTCACATTTGCTTCTCACAGCCTGCTAGGCCAGTGAGAGATGGCTGGTGTCAGGGGACAAGGAGGTAAGCGGGTTGGCTCAAGGTCACATAGCTGAGCGGTGGCAGAGTCCCGCCCACCACAATGACTTCTGCTCCTCTGGAAAGAGACCTGAATGACTGCTTCCCACGCATCTGAGCATCCTCCACCTTATTCTGGCTCGTGTGCAGGCCCGCCTGGGGGATGCGCTCCGGACTGGAGTCTGCAGCTAACACCCCATTCATTTGTCAAAGCTCAGTTTGAAAACCTCCTCCTGAGTACATCCTGCCTGTGGCTTTAGTCGCTCTCCTCGACTTGGTCACAGCTCTTTATTTGTGCCTTTTTAATAATCTACATTTTATTGTACTCCATAGCCTCTGTGGTTCTGACGCTAGCCCTGGAATCGGCAGTTTTTAAAATAAAGGGATAGATAAATATTTTAAGCTTTATGGGACATTATGATCTCTGTGGCATCCACTCAACTTTGACATTGTGGTACAGAAGTGGCCATAGACAATATGTAAATGAATGAACATGGCTGTGATCCCAATAAAACTTTATTCACAAAAACAGGTAATGAGCCAGAATTGGCCCCCAGGCCATAGTTTGCTGACCACTGCTTTAGAACTCCTCAAAGGCCAAAACTGTTATTTTTGCTTATGCAATCGCGAGCATTATCTCTACCCCAGCACCCATGTCAGGTTGACCACATTTATATTTTGTAGATATATTAGTACATATACCCTTCTAGCTCCTATATATTAATAGGAGTTCAGTGTTAATTCAATGTACGAATGAATGAGTTTTGCAAATGATACCGTTATAGAACTGGTTAGGCTTCCGTTCTGACCTTTGCCTGCGGTGATATAATGCGGTGAGTGCAGTCTCATAGAAGGGAACGCATAGGCCTGGTTTGAGCACCAGTTCTGCCACTTTCTAGCTGTGAAAACTTGGGCGTGTAACTGGCTCTTTCAGTCTTAGCTCTCAGTTTGCCCATTTGAGATATGCGGCGATACCTCACTCAAAGGGTTGTCATAGGATAAACAGAGAGTGGAAAGCTTGGGGCCCAGGGCTGGGTGCACAGTAGGTGCTGATGAGATGGTGGGAATTGCTACCTGGAAGAATGCATTGTTACTACTGAAAGCCACTTGCGCTGAGGGACAAGTTCCAGGTTGGGCCTCAGCATCTTCTTGCCCTGTGACACGTGAAGATACTGTGGGAATAAGTGGAAAGATAGCCCTTAATCTGGAAAAAGGAGGCTCCTATAAACCCAGGCAGTCTTGCCAAAGTGTCTCCTCCATTGCCACTCTTGTAGGCACCTAAACACACTGTCCAAAGTGACCTCTTCATCTCCACCCTCCGCCTCTCAAACTGCTCTTTCTTCTCCATCTCCCAAGGTCTCAAGCCAGAAACCTGAACGTCCTCTGCATCAGAATTGCTCCCTCCACCTCAGGACCAGCAACCATCAAAGTAGCCACCATTTCCGAGCAGCTCCATGGTCCTGCCTGCTCCGAGTTTTGCATCTGTGCCCTTGCAGTAGCTGCTTCTCGTAGCTCTCTACGCCATCCATTTATCCACTTTGTCATTTGATTTATGTTTCAAGAAAAAAATCTGGTTCTGTCCTGCTCAGCCTCTATAATAATCATTGGCTCCCCATTCACAGTAGGCCAATGTCCAGTTTCATGTCCAGAGCTTTCTCCACTGGTTTTTCCAGCTCCATCCTTTGGCATTCTTTGCTTGGCACATGATTTTTAGCCTCGCAGATGGATCTCACTATATACATTCTTATCTCTTGCACTTTAATGCTATTTATGTCTCGTCTCCCTTCCAGAATTTCCGTCTTCTGCAAGATATCACAAATCAGTCATTAAATGTATCTTGTGACTCCAGAGTTTTTAAACACGTTGTTTAAAGGCATGTTACTCAGTTCTGTTTGGAATTCAGCTCTGAAAATCTGTACCAATGGTATATTTTGAGAAAAGTGTTTTTTTTTTTTCAACTAAAAGGAAACTTAGATATCAGATGCCTTCCGATAAAAAGCTTCCTTGATCAGAAATACCCAGGCAATGGGCTCATGGCAAACATGAGGCTTCCAGCCTGGAAGGGTAATGGTGTGGCAAGTAAGGATGCTGTACTGGAGTCAAGTGGCCTTCCGGGGTTCCTCTTGTGTCACAGAACAGAGCCTTGCAGCCCCAGGAGCCTCCAGTGGAAGCTGGCATTCACTGGCGTGTCAGTGTGTGACCGCTCATGAGACAAACATGACCCACAGCTGATTTTTGGCCTCTGTGACCTCAAAGCCCTCAGTCCAGTGAGTTTGGAATGAAGAACAAGGCCTCCAGGCTACAGGAAGGGTGACAAATCACATTGGTGTCCCCTTTGTCCTCCTGTGACAGGTGATAGTAACTCTCGTTGCCCTTGAGAAAGGTCGCAAGTGCAAACACCTAGGGTTGGTCCATCCTGGTCTCTCTGTTTGCCTCTCTCCACCCTCGCCCCCAGCCCTGCCAGTAGTTCAACCCGCCCTCTCCAGGTTCACTGAAATCCTGCCGGCTCCTCTTGTTCTCCTGAGAATAGGAGATGCGGACATGGTGCTCTGCACAGTGTTGACTGAACTTTTACCCCCACCTGTTTGCATACCAAAGTTAATTAATCAGGCCCTTTTTTTTTCCAAAGTTTTTTTTTTTCCTTTAAGAAAGCAATGTATAAAGGTGTAATTCTTCTCAGAGGTCAGCAGGGCTGAAAACTTGAGAGAATGAAATGAAATGCTTTTCTTAAAAAGCAAAAAACACTTGTTTTTGCTTAAAATCTGCCACTCCTAACCTCTCCGATGTAAACTTCTTGTTCAATTTAAGAGCAGTGAAGTGTAATAGGCACAGAATGAAAATGGAAAATTTTCCCTGAGTTGGGAAAGGAAATTAGCTCATCTCTATCTTATAAGATGCTGCCTTTGATACTAACTCTTATATTACATTCTAATAACACTTATATTACATTCTAGGGCTGTTAAGAAAATCATTGCTGGATTAAATTTTTACAGTGCTTTGCATTGTTAGTAAGAAAGTACTCTTGGAAGTGTATTTTGGTTTTAGAAACCCAAATTACTAAAACCTAAACTTATTAAACATACAAGTGGATGGATTTTGGCTCTGTAAAATAATCCACAACATTAAAAAATGAATATCACAATGCATTGGAAATGTGATTCAATTTACCGAGGTTTAGCTAACATTTTAGGTATACTTTATATGGCCTAAAACAATGATAGGACTTTTAAAAATTGTATTGATAGGATTAGGGCTGGTTTAAACAAGGTAGGAGTTTGGTTCTCACTCATGTAAAAGTCCAGGTGGGTGGTCTGGGGCTGACATTGCCTCCCCAGTGTCGGACTCCCAGGCTTGTTCGTTCATTCATTCACTTAGCAAATATTTATTTAGCACCAACTAGGCATTGGGATCACGGCAGCTGGGGAGTGGGGAACAGACAAAATCCCTGCCCTCATGACATTTACATCCTGTTGGTCCACTCATGGCCTTGACCTCATGGTCCAAGATGACAACATCTCTTCATTCTAGTCAGCAGGATGGAGGAAGGAATGAAGAAGAAGAAGGCAAGGGGTGAACTGACATAATCTCTTAAGGAAGGTTCTTGGAAGCTGCACAAGTCTCTCCCTCCGTTTCATGCAGTGATTAGTCACACAGTGTATTAGGCTGTTCTTGCATTGCTGTAAAGAAATACACAAGACTGGGTTTATAATAAGGAAAGAGGTCGAGTTGGCTCATGGTTCTGCAGGCTATACAAGAATAGTAGCACCTGCTTTTGGAGGGGCCTCAGGAACCTTACAGTCACGGCAGAAGGCAGAGCTGGAGCAGGCACTTCACATGGAGAAAACAGGAGCAAGAGAGAGAGAGAGTGGGCGGGGTGAGGGGGAGCACAGGATTTTAAATGACCAGATCTCGTGAGAACTCGCTATCATGGAGACAGCACCAAAAGCCATGAGGGATCTGCCCCCGTGGTCCAAACACCTTCCTCCAGGCCTCATTTCCAGCAATGGGGATTACAATTCAACAGGAGATTTGGGCTGGGGTAAATGTCCAAACTATATCACATGGTCTCACCTAGCTGGAAGGGAAGCTGGGGAATATAGTCTTTATTCCATGTGGCTACCATTTGCCCAGCTGGAAATCTGTTATTAAGGAAAAAGGGGAGTTGAATAATTGACAGAGGGGTGCTACCAGTCTCTTTCACAAATAAAATTTGTAATTTTAAAAATAATACATTTTATGTAATCTAATGTGCCCCGAATATTTTTATTATTATTATTGAGGCAGAGTCTTGCTCTCTTGCCCAGGCTTGAGTGCAGTGGCACGATCTCAGCTCACTGCAATCTCCACCTCCTGGGTTCAAGTGATTCTCGTGCCTCAGCCACCCGAGTAGCTGACATTACAGGCGTGCACCACCATGCCCAGCTAATTTTTGTGTTTTTAGTAGAGACAGGGTTTTGCCATGTTGGCCAGGCTGGTCTCTAACTCCTGGTCTCAAGTGATCTGCCTGCTTCAGTCACCCAAAGTTCTGGGATTACAGGCGTGAGCCACCACGCCCAGGGCAGAATATTATTATGCCAATGTCCAACTAATATAAAAATTATTTCATGTTCTTTTTTTCTACTAAGTCTTTGAAAACTATGATATATTTTACACTGACATCACTTATATTCTCTCATTCATTCACCTACATTACATCCCTATTCAGACGAGCCACATTGCAAGTGCTCAGTGGTCATTAGACAGTGTTCTGGAGCCTGGCAGCTTGCAGTGTGGTCCGTGGGCCAGCAGCATCAGCATCGATGGGGAGCTTGTCAGAGGTTCAAGACTCCAAGGCCCCACCCCAGACCTCCTAAGTTAGAATCTGTATTTTAACAAGATCTCCACGTTATTTGTGTGCACATTAAAGTATGAGCTGCACTGTTCTATAATAATTCTTCAGACAGGATTTCCATTAGAATCTAACAAAAGAGTCTAGAGAAAAGAGAAACTACCTCAATGAACTCTCTGGAATCAAGCATAGAAACTTGTCAGATCCCATTTTTCCTTTTTCTGATCCCATTAGACTGCTAATTAGACCTTTGGAGAAGGGGTGATTTTAAAGTAGTTACATTCAAATGAATCAATTTAATAATAGGGAAAAATTTAAAAACCCAAACAACATAGAATTGTTGGACTGTGAGTGGATTTAATTTTCAAGGCTAACCTCCAATGCCATGAGCAGAGCTTTAAAATATATTGGATTTCTCTTAAACTTCTTCCCCGTTTTTTTAATAGCTTTATTCAGATACAATTCATATACCATACAATTCACCAATTTCAATTGTATAATTCAAGGGTTTTTCATATATTCACAGAGTTGTACAGCCATCACTGCAATCAATTTTTGAACATTTTCATCACTTCCAAAAGAAATCCTGTACTCATTGAGAGTCACTCCCCATCTCTTCCTAGCCCTAGGCAGCCACTAATGTACTTTCTGTCACTACAAATCTGCCTATTCTGAGCATTTCATATCAATGAAATCATACCACATATGGTCTTTGGAGATTGGCTTCTTTCAGTTATCCTAGTGTTTTTAAGGTTAATCCATGTTGTAGCATGCATCAGTACTTCATTCCTTTTCATGGCTGTATAATATTCCATGATATGGATATACCACATTTTGATTGTCCATTCATAAACACATAAAGTTTTAATACAGAAGCCAGAGAAGAAGGGAACAAAACAGTAAGGAGGAATCAAGGAAATACTAGCTCCTACTGGATTCAGAGTCACAGAGAGTCAGAACTGAAAAGAACCTTAAAACTCATACAGTACATTGTTGTCCATGTGGAGAACTGAGACCCAGCAAATGAAAACCCTTTGTCCAGGGCCCTCCAACATCAGGAGGCCCAGCTGGGATGAGGATCCAAACTGCTTTGACTCCAACTCCTCTGCTGTACTCTGCCACCACAGACACCCAGGGCCTCAGCCTGCACCTCAAGGTAGTCATGGGAACAGTAGTCCTGGCAGCATCAGGGCGAGGCATAGCTCTTCATCTTAGTCTTGGTCTCAATTTTAGAAAACCATGTGGAGTTGAGAATCCCAAGGTGGATCTGGAGTTAGTTTTGGAGAGCTGTTTTCAAGATCTGTAGTAAAATGTCTGATATTCTGAACCTCTTTCCATGTCACATTCAGATATATCTCTTTTTTTATTTGAGACGGAGTCCCACTCTGTTACCCAGGCTGGAGGGCAGTGGCGTGATGTCAGCTCACTGCAACCTCCGCCTCCTGGGTTCAAGTGTTTCTCCTGCCTCAGCCTCCCGAGTAGCTGGGATTACAAGCACACACCACAACACCTGGCTAATTTTTGTATTTTTAGTAGAGACGAGGTTTCACCATGTTGGTGAGGCTGGTCTTGAACTCCTGACCTCATGATCCACCCGCCTCGGCCTCACAAAGGGCTAGGATTACAGGCGTAAGCTGCCATGCTCGACAGATATATTTCTTAATCATCAGAAAGAATATATTAAAAGCTCAGGAATCATAGCTGGAATGATCTTGATGCCTTCTTTCCAATAGAGGCCCATGGAGGGAAGGTGACTTGCTGAGGAAACTCGTCCAGCACGTGACAGCCAGTGTTCCCAGGGCACCATCTGTCTGTGCTTCTCATACCAGTTGGCGCCTCGCTTCTAAACCACAGAAGCTGGTTCTCAGTCATGGGATCCCTGGGATGCTTGCTGCCTCTCCGCTGGACTCTCGACTCTGCTGCCACCATCATACAGCAGCTTTGACAATCTCCATGTCCTTGTACTTTCCTATTGGATTCACAATCTCAGGCATGAACAGGTGATTGGCTGAGTACCTTGAGGTGTGGAAAGTGAAGATCTGCTCCTCTTCCGCCTCCGTGACAGGAGGCGGGGTCAGAGGCGGGATCAGAGGTGGGGTTGTACTTTTCACCTATTTTGGGGTTCTTCTAAATTAGGAAGACTGGATGCTGGGTAGTCAAAAAACATGTGTCCACAACTGTTATAAATATAATATTCTCAAGTGAGAAAAACACCAAAACTTTGTCCCACCAAAGAATACCAATGTTGGGCAATGACACAGGGAGGCAGCAGCCTGTGAAAGACAGGAGACAGGCATTTCAGAAAAGACTAAGGACCTTTCTAGAGGAACGTGTTCCGTTCTCACTGTCTCTCAGAGAGATGGAAGCGAGTTGAGTGGGGGTGGGGACCAATGGAGGATGAGGTGTTTCTAACAACCAGAAATGCCCACCACGTAAATGGAGTGATTCAGAAGGTTGAGACCTCTTCACACCTGGAAGTCTTTGCACTGGGACATTGTCAAAGGGAGCAGACCCCCTCAGGCATAGGAGGCCCTAAGGCTGTACTGTCCATGACAGAAGCCATTAGCCACACCTGCACTCTGAGCACATATTGAAATGATCATCTGCTCTATTGAACTAAGTAAAATGTATTACTATAATTAATTTTCCCTGCTTCTATTTGTTAATATTGTTGCTAGGGAATTTACAGTCACCTGTGTGGCTTCATTATATTTCTGCTGGGCTGCTAGAAGGTCTCTTCTGGCTCTGAGATGTCTCCATCCCTAAACCTGCTGCCATCCCTCCCTTCAGGGCTGCACCAGGTGTCCATATGGCGGGGCTCTAGGAAACCCGATGAATAACAACACCCTTTCTTCTTTCAGAGTCCAGAACCAACTGAGAGAAAGTGTCCCCTTTCTTGGCAAATTGGAGGAAAATGCAGCTTGAGGTACGGCCAGGCAGGCTTGCTAATACATCACGCCTGGGACAGATAGGCTTTATTATCTGCTAGGACCTGGCGCAGATGGCCAGCTGTGGACCTCCCCCAGGACGGAGCCCAGCACAGAAGGCCGCCTTCTGCTCCAAGAGGCAGAGGGATCGAGCCCCACAGGTGCGGGTTTTCTCCCAAACTCATGAGTTAGACAAATCATCCTGCTCCTGGGGAGAAGCGAGGTTGGGAGTAATGTCGAGGTTTCTCCCAGGGACACCAGTGTAAGGAGGAGTGTGAGGGGATACAGACTTAGATTTTCTCAACCTTAAACCTCCAGAAATAGTCCAGTGTCCAGCATGATGAGATTCAGGGAAACTGGGGCAGGCCTTTGGGCAACTTACTCCACCTGTTTAAGCTCTATCTTCTGACTGGCGCTAGGAACACCCACGTGGGCACAGAATGTGACGATGCCTAGAAACACACATCACCTTGCTCAGTGCAGGCTCACTGCTCAACACAGAGCAGCTACTGTTTCTTCCCCTACTGCTAGCACTCGGTGTGAACTGTGTATCACATGGAGCAAACTGCGGGGCGGGGCCGGGGTTCGCCTATCTCTTACTGGTCTTGTGTCTAAGACCAGTTATAGAATTGTGGGATTTCAGAGCTGTTAGAGATCCCAGATACCATCTCGTCATGTGGCAGATTAAGTAACTGGTCTGTAAGCGAGGAAGGGAGGCGACAGTCAGGAAGAGGGCCGTATGGGGGTGGTAAGTGACACGTGCAACCTCTCCACCCGCCCCCACCCCGTCACCACACTTCCTGGACCTAGTAATTCAGGAAGGCAGTCTGTCTGACCAAAAGGCAGGAAGTCCGCCGGGCCCACTCCCATCCCGGTGGTGTGGCGGCTGGGCTCTTTTCTCAGGCTGCTAGCACCGTACTCCCAGTGGGCATGTCAGGCAAGTCCTGGTTGCTCACTTCGGTTCTAGAATCTGCCACATTCAGAGTCTATTTCTTAGTTGTTTCTGCTTTCCTCATATGTTATATCACTGGGACACCCTCAGGTCATCTCAGGTTCCAGTGGAGCCGTCCCAGACCCAGCATCTGAAAAGAGATAAAGAGATATTTTTGTGATTCTTTTTAAGATACTTTTTCCATTTACTTTATTGTTTTTGAAATGGAAAATATTAAGTTGAATATTTTAATGCAAATCTATTTGTGAATCCAATTATGTGATACTTAATCTTTTTTTATTTTTAAAAATAAAATAATCAGTGATACATTTAATAGGGTATGTATTACAAAAATTATATATATATATATATATATATATTTTTTTTTTTTTTTTTGAGACAGAATCTTGCTCTGTTGCCCAGGCTGGAGTGCGATGGTGTGATCTTGGCTCACTGTAACCTCCGCCTCCCAGGTTCAAGCGATTCTCCTGCCTCAGCCTCCCGAGTAACTGGCTAATGCACGACCAAGCCCCGCTAATTTTTTTTGTATTTTTAGTAGAGACCGGGTTTCACCATGTCAGTCAGGCTGGTCTTGGACTCTTGACCTCAAATGATTCGCCTGCCTTGGCTTCCCAAAGTGTTGGGATTACAGGTGTGAGCCACCTCGTCTGGCTTACAAGAGTAGTTTTTATCTTAAAATAAATTGAACAAGGCCAAAATTTCACTTGCAGTTAACCAGAAGTGCGATGTATTTATGCTGTGGAATCCACGCCTCTGTCTATTGTCGTTTCTCTAATATTCTTTCTGTATACACAAAATACATCCTAATCATGACTCAAGATAGATCTATTCCTTGGAGAGTGATAGAGATGATGACAAGAAATAAAGAATTTTCTGTTTGGAGAGAAACATAGATGGATGAGCTTGAGTTTGCTTGCAGTTCCTCTTCACAGCACAAATGGGGAGCAGCATCAGAGCTGGACTCAGAGACCAGGGTTCTTATCTCAGCTTTGCCACCATTAAACTGGAGATCTGGGGCAAGTCACTTCCCTCTCAGTTACCTTGTTGCCAGCCTTAGAAGACCGGCCGAGCTGAGCCTTGCTGGATAAGGATGGCCCTAGGTTTGAAGGAGGAGCCCTGCTGCTGTGCCCTGTGCCATAGTGAATGGCAGGGGTGGCGGCTCTGAGGTGCCAGTGCAGGACACGCACCATGATGTGCAGGGGAGGAGACTGTGCTTCTGAGTAGGGCACGCCTGCAGCTGGCCACCCATAGCCTTTCTGTCCTGTTGTGTGAGATCTCCCCCATGTTATGAGCATCCACCTGCTTTTCAGCAGGAAAAATCATGACCCAGTCACTCTAGGTTTGCCTTCCACGTTGCCCTATTCACTGATTAAATAGCCTTTCTTTGGTATACGCTTCTGAAACTTCCCTGTTCAAATGAGGCCCCTCCCAAGGGGGTCCATGTTAGCACAGAAAATGCTTTCTTTCCATCTCTGATTGATTATCTGTTCTCATTTGTTCCCGGACTTCAATTTCAGCCTGAATGTGAGTATTTATTTTAAATACTCAGCCTGGACTTCATCAACATGGCAGTATTTTAGGGAATCCAGTTGTAGGTCAAATGCCTGGGGTTTCAAAGAGTGTAAGCTTAAGTCTCTGACCTAAACTCTAGAGACTAAAGGTTGTCACTAAAGACTGCCATCTTTATGGAGGGCGGGGATAAGGTATTTAATAAATGGGGCTTTTCTCCTAATGTGGTCAAAGGAGACCAGCAGCTCCAATTCAATTCAAAGGCAACTCGGTGAGGGCTCAGTAAGGGTCTAATGCTGCATTCATCACTGGAGTCTCCTGCTTTTGGCTGAAAGTCTATCTGCTCCCAGGAGAGTATTAATTGAGCCCTTACTATCTGACCAGCCCTGTGCCAAGTGCTGTGTGGGATCTAGTGGTGGTGGTGGGGGAAGCCTAGCATACAGGAGAATATACCATGTAGGTGCTGGTGGTGTTCAGCTGTGCAAGCTTCATCCAGACAGAGGGTGCTTGCAGCTGGGCCTGACCAGTCCACCAGCAAGAAGGGGATGGCATTGTTTTGTTGTCACAATCCTGGTACCTGAGGCACCTGGAATAGGCTGGCTTTTTGCCTTCAGCACTCTAGATCCCCAGCTCGGGCTGGAACTCTGTCCTAAACCCTACTCCTCTTAACTGGGGTTTGGGCAGCTAATCTCTTGCCACCTTCTTGCCACTGCTCCCTGTATCTTCATCTGGGGATCTGCTCTCATCTGGATGGCCATCAGCTTCCACCTAGCCCCTGTCCCAGCCCTGCAAACAAGCAAGACCAATGCAGACTCATCATTGTCAGCATGTCCCCCAGGTCCCTCAACATGCTGCCATTTCTGTGTTTCCTCCTCAGGAAGGGGCACCTTTTCCAACCAGGCACCCACCTAGAAACCTGAGAATCATCTGAAATAATTTCCTCTCTGTCACCACCATCGTCCAAATACAGTTGATTTGTGATCTCTCAAATCCACCGGTTTCTCTCCATTCCCAGTTACAACCTTTGTCCAGCCCACTCACGTCTGCTTTGCTCACTGTCACAGTCTCTGCACCCAGCAGAGGACCTGTGAAATGGTTGCTCATACCATTTGCGGAATGGAAGATGTGAGTGAGAGTGAGTGAGCCAGGGGAGACCTGCCAGGATGACCTGACCCTTGTTTACCTCTTAAGTCTCATCTCTCTCCTTCACCGCCACTTACCCTTTACCTGGCAGCTTTCCTGAGCTCCCTGTACAGCCTGGGTTCTTGTCCACATCTTCCAGAAGCCTCCCCTTTTCCTGTTTGAATTAGATGGTCCCTCTGTGCCCCCAGTGCCACATGCCTAGCCCATTTCCTGGGGAGCACGCATCCCACGACACTGGCATTGCCTGTTTGCATGTCAAGTGTTCTCTCTTGATGCTAAGTTCCACGAAGCGGGCTCTGTGTTTTACGCATCACTGCATTTCCAGCACTTAGCGCAAGCAGGTGCTCCTTGAATATTTGTTGACCGAAGGTCTAGAAACTCCTGCTTCGGTGCCTAACTGCTTCCTGCCTCATGTCTCTCCCCCAGCCCTCCACCCCCAATCTACCTGGCTTCTGGCACTGCTCACTCTGAGGTGCGCGGCTGTCCATGGGCCAGCTCCATGTAGCAGTGTGTTTCGGGTGCTGGTGCCACCCATTCCGTTCCTCTCCATGACAGGTCACTTGGTGCAGAGCGCCTTGATCTGCACAGTAGGACACGCTTTCCTGGCCTTGGACCTCCCAAAGCCTACCCGGTGCTTGTGCCCTCTCCTGGCATCTTCTGACTGGGTCCCCATGGGGTTTCATGCTCATCCCTTCACTGGCTTGTGAATGTCCCCGGGGCAGGGGCGACATCCAACTGGTCTCTGACCACCGGTCCCCACTCCCCCTCCCCACAGCACCCAGAACAAGGGCTCATTTGTGCACGGTAGGTTCCCAGGAAAGGGTTCTTTTGGATCCATCTGAAGGCTGGAGGGACTTAGGGAGGGGTGGGGCTCTGGGAATTCAGATGGCTGGAGGGAAGCGTGGAGGAGAGGGAGGAGGAGCTACTTCTCACCCAGAGCGGGGTGAAGGCTGAGCTCCTGTGAGGGACCGTGACAGGAATGGCAGGGCAACAAGGGGCAGTGGCGGAGCAGAGCTAGGAGAGTAGTTGCAGCCTCAGTGCCACGTCAGTCCAGCCCAAGGCCTCCTGGGCGTCCAGCTGACCAGGCCTCAGCGTCAGGCTTCCTGTGCAGCAAGGTGCCCAGAGCTGTGCAGGCTGGTGCTGACTGCTGTCCCCCACCCCACCACAGGGGCCCTGGGGAAAGGGTGCCTTGCTCCTTCTCTGCCCTGCTCTCCCCATATGGTGCCTCTCATTCTTTTCATCATAGTAAGCAGCATGACTGCAAAGTGCTTTATGTCCCCTCCAGAAAGGCCATGAGCCAAAGGTTTGCTGTCTTCCTCACCATCACCACCACTGTCTTCCTCACGATCACGGCCACCATCCTGCTCGCCCTGTCCCACATCCGAACAAAGCTGCAGAGTGTACACCATGTTTCTTCATTATCCCATTTTGACCATTGCAGCTGCCATTATTCACTCTTAACAGTTAAGGACACAGATGTTCAGAGAGGTCGAGGGGCTAACTCATGTCACACAGCCCGACTTGAGGTGGAGGGAGGGAGAATGGATTAGGAAATCTGCTCTGGAATCCCTCTTAGAAAGTGTCAGCAGGGCACAAGTGGAGTCTGCGTGTGCACCTGTGTAAGTGTGTCTGTCCTGATTCTCTCTGTGCGCACCTGTATCCTTCTATGTCCTGAGTGTGCTGCCTTAGGTGTGGGTGTGTGGAGCTGTGCTGGGAGTATCCTCAGGGTCGAGTGTGTGTGCATATGGCCGGGTGCAGACACATGCGTGCACATGGATGCTCCACCCGCTTCTCAGATGTCTTGGCTGTGGGTTTGACAACTGAAACCCAGCTGCGCTCCGGCCGGGAAACATCCGCTGTGGAAACCTGGGAGGAGCTGACAGTCCCTAAAGAGGGGTTACACATGCTGCCAGCAAGCGCGCCTGGCCCACTGCCTAATTCCCTGCAAATGCTCTTTAAATCTGTTTCTAATTTGGACTCTGCCTTCCCCTGCCCCCACCCATCCCTTCCCACCCTCCCAACTCGCCTGAAACCAGTCAAATTATGCTGAATAATGGCTGCAGAGTGGGGGGAGAGTGCTAAAGGTCGCCGATGGGCCGTCGGAGGGTGTAATAATGTCACATTTTAATTTACGCAGGGAACGGTGCACGAATCAAAACCAATAAATAATTTGGGCTGCACCAGCAGCTGCAGCCAACAGTAACTCCTACAGGTCATGCCACTTCCCGGGGAGAAATCACTAACTGTCACACTCCAAAGTCCACTATGCTTGAGAAAACCCATGTGGCTAGGTACAGATGCAAAATACAGCATTTTCTCTCTGCAAGGGACCGTATTTGGAGACTTGCAGCATCAGCAAGTATCTGTCCAGTTGTCTGAGTATTACCCAGATGTTCTGGGTATTAAGATTCTAAAACAAAATATGCCTCTGTATATTTTGCTGCCCTGTGAAATACTCAGCTCCAGGCTGACCCAGATGCATGGGAAAGTGTATACAAAGCGGAGGGAGGAGTGTGGAAAGCAGGGCTTTATGTCCACATTGATGGCAGCTCTGAAAAGCCGACTTACATGCAGAGAAAGGCGGGAGGGGCTGCTGGGAGAAGTCTGCTGGAGCTTGTTCATGCTGAGAGGTTGGGGGTGTGATTTGAGGTACAGTTTTTTCAATAATTAATATGAAGTTAAAAAATGCATGCATTCTTTGAAGGCAGGGGCCTTGCTCTACTGACCCCTTTTGGTCCCTTGACGACCGATGAGTCAGGGTAAGGGAGCCCAAAAGTGGGGAGGTCTTGAGATGGTTCTCACCTGTGTTCTCACCTGTGTGTTGTGGCTGGGTAACCTGGGAAGCCAGGAGGAGGACAAGACTTAGGTTTTCACAGCATCTGGAGGCCTTTGCTGGGAGGTCCTGCCTGTGGTGTTCTGGTGAAAACCCCGTTCCTTCCCCCGAGCCTCCTGAGCATCTGCAATTGGTGTGTGCTCCAGAGGCTGCTGATGGGGCCTGGCATGCTGCCCACCTCTTAGCTGGCTCTGCAACTGCAGGAAGGTGGGGTTTGCAGCCCGCGGGGCCGCTGCCTTGGAAGCTGTGCGGCTGTCAAGAGTCTGGAGCTGCAGCTTCTCCATCTGGCTGGAAAGGAAGCATGGGAAGAAGCTGCTGAGGTTGAATGGCACCCTGAGGATTTCACTCCCCTTTTCCTACCACATACCAGACCGGGGCCACCAGGATGCCTGGGTAAGAAAGGGGCGGGGGGCCCACACTTGTATTGTGCACCAGGGCCTGTCTCCTATTTCATCCTTCAAGGCGCTTCCCATTCATATCTTTTTCCATTTTCAAACTGTTGGCCCTGTATTTAGTTGTGTGTGATACTAAGGATGCTGCCTATGTCAAAAGCCTCATTTAACCCTCAGAACACACCTGCAAAGTAGAATAAACTATAAGAAACTAGAAGAGGGCTAGGTGTCCACTGCAAGGGTATACTTCTCCTTCCTTTAGGGTTGAGTTCCTGCAAGGAAATAGCTGCTAATTTTCCCCACCCCCTTACAGTTAAGTCCAGTGCTAGGATCGGGTTCTGCCCAGTGGAATGTGAGCAGTGCAGTGGGTTGCCCCACTCCAGAGCCTCCCACTAGAAACTTCCCAGGAAGCAGTCTCCAAGCTCCAACCCTTCCGCCTGGATGGAACAGGGGCAACCGCACCATGACCTTGGAAGCTACAAACTTAAAATGGCAGAGCATCTCTCGCCTTGGGGTTTTGAATGACTGTGTGGAGAAAGACTGCCCGGACGGCATGTTCTCTGCCCTGTCCTGAGCAAGAAAATGAACTTATACTCTATTGTTTCCCAGCCATTATGCTTTTTGGGGTTTGTTTGTTTTAGCAGTGAACTTCCCCTCAGTAATTGATTAGAAGTTTTCATTCCTATTGTAGAAATGAGGAAATCGAGACTCAGAGAGGGAAATTCATGGCCCAAGTCACATATTCGGTTAATAGCAGAGTCACGATGCCAGTCTACGCCTTCCTGGCTTCAAAGTCACGCTCTGGTTATGTGAGTTTCCCCAAGTGTGTTCCACAGAACACTGTTCAAACCACCGCCACCACCACAACACCCCCGCAGCTCCCACGCTCAAATAAGTTTGGGAAATGCCAACTTTGAGTCAACAGGTTTCTTTGCCGCAGTCCTTTCCAGCATGTCACCATGCTCATGATACCTGTGAATTACCACCGGGGCATCTAACATGAAGGATTTTTCCAAATTTGTGAGGCCACAGCGCCCCTTCTCCACAGAGCTGACTGTGAGACTGGCATGCTTAGAGCTCATCTTGGTAGAGGCTAAACTTCAATATGCTGCCTGATATGGGTTGAACTGTGTTACTCTCTCAACCCCCAAAAGGATTCATTAAAGTCATAACCCCTGAGAGCTCGGCATGTGACCTAATTTGGATATAGGGTCTTTGCAGATTTAACCAAGTTAAAATTAGGCCCTTAGATGGGGCCTGCTTCAATATGACTGGTGTCCTTAGAACAGGGGAAATATAAACACAGAGACAAGCAGACACAGAAGGAGGATGACATGAAGACACCCAGGGACACACAGCAGATATGCCACGGGAAGAGGGAGGGCTGGAGTAGTGCATCTGTAAACCAAGGAATGTCAGAGATTGCCAGCAAACCCCAGAAACTAGAAGAGGCAAGGAAGGATTCTCTCCCGGAGCTTTCCGAGGGAGCACGGCCCTGCCAACACCTTGACTTTGGTCTTCTAACCTCCAACACATGACAGCACACGCATCTGTTGTTTAAGCCACCCAGATCATGGTAGTTTGTTATGGCACCCCTGGGAAATGCATACACTGCCTCTGGCTCCTTTCAAAACCAGGAACCAAAGTTTCTGGGCAATGCTACCTTACCGATAATCATCCAAATGACAAACTGTGGTGGCTTCGGTTTACTGACAAACAGATGAAGGAAGAGAGAGTTTGGAGGGACAGAGGGTAGCACGGCAGAGCAGCTCAGGGCTTCAGCTTTGGCGCCATGCCGGCTGCTGTGCACCCGGCTTTTGTTGCATCCTGGAGCGCAGTCCTCCACCGCTCTGGGCACAGTTGCCTTTTCTATAAGGGTGGGGCTAACACTCACTTCATAGGTTGAGGGGAGGGTTAAACAAATTAACATACACTAAATGTTTGGTCTAGTACCTGGAAGATACCCAGTATCCGTTCCTCTGAAATTGAGCAAGCAGGATTGCAGACCTGCGCTTGAATCCAAACTCTGCTATTTATCAACAGTGTTGCTGTGGGCAATTTGCTCAATCTTTCAAAGTCTGGATTTCACCATCTATACAAAGAGAAAATAATGCGTGTTGTTAAAAAATGGTTTTAAAACAAGTTAGAAATCGTGATTCTAAAGTAGATAAAAATGAGCACGTTATTATTGTGAATGAGTGAACCAGCGATGTTACAACTGATTCAAAGAAGAATCCAAAGAACAGATGTGTTTATGGTTATGGAATGTTGATTTTCAAGTGGTCACAGTGATCTGGCTTTTGCCCCGTGTAGGAGGGTGGATGGAGCTCATTTGCAGGTCCACAATTCAGGGTCACCGTGTGTCCTCTCTTCCCTAAAACTTACAGAGCAGTAAACTAGCCCAAAGGCTGGAATCAGATAATCCAGAGGGTCTGCTCTCAACAATAAATAGTTTTCTCTTGGAGAAACCCTGTAATCTTCTTTGCTTATTTCAGATTTCCTTATAGTCTCATATATTTATATGCATAGGATTGGGAAAAGATGCATACATGGAAAAAGCAAGTTGCTGAATCAGGTATAATCCTACTTTTATAAAAACAAACAAACTGTGTGTATGTGTATACATATGCACACACACGAGTGGGTGTGTATATATAACGTTGATTAAATTAGACAAATGTCAGGAAGAATACAGAAGGATTGTAAACAATGGCTACCTCTGGAGGGCAGGTCTGGTGATGGTGATGGTGGAGGGAGACTTTCATGACTTATTTTCTAAACTTCTGTGTTGTTTGAATAAAAACAAATGCCTACTTCACAGTATATTGTGAATAAGGAATGTCTGAGTGAGAAAAATGTCCTTTGTGCTTCACGCAGTGTGTAGCATTCAACAAATCACAGGTTTCATCATTGTTGTTATTTTACATTCAACTATCCCAGAGCCCCCTAAGCCTATTCCTGGAAAGGAAATTGCAAACAAGAACAATGCTATTGCAGCCCAAGGACTTCTCCCTTTGTGGGAGGCTAGTTTTGAAATCCTAGACTTGCATTTTGGCTCCCTGGAGACTGGAGGAGACCTCTATCCTGAGCTACAGCCTTGGAGTGGCTCCTGTCTGTTTTACTTCCTTAGCCCCCACCAGCAGCCCCACGCTCAGGCCCACACAGTGTTTAGCTGCGACAGACTCCTTGGCCACAGGAGGGAGGCCTGACTGGGGCCAAACTCTAGGGCAAAGGGTTGCCTAGGCCCTGTGCCATCCTCTTGCCCAGACTGGGACCAAGAGACACCTATTAGCTCCATTTGAGTCTGGTTACCATCCCCTACCCAGGGATGGGGTGCTGGTCACAACAGGCAAAGAGACAAAATGAAGTTTTTGATCACACAAAGCTAAAGATCTAATTTCAGCCCCTGACTCCTCCCCTAAAGGGCGGCGTTGGTGCCTCCAAAGGGCTTGGGATGGAGTCAGGAGATCTAACCCTGGTGCAGGTTTGGCCACTAACTAGCTGCAAGTCCATGGACTGTGTCTCAGTTTCCCTATCTGCCTAATGAGAGTAAGAAGAAGGTTTATCTCCAAGGGCTATCATGAGGCTTAACCGAGGTGATGTCTGAGCTGTGGGGTTCTGTAGAGATTTAGTTTTGGTTGATGCAATAGGGTACTTCAGGGTGCTTGATATGCTTTAATAGCAAATGTTATATGGCACTTACCATGACGTGCAAGGCCCTGTTATATCTGATTTACATTTATTTAGTCATTGGGTATTCACAGCAGCCCTGTGAGGAATGCACTGTTATCCAATCCCCATTTTACAGATGAGAAAATAGAGGCAAAGAGAGCTAAGTAACTTGCCCCAAACCTTCCCATGGGACATGGCATGTCCCAGTCCCACCTGGACAGAATGCTTTCTCAGGGACCCATCTCTCAAACCCACAGACTTGATTGGGTTTTCTTTTCTTTTCTTTTTTCTTTTTTTGTCCTTCCATTGTAGAATACTTCAACTGTGTGAGAGTAAAAAGATATTAGAATACATTTCCAGGAATTCCCATTACCTAGCTTTATTAATTACCAACTCATGACCATCACCATCCCCTTCACACCCTGAATTATTCTAGATCAAATCCCAGACATCATATGTACATATACTTTATTTTCTATTTATTTACTTATCTTTTGAGCTGGCCTCACTCTGTGCCTGGCTAGAATGCAGTGGCACCATCATAGCTCACCACAGCCTCAAACTCCTGGGCTCAAGTGATCCTCCCACCTCAGCCTCCCAAGCAGCTGGGACTATAGGAATGTGCCATGATGCCCAGATAACTTTTTAATTTTTTGTAGAGATGAAGTCTTGCTATGTTGCCCAGGCTGGTCTTGAACCCCTGGCCTCCAGCAATTTTCCTACCTTGGCTTCCCAAAGTGCTGGGATTACAGGTGTGAACCACCACACCCAGCCTTTATTCTTAATTTCAATAAGACAGAGAGTCTCCAGAAAACACTAACCGTAAGATCATTAGGCCACTTAAAATATTTTAACAGTAATTCAATAATTCCTTAATATCATTGACCATTCAGTCACTGTTCATATTTCCAAGATTTTCTTACACATTAAGAAAAATTAGTTTTCTTTATTTGAATTGAGACCCAAAAGAGGTTCCCATATTGTAATTGGTGGATAAGTCCCTTAAGACCTCCCTATAGGTTCCTCCGTCAATGTTTTTTCTTGCATTTTTGTTTGCTTGTTTGTTATTATTGTTTTGAAGAAACTGGGTCACTTGTCCTATAGAGTTAACCACAGTATAGATTTTGCTGAATGCACCTGTATGGTTTGTTTACATGATTACAATTCCTCTGCCCTCTAGATTTTTTGTAAAATGGTAGTTATATTTAGAGGGCTGCCCAGATTCAAGCTTTAAAAAAACAAAAACAAAAACACAAAAACCTCTAATTTTTACAGCAGTTTTAGGCTCACTGCGAAATTGAACAGAAGGTGCAGCAATTTCCTATATACTTCCTGCCTCAACACATGCATAGCCTCCCCCACGATCAATATTCCCCACCAGAGTGGTATTAAATACATTTGTTACAATTGATAACCCTATATTGACACATCATTATCACCCAGAGTCCATAGTTTACATTAGGGTTCACTTTTGGACTTTAGTCATCCATTTCGTGGCTTCGGACGAATGTATGATAACATGTGTCTCTATTACAGTTCATACAGAGTAGTTTCACTGTCTTAAAAATCCTCTGTGCTCCACCTGTTCATTCCTCCCTCCCCACTAACTCCTGGCAGCCACTGGTCTTTTTGCTGTCTCCATAGTTTTGCCTTTTCCAGATGTCATATAGTTGGAATCATAAAGTATGTAGCTTAAGGTTAGCTTCTTTTCTTTCTTTTTTCTTTTTTTCTTTTTTTTTTGGGGGGGATGGAATCTTGTTCTGTCACCCAGGCTGGGGTACAGTGGCACCATTTCAGTTCACTGCAACCTCCGCCCCCCCACCCCCCAGGTTCAGGTGATTCTCCTGCCTCAGCCTCCCAAGTCCCAAGTAGATGGGATTACAGGCATGTGCCACCATGCCAGGCTAATTTTTGTATTTTTAGTAGAGATGGGGTTTCCCCGTGTTGGCCAGGCAGGTCTCGAACTCCTGACCTCAGGTGACCTCCCCACCCACCTTGGCCTCCAAAGTGCTGGGATTACAGACATGAGCCACCACGTCCAGGCTAGATTAGTTTCTTTTACTTAATAATATGCATGTAAGTTCCTCCATGCCTTTTCATGGCTTGTTAGCTCTTTTTTTTTTTTTTTTTTAAGCATTGAATAGCATTCCATTGTCCAGATGTATTAATACCACGGTTTGTCTTTTCACTTCCTGCAGGACATTTGTTTGTTTCTAGGTTTTGGCAATTATGAATAAAGCTGCTATAAACATCTGTATGCAAGTTTCTGTATGGACATAAGTTTTCAACTCCTTTGGAGAAATTTCAGAGATCATGACTGCTAGATTATATGGTAAGAGTATATTTACTTTTTTAAGAAACTGCTAAAGTCTTTGAAAGTGGTTGTACCAGTTTGTATTCGCACCACCAATGTATGAGAGCTTCTGCTGCTCCATACCCTCTCCAGCATTTGGTGCAGTCAGTGTTCTGGATTTTGGCCATTCTAACAGACGTGTAATGGTATCCCATTGTTGATTTTATTTGCATTTCCCTGATGACATATGATGATATGATGTGGAGCATCTTTTCATATGCTTTGTCATCTGTGTATCTTCTTTGCTGAGGTGTCTGTTAAGGTCTTTGTCTATTTTTTAATCAGGTTTCTTTTTCTCTTTTTCTTTCTTTCTTTTTTTTTTTGAGACGGAGTTTCACTCTTGTCGCCCAGGCTGGAGTGCAATGGTGCAATCTCGGCTCACTGCAACCTGTGCCTCCTGGGTTCAAGTGATTCTCCTGCCTCAGCCTCCTTAGTAGCTGGGATTACAGGCAGCCACCACCACACCTGACTAATCTTGTATTTTTCGTAGCGATGGGGTTTCACCGTGTTGGCCAAGCTGGTCTCGAACCCCTGACCTCAGGTGATCCGCCCACCTCAGCCTGCAAAGTGCTGGGATTACAGGTGTGAGCCACCATGCCAGCCAGGTTTCTTTTTCTTATTGTTGTGTTTTAAGAGTTCTTTGTAAATTTTGAACACCAGTTCCTTAACAGATACGTCTTTTGCAAATGTTTTTTTCTCGGTGTGTAGCTTCCCTTCTCATTCTCATGACAGTGTCTTTCATGGAGCAGAAATGCTCAATTTTAATGAAGCCTACCTTATCACTTCTTTCTTTCACGGATAGTCGCTTTGGTCTTGTATCTAAAGGTCATTGTGAAACCCAGGCATCTCCATTTTCTCCTATGTTATTCTAGGAGTTTCCCAGTTTTACATCTTATGTTTAGGTCTGTGGTCCACTGTGTTACTTCTTGTGGATGGTGTAAAGTGTGTATCTAGATTCACTTTTTTGTATGTGCATGTCCAGTTGAGTGTGTGTCCAGATTCACTTTTTTGTATGTGCATGTCCAGTTGAGTGTGTGTCCAGATTCACTTTGTTGTATGTGCATGTCCAGTTGAGTGTGTGTCCAGATTCACTTTGCTGTATGTGCAAATGGTAGTGACAGTCATCCAACTTTGTTTTTCTCTTTCAATACTGTATTGGCTATTCTGGGTCTTCTGCCTCTCCACATAAATTTTAGAATCAGTTTGCTGATTTACACAGAGTAACTTGCTGGGATTGACATTGTATGAAATCGACAGAGCAACTGGGAAGAACTGACATCTTGACAATAATTGAGTCTTTGTATCTATGAACATAGAATATCCTTCATTTATTTAGTTCTTTGATTTCTTTCATCAGCGTTTTGTAGCTTTTCTCGAATAAAGCTTGTCATCTTTTGGGTGTGCTGGTATAAATGGTATTGTGTTTTTAATTTCAAATTCCACTTGTCTATTGCTGGTGTATAGGAAAGTAATTGACTTTTATATATTAACCTTATATCCTGCAACCTTGCTATAATTGCTTATTAGATCCAACAGTATTTGGTTGATTCTTTTGGATTTTCTAGATAGCCAATCATGTCATCTGTGAACAAAGACAGTTTTACTTATTCCTTTCCAATCTGTATAGCTTTTATTTCCTTTTCTTGTCTTGTTGTATTAGCTAGGACTTTCAGTACAACGTTGAAAGGCATGGTGAGAGGAAACATCCTTGCCTTGCTCCTGATCTTAGTGGGAAAAAAGCTCTGAGTCTCTCACCAGTAAGTGTGACGTTCACTATAGGTTTCTTGTAGATATTCTTTATCAAGTTGAGGAAGTTCTCCTCTATTCCTAGTTCACTGAGCGGTTTTTTTTTTTTTTTAACCATAAGTGGGCATTCAATTTTGTTAAATTGTTTTTCTGCATTTATTGAGATGACCATGTGATTTTTCTTCTTTAGTCTGTTGATGTGATAGGTTTTACATTACATTTATATTACATTTACATTAACTGATTTTTGAATGTTGACTCTGACTTGCATACCTTGGATAAATTACACTTGGTCATGGTGTATAATTTACACATTGTTGGATTTCATTTGATATTTTTGTTGAGCACGTTTACATCTGTGTTTAAGAGAGATATTGGTCTGTAGTTTTCTTTTCTTGCAATATCTTTGTCTGGTTTTGGTATTAGGGTGACGCTGGTCTCATAGAATGAGTTAGGAAGTTTTCCCTCTGCTTCTATCTTCTGAAAGAGATTGTAAAGGATTGGTAAAATTTCCTTTTAAAATGCCTGTTAGAATTCACCGGTGAACTCACCTGGACTTGGTCCTTACTGTTTTAGAAGATTATTAATTGTGAATTCAATTATTCAATTTCTTTAATAGATATAGGCCTATTCTCGGCTCATTGCAATCTCTGCCTCCTGGGTGCAAGCGGTTCGCCTGCCTCAGCCTCCCGAGTAGCTGGGATTACAGGCACGTGCCACCACACACGGCTAATTTTTTTTGTTTTGTTTTTTAGTAGAGACAGGGTTTTGCCATATTGCCCAGGCTGGTCTTGAACTCCCGAGCTCAGGCAATCTGCCAGCCTTGGCCTCCCAAAGTGCTAGGATTACAGGTGTGAGCCACTGTGCCTAGCCTTCAGATTGCCCTATTTCTCCTCACGTGAATTTTAGCAGATTGTGTCTTTCAAGGAATGTCTCTTTCATCTAGGTTATCAAATTTGTGAGTATAGAGTTGTTCATAGCATTCCTTCAAGTTTCTTTTAATGGCCATAAGATCTGCAGTGATGTTCCCTTTTTCATTTCTCATGTTAACAATTTATGTCCTCTCTCTTCTATTCTTAGTTTGCCTGTGTTTTATTTTCTTTATGCTTTCAAAGTATCGGCTTTTCAAACCTTCAAAATCAGGTTTTCTTGATTTTGTCTGTTAATTTTCTGTTTTCATTTGCATCTCGATTTCTGCTCTAATGTTTATGTCTTTTCTTCTGCTTCCTTTGGATTTAATTTGCTCTTCTTTTTTTTAGTTTCTTATGGAGGAAGTTTAGATGATTGATTTTAGAGCTTTCTTCTTTTTAAATATTTGCATTCAATGCTATAATTTGCCCCCTAAGCACTGTTTTGGTGCATCTGCGAATTTTGAGAAGCTGTGCTTTCACTTGTATTTAGTTCAGAATATTTTAAAATTTCTTTTGAAATTTCTTCTCTGATTCATATGTTATTTAGAAGTGTGTTGTTTAATCTCCAAGTACTTGGGAATTTTCCAGCTATCTTTCTGTTATTGATTTCTAGTTTCATTCTATTGTGGTCTGATAGCAGACACTGTGTGATTTCTATTCGCTTAAATTTGTTAAGGTGTGCTTTATGTCCCAGAATCCTATCTTGGTGAACTTTTTTTTGTTTGTTTTTTGATTTATTTTTGTTTTTGTTTTTTTTTTTTTTAGACAGAGTCTCGCTGTGTCACCCAGGCTGGAGTGCAATGGCGTGATCTTGGCTCACTGCAACCTCTGCCTCCCGGGTTCAAGCAGTTCTCCTGCCTCAAGCCTCCTGAGTAGCTGGGATTACAGGCATGTGCCACCATGCCAGGGTAATTTTTGTATTTTTAGTAGAGATGGGGTTTCACCATGTTGGCCAGGCTGGTCACGAACTCCTGACCTCAGGTGATTTTTCCATGTGACCTTGAGAAGAATGTGTATTCTGCTGTTGTTGGATGAAGTAGTCTATAGATGTCCATTATATCCAATTGATTGATCATGTCATTGACTTCAATTATATTGTTACTTATATTCTGCCTCCTGGGTCTGTCCACTTTTGATAAAAGGGTATTGAAGTCTCCAGCCAAAATAGTGGATTCATCTACTTCTCCTTGCAGTTCTGTTGCTTTTTGCCTCACCTATTTTGATGCTCTGTTAGGAGCATAAATTAAGGACTGTTATTTCTTCTTGGAGAATTGATCTCTTTATTATTGTATAATGCCCTCTTTGTCCATGATAACTTTCCTTGCTCTGAAGTCTATTCTTTCCAAAACTAATATATCTATCCTTGTTTTCCTAATTACTGTGTTATATCTTTCTCTATACATTTACTTTAAATCTATCTGGATTCTTATATTTAAAGTTTGTTTCTTGTAGACAACACGTAATCAGGTCTTGTTTTTCAATTCACTTTAACAATCTCTGTCCTTTAGTGGGTGCATTTAGGCTGGGCACGGTGGCTCACACCTATAATCCCAGCACTTTGGGAAGCTAAGGCAGGAGGAACACTTGCATCTAGGGGTTTGAGACCAGCCTGGGAACCACAGTGAGACTCCCATCTCTATGAAAAATAAAAAATTAGCCCTGCATAGTGGTGTGCACTGTAGTCCCAAGTACTCCGGAGGCGGAAGTGGGAGGATTGCTTAAGCTTTGGGGGTCGAGGCTGCAGTGAGCCTTGATTGTGTCACTGCACTCCAGCCTGGGTGACAGAGTGAGACCCTGTCTCAAAATAATAATAAAATAATGATAATAATAATTATTTTTAAAATGGGTGCATTTAGGCCATTGATATTCAAAGTGATTATTGATGTAGCTGAATGAATATTACCATATTTATTGTTGTTTTCTATAAGTTGTCCTGGTTCTTTGTTCTTATTTTGTCTTCTACTCTTTTTCTTCCTTTTGTGTTTTAATTGAACATTTTATTATTCCATTTCCTCTTCTTTCTAAGCATATCAGTTTTTAAAAAAATTTTTTTTTTTAGAAGTTGCCCTAGAGTTTGCAATATACATTTACAACTCATCCAAGTCCACTTCAAATAACACTATACCAGCTGGGTGCAGTGGCTTATGCCTGGTCTCCCGGTGCTTTGGGAGGCCAAGGTAGGAGAATCACTTGAGTCCAGGAGTGAGCCATGATGGCGCCACTGCACTCTGGCCTGAGTGTGACCCCATCTCAAATAAAACAAAAAATCCAAAACACACACACACAAACAAACCCCAAACAACACTATATCACTTATGGATAGTACAAGTAACCTAAGATAACAAAATAATTTTAATTCCTCCCTTCCATCCCTGGTATCATTGCTGTCATTCACTTCACTTATACATAAGCATATACAATTAAGTACATTGATGCTATCATTATCTTGAACAGACTGATATCTATCAGATCAATTAAGAATGAGAAAAATAAGGCCAGGCACGGTGGTTCATGCCTGTAATCACAGCACTTTGGGAGGCCGAGGCAGGTGGATCACCTGAGGTCAGGAGTTCAAAACCAGCCTGGCCAACATGGTGAAACCCCAACTCTAATAAAAATATAAAAATTAGCTGGGCATGATGGTGTGCCCCTGTAATCCCAGCTACTCGGGCTGAGGTAGGAGAATTGCGTGAACCTGGGAGGCAGAGGCTGCAGTGGGCAGAGATTACACTACTGCATTCCAGCCTGGGCAACAAAGTGAGACTCCATTTCAAAAACAAGCAAACAAACAAACAAAAAAAACAAATAAGAAAAATAAAGGTTTTTATTTTACCTTCACTTGTTCCTTCTCTGATGCTCTTCCTTTCTTTATGTTGATCCCAGTTTTTGATTTGTATAATTTTTCTTCTTTCTAAATAACTTCTTTTAACATGTCTTGCAAGGCAGTTGTGTTGGAAAAAGAATTTTCTCAATTTTTGTTTTTCTGAGGGAGTCTTTACTTCTTCATGTTTGAAGGATAATTTTGCAGGGTACAGAATTCTAGGTTGGTGGTTGTTTTCTCTCAACACCTTAAGTATTTTAGTCCATTCTCTTCCTGTTTGCTTTGTTTCTGAAGAGAAGTCAGACATAATTCTTACCTTTGCTCTTCTGTAGGGTAAGATGTTTCTTCCCTCTGGCTTCTTTCAAGATTTTCTTTATTGTTGATTTTCTATAGTTTGAACATGATATGCCTGGGTGTATTTTTGGGGCATTTATCCTGCTTTGTGTTCTCTGAGCTTCTGGAATCTGTGGTTTGGTATCTGATCTTAATTGAGGGAAATTCTCAATCATTATTCTTTCAAATACTTCTTCTTTTCCTTTCTCTCATTCTTCTCCTTCTTATATTCCCATTTACACCGTTTGTAGTTGTCCTGCAGTTCTTGGATGGTCTGTTCTATTTATTTCAGTCCTTTTTCTGTTTTCTTTTCAGTTTTGAAGGTTTCTATTGAAATACACCCAAGCTCAGAGATTATTTTCTTAGCCATACCCAGTCTACTAATAAGCTCATTGAAGGCATTCTTCTTTTCTGTCACAGTGTTTTTTATCTCTAGCGTTTCTTTTTCTTTTTAGTTCTTAGAATTTCCATCTCTCTGCTTACATTGCCCATCTGTTCTTGCATGCCGCTTACTTTATCCATTAGAGCCCTTAGGGTACTAGTCATAGCTGTTTTACATTCCTGGTCTGATCATTTCAACATCCATGTCATACCCGAATCTGGCTTTAATGTTTGCTCTGTCTGTTTGGACTTTGTTGTTTTGTCTTTAGTATGCCTTGTAACTTTTTCTTCAAAGCCTGGCATGGTGTCTTGGGTAAAAGGAACTGTTGTAAATGGGCCTTTGGTGATGTGGTGGTAAGGCATTAGGCAATGGGAAAGTGTTCCACAGTCCTGTGATTTGGTCTCAATCCCTTAGGGAGCCTGTGCCTCTGGACTGTGAATGTCACACCTGCTTCTCGGTACCCCCTCCTCTCCTGTGGGTGGGACAGGAAGATTTGAGGGGGATCCAGTTTGGTGTTTCCCTTCCTCCAGGTCAGTTAGGTACTGATAAAGCCCCAGTAGTTTAGGCACTGGTAAAATAGTTTCTCTTGAGGGCAGACCTCGTTAAGAAGAACAGAATGTTTTGGTGTATTCCAAAATGGCTGCTTTCCCCCTCCCTGTACTGGAAACATGAGGGATTTTTCTCCAATATTCAATGGGAGCACCAGGTCAAACTCTTGGGGGTAAAACGCACAAACGTGTAGGAGTCTCCCATCCCCATGACTAGGTCTTAGAGTTTTTCACTCTTAGAGTTATCCACACTGAGCCTCCAGTAATTAGTCAATTACAGTGTAGGTTTTCCTACCCTGGCCCTGGTTCCCACAGTTTGTGCTCTGGTCTGTTGTGATTCTCTGTATTCAGCTGCCTGTCTCTTCAATTTGGGAGCAGTGGTTTGCCCTGTAACCTCTCTTCTCTTATGGATCTAAGAAGAGCTGTTGCTTTTTCAGTTTGTTCAGACTTTATTTATTTATTTATTTGAGACAGAGTCTGGCTCTATCACCCAGGCTGGAGTGCAGTGGCGTGATCTCGGCTCACTGCAACTTCTACCTCCCAGGCTTAAGCAATCCTCCCACCTCAGCCTTGGGAGTAGCTGGGCCCACTGGCATGCGCCATCATGCCTGAGTAATTTTTGTATCTTTTGTAGAGACAAGGATTTGCCGTGTTGCCCAGACTGGTCTCAAACTCCTGGGCTCAAGTGATCTGCCTGCCCTGGCGTCCCAAAGTGCTGGGATTACAGGAGCGAGCCAGTGTGCCTGGCCCAGCTTTTTACTTTTTGTTAGGATAGCGTGGCGACTTCCAAGCTTCTTATTTGCTGGGATGGAAACTGGAAGTCCTCTTCTGGCAGCTTCTTCTTCTTCAACAAGAACACTTCATAGGTGCTGTCCTTTTCCTCCATCCAGCCTCCCAAATATCAGTCTCTCTTCTTCGTAGTATCTAGGATGCCACCTGGAAAGAATGTGTGCTGGGACTAGGGACACCTGGGGTCTATCTGACGGGCAAGGCTAAAAGGGAAGTGGCTCAAGATGGCATCTAGAGAACTCAGTCTTTACCTGTACCTGCTATTTAGTGAGGAAGTCATCACTTCATGGTAATATGAATCATAACCATGACTTCTGGAGTGTTTACAATATGCCAGCCACTGTTTTAATTGCTTTTAATGTAAAAACTAATTTATTCTTCTCAACAACCCCATGTGGTTGGTACTAATATTATTACCATTTAGAAATGAGGAACCAAGCCCAGAAAGATGAGATGATTTGTCTAAAATGTCACCCCTGTGCTTGCCAGAGAGGACAGTCCTATCTTGGAGAGTCCTTGACTTAGGGGCTCTTCGGCTTCTATCATCAACACATTTTGAAATGCTGCATTCTCACCCTGACTGACCTCTTATGATCTCAAAATAGTGCATCAACTACAAATTCCTCTCTTATCTTGGAGGGGGTTTGCCTGCTAGGGCAGTCACTCACATCCAGACTTCTTGTCTCAAGGTCCCCTATAGACGTAAGAATTATGTCTTCTCATCAGGCAGTACTTTCCAAGCTAGATTCAGGCAAAATGGCCCATCTGCCTAGGGCCCTTTGGCCTTCCGGAAATGACAGCTCCTTACCTTTCTTTCAGTGCTAGAGGACCACAGTAATATGGTCCTATAAAGGCAATCTGTTAGATAATATTTAGTTTCACCACTTTACAAAATATCTGCTCCCGTCCACCACCACCCACACTCCTGAAAACAAAAAACAAAAAAACCAGTTCCCCTCCCACAGGTTTTAGAGTTGGAGCTGTTCCTACCTAGCCCTGGGGAACTGGGGTAATGATCTTTGTACCTTCCAGGGATGTCACTTATCTAAGATTCCTCCTTGGAAAAAGAGAACTAGTAATAAATTATGTAAAGACTTCAGGAACTAAACCTCAAAGTTCTTTTGGGAGCCAAACCTCTCTGCTCCCAAATCGTGGAGCAGGAGGAGCGTGGGGCAGGGCATGGAGAGTGGCAACAGAAGCTGTGAGCAGGACCAGCGACTGATATGCCTAGGGCCTAGGACAAAATGGAAATATGGGGCCCCTTGTTAAAAAATGATCAAGAACTTCAAGATAACATCAACATGGCATTAAACCAAATATGGAGCCCTTCTAAATGTGGGCCTTGTGTGAACACAGGTGATGTGCACGTGAAGTCAGCTCTGGCAATAGGGGCCCTCCTGGCACTTTAGGATGCATCTGAAACACTTGCATAAATGATATAATGTTTGTCAAATAAGACCGAGCTTGACTGGGTGGTATATGAAGTCACTTTTCTTTTTCTTTCTTCCTTTTTTTTTTTGAGACTGAGTTTTGCTCTTGTCGCCCAGGCTGGTGTGCAATGGCGCGATCTCAGCTCACTGCAACCTCTACCTCCCAAATTCAAGCGATTCTCCTGCTTCAGCCTCCCAAGTAGCTGGGATTACAGGCACCCAGCACCATGCCCAGCTAATTATTGTATTTTTAATAGAGACGGGGTTTCACCATGTTGGCCAGGCTGGTCTCGAACTCCTGACCTCAGGTGATCCACCCGCCTCGGCCTCCCAAAGTGTTGGGATTATAGGCGTGAGCCATGGTGCCCAGCCGTAAGAGGCCACTTTTCACTGTGGCTCAGATAACTCTGAACTGTGGCATATTCCAGACAGAGGTATAATAGGACTAAGCACTGAATGTCCTAGGGGAAAGTCTCCAGGTTTTTGAAGACCACATCATGGCAATAATGGCCTAGCACAGCAATTCCTGCCTCACGGTGAGGAAGAGGAGGTTGGGGGGCAAATAGAATATGAAAAAGTACATTTATTAATTTAGTCACAAAAACCATGGAAAGTAAAGCCCCTAAAAGTCTTCTTGGCCCATTCGGATGCAGAAAAGGTAGGGTGAGAAAGCATTGTGCAGGCTTGGCTTAGAGAAGGCTGAGGAACATGAGAAACAACGCCTTAACTTTTTATGTTTACTTTTTTAAAAGAACAGCAATGCAAGGAGAAACATTTGGGAGATGCTTATCAATGTAAGAAACATCTGGAAATGGGAAATAGCAGATGCAGATGATTTTGTTCTAAGGGAGGATTTTGCTCCTAAATTTCTCTAGGAGACCCCACACAGTAGAATGGAAGCTTCCGGTGGCCAGTCTTCCACTTCTCTTGCAGAGGAGACATTGGTCACCATGAAGACAGGCCATAAACAAAAGCTGGGGGCAGAAATGTCTGGGGTTGTGTACCAGGCAGTTGTTTCCAGCTACCTCTGCAGGATCTCAAAGGACCTCCCTGAGATCACCAAGGGACAGAAATCCACATTGCACACCTCCACAGGGCACCATTCACATTTCAGTCTGCTGGGGAGTGGTGCTCCAGGGTGCCTTTCCCATGGGGTACCATGGGGGTTGTATAGTGTGACTCAGCATTTTTCCTCTCTGTGTTTTATAGGTGGCTCTGGAATTCTATAAAATAATGGCTTTTCCACAGGTGGTCCTGGCACCTCCACTGGACCTTAGTGGGGTACTCCCTGCTCTATTGTCTCATCTTCCTGCTATGGCTGGGTACAGGCTGGTAAGAGAAGGGATGAGCATGTCATTCTGCGTTCTTTTCCCTTTTCTGCTAACCCATGAAGCACTCCAGTGAATCGCCATGAGCAGATGAGACCAACTTAGAACAAAATCCCTCCACTGCAGAGAGTGAAGCTAGGTCTTCCTGAAAAATTATTTAATATAGTTCTAATGCTCATTTAATCCTTAAATCTGGCTAATTTTTTAGAACCTTCCATTTACAAGATTACATTTACAACCTTCTCTCTGTGCCTCGATTTTCTCATGTGTAAGATGGGGTGTAATATAATGGGTTATTGAGAGAATTATATGAGTTAATATAAGAAAAGTCCTTCTGTCAAGTAATAGGTGTTATTATTAAATGAGAAATGTGATAAATAAATAAGCACGTACAATGATGGTTTCTATCTTTTTTTCTTTTTCTTTTTTTTAAATGAGTTGGGGTCTTGCTACGTTTCCCAGGCTGGTCTCAAACTCCGGGGCTCAAGTGATCCTCCCACCTCGGCCTCCAAGGGATTACTGGGATTACAGGTATGAGCCACCACACCTGGCCTACAATTATTGTGAAATCAAAAAGATCACTTGTAATACTGGTTTTGTAGTAGCGCTGGCACCTTCCACAGGGCAATGTTTTGGCCTGTGGATGAAATGTTGAGTATTACTATCTAAAAGCAGGCTCCTGACTGACTCAAAAGTCATCATGCCTTGTATCCAGATGAGCAGATTCTTTCCTGCCTTCAAAGAAAAATGAGAAGAAAAGAACTGATTTCGTCTGTGGAGTTGGACACTTTCCAGAACTTTACGGCTATGCTTTAAATTGATGAATGGCTGACTGCCGGTGGAGATCCTGACAGGCTGGGACTGCTGGGATGTTAAAATAAAATGATAGAAAATGAAGACAATTCAGCTTGAGTTTCCACAGGGCCATTTGATCCCACCAGAATCCTTTCCAGAGCAAACGAGGCCAGAGAGAGCCAACACCTGTAACAACATCGCTGGTGTCCCTGCCCAAAGGGTGGCCACTGGAGACAGAAGGGAAATAAACAGTCCGTGGGGCAGACAAAGGAAAGACACAGGCCTGGGGACCCAGCTGCCTCATGCCACCTTTGAAATGACAATAGGGATTTTAAAAACCTACTGCAATTTAAAACAGGAAAAGAAGACTCTCCCTATCTGTAAGGTGATGCCTCGGCGGGGGCGGGGGCCAGTCTCTTCGGGACTCATCTGTGTTGCAGCCGGGACACCCTCTAGGGCCTTGGGCCTGAGTTCTCTCGGGACCCTGCCCTTCAGGTGGCTGCGCCAGAGAGCAGCAGCCTCCACACTGAGGGAGGTGGACTCATCTTCATAACACCAGACGCTGAAAATCTGACACTTTATCCGTAGCAGGTAAACAACCCAAAAAGATTATTTTAAATAACAAAATAAAATAAAAAGAATACACTTTGGGAGGCTGAGGCAGGCGAATCACCTGAGGTCAGGAGTTCGAGACCAGCCTAGCCAACATGGCGAAACCCTGTCTCTACAAAAATACAAAAAAAAAATTAGCCAGGAGTGGTGATAGACGCCTGTCATCCCACCTCTTGGGAGGCTGAGGCAGGAGAATTGCTTGAACCTGGGAGGCGGAGTTTGCAGTGAGCTGAGATCATGCCACTGCCCCTCCAGCCTGGGTGACAGAGCGAGACTCTGTCTCAAAAAAATAACAATAATAAAAATAATCATGTTGGAAGAAAGTTTAGAAAATATAGAAAAGTAGAAAAAAGAAGAAATTATTCATGTCTCGCTCCCTGTAGCCAACATTGGTTAAAAGTTTGGTATGCTTTCTTCCAGACTTAAACAAAAACACCCAGACAGACATGCTTTAAAAAAGAGTCGTGACTGGTGGGCGCGGTGGCTCACGCCTGTAATCCCAGCACTTTGGGAGGCTGAGGAGGGCAGATCACGAGGTCAGGAGATGGAGATCATCCTGGCTAACATGGTGAAACCCTGTCTCTACTAAAAATACAAAAAATTAGCTGGGTGTGGTGGCGGGCACCTGTAGTCCCAGCTACTTGGGAGGCTAAGGCAGGAGAATGGTGTGAACCCAGGAGGCAGAGCTTGCAGTGAGCCGAGATCACGCCACTGCACTCCAGCCTGGGCCACAGAGCGAGACTCCATCTCAAAAAAAAAAAAAAAAAAAAATCGTCGTGACTATATCTTACTTAATATTATTTTATAATCCTTCTACATGGTATGATGAAATTTTATAGATACAGTTGAATGGCTGTGTAATTAACAAATAAATTCATTATTAGTTAATTAATATTCTTTTTAATAAAAGGATATTTTGACTGCTTTATTTTTTACTAGTATAAATAATGCTACAATGAGCACTTCTTAAATAATTGCTTTTTGAGATATAATTCAGGTATCATAAAATTTACTTTCTAAAGTGTACGATGCTGTAGACTTCAGCATATTCACAGTTATACAACTATCATCACTATCTCATTCCAGAACATTTCTGTCACCCTAGAAAGAAATTCCATACCCATTCCTCCCTCTGCAGCCCCTGACGACAACTAATCTATTTTCTATTTCTATGGATTTGTCTATTCTGAACATTTCATGTAAATGGAACCACAAAATAGGTGACCCTTTGTGTCTGGTCTCTTTCTCTTATCATAATATTTTCAAAGTTCATTTATGTTATCACAGGTATCAGTTCTTGATTCCTTTTTATGGCCAAATAATATTCTATTGTGTAGATGTATCACTTTTGTTTATCCATTCACCAACTAATGGACATTTAAAGCTTCTCTTCCACCTTTTGGCTATTATAAACATTGCTGCTCTGAACATTCATGTACAAGTTTTTTTTTTTTTTTTTTTTTTTGAGACAAGGTCTCACTCTGTCACCTAGGCTGAAGTACAGTGGCGTGATCTTGGCTCACTGCAACTTCCGCCTCCCCGGTTCAAGCAATTCTCCTATCTCAGCCTCCCAAGTAACTGGGATTATAGGCGTGTGCCCCCATGCCTGGCTAATTTTTGTATTTTTAGTAGAGACAGGGTTTCATCAGTTGGCCAGGCTGGTCTCGAACTCCTGACCTCAAGTGATCCGCCCGCCTCGGCCTCCCAAAGTGCTGGGGTTACAGGCATGAGCCACCGCGCCCGGCCCATGTAGAAGTTTTGTGTGGACATGTTTTCACCAACCTTGAGGATAAACCTAAGAGTGGAACTGCCAGCCATATGGTGACTCTGGGTTTAGCCTTCTGAGGAACTGCCCCTCTGTTTTCCAAAGCGGCTGCACCATTTTACATTTCCACCAGCACTGCGCAAGCTTTCCAATATTTTCACAACACTTGCTACTTTCCTTTTTAATTTTTCAACATCCATCATAGTGGGTGTGAAGTGGTATCTCATTGTGGCTTTTATTTTCATTTTCCTGGTGACTAGTATGTTTAGCATCTTCTCACGTGCTTCTTGGATGTTTGTGTATTTATCTTCTTTGGAGAAATGTTTATTCAAATTCTTTGCACAGTTTAAAATTGTGTTATTTTTCTTTTTATTCTTAAGTTACAAGAATTCTGTTTATATTCTGGATAAAAATCCCCTATCAGAAATATGGAGAAAATGCAAGCATTTTCTTCCATTCTGTGGGTTGTCTTCTTACTTTCTTTATGGTGTCTTTTGATGCACAAAAGTTTTAAATTTTGATGAGGTCCGATTTATCTATTTTTTCTTTAGTTGCTTGAGCTTTTGGTATCCTATCTAAAAAATCTATTGTCTAGACCATGGTCAAGAAGATCTACACCTTTGCTTTCTTCTAAAAGTTTGATAGTTTTTGTTTTTTATATTTAGAGCAGAGTCTGTGTCACATGGAAACATCTAGGATAGGGAGACTTTGCTGACTTAAATGGTATGAACATTTTGATATCGTCAAATTGCTTTCCAAAGTGGTTGCTTATTAGCAATGAGAGAGCCCATTTCATTGTATACCGTAAAGCTTTTTTAAGTTTCCTATTAATCTTGTTAGACTAGATATGACCAAATTCATGCTATGGATCCCCCAACTTTACCTTTCATTCTTTTCTGACCAAAGTTTCTTAGGCATTAAGGTATTCAGCGATGAGTAGATATTTCTTGTGTCGTCATAACTGATGTAACTGACTAAAATTGAGATAGCCATAGAATGATTTAACTCATTGAAAATAAACATCTACTGAGCATCTGTAGAGGGTGGGGGGAAGGGTGGAGGGGAGGGAAAGAGGGGATGGGGGTGCAAAGATGAATGGGACACAACCCTTAGTACGGAGAAGACTTACATTTGTAAGGAGCACTTTCACAGCTGTGTGCCTGGGGGTCCTGTCAAACAGCCCTGGTGTTACGTAGACAAGATGCCATCCCTGTTGTAATGGTGAAGAAATTGGCTCAGAGGTCAAATGAACTGTGCAAAGTCACATGGCTAATGAGGGAAAAGAGTCAGTCAACCAGTATTTACTGAGGACCCCCTATGTGCCATGCATGCGTCTAGAGATACAGTGATGAAAAAGGGGCCTCCATTCTGGCTGAGAAGAGACAGGCACAACCAGTCAAGAAATAGATAAGGAAGAATTGCATGAGGTAGGTGGAGGGATACGGTTTTGCCTAGTGTATTAGTTAGGGTTCTCCAGAGAAACAGAGCTAATAGTGCATGTATAGATAGAGAGAGAGAAAGATTTATTATAAGGCATTGGTTCATACAATTAAAGAGGCCGAGAAGTCCCACAAAGCCAGCAAGCTGGAGGGAGACAGTGTAGTTCCAATCTGAGCCTGAAGTCCTGAGAACTAGGAGAGCCAGTGGTGTAAGTTGGAGTCCAAAAGCCAGCAGGCTTAAGACCCTGGAGGAGCAGATGTTTCTGCTGGAGTCTGAAAGTAGAAAAAGACTGATGTCTCAGCTCAAGGAAGCCAGGCAGAAGAAAATTCTTTCTTAAGGGAAGTCAACCTTTTTGTTCTATGCAGGCCTTCAGTTGATTGGATGAAAGCCACTCACATTAGGAAGACCAATCTGTTTTACTCAGTCTATCAATTCAAATTTTAATCTCATCCAAAACACCCTCCCAGACACACCCAGAAAATGTTTGACCAAATATCTGGGCACCCCATGGCCCAGTCAAATTGACATATACAATTAATATCACACCTAGGATTGGTGAAGGCTTCACTGAAATAGTGACATTTGAACAAAGAAATATGAATATTTGGGGAAGAGCTTTCTAGGTAGAGGGAATAGAAAGTTCTGAGGTGAGAACAAACCTGAATACTTTAGGAACAGCAAAAAGACCAGTATGTTTGGAAGAAAATAGCAAGGAGAGGATCAGAAAAGGAGGAAGCTGGCAGGGCCGGATTGCATGAGGTTTGTAGACCATGATTAGAAGTTTGCACTTCGGCCGGGCATGGTGGCTCACACCTGTAATCCCAGCACTTTGGGAGGCTGAAGCAGACAGATCGCTTGAGGTCAGGAGTTCGTGACAAGCCTGGCCAACACGGTGAAACCCCGTCTCTACTAAAAATACAAAATTAACCAGGCGTGGTGGCATGTGCCTGTCATCCCAGCTACTCAGAAGGCTGAGGCAGGAGAATTGCTTGAACCTGGGAGGTGGAGGTGGCAGTGAGCCAAGATTGTGCCACTGCACTCCAGCCTGGGCAACAGAGGGAGACGCTGTCTCAAAGGAAAAAAAAAAAAAAAGAAGTTTGCACTTCATTCTAAGTAAAGTGGAGTGGCTTTGGAGGTATATCAGAAAGATCAAGGTGATTAAAATGAAAAGAGCACATCATGTATGTGGACAGGGAGACCAGCTACAAGGTCAAGATCATGGTACCTGGAAGTAGGGTTGGGGCTCTAAAGGTGATGAGGGTCAGAGGTTGGACACATTTTGGAAGCAGGACTTGTAGAATTTGCCAGTGAATTCAAAGTGGGATGTGAGATTTATGGCAAATCAGATATTACTCCTAGATTTTGGTCTGAGTAACTAGGTGGATGTTGGTGCTACATTTTTCAAGATGGAGAATTTTTGCTGGGGCTTTGGAATGAGAAATGGAGTTTTGGAGAAAATCAGAAGTTATCTTTTGGCCTTGTTAATTTTGGGTTTGTTACCTCTGACTAGAACCCAGGCCTTCTGTCTTAGTCTGTTGGGGCTGCTATAACAAAATACCATGGACTGGCTGGCTTATAAACAACAGAAGTTTATCACAGTTCTGGAGGCTGTGAAGTCCAACATCGAGGCACTAGCAGATCAAGTGTCTGGTGAGGATCCCCTTCCTTATAGACAGGTTTCTTTTTGCCGTAACCTCACATGGTAGAAGGGGTGAGGGAGCTCTCTCAGGCTTCCTTTATAGGAGCAGGAATCCCATTCATGAGGGTGCCACCCCTCATGACCTAAGCGCCCAGCAGAGGCCCCACCTCCTAACACCATTGCTTTGGGAGTTAGGATTTCAACATATGAATTGGGGCGGGGGGTCATAACCATCCAACCCATTGCATATTCTGACCAGAACAGGTGTTTTTCCTACAAAGATACACTATTTATTCATTCAAAATATATTTATTGAGCCCCTACTATGTGCAGAGCTTGGTCTTAGATGCTGAGAAAACAGCACAGAACACAGCAGGGGCATTATCGCTAACGGTGCCCCACAGAACCAGCAACTCCGTGTTGAGGCTCTGCTATTACTGGGCATTGTGCAGAATACCAAATGAGTCAGACACATTCCCGGTGCTCCAGATGCTTTCAACTTAATTGGACAGTTTAGGCAGAGAGACAAGTAACAATTGATAGCCATGAATGAGTTCACAATACACTTATGGAGTACACGCTATATTCCAGGCACTGTGCTAAACATGCTACATGCTGAGACTACAAAGATGAGTTAGAATGCATTCCTGTCTCTCAAAAGCTCACCTTCACGTGGAGGAGAGATTTAGGCAAGCCCATGATTTCAGTTCCACGTGGTCGAGGTAGGACAGTGTGGAAACACACGTACGATGCTTAGCCGAGGCTACTGTCTGGCATTAGGGGAGACTACCCAGAAGAGGTCACACCTCAGCTGTGTCTTGCAGGATGAGGCAGACCAGAAGAAGATTGATGGCATTCCTCGCTAAGGGGACAGCTGCGAACAGGACAGTTAGGGGTTTGGGGACAGGGAGCAGAACTGAGGGGCTCAGGATTTATCCTGTAAGCGACAGGGTGCTGCTCCTGAGTGCTCAGCAGAGGGTGGGCTGTATGAATGGGTGGGCTTGAGTTGTATAGCTTCATATATGTGGATAACGGGCGGTTGAGGAGGAGGCGTGGGGAGACTGGAGGTGGCAATGCCCGCTGGGAGGATGTGCCCGAGGATGACAGCTAAGAGAGAAAGATGGGAGCCTGAGATGAATGACTAGTGGGGTTCAGTGGGGCAAGTGAGAGCTCTACGATCCTGCCGACCTCAGCAAGCAGGGAAGGTTTCACTAGGGAGGAAGGGTGGAGAAGACTGGAAGGGAAATTGGAAGAAACTGGACCTAAAGTAGTTCAAGAGGTTGTCAGACAAGGTTGAAGGAGGGGTGTGATCCATGACAATAACCAATAGACACTCCCCTCATTAGTCAACGATCCCTGATGTCATTTAATCCTCACAGCTGTGTTGTGGGCTAGGCACACACCCCATTTCAAAGGCAAGGAAATGAAGGGTCGGAGAGGTTGAGTACCGTGCCTATGGTCGCAATGCACAGTGGTGTGGGTTTTCAGGCCCTCACTTTGTTTTACTCCTTGTTGTCTGGTGATGGGGGTTAAAACTGAGGCAATGCCACCCCAGGGGCCAGAGTCCCAGCCTTCTCACAGCCCAGCGGCCCCTCCCTCCAGGGACTGTGCGTTGCCCTCCCCCAAGGCTCCTCTCTTGCATTCCCTGAGTCCCGGCGGCGGGGCCTGGCAGCCGTCAAGCTCATCGCCTCTGAGATCAGAAAGGCTTGCAGGTAGATGCTGGGGGCTGTAAATTGAGGAAACGCACACAGGAGCAGTTAAAGTGGCACAGGGTGCCGAGCCTGCCTTTAATGGTTTGCAGCTGCAGCAAGCACCAGCTTCCCCCATGGGCTCTGCCCTGCTGCGGGGGCTGGCTGGCTGTATTTCGCATCCCGACCAATTAGATCCCCATGTGTGCTGCAGGCGTGAAAAAATAGAAAGTGAATAATCCTTCATTCGCCTCTGCATGGCGAGCAGCTTTGATCCTCTTGGTGAGGTGGCCCTGTTCCATCAGAAAGTTCATCTCTTCTCAGCTTCCTTTTTTTTTTTTAAACCCAGTTTCCTTGTCTCAAAATGACATTAACCTCCACCCAGAGACCTATGAAATGACCACGATTCATCTTCAGACCCTTCTGATCAAAGCTGGGTTGGATTTTTTTTCTCCCTCTCTCTTTTAAGCTTCCGCTGCACAGTCCCTCCTTTCTAACATTGGTTCGGTGCCAATGTTTCCAGGCTGAAATCAAAAGGAATAGTCTATTAATATCAGGCTTCTGTAACAAGGCCACCATTGTTTGCTTCATTTCAGAGTACCTATGGTCTTCTGGTGAGAGAGATCAGGAGCCTGTGTGTGGAGCCCGTGTGTGTCTGTGTGTCTGTGTGTGTGTGTGCGTTTGCATGTGCATGTGTGTGTGTGGTTAGATAAGTAATTTCAAAATGAGCAAAAATAGAAGGAGTCGATCCTGGTTCATTTCAAATGTATGCTAAATCTCAGTGACTCTGGCTATAGATTAAAATACTGATCACCCGTTTTGTTTTGGAAGCATCAAGGTCCTAGAGGCATATTTGGTTAGAAGACCTATCTTAATGCTACAGATTAGGTGGTGGTGGAGCTGCTGCTGGAAGTGGTGTGGACGTACGGGCAGCGGAGGAGGAGTGGAGAGAGGAGCAGCTGGGGGTGTTGCTGGAGGAGGAAGCAGAGCCGGGGCAGTGGGGCTGGTATGGGTGTTTGTGCAGAGGAGGTGGAGGTAGCGGGGGTGGGGTGCTGGAGGGGAGGGGGTTAGTGGTGTTGGTGTGGAGGGCATGAGGAAGGTGGTGGAGGTGGCAGCAGCAGTGAAGGAGGAAGTAGAGGAGGCTTGGAGGGGCTGAGGGAGGTGGAGAAGGAGACAGTGGAGACAGGGGTTGAAGGGTGCTGGTGGTGGAGGTGTGGAGGAGATGGAGGAGGAAGTGGAGGGGGTGGTGGTGGCAGGAGAGGAGGAACTAGAGGAGGGGATGGAGAGGATGAAGGAGAAAAGAGTGGTGGGGGGAGATGCTGGGTGAAGTAGAGTTACTGAAAACAGAACACACTGCTGTCCATGTTTCCTTCACCCCGTCCCAGTGATCCCACAAGCTGGGAAGACTCAAAAGGTTATCCCGGAAATCGCAGGGCAGGTTTAGGGTGGTCACTCCCAGCCGAGGCCTCTTTGGGTAGCCCTTGTTGGAAGCAGCTCTGCCTGGATCAGAAGCGCATAGACATAGGTTTATGACACAAACCGTGACAGTGTAACCCTTCTGGAAGTGGCGGGCGGGGTGGGAATCACCTGGGTCGGGGATTTGTGAGTGAACTGCATGGTTCAGGGAGAAAAGTGAACTGGAAGTCCCCAGGGCCTGGGTGCCAGCCCTGCCTCTGCTGAACTGTGCAGACTTCTCTGCTTTATTTTCCAGTCTCCCATTGTGTGAAATGAGGTTGTTGAATTAGGAGTGCCAGCTCTAACAGACACTCTGTTTCTGCCTAAGAGAAATTATGTAACCATCAGAGCTTTGCTTGAGGTCGTTCCTGGACTTTTAAGGATAGAGACCAGCCTGGACAACAGGGTAATCATGGTCTGCCTGACTCTGGGCCGCTAGAGTTGATTTTCCTTTCTCAAACACAGTTCTCCAGACCACAGATGAACCACCAAGGAGGGTGGAAGGCGTGCGAGGGAAAATCTGAATGCTATTTTCCAGCATTGATTCTCATTCCCCAGAAAAGCAGAATCTGAAGCTGCCTTACAAACAAACGAGTAAATAAATTAATCAATAAAAGGGCATTCTTGGACAAACTCAGAGGGAAAGGGTCCCTTTTTCTTGGTTTTGTCTGCTTGAGGGCTGGTGCAGAACTGCTCTAAAGCTTTGTTAATGACCCTCGGGTGATGGGTCTGGGTGTTCAGTGCTGGTGCAGAGAGACACGCGGGATATAGCAACCTTGGCAGCTTAGTGAAAGCGGCAAACACCCCTTCTGTGTCCTGGGGCCTCAGCTACCTAAGATCCACAGTGACTGCACTAGGTTGTCTGGAAAAGGGTACGGGATGCTCAGAAGCCTCTGTTTAAGAAGGAGGCAGCTCTTGTAATCACAGCACTTTCGGAGGCCAAGGCGGGCAGATTACTTAAGGTCAGGAGTTTGAGACCTGCCTGACCAACATGGTGAAACGCCATCTCTACTAAAAATGCAAAAAAATTAGCTGGGCGTGGCGGCGTGTGCCTGTAATCTCAGCTACTTGGGAGGCTGACGCAGGAGAACCGCTTGAACCTGGGAAGTGGAGGTTGCAGTGAGCTGAGATCGCGCCACTGCACTCCAGCCTGGGCAACAGAGCAAGACTCTGTCTCAAAAAAAAAAAAAAAAAAAAAAAAGGAGATGGAAGCAAATGTTGCATTTTTGGTTGTCCCCTCTTGTTGAAATGCTACTTTGCACTCTTTTGCCTGTTTGGATCCTTCTTGTCTCTCAGGTTGTAGTATTTATTTATTTATTTTTGAGACAGAGTTTCACACTTTTGCCCAGGCTAGAGTGAAGTGGCACAATCCTGGCTCACTGCAACCTCTGCCCCCTGGGTTCAAGCAATTCTTCTGTGTCAGCCTCCTGAGTAACTGGGACTACAGATGCGTGACTCCAAGCCTGGCTAATTTTTCTATTTTTAGTAGAGACGGGGTTTTGCCATATTGGCCGGGCTGGTCTCGAACTCCTGACCTCAGGTGATCCACCCACTTTGGCCTCCCAAAGTGCTGGGATTACAGGTGTGAGCCACTGTGCCCGGGCTCAGGTTGTAGTTTAAATGTCCCCTCTTCAGAGACACCTTCTCAGACGATCAGACGGGAACACAGTCCTGCTGTCGCTTTCTTTCATTGCACACCACGCTTTCCCTGCCAGGTGCATGCGTCACAATTGGTAATCATATGTTTATTCGTCACCTGTGTGATGTTTGTCTCCACACCAGTCTATTTGACCCACGAAGACGGGTGCTACCAAGACGAGTCTATTTCTTCCGTTCCACACGTTCCACTGAGTGCCCAGCACATAGCAGGATGAATGGATAAGTGAGGGTGGTTAGCACAAAGGAGTTTTTGTGCTTGAAGGGGAGAATGTGAGCCAGGTGGGAAACTTAAGTATACGGAAGGAAAAGAAGACCCAAGTCTAATCAGCTTTAAAAATAACGATGCTTACCTTAGCACCTCAAAATAAGCCTTGCACAAGGGCTTCCAGGACAGACGTGGGGCTCCCCAGTGTCCTGAGTGGTCTAGGTACATCCCAGCCCTCTGCTCTGCCATCCTCCTAATCACACAAGGGGGCAGCTACAATTCCAGTGACACGGGCTGACCCAACCACACCCAGTGAGGAAGAGGAAATGTGCTCTTTTATTAGAGAGGAAAACATTTGCAGAAGACTCTCAGCAGGTTTCCACTCAGGCCAGCTCCCTTGGCCAAGATCGGGTTCTACTTCTATGCTCCAGCTTCAAAGAAGATTGACAACAGAGTACTGGCATTTCGATCCTCTGGGGTGGGAGATGGGCTTCACCAACAAGCAAGCAAGCAGGGGCAAGGCGAGGACAGTCTTGTGTATGGGGAACAACAGCTGTGTCCACTGCACCTACTAGATTAGGCCCTGGAGACCCCATGGTTGGAGGCAGACTTACAGACAGCAGGAGGAAGAAAGACCATACCATTTTACCAATTAAAGAAAAAAGTCCAGATTGTAATCATTCCATGATTCATTGATGTGAGTAATGGTAAACCTTCGACATTCAAACACGCTAAGGAATTCATTAGATGTCTGCTGTGAAATTAGCATCTGAGAGGTTAGACCTGGGCCAGCTTCCTGGAAGACCAAGTTAAAGAGGTCCCTGTGCTAATACAATGAGCGTCGCTCGTCCACTGCTGGGTGATGAGACTTGAGAAGAACCGGAGGCCTCTCCTTCTCATCCCTATGCCCAGCCTTGGCTGAAGTTTGAAGTCCTCTTAGACTTCAGAAATTCCTCAGTTATTGTGTGTTCCTTGGGCTGCATATCTGGCCACTTACTTGGCATCTCCACTGGGCTAACAGACCTCTTGAGCTTCATGCATCCAAACCAACTCTTGGTGACCGCACCACCACAAATGAGCCGCTTTCCCAGTCTTCTCCATGTTAGTAAATGTGCCACCATCACCTACACTCAAGCCAAGATTGAAAACATCCTTGGCCGGGCACGGTGGCTCACGCCTGTAATCCCAGCACTTTGGGAGACCCAGGCGGGTGGATCACCTAGGGGTTCAAGACCAGCCTGACCAACATGGAGAAACCCCGTCTGTACTAAAAATACAAAATTAGCCAGATGTGGTCGCACATTCCTGTAATCCCAGCTGCTCGGGAGGCTGAGGGAGAATCGCTTGAACCTGGGAGGCGGAGGTTGCGGTGAGCCGAGATCACCCCACTGCACTCCAGCCTGGGCAACAAGAGTGAAACTCTGACTCAAAACAAAAACAAAAACAAAAACTAAACAAACAAACAAACAAACCAAAAAACGTCCTATCTGACTCCTCTCTGTCCTTCACAGAGCACATCCAGTCCATCAGCAAGACACGCCAGCTCCACCTCTCCAACACACCCCACAGGAGCCCCTTGCTGCTTCCCTGCTCCCCACCTAGTCCCGAACACTCTTCTCCGGGCTGGGCCACAGCAGCAGCCTCTTGATTTGTCTGCCTGCTCTTGCATCCCCACTCCTAGGCCATTCGCTACACGGCAGCCAGCGTGGTCGTTTTGAAATGTAAGAAGATCACATCACTCCTCTACTTAGAAACCTCCAATAGCGGCTTCCTGATACCCATAGAATAAAATCCAGTCATCCTCACAGCCTGCAAAACCCTCTGTCATCTGCCCTTTGCCCACCTTACTGACCGTACAAGCCTCATGTGCTTTGCTCCAGCAGACTGGCCAGTTCCTCTGGGCCGTCTGCTGGAATATTGTCCCCAAGATCTCTGCAGGCTGGCATGTTCTTCCAATTCAAGCTCAGCTGACACGAGGCCTTCTCAGAGAAGTCCTAACTCCCGATCAAAAATAGCGCTCCGGCCTCTAACTTCTTACCATATTTTATTTTCTTCCTGACACTGTCATTATCTGAAACTAATTGATTTGCTGGTTTATCTTTATGATCTGTCTCTGGCAACAGAATATGTGTGGCACAAGGGGCTTATTTTGCTTGTTGTTTTACCCTGGGCACGAAAACAGTGTCCACATCTGTGAGCGCTCAGTGAACATTGGCTGAACAGGATGAATCTTAAAGCCTTCAACTGTCATGTTAAAAGACAAACTCTTTAGAATAAGAGAGAAAGCAATCATCTTTTCTTGGGCATTGGAAATACTGAGACACTAGGGGACAGAAGGCAACAAAAATTTAGATCAGAGGGGCTTGTGACAATATCGAAACAGGTGAGCTTGAGAGGATCAAGGAAGGACAAGGGTGCTTGTATGGACAGGTGGGAATTTGGTCTTGGTCTGTGATGAATTTGGACACTTAGAATGACAGAGTCAGAAGAAGAAAGTCACTCAAAGATCTGTCTGGAGTCCTTGGCTTTTAGCATGGGCTTGACCACCAACTCTCTCTGGAATCTCAGGCAAGTTGTTTAGCCTCACTAAGCGTGGGCTTCTCAGGGCACTGGGCTGTGTGATTGCTGAGATTTTGCCAACTGTGATTGTTCCATGCTCATTCGCCCATGGTTCATTCAGTTACTCAGAAAGTATAACGTGAGCACTGTGCTCCTGAAATTGTGCTACGTGCTAGGCATGCAGCAGAGGACAAGGCTTAGTCCCTCTCTTCATGGAGCTTCTAACACAGGAGACGAATAGCAAGTAATTACGCAAATAAATACGTCAGTTCAAATGGTGATGGGAAGGGGAAGTGAAAGGTGCAATGAGAGTGTAGAAAGGGGTGTCTTATGGGGATTGGAGGGTCAGATAAGCCTGTTCTTAAAAAAATGATATTTTCTTCTGTTTACAAATGTTCAAGCTTTGGGGGGAGGGAATAAGGTAACTTTGGAGAGAGTTTCTGGCTGGGGCTCTGGCAGCCGGCTGTGCATTTGAGCAATGCTTCCCCGCCCCGCACAGTGACAGATTCCAAGGCTCCTTGTACATGATGTGGTGGGCCCTCCTGAAGTCAGGCGGGGAGCCCAGCAGGTTATTCCTCGGCCAGGGGTGGGGTGGGGAGGAGAAGTTTTTGATAGTGTGAAGAACCATTTTCTTCTGTGTAGCAGATGAAGGTGAAACTGGGCGTTATCAACTTTTTATGCCAATTCCCTGACCTCACCCAGCCAAACTCCTATCAGTAGGCTGAGCACATAGAAGGGAGAAGTTGGGGTACTGACTACTTACCTATTTTGTAGTGCATAGAAATCTTAGTACATAAATTTATTTGTGTGAGGAATACCACTTTCTTTTGTTTAAAATGATCTTAAATCCTTCGTTATGTTCCCATCCTTCCAGGTGAAGGAAATTAGATTCCAGCCACGACTGAGGTCCTCTCCTCTGCTCCCCACACCAGGTCCCAGGGGAGGCTGAGAGCCCCTGGCCCTCCTACATGTGGCCTTCCTAAGGCACCATGGAGCTGTGCCTTGCAGGCCCTGCCACCTCCACCAACAAAACTCCAGGGCCCCCCTCCTAGGCTGGGAGAAATTTCTCATCACTCTTCGGTCCTGGGCTACTTTAAAAGGTCCATCTAAGACACTCAGCATCATCTCTGCATTTTGGTGTCTACAAAATACAGCAAGAGATTTAATTTTCAGGTGGCATTTTGCTTACTGTCCTACAGAAAACCCCGAGGCAGGACTGTCTAACTCTGTGGAGAGCTTGTGAAAATTCAGGAAAAACACACACAAATCAGTACTTATTAAAAAATTATGGCTGGGCGTGGTGGCTCATGTCTGTAATCCCACCACTGTGGGAGGCCAAGGCAGGTGGATCACCTGAGGTCAGGAGTTTGAGACCAGCCTGGCCAACATGGTGAAACCCCGTCTCTACTAAAAATACAAAACTTAGCTGGGCATGGTGGCACACACCTGTAATCCCAGCTACTCAGGAGGCTGAGGCAGGAGAATCGCTCAAACTTGGGAGGCAGAGGTTGCAGCGAGCCAAGATCACACCATTGCACTCCAGCCTGGGAGACAGAGAAAAACTCGGTCTAAAAAAAAAAAATTATTCTGCCATAGCAGTGGGACTCCACAGTCAGGGGAAACCTGCGTTTTTCTGAGTCCTGGCTTTGCCTGGACAAGTGGCCACCTCTTTCAGCCTCATTTTTCTCATCTGTAAATCAGAACATCGTAGAGATTCCTTCGTGGAATTGTTATGAGAATTTAATAAGATTGCCTGCAAAATATTTAACACAGTGTCTGGCACATGGCAAATGCCCAATAAATATTATCTATGATTCACAGATACATCATGTTAGTGATGGTATAAGACATACTATTCATTGTTGCCCTCCAGCTTAGAGATCATATATAAAGGCTTTGCAGAGGGTGGTCCCCCCGTGCCACCGAGCCCTTCCCCTCTTCCACCCACTGGGAACGGGGCTTGGTGAGGCAGGCAGCATTTTTCATCCTCCTTGAAGAACAGGTGCAAGTCTGGTCAAGATTTCTCTCCATCAGCTTCTTGTCAAACCTCTAAAAAATGATCTATCCTCCTCGGAAATTCCTACTTACTACGTGGCAGCTTCTAAATTATACCTCTCTTGCTCAGATACATTTTTTTCTCTTCCTCTGCTGCCCTGCCCCCGCTTCTCCTCCAAAATACTACAAGTAAATATCATTTATATTGATTTTCTGAAGCTCCCTTCCCACCCATTCCTATCCCCTGAAAGTCTGGGAAGTCAGCCTCTGATTATATGTTCCTAAGGCTGAATCCAGTTTTTGTTCGTTATGGAAACATTAAATCTTTTTTTAAAAAGTCTTAAGTCTTTGGGACAAATATTCGTGTGGACTATTTTATATATATATATATATTTTATATACTATATATTATATATATTTTACATATAATGTATACTATATATTATATATTATATATTTATATATTATATATTTTTTATATATTTTTATATATATAAATATATATATAGGTGTGGACTATTTTATATGTATATAATATATATTATATAAATTATTATATATATTTTAATATATATAAATATATTTTTTATATATTATATATTTTAATATATAATAATTATATAAAATATATATTATATATGATATATATATTATATATGTTATATATATATAATATATAATACATATATATTTGAGACAGAGTCTTGCTCTGTCACCCAGGCTGGAGTGCAGTGGCACGATCTTGGCTCACTGCAACCTCCACTTCCTGGGTTCAAGCAATTCTCCTGCCTCAGCCTCCCTAGTAGCTGGGAGTATAGGTGCCGGCCACCATGCCTTGCTAATTTTTGTATTTTTAGTAGAGGTGGGGTTTCACCGTGTTGGCCAGGCTGGTCTCGAACTCCTCACCTCAGGTGATCTGCCTGCCTTAGCCTCCCACAGTGCTGGGATTACAGGCAGGAGCCATTGCACCCAGCTGCGTGGACTATTATTTGTGCACAGACTGATGACAGAAGAGGCAAGGCCTGGAGTTTAGTGAGGGTTTTATTGAAGAGGAGTGGGGAGAGGGAAGAGGCAGCATTGGGAGAAAGGGAAAAGGAGAAGGGTTGTCTCTGGGCTTGAGGCAGAGAGAGACAGAAGAGATAAACAGGGATGAGGACCTGAGAAAATTAAAGAAAGCCAGTTGCCTGTAGGTTTCTGAGGTCCAAATCGACAGAACAACTCACTGTCTGAAAAGAATGAATGCTTATATCCAGCTTGTTGATCCTACTATGCAGCTAATCCCTGAATGAAATTTCGTGTCTGTGTGTAGGTTTTGAAGACGCAGTCAAACCATCCATTGACGCCATTTTCCTTACACACACTTTTTTCATTTCTTTCTAACGTTGAGTCACCCCGTAGACTTGAATAGATGATCTCCGCATGTACTTATACTTTCAAGAAACAAGAAATACTACCGACCTTGTTGGTTTCACTGATGGAGTGTTTGAGGGCTGGTTTTATTCAGGGCCTGAGATGCAGTAAGTATTTCATAGTGGAGGCTTTATAAATGTGTCTGAATCAAGTATAAGAACAATCCTGGGTGGGAGCTACTATTTTTCTCTTCTTTAGATTGTGGAAAGTGAGGCTCAGAGTAGTTACTAATGGGGTCTGTAAGTACAGCAGCTGGTGTTCAAACTGGGTCTGGTTCAGGCTCACTTTTGAATCTTGTCTATCTCGCTAGACAGGACCAGGATTATCTCCCCAACGTTCTACCACCTTCTCTGGCTTTCAGGCTGTCAATGTTTGTGATACAAATTCCTCACGCTCCCTCCCTTTCACAGCTGCATCCACTCAAGACATTGCCCCTCCCCTCACCTGTGAACTTCCTTAACCTCTTGCTCCACCTCTCAACGACCCACAGAAGGGTCAGAGCATCCCAGGTATGCTTCAATTATGACTTGGCCTGACAGCCTCCCAAGGACGTTGTTAACCCCTTGACAACAAACACAATGTCTCACTTTGCAATCAAATTCATCAGTGACTTTTGAATTTGAGTTTCTGTGTTTACCAAAGTTACACATCCACATAATTTGGAGAGTCAAATAGTCCACAAATGTTGTCCCTAATATGCTTGTGTTTCTGTTTTGATTTTTTAGTTTTAAGCATTAAATCTTGAATTCCCACCAAGAAAGATGAGTTTAGCTTTTTCTTCTTGTGCCGTGGCCTCCCCTCATATACACACTCTTTCACTCCATATCCTCCCACTGTTATTATATACTAGTATCGCTTATTCATCATTCTTTGTTTCCATATGAAAATATAAACTAGGTTTATAACTGTGCCCTGAAGTACAGTGTGATTGCCTTTCCTTTCCTGGAGTTAGTAACTATCTTATTTTTCCATTTGTTTTGTTTTTTATCATTGTTGGTTTTTGTTTGTTTGTTTTGAAATGGAGTCTAACTATGTTGCCCAGGCTGGAGTGCAGTGGCTTGATCTCGGCTCACTGCAACCTCTGCCTCCTGGGTTCAAGCGTTTCTCCTGTCTCAGCCTCCCTAGTAACTGGGATTACAGGTGCCCACCCCCATGCCTGGCTAATTTTTGTATTTTTAATAGAGATGGGGTTTCACCATGTTGGCCAGGTTGGTTTTGAACTCCTGGCCTCAAGTGATCCACCCACCTCAGCCTCCCAAAGTGCTGAGATTACAGGCGTGAGTCCATTTGTTTTGTTTTCATTGTATTAAGTAATAATAAAGGTTCAAACTCTGCCAAAGTTCTGAATCTCCTCCTTGGTGATGTAGATGATCAGGTCTCCTATCGAATTTGTCTTTCTGCTGAAGCCTGTCCCAGGGCTGTGCCCTGCAGCATGTGGGCCAGCTGCCCTCCCTATGCACTGGGCATGCAGCCTTCCTCTGAAGGACCCTGCAGCCTTCCTCTGGAGGACCCTGCAGCCTCCCAGGCATTGCCTTCACCATCCTTCTGTGTTGGAGCTCCTGGCTCCCAAAGCCCTTGCCTTCCTCCTTCTTGGTTTACCTTCTCATTTGTGAGGAGCTCATTTTCCAGTAATGTCACAAGAAAGGGGCGTATGGCCTTGTTTTTAAAATCTGGGTATCCCCAGCATGCTCAACAGATGTTTGCTAAATTAATGAAAGAATAAAAGCAGAAAGGACAACAAGGAAACATCAGCAGAGATAGATGGCATGATCACACATTGAGATTAAAAGGAAACAACACATTCTGATAATCTGATGTTTAGATAATTGACCTAAGTTTTTAATTTATGATTGACATCAGCAATAATAAAAGTTCATGAGAACACCTGGATTTAGAGAACTTATCTTTTCAAATGGCAGTCTGGCATAGGAAAGAATATCGGCCGTGAATGAGTTATTTAATCTTGCTGTGTCTTGGCTTCTTTGTTCATAAAAATAGGAATGCTAGCCGGGCACGGTGGCTCACGGCTGTAATTCTAGCACTTTGGGAAGCCAAGGCGGACGGATCACAAGGTCAGGAGTTCGAGACCAGCCTGGCCAACATGGTGAAACTCCGTCTCTATTAAAAATGCAAAAATTTGCCGGGCATGGTGGTGGGCACCTGTAATCCCAGCTACTCAGGAGTCTGAGGCAGGAGAATCGCTTGAACCGGGAGGCAGAGGTGGCAGTGAGCTGTGATCGCGCCATTGCACTCCAGCCTGGGTGACAGGGAGACTCTCATCTCAAAAAAAAAAAAAAAAAAAAAAAAAATAGGGATGATAATGTCTACTTATCAGGAAAACTGTTGCACTGGGTAAGAACTAAGGGTGGCTGAGCCCTTTCACAAGTCATCTTATGAAAATGGCATTTAAATGGAATCAATTATATGCAAAATGGCACAGAGTTTAGCCTTTTGTAGCACTTGACAAATGGGATTGACTTCCCTTCTTTCTCCGCTTAAGAGTGCAGGACCTCTGAATTGCCAACTGTAACAGTTATGGATTATGTTGAAAAGGGTTATAAAAAGCTTAGTTTGGGATTCAGATGTGGTAGTGTGATAGTGGTGAGATGCCTTGTTTTAATCTTGGCTCTCACCGTGATTTGCTATGTGTCCTCGGGCAAGTATCCTTCCTTTCTGAGCCTCTGGGCTTTCTTTGGGAAAATGCGGGGCTGGGCGGCTGGGGACTAAGGTCTGACTCTGTCAGGCTGTACCCTTATTCTGTGAGTTGCCCTTCCAGAACCCAACAGACTCCACCCAGCTGCTGTGAGCACAGTTTGCCTTCAAAGTAGATGCTATCTCTGTCCCTGGCACCGGCCTTCTTAAGGCCCGGGGGCCCGAGGTTGACATCCTGTGAGGTCGCCTGGGAAGAAGCCCACATCACATTCTTCTGCAATGTAATGCAAAACAGATCCGGCCTAGGCTCCAGCCAGCACCAGGGAAGTGGACTTCATTGTAAAAGCCACCTTGTCAGCGTCAGGCCTGGGTGATTAATGACTCTTTAATCTCACAGCAGAATACCTGACAAAATACGCCTGGGCCAAAAAGGCAGAACAAACCTAATTAGCCTAGTCGACCCACTCACAAGGTGTGGGTTGCTAAGGATCCCAACAGCTTCGAAAGGAAGCCTCTCCCTGCCTGTCCCTTTTAGGTCTGTGAAAGAATCAAGTGGTCACAATGGGGAAGGGACTCCATTAAAAGGAGGGGGCTGGCCAATGAATAAACATGCAGGTTACCGTGTTGATATTTCGCTGAATGCTGTTCTGAAGTGGGGTGTTTGGGGCCTCGGAGGCCGGCGCCCCTGTATTGTGCTGGGGGAGGGACTGGCCATTTGAAGTCAAGGTGAGGACATACTGGGGCAGATGGAACCTGCTTTGTTTGTGAAAGAGTTTTTCTGCTATTTATGCTAATGAGTGGGAAACACTTCTCGAGCATTTCAGATGATTCTGTAATGAGGCCCGGCAGAATGTGCCAACATTGTTGGCCCAGGACAATTTCAAACTCCCACTCGCCACATTAGCAGCCCCTTTCTTTACATGAAGGCCCTTGGAGGGTGAAAGAGGACAATGCAGGAAGAGTGAAAACATCACAAAGAGGGGCTTTTGTTTCGCCTTCCTTTGAACCCTCTCAAAAGCCCAGTTTCAAGGGGTGTGTTGGGCCTGCCTTTCAACGTTACTGAACCCAGAATCCCCTGTTGTTTAGCAACATAGAAAGCTGACCTTAATTGACTCCACTTCTGAGCAGGCTTTGTAAATCACTCTGCCCCGGAGTGGAATTTCCTGATGGTGTCCGTGTGTGATATATAACGTTTGTACACAGGATACCAACGTGCCAATGCAATATACATGCCTTCATGTGTGCACAGTGATTTACAGCTTACAGCTCACTTTTACATGCATTCTCTCACAAGGACCCTACCTCTGGGTTAGGAATCATTATTCCCATTTTACCGATAAGAGAATTGAGACTCAGAGAAGTTAGGTGGCCTGCCCAGAGTCACCCATCAAGAAGGAATCAGAGCTGTGTCTGGAAGTTAGGTTTCCCTGACGCTCTATTTCACTGCAGTTGTTCCAGGGGTTGTATTAAATAGACTGTGTAAATGTGTATTTGAGAGAGATGTCTTGAGCAATTAGTTTCTTTAAAGCATTGTTTTGTGGGTAAAGAAGAACATCGCTAGGTTATAATAACATTTTGGATTTCCCCTTTAATTTCTGGCCATAATAGCATTTTCTTGACAAGACTGCTTCCACTGCACTCTAGCTGTGCCCGGAGGATTTCTACTGTCCCCCTTCCCTTCCTTCCTCATCCTCAAGTCACGCAGCTATAGGCACGAGGCTCTCAGGTAGGGCAGTGCTGGGAGTTCCAGCTTCCCTCTGGGATTATGCTTCACGGAGCCTCATCAATTCTAGGGATATTGTGAGGAAGGTGCTCCACCCTGGAATTCGTCTAGAAGTTCAGCCTGGGGCCTGAGAGACACATCTGTACTCTTAAAGCCTCTAGACTAGGAGTACTCTGTGCTGACTTTGCCATGTGACCGTGAAGTTCTGCTATAGAGAACTCGGTGCTGAGAAGGGTCACGTGCTTGGCTTAATGCTCTTCTGTCACTGTCTTGACATTCACGATAATTTCATCTTTGAACTTCTTTTTTGTAAGTGAAGCCCAGTGAGACAGTGGAGGAGAGGGGTCATGCCACTGCAGTTCCTCGCTATGCCATTCATACAGAGCATTCTCCATGCCCAGGAGTCCAGGAGTCCAGTGGGCCCATGATGCCCAGGAGCTCGTCGAGACTCAGGGAGGTAAGCACACTCTGCCCACACCTGAGTAAGCGGGCCCCTAGGGCCCTTAGAAGCCATGCACTCCTTGCAGACCAGTACAAAAGAATACAAAAGAGCCAGGCATGGTGGCTCACGCCTGTAATCCCAGCACTTTGGGAGGCCGAGGTGGGTGGATCGCCTGAGGTCAGGAGTTTGAGACCAGCCTGGCCAACATGGTGAAACCCCATCTCTACTAAAAATACAAAAAATTAGTTGGGTGTGGTGGTGGGCGCCTGTAATCCCAGCTACTCGAGAGGCTGAGGCAGGAGAATCACTTGAACCCAGGAGGTGGGGGTTGCAATGAGCCGAGATCACACCATTGCACTCCAGCCTGGGCAACAAGAGCAAAACTCTCTCTCAAAAAAAAAAAAAAAAAAAAAAAGAATACAAAAAAAGACAGTGGCAGTCTAAGAAACACAATTGACCAAATAATCCCATCATATCCTTTCTTACTCACCTTATGTCCTTGTGTTAGCAAAACAGATCCATTGAAAATGACACGAGAAGGAACGAGAGAGCAAGGATGACCCATAGCTCCCTGACCTTTCATTCAGCCTCATCATAAGCCAAAGGTACAGAGGGCTGGGAAATGTGTGTGTATTACCAAGAGAAATGAAAACAGTGGGGTTAGTTTTGTACAGCACTTTCACTGTTCTGGTAAGAATATATATATATACATGTATACACACATACGTACATATATAGGCTACAAAATAAAAATTCTGCAATTTTGGTGATTCTGCGTAGGAGTTAAATGTTCTTATATTTGCATTTAAAACTGGCACTATTCAAATTAAAGAGGAATTGTAAAACTCATGCTAATAATTTAAAATGTGAATTTTTCTTTACTCAGAAAGACACTAAATAGTAAATAAAATCCACAAATTATATAGCTAACCCTGTTTCTGGCAGAAGACCTATTGAAATGCGTATCATATGTTTGAAAAAAATTCTGTGATCACAGATCTTACAATCAACCCTAAAAGAGCTACTGTGTCAATGCCGTCCTCGAGTTTTCTTGGGTTCTGTGTGGGACCATCACATGGCGCTATGTTGCTCTTTGGGCAAAGGGTGGTGGGTGGAGATCACAGTGGCCCTATCAGCTATGTGATCATGGACAAGCCTCTGCCTTCTCAATCTGCAGCAGGGAGGTAGCACATATCTTGTCATTTATCAGGAGTTCCTGTAAAAGTACACATATAAAGTTGTTTTGGAAAATGTAAAATGTTGTGTATGTATCAAGTATTTTATAATTTTTATTACTATTAAAAAACTACAAAGCAGGAACCATGAACATTGCTGTCTTTATTCCCTCTGATTTGTAAATTCCTGCCAAATTTGCATAAATCCAAATTCATTTTTTTCTTTTAAACAAATTTGTCAACAACCATTTGGATGGTAATATGAAAATTCAATATATTCACAACTTTCTTTCACTTTGCAGTAATATACATCAGTGTTTTCAAAGGCTATAGGGGTGAAGTTTTACTCTAAAGTTGTTTATACAGTTTTCTATGATTAAACAGTTGTCAAACCTGTGTATAGAAAAAATGATAGGCCAGGAGCAGTGGCTCACACTTGTAATCCCGACACTTTGGGAGGCCGAGGTGGGTGGATCACTTGAGGTCAGGAGTTCAAGACCAGCCTGGCCAACATGGTGAAACCCGGTCTCTGCTTAAAAAAATTAAAAAAAATTAGCCAGGCATGGTGGTGCACGCCTGTAGTCCCAGCTACTCAGGAGGCTGAAGTGGGAGAATCACTTGAACTCAGGAGGTGGAAGTTGCAGTGAGCTGAGATCGTGGCACTGCACTCCAGCCTGGGCAACAGAGCAAGACTCCATCTCAAAAAAATAAATAAAATAAAAGCCTAACAAGTAGAAAAATAAACAACTTGATATAGAAGATGAGTGAGTCCTAATAACATAAGGCCCTATCATAACACGGTCTACTGTTTTTATCATAAAGTTTAGACAACTTCTGGATTAAAAATGTGTCTCTCCAAATGTAACAGCTGCTCACAGGCAAAGTCTGATTAACCTGCTGAGACTACAGGGAATCTGCTAATCTTATCCCTGAAAGGTAATATCATAAATAAATAGGTCTCTATTATGTAATAAGAACCTGTAATAAATGAGGGACTGACATCATAGAATATGAATTGTAGTGGGAGGCAAATGTGTTTTCCCTGTGACTTTGAGACAGTGATTTATCTTAGCTTGGGTCTCTGTTTCTCCATCTGTACTTGGGATGGAGTGAACCGTGACCTCTAAAGGGCCTCCCAGCACCAGCATTCTGTGTTCTGATGGCTTTGATTTGACTTGGAAGCTTTGGTGCCACCTGAAGTCAGATGATAAGGACACATGAGCACACCTGGCAGAGACAGGTTCTGTGTCCCAAGGTGATGCAGCAGATCTGGGGTTTGGAATACCTGTTCCAAATCCAAATCCAACCTCTCCATTGGCTTTATATCCTCTTTGCTAAAGGGGACTCATTATCCCAGAGTGGGAGGCTCTGTCCCTCTTTCCCCATGGTTCAGATGGGTGGCCTTCACGTTCTCTCTGTGGTTGTCTAGCCATCTCCCTACCATGTCAGCACCAGCCCAGAGCCAGCACAGCAGGTGACTCCCAAGTGTTTGTTGAAGACTGACTTATGGTTTCATAATTTATTACTTTTTAAATTTCTCCTTCTAGACTTGCAAGCACTTTATTTATTTATTTATTTAAGACAGAGTCTTGCTCTGTCACCCAGGCTGGAGTGCAATGGCGCAATCTCAGCTCACTGCCACCTCTGCCTCCCGGGTTCAAGTGATTCTTTGGCTTCAGCCTCTCAAGTAGCTGGGATTACAGGCATGCACCACCATGCCCGGCTAATTTTTGTATTTTTAGTAGAGATGGGGTTTTACCTTGTTGGCCAGACTGGTCTCAAATTCCTGACCTCAGGTAATCCACCTGCCTCGGCCTCCCAAAATGCTGGGATTACAAGCGTGAGCCACCGCACCTGGCAGCAAGCACTCTAAAGACAGGTCCCTCATCAAATTCATCTCTCTCAGCCTATGCCCCTTGTCTACCCACAAGGCCCAGCCCATAGTGGGAGCTCAGTAGATGGGAATACACATATTTTGAGTAAGCTGGAATGATGCCAATACCCATTTTACTAAGATGGATATTCTTGCTCATGAAGAATCCCAGGCCGCCCTAGATCAATCTCAGTATATGCCCCCTGCCCATCAGTGAGAGGAACGAGGATGCAACTTGTGCTGTCTGGGGAAGGTGAGGACAATAGCTAGAAACTGTCAAGTCCCAGAAACTCTTCTCAGTCTTGGCTGAAGATAACACCTTTCATGACCTCAGGCTTTTCTTGCTTTGCAGTCTTGTTTAAAATGGCATTTGGGCCTGGGCGTGGTGGCTCATGCCTGTAATCCCAGCCCTTTTGGGAGGCCGAGGTGGGTAGATCACGAGGTCAGGAGATCAAGACCATCCTGGCCAACATGGTGAAACCCCATCTCTTCTAAAAATACAAAAAATTAGCTTGGTGTGGTGGCGGGCGCCTGTAGTCCCAGCTACTCGGGAGGCTGAGGCAGGGGAATAGCTTGAACCTGGGAGGCGGAGGTTGCAGTGAGCCAAGATCGCACCACTGCACTCCAGCCTGGTGACAGAGCAAGACTTGGTCAAAAAAAAAAAAAAAAAAAAAGGCATTTGGAATATACCCTAATCCTATGACTTAGAAATGAAAAATATTATGAGACTGTTCATAACAGCTATATTCATAATATCCTCAAACTGGAAACAACTTAAATACACATCAGCAGGAGAATGGGTGGACAAACTGTGTTATAGCCCTCCTAGGGAATACTACTCAGCAACAAAAATGAGCAAACAACATGGATGAATCTCAAGAGTATCATCTAAATAAAAGGAACCAGACACAAAAGAGTACATACTGTATTATCCCATTTAAATGTAGTTCTAAAAACAGACAAAACTAATTGAGAGTGATAGAAATCAGAACAGCGATTGCCAGCTAGGGACAGTGGCTCATGCCTGGAATCTCAGCACTTTGGAAGGCTGAGGTGGGAGGATTGCTTAAGGCCAGTAGTTAGAGACCGCATCCCTACAAAAAATAGCAACAAACTAGTTGGTGTGGTGGTGCAGACCTATAGTCCTAGCTACTTGGAAGGCTGAGGCAGGAGGATCACTTGACCCTAGGAATTCCAGGTTGCAGTTAGCTATGATCCTGATATTGCACTTCAGCCTGGGGAACAGAGTGAGAATCCGTCTCTTAAAAAAAAAAAAAAAAAAAAGAACAATAATTGCCTAGGAGGTGGAGTGGGATGTGATGGGCTGACTGGAAAGGGGGCACAAGGGAACTTTCACGGGTGGTAGAAATTTTCTATATCTTGACTGGGGTGGGGGATACAAAACTTATTGTATGTTAAATTAACCCTCACATTTTAAAAACTCACGTTATTTGGAGCTGAGGTTTACCAGCCTCTCAATGGCCGGCTGTCTCCTGGATCAGACACCAGGAGAGGCAGCTGTGATTTGTGCAGCTGTGGCCACGCTACTGATTTCCTCACATCCGCAGGGGCGGCCCCAGCACGTGGCCCATTTTTCATCCAGTCACTTTGCTGGCACTTGGTGAACGCCTTTTTCTCCCTGGGCTCTGTCCCGGGACCCACAGCAAACTCTCATCCTTCTTCCCGTTGGCACTTCTTCAGCTCCCAAGTCCTCTCTGTGTTTTCTCTTCTCCAGGCAAATCCCTGGGTTTTCCATCCATGCTTCACTGGATGCAGTTTCCAAACCCTTCTTCCTTGTAGTTTCTCTCCCCTGGATATGCTCCAGCTGCCCAGGGTCCATTTCAAGAATTTCTTGAACACTTTTGCTGATGAACTTGACTTCTGCCTTCAAAGCAATTTTAACGAGAGGAGGTAGACTGTGAGCCTTTGTCTAGCCCATCAGTTTACATTTTATTTTTTCAAATAGCGAAGAGACATGAAAATGTGGTGGGAATTCCACAAAGGCCCCTGCAAATGACTGACATACATTTAGGCAGACAATGTCTTTGTGCAGTGCCGGGGGCTGATGCATTAATAGATATAATTTGTAGGCTCCCAAGGAGAGGTTAAAGAGGAGAGCACAGGTTCCTTTGAGTCGAGTTGGTGCTCCCGTGTCATCTGTCCCCAGACTTAATCAAGTTATCATATCAACCCAGTGTTTCCTGGACCCCAGCTCTCTGTCTGAATGAGGAAAAAATTTGCAGACAAATTTCTAGCAGCAGGAAGTTGGTGCTCTCCTGCAAGGCTGGATAAAAACTACGTGTAACCTCTCAAGGCCTCCCTCCCGCTCCTGCTGGGAGTTCAGTTCAAGTGGTTCCCTTATTTGATTACGCCTCTCAGGCCTTCTCTGGTGTAGGTATCCAATTCACTGCTGTGCCCACCGGCTCCCCACGAGGCAGCAAACATTAGAGTCACTCTTTTGTGAAATTATGGGGAGGCTGAGTGGGCCAAGCACTTGTGTGTGTGCGTGCATATGTGTGTGCATGTATGCCTGTGTGTGAGAAGACACACAGATGTGTATAAAGAGAGGAATGCCGTCTGTTAGCAACTGTGGCATTGATTTATAATCACTTCCTGTAGTCACAGAATGACTGAGTGGCGTCTTTAAATTCTCACGATTAAAAAAAAAAAGAGATGGTGAAAAAAAATCCTAAGTGCTAAATATCTATGTATTATGTATTATTATTCTTAAGAGCTTGCAAAAGCCTTATAGCATGTATGATTTACAATTAATGGGCCTAATTCTTCCAATACAGACTTCTTCCTTCTATGACTATATAATTCAAGTTATACTGCTAAATATTTTTTAATGAGAGTACAAATTATGATGGCCTTTGTAACTGTTTTCATGGGAGCATTTATTATTGGGCTGATGTTGATGGGTTAGTAGATTTGTGCATATCTGTCTCTCTTATTCATTACTTTATGAGTGGACAAGAAGTGTGGGAATGCGTGCTGTGAACATGTGGCCACTCTAGACTTTTCTCAAAAATATAAAAGACATACATTTATTTCCCTGCACAATCACAAAAAAAAAAAAAAAGAAAGAAATAAAGAAAAGGTAAAAAATCTTTGCAAGGCAATGTTTTGTATTCATTTTCAGGCAATGTCAACGTAATCGAGGAAAATAATAGCAACATCTTTTTTCATCTGCAGGTGCGGAAGACCTACTTAAAAGCTGAGAGTCCCGAATAGGAGAGGCGCTTTCAGATCAGCCCGAGTCTTCTGCAGCGCACAGGAGCTAGTCGTACTGAAAAGAATGAAGTTGGACTTGTCCAGGCGAGTTTCGGACAGTGCTGGGCCGGTAAGAAACGGAGTTACCATTCATCTATTCATTCCCAGAAAAAAAGGGAAATACACCCTCCCGAACTCAAGATGCCCATTGATTTATCCCCTTTAGCTGGCAAGACACTCAAGCCCCAATGTCCTCGGGCTCATAAGCGTTTTTATTGAGAGAAGAGCGTCCCTCCCAGGTTCCCACAGGGGCTTGGAAGTCAGGGGAGCCGGGAGGGGCGGCGGGGGCCGGGGCAAGAAGCGGGGCGGCTTTTATTTTGCGCCATAAAGGGCTGCACAATGTCTGCTGGAATCTCAACAGTTAAAGAGACCCCTCTGCACAAAGGGGCGCTCCGGCCGTAATCGGGAAATAAATTTGATTTTCTGAATTCTTTGGCAGCTGGTGACAAAGGGCCAGGTAGCGCCGCGGCGGGGGTGATCCTTGCAGAAGGCGGCGCGCGGCGGGGCGTGCGCGCCGGAGGGACAAAGGCGGCCGCGCCGCCGCGCCACAAAGGCAGGCCCGGGCCAGGGGGCTCCGCGCCGCCGATCATCTACCCCCGGGGCCGGGTCGGCCGCTGTGGGCGGCGTGGGGCAGAGACACGCCCGCGCCGGAGTCCCCGGGCCTCCGAGACCCCGGGCCGCGTCTCGGGCTTTCCCCGCCCGGTCGTCGGCTCCAGCGCCGCCCCCGCGGCTGCCCTCGCTGCTGCCCTCGCTCTCAGGGACCGAGGCCAGGAGACCGCCTGGCACTTCGCCCTGTCCCAAACCTGGGACTCCAGGGGCCTCCTGCTGGGGCCGCGAGCATCAGACTTTCAGAGCTGAAATCACTGCATCAAGAAATGCCAGTTAACCCTTGCCCAGTTCAGCCTCTTGCTGGGGTTTTGGAGGGGCCACCAGGGATGCCCCTGGGAAGTTTACCCAAATCCCCCTGGCTCAATGAACCGAGTTTGCCCCCTTGCCTTTGTTCATCAGGTTATATTTTGTCATTTAATGCGTCTTACATGCCTGTCCTTTAAGTTCTTCTTCGGCAGAGGTGGATCGTCCTTTAATGACAAAGCAGGTGTTGGGGGGACGGACACCCGGGAGGAAATGACGCCACCTACTAAGTCTCTAAGGGCAGGAATTCATCATTCAAAAGCACTAAGCGCTGCTGTCCTCACTCCCCAGCCCTGCTCTGATCTCCTGGGTGTCTTCACCTCCTCTGGCTCCTAAGTCGGCTGCTGCACCAGCACCCATCAAACTCTCCTGGAAGAGGAAGTGACAGCTCACCGGTAGCCTAGAAGGCCCCTGTGGGCAGAAGCATGGACTTACTCCTCCTCATGGAGATGCGGCTGAGCCATATTTCCTTGGCACCTCTCTGGAACCTTCGACAGCCACCACCTCAGACACTAGCCAGACTTTAGGTCCATTCCTTTCATGTCTAAAATGAGACAGTCCACAATGTTGATTTTATCTGTAGGGGATGTCAGGATTCCAGAAAAGCAGACTTGGAAAGCAACAAAACGTTAACTTGCAGCTCACTGAGGCCCTTACACTTGTTCTGGGCACCTCTGTATGTAACAAGAAGTCCAATATCTTTAGCTGCTGGTTATAGGTGGCCATATGTTTCTGCACAGAAATGGGGCTCCCCTTGCTAGACTAATTTTCTAACTTTTCCTCAAGCTTCATTGATTCATATTCTTCTACTTGACCCTGACTGTCAGGACCAACAACACCGAATAACACCAAAGTCTCTTGCTCCTGTCCTCAGAACCTCTCAGAGGCATCCTCTGCCCTGCTGGAGCCATTTTATTTGAGGTTGATCCTTAATTAAATTCAGCGAGATGCAGGATCTGTGGGTGTGTGAGTGTGGATCTTGTGTGTGAACGTGGACCTGTGTGAGTGTAGACCTGTGTGTGAGTGTGGACCTGTGTGTGTGAGTGTGGGCCTGTGTGTGAGTGTGGATCTGTGTGTGTGTGTGGGCCTGTGTGTGTGAGTGTGGACCTGTGTGTGTGAGTGTGGGCCTGTGTGTGAGTGTGGGTCTGTGTGTCTGAGTGTGGAACTGTGTGTGTGAATGTGGATCTGTATGTGAACATGGACCTGTGTGTGTGTGTGTGTGGACCTGTGTGTGTGAATGTGGATCTGTATGTGTGAATGTGGACCTGTGTGTGTGAGCATGGTATTTACAATCAGCAGGAAGAAGCCTGGAAATGACTCCTGATTAAATGAGAATCTAAATACAGAACAAGTACCCTAGGAGTTCTAGAAAGATGAATAATTCTCAACCCAGCATAGTAACAGCAGCTTACAATATGTTTGTGTATGTCATAATGGAGTGGTTTTTGTTACATGTGTAATGCTGGTATCATAAGAAGAGTATTGTCATGCTCACAGGATGTCAGGTACAGAAGGTTCTAACTGCTTTGTTGTGTCACTTTCCACAAACTTAGTACTTTTAAACAGCACATTTATTATTTCACAGTTCCTGTGGGTCAGGAGTCCAGGCACGGTTTAGCTGATTCCTCTGTTTTAGGTTCTCATACGGTGCTTTAATCCGGGAGTCAGTCAGGGCTGGGGATCTTATCTGCAGCTTGACCGGGGAAGGTTCTGCTTCCAAACTCATGTGGTTGTTGACAGAATTCAGTTCCTTGAGGGTTGTTGGCCTGAGGGCCTCAGCTTCTTGTGGGCCCTCAGCCAGAGGCCACCCTCAGTTCTTCTCCAGGACCTCTCTCTATGGCAGCTTACTCCATCAAAGCCAGCAAGGGAGACAGTTGACAGCAAGAGTCGGCTAGTAAGATGGGTGTTCAAGTCTGCTGGAATATATTAATATCATGACACTGACGTCCACCACCATCGCCATATTCTGTTGGTTAGAAACAAGTCACAGGTGCCGCCCACACTGGAGGGAAGGGATCCCACAAGGGCGGGTACACCAGGGAGCATGGACCATGGAGCCTCCTGGGAGTCTGTCTCGCATATTCACTTCACCCACAAGTAAACTGAGTCCCCAAATTGGGGTGTGCCCTGGCCACAATCTCAGTGAGTTAGTTTAGTGGCTAGACTCAAGTCTAGGACAATTATTCTAAGTCTTGTGCTCTTTCCTCTGTAACATGCCTCCATAATACAAGTTTCAAATAGGTGAAGCCTTTGGTTCTGAAAAGCAGTGCCTAGCTCTACCCAGCAGTCTTTGCTGCTCAGGTTAACTGCCACCCCAACCACGAAGTCACTGTGGTCCTTCACTGAGGAACTCAAGGAACCTCTGCATCCTGGGCCCCATAAAATATTCCTAAACCAAAATGGTGGAAAAAATCCCTTTTCCAGATCAATTAAATCAACAAATTTTAAGAACCTGAGGATTTGCTTAGTCTCCCACCCCCACCCTCTTAACAAGTGAGAAACCTGAGGTCTAGAAGTGAGAAATGATTTATTCAAGCTCACAATGATGACAAAGCCTCATTCTCTCTTTTTTACAAATTTCAAGCAATCGCAGAGAATGGATTGGCTTGCATAGCCAAGCACAGGAAAGGCTGGCCAATGGGACACTTGGAGCCAGGACTCAGAGGCCCTCAGGGCCACCCCTGTCCCATCTCTCCCTGCAGGCTGCAGTTTTCAGTCTCCAGCTGACACTGAGACCCCAGGGTCTGAGACCAAAAGGAAAACAATCAAATAAGCAACAGTTCTGATCCCAACAGGCCAAGTTGCCTCTTTCAGGAAAAATCTGCTCACGTCATGAATTCTGGACATGCAATTGTTGTTTAAATAGTTCATTCCCAAGAGGCCACCCTTCACTGATAGATACAGCTTTGTGTAATACGACCTTAGCTTTGTCTCTGTAATTTCAGTAAGACTACAATTCCCACCTCAAGAGGTGGAAGTGAAGTCTAATTTTCCATGAGGATCACGTGTGCATGTGGATGTGTGTGTGTTTCTTTTTCTGTGGGTCCAAGTCTTTATCTTGCTAAATCCATTATACCTCCTCTCTGCCTGTCTGCACTGGAGATAAAAAGTGGCATTTTCTGGCCTCAGGCCACTGCATTTGGCCAAACATTCTCCCAGCAAAGTTATGAACAAAATTTCCTCCTCCATTTGTGCTCTTCTGAAAGAGACGTCTGGCTGCATTCACTGTCCACTGTCCTCAGAGAATAACTGAAGGAACAAATGAAACCAGATATAATGAGCTCTGTGCCTGTTCATCTTGAGTTTCAATGAACTTATCTCTTTACTGGCTTTGAAGAGCTGAAATCACTCCATGTGCTGGGGGGTAGTTTAGAGAATATGAGGAATTTGATCCTTGATGGGGCGAAATAGTTTTGATCCTGGGCTACTTTTGAGTTGTTTCTCCTTGGCTGAAATGGACTTTCTGAAGGTGCTTGTTTTCAAGAGAAATCAGAAATATGCTTCAGAAAAATAACCATCAAATCATTTTGGAAGAAATAAGAAAAGAACATTTATTTTAGCAATAAGATAATCTCTTCTGGGATTCATAACTAATTTGGTGGAAGTGTTTCTATTTTAAATAAAATCCACATCAGTATTAGAAGAATGTGGATTGATTTTCTGGGCCTTTTAGGGCCACCAACCTCAGCATTTGCCGAATGTGGACTCAAGGACTCCGTCTCTTTGCACATGCTGCTTCCTGTTTTTGGAGACGCTTCTACCTCCTCTCTCTGACAAACTTCTTCCTACTCACCTGGCAGGGTCCAGCTGCACACCCCCTCTTCCGTGAGGCCTGCTGGCGCTCCCACTTCCCCAACCTCTCCTCACCATGCACAGGGGCGGGCACTCTCCTCTTTGGACTCTCGCAGCCTCTTTTTATAGTTCTATCTAGGTCTTTGCTATATTTGCCCGGGGAGGCTGTGATCAACATGGGAACAGGGGATTGGTTTTGTTCATTTTCATTTTCGCAGGCCTTGGAGGACTCACACAGCTTGTAATGGCACAGGCTTGATGGATGGATGAATTGGCAAATCACTTGGAGGAAAATCTCTTTGATTGGTATATTTGATTCCTAGTTAACAAACTGCCTACTAGCATTCCTGTGTATATGGCGCCCAGATATCTAACAGCATTGAAATGATATGAAGCTGCTTTGTGTAAAGATGTGCTTTACAGAAGATAAAGACTGCCAGGTAGAAAAGGAGCATATGAATCACTGCACTCTTGGCAATCGAAAGGAAATTATGTCCCTTATACTGCACATTGCTAACCCTGTCTTACATCTACTGAGCATTCACAGTGTGTCCAGACAATTTGCTAAGGGCTTTATGAAGACTACCACAATGTCCTTTGGAGGTAGGTCCTGTTGTGCTCATTTTACAGATGAGAAAACCTAGGTGCAGAGATGAATTAAGTTACCCTAGATTACCTGGCTAGTGACAGAGGCAAGTGTTTAAGCCTGAGTCTCGGTCATAACCTCTAAAGGAACACAGAAACTTTGTCCAAGGTATGCATTGGCTGAAATGCAATTTAACATTTATTGAGTGTCTATGGCACACTGGTTCCTGCCCTGGCACTGTGAATACACAAATGAAAGGATCAGGTCTCTGCCCTTGAAGTTTTCTAAGGAGAGGTGGGGGTGAGAGCTCAGACAAGCACACAATTTGTTAGAATGCAGGAGGAAATGAAAGTGCCATAAAGAGGCACGATGTGCTATATGGGTTCCCGGAGGGAGCATGTACCATCTGGTGGCATGGATCAGGAAAGGCTTCCTGGAGGAGGTAGCACATTAGGTGAGCCTTGAAGGATGAGACATCCGTGGGAGAGATCCAGAAAGAGGCTATGGAGGAGGGAATCTGCAAGATGAGGTGGGAGAAGTGGGAAAGGAGGATGAGAGTGTAGTTGGGGCCAGCACAGGGAGGCCAGGGGGTCTGCTGGGAGGTTGTGGCCAATCTGGTGAGAGAGCCAGGGGCTATTTTAAATTAGCAAGGAGACCTGCTGTCCAGAAGCATGCAGCACTGTGGTGGGTCTGAAGTTCCCACGACTAGTCTAACACCTGTGCGAGACTAGGTCCAATGTGTCCTTCCTTTCCAAAGTCTTCATCTTCACGGTTGCTTTGTAACAATTCTATACTCCTCCAGCTCCTGCGTCCATTCCCCTCCCTGCATTACCTTTACATTGTGATTTGAGAGTCCTGTGGGAGTTTCTTCTTACCCTTCATGTATTTCAAGGTGGTTAGTAGCTTGTTTCTCAGTCACCCCCCGCCCATGCCTCTCACATGGTTTTGGGCGCTCCCTGTCCCAGTTCCGTGATCATCCTCTGGGCTCTCTTAGCTGCTCCTCTACGTCCCCAGCAGCACTCAGCCATGGGGCCCTGATTCTTTGAAAGTACACAAATGGTCCTCTTGTCCTCTCTCAGCCTAGATAAACATGATTAAAACCCCGTTGTCTACAAGGCCAACAGAAACTCACTCATGAGAATCCACTTAATGGCTTTATAATGAAGCACTGCCCCAGTGTTCAACCTGAGATGTTCAAGGGAAAGGGCCAGGGTCTACCATTTCCGTGACAGATCACCCTCCACTCTGCCTAAATGCACCCATGTCACCTTCCAGCAAGTCCCGGGGAGGCAGCCCATTCTTCCATGAAGAGCCTTAGCCTGAGTCACTAATAGGGGTTAAGTCCAAACCTCCTGGAGAAGCTGAGGCCACACAGCAGGAGCTTGGTACATCCACTTCTCTCTGCCCAGTGGCTTCTGCTCACTCATGCCTTCCACTCCCGGTGGCTTAAGGAGATTGAACAGAAATCCAAAACATTCTTTGAAGGGGGTACGTTGATTACTCATCTTTGAATCCACTTAGCATGGTGCCCTGCACACAGGCATTATTCAGTATGTTTATTGATATGTTTATTGATGTGTTTCCTTTCTGCTCACTAGACTTCATGGACTAGAAATCCATTCCCTAGCCCTCCCCTGGTGATCTGGCCCCACAAGAGCAGTCCCAGGCGTCCTACTCCTGTCACCCGGCTTTGTAGGTCTTGTTCCCCAGCACTGTCACCATGTGCTTTGCTCCTTTCCAAACCTCCTTCTACTTGTCATGTCCCTCTAAAGCTATCAAGCCAACAACTTGACTCCCCCAGTGGAAGCAATGGATCTGAAAATGCTTCTTAAACTCCGAGGTGCTATGTGAATGTAGAGGAACAACAAGAATCATGATGACGTTTTCTATAAAGGACTGTGATAGCTGAGACTAGTGGTAGGAATGCTGGAATAAGGAACAACTTAAAAATACCCAGGCAAGGCACTGAATGTGAATCGATGATAGTATCTTCAAAGAATAGTCACATTTTCAAACAAATGTTGATGAGGTATATCTTGTAGATTTTTAGTCAGAAAACGAAATAGATTTCTTTCAGTGGTATACTTATGATTTCTATTTTACCTACCTCAAGAAATAATTTGAGAGACACACAACCAATTATCAGCCAGGAAAAGAGAAAGAATTCATTACGCGTTGGCCCCAGCTTTAAAACTGTGTGACTCTTCCCCTCTCTGTTTTCCATTTATAAAATGAGGGGGTTAGAACAGATAATCTGTAAAGTCTCTTCTGGCCCCGATAGTCTATGGATTATTGAGAAAACCCAACCATTCTCTTTCTTGATTTCCTCCAGGAGTGAGTTTACTGTCCACGTGTCTTTTCCTGGCACACATCTCGCTATTTGCCATTCTTTCAGTGTAGTTTTTCGTGACTCGACCACGAGCCCTCCCAGGTCAGGACCGTGTCTCGTTCGGCTCCCTGCCCTCTTAACCTGGTGCCTGGCCCATAGCAGATGCTCAATAAATACTGTCAAATAAATAAATTAGAGACGCTAAAGGCAGGTGATTAAGAGGATAAGCCAGAGAATGAAACGGAACCATGTGTACTTAGAAAGGACTTTATTGAGAGGAAGGATTTTAAACAATCAGTGGGAAAACGTTCTTCAGGAATTCTTCCCCATGTCATGTGAGGTGGGTAAATAAAGTAAGTCTAAAAGATAAGCATATCTGTGCTGAACTTGGTATTTTAAGCTTGTATTAGTTTTCTGACTTCTTTTTAGATTTAGCTGGTGTTTGTCTGGACATCCTTGATCTCTGGCAACATTTTAACACCATAAGCAACTTCACAGGTTGATAGAGACGAGGCTGCCATGTACCCCTGGCCACTTGTTCAAGGGTGCCTGGGAAGTTGGGACTGGGTAGCTCATCACTCCATCTGAGCTAAGGTGAAGTCAAGCCAACATTTCTTTTTTTTTTGAGATGGAGTCTCACTCTGTCGCCCAGGCTGGAGTGCAGTGGCGCGATCTCGGCTCACTGCAAACTCTGTGCCCCAGGGTTCAAGCAATTCTCCTGCCTCAGCCTCCTCAGTAGCTGGGATTACAGGTGCCTGCCACCTCTCCCGGCTAATTTTTGTATTTGTAGTAGAGACGGGGTTTCACCATCTTGGCCAGGCTAGTCTTGAACTTTTGACCTCGTGATCCACCCACCTATGCCTCCCAAAGTGCTGGGATTACAGGTGTGAGCCACCGCGCCTGGCCAAGACATCATTTCTTAAGTGGAAAACTCAGCCATTCATCCAGATGTTTTGTCTTTGAGGAGAAAAATCCTGACCTTTCTTTCATATGTACATGTATATATCTCAAGGCCCTTATTATGAGGTTTATTGACTTCAAGGGATCCAAGAACATCCCAAAAGCAGATACAAAATGTTGAGCTGTGCCAAGACTGCAAAGACTGGAAGGATTTCCTTCCCGTCAGAATGACTGGCATGGCCTTAGTTTGGTCACTGCTTACCCTATCTTTGAATTTACTTTCCCTTTTGAAAAATTAATTTCATACATAGGATCATCCAAACAGGTAACATTGTTGAAGGATGCTACAGTTTTGGTAACAGGATAGCATCACATGCATCAGAGTCTGAAGGTCTCATCCTTCTTTGGCCCTGGAAAGGGTCCTAGGCAGCACAGATGCCAAGGTCTGTTGGCTGCTGGAGTCCTAGCCAAGGAGGCTCAACTCCTGAACACATGCAGTGGGCAGAACGTACTCTGTAAACCCAAGTCAAGAGTCTGGAACATGGCTGGACAAGTGCTATGCCTTGCTTGGCTGAGCAGATAGGATGAGGAGAAAAAATAAAGAGAAGATGAGGAGTGAAGTCATTCAAAAAGTAAAATTCAGAGGTAGATAAATAGAAAGAGGGGAAATATTTGTATTGGTATGAAATTGAAGAAATATAGAACTGAGTATTTAGAGGCCTGTGCAAATGAGTCCAGTCTTCTTGTTAGGTAAATAGGGAAGCAGAGGCTGAGAGAAAGGCTGGGACTGCCCAAGGTCATGGAGCTAGTTAGAGACACACCTGGAATTAGAACCCAGGCCTCCTGACTCCAGTGCTGCTGCTGCTGACAGGACAGCCAAAACTTAATTCACTAAGATCATCTATGTTTAATAGAGCCAGGGGGTCAGAGAAGAAAAAACAGTTTAATTAGCTATGATCCACCAATTCCGCTGGCCCATTGGTTCCAGTGTTTATTAACGCTCGCCAGCTCAGCTGTCCTCCCAAGCTTCTCCTTGAAGCTTTTTGCGTCTTGCAAGAGGAAGAATTGGGAATCTCCACTTTGTGTCACAGAGGAACCTGTAAAGACCCCAGCCTGAGCACTCACCAGGGCAGCCCCTTGCAGAATAAGATATTATCCGAATCTGTTGTTTCTTTTGAAGGCCCTTTTTCAGTCTTTAACATATAACAATTCAAACATATCTTTGGTAGCATACGTCTCTTTATTTGACTGGGTGGCAAGCAGAATTTTTGAAGAATTAACTGATACATTCTCATTCTCCCTTTCCCCCCACCTCTGTCCTGAACAGACACACATCCAGGATTTCCTTTTGTCTTAAGGCCCTTTCTCTCTAGTGTAAACAACTGGGGCCTAATCCCATCACAGGCTGCTTCCTGGAAGGGTGTGGCAGCTGGATGCTGACAGCCAAGATCCCCTCAGTTTCTGCTGCAATGTCAGGGGGAGTAGCAATGGACAAAGCTGGAAGAGTGTCTGGTGTCAGCTTATGAAAGCTTTAAATGCCAACGAACGAGGTTATTCTTGGTGCTATAGACCATGAAACGGTCAGAAAAGTCTTTAAAGGGGGAAATAGCATGATGAGATTTTGTGTTTAGAAAAGATTGTGGTTGAACTATGGAGAATGGGGGGTAGCAGAGAGAGTTTAGCAGTAGGCAGACCAATTACCGGGCTGTGGCACATGTTGGAGGCAGAGGTGCTGATGCCTTGACCTTGGGGGGTTCCAGAGAGGACTTAGAAAGGAGAAGGGTTTAGTAGAAAAAGAAAAGATACAAGGGAAACTCTAAAGGATCTGGCTGTGATGAGCGTGGAGAGAGATGAAGGAGACCATGAGGTTGCAAAGGAGGAAGTGGGTGAGGGGAAGTCCAAGAAGGTGAGCTGTCTGGGGGAGTACGGGGGCAGTGGAGGAGATGGTTTGGAGAGTTTCATTTTGGGTGCATTGAGTTAAGGAGCTTGTGGGCCCCGCGAGTGGACACACCTTCCAGGGAGTTGGAGACACAGGTTTGGAGTCAGGGAGGGACTCCAAATGCACATGCGAACTTGCAGGCCAGACAGTGAGAGAAGCCAGCAGCAGGAGACTCCTCATTCAGGCCTCAGTGAATGTCCCTCACTCTAACCATAGTCTCTGTGTCCTGTACACTGCATTCATCTTTCTAACACGCTGCTAAGACCTGAATACCCTGCCAGCAACCTTCAGTACTCAGCGTTCTGTGGCTTCTTTTTTTTTTTTTTTGAGACAGAGTCTCGCTCTGTCACCCAGGCTGGAGTGCAGTGACACAATCTCGGCTCACTGCAACCTCTGCCTCCCTGGTTCAAACGATTCTCCTGCCTCAGCCTCCCAAATAGCTGAGACTATAGGCACGTGCCACCACTCCTGGCTAATTTTTTGTATTTTTAGTAGAGACAGTGTTTCACCACATTAGTCAGGATGGTCTCCATCTCCTGACCTCGTGATCCGCCCTCAACTGCCTCCCAAAGTGCTGGGATTACAGGCGTGAGCCATTGCACCCGGCCTCTGTGGCTTCTTAAATGCATAAAGAAAGCTCTCTGTCTAGGTCCTTCATGACCTGACCTCTTCTAGAATTATTTTCCCCTACATGCAAATACTCCTATACAGCTTACAAATGAAACTACATCTTTTCTTGATATGCTTTAATTTTCCTGTTCATTATCTTCTGTCTGTTCAGAATGCTTCTTTCATCTCTTTCTGTTGAAAGTCTATTGATTTTTCAAAGCATCAGATGATATCTTTCTTGGACACTCCATAAGTGATCTTTTGTGTTCTTACACCTCTTTGTTTGAGTGGAGATAGACAATACTTTTCCTCTGGGACACCCCTCCACCCACTCCGCCACAAGCCTTGTGATCTTCTCCGACCCTCAAAACTGCTAGGGCCAAATTCCATACAATATACCCCGAGGAAGGCACACCTGTGCAGAATGCAGAGCATAAACACACCAGGCCTTGGCTTTTGAGTTGCAGAAGTCAAGGATGTGGACTTACAAGAACCTGGACTTTTGAGTTTACATTTTATACAATAAATAATGGATTTGGAAGAATAGATTGAAAACTGGGCCTTCTTACCCCAGATGAGATAAGGATTAACCAGACTGGGGGAAAGGAGAGTTGGAGGGAATATGATGAGGGAGAGAAGCTTGTGGCGTTCAGGATGAGAGAACCAGGCCTGGAGGGACCACTCAGACAGAAGAAGAATCAGCCTCCAGGGATCATGCAGGCTTTGCTCTGCTGGGCACTGGCTGGCACTGGCAGGCACTAGCAGCCAGAGTGGTGCCCACAAGTCCACCAGGATCCCTCCCAGCAAGTCTCCATTCCACTACCCCATCACTGGTGTCCAGGAGCCACAGCAACCACCCTTCCTGTTGGACCATCACCATCAGGAACAACTCCTATCAGTGCCCAAAGACTGAGTAGTCTCTGTCTATATTGCTCATGTGGACAACTTCCTTTCCAACAGCCAAGGACTCTACTGTGGAGTCTACTCTTAAGCCTCAAGATAAAGTGGGCTCCAGACATCCAGAAGACTACTGGTGATGTGAACTTCTCTCCCACACCATGTTTCTACTTCTGGGACTTTGCATGAAAATAGTTTAAAATCTCCCTCTTGCAGAAATACACTTTATAATCTATTGGCATTAGATTGTAGGTATTTCTTATGCTATGTGTCTCCTGTTTGCTTCTCTAGATGTCCTCTCTACTCTCCACTCTGCTCTCTTCCCCAGAGTCTTATCAGTGTGGGCTTTAGGCTTTGGGCCTCCTGTTAGGCTCAGCCAGTGAGAAGCCCTGGCAGGAGACTGGGGTGGGGGTGAGTTCAGGGCCTTTATTCCCTGGCTGCCTCCTTGCTGGATAGTCCCCTCTGACTGCTCCTCTCAAGCGAGCTGTCCCTGAACTCTTCTCTCCTTCAGAGTTCCTGTAACCTTGTCTTGTTCCTTCCAAATGGAGATGGTGACAATTTCTATGTTATCCGCAGCCTTGGGATACTGTGTCAGTCCATTCTTGCACTGCTATAAAGAACTACTTGAGATTGGGTAGTTTATAAAGAAAAGAAGTTTAGTCGACTCACAGTTCCACAGGCTGTACAGGAAGCATGGCTGGGAGGCCTCAGGAAACTTACAATCATGGTGGAAGGCCAAGGGGAAGCAGACACATCCTACATGGCTGGAGCAGGAGGAAAGCGGGGGGAGCTGCCACATACTTGCAAACAACCAGATGTCATGAGAACTCACTCACTATCATGAGAACAGCAAGGGGGAAATCTACCCCCATGAGCCGAGCACCTCCCACCAGTCCCCACCTCCAACACGGGGGATTTCAATTTGACATGAGATTTGGGCAGAGACACAAATCCAAACCATATCAGAAACTGTATCTCTTGTTTCTCTCCACCCTGCTTATATCTTCATAACTAGTGCTTTCATTAACCCTTCCCTGAAATATCCTAATTCAAATGTGACTTCTGTTTTCTGCTGGAAACCTGTTGCAGACTATATTTGCCAATGATGGTTACAATATCCCCCATCCTATAGCTCTGCTTACAGTGTGACTGGGACAATTCACCCTCAAGAGGAAGTGATGGCTGGGCGCGGTGGCTCATGCTTGCAATCCCAACACTTGGGGAGACTGAGGCAGGTGGATCACTTGTGCTCAAGAGTTTGAAATCAGCCATGGCCAACATGGTGAAACCCCGTCTCTACTAAAAATACAAAAATTAGCTGGGCGTGGTGGCATGCACCTGTAGTCCCAGCTACTCAGGAGAGTGAGGTGAGAGGATTGCTTGAACCCAGGGGGCAGAGGTTGCAGTGAGCCGAGATCATGCCACTGCACTCCAGCCTGGGTGACAGAGCGAGACTCTGTCTCAATTAAAAATAAATAAATAAATAAAATAAGAAAAGTTCAGACACTGTGACTTCTGAACTAGTCATAAACAATGAAGGGTGAACCGTCATGAAAACACTTGACTTGAGACCGCCATACTCTGAGGAAGCTCAAGTGAGCCCATGCGGAGAGACCACATGAAGAGAGGGATTCGTGGGAGGCTCAGGCTGCTTCAGCATCTCTATCTGACTGTGACTACAGGCGAGACCAGAGCCAGAATTACCCAGCTGAGCCTTTCTTAAAATCCTCTTCCACAGATACTATGAAAGATACTAACGTGATGGTTGGTATTTTAAGCTGCTGAAATTGGAGTGATTTGTTAGGGAGCAGTAGGTTACTAGGATAGACCCTGACTGATGCGTTACAAACATCTGGAGATGTGCAGCTAAAGACGCAAACAGAGGCCGCTCACGCTTGTAATCCCAGCACTTTGGGAGGCTGAGGCAGGCAGATTGCTTGAGCTCAGGAGTTTGAGACCAGCCTGGGCAACATGGCAAAACCCTGTCTCTACGAAAAATATAAAAATTAAACAGGTGCGGTGGTGCATGCCTGTAATCACAGCTACTCAGGAGACTGAGGCAGGAGGATCATTTGAGTCCAGGAGGCGGACGTTGCAGTGAGCCGAGATAGCGCTACTGAACTCCAACCTGGGCAACAGAATGAGACACTGTCTTAAAATAATAATAATAAGTCAAACAGAAGATGTCCCTTCTAGGCTGGGAGTTTCCTGAGTGAAGGAATCGTGCCTTCTCATATTCCTAGAGTGGCTATCACACAACAGTCCATTCAGAAGGATTTGTAAACAGGTTCAACAGACGTGGCTAATTTGAGTTTTCATCCTCAAGGAAGATTTGGGTGTTCCACTCACTTGAGAAGTGAGGCACAATAGCAAAGACTTGGAAGCAACCCAAATGTCCAACAATGATAGACTGGATTAAGAAAATGTGACACATATACACCATGGAATACTATGCAGCCATAAAAATGATGAGTTCATGTCCTTTGTAGGGACATGGATGAAATTGAAAATCATCATTCTCAGTAAACTATCGCAAGAACAAAAAACCAAACACCGCATATTCTCACTCATAGGTGGGAATTGAACAATGAGAACACATGGACACAGGAAGGGGAACATCACACTCTGGGGACTGTTGTGGGGTGGGGGGAGCGGGGAGGGATAGCTTTAGGAGATATACCTAATGCTAAATGACGAGTTAATGGGTGCAGCACACCAGCATGGCACATGTATACATATGTCACTAACCTGCACATTGTGCACATGTACCCTAAAACTTAAAGTATAATAATAATAAAATTTAAAAAAAAAGGGAGAAGTGAGGCAACAAAGAACATGGCATCAACAGCCGCAAGAAGGACAGACGGTGGTTTCTACTTCTCGCCCTCACAAGTGTACCTCTTTGAACCCCAGTGACCAAGAGCACACGTCCCTCAGGTTTAAGACATTCTTTTAAAATAACATTTGCCTTAAGAAGCCAAACACTAATAGTGCCAAAATGAGATTATGGACTTTCCCGTTTATCTAAAGGCCCACACTAAATGTGGCCTCCCTGTTTTCTCTCATTTGTGTGTGTTTTGTCAGTTCAAGGCCAGAGAAAGAACTGTCCCAACTGGAAATAGAGTTAGATGTGGGGAAAGAGGCCACTGCTTGGATAACATTCCTGAGATGATGGGTTTGGAAACTGAGTGTGCCAAAAATTTCCTGGAAAGTTTATTTTTGCTGAGTTTTAAGCCTGACTTCAGACCATTAGAGCTCTTGGATAATGCCAGTTTGTTCAAACATGTAGAGAGCCAGCTGTCCCTGGAAATGAGGTTATCTCTTGCCAACTGAGAGTTCTCTGGTCTGGCTCGCCTATGTGCTTAAACACTTAACTTTTAAAGCAAATCGTAAGTAAAGGTCAGAGAGATTCCGCATTGCCCAGATGCAGGGCTGATAGGAATTCGTCTAGACCGGTGCCTTTCCCGGGGGACCCTGTGAACATACAGATTCTGACTCAGGCTGCCTGGAAGAGGACTGAGATTCTGCAGTTCTCAACAACTCCAGGTGCCGCAAGGCTGGTGTGTTTTGAGGAGCACCCAGCTAGAGGGCCAGGCTTACTCATCCTGGGGAGGTCTCTGTCGAACCCACCTCCATTGGGCAGTCTTCCCGTTGGGTCCTAAAAGGTTTTTTTGGTTTCAAGAATCTTTGAGTAAAATGAAAACGCCCTTGGGCTGGGGCAGGGTGCACGAAGTGTCTCCATCTGAATTTTGGCAGCAAAGATGTCATTACTACTGTTAAAGAAAGAAATTTATTCAAACACTTGTTCAAGATGCTAAGGCCGACTTTCTTCAAGGGGAGCCGTGGAGACAAGGGGTGCAGGGACTTCAGCTACGGGGTCTTGCAGTTGGGGAGAGAGGTGGGACTCAACTCCAGCTCCAACGAGGACAGGTGGAGACTTCTAACCAAGAAGCAGGGTGGGGGTCAGTGGATGGGAAATTACTAAGAGGAAATATCACAGATAAGGGGTTTCTGGCTGACTTGACTTACTAGGAGTCTTGCTGAAGGCAGGCCAGGGTGACGAGATACCAAAAGTGGGAGACTTTTGCTAAACTGACTTGGCAGGATTCTTGCTCAGACTGGCTTCTATAAGGACAGGGAGGGAAGCCAAGGTAGGGCCTAGTCAAGCAGAGGACCCAGAGGAGCCCAGCTAAAGTTCTGGTCGAAGGAGACCCATCATCACTATTTAAAATACAATTTAGACCGGGAGCGGTGCTCATGCCTGTAATCCCAGCACTTTGGGAGGCTGAGGCGGGTGGATCACCTGAGGTCAGGAGTTCAAGCCCAGCCTGGCCCACATGGTGAAACCCCGTCTCTACTAAAAATACTAAAATTAGCAGGGTGTGGTGGCGCATGCCTGTAATCCCAGCTACTCAGGAAGTTGAGTCAGGAGAATCGCATGAACCCGGGAGGTGGAGGTTGCAGTGGGCCGAGATCGCGCCATTGCGCTCCAGCCTGAGCAACAAGAGTGAAACTCTGTCTCAAAAAAAATAAATAAATAAATAAAAATAAAAAATAAAGTAAAAATTAACGATAATAACAACTAAACATTGAAATTCACCCCTTGCCAAGCTGCATTCTAAGAGCTTGACATGTCGTATTGACTCATCCAGTCCTTACAGTACCCTGGTCCTGTTATGCCCTTCTTAGACATGAGGAAACTGAGGCACGAAAGGTTCAGCTTCAGGTCCAAGGTCATATAGCCTGCGTGGAACAGCACTGAGATTGGTGGTCAGACCTTGGAGCCACAAGTCCGTGGGAGGCCCCTGCACACAGGCGGGGGGCCAGATCCCAAGGGAGGTGGGGTGGCAGCATGGCGGGTCAACCCTTCAACCTCTTAGCATTCCCTGGGATGTCATGGCCACAAGTTTGTCCTAAAGTGGTATTATTTTGTCCACAATAGGCCATTCATTCGTGTCTTGATTGAGCACTTCCTGAATACAAAATGATGCCGCCCCAGACTCTGTTCTAGGTGCTAGGGCTGCACAGCTGGGTAAGCCACAGCCCTGCCTTCAGGGAGTTCAGAGTTCCTGGAAGAGGTTGGACTGGATCAGTGCCAGAATGACAGAAATGAAAAAACTGTAAGCACAGGCTGCTAATATCATTGCCATCTTCATGACCCCAGAACAGACCCTTTTCAAATGCTGAAGTTGCAAAGCCTCTGCCCCTATGCACTTAACCCTCTCAGTTGGCAACTTGCTGGCATCTTGGTTGACATCCCTGCATATTCCTGTCTCTCTGTCTTTGCTTATTTGGTGTCCTCCTTCTAAAGTGCCTTCAGCCCTTTCCCTCCTGTCCTATCACACCCTCTAGCTGCCTCCCATGACACACAGGGGTCACATGGTCTGTGCTCATCTGGGGTGACCAACTGTTCCAGTCTGCCCGGGGCGGAAGGGTTTCCTAGTGTATTACATTTCTATTGCTGCATAACAAACTTGACAGCTTAGATCAACACCCACATTAGCTCACAGTTCTATAGGTCAGTCAGAAGTCCAAGCAAGGCATGGTTGGGCTTTTTGCTCAGGGTCTAAAAAGAGCCGAAATTCAGGTGTCTTCCAGGCTGAGTAAATCCGTTTCCAGGCTCACACAGGTGGTGGGTAGGATGCAGTTTCTTGCACCATATGGCTGAGGCCCCCATCTCCTTACCAGCTGTCAGCTGGAGGTCACTCCCAGCTCCGCCTGTGTGCAGGGGCCTCCCACGGACTTGTGGCTCCAAGGTCTGACCACCAATCTCAGTGCTGTTCCGCGCTGGCTATATGACCTTGGACCTGAAGCTGAACCTTCCGTGCCTCAGTTTCCTCATGTCTAAGAAGGGCATAATAGGACCAGGGTACTGTAAGCACTGGATGAGGTCAACCACATTCCGTGCTGTGGGACCCCCTCCATTTTCAAAGCCGTGTAGAATCAGACTTCAAATCTCTCTGCCTTATGTCTCTGACCTCTAGACCCAGGTTTAAAAGACTCATCTGATAAAGTCAGGCCCACCTGGCTAATCCCCCTATCTTAAAGTCAACTTAGTTACATCTGCAAACTCCCTTCATAGTAACACCTAGATTTAAGGTTTGATTCAATAACTGGAGAAGGTGTATGTGCAGTAGGGAATTTGGAGAGTCATCCTAGAATTCCGCCTCCCATACCTGGGATACAGGACTCTGGATGCTAAAGCTGGGACAGTCTGAGGCACACTGGGGCAATGGATCACCTTGTTAGTGAGCTCTGTAAGGGTAGGATTGGTTATTCTTGGTTATTCTCTTACCCACTTTTTTTTTTTTTTTTTGAGATGGAGTTTTGCTATTGTTGCCCAGGCTAGAGTGCAGTGGCGCGATCTTGGCTCGCTGCAACCTCCTCCTCCTGGGCTCAAGTGATTCTCCCACCTCAGCCTCCTGAGTAGCTGGGATTACAGGTGCCCACCATCACGCCCAGCTAATTTTTGTATTTTTAATAGAGATGGGGTTTCACCATGTTGGCCAGGCTGGTCTTGAACTCCTGACCTCGTGATCCGCCCTCCTCGGCCTCTCAAAGTCCTGGGATCACAGGCGTGAGCCACCACACCCAGCCTCCTCTCCACTTCTGATCCTAACCCACAACTCTGCACATACCGGGTTCTTGGTAAGATGCACTATTTATCGGGGGACATACCTCAGCACCTTGTAGCATCAGGACAAGTGGGGCATGGTGACAAATAGCATGGATGCAAGGCAGACAAAACGGGATTTAAATTCTAACTTCCTGGCTTTGTGATCTTTGACTCAACAACTGAACTAACTCTCTGAGCCTTGTAAGTTTTTTTCTTCTATAAAATCAGGACAGTAACAATACTCTCCCAATAAAGTTGCTATTTTATTAGGATTAAATGAAACCATATACATTAAGCATTGGATTCAAGGTCTGGTAGACTGTAAGCACTCAGTGAAGCCAGCTGTAATATTATTACTATTATTATTATTATTATTTTTTAATCTGGAGATGGAGTTTCGCTATTGTCACCAGGCTGGAGTGCAATGGCACGATCTCGGCTCACTGCAACCTCCGCCTCCCAGGTTCAGGAGATTCTCCTGCCTCAGCCTCCCAAATAGCTGGGATTACAGGCATGCACCACCAGGCCCAGCTAATTTTTGTATTATTAATAGAGACTGGGTTTCACCATGTTAGCCAGGCTGGTCTTGAACTCCTAACCTCAGATGATCCACCCGCTCCAGCCTCCCAAAGTGCTGGGATTACAGCATGAGCCACGGCGCCTGGCCAATACTATTATTATTAACCACACCAGAGCCAGCTGAGTGCTAGAAACCGGTATTGCCTGCAGTGCCATCTCTGGGACAAGAGGCAGGGAAAGGGCTGGCTGCTCATTCATCGCGCCTCAGCGCTTTGAGAAAAAGAAGCGTTTTCCTGCAGTGACGTCCTGACCAACCTAGGTAACTGAGCTCTACTTTGAAAATTCCTCTGGTAATTTAGTGCAAGAAACACATCTTCCTTCAATTTAAAACTTTTGGGTGGTATAGCAGTACAGATGTTAAATATTTTCTGTGTATGACTCCAGAGGGTAGGGGATGGGTCGGTAATTCTGAATCCTTTGAACGTCTTAGGGTCTCTCTGGATGAAAGGTGCATGTTGAATGTGGCATTTTATGAAATTAAAAGAAAATAATTTTTTACTAAAACAGCTGTGGGATCTCTGCAGACCAGAGGGATGTCTCGAAGCAGTCTGTGTACCTCAGAGCACAGGGCCTTTTGGAAAACATCTGGAAACTGCACATCCAACTTCATACACAGCAAATCAAGTATGAAGTTGTTTATTGAGGAATTCCTCAATTTCAGGGCATTTCATTGCAAAAAAAAAAGAAGGCCTTCTTCTAGTGCAGACTTGTGCCATCAAAAGTGTACTAGCAGGGTTTCATTGTTTCAATTAAAATAATTTCAACTTGAAATGATTCTTTACAAAACAAGGCACAGACACAAACAAAAGACCTCCGAACTTCCCCTTCTTCTCCTCCTCCTGAAGTACACAGCGTTAGCCTTAAAGCAGGATTTACTGCCTTTGTCCGGAATCCAGCCAACCAGGTGGTCACACAATCAGCAAACCAATAACAATTACAGACATTACAATTTTCTACTTCGCTGCCATAAACAAACACTGAGCAATGGGGCAGAGAACGCCTGGAACATCAGCAACTTGAATAGAAAAGGAAGACAGAACCGTGTCCCAGGATTGAGACCAGGCCTCAGGCAGCTCTAGAGCTAAAAACAAAGCAGTGGCGGCTTCTTCCTCTCCTCCTCCTCCTCTCTTCAACACAAGTGTTCCAATGAAGGCTCTCCTACTACCTAAGCTTAGTGGAGCTTAGCAAACTGTAACAGGCCCAAACAGGGACTATTGTGACCTCCACAATAAATCACTTTAGGGAACTGTCAGGGAGATAGACTTCCCTCACTCTCTGCCCCTGTTACCCTTCCTGTAGAAATTTAAGGAGTTAAAGTTGAGGGGAAATTAAAGGGGAAAAAAAGGCCTTTTTCATTTCGTTTATTTATGTAGATAGTATTTCCTATCAGGAGTGTTACTTTTTGAAATATTTCTGAAATCTGTGAGCCGTGCTGCCCTCCTTTTACACGTCATTTCAAAGAAAGTTCTATCCCCAAATGACTTTGATGTAATTTATAGTTATATCTTTTTTTAGTGATTGTCCCCGGCTTTCCTGGGCCAGAAAGGGCTGCAGAGGTCATTTAAGTCCAGGGATTACTTAACGGCTGGTTATCAGCAGCAGCCTGGAGGTTCCTGGACCTATGGAATCAGAATCAGGAGGTTGACCCAGAAAATGTACTTAACTGTCCCCACCTCCTTCTCCTGCTTGGTGAATCTCTTATAGCACGTTGATGCGTCTATATCTGGGAACCAAAGGGGGTCTACATTATATTATCTATATCATCCCTAATTTATAGATATGAAAACTGAGTTCCAGAAAGAAGATGTCATCTGCCCAAGGTCACCCAATAAATTAGTGGAAGGGGCCTCCTGACTCCCAGTTCAAGACTAGTCAGTGCAAACCTGTGCCATCAAAAGTATACCAGTGGGGTTTTATTGTTTTAATTAAAAATAATTTCAACTTGAAACGATTCTTTACAAAACAAGGCATAGACACAAATGCACGGGCTTTCCCCTGAAAAGGTCTCCTCTTTGGCCCACTGAGGGACTGGGACAATTCCTAACCACGGGGTGAAAGCAGTTCCACCTCAGGGGCTGCTGATCATGGTGATTCTGACTCCAGGACCCAGGAGTGGTCCCTAGTGATGCGAATGCCAGCACACTTTGAATTTACAGGGAAGTTGCCTCTTCTAGTGACCACATTCACAGTTCAGTGGCCTCACTTGGAAGAAACTCTGTTCCTTGCCCAACTTGCTCCATCTGGCTCAGTCCTCCAGGCCATGTCTTTTGTCTAAGACCCATTGTTATACCTAAATTTGAGATTCAAGGTAGCAATGATATCATTACTGGTGGGCTTTTTCTTCTTTCTTTTAAAGAAAAGATAGCAGTTATTTCCTTTAGCCACTAATCTTTATAATATTTTTATTCCCTGGAACCTAATGAGCATCTATAGAGCCAAGCTGTGGAGTTGTGCGGCTCAATGCAAACACCACTTCTGCACAGGAAACACCTCCTGTTCCTCTAGCTAGGGCGCCTGTTGGGAGCATCAGCTGAGGGCAGGTATATGTCTTAGACTTATGCCTCTTTCCTCACTAAAAAAGAAAGAAAACAGGCCAGGCACTGTGGCTCACACCTGTAATCTCAGCACTTTGGGAGGCCGAGGCGGGAGGATCACTTGAGGTCAGGAGTTTGAGACCAGCCTGACCAACACGGTAAAACATCATCTCTACGAAAAGCATAAAAATTCGTCCAGTGTGGTGGTGGGTGCCTGTAATCCCAGCTACTCGGGAGGCTGAGGCAGGACAATTGCTTGAACCCGGGAGGTGGAGGTTGCAGTGAGCTGAGATCGTGCCACCGCACTTCAGCCTGGGTGACAGAGCAAGACTGTCTCAAACAAACAAACAAACAAAAAAGAAAGAAAACAGTTGTTGCTCAATCTGTGATCATTCTCTAGGTTTGTCGCTGTAGTCTGCAGTGGGGGAGAAGAACAGTTTTCGACTCTAAAATTCACATAGAATAGTTTGTTCATAATTTAAAAAATCAATGACTCTACTTAGTACTGTTTCCTGTTTCTTCTCTTCTTCCCTTCTCTTTTTTCTCTTCTTTTTTTCCTTTTCTTTCCTTTCTCCTTCTCAGCTTTTTTGTTTTTTCTCATCCTGCATGTTGTTGTTCTACCCCTTCTTCTCACCAATATCATCATCATCATTTCCTAACTCCACATCCTGACGCATGCGAGCAGGACGAGGAAGAGAAGGGGGGAGCAGGAGGAAGGAAGAGCAGAAGGAGGAGGGGGAGTTGGTGAATTAATGAATACAAGAGTGTAATTATATGACTGTCACAGCTCGGGTTAGGCCCCTGGCTGGAGATCTGGGATGGTGTAATCCACGACTTACATTGCTTATGCAGTGGGCTCTTTCCCGGAATTCCCTCCTGCCACATTCCATTTGATGTGGGGAAGCTAAGTGAATATTACAGTGCATTTTGAGAAGACAGTGAATTAGGTGGTCTCAGTGTTGAGCTAAAATTCTCTTTTCCCTCTCTGATCACACAATCTCAGGAACTGTTTTTTATTCCTACACTAAATGGATCTCAGCTGCAGTTTAAGAGGCCTAACATACCTGTAGCAGATAAAGGAAGCCCACCAACTTCTACCTCAAACCAATTCTTTATCCAGTAACTTTTTTTAAGCACCACAATTTTGTAACCTGGGGGTCATCCTCCAGTGAGTGCCGTGCCGAGCCACTTTGGAGACTGAGGCCAAAAAGGAAAATGCCTAGTCACAGTTTCTGTCTTTATGTGAATTTTTAGTATTTCATACATCATAAATGTTTGGATTCCTTTATATTTTAAAAAATATTGCATTGAAATATTATGTATCTTGACTACTGAGTTTTTCGACATCCCCTTAAATTTTGCACCCTGGTCTTGGCTTTGTTGAAACCCCTCTCAATACTCCCAATGCAGTTTAGGTGGTGATCAAGCCCTAAGCCCTGCCGATCGCACCTTGTGACTCTCTGCCCGTCTCCCTTTCTGGTCAGCACCATAGCAACCGCCTCCTAACTTGTCTTCCTGCTTCCATCCACTCTTATTCCCCATACATCCTTTTCCCCCAGTGAGTTAAGGGTGGCTATCTAGAACATGGTCACCATACTGGCCAGCCAAACTGGGTGGCTCCCCCGTCCCCAACCCATACCCATCCACTCTGCCCCTTCCGCCTTGGGGAGCAGCCTTGGAATCTGGGTGGGATTGACCTCATCAGCAGCTCTAGGGGCGGGCCCTGGGAGGTGTAAACCTCAGCAATGAGCTCAGGAGGGCTCCAATCCCACTGCGGCCCAGGATGTCTCTGAATAGCTGTAGGAGAGAAGATCTCTCCCGCTCACTCTGAGCTGTGCTGTGTGTGGATGACAGGCCTGGAACCACCATAGATGAGAGAGGTCAACAAAGGATGCAGGTGGCACACAGAGGAGAGGAGAGCTAAGAGAATAACCAACACAGCAGAGGACTGATGGAATGGAACCCGAAACCCTCTCTCTTCTGGACTTCTCCATTCACTAAGCCAGTGAATTGCTGGGTCACTGAAGGCTGTTGGTGCGGGGGGGCCTCACTGAAGTAACTGTGCAGTCTTCCGTGGATAGACTATTATTTAACCAGCCTTCATTTTTGGGCTGTAAGCTTATTTCTGTTGTTGCTTCCTTATTTGTTATTAAACTGCTGCAATAAAAATTGTTGTACAGCTTTTGCATATGTAAATATTCGTACAAAAACTGATGGGAAGTGGAATTCCTGGGCTGAAGGGTGTGCATAGTTTTATTTTCATAGAAACTGCCAAATTATACTCTCAAAGGACAAACCACCACTAAGAGAGTTTGAGGGTGCTCAGCGGTGAGATAATACACATATTGGGCAATGTCTGCAGATCAGTGCAGAAGTTAGCCGTCAGCCTGAGGTGCTGAAGTAGGGTCCAAGGAGGTCCTGCTGGGCCATGTGTTAATTTTTTTTTTTTTTTTGAGATGGAGTCTCGCTCTGTTGCCCAGGCTGGAGTGCAGTGGCGCAATCTCGGCTCACTCAAGCTCCGCCTCCCAGGTTCACGCCATTCTCCTGCCTCAGCCTCCTGAGTAGCTGAGACTACAGGCACCCGCCACCACGCCAGCTAATTTTTTGTATTTTTAGTAGAGACGGGGTTTCACCGTGTTAGCCAGGATGGTCTCAATCTCCTGACCTTGTGATCCGCCTGCCTTGGCCTCCCAAAGTGCTGGGATTACAGGCGTGAGCCACCGTGTCCCGCCCCCAGGTGTTAGTCTTTAATAGCTGGTGGGTGAGGAGTCAGGGGTCCCAAGGGAGAGACCAAGGCGGCCAGGTCAGCAGGATGCACTGTGAGAGTTCGGGGCAGTAGCTGTTTACCAGCTGTCATGGAAGCACTTCAGTGCATTGATCTATTTTCTTCTTCCCACACCAGCAGAGGAATATGGTTCAAAATGATATGCAGCTTCCTATAGCTGTATAGTAAGCTGTAAGTAAGTAAACAAGATTCCCTTTATTGTTCTTTTCCAAAATTCTCTTGGTTGTATTTTTAAATTTTCTCTCTCAGATAAAGTGTGTGCAAAGGCTTAGCTCTGGTTTCTAGATGGCTGGTCTCACTTTCTGCTGGAGAAGGAATACATCATTTCTTCCTGAGACAGCTCTTTGACCAGGTCTGCCAGCCATTCTTTAGGTTGTTTTTTTTCTCTTCTTCTTTTCTTTTTTTTTTTTTTTTGGTGGGGGGGGGGCTCTTGCTCTGTCACCCAGACTGGTATGCAGTGGCACGATCATAGCTCACTGCCTCGAACTCCTGGGGTCTATCAACCCTCTCTTTGGGACATTTTTCTAAATTAACTACTTAAACCCAAAATAAAGTGACTATGTGGAATAAAAGTCTGAGAGAATATGGCGCTAGGAGAAAATGATGGCTGGAAAGAGGAAACTCTCAACCTGCTGTATATTCCATTTTACAGAGGATCCAGCGATGTGAAGGGATGTGGGGAAGGGCATACTGAGCCTGGGTGGCAGATCGGGAAACAAAGGTCAGGGCTGCCAACTACCCACCCAGAGCTGCTTCCCCCATGCTCGCCTGCTCCAGGCCAGGCAACCTCAGTGTTGCAGTTGCTTTTGTGGATGGATCCAGCCTTTGACATCTTTCAGGGCACACTTATGCCAACGATTTCCTATTTCCTGCCTGCTCTCAAAACTAGTAAAGGGAGATGAAGTGGCGTTAGAAATGTGCGTGAATTTTTGCAGCCAGCATCCTAAGCACTCCTCGAGGGGCTGTTCTTCTGAAGAGCATCCCCCTTCCCCTGCTGTATTTTCTTCATACCACATATCATCATCTGAAATATTATTTATTCATACCACATACCATCATCTGAAATATTATTTACTATGGTTATTTAATGTCTGTCGTGTGCACCCCCTCTCCCGAGGAGTTCCGTTAGGGCAGGGACTTGGTTTTGTTTGTGACTGTATCCCTCCATGCCTGGAACAATGCCTGGCACACAGTAGCTTCTCCATGAATGTTTGCTGAGTGACTGGACGCACTGGATCCTCTTGTGGGTTTGTAGCCTGTTTCTCCAGGGAGATGAGGAAGTTGGTGCCACTGAATGCCAAAGCCTTTTTTGTAGGTGCCAATCAGGACAGAAATCAGGCGGGGGACAAATAGAGACCGAGAGTCTCAGAAGTCTTGGCACCAGGGCACAAGGACCTCAACCAAATTGCCTTCGAGAATGTAAACAATTCTTTTTATCATTCACTGGGTTTTTTCCCAAAACTTTCAAATGCTGAGGAGGCATGAAAAGTAGCAAGATTGTTTATGATCTTTGGTCTTTTTTTTTTGCTTGTTTTTTTTTTTTTTTTTTTGAGATGGAGTCCCGCTCTGTCGCCCAGGCTGGAGTGCAGTGGCGCGATCTCGGCTCACTGCAAGCTCCGCCTCCCGGGTTCACGCCATTCTCCTGCCTCAGCCTCCCGAGGAGCTGGGACTACAGGTGCCCGCTACCACGCCCGGGTAATTTTTTGTATTTTTAGTAGAGACGGGGTTTCACCATGTTAGCCAGGATGGTCTCGATCTCCTGACCTCGTGATCCGCCCGCCTCGGCCTCCCAAAGTGCTGGGATTACAGGCGTGAGCCACCACGCCCGGCCTTGCTTGTTTTTTTTAACCTTGAAGGTGAGTGAACAAAAAACAACGAGGATCCACCTAGAAGGATGTTGAAAGTTGTATCTGGTAGCTTCAGCTAAGTTCATCAGGCCGTTTAGCAGTGAAAGAGAAAAGATATCATGGAGTGGGATCAAGTGTGGATTTACTGAGGGCTGACCAAGTTCAGGGGGTATCTGAAACACAAGGCTTGACATCCTCTTCTCAGGACCAGGAAAAAGTCGCTACAAATACCTCATCACTTCATGAATCCTTGGTCTCCTCATCTGTAAAATGGGGTGACAAAGACCTACTTTGCAGTGTTTGAGGATGAAAGGAGCTGGTGAGTTGAACGAATGTGCCCTGTAGATGGTCAGACATGCAACTGCATTATTGTTTTCATTGTAAAAGGATTTGAATTTGAATTCTGCGTGGTCAAGGTGGCATATCTAAGTGGCAGGGTAATTGATTGAGATATTAATTTAGAATTCTATTGTTAGGTATTTGGGTTTCCTTGTCTCAGGATTCCTTGATAGGACTGAAAGCAGGAGTTCCTCAAACCCCTTCTCTCTTACATTCTGGCCTTGCTTTAGAGAAGATTATGCTAACCAGGAAAGGAGGCAGTGAGAGAGGCTGGGACACAGAAGGAGATTTGGGTGCAGGGAGGGAAAAGTGGGCTGGAGACGTCCTTCCAGACTTAAGAGAGGAACAGTGCGGGGATCCCAGGCCTTACTCTCTTCCCTCCCAGGGTTGCAGGGGTGGACGCAGAATCTGGGGAGGGAGAGGCTGCTGACCCTATCCTTGCAGAGGCCACAGCCCAGGAGCAGAGGAGCTGCTGGCCGGCAGAGGCCCTGGGGTATGGTGAGGAGGTCAGTGTGCTGGTGGGGACTGAAAACCAGAGCCTCTCTTAAGGCTGCTCCACTTCCACACCTTGGTCCCTTCCACCGCACAACGTAGGTGATGCTGCTTCCAGGAGGGGCCCTAGTCACTAATGACTGAATTAGTCCATTTCTTCACCCACCCAGTGAACTGGAGACTCCTCAGCAGAATTAATTTATTTAAAGAAAAATCATGTGGCATTTCTTTCATGCCAAGTTTGTGAAATAAAGCCCATACCTGCTCCACACAGAACACACTATTTAATAAACGCCCTTGGGCAAAAGTGTCAGTAGCAATTCCTGGAAGAGACATGTCCTGAAAGAACTAGTAGAAACCAGGAAATCGCTGTCCTATTTTTGTCTCTGACAGTAACAAGCTCTCTGTGACCTTAAGTAAGTCCCTTCCTCCATCTGTGCCTTCCATTTATTTATTGGTCGTATGAAGAGATACTGGACTAAATTCCTGGTTCATGTTACTACACATTTAGAATGGATTTGGGAAACAGGAAATAGTTATGAAACCATATTCTCAACCAAGGATATGGTTTTAGATGCCGTTCCAGTCATGTTAATTTCCACCTCAAAAACAATGGATGTTTGATAAAGCAGAGTTTCTGCAACTGCAGAAGACAACTCGAATAAATGTGACACTATGATTGTCACCTGCTGAAGCAACACTTGTTCATGCACTCGTGGTCTCTGTTGGGATTTTGGTCTTGGTGGCAATACATACTTCTTGGGATTTTTATTTTAAAAAGAAAAGCGCCTTTGGAAAAAAAGAAAATCCTTCCATAAGGAGCTCATCTTTCACCAGGGCTAGAAGAGTGTAAACAGGACGGCGTGAGGTTCCGTGTTTATGTTTTCTCAATGACTTCCAGATCAAATTTGCTGTGTTTACAAGTTGGAGACACTTTTTCTAACTGCCGGCATTGCAAACTCAAACGGGGGTCCGGCCGCCCAGCTGGGCTGGCTCTGCTTCGAGTTATCCCGCACCTCTGACAACAGCTCCACGGTGCCCCAGCAGGAAAAGCGCTTAGCTCAGCAGCCGCCTGCAGACACCGGCTTTTCATACTTAAATCAAAACAAGATGCCAGGTTATTATTATTATTATCTTAAACTTTAAGCCTTAGGTCCAGAGGTAGAACGTGGACTGCAGAGGTGATCTTTTCCTCCCCTTCATGCTTGACAATTGCTTTAATTTTTCCCTATGCTTCCAAGAGTTCTTACCTCATCCAGACCCCGTGAATCTCACTTTGAAGTTTCTCTTAATTCCCTTCAATCATGAGCGCTGTGAACCGCATGCCCAGAAGCCTCTGCCTGCCATGGATTTTGCAGGTCACCTGTTGAGGTACCCATTAGTGCTCCACAAAACTTGAAATACAAAGCTCTTGACTCTTTTCCCCCTTTTAAAACACATATCCCTTTATAAAACAGCCGTTTTACTTAAATCCCTTTGTGCTAGATGTTTTATGCGTCTAAGAGATGGTACTTTGACCATGAAGCTGTCATCCCAACCAGCTGTCAGCAATATCTTTTTTTTTCTTTTCTTTTTTTTTGAGACGGAGTCTTGCTCTGTCGCCCAGGCTGGAGTGCAGTGGCGCGATCTCGGCTCACTGCAAGCTCTGCCTCCCGGGTTCACGCCATTCTCCTGCCTCAGCCTCCCGAGTAGCTGGGACTACAGGCGCCCGCCACCACGCCTGGCTAATTTTTTGTATGTTTAGTAGAGATGGGGTTTCACCACGTTGGCCAGGCTGGTCTCGAACTCCTGACCTCAAGTGATCTGCCCGCCTCGGCCTCCCAAAGTGCTGGGATTACAGGCATGAGCCACCATCCCTGGCATCTTTCAAACTTAAAGATCTCCATATAGGTGACTCACTTTAATAAAACCCAACATGTGAAATGATTAATGAATAAAATCTACCTTCCCCAAACACCTTTTTACTGATAAAGCAGGCTAATAAAGGTAAAACAGCTTGCAATATAAAAAATAATTTTAAAAGTAGCTGCTTCGTTTTAGAAATGAATTGATTTACACGTGCGTGACAAATTCTCTCATACCTCTAATTGAAAAAAGTTTGTCTAGTCGGACATTTCAGTGACGGTTCTTTATCCTTAGCAGCTGACACTGCCACATCCATCAGATAAATTCCCAAGAAATATCCTCGTAATGTTCAGCTGAAATCTCTAATGGGTACGATCAAATCAGGCTTAATGTTAGCTCTGGTGAGCAGTCGCGTTGAAAGTATGTGTTGCTTTCTCATTATCATTTTATTTCTACCATTAGCCACATTCAAAAATATAAATCACTCCTAATATCTTTCAGAATGAAGGTTAACTATGTCACCTCAGAGCTGACCCTCATCACAAGTGACAATGTGAGGCATTATGGAAGGAATAGGAAACACAGTGCCAAAGGGTCATGCATGGTGTGACCTTGGGTAAGTCACTTCCCCTCTCATGGCCTCAGTGTCCTTATATGTAATTGTGGGGTTGTTAGAGTAAGTAGTTAGGCAGACATGAGCAGGGCAGGACAGGCCCCCCCTCCACCCCCAGGAATGTCAGGTGACTATCAGGTGATGATGAGGTGGTTCTTAAACTCTCAAAAATAATAATTGTCCACAGCCAGCACCAGGGAAAGGCAGTCTCCCAATAGATAGAAAATACCTGAGGCTGATGATCAGCAGCTTCCGGATAAGATCTCCGGAGTTGGGTGAGTGGGCCCAAGCTTGCGCACTAAGAGGCACAATGGCGGAGTTTAACTGGTATATGACCTTCCTCTAGGAACGCTTCACTGGTAAGGGAAAAACTTCTTAAGTGAGCACACACACAACTTCAATAAGCCCACTGCACATGCCGCCCCTGCCAAGTGCTGGCAGACACTGTGCATGTGGACAGCCCACCCCAAGGGAAGAATCAGGGGAGAAGAGATGTAGCCCCCAGAACCATGCCAACATATAAAACCCCAAGTCAAGGGCCAAGCACTGTGCTTGGAACTTTCAAGTCACTCACGTGACTCTCTTCCAAGTGTACTCTACTTCCTTTCATTCCTGCTCTAAAACTTTTTAATAAATTTTCACTCCTGGTCTAAAACTTGTCATGGTCTCTCCCTCTCCCTTGTGCCCCTTAGATGAATTCTTTCCTCTGGGGAGGCGAGAATCAAGTTTGCTGTAGACCTGTTGGATTTGCCACTGCTGACAGGGTTGGTACAGGTTGTTCAGAAGGGCCCTTTGGCCCTGTTATGGGCTGGATGTTTGTGCCCCTCCCAAATTTGTATGTTGACACTTAATTGCTGCTGTGATATGATGGTGTTAGGAGGTGGGGTCTTTGGAAGGGATTTGTGCTGTTATAAAAGGCTGAAGAGATCAGAGTTCCCTTTTTCCACTATTTCTTGGGAATTTTTCTGATGGACGCGGCAGACACAGTGAGAAGGTACCATCTATGAACTAGAAAGCAGGCCCTTCCCAGACACTGAATCTGATGGTGCCTTGATCTTGGACTTCCCGGCCTCAAGAATTGTGAGAAATCAGTTTGTGTTATTGACATGTCACCTGCTTTGGGGCATTTGGTTATAGCAGCCCAAATAGACTTAGGCCCCGATGTGCAGGCATGCTGTCCAGTAATCCGAGCAGTCAGTAGGGCTGCTGTGCATAAGAAGATGATTCTTCAAAGCTCTTCCAAAGACTGTCCTCCCTCAGTGTTTGTAGGTGTATATTTGACTCAACTCATAACACTGTTTGGCTTTAGAAGGTGGATAATGGTTCTTCAAACCCAAGAAAATTATCATAAGGGAGAGAAGTGGGGAGTCAACAAAGGGCTCAGTGAGCATGAACTGAGATGTTCATTGTATTGGCCTCCATCTCCCTTTTCCCCTTCCTACCCAACAAAGCTTCAGCTCAAAAACACTCATTCAATGCTTCACAACAAGGACACGTTCTGTGAAATGCGTGCTTAGGCAATTCCATTGTCGTGTGAACGTCACAGAGTGTACTTACACAAACCTAGATGGTACAACTTACCACACTTGTAGGCTATGTGATCTAGCCTATTGCTCCTAGGCTACAAATCTGTATAGTATGTTACCATATTGAGTACTGTAGGCTGTTGTAACACAGTGGTAAGTATTTGTGTATCTAAACATATTTAAACACAAAAATAGTACAGTAAAAATGCAGTCTAAAGGATTAAGATGGGCCTGTATACAGCAGCTCTAGCATAATCTTATGAGACCACTGTCACTTACATGGCACAAGACTGTATCTCCTGGGTCAAACTGCATTGAAATGCATTTTCCTATACCGTGCTACAAGGATGAGGACACATCTGTAGGTAGGTAGGTTTCAGGGTGCTGGGGAACAGGTGAAAAGGCTCAACCTCTCTTTAATAATCTAGAGAGGGGCTTTTGAACTTTCAGACACAGAAGTCTTTTGGAAAAATGAAGTTTAATGTGGAACTCTGTCTCTATATATAAAAGTGATATTTAGCTGGCATAACTTTATTTTGTATGTTCAAATTTATAACATTTATTAACATTTCAACAGGAGGTTGTTTGTTTTGACTAACGACATTTTGAAATTGTAGAAGTGGGAGATAGTTGCTATCTTATCAGCCTCTGCATCTGATAAACATCTGCATTTGTTTTGTTGCTTCCTTTCCAGGTTGCAAATAGAAAGTTATCTGAGGGTAGCATTGCAGTCCAGGGCGCTTCTCAAGTATATGGAGAGAATAAACTTTTTGCTCTGAGGTCAGCCCTAAAATGAGTTATAGATTTCTAGGGTATTGGTTTCTCATGTCTTAATAATGCAATATAATTCAATTAGCATGCATATTATTTCTTGTTTCCTCTTAAAAAACATTTCTAACTGTATTATAAAAATATAGGCTTACTGTCATGTTTGTAGAATTTCTGAATCACTTGTGAGGGGTGTCTTTGGCCAGCGGGCATGAAGAACTGTAGGGGTCTAAGGTAGCCCTGCTGGGGGATATGGGTGAGATATGTCCTCTTCCACACAGAGGCAGGGAAAGGGCCCATGGTGCCCCACAGCGGATCATCTGTAAGCCCCATTTTAAAGCCAGCTTCTCAAGGTTCATGGTGCCCCACGGTGGATGACAAGTAAGCCCCATTTTAAAGCCAGCTTCTCAAGGTTCATGGTGCCCCACGGTGGATGACAAGTAAGTCCCATTTTAAAGCCAGCTTGTCAACATTCACTGGGTCTCTCAGTCGCCTCCCTCTGTGGCTTCTTATTTCCTTGCTGAAATCTTTTTTTTTTTTTAATATGCTTGCCTCCCCTCAGCAGGCTCCAGACCGCACCTGGAAGGTCACTGGAGCCAGCCTGTAAGAGGAAGTGTCACCCTTCCCTGAGACCACCATGAAGGTGGGAGTGGTGGGCTTCAGAAGACTCCCAGGAGAAGGGGATCCTAGATACAGAAAGAGGGTTCTCCCAGTGTCCTCCCCAAACCCCCATCCCTCCGCCTTGCCAACCCTGGAGTTTCTGGGCTTTATTTTTAGTAATAAAGCCAGTATTTCCTTAATACTGCAGTCTGCCAAGTTGTACATTAGGCACCGTGGGGGCACAGAGACAAACAGGCTCCGGGCAGCCCCCAGCCTTTCACAGTCAACAGAAATTTGAGCTCCTGGGCCCTTTCAGCCAAGAGAGAAGCTGGGTTCACGGTGCTTCTCAAATGTTATTTTCAAAATGGACTTATCTCAAAGCCGATTGAGTACTAATTTATGTTTTTGATCCCAGTAAGATCTATTGAAATGCGCCCCTTCTTCCAGCCCACCCCCACCTCTGCAGTGTGAGGGAGCACGCGTCAGGGTGTCTGCTAATGATGGATGACCCAGCTTGCTCTTTGTATTGCTTGGCCGGCAGATTTTGTTCCCAGATTGTTTTGGAGTGGCCAGAAGCGGTCAGCATGTGGGATCTCCAAAATCTCGGAGACGTCAGGTCACATACTGGTAACATCATTCAACCGAAGACATTTTAAAAAAAACATAATTCTCTGATATTTGTTAGTTGAGGCTGAAGCCTTTACTTCTCAGGCAGTGAGGAATAGAATTCCAGGGAAAGTAATTTCGCATTGGAGAAAAGTAAAGAATAGAGCAATGTCTTCCCTAAGCCCAGCTACGATTTCTCCTTTCCCAAGGGTCTCTAACAGTGGAGGAGGGCTGGGAGCCCTGTTCTCTGTGTCCTTGTCTTGTAAGTGAGAGACTGGGCTATAGCAAGCAATTATCTATCTCTGAACCCACAGAAAGAGAATGGGTCTATGAGCAATTTTCAATATTTCAAAAAGCTTCACGGCAATCCTTCATTTGCCTGGATATGGGTGGCACAGTCTGATGAAGATGCCTCCTTTCTTTGCTTTTGGCTGTGTGGTAACCCTGGGGACTACCTCATGCAAACAAGAAGGTCTGCCTGGCCAAATAGAACTGTGATTCATTGCCTGGGTTTTGACAGCAGACAGATCTGGGGTCAAGCCTGTGCTCATCTGCTTCCTAGCAGAGTGGCTTTGATGGAACTACTTGATCTCTGTGAACTTCGATGCTTTCACCTGTAAAGTAAGGACAAGAATCTGAATCTCAGGGTACTGTTGGGGTAGGTCTACGGTGAGCCTTTGATAAAAGGTAGCTGCTGTTGGGACTAGTTGTGATTAATGAAAAATGAGAAATGGAATTATTATTTAATAAAAGTAACCTACTGGTGGGCAAAGATCTTTTAAAACTTGTAGCCCAGAAGGGTTCTAGGCAGTGAAGGTTGGGACCCTCTACACCAGGCGACCCTAAATTTTTCCTTTGCAGTGGGGCTGTGGAGAGGACGTATGTGCATGATTGAAGTTTAACAGGGAAACTTTCATTTCATTTCCTTTTGCTGATTATGCATATCCTGTGGTGTCCTAAAACTAAAGCCTAGGACCATAGTTCAGGCCACATGCCCCGTGGTGACCTCCTTCTAAGCCACCTCTGTGTGCCCTAGATTGAAAACTGTTGATTGAAAAGGTCAGAACAATACCTTCTGTCATGATGGCTGCAGATCACATTCAATTGGGACAGCATTCTAGTGATTCAAAAGACACACACACACTCACACTCACACACACACACACACACGCACACACACCCCAAACAGGGACATCAGTGACCTGCGGAGAATGGGGGAGATTTGAGGATTTACCTGGGAATGAAGGTTTCAGTCATGCTACCACCCAGTGGTGGGTGGAAGTAACCTGGTCAATTAAGCCTGCTCCAGGATTTTGTTTAATATTCAATAATTATCTTACTGCTGCTCTTTGTTCTGGAAGCTCTTTCTTGGCAATGTGTTGACACACATGTTTTTTCTTCTTTAAAACACACACACACAATACAGTGAGACTAAAACTGCTCTGAAAATTGTTTATTAAAACAAAAAAAAAATGTGTGTGTTTGTTCTGCTGAAAACAGTGCCATGAAATATAAAACTTGGTGCCCAGGATTTCTTCATGCTAATATATTACATAACTTGAAGGCTTCCCTATGTATTGAATCCCTGTAGAAATTTCCGGCTGAACGTCAGCCTCTTCCCCTTCCTCCCAACACACAGCTCTACCTCCCACTCACTTTGCAGTGGACTCTCTTTAGAAGGTCTCTTTTAGATTTTTCTTTTTCATCACACAGAGACGCTGCCATGAATGAAGAGTCTTTCTTCTTACAATTGAAGACTTCAGCTTCAAAAAATGAGATAAATTCATTTTCTCCTCTCTAAGGTACTTGAAATGTAAGAGTTCATTGAAAGGGGAGGGGGAAACTCATTGTTGAAATTCATTAAGTTTTAGTCTTGACTAAAATGAAAGAAATGGAGATTAACAATTCAAAAATGGAGCTTGTTCATTAAAATTAACTACAGTTACACAGCTTGTCATGCGGTTCACTGGGAATCATTTCTCTCCTGCTTAATTATGATGATGAAAACTCATCTTTTACTAGGATAAAATGATGTCATCCTTATCAGAAAAAAAAATTGTTTCCCAAGTCTGGCTGCAGCAGTATTTTTCTGGGATGTTTTAAAAAGAAAAAGCTTCTAAAGTGATTTGTTAAGTAAAGTTGTTCTCCAGAGCTAGCTCTGTATTGTTGTATGTTTGAATACGGGGGGAAATGTCTCACATAATGAATCCAAGCTTAATAAACCAAATACCAAATGCATTTAAATTTATTACAATTAGGACTTTCGGAGTTGTAAACACCTTAACAGACACACAACTTCAAAATCATTCTGATATTACCGAACTTATATTCAAAATGCCCTGTGCTTTCGTCACATGATTTATTAGATGTGGTGATTGGCATGTTCTAGAATTTCCCTCTCCCCAAAGAAAACACATTTTTTCTTACATGGTTATTGCAGCAGTTATGTATTATAGCTACGAGTGTTATGAAGCAAAGCATTACGTTTTAAGAAGCCCCTTCCCTTCCCCATGAGAGAAAGGGACTCTACAGGAGGCAGAGGAGTGGGGCAGCGTGGAGCTACGGGCTCTCATCTCTGGGATGGTTCCAGCTGTAATAAGTGAGCGCAAGACTCTAACGTAACAGGAAAACTCCACTGGCTCCAGTGAGTAGGAGGGACCCCGCCCACAAGGACGCTGTTGGCCCCTGTTGCCATCTGCCTTTGGACGTGTTAGAAGGTAAAGAAAGGTCCTTTTTATGTTCAAATCTCACTACCTCTGAAACTGCCCTACAGAAACCCTATCATTCCCCTTCTCTCTCTTTTCTTGGCAACACTAAAAGTCCTTTGTAAAAATCCTCCCTGAAAAGCCTCTGTAGATCTGTCCAATAAACTTCCAAAGCGGGGGGGCGGGCGGGCGGGTAGTTTAAGCTCCTGCCTGTGAACAGATTGAATGTAGACAGTTTAAAAGATGATTACATTTGGAGAAGTAGCTGAAATCACCAAGCTTGAAAAGGTGTGAAGGAGCAGCAGAAAGGATACAGTCCCGGTCTGGCTATGCAGGGCTTTTTTTTTTTTTTTCTTTCCCTAGCCCCCCAAAGCTGTGAGGAGTCTTGTTGCTAATCAGAAGGAAGAAACCCAGGCTTTTGGTCCTAAATGCACACAATTAGGAAAGCAAAGGCAATGAAACATTAAAAGATGTTCCCAAAGTATGTCAGAGCTAACATACACACCACTCCAACCAAACTGAATTAGCCCAACCAGTCAGAAGTGCTTTTTTTTTTTCTTTTCAAAAAAAAAAAAAAAAAGAATCTGTTGGCAAATATGTCTCATTTATCAAATCCTTTCATTCCCCCTTCTCCCCAGCCCTCCTTCACAGGTCAAAGGAAATGCACTGGTCTATTGAAAGATATTGATTTCCTCCCACTGTGAGATTCCTAAAGAACCTCATTGAAAGCAGGTATAAAGATCCTGGTGGGTTTCAGGGGCAGCTCTCTTACTTCCTCTTGTCCTACCCTGGCTTCTTCCCATTGGAATGCAGCTAGTTTCTTGACTTTTGGTGAACACTAGGAGTTTCCCGGGAGACATTGTCAGAGACTAGATGGAGGTTACTCCAAGGTACAGTGGATTAAATGCTGCACTGGATGGAGGTGGGACCAGAAGACCCCTAGGACTCCTCTAGCTCTAAGGTCCTGTGGACCAGTCTTTCAATTCTACCCCAAAGGGCCACTTACAGTTCAGAAGCAACTGATACAAGCCTCAGGAAATTAGACTTAGATAGATATTGACCCCCTGCTCTCACCCAGATGATCAAATGGCAGGTGTGGACACTTGTAAGGACAGCAGTGCCTTGTAGGTTAGTCGGGCCGGATGTTGAGTGATGATTGTGGGCAATGCTGGGCTAGATGATGTTAAAACAAAACAAACATGCAGACAAAAACCCTTCTCTTTCTCTTTGAGTAGCGTCTCTTTAGCGAGACCATGACTCTGAGCTCCTAGATGACATACTACATCTATTTTTTAATATTAAATTTTATTGAGGTGTGATTGGCATGAAATAAACTGCACATAAAGTATGCAAGTGATAAGTTTGGCCTATGTGTACAACTGTAAAACCCTCACCACAATCAAAACAGTGGAGATATCCCTTCCCTCAAAAGTTTCCTCACATCCCTTTAGGATCCTTTCTGCCTCTCTGGCACCCTATCTTCCCTCCCCCAGTCTCTAGGCAACAGCTAATTTGCCTCATGTCATTGTAGATGAGTTTGCATTTTGGAGAATTGTAAAAGAACGGAGTCATAGAGGACATATTCTTCTTTTTCTGGCCTTTTTTACTGAGCATAATTATTTTGAGATCCATCCATGTTGTTGCATTTACCTGTAGTTTATTTCATTGTATTCCTAAATAGTAATCCATCGGATGGATAATATCACACTTTGTTTATCCATTCACTTATTGATAGACATTTGTATTGTTCCAGTTTCTGACTGTTACAAATAAAGCTGCCTTGAATATTTTATGTACAAGTCTTTTGTATCGACATATGCTTTCAGTTCTCTTGGGTAAATACCTATGAATGAAATGGCTGGATCACATGTTAGGCATATGTTTAACTTCTTCAGAAATCATTTCTTGAAATAGTTTGTACCATTTTATATTCCGACCGGCGGTATGTGAGAATTCTAGTTACTTCACATCTTTGCCAATGCTTGGCATGGTTAGTCTTTTCAGTTTTAAACAGTCTGGTGTGTGTGTGTGGTGGGTTCGTATCTCATTGTGATTTCAATTGCATTTTCCAAATGACCAATGGTGTACATCTTTTCATGTGCTTATTTGCCATCATATTATTTTGGGATGAAGGGTCTGTTGAAATCTTTTGTCCATTTTTTAACTGGTTTGCTCTTTTTATTATTGAGTTTGCAAGTTCTTCATATAATCCGGATACAATTCCCTTATCAGATTTGTGATTTGCTAATATTTTCTCCGTTTATTTTCTTTTTCTCCAAAGTTTTTTATTCTCAAGGCAGTGTCTTTTGAAGAGAAGGTCTTAATTTTTTTTAAGGGATGGGGTTTGCTATGTTGCCCAGGCTGGAGTGCAGTGGCTATTCACAGGAGCAATCTCGCTACTGATCAGCATGAACGTTTTGATCTGCTCCATTTCCAATCTGGGCAGATTCACCTCTCCTAGGGCGACCTGGTGGTCCCCCTCTCCCAGAAGTTCACTATATTGATGCTGAACTTAATGCAGACGCCCTTTACAAGGCTGTATTTTAAACCACACCAGTGTTCAGTTCCTTGGCAAGACGATTCAGAGACGAATACCAGCACTATTAATTATACTTTTATTTAGAAGTGCAGTATCTTGAAAGACAAGAGTTTGAGTAACTTGGAAGAAAAGAAGACTGAAAGGAGGAAAGCCACATTTTATGGAAGAGATGAAATTTATTGGTATAATTTAGATAAGTCAGGAGTAGATAGAACATGAGTAAGCACCTAGAGAGAATATGTAAAGTTTGTTTAGAAAGAATTCCAATTAAGTTGTAAGAAAGGGTGCATAAGGAATAAAATGGAGATAAAGCAAAAGATCTTGAAATAGAGGTTGAAGAGTTTGTGCTTAATTCTCAAGGCACTAGACAGCCATGAGGTTTTTACTTAAGAGGGAGGGGGTTGCTGCAGGAGTTGAAATGATGGCACTAACTAAGCTACTGAATGCTCACATGCGTTTACCGACCCAATCCCATACCTGCTTGCTCTTGGAGTCAGGAGGAGGAAAGGGAGGAGGGAGGAAGAGATGAAGGGAGGGCTAGGACTTGTGGGAGAGGCTGACTGGCAGCAGGGCTTTAATTTCAATGGAATGTTTTCACGGGCATCGCCTTTCCCTTCCTGGTTGGGTGGATGAGCAGAGGTTCCTTGGGAATGTTTTTCTTGGGCACTTTTATAGGGTTTCAGCTAAAAACACAGGATATTGGTATGCATCTTCACGGTTTAGGTTAAATTGCAGTTTGCCCCCAAAACTTCCTTGAGGTTACATTTTATTCAACCCCTCTCGCCGTTCAAATGCCTACCAAACAGAGATTTATAGAAGAGGCTGAAGCTGGGAAGAGCCTCAAGAGACCATCCAAACCATCCTGTCCTCTTACACTCACTGTTCTATGAAGAAGTTAGGGTGAGAGGGGGTAGCTCAATTCCAATAATGTGAATCTGATGACACCACTTACCTCTATATAATCCCTTAATGGAAACCCCAAATCTTTTCATTTTATTTTATTTTTTTGAGGCAGGGTCTTTCTCTGTTGCCCAGGCTAGAATGCAGTGGCATGATCATGGCTCACTGCGGCCTTAACCTCCTGAGGTCAAGCAATTCTCCTGCCTCAGCTTCTCCAGTAGCTGGGACTATAGACGCACACCACTACACTCGGCTAATCTTTGTATTTTTTTGTGGAGATGGGGTTTTACCATGTTGCCCAGGCTGGTCTTGAACACCTGGGCTCAAGTGATCCTCCTGCCTCAGCCTCCCAAAGTGCTGGGATTACAGGCATGAGCCAACTGTGCCCGGCCTCAACCCAATATCTTTACCTAGAGTGATCATATATCCTGGTTTGCCCAGAATAGTCCTGGTTCTTGTTTTTTTCCCCAGGGTTTAATTATTGGTAATAACCCCTTTCACTCCCTAAAGTGAACCAGTTACATAATAAATTATATGGTCACCTAAGTAATGCTTTCCAACTGATGCACCCCAGTGTGAAGACTGACATCAGAAGTGGGTTGTCTCTGAGTTGCTGGGAGAGGGCTGTAAGCTCTTCTATGCATATATAGTTTCTCAATCAGCAGAGAGAAAAGTAAAACTATGACAGGTTGAGTATCTTGAATCCAAAAATTTCGAATCTGAAACGCTCCAAAATCTAAAACATTCTGAGCACCGACATAACTCTCAAAGGAAATATCATTGGAACATTTTGGATTTCTGATTTTTGAATTAGGAATAATCAACTGTAAGCATAATGCAGATATTCCAAATTCTGAAAAAAATGTGAAATCCACAACACTTCTGGTCCCAAGCATTTAGGATAAAAGATACTCAAGCTGCACATTTTAAGAGTCTAAGAGGAGTGCTGGAGGGAAGGATAGAGATTGTTGAAAGTAGGCACGCACGGTCTGCAGACTCAGCACTCCTCACCCAGCCTGCGGCCCCACAACTCACCGCCTAGCCCTTCCCACTATTTTTAGAGGCAAAGTCTTGCTCTGTCACCCAAGCTGGCGTGCAGGGGGACGATCCTAGCTCACTGCAGCCTTGAACTCCTGGGCTCAAACGATCTTCCCGCCTCAGCCTCCTGGATAGCTGGGACTAGTGGGAAGCATGTGCCACTATGCCTGGCTATTTTTATTTGATTGTAGAGATGGGGTCTCACTATGCTGCCTCCTTCTTTACGGTCCAGCCACCAGAAGCAGTTCCTGGTCTCCTGACTCTACTGTGTCACTTCAGGGCTTTGGAACATGCTTTCCCTCTGCTGGAAGACATCTGCAGCCACCTCATCTCCCTCTTCCTTCAGTGCCCTGAGGTATTTCCCCTTGACATCCTCCCCAGGTGTCCCCCAAACCCCCAAACCATGGGACAGAGCCGGGCTCTCCCCACTCTGAGCTGCTCTGACCTCCCCTTTCTTTTCTGTCCTGGTGCCCATTAATACTCTACATTGGCTGTGTGAGTGTACGTGCAAGTCTCCCTCCTGGACTGTGAGCAACTAGCGGGCAGGGCTGTCCCCCAACCCCGAGCACAGTGACTGGCATAAGGAGAGGATGCCCGCACATACTGTCAAGTACACTCATTCAGTGGATATTTATTGAGCATTAGCTTTGCTCCAAGCACCACACAGCAGGGGACACTGCAGTGCACCAATGTCCCTATACCTGGAGAGCTGCAGCCGAACCCATGAATGGGGCAGTGTGAGTGTGTGGACAGGTCAATACATCATGAATGTGTGTACATATGTATCCGTGTCTGTTCAAGGAGTTTGCTAGAACCTGCGCTCCTCTCAGGAAGATAGAATGCTTCAAAACAAATCAGTTTTTTTCTTTGTAGTTTCTTTGTGAATTAAGCAGCATAAACCTCTGATCTATGTAAAAAATAGGGAAAGGGAAGTCTAGGGAGGCTAAAATAACTTTGTCAAGGTCGCTGAGTTGAGTGGCTAGTCCCCTGAGGGAGAAGCCTTGTGCCTTGGATCCCAGCTCAGCCTGGGGGAGCCGTGGCCCCGGCACAGCCTGACCTTACCGTGCGTGCCTGGGCACAGCTCCTTCACCTGGGGGCTTGGGGTTTCTCCCTACTGCTTCTCACCACTGAATGTTTGTGAAAGGCAGGGCTGTGTTTGCGCCTGTAGCCAGGCAGGGGCTCTTTCCCAGAAGCTGGTCCAAGGCCACAGAGGCTGAGCAGAAACCCATGTGCTGTTTGTTGTGAGGCAGGCTCTGTTCTCAGGGATTTATTTGTGAAATTCCTGGAGTGGGGAGGAAGACCTACAGCTTGGCAGAAGTAAATGCCAGGTCCTGAGAAGCTTGGCAAATGGAGAAGGAGAGAAAGGAGTACGGGGTAGGGGGTGGAGAGGGGGGTGGAGAGAGAGAGAGAGAGAGATACTCAGGCTGAGCCCTGGGATCAGGCTTTGAAGACAGAAAAGACTCTAACTTTTTGCCCTCAAAAGACTGTAAATCAGTCTCATTCTCTCCACACCCACTGCTACACACTCACCTTAATTCATCTCTGCCTTTAACCTTTGACCAATTCTCCTCACCCTAGCTCAGAGATATCTTTCTTCTTCTTTTGTTCAGAGGTTGTAACAGCTTTGGGATGCTCTGGGATCCCTGTTCCACTTTGCCTTTCCCTGCCTTCATCATCCCCTTAATTATGGACATGAACAGTCTTCAGGTCAAAGAAAAATGTGGGTAAGATGTGGCCTCCCCAAGGACTGAAGGCAAAGGCCAGCACCCCAGAGGGAGGCATCACTCTCCAGGACAGGCCGGGGATGGTGGGGACGCCTCACTCCAGCAGAAGTAAGGGCCTGGCTTGCTCTGTCAGTGGCCCGGGGAGCTTGCCTTACCTCCCTGGAGCATGGGTTAGATTCCAGAACTGCCTCTCCCAGTTCATAGCAAGTACAGAGAGCCATAGTGAGGGGCAGGAGGAGCTTGGAGGTGCAGAGAACAGGTTACCTGTCGCTGTCAGGTAAACCTGAATCCTGAAGCCCAGATCACTCAGCTACTGTCTGGGTCTGCCAGGGGCCTCCCTCCAACACACTCCAAACCTTCTCCCCATCCCAGTGCAGCTTTCTGCTGTGGTTTCAGTCCTCAGTGGGTCAGCCAGTGCCGCCTCCACTTGTCCTGATCACACTGGCCCTTCCACTCCAGAGGTCATTTGCCTCCTCAGAGGGCCCCATGCACCCAAATGTACTTGAGTATAAGGTGGCCAGAGTGACTGAAGATGCTTTACCTGGACAGGGAAGGGAGGGCACTCCTGCGAGCCAGGCCAGGGGGAGATGTAAGGGGTGAGGAATCACAAATTTAATTTCAAAAGACTGAAGCTGAGATGTGACAGGGCACTCCTGCACAGAAACTCCCCTCCTTCCTCACTCTAGGAAATCTGGAGAAAATCCAGAAAGTGGGTGGCAGCTGCAGAGGGATCCACACATAGTGGAATAGGGCCTTCTTATCCCCAGAGCTGGAGAGCTGTCTTTTTTGTGTTTTGAGACAGGGCCTCGCTCTGTCACCCAGGCTAGAGTGCAGTGGCGCGATCTTGGCTCACTGCAGCCTGGGCTCAAGCAATCTGCCCACCTCAGCCTCCCAAGTAGCTGGGACTACAGGTGCGTGCCACCAGGCCCAGCTAATTGCTAATTTTTTTGTATTTTTGTAGAGATGGAGTTTCCCCATGCTGCCCAGGTTCGTCTAGAACTCCTGGACTCAAGTGATTTGCCTGCTTCGGCCTCCCAAAGTACTGGGATTACAGGTGTGAGCCACCGCACCCGGCCTGGAGAGCTGTCTTTAGGGTGGTAGCTGAATGTCATATTCCTGGACAGACCTGACAGCATGGAATGGCACAATCTCTGGGACCCCTGCCTGCCTTTTCTTTCTCCCTCTCCACTTAGAAACTTCACCCCAGACTGGGTTCAGGAATAGGGCTTGGTGCCCAATATAGGGCCTAGTATACAGTAGGTGCTAAAGGTGTTCATTGAATGAATGAATGAATGAATGATTAAAACATGAACGAGTCAGGGAGGAGACAAAAGAGGTAGGACTCAGGACTGGGCAGAGACTGGGGACAAGGGTGGATAAATGGTAGAGGCTTAAAGGGGTTCTGTGTCTTGGGACAGAACATATATGCCTGTGACTCATGAACATAAGCCTCAGCTTCTAACTGCAGTATCTGGCATAAATGGTTCCATAGTTCACAATGTATGCACAGCCTGACCCCCATTCAAGGGGCAGGCATCCAGGGACAGCAGTTCAGAGGACTCTGGTCTCAAGCTGGAGGAACCATATGATCCCACGCTCCCATTTTTAAATGAGGGCGAGTGACATTGCCAAGGTCACAGTGGGTTGGAGCAGGGCCCATCTCCAGGTCAGGTTCTCCTGGCTCCACCTGGTCCCCTCCAGGGGATTTAAAGAGGCAGCTTTTCCTGGATGAAGACTGATTGGTGACTGTGACTCATTAGCACATGAAACCAGTCAGACCTGGCATGGCTCTACCCACCCTCTTTCAATCACACCCAGCCCTGGAGCCTCTTCTAACCTATCCTCTAGTTCTGCAACTACACTGCCTACTAGCCACCTGGAATCCTCGGCCTTTTAAAGAAGAAGCACTTGTTTTGCTTGAATCACCTCAGAAGGCCCCTATTTTATTTTAATTATTTACACTGAAATTCCGGAGACACTTGTGACAGCCCAGTGTCTCATTCGTCTTTCCACAGACACAACACACAGTAGGTGCTCAGTAAGTTTAGTGTTGGGAGGAGGTAGAAAAAAGATGGAGAACAGAACTCTAGGCAGTCTGGGGAGCCCTGAGCTTTACTGAGCTTTGTTTGTGAGTTTTCTCAGCAAAGCCCCAAACTGGATAGTCTGGCAAGGAGAACTGCCTTTATGTGCCTATTAGCCAAGCAAAAAGTGTTTGCTATTAGATCTTCATTTATATCAAATATGTGCAAAGGACTAAAGTAGCCTCCCAAGTAAAACGAAAATTAAGTTGTTAGACAAACTTAGGGAATGGGAACTCCAGCTGGAACAAACTTATGAGACACTTGTCTTTAAATACTAATTTTTAGAGATACAAATGCAAACTTCCTTCAATAATAATCTATGACTCAATTTACTTCCATTCTAACTCAGGAGTTAAATCACACATCTGTAAACAGTCAAGAGCAGCTTGTAACATCACTGGCATGTGGACATCCCATGAATTGTTTATTGATGGCTCTTTTGGAGTAGAGTCTACAAAATTACGTCTTCAGTTACTAAATTTTTCAAATGAGGGGAAAGAGAAAAACACCAACCTTTCAACCATACTTCAAAGATGGCAGCCAAGGTGCTTTTATGTCATAACTAAAGCCAAAGAGGATCTTAAAGATTCCTAGCCTACATTTTCAATATCCCATAGTGTTTCTTACAATTTGAAGTGATGTCAAAGGTTGCTCAAACACAATTAAGTATGCTTTAACTTCAATTTTATCTTTCTTCCTTCCCTCCCTGCCTCCCTTCCTTCCTTCTTTTTTTCTCACTCTTGTTGCCCAGGCTGGAGTGCAATGGCTTGTTCTCGGCTCATTGCAACATCTGCCTCCCAAGTTCCAGTGATCCTCCTGCCTCCCGAGTAGCTAGGATTACAGGTGCCTGCCACCAGCCTGGCAAATTTTTGTATTTTTAGTAGAAATAGGGTTTTACCATGTTGGCCAGGCTGATCTTGAACTCCTGACCTCAAGTGATTCACCCGCCTCAGCCTCCCAAAGTGCTGGGATTACAGGCGTGAGCCATCACGCCCAGCCTAGCTTCAATTTTCATACATACACACGCACCCTGTATGATGCCTGATTACTGACATTTTTTGCATCACTTTTGCTAGGAGTTTTCTTGTGGGATAAAAACTACTGAGAAATTAAACAAGTAGGCATCTCATATCCAAATGTTGTGGACCACTGGAATTGCCCTTAAAATAAAAAAAAGAATTACAAAATAAAAATGTTCAAATAAGACAAATATGAAACACTTTTTTATAGAGAGGAAAATTATTATTAGTGGAAATAGAAACAGAAACAGGTCCTAAAAGCTTTCAATGTTTGGCTACACTTGTTCCATGGTGTTTAAGGATATTTTGGGAAATAAGATAACATTACTTCATAAGTCATTGGGGTAAGTGTGATGAAGTGGACCAAGCTGAGACCTGGGTTTTAACTGTGTCACATAAAGGGGGCAGGGGAAAGAAGGTTAAAAGCAGGGTGGAACTGTTTGATGGGGTCCTGGGGGCCTCAGTGTTTGAACTCCAGCAGGGAGTGGGAGCCACAGAAGATTTTGAAGAGGAAATGGGAGAAGGTGGGGTCTCCGCCTTCGCAGAACACACCAGTAACCTGGTGGAGAGAGACTGGAGGGGGTAGACAAAAGGCAAAAAGCCCGATTCAGAGGATGTAGCAATAGCTGATGTACAAAATACTCAAGACACGTGAGCTGAGGTAAAGAGGATGAGACAGATGGGGAAGTACTTATATGGAATTCTCTAGGTTCTTGATGAATGATAATGGCAGATAGGTAGGAGATAAAAGAGGAAATAAAAAACAGCTTTAACTTACCTGGGAGGATAATGATCCTTAAACCCTCCAGTGCTGAGCTGGCCTGTATGGTAGCCGCTGACCACAGGTCTCTATTGAGCACCTGAAATGTGGCTAGGGCAACTTTCTGAATTGAGATGTGCTGTAATGATACCATCAAAACCTATGTCAAAGACTTGGTACCAAAAAAAAGAATGTGAAATATCCTGTTGATAATGTTGTATATGGGTTACATGTCAAAATCATACTATCTGGATATATTGGGTGAAATATAATATATAATTAAAATTAATTCTACCTTTTATTCTCTTTTTTTAAAAATTTAGCTACTAGGATATTTAAAATTGCATCCATGGCTCCATGGCTTACATCTTATTTCTTTCTTTTTTTCTTTTTGAGATGGAGTCTCACTCTGTTGCCCAGGCTGGAAAGCACAGGCACAGTCTCGGCTCACTGCAACCTCCGCCACCCAGGTACATCTTATTTCTTTTAGGCAACGCTGCTCCAGGGGCTTCCCATTGCGCTTAGACTCAAGTCCAAATTCCTTGTGATACCTTCAAGGCCCTGTGTGAACTGACCTTGGCAGCCTTCAAGGCCCTGTGTGAACTGACCTTGGCAGCCTTCGAGGCCCTGTGTGAACTGACCTTGGCAGCCTTCGAGGCCCTGTGTGAACTGACCTTGGCAGCCTTCGAGGCCCTGTGTGAACTGACCTTGGCAGCCTTCGAGGCCCTGTGTGAACTGACCTTGGCAGCCTTCGAGGCCCTGTGTGAACTGACCTTGGCAGCCTTCGAGGCCCTGTGTGAACTGACCTTGGCAGCCTTCGAGGCCCTGTGTGAACTGACCTTGGCAGCCTTCGAGGCCCTGTGTGAACTGACCTTGGCAGCCTTCGAGGCCCTGTGTGAACTGACCTTGGCAGCCTTCGAGGCCCTGTGTGAACTGACCTTGGCAGCCTTTGAGGCCTTGTGTGAACTGACCTTTGCCAGCCTTTCTGGCCTCAACTTGGAACACGTTGTCTGGTCGCTGTGTTTCAGACACCTGCCCTTTCAGTCCCTCTGGCACTCTGAGTTCCTGCCTGCCTCAGGGATTTGCCTGTGCTGTGCCCTCCGCCTGTAATATTCTCACCCTAGATCTTTACCTGGTTGGCTTTTCCCACCATTCGCGTATCATCCAACTCAGATGTCGTTTGTTCAAGAGAACTACCTTGACCAACTTTCTTTCTCCCTTCCGTTCCCTTCCTTTTTCCTTTCTTTCTTTCTCCTTCCTTCCTTTTCTTCCTTCCTTCCTTCCTGTTTCCCTACCCCCTTCCCCTCTCCCCTCCCCTTCCCTCCCATCCTCTCCCATCCCCTCACCTCCTCTTCCCTCACCTTTTCTGTTCTTTTCTTTCCTTTGGTCTCACTCTATTACCCAGGCTGGAGTAGAGCTCACTGCAGCCTCAAACTCCTGAGCCCAAGAGGATCGCTGCTACTGTTATATCCAAAATGTTTACATTTTTAAAAATAAGTCTTTGACAACAGCTTGGAGAACATATTTCCAAGGTGTGGTGGCTCACACCTGTAATCCCAGCACTTTGGGAGGCTGAGGCTGGTGCATCACTTGAGGTCAGGAGTTTAAGACCAGCCTGGTTAACATGGTGAAACCCCTGTCTCTACTAAAAATACAAAAATTAGCCAGGCTTGGTGGCGGGCACCTGTAATCCCACCTACGTGGGAGGCTGAGGCAGGAGAATCACTGGAACCCAGGCGATCCTCCTGCCTCAGCCTCCCTAGTAGCTGGGACTACAGGCATGAACCACCATGATCAGCGTTGACTATTGTTTCTAACACAGCTCTATCTTCTTGTCCCTGCCCTCCACTGTCCCCCCAAACTCTATTCCATTGCTTTATTTTATTTTCCTCAGAACACTTTATCTGTAAAAAAATCATCTTGTTAACTTTTTGGTTTAATGGTTTATTGTCTATCTCCTCCTGATGACGATTTAAGCTCCAAGAAAGTGAGGACCTCGTCTATCTTACTCTCTTTTGTATCACCAGCCTAGCACAGTGCCTGGCACATAATAGGTATACAGCAAGTATTTGAAGAATGAATGGATTGAGAAATACAGAAATATTGAGAAGTGAAGGGTTAGAGAAATGTCTTGATTATTAATTGCTGTGTGACAAAGCATTCCAAAACTTAGTGGCTTGAGAACAAAGACCAGCTAGCTCCATGCTCTGCCTGGACCCGGGAAACCTAAACCATATCCTACAGCCTATAGTAACATGACTTTGCGCTGTTTCTCTGTCTTCATTAGTATGACTTGCTTTTTCCAGATGTCTCCTGGCCAGGTAAGTGGTTTGATTGTTCATTAAAGAAACTTTCCATCATTGTCTGTGGAAAACATCCACAGACAATTTGTGCCCTAAGATTCTGTGACTCCTTCATCTCGAAATCCTTACTTTGCTGTTTCCACCAATTTTGGAGTGTTGCATAGTGATTCTTGCCCAGTCCTGATCAAGTCCCCATAGTGAAAGACTGCCTTAAACCAAGCTCCCAATTATCAGTGCATTCTGACCTTCCTTTCCCCACTGGAAGCACTGCCAAAGCTTTGCCAGGTGGCGTTCTCCCTTACCGCAATAAGCAATGAGATCAGCTTTGTCTCACCAATAGGTTGTGTTGGTGATAGTTGGGAGCCAGCTTTTGGTAGGCTTAAAACAACAACATTGTATTATCTTTCATCATGCTGAGGGCTGAGTGGGCTCAGCTGGGCGACTCTTCTGCTCCACATGGCATTGGCTGTGCTGTAGTCATCCTGGGACTCCACCAGCTGCAACACCAAAGATGGCTTCCTCATGTCTGGTGCCTTGGCAGTGATGGCCGGCAGGCTGGGCTCAGCCATGATGCTGGGATCAGCCATGATGCTGGGATCAGCCATGATGCTGGGATGGCCAGGCCTCTCTCTCTCCATGTGGCTGCCCCACATGGTCTATCCAGAAGTGTAGCTGACTTCTTAGATGGTGGCTCAGGGCTCTCCAATGTGCAGAAGCAAAATCTCCCAGGTCTTCCTAAAGCTTATACCTGGAACTGGCCCAGTATGACTTCTGCACCTTCTATTCATTAAAGCAGTCACAGGGCCAGACCAGAATCGAGGGGAGGAGAAAAACTCCACCTCTTGACTGGGAGTGTGACAACAAATTTGCCTCCCACCTTCATCCACCAGAGAGCTGAGTTCAGACACTGAAATAGTTGTCAGTCATCAAGTTCAGGGAAGAGAGTGGAACCAGAGCCCAGACAGGGCGGAGAAGGAGGAGAGCCTTTTCCTCAGCCCTCGACTGGAAGCCCTGGGCTGTCTCAAAACCTAAGGCCTGAGCAAAAAAGCCAAACAATAAGTTATGAGCAGCCACAACAAGCCAGGCAGACCCTGGGATGATCCTAGTAGAGAAACCCAGAGTAAAGCGGCGCGAATTGTCTCCGTGTGACAGTCTAGCCATGAGAGACCCAACAACAATACTCAGGACTTAGGAAGAGGGTAATTACGTGCTGGGCTGAACCGCACTGACTAGCAGTATGACTGGCATTCAGAAGAGGAAAGCATGTTCTCCAAGCTGTTGTCAAAGACTCATTTTAAAAAATGTAAACATTTTGGATATAAAAGTAGCATAAGTACTTCACGGAGTTGTTTGGAAAATGAAGAAAAGGGAAAAAAATCACCCATATTCTCTTTCCCTAACACAGCCAGGTATTCCCTCCTGGTCTTATCTGTGAGTGGGTCCTGTGAGGGGACTTGGGAAACCGCTAAGAAGCCATGGCTTTGTGGGGCTGATCTGTGCTGAGGGTAGGAGAGATGGCTTCCCAGTCCTCTGCAAAGGGATCCAGTTAGAGAGAAACAGTCTGGGTCAGGGCATTTCTTGGGTGTCCTGTTGCTCTTCAGCCCGGACGCCTGGCACTCGGAGGTAGATAAGTGCAGTGTGAATGGTCTCCCGGTACTTCCTGGGAGGGAGGTCTGGGTGGAGCCCTGGTGAGGCAAGTAGGTACACGGGGATCTGAGGAGGTGCCAGGATGTGGGAAAAGGAGGCGGGGAGGTGAGAAAGAAGAAAAGAAGAGGCAGGGTGCAGTGGCTCACACCTGTAATCCCAGCACTTTGGAAGGCCGAGGCGGGCAGATCATGAGGTCAGGAGTTCGAGACCAGCCTGACCAACATGGTGAAACCCTGTCTCTACTAAAATTACAAAAATTAGCTGGGTGTGTTGGCACGCGCCTGTAATCCCAGCTACTCAGGAGGCTGAGGCAGGAGAATTGCTTGAACCCCGGAGGCGGAGGCTGCAGTGAGCTGAGCCCAGAGGCAGAGGTTGCAGTGAGCTGAGATCATGTCACTGCACTCCAGCCTGGTGACAGAGTGAGACTCCATCTCAAAAAAAAAAAAGAAAAGAAAAGATTGCATTGTGGTGAGAGTGGCGGCAGCGTGCTCAGTGCAGTTGTCTATCTGCCCACTTGGTTAACAGAACTTTATTGAGCCCTTACTGTGCGGCAGGCCTTGTGGCAGGTCCCGAGGTTGCAGTGTGACCCTGAAGGACAGCTCATAGGCCCCTGTGATGAGGGGTCTTATTGGGCAATGTTGACTGCAGCACAGCACATAGTGAGGGCACAGCAGAAGGAAATTCAGGGAGAGGAGGCTCACACAAGGCTTCAGAGGCAGCCATCTAATTTGAGACCTGAAAGCTAAGTATTAACCAAATGGACTGGTGAGGATGGCCTGGGGACATAGGAAGATTTTCTAGGTGGAAGTAACAGAAAATACAAAGCTGAGAGATTTGAAAAAAAGAAAGGAAGGAAGGAAGGAGGGAGGGAGGGAGGGAAGGAAGGAAGGAAGGAAAGAAAGAAAGAAGAAAGAAAGAAAAGAAGAAAGAAAGAAAGAAAGAAAAGAAAGAAAAGAAAGAAAGAGAGAGAGAAAGAAAGACAAAAAAATCCCAGATGAGAAGTCTGGAGTCCAGGGTTCTAGTTCTGGCTTGCCCCTTGCTAGTTCTGGGTGGGGTCTGGGGATGACTGCTTTCAGCACTTTTTTCCTCCTATGTGGCTTAGATAATGTGTTCCCTGCTAGACTGTGATCTCCTTGAAGGCCTTTCGAATTTCGTTTATTTCTGTATCCCCTGTGGTTCCCTGCCCACCATGTGCACAAGGCAAGAACTCAGAGGATGTCTATGGAATGAACACGTGGATACAAAGCCAACCAGGGCCATAACCATTTCTTCATGTGGCAAACAAAGAGATTAAGTTCGCTGTCTCTGAATTCGCTTCCACTTCAAATATTTAAAGTGCTTTGCAGATTGCAGAGAGGCGTTTTTTTTTTTTTTTGGACAGAGTCTTGCTCTGTCACCCAGGCTGCAGTGCAGTGGCACGATCTCCGCTCACTGCAAGCTCTGCCTCCCAGATTCACGCCATTCTCCTGCCTCAGCCTCCCGAGTAACTGGGACTACAGGCTCCTGCCACAATGCCCGGCTGATTTTTTATATATTTTTTAGCAGAGACAGGGTTTCACCATGTTAGCCAGGATGGTCTCAATCTCCTGACCTCGTGATCCGCCCGCCTCGGCCTCCCAAAGTGCTGGGATTACGGGCGTGAGCCACCGTGCCCGGCCTGCAGACTGTAGACAGGTTTTTAGTAGTTGTGTGATCATAAAAACAGCAGCAAATGACCTTGCTCCAAGTTGTGGTCCTGAGCACTAGCCATTTATGAACATTGCCCAGGCTGGCCGGAGGTGACATTTTCCACCATCATCAACTAGTTCTTCAAAATCAGGTTGGGCATTTTGTTAGACTCGCTGTGTTTTACTGGCTTTCCTGGCTTCAGGAGTTACCTCCTCAGTAAGCCTTTCCTTCTCTGTCCATTCTCAATTAGACCCCACCCCTGGCCCCTTCCATCACAACATCCTATTTTGTTTCTTCACAGTATTTCCCATGAATTTACATTCCCTCCTTTTGTGTGTGTGTGTGTGTGTGTGTGTGTGTGTGTGTGTTTTGTTGTTTTTTTTTTTTTGAGACCGGGTCTCACTCTGTTGCCTAGGCTGGAGTGCAGTGGCGCAATCATAGCTCACTGCAGCCTCATTCCTGGGCTCAAGTGACCCTCCTACCTCAGCCTTCTGAGTGGCTGGGACTACAGGTGTGTGCTACTGTGACCAGCTAATTTGTTTTTTTTTTTTTTAAGAGATAGTGTCTCACTCTGTTGCCCAGGCTGATCTTGAACTCCTAGCCTTAAGCAGTCCTCCTGCCTCAGCCTCCCAAAGTGCTGGGATTATAGGCATGAACCACTGCACCTGGCCCATTCTCTCCTTTATTTATTTGTTTTCTTCCTGATGGTGGAATGTGAGCTTCTTGAGAGCCACCGCTTTGCCTGTCTTGTTTGTTGTTGAAACTCTGGCACCTGGAATGGTGCCTGGAACAGAGCAGAAGCTGCATTAATCCCCTGCATGAATGACTAGCCAGCCCCACTGGGAAGTGTTTTGTGGGCCAGTGGCCCACAGCAGCACAGGGCACCCTTCTCGTCAGGCACCGCATCCTGGCTGCAGGTGACCTGAAGAAGCTGTAAACCCCTCAGGTAATATGTATTTTGCTGTATCGCAAAACTGGAATGCAAAACACCAGCAGTCACAGATAGGCAGAAAAAGCCAAAAAAATTTTATCTGGAAAGTCAGCAACTGCTTTGTGGGTGGAGAACACTTTGCTTACAGAGATTGTATTGATCTGGTGACAAACAGCCACACTGTGTTTTGGCTTTCCTGGTGTGCCTTCAGTCCCAGCCGGTGATTTGGACTTCGCTTGTTACACCCTTATATGCTTTTACTTACGGGTTTCTCTGGGTCACATGATGACTCATTCACCTATAACAGACAAGTCTTTTTCAAACCAGGCTCACAATACGATCTTCAAAATTGGATACTTTTCTTCCTCCTGAAAGTTTAGGATTTATTTTCCCATTCTCTGTACAGAATTTTTGATTCTGAAAAATACCTGGCAATTCATTTTTGCTGAAGAGTATTAATCTTTATGTTTAAAAAGAATTTGATTGGCAGGGCGTGGTGGCTCACGCTTGTAATCCTAGCACTGTGGGAGGCCCAGGCAGGCAGACCGCCTGAGGTCGGGAGTTGGAGACCAGCCTGACCAACACGGCGAAACCCCGTCTCTACTAAAAATACAAAATTAGCCAGGCATGGTGGTGCATGCCTGTTATCCCAGCTACTCAGGAGGCTGAGGCAGGAGAATCGCTGGAACCCGGGAGGTGGAGGTTGCAGGTGGCCGAGATTGCACCATTGCACTCTGGCCTGGGTGACAAGAGCAAAACTCCGTCTCAAAAAAAAAAAAGAAAAGAAAAAAAAGAATTTCATTACATTAATTCTGTACCATTTGAGAGACAGGAGAAAGTTACCTGCAGCCCCCACTCCTTAAGAGACTTTAGTTATACATGTTTTACACCAGCAAAGCAGGGAAGAGAACAGATTTCCAGCAAATTGGTTCTGGTTACATGTGTAGCAAAAATGCATGAATCACAGAGATCAAAACTAGGTTTATTTCCTCTGGCAGGTGGCAGGGAAGGGATGCTCGTGCAGCCATAGAGACTAGCTTAAGAATGGCGCTCGTGGCCAGAAGATGTGCGTTCCAGAGACTCCACCTCTGTCACCTCCTAGCTGTCACCTTGGCCAGTTCACCTACACTTTGTGAGCCTAAATATCCACATTTGATATAAGGATAACAACACCAGCCGTACTTACCTGTCTGGATTGCTTTCAGGATCAAACGAAATGGTGTTTGTGGAAGCATTTTGTGAACCTCCAAGTATCAACCGTTCTTACTACACTGGTAGTATACAGCTTTCTGAATGATTTCTGTATGCCAGCCACTGTGCCAGGTGCTGGGGGTACAGAAAAATACATCATTTTTGCCTCCAAAACATGCATAGCCTAAGCTGGGGAGACAGATAAACCAACACTACAGTCCAATGTCAGCAGCGCTGTGTTAAATGTCCCAGGGAGGCCGGGCGTGGTGGCTCATGCCTGTAATCCCAGCACTTTGGGAGGCCGAGGAGGGCAGATCACCTAAGGCCAGGAATTTGAGACCAGGCTGGCCAGCATGTTGAAATCCTGTCTCTACTAAAATAATAATAATAATAATAATAATAATAATAATAATAATAATAATACAAAAATTAGCCAGGCATGGTGGTGCATGTCTGTAATCTCACCTATTCAGGAGGCTGAGGCAGGAGAGTCTGGGTGACAGAGCAAGACTCCATCTCAAAAAACAAACAAACAAACATGTCCCAGGGAGAGGGCGGGAGGGGTGGGGAAGGGTCAGAGCTGGGGACTGGGCAGGGTGGTCTTCCCGAAGCAGACCCAGCCAAGTCTTGAAGGAGCCGTGAGGTAGGAGGTGTCTGGGTAGAGATGCGGGGGAGGCAAACTTCCAACACAGGCACAAAGACTGCAAAGCGACAGAAACCAGAGAGCGTGGCAGGCTTGGGCACTGAGGCAGCTTTGCGCATGGGTAGAAGGAGGTGGGGGATGAGGCCTGCTTGCCGGGGATGAGGCCTGCTTGCCGGGAATGAGGCAGCCGAGTAGGCCGGGAGCAAAGCATGCCAGTTTCTGCAGTCGTGAAGGCAGCAGGAAGCCCTGGGTCATCTTCTGACAGAGACAGGGTTGTTTGGACTGGATCATGGCCAGCGGATTGCAGGGAGGCAGGACCAGAGTTGAGGAGATCAGTCTGGGGAAGATGAAAGTAAAAAGCTTGAAATTTCTGTACCAAGGCAGTGAAATGGGGTTGAGATCCATAAGACAGATGCAAGGATGAGCTACAGGGTGAGTGTGAACAAGACGCATTGAGCCCAGGAAAATAAGGGTAGGGGCATTCTGTAGGGATGAGAGCCGGGGTCATGGAATCGAGTTTGAGACATGCTGACTTCCATGTATGTGGAGATGTCCTGTGCACAGCTGAGTCCATGGCTTGAGAGCTCGGGAAAGAATTACGGGTTGAAAATGCCAGATTGGGTAGTCTCCTCTGGGCATGTAGATGCTCATCACCACTATGGGTGGCTGAGTGACAAGAGGACAAAGTTACTGGTAGAAGGTAAAAGGAGACAATCCCATAGTGGGTATTGAGAAATTGCCAGAAAGGTTGGAAGAACTCAGAAGAAAGAGATGCTTCAGGGGGTTAGGAAGGAGGGAATTTCAAGGAGGGAGTTTGAACATGGTCAACACTTTACAAATGTTGTAATGCTGACAGAGGAAAGGACAGAAAAATGACCATTTGGTTTGTTCCCTGAGTCATCCAGGCTAGAGCCTGTCGGCAGAGTGCAGGGCCCAGAGCGAGGCTGGCTGCAAGCGTGGGGAGGAGAGGGTCGTGAGGCAGTGTGGGCCATGAGCAAAATCCAGGCATTCTCTGTGTGATGGGAGGAGAGAGGCCGCAGGGTGGCTCTTAAGGACTGTAAAGAAATAAATGTGCTCATATGCTGAGGGGGAAAAGTCAAAAAGGTAAGGGAGGTTGGAGATTTAGGCATAGCACATGCTTTGTGGGCCACATCCTTGATGAAGAGAACGAGGATAGCATCTGGAGCACAGACCCTGAGAAAGGAGGAAGGGTTGGAGCCGGGGGGAGGCAAGCTTAAGCGGAGAAGTCAGGAGAGGACCAGGAATCGAAAGAGTGAGAGTGCTGGATGGCACCAAGGACAGATTTTACCTCAGGAAGCAGGAGCAATGGCTTGGCAAGGGTATAGGGAAGCAGAGAATGCCCAGCAGAAGCACACTCGCTACCCCATGGTACACATGCTCCCTGGCCACCCGCACTCAGCGTCATCATCCACCCGCCAGGCTCAAAAGAAAAGCAAACCGGGAAATGAGGGGTTCACAGAGGGGCTGCATGTAGAGGGGTGTTTATTTAAAATGGAACAAGTATCCAGAGAGAGCAGGGACATGCTGATGGGCTCCCCTCAGAGGACAGCAAGTACTGAGCTGACACCTGGACCCTGCCTAGAGGTTGTATGCCAAGCATGGAAACTGGGCTTTATAAAAATTAAGTTGAATTCAGCCCGTCTTCTGGCTAGAAACTGATGGCTATATATTAAGACAATTGATTGCTTGAAATCAAACTTCTAATTTTAGAAGTTTACACTTCTAAACCAGTACAGATGTGTAAATGTGATGACAGCTTCGGCCTTTGATACAGGAACCGTGCGAATAGTTGAGGCAAGAACAACATTTGACGTTATCCTTTTTGAACCGCTCCTGGCCTTAAACTGTCCCAAAATGTCTCTTCTTTGGATGGAATCTCCTTGTTCTGCACTCAAAATGAAACCTGAAAGAGACTACGAAACACACTCAAGCAACTCCAGAGCTCTTGAGACAATTACGTGATTGTGTTCTGCCTTCAACCTGGGCCTCCCCGGCTGCAAAACAAGGAAACAAAACCAAAAATCCACAAAAAAGTATTTATTTTCATCATTTTTTTTGAAGGCTTCTTCTCACCTGAACAGTATGAATGGCCAATTCCACAGTTACTTAATAAAGTCATAATAATAATTATTAATAATGTAAGGCCGGGCACGGTGCCTCACATCTATAATCCCAGCAGTTTGGGAGGCTGAGGCGGGCAGATCACCTGAGGTTGAAAGTTCAAGACCAGCCTGACCAACATGGCAGAACTCCATCTCTACTAAAAATACAAAATTAGCCGGGCAGGGTGGCGCATGCCTGTAATCCCAGCTACTCGGGAGGCTGAGGCAGGAGAATTGCTTGAACCCAGGAGGCGGAGGTTACAGTGAGCTGAGATCGCGCCATTGCACACCAGCCTGGGCAACAAGAGCGAAACTCCATCTCAAGATAATAATAATAATAATGTAGAGTCTTAGGATAAATACCTATCTGATCCTTGAAGATTCTATTGGTATGAATATAATCAAACGGTCTTAATTATGAAACAGAACACGGGAAAGAATAACTTGTGCCTCGAAAGCGTTTGTTCTTTACAAATCTGGGGTGTCAGAAGCCTCATTCAAGTTTTCTATCCCATCCCCACCCCAGATGTGTATTGGGGATTCACTAAAATGAAAAAGTGCACTTTTACACTTACCTGTGAGAATGGGGAAAGAATTAAGTGAAAAACTTACACCAGATGTTTCCTTGTATTATCCCAGGAAACAATTCTGGTGGCTGTTAATGCATCTTAAATGTCACTTATGGCAGTTGCTCTGAAACAGATTTGACACACTGCAGTTTTTTTTTTTTTTAAGAGAAAGGGTCTTGCTATGTTGCCCAGGCTAGAGTGCAGTGGCTGTTCACAGGCGCCATCCCACCACTGATCAGCACAGGAGTTTTGACCTGTTCTGCTTCCAATCTGGGCCAGTTTGCCCCTCCTTAGGCAACTTGGTGGTCCCCTTGCTCCCAGAAAGTCACTATATTGATGTTGAACTTAGTGTGAACATGTATTGGGCATAGCATCTCATAGCCCAGAACTCCTGGGCTCAAGTCATGCTCCCCCTCGGTCTCTTCAGTGGCTGGGACAAGTGTGTGCCACCTCACCTGGTGACACATTGCATTTGCTCTCTCCTGGTCCTGTTAAGCAATCATATTCTTATTTTAAATTTTGATGTTTTAGGGACAAATTTTATTTTCATTTATTTATTTATTGAGATGGAGTCTCGCTGTTGCCCAGGCTGGAGTGCAGTGGCGTGATCTCACTGCAACCTCTGCCTCCTGGGTTCAAGCGATTCTCTTGCCTCGGCCTCCCGAGTAGCTGGGCTTACAAGTGCACACCACCATGCCCGGCTAATTTTTTGTATTTTTAGTACAGACGGGGTTTCACCATATTGGCCAAGCTGATCTCCACCTCCTGACCTCGAGTGATCCGCCCACCTCGGCTTCCCAAAGCCCTGGGATTCCAGGTGTGAGCCACTGCACCCGACCAGAGACAAATTTTATAACCATAAAGCTAGGAGGAAAAGATGATGGTGCAGAAAACATGAAGTTTGGGGTAGTGTTTGTCAATTGCAATAGTTTTTCTTTAGGCTGGAGTTTTTTGTAAACTAATTATACATTTCATGTCTCACATTGATGACAAAACTCATAAAGTTAGTTGAACATGAAAACTATCACGTTTGTGAAAAACAAAATAAGAAACAAATAGTGTTCCTTAAATAACATGGCTATCATTAAGTTATACTTGGACTTCTAAGAAAAAAATGTATTGATCTCTGCTTGGCTAAAGACAAATTAGGATTGGGAACATATCTGAACATAGAAAGAATAGCTACAGTAAAGGCTTCTTATTAACTTAGATTGCAATTATTTACTTGGGCTGCACTCTGGCCCCTCTGATTATTTTAAGGAAGATTTATAGTACAAATAATATTGCCAGAGCCACATTTAACCTGCTTAATAAGAGAACACATTCTTTAAATGACTTTAATGCATTAGTTTTATGAAAGCTATGAATTCAGACCCACTACAAGTATTTGCAAAGTTACTACTTTTCCTAACAGATATTTAAAACTCAGATTTTCCACTAATTCAGATTGACATTCTTCTTTAGCCAGACTAGTCCAGTTAGCCTATTTAATTCAGTAAATGTACTAGTGGAAAAACTCTAGCTAGTTGGAGAAATATATATATTTTTTTCTTTATTTTTTTCCCCATAGAGATGACGGTCTCACTATGTTGCCCAGACTGGTCTTGAACCCCTGGCTGCAAGCAATCTTCTGCCTTTGCCTCTGAAAGTGCTGGGATTACAGGTGTGAGCCACTGCACCTGGCCCAGTTGGGGAAGTATATTTCTTAAATAGAGAGAGTCCCGAGAACCAACAGATCACATTCTCTTTTCAGAAAAGAAGTGAGCAAGTGAAAAGGATTGGGGGAAATTTTTTTAGGATGAAGAGAGAAAGTGGTATTTCTAACTCTTGCTGCTCTGATAGCATAGCAAAGGATAAGGTCTTGGTAGCACATATGTGAGCAGATCCTGGCAGATGCAGTCTGCTTTCGATGTACTTTGCAGTGGCTATGATTCTCACTAACATGGCAGGTCTCCAGGAAACTGATACGTAGGCTATTTTCTGGTGAACTACGATGCCTGTCCTTCAGGTCTCAGTCCCCATATCTTTAACTGCAGATGAAAATACTTGTCTGTCGCCGGGCGCAGTGGCTCACGCCTGTAATCCCAGCACTTTGGGAGGCCAATGTGGGTGGATCATGAGGTCAGGAGATTGAGACCATCCTGGCTAACACGGTGAAACCCTGTCATTACTAAAAATACAAAAAAAAAAAAAAAAAAAAAAAGAAAAAAAATTAGCCGGGTGCCTGTAGTCCCAGCTACTCAGGAGGCTGAGGCAGGAGAATGGTGTGAACCCAGAAGGCAGAACTTGCAGTGAGCCAAGATAGTGCCACTGCACTCCAGCCTGGGCGACAGAGTGAGACTCCGTCTCAAAAAAAACAAAAAACAAAAAAAAACTTGTCTGTAACAATCCTGCCAGGGCCTTGGCTGTAAGGTCTGAAATACGCCTGATATAGGTTGCTGGAGCCACAGAGCATGTGTCAAACTGTAAAGGCACACAGAAGCACACTGAGGACAGGGAATCACAGACTGGAGTTGAAAGCACTTCAGAGGCTTCCTGGTCGAACGTTCTCATTGTGCTGGCGCAGAGATCGAAGCCCAGAGACGTAAGGGGACTTGGCCAGCATCTCACAGGTAGCAGTCCAACTGGATCAGGCCTCAGATTTCCTGACTCGCAGTCCAGTTTCTTGACCACATCTAGGTAATTAAGCTCATGCAGAAGATATTAGTATTGTAAAATAATTACCCTTGAAATTAACCATTTGAGAATCACCTTTCTTAGGTGGAATTTGACTAATTATTTACTATGCCAGTAATTTCTATGAATGATCACAAGGATTAATCATATTTGGAGAACCAAAAAAGTTACCTGTCGTGACGTGCAATCTTTTTTTGTACCATCACTGTGCATGACTCTTTCCTTATGGCACTTAACACAGCAATTCGTTGTTGTTCTTGGTTTTTTTTTTTTTTTTTTTGAGATGGAGTCTCGCTCTGTCACCCAGGCTGGAGTGCAGTGGCGCAATCTTGGCTCACTGCAAGCTCCGCCTCCCAGGTTCACGCCATTCTCCTGCCTTAGCCTCCCCAGCAGCTGGGACTGCAGGCGCATGCCGCCAAGCCCGGCTAATTTTTGTATTTTTAGTAGAAACGGGGTTTCACCATGTTAGCCAAGATGGTCTCGATCTCCTGACCTTGTGATCCACCCGCCTTGGCCTCCCAAAGTGCTGGGATTACAGGCGTGAGCCACCGCGCCGGGCCGTGCTGTTCTTGTGTGGAAGCTGTCTCGTCTACCAGATAGCTTTATAGTTACAGAGACCATGCCTTTCTTCTCCCTTTATTCCCATAGTGCCTGGTTCAATAATTATCAAATGAATGCATGAAATTCAGAAACTAAGGAAGAAGCAGTGGTCCTTTCACCTAGGGCCTGGTGCAATTACAAGCAGATCCTGCCATCGCTGGGCAAAGGCCGGGACTGGCTTTCTTGTCTGGTGAACGTCCCTCACTGTGGTTAAGAATCCGAAGAGCTGACAGCACTATTCTAAATGCTTTAAGTGCATGTACTCATTTCATCTTCTCAACCCTGTGAAGCACTACCCAGACGAGCCCTAAGTTACAAATGAGATACAGAGTTACAAAATTGAGGCAGGGAGTTCAGTAATTTCCCTCGGGCTCAAAACCTAAGCCAAGCCGCCAGGAGCCAGACCACGTGCTTCTAACCCCTGGGCTATATTGCATTTAAGCCAACCACTGCGGCAGGGCTTATCCCTCTTTTTCTTTTTTTGACCTCTAAGCCAATTTGTATATTTGAAAACTTAGATACCACACCATGGTAAACATACTGACATCTCCCCAGACTGGACGTATATATGTTCATCTCCGCGTTTTCCCTCACCCTTCTGCTTCTAACCCTTCCTGTTGAACTCATCTTTCACCTCTCGGCTTCAAGTGCCAACTCTGAAAAACCTCCCTGGCCTGGTTTCCTCTCATCAGAATTAATCTCTCTGTTCTAGGTGCCCTTTGTTTAAACTTCAGTTTTGGCACTTAGCACATCAAACCTGGGATGAGTCACGAGGGTGTTTGTGGATCTCCCCGGCTACACAGGGAGCTCGGTGCGGCGGAGGCTGGTGGGAATTAGCGTTATCTTCTTGGGCCTGCTGAGCACTCAGTAGGCGCTCAGGGTTTTCAGAAATGAGGATTTTTTTTTTTAGGCGTCCAGGGTTGCTGTCTGGTGGCAAGGTCTTTTTTTGGGACGGCTCTGTGGGCTGGGATGGCCTCGCCCCGCCGCTCTGCCCACTCCTGCCCCGGCGTGGCCTGCCGCCTGGCACGGCTCTGCGGGCCGCGAGGGCCTCTAGTGCCCCGGCCCTGGCCTCGGCCCAGTTTCCCCAGCTACTAAATGCGGCCCGGAGCTACCGGGGGAACTGGAAAAACACTGGCAGGCGGCCCCACCCCCAGGCCCGGCGGGGCCGCGCGGCCGCCTTTCTGCGGCTTAGGCCTGCTGCTTGGGAGGCGCTGGGGCCCGGGGCGGGGGAAGCGGGGGCGGCGGCCCGCCTGTCAGCGGGAGCGGGCGCGGGCTCGTGTGTCAGCGGCTCCCGCCCCTCTCCCCGCCGCCGCCCGCCCGCCCGCCCGCCCGCCGGGCCTCCCGGCCTCCCGCCGCCGCCGCCGCCCGCTCCCCCCGCGGCCTGGCAGGCTGCCGGCTGCACAGGCGGGGGTTCGCGCCGTTCTCACGACCTCTCAGGTTGCCTGAGCTCATCTGGGAGCTATTCATTTCCTGCCAGAAAGCAGCCGGGCCTGCTAAGCAAACCACCTTGGCCGCAGGGCCGCCAGGGCTGGCCCGGCGTGGCCGCCCTGGCCCGCTCCCGCCCGGGCGGCGGGCCCCGGGCGGCCTCCCTGGAACCCCCGGGCCGCCCCGGCGGGCGCGCGGCGGGGGCAGCCCGTCCGCCCATCTGGTTGCACTTAGGAGCCGGGGAGGAAGCTAGGAGCGGGTTGTTACCGGCCCACGGGTGTGGGAAAAGTTAATTGACTTTAATGACAGGTTTCCCGGGACGGTGGTGACGACGAGGGGGTCCAACAAAACCCCAGGGTCCCCATTCCAGAAACGCGTGGGGTGGGACGGGGCGCGAGGAGGGGCGAGCCTCCGGAGTCGCGCTTCTGCGCTTGGAGAGGGCTCTCGTGTTGACCGAAGAGCACCCCCACCCCCTTCCAGTTCGGCGCCTTTCCCGCTCCGGATGCTGCTGGAGACGGCGGGGGGCCGGGGCCCCGGAAGGGCTCCATTGAGAGGCTAATGCGCGCGGCAGCCGGGGCCCGCGGCCCGCATCCGGACGCAGTTTGGAGTCGTGCCTTATCTCCCGGAGCGATCAGCACTGCTGGGGGCCGGCGAGAGGGGCTGCTGGTGTGCCCGAGGCCGTATAATTAGGCCAGGCCTGAGGGACCCCCAGGGAGGCAACATCATTGAAGTCGTTTTTGAAGTTTCGCCTCTCCCTCAGCTACTTACTCCAGCAACAGCCAAAGTGCAGGAGGGTACAGCGTCTTAGAAATAAGTCCATTCATTTTCCAGACTTGGAAATGACCCAGAGAAGGGAAATGACTTATCCAAGGTGACACAGTGAATTTGGTGGCATAGCTGGGCAGGAACTGGAAAGTGCCCTTTCCGGTTTGGAGCCTAGTGGGGTCTCCACCTTCTCCCCTTACTGTAACAAAGAAAAATCCTCATGGAATAGTCTAAACCTAGCTTTCAGGGGGGAAAAAAGTGCTCTTTTCAAATCACCAATTAAAAAAAAGAAAAAAACATATTTGTGCTTTTCCTTTGATTTAGTCCCCCTCCCTAGGAAGATATCTATGTACTTTCGGTGATATTAATAAAAATGCACTTTTAAAATTGTTCCCCTTCAACATAGGGACATTGAATTTTCAACTGGTGTTGAGATTTTTTTTTCCTGTGAATTTTAAAGACATCCATGTAAAAGGAATTCCTTGTGAAAAAATAAGACATTGAGGTCTGATTATTTCTACCAGGACTGTTAAGGTGCTCCTAGTGGAGCCAGAGGACAGGCTTACCAAATGAAACACTGGTGCTTGAGTTGGGTGTCTTAATGGACAATTGTTATTTTGTTTGTGTTTCAACAGGAGGGAAAACGTGGAAAAATGATAAGGGTGTGTGTGTGTTTCTTTGGTGGAAGGTGTGTTGGACACCTTTCATGTACACAAAGTAAGGCAAGTAGGAGACAAATTCAAAAAGGTCTCTTTTAAATCTCTCCCTCTGGGGTGGAAGCTGGGTCCGAAGGTATCTTGAGTGGAAAACTGCTGTCTCCTGGATCATTCCTATGATAGAGCCGCTCTCCACACTGGCCTGTGGGAAAGGCCAGAGCAGGGCGGGGGAGAGGTAAAGCTTTTGAAACAAGACAGAAAATCGTTGGCTTTATCTTTGTTAGGAAAGCTTCAAAGATTGATCTCTCCCGCCTCATCCTTCTCCTCCCAGAAGCCGGTCTAAGAAAAGGGGGGTTAGAGGAGGCCGGCGGGAGGGGCCGGGGGGGAGGAGGACTGGCCGGCGGTGGGGGAGGAGGGCGCGCCCGCCAGACCCACAGCGCGGCTGATGTGTCTGGTCTCGCAGGGCTCGTGGTTTTCATTTCCCCAACACCTGGATGCAGTCAAACACCTGGCCAAATCTGACAAAATCTGACAAGCCTTTGTGATGGGATTTGGAAGAAATTCCCTGCAGATCCTGGCACAGTTTAAAGCTGTCCGCTTTGAGTTAGGACTTGTTAAGGAGGGTTATGTGAGCTGAAACCCGAGACAACCCTTTTGCTTCTATCTGGAGCCCACATCTTGCCTGGAAATGGGGCATGACCAAGCGAAGGGGTCGCTTGCTGTTTGTATTAAAAGGGGAAGATGGCCTGTGTGCCTGCCAGCACAGCCCCCACATGCTTTCTCTATTAGAGCCAAGCACAGAAACTTATCAAAAACACATGTCTGGTGTTAATCATCTGGGCTCGGCCTCCACTTGGGAGTCTAACTAACTGTCCCTTGGCAGAAGGAATCTGTTGACCTTTTCAGCTTGCTTGAAGAGGGTGCGGAGAGGAAACTTTCGGGTGCTAGGGAACGTCTTATTTGAACCAAAGGATTGGCTAATTAATGAAGACCCCAACTCTTGAAGGAAGCGCAGCAGTTGGAAGCGTTTTTACTTTGGATGCTGGTGAGCTACCCTGAGAGGAGAGCTGCAGGAACCACCCTTCAGTGCAATGGGCAATAGGATTGGATCCATTAGCTTCGTGAATTTAGTCCTGTTCAATCTTCCTCAGGAGGAGCTAGAAGAACAAGGGCTGCAGACTTACCCGACTGCAACTTAAAAACTTTTTTTTTGGAAATCCTTTAAGAGACTGACCACATGTTTATCAGGGAAGCCTTACCAGATGGCTGCTTGTAAAGTAAATGGAATTTAGTCTTTTTAGTTCATGGAGGATTGGTGAAAAGTTTGATGGATTTTTACAAATGTTCTTTTAATAACAAAAGAGTCAATTCCTGAATTACCAATTACATGTAATTCAAATTCCACCAAAAGCCTTTTTACATATTCTGGAAGAATCAGTTCGAAGACATAAAAGCCTTTACTTTTTTCTTTTATTATATTTTCTCAAATAAACTTCCCCAAAGGAAGATATTTTAAGAGCATTTTCAAACATCTTTGGCATCACATAAAAAAGAAATCTCGTGTAAAAAACGAAATGTCATCTGAGCTTTTATAATACAAAGGCGCAATCCAATATGAACATATAAAATATATACAAATATAGTGCATGGTCAGTCACTTAATACAGCTCTCTCTACAAAAAGTAACTTCTTAGAAATTAAAAAAAAACACAAAGTAACCACTTAATCAAAAAAGTCCTCTTCTCTCCCAGTATTCAAGTTCCTGTTTAGAGTCCGGAGGGAAGAGAGGTGGGTTGGGGAGTTTAGGAGGAGGGGTGGCCTGAGCCCCCTCAGTTCCGCCACGGCCTCCACATGGAGTCCGCCGTAAGCGAGGGGCCGCTGGAAGGTGACACTGCGTTGGGGCCCACGGAGGTGCCGCTGTTGCTGGTGTAGACGGGGATGACAGGGCCGCTGTGCGCGAAGGCCCCGTTGGGAATGAGGAAAGCAAACTGGCCATCGGGAGCCGGTACCACCTGGAAGCCTCCAAACACCTTAGCCGCCTCTCCAGCCTGGCTGCCCAGCTTGCAGGGTGCGCCGCCGGGAGGGGGCGCCGCGCCCCCGGGGATGGGCACGAGAGGCGGCGGCGGCGCGAACGGCGCGTGCTGGGGGCCGCCGGGTCCCGGTGGGGGCGGTGGCGGCGCCTGCAAGGCGGGGTGCGGCTGCCCGGGGTAGGTCATGGCATTGATCTGGGTCATACAGTTGGCCAGGTGGCCGAGCAGCCGAGTGCGCACCTCGGTATTAACGCCCTCGCACGTGGACAGGAAGCGGGTCACCTCGTTCATGCACTCGCTGAAGCCGGCTCGGTACTTCCCCAGCACACTTGGGTCTGTGCTCAGCGCAGCTGCGGGCCAGAAAGAGGCAGACGGGTCACCGAACGGCCCTGGCCCCGTGGCCACTGCCTCCGCCCTGGGAGGTCCCTGTGGCGCGCCTCCCTGACCATGCGCCCGTGAAACTGCCTCCGGCAGGGAGGGTGAGATGGGTTTAGAAAAAACCAGCCACTTCTCCACACTAGCGTTGCTGCCAAAAGCCGAGCCACTCCTTCCCGATTCCCTGTAGCTGCATTTAAACCTATCTCAGCCCCAGATCTGTCACCCCCACCCCCGCGCGCGATGTGACCTTGGACAATGCCTCCCAATCCATCATCCAAGCCTCATTTCCCCTTCTGCAACGGGAAGGAGTGCTAAACCAGTGACCCCCAGGCTCCACGCAGTTCCAAACCGCCACAGTCGTAAGTCCTTTCGCCCCTACCCGCCGCCCGCCACCCTCGCGGCTGCAACCTCTTTCCCTCCCTTTCCGGAACAGTAACAACTTGGAGTTGTGGCTATAAATAAGCCCCAGACCGTGGGAACGCGAGAGTGAGCCAAGGCAGTAAAATGTAGCTGAATGCCTCTCACAACCACGGGCGGAAGTCTGGAAGAAATCACCGCGAGGCGAGCGGGACGCCCGCACAGGGGGACGCGGCGAGCCGCCCTCACCCGTCATCTGCGCCCGCTGCAGGTTCCGGAGGTGCTTCACTGTCATTTCCAGAATGTCCGCCTTCTCCAGCTTGGAATGCCGCGAGCTCTGCATAGGAGGAGGCAAGAAAGGAAAGTGAGCCCCGTGTCAGCTGCTTCAGAGTGCTGGGGGTCCCTCCTCCCGGCCACGGAGCGCAAGCATTATCTCTGGACCCCAGCGAATAAGGCCGGGCCCTCCCGCCTGGGAGAACGCAGTACCAGCGAGTGCCAGACCCCGCAGGGCGGGGGGTTTCACTCTTAGTAGCTGAGAAAGTGTTTGTTTTTTAATTAAAAGAGCGAGCAGCATTTCCCCACTTACATCTTTCTTCAGAGCATCCAAAATCAGTGTTTTCAGCTGGCTCAGACTTTCATTTATTCTTGCTCTTCGTCTTTTCTCCATAATAGGCTTTGATGACTGCAAATAAAAAAAAAGAGTTCTGTGTTCCCATGGAATCTGCCATCCCGGGGTTTCAAGACAGAAAGAAGCCCCCCAACCCCTACTTAATTTTGAGGGGCTGCAAAGAGATACAGGTACCGCCCTTACCTTTCTGTGCTCAGATGCTGTCTTTGGTTTATCCGGTGTCGTGTTGACACTGGCTGGGGTAGCAGCCACCGGGGACGAGGAATTTTTCTCCATTATATCAGCTGGCATTTTCCTTTTTTTTTTTTTTTTAATCTCTAGAGAATTTTATTTTTGGAGTTCTTCACGAAAAAGAATTTTTTGTTTGTGTCTCTTTTACTTGAGACTTTCACAAAACTACTGAGCAAGTGCTGAGGGTTTATTATATTTTGTGGCTACTTGGTGATCAGTAGCGCTGTTCCAGGACCAAGGAGAGAGGTAGACGGGGGATTCCGCTGTTATCAGCACCAGCTCCGGATCCTGTGTGATCCCTAGGCCCTGGCGGCCTCTATATATATCTGGGACTGCACGCGAACGGCTCGTGTGAAACTTCCCAAACTTTCTTTCCCACAGTAACTTTCAGCCAATGGGAGGAGGAGACACGCGGCACCGCTCGTGGACCGCGCCCCCCCATTGGCCGCCAGGCACAAGGTCTGGCGGCCAATGGCGCGCGCCTGAGCCCAGGGCACCGGAGGCTACAACGTCAATCAAAAGGATTTTAACCCTTTGCTACTCTCCCTCTGGGCTTTGGTTTAGAGATTTTTTTTTTCTTTCCGCTTTGGTTTTGATCTTGTCTATTTCTTTTGGAGCCAGGGTCTTTGCTCTTTATGCCCTCTCTCATATGTAACAGAGCTGCTTTGACTGTAGTAAGTTCATTTGAAACATATTTTTTTAAAGGTATAAACAATAAAGAAAAAAACAGCAGTGGTTAAAAGGGGGCGGGGGGGGGGGACGCGTGTAAGAGTGTGAGTTACCGACACATCTAAAGTTCCCGCTCAGACTTTACATTCAGGAGGGTGAAAGTGGATGGTAAAGGAAAAGGGCCAAAAAAATTTTACTGTTTCCATGCAGAAAAAGGAAAAATTGCCTTCTACCTTACAAATACAGGTTTTTCGGAGCAAGGTAGTTCTTGAATCCCTTCCCCACCCCACCCCCACCCCGTCTTTCCGAAATTCCTCTTCTGGATTTGGGGCCTTAGACCCCGGGCTTCCCCAGGAAACAATCAGAATAATTTGCAACTGGGTGGAAGGAAACGGTATTTCAAATGAAAAAATGAGCAAGGGGGGCTCCGAGGGCAATGCCTCAGGGACTCGCGCCCTCCTTCACCACCCTTTCCCTTTTCATCCGTAGGCTTTAGGTTCTGCGGCGCGTTGAGGTGGCGGGCAAGGAAGCAGCCTCTCCCTCCTCGCCCCGCGGGCGGCCTCGGCCCCCGGCGCCCGCGGGCCCTTTAAGAGCTACACCAGCCGAGCTGCAGTTTGACATCAGCCGGCCGGCGTGGGCGCGCCTGGAGCCGGAGCACGTGCCAGGATGTTTTATTGCCGCCGCGGCTGCGGCCGGGCCGGGAGGATGTGTGTGTGTGTGCGTGTGTGAGTGAGTGTGTGTGCGCGCGCCCCGGGGGCAGGGAGGCGGGGGGCGGCGACGGGCGGCGGAGAGCGGGGGCCGGTTCCTGGTCCCCGGGAGAAGCCAAGAAGGTAAATAGCAGCTGCTGTGCTCGAGCCTGGGAAAACCCCGCCCCCTGCGCCTGGCCCGGGCTCATTGGCGCGCGCTGCGTGTGGGGTGTGTGTGTGTGTGTCCGGGGCCCCCTCCTCCGGCCCCGCCGGGCCAGGAATCCGAGGGGGCGGCGGGCTGGGAGCCGAGCCCCGGCGCTTACCCTCTCTCCCCACCCCCGCCTCCCCAGGCCAAGGTCAGCTCTTCCGGGCGGGGAGCGCACACCCGGGGTGGAGAGTGGGGAATTCTTCCAACCCCCGCCTCCCCACCCTCACTTTCGGGCTTGGGGTTTTCACTCGGCCGAAAGCCGCATTCGCAACAGCCCGGGGGCGAGGTGGGGGCCTCCAAGTTTGCTCCTCGCCCCCGCCCTCCCGCCGCGGGGCCCTGGGCGCCCGCCGCGGTCACGGGATGCCTGACCGCACTTAGGAAGCGGCCGGGTCAGCCTCCTGCCTCCGCTCGGCGACTGCGGTTAAAGCGGCTTCGCGCCGCCCGCCCCTTCCCCGGGTCCCGGGCGGCCGGGCCGCTCCCCCTCACTACGCCCGGGAGGCCGCCGGCGGGCGGCCGGGAGGAGGCGGGCGGCGCGGGCGGCTGCGTGCTGCCTGCTGGCCGGGCCGCGCGCCGGGAGGAGTCGCCGCCGCCGCCGCCGGGTGCCACGTGGCGGGCGCCGGGCCGGGAGCGCCAGGGCTCTGGCGGCGGCCTCCCTGGGGGATTTGCCGAGCCGGGCGGGCGGCGCGCACTGCCTGGGCCGGCCGGCCGCCTCCTCCGCCTCCCTCCCGCCTGCCCGGGTCGCCGGCCCCCGTGCCCCCACCGCCCCTCCGCCCTTCCCGCCGCCTGGGAGCTCGGCTCGCGGCTCCGGGCAGCCCGGGAGCCCAGCGTCTTGTTTGATGTGGCCTCCCGCCCCCTCAGCCCTTCCCGCGTCCCGGAGGCCTGGCGCACGGTTCTCAGACACTTCATTCCTTCCTGCCTCCCAGCTCCCCACTGAGATAACGTTGTCAATGATTTCGCCCGATCTCGTCCCGGGTGAGATTCAGTGGTTCCTGACTCTGGGTGACCTTGGGCAAGCCCCCTCTCTCTTTCATTGTGGAACACACGCGCAGTGTCAGACACTGTGTTAAACCGTGGGATTTCCACGGTGAGAGATACAGTGGCGGCCTGCAAGAAGTTGACAGTAAACTGCGGGGGCAGACAGACGCTGATTTTCTGATATGATGACTGGACATTCCTTTATTTTTCCTTTCTTTTCTGAGTTAGGTGGTGGCTTGAGAGATCAGGAGGACAGAAACAAAATATGAAACCACACTTGTATGGATAATAGTATTGCTGGTCTACCTGGGTTTACAGCAGTGAGTAAGACCGTTATTGCTCTCTGGAAGCCAACAGTCTAGAGATACATATAAACGTGTACAGCTGACATCTACGGATGGCCCAGTAAATTCCTCTGGGGGGTCGTAGGTTCAAGAGAGACATATGTCTGGATAGAGGTAAAATGCTATGGAGTTTCAGGAGAATTAAGTTACTTTTAAGTTGGGGTACCTTGGAAAACTTCCTGGAGGGATTGGCCTGTGTACCTTGAAAAATAGGTAGGATTGGGGCATTGGGAATGTGCTTAGTCGTGGGCTGGAGAGGATGCAGGTACCCATGGTATTAAAGGCCAAGATCCTGGAACTTGAAGACTTTATTCAGGGAACATGGTCTGGAGCCTAGGGAATGTGAGGGACTAGAAGAGGCAGCTTGAGGCCATGTCACAAGCTCCTTAAACATCTTGCTGAAGGACTTTGGACCTTTAGACAGTGGAGAGCCATGAAACATTCTTGAGCAAAGAAGAGGCATCAGGGTTTCCCTTTAGAAAGATGGCTCTGGCAAAAGTGGGAGAGTGGATTGCAGGGCTTGGAGGCAGAAAGGGCAGTTAGGCAGTTCAAGCCAGTGAAGAAGGTTCCTAGGAGGCAGGTGCAGACTGACTCCCAGAGGCATCTGTCTACATCCAGCTCCTCTGGACATTGACTGCACGCTCTTGGGAACTGAGTTCAACTCAAACCTGCCTACCCTTTAATGCAGTGTTCCCAACCCCCGACCAGGAACTCAGATTTAATTCCTGAGTCTAACTAAGGAATCATGGCTCTGACCGTATTAACCTAAGCCTCATTTCCACCTTCCAGGATAGTCCTCCAGTCTGCAACCAAACATTTCCCTCATCGCAGGCTTTGGTTTACTCACTGTGGCCCCTAAGGCTACTCTGAGATTTTTTTTTTTAAATGTTTTCTTACACTGCAGAGTGAGCTGTGCCCTGTCATGTTCTGAAGAAATGAACAATGCCTCCTTTGTTGACCTGCAACCTGGGCCAAAGGGGAAGGAATTTTCTTTCTTATTTTAAACAGATGGAAAAGTGGTGATGACAGAAAATTGTCTGTTGCTTTTGGAAAACGTAGGGTTTTCCTGTGTGGTGAAAATCCTCTTGGTGAAAGGTGATGAGCCTATGAAGTTACCCTCCTTTCTGCCATGGCCCCAATAAGCTTTGCAAGCTTCTTAAAATGCTTCTACTGAGCGTCTGACTTTTTAAAAACTTCCCAAATACACTGACCCAGATTCTTCTGAGGAGCTAAACCCTTCCCGGGGAAGCATGTTAACCCTTTCCAGGTTCCCCCGAAATCTTTCAGAGCCAGTGCCTGCTCTGCTAGGCTCTGCCAGGCTCTGCCATGACATTGACTGCTGTCTGCTGGTCGGCCCTCATTAACTACTGGGTTATGCCACTCCCTGCCCATTCTAAGAGACTTTTTCATCTGATTCTGTTCCCCACTCTTATTTGGTGCCCTGAAGGTGCATGGGGAATGGAATATGGTCAAGTTAGGGTCTCACTGAAGTGGCTAAAGCAGCCTCGTGGGTCAGATAGTTAACCAGCAACTCGTTTATTGCCACTTTGGGAGTGCTTGGACTGGTGGAATGGGCAAGTAACTTTCACACACACATTTTTAGATAGGGGGACAGAGGCTCAAGTAACAAAAAAAAATATGAATTTGTGTCTGGACCAAAAATAAATAAATAAATAATAAATAAAAATAAATTCCAGGAACTCTCTGGCTTTCCACTCTAACCATTCAAGAAGAGTTTCTTGCAGATGGGCTCACAGGTGACTTTTCCGTTTCCTTATGCTAGGCAGCGAAAACAGGACCAACGCTGTCCTCTCCCCACCCCTTCTCAAAGGGGACAGTAAACTCCTAAACTCAGGAAGAAGCATCTGCATCTGGAAGAATGCTCTTAGATAGATAGAAAACAGCCTTTATTCTTCAGTCATCCTTTTCCCCCGACTCCCAAAGCAAAGAGAAAATAGAGCCCAGTTCATCAGTGGAGGTCACTTCTTTGATCCCCCTGTGACACCAGCATCGTTCTGAATCGTTCTTACCGTGTCATGCCCAATACATACAACAAGGGGCTCCCGCACTTGTCTCCACCCACACCGTCTCCCCACCCCCGCCCCTGGAAGGGCGATTTCTCTGTCTTACCGCATCACCTGTTTGCTTTCAAACCATAAAACAAATAACTGCATCTCTAGTGAAACTCCCCTTTGTCCCCTAGGTATCAGAGTGGTTTGTGGGTTTGGTTTAAAGCTACAGAAAGGAGAGAGCAAGAGAAGAAGAAAAAAGGTATTTTGCCTGAGGACTTGAAGCTTTTTTTTTTCCCCTTTTCCTCCGCATGACTGACTTTCTCACACTCAGATTCCCTCCAGCCTGCCAGAGACGTGGTAGCTGCCTTGCCAAGAGCTATCCTGGGAGGGCTATTGAAAGAGCTTTGAGTAAGTACACACACGGTGGATTTTCTCCTCCCCTCGGTACCTGCTCTGCACCTGTACAGGGAGCAGTCCCACACATATCACCTGATCACAGCCCTTTCAGGGACCGTGAGAAAAATAAAGCCCAGGATAGAAAAGACATGTTTGTCATCTCTCCAGGGCTGCAGCCAGCTTCCAGCAGTCCCAGTGCCCAGAAACAGCACATTCCAGGCCGGCTGTGCATGCATGTTTGCTGGGGCGCGTGCCAGGTGGGGGTGCTGGGAAGGGGGGCAACTAGAGGTCACCTTTGTAATGACCACCTTGCTGCCCCCGTTCTCTGGCATGTGCTGACTGGTAGCTTGAGAACCCTCTACTAGAATCAGTATCATAGTCTTTCTAGATAGCAGTCTGTATATGCTGATCGCAGAATTCATAACCAGGATTTTTTTTTTTTACCTGTAAAGCCCCTGAAATGGAATTTCAACGTGTGTCTGTATGTGCATATTTAACAGGAGCTTAATAAATATTTTCCAAATGCATAAATGGATGCATCACTTTTTCTTTCTCCTGAGAAGAGGGTCCACAGCTTTCAGCAGAATTGCAAAGCTCTTTGCAATCAGAAAAGGTTAAGGAAAGCTGATCTGGAGTCTCTGCTTACTAGTGGGTACTCTAAGCCCCAGGGAGGGAAGGGACTTGCTCAGCTGCCCACAGCAACATAAGGCTGGGGGTGTGTGGGGGGTGTAGGGTGGGCAGAAGCCAGCTGGGAGCTCTTTTCACCACACCACACTGCTGTGGTCCTTGGGTAATTTTCGGTTGGGTTTATAGAGTTGTGATCACCAAAGCCTGCATTTAAAATAGACACAATAAAGCTACTTTGAATTTCTACAACTTTTTACTCCTGAATTCTGAGGCACTTGAGCAGCTCTGCATCCAATTTTTGGATGTAGAAAGGGATAGGTGAGAAAGCAAAGTGTCTGCGGAGAAAAGAGGAGTCGGGAGTGCTTGGAGCAGGAGCCCTGGTTGTCATGCAGAGGCATTAGAAACAACTGCAACTGCATTCCATCTTTGATAAAAATGAGTTGCTACTTCTGAACAAAATGCCTGGTTGATTCCTGGCCAAGCTAGGACCTTGCACTGCAAACTGGAGGTGGGGGTGGAAAACAGAAGCTTTCAACATTGGCTAATGGCAGCCTGTAATACTCCCCCCACCCCCCAACACTCGCTTGGAGCCAGTGAAACCAAGGGAATGTGCACTTTTCTAATGGCTCTGAAAGAGGATGGTTGCCAAGAAAGCCTTTCCCAGTAGGGTGGGGGCGGGGCATCCTGGAATGGCTTAAATCACACGTTTGGCCCAGCCACAGCAGCGGCGGTGGGGAGGCTCTAAATGTGCTCCCAGCTAACCTCCTAACCTCTGAGCAGAGCTTCAGTGAGGCGAGCCTGCAAGGCCAGGGATGAAGGAGGGTATCCCTGAGGGATCACAGGGATGCTAACTTGTACCCTTGTGCATGAAAGGGTCAGAGCCATGCTGGGGCTGGGGCATATGGGGGCAGGCCCAGGGACCTCAGGAAGCCTCTGGAATGTGGGGTGAAGCCCATCCCCTTTAAACTCAGGGCATGCATGTGTTTGCCTTGCTGATAAGCTGCTCAAATGGTAACGTCAGACCAAATTTCTCCAAAAATCAAAAACAGAAAAACTGAGCTATCCAGAAAAACCATTTGGTAAAACTTAGGACCTGAAAGTGATTTGGGATGAATCAACATATTTTCTTTTTTCTTTTTTTGAAACGGAGCCTCACTGTGTCATCCAGGCTGGAGTGCAATGGCATAATCTAGGCTCACTGCAGCCTCTGCTTCCCGGGTTCAAGCGATTATCTCATCTCTGCCTCCCAAGTAGCTGGGACTACAGGCATGCACCACTACACCTGGCTAATTTTTGTGATTTTTAGTAGAAATGGGATTTCACCATGTTGGCCAGGCTGGTCTCAAACTCCTGACCTGAAGTGATCTATCCACCTCGGCCTCCCAAAGTGCTGGAATTACAGGCATGAGTCACTGCACCCGGCCTAAGCCACCACACCCGGCCATACAACATATACATATATATATATATACTTTGATATGGAGTTTCACTCTTGTTGCCCAGGCTGGAGTGCAATGGTGCAGTCTCAGCTCACCGCAACCTCTGCTTCCTGGGTTCAAGCGATTCTCCTGCCTCAGCCTCCTGAGTAGGTGGGATTACAGGCATGCGCCACCATGCCCAGCTAATTTTGTATTTTTAGTAGAGACGGGGTTTCTCCATGTTGGTCAGGCTGGTCTCGAACTCCCAACCTCAGGTGATCCACCCCCCCCCCCTTGGCCTCCCAAAGTGCTGGAATTACAGGCATGAGCCACCGCACCCGGCCACAACATATTTTTCGTTACGATCATCATCATCAGCATTCTTGCATTATCTCACAGATTATAGAAAGATGGAAGCTGGAAGAGACGGGAGAAGGTACCTAAGAGGTCACCGAGTCAGCCCACTCCTTTCATGGACAGGGAAACTGAACCCAGGAAGAAGTGACTTGCACAGGGTCAAGCAGCCTCCCAGCGGGGGAGTAGCAAAACCAGAACTGCCCGCCAGTCTAGAAACTCTCTTTACTGTATCTCTCTATAGGAGAAAAACATTTTTAAATATTGTCTACAGCAAGTGACCAACATTACCACCAAACATGAATTTTATAGCTAAGACACTGAGCCATCTGCTGGTGAGTGATTTTGGTAGTGTCACAGAGCACAGTCCCAGGTTTGCTGTGCTGTGATTCTCCTTTCTCAGATTTGCTCATCACGCTATATTCTCTGAAAAAGAAGGGATCTTAATTTCTCAGCTCCAGGACATAGGAAGTCTCTTTCAGGGTCTGTCCAGGATAGGCAGGCTGCTTCTCAGTCAACCAAACCAAGCCAAACCACATGTCCTCTCTTCTTATAATTGCCAATGTGTTTCCCTGATTTGTGCTCTGAAAGGAAGATTGGAAGAGGGAATAGTTCTAGCTCTGGAACTGATGCTCCAGTGGTGCTACGCTTTTATCTCAGGACCAGAGAAGACATGATGGTAGGAATACAGAGAAGGGGCTGGAGCACTCAGACACTGTGCTGCTGGCCGGCTTCACACTTAGGAGAGGGAGAAGTGAGAAAAATAATGGATCTTCCAAGTGGTTGAGAGATGATGTTTGCAAATGAAATATATATTTTACTTTTAGATGTCAGGCATAGAGAACAGGAGAAGATGGTCCAGGCAGCTGCCGCAGCTGCAGCTCAAGATGATATGACTGGGTATGGTTGCTCATGCCTGTAATCCTGGCACTTTGGGAGGCCGAGGCCGGTGGATCACCTAAGGCCAGGAGTTTGAGACCATCCTGGCCAACATGGTGAAACCCCATCTCTACCAAAAATACAAAAAATAGCTGGGCGTGGTGACACGTGCCTGTAGTCCCAGCTACTCAGAGGCTGAGGCATGAGAATCACTTGAACCCAGGAGGCAGAGGTTGCAGTGAGCCGAGATATTGCACCACTGCACTCCAGCCTGGACAACATAGTGAGACTCTGTCTCAAAAAAAAAAAAAAAAAAAAAAAAAAAAGACTGATGGGCTCTAGCATGACTGGGCCCTTCTGGTCTCTTCTACAGAGTGGGAGGTTCCTAAGGTACCTGTCACCCACATGGTATTACTTGACAGTTGACGAGGCACTTTCGAGTCCACCATAGCATTTGGTCCTCATACACAGCCATTTGTTCTAGATTGTCTAGGCTGGAAGGGCTCTGATGGGCATCCCAGGGAGGGAGAGATTGGATTTATGTGGTCAATGCAGGAGACGTGTGGCTGGGCTGTGGGCTGTTGGGGACTCCGGATATGGGATAGACAGGAATTCTGGAAAATAGTACCTCTAGAGAGAAAGGGTGGAGAAAGGAACTTACAGGCCAGGAGAGAACTGACTTTTCTTTCTTAAGGAGAGCCATGGACAAGAATCAGATTTCCAGAAATTGGAACAGAGAGGACAAAAGAGATGTCTGTCAATCTGGTAAAGAATGTCAGTAATCCGGAGGACAGGTGCATCTTTGCGGGAAGAGGAAATGAGGGAAGTTCCTTTTCTTGTGGAGGAAAATCGGAAGGGAGAGACATGAGGGAAAGGAGTCCCACTTAGCAAAAGGATGACTGAGCAGATTCTGGAAATGACACAGAGAAGTAGGATCCCAGGCGTCCCTGCACGCAGGGTCGAGCTGCCTAGTTCAGCATTTAGTGCAGAAAGGCTTTCTGGGAAGATCTCAGAAAAGAAGACCAGGTTTAAGAATGAGGGCCCGTGTGGAATTCTGGAAGCTGCATTGCTTTTTACTAGTTAGTTGTTCGTGCCATGCTGTTTGTATTGCCATAGGTGTAACATACAATCCCGTAGGCTACCATGGTGTGTATGTGCCACATTCTCTTTATCCAGTCTATCGTTGATGGGCCTTGGGTTGGTTCCAAGTCTTTGCTGTTGTGAATAGTGCTGCAATAAACCTACGTGTGCTGAGATCATGTCCTTTGCATGGACATGGATGAAGCTGGAAACCATCATTCTCTGCAAACTAACACAGAAACAGAAAACCGAACACTGAATGTTCTCACTCATAAATGAGAGTTGAACAATGAGAACACATGGATGCAGGGAGGGGAACCACACACACTGGGGCCTGTCAGGGGGTGGGGGGCAAGGGGAGGGAGAGCAATAGGACAAATACCTACTACATGCAAGGCTCAAAACCTAGATAATGGGTTGATAGGTGCAGCAAACCACCATGGCACATGTCTACCTATGTAACGAACCTGCACGTTCTGCACATGTATCCCGGAAATTAAAGTAAAAAAATTTTTTTTATATATATGTATGTATGTATATATACACACACATTATATATGTATATATACACACACACTTTTTATATATGTGTGTATATATACACATTTTATATATATACACATTATGTGTGTGTGTGTGTATGTGTATATATATGTATATGTAATCCCATAGGCTGGAAAAGTAGTGGGGTTGTTTGGAGATGATGACCAGGACTGCGGACTTAGGGGGACCATACCTTGCTACTCAGTCTAGGGGTGATGGTCCAGGGCAGGAGGTCGGGGGACAGTGGCTCAGAACAAAGGGTGAGGCAGTACTCTGAATCCTCAGAGCTTCAGAGAAAGGACCGAGCATGAATCTCCATAGTTCCTTAACCACTGTGGGCAACTGTCTACACGACAGAGCTCATTTTTGGATTCCCTCAGCCTCACTCGGTGTATTGACATTATGTTTAGTAGGGAAAAGGAGTCTGTCCTGTTGCGGACTTGGACTTCCACAGACCAGCTTTGGTTGAAATCTGAGGGGACTCAGGGAGAGCGGGTTCTCTTGCAGCGTGCTGGTGTGTGCCAGGCTCACCTTACCTGATGGGAGGTCTCCTGATAAAGTCCCAGCATGTTGCTGGCTCCTGGAGGAGGTTGCCATGCTGTGCATATATCATACATGTATCCAGCTGTGACCTTTATCTCAATAGGCTCTCACAGTCACGGAGGCACCCCAGTACTCAAGTTCAAGTATTTGATCTCCTTGTTATGGGTGGCTATTCATCTCCTCCCCTGCCCTCAAAGCCCTGGCACCTGGGGCAGACCTAGACTCGGCATCTAGCACCACCTGTCACCTGGATGGAGGGGTAGAATCCCAGCTCATTTTCTTTGTATTGAGTGAACCTGCACTGATGACAGACAGTATAGTTAGGGGCTAAGACCATCCAATTTCTAATTGTCTGTTTAACTTAATTCCACTCGATAAATATTCTTGAGCACCTACTACATGCAAGGCAAAATTACCTACCTATTTTGACAGTTACTTCCATCCCTGCCTGCTATTCAAATGCTATTAATCTGTGCAGAGTGTGACACCCCAGGCTTATATTATAAAAATTTCCCAGCTGGGCGCGGTGGCTCACGCCTGTAATCCCAGCACTTTGGGAGGCCTAGGTGGGTGGATCACTTGCGCCCAGGATTTCAAGGCCAGCCCGGGCAACATGACAAAATCCCATCTCCACAAAAAAAAAATACAAAAATTAGCTGGGCATGATGGTATGTGCCTGTAGTCCCAGCTACTTGAGAAGCTGAGGTGGGAGGATCACTTGAACCTGGGAGGTGAAGGCTGCAGTGAGCCAAGATCGTGCCACTGCACTCCAGCCTAGATGACAGAGCTAGACCCTGTCTCAAAAAAAAAAAAAAAAAAAAAAAATTCCCCTTCCTTCCCACATCCTTGATCTCTATTGCTTTTCTGATAAAGAAGCTATGAAATACCTCGTGGTATTAGGAGAATACTTTTCACAGAACCGTCACTCTCAAATATTTGGAGAATAAATCCATAAATGAACTCAGACTTAAGAACAGGTTTTATTGGATTCAAGGAACCCTCAGAGGGTGAGCCTATTCTTCTCAATTCTCTTTGGCTGCTGAATCAAAGGGGGTGGGTTTACTTTGACCACTCCTGGTGACCACCTCTGGGTAGCCGGGATACCTCTGCAGACAGCTCTGTTCTGTGCAGTCAGGTGAATTTAGAGGAGTCTGTGGCTGTCCGTGTTTTCCCAGGCCTATCTTTATTGATGGTTATTAAAGACACACCACCACATGGCAATATGCAAGTACAAAGCAATTCCCAGGGTAAGGTACGTGGGAAGAGGCAAGATACTGAGCTCCCAAACAATTCTACTGTAATCGCAGTCTGCCATATCTATGTATAGTTAATAAGTAAGATTTAAGCAGGCAGGTTCCACTGCTGGGAAGCAGATGGAAGGGGAAAAAAGGCCAGTAGGCAGATCACTGGTCCTTCTGGAAGACTGGAAAAGAAAGTGTGGAGGATGCCTGGGACAGGTGAGTCCAGTGGGCAGTCGCCGGGGTAGTGTACAAGCCCAGCCAAAGATCCTGAGGTCGGGCCGCTGCTCACCCCTTTTCCCACCTCACACCTCTTTTCATACGAGCTCCCTGTGGAAGATTCCGTATAACTAAGAAATAAATAGCAATTGTGCCCAGACACCCTGGGTTAAATAAGTGTAAACACAGCACACAGAAACACCTGTTTTGACACAGCACCTCAACACACCTGTTGTTTTACGATGCTGAGTGATATCGGTAAAGGGGTCTATAAAGCGGAGGTGAAATGCCCTCCTAGATGTAAATAGTGACTTGCTCTGTGAACTTCAAGTGTTTTACAGCTGAGATTTGACTGGCCTGCTGATTATTTCGGTTAGGAATGCTGAACATATATTTACATAGATATTTGGAGAAACTGGATAGCAGGGTGGTGAAAAGGCCAACTCCAGAGCCAGACTGCCTGAGTTCATGTTCCACTTGCTTGCATTCTGGCTGCGTGACGTAACAATTCTGTACCTTGACTTACCTACCTGTTCAATGGGGAGGTATTCATTGTACCTACCTTATAGGATTGTTATAAGGACCAATATATGTAATGTGCTGATTACAGTGCCTGGCATTTTGTAAATACAATGTAAGTTCTTAGCTACCTTTATTATTACTATATAATAAACATCTCTGATATGTAAGATAGGTACTCTCATTCATCTAATGAAAATTCACAAGGTGCTAATTTTTTCAAAGAAATGGATGGCAACCACTCTGGTAAATTGGTTCATGAGTATATTGACAAACCAAAAGCTTCAGCCAGTTTCTTATGAATCACAGGTTCTAAGGCTGGGAGAGACCTTAAGAAATGATCTGACTTCTTCTTTTTCAGGGAAAAGGGTCCCCACGACCCAAGCACTGTGATTTCGGCTTTGTGTGCAGGCAGATGCAGAGCTTGTTGTGGTCCTGCCTTGAATAATTGAAATGAGCCTCAGGTTCACAGAAAGACGAGATCTGAATGGAGGCAAAAGCATCAGGCGTCAATATGGGCCTGGCGTGCAGGATGCGCGGGTGGTCCTCCCTCCCTCACGGAGACAGGAGGGCATGGGAAGGGCTGCAGAGGGAGGGGGAAATCAAAAGCATAAACCTGGGCAGATCCTCCCTGGACCCCCATCTCACTTGTAGGAGATAAGATTGGTGGGAAAGATGAACACCCAAGACACTCCCTGCTCCGGTTCTGTGGAGGTGACCACATCATTTAGGGTTCAAACTGGAACACTTTTGAGAGTGGAAGATAATGCTAGTAACACTGATGCTGGGACAACTGGCATAGGCTGGGATACATGACCATCCCGGTTCTGCGGGCCTCCGACTGTATGTGCTAGATTCACGTGTCCATTCAGTCGTGGTGTCAGCAGAGATGCTTCCTGAGGGACAGGGAGAAGAAATATTATGGAAAAATCATTCATGTTTTAGCACCTCCATATCTGTGAGGGGTGATACCATTGATCTACCATCCTTAGAGGGAGGAACCCCATTTTTGAGCCTAGAGGGCCTCCCTTAGTGTGTATAGGGGCAGGGAGAAGGAGAGGGAGGTCCCGTGACGGCTGTGCTTACAGTGTATTTGACATGACTTGGTTTCTTCTTCTTCCGTAGAGCAGATGTGCTCCGGGCTTGCCCACCTGTCAGTTTGCACCCAGGTGTGGCCGCGGCATAGAAATTCTACAGTGGACTCTTGCTTCTACCAACCATGGTTGAGAATGTTCATTTTTTGAGGGTGTGTGCTTATGGAAAAAGTAACTGCTACAGTTTGAAGTCCAGGCCATAGTTTAATGGCTGAAGGAAGTCTCCTGAACGAAGGAGCACTTTCCCACGTGAAATATTTGCCCTTTTAGCCTTGAATTTAACTAAGTTTTTAATGGTTAAAAAAATGCTTTTTTTCTGAATAGGTCAAAATCAAGGTTTGTACTTTGTTAATTTCCTTCAAACAAACAAACAAGAGAAGAAAAATGGCTCCCTTGCCTGAGTGCTCATATATATGCCTATTTAATGATTAATAATACCTCGTAGGTTATTGTTTGATGTGGCCTCTGTTGGTTTGAACAGGAGGATACTGATTCACTCTTAAGGCATTTATGAATCACAAGTGTTTACCCTGAGACAATAAACGAAAGGGAGAGATAACAATAATACCCAAATATGCAGAGTTCTTTGAGTAAAACCTGGAGATAACGTGGGACCTCAGTCTTTGATATCCTGAGTGGGGGCCACTGCTTTCTCTCACAGAATAAAGATTGTGTAGAATGACCAAGACGGGCTTTTGGGTTTTGTAGCTTTTTCCTTTCACTTGTTGGTAGGTTTGAGGAGTTTTTTACCCTGGTTTCCATGTCACATACATTGGTTTTCCCTCTCCCTGGTTTTGAGGTAACTCCATGCCGTTCATTTGCAAGGAAGAACCTTTCCAGGTCTGCAAAGAGCGCCCTTCCCTAGAGTTTCACTATTTTCCCCCTTATTCCAGAGGAGGCTCCAGAAGTAACCCAGATGAGAAGAGAAAGGCCGGCCTCCGAGGGGCTGGTGGGGCTGGAGAGCGGGAGAGCAGGAGGGATTCAAGAGATTAAGAGAACCGACAAGTCTTGGTGACTGGATTGGACCATGATGGAGAAAGAGGGGTCCAGAGACGACACTGAGTGGGTTGTGGTGGCTCGTGCCTGTGGTCCCAGCACTTTGGGAGGCCACGGCGGGAGGATGGCTTGAGCCCAGGAGTTTGAGAGCAGCCTGGACAACATAGGGAAACTACATCTGTACAAAAAAAATGAAGAATTAGCAGGGTGTGGTGGTGCCCAGCTGTGGTCCCAGCTGGTGGTGCTCAGCTGTGGTCCTGAGAGGCTGAGGTGGGAGGATCAGTTGTTCTTAGGAGGTCAAGGCTGCAGTGAGCTGTGATTGTGCCACTGCACTCCAGCCTGGGCGACAGAGTGAGACCTTTTTTTTTAAAGAAAAAAAAAAAAAAGGACACCAGGTTTGTTACTTGAGCAACTAACTGGCAAACCCTTCTTCCAAATTCCAAGTTTAATAATGATATCTCCTAGACTGATTTTCCCTCCTCTCTGCCGAGAAGTATAAAGTTCTGTGAAAGAAGATTGACAAATTTGCAGTTACCTCTGATGATTCTTTTTCAAAATGTTTTACTTTGGGGTAATTTTAGATCTACAGAGAAGTTGCAAAAATAGTAGAGTGAACTCTCTTATACCCTCTAACCCGCTTCCCCTTATGTCAGTCTTACACAACCATGGAATAGTCATCAAAATTAAGAGAATCATCTTGGTACAATACTATAAATGGCAGACTTGATTTGGATTTTACCATTTTTTCCTAGTCAAGTCCTTTTTTCTGTTGTAGGATTCCATCTGGGATTCCACAGTGCATTTAGAAGTCACGTGTCCTTACTCTCCTGCACTTGCTGATGGTTTAGGGGACTAGTTAGTTATTTTGTAGCCTGCTCCTCCATTTGTGTTTGTTTGGTGTCTTCTCAGGATTGTGTCGAGGAGCTGCATTATTGGAAGGACATCACAGAGAGAATGTGCCCTTTCCAGGCGTCGTGTCAGGGGTTCTATGATGCCACTTTATCTCATGGCTGATGTTAACCGTGATCACTTTGTTGAAGTGGTTTCTGCAAGGATGATTCACTGTAAAGTTACAATTTTCCCTTTGTATTTCCTAAATATTTTTGTAGGGGGTGGAGGAGAGTACTTCAAGACTATGCAAATGGTCTATTTCTGCTTATACTTCTGTCTACTAAATTTAGAATCCATCAAAGGATCTTGCCTGTAGCAACTGTTATTGTGGTGATCTAATGGGAATTTTTTCAAATTTCCCTCATTTCTTCAACATTTATTAATGGGAACTCTTCCAGAGGAAGAGTTTGCCTGACATTACATTCTGAGAAAGCAGAAAAAAAAAAAAATCCGTATGCTTTTGGAGCCTACATTTTAGATGAGACAGATAAGCAAAATAAATAAATTGGTTGAATGCTATTTTAAAAGGTAATTGGTACTCTAGAGGGAGATTAAGTGGGGAAAGAGGAAGGGGAGTGCCGGGAGGGTGCAGGTTTAAATTGCATGCTCAGGAAAGGCCTTAGAGAGATGACTTTGACTTTGAGCTTGCTGGGGGAAGCTTTCTAGAGTGAGGGAACAGCAGGTGCAGAGGCTCTGAGGCAGGACCACCTGCTCTAGGAACAGCCAGGAGGCCAGAGTGACTGGGGCAAAGTGAGCAAGGGGAAGAGGAGGGAGATGGAGCTGAGAGTGAGAGTGATGGGGCCCGATGATGCAGGCTGGTGAGAAGGAGGGCATTCTAAGGATCTAGCTATTGCTCTCGGGGAGGCGGGAGCCATTGCAAAGTTTTGAGCAAAGCAGTTACATGACATGCTCCATCGTTTTATTTATATTTATTTATTCATTTATTTATTTTTGAGATGGAGTCTTGCTCTGTTGCCCAGGTTGGAGTGCAGTGGCACAATCTCGGCTCACTGCAACCTCCACTTCCCCGGTTCAAGCGATTCTCCTGCCTCAGCCTCCCGAGTAGCTGGGACTACAGGCACGTGCCACCACGCCTGGTTAATTTTTTGTATTTTAGTAGAGACGGGGCTTCATCATGTTAGCCAGGATGGTCTCAATTTCCTGACCTCATAATCTGCCCATCCCAGTCTCCCAAATTGCTGGGATTACAGGTGTGAGCCACCGTGCCTGGCTGACATCCTTCATCTTTGTAAAGGATCAGTTTGGCTGCTCTGTGTAGGCAAGGATAGAGGTAAACTGTAACCTTAATCCAGGTAGGAAGTGAAGCTGGCTTGGAACAGAATGGTAGGAAAGAGGTAGTTGGATTTTGGACGTATTGTGGGGGTAGAACTAACACAGCAAGTTTGGGCAGCACTCGCTGGCCACATGGATGTAAACCGTGTGACTCCCCCATGGGAGCCTTCTGTAATCTGGATCCACTTTTGTTGTCTCTATGCTGCACCTCATACTTGTTTCTGTCCCAGGACCAACCTTCTACTAAGGCCAAGCCACTACCAACATTTGCTCGTACAGTCTCCCAGCCCTCAGTGTCCTCAGCCAATCAAGATCCTTCCCACCCTTCCAGGCAACCACCACCCCAACACCCACTAGCCCTCTGAACACCTGCTGTCTAGGTCATGGACAGCAACTAGGCTCTGCTTCACGTGTGCAGCCCCTGGAGGAAGGTACAACCTCAAACGCCGCTGCAGCCTCAGAGGCCCTTAAACACAAGAACCAGCACTGAGTACATCATGGGCTCAGTGGTTGGCTTGTTGGTATATGGCATATGGTAAGAATGAGACACTGTATTATGTTTCCTCTTACTCATGCAAGTACATGTTGCATTGTACTCCACTTGGATTCATGTTGTTTTTTTTTTTTGAGACAGGGTCTCACTCTGTCATCCAGGCTGGAGTGCAGTGGTGCCTTCTTGGCTCACTGCAACCTCCATCTCCCGGATTCAAGTGATTCTCCTGCCTTAGCCTCCTGAGCAGCTGGGACTACAGGTGCGTGCCACCACGCTGGCTACTTTTTGTATTTTTAGTACAGATGGGGTTTCACCATGTTGGCCAGGCTGGTCTTGAACTCCTGACCTCAAGTGATCTGCCCACCTCCACCTCCCAAAGTGCTGGGATTATAGGCGTGAGCTATCACACCCATATTTCTTTTTATATAAAAATTATGTCTCCGCCAGGCGCGGTGGCTCACGTCTGTAATCCCAGCACTTTGGGAGGCTGAGGTGGGCAGATCACAAGGTCAGAGGTACGAGACCAGCCTGACCAACATGGTGAAACCCCATCTCTACTAAAAATACAAAAATTAGCTGGGCGTGGTGGCGGGCACCTGCAATCCCAGCTACTCAGGAGGCTGAGGCAGGAGAATCATTTGAACCCCAGGAGGAGGTTGCAGTGAGCCGAGATCAGGCCATTGCACTCCAGCCTGGGCGACAGAGTGAGATTCCATCTCAAAAAAAAAAAAAAAAAAAAAAAAGATGTCTTTGCCTCTCCCTCTGCCCTTCAAGTAAAAGAGAAATTTCAGATTTCTCCCTGTTGGGCCAGTCTGTATCCCTGAAGGGGCCTGTGTCCCCCCAGTCTGAGAAGGGAGATGAGGGATGCAGGAGAGGCAGGCATCATCTGAAGGCTCATTTGCTGCTGATGGATTTGTCTCCTTATCTATTGAATGATTGAACTTCAAAATATGTTTAAAAATGTCAACCTGTACAAAAGGGTAAATCCTGAAAAGTAACTCTTCCATCTGTGGCCCCTGTCCCTCAAACCCTGCAGTGGCCATTCTTGCCTGTCCCTTATATACCCATCCATGCTAATGGATTACTGGCTAGTAGTAGATAGGAACTACCCATGGAAGGTAAGCTGAAACGCTGTGAAAACCAGCTCCCAGCACTGCACTTCCCAGGGCTAAAGCAGCCCCCGTTGCAGAATGGCCAGCTACAGTGTGGTCAACCTGCCATTTGATTGTTGTCCTTGGCTCACACCACATAGGGGTGAATTTGCAAGGACTCCACACTTGAGCGCAATTGGAGCATTTAGTGCCACCCTCCTTGGCTCTAGATCTGTGCCCTCACCAGGAGATTTGTCCTCATTGAGACTTCCCAGGTTAGCTCTTGTCTCATCTCTCCCTTAAAGTCAGCCAACCAGAGGGAGGAGCACAGCCAAAAGCTCCATCAGGAAGAAAGGCAGGTGGGAGAGGAGGATGGAGGAGCCTGCCTCTGAGTCTGTTACAGCAGTGCCGGAGATTACAGGGAGACTTCAGCACGGCGGGGGGGCCTTATTCCTCCCCGCTCCGCCTCGTACCTGACAGGCCTAGAGGCTCACCTGAGAGGCAGCACTCTTCGTCTACCTTTCCCGTGGGAAATCACCACAGCCAACATAACCCCTGAACTCTGCTGGGCCACTGCCAGCAACTTCCAAGCCTTTCCCCTGCCGATTACAGTGACATGATGTCGTTTTTATTGAGGCAAGATTAGATTTTTTTAAAGGGTTTTCAAAAGTGTCGTTCACATGATCTCTAGTACTTTTCCTATTGCTTGAAGACCACAGAGCTGCCAATTTCAATTTGCTCCAGCTTTTATCACTGGAAGAAGCTTAAAAGAAGAAAGAAAGGGGGAGAAAGACTGGACGAAGCTATTCCTCTTGGCCCTAGCAGTTAGTGCGAGGGTGGTGGGGGACACCCGCGTCGCCCACTTCCTTCGTATGACTGCTGTAACAAGATGTCGGGAGCCTGAGCTCCTGGAGTCGCACCTGGCCTCCTGACAGTGCATGAAGATCACTAGACAGAGGGATCATAGCTGGAGAGGGAACGCACAACCTTGAGTCATTCACAGGAGCTGGAGAGGGTTAGAGAGGATGCTGGTATCCTGGGAGATGGGTAAAACAAAGTCATGGAAAAGTTTTCCTTCCTTCTGATTCCATTTTACTAATTCTCCTTCTTGGAGGCAAGGTTTGCCTTTATGCATTCATTCACTCATTTATTCATTCAACGTATTTATTGAGCACCTACTGTGTGCATGACCCTGCAGGATGAATAAGGCAAAGTCCATACCATTCACCATTTTATTATTTATTTATTTATTTATTTATTTTGAGATGGAGTCTCGATCTGTCACCCAGGCTGGAGTGCAGGGGTGCGATCTCAACTCACTGCAACCTCCGCCTCCCGTGTTCACTCCATTCTCCTGCCTCAGCTTCCTGAGTAGCTAGGACTATGGGCGCCCACCACAATGCCCGGCTAATTTTTTGTATTTTTGGTAGAGACACGGTTTCACCATGTTGGCCAGGATGGTCTCGATCTCCTGACCTCGTGATCTGCCCGCCTGGGCCTCCCAAAGTGCTGGGATTACAGGCATGAGCCACCATGCCCAGCCCACCATTTTAAAAGATAAACTGGAGAATGCCTATTTGCATGAATCATACTTTTTCAGGTGTCACTTTAGCCCTCGAAATGGCTCTTATGAAGGAAAATCATGAAAAACCTCAGAGCTAATCACATTGCTTTGATATGAAATCAGAGCAGGAGCATCTGAGGGTAGGGGACTCGCTGAGGAAGCATCTCCCACTCCATGGGAGTCCTGCAGTAGAAACAATATTTACACATCACGAGCATTTAGCAGCCACTTCCAGACTCCGAACAGCCTGATAGTCACAGCAGCCTGTGAAGTAGAGAGGGGCAAAATATGCCATCCCCCTGCACTGCACCTGGCACGTTGTAGGTGCCCAATGAGTGTTGAATGAACGCTGCTTCAATTTACAGCTCTGAGACAGGCTCAAGAGTACTTAAGAGATTGGTCCCAAGTTATCTGCTAGTAAGTAGCAGAGCCCAGGCTGGAATGCAGATGTCCTGAATCCACACATCGAGGCCAATCGTGACTCCTAGAGGCACTACTCTCTGGCAGTTTCTCCAAACTACTGCCCTTCCATTGATTGGCAGGAGAGTGACTCCGGAGTCAACCGCGTTGAAGGTTGCAATGAGTCTCTGGAGAGTAGTTTTAGTGGACGGAAGTCAGACTGACATCTGATGCGAACAGAGCATTTCATGACGGCACCCCTGCCTCCTTGGAAGGTCCTCCTAGGGTTTAGTTGGTTGGACTAAAAAACCTGGGCTTCAGGGTTGGTTCTTTGCATATGGATTTCTAAACTGTCCCAGACTGAGTTGGAAATGTCCTTGGGGGCTTGTTTGCTTTTTGAAGTCTATGCACCACCCCTCAACCCCAACTCGTTCTGTCTCTGTCAATTACGTGGATCAGGAAAAGACGGGTTCAGAGCAAACTTGTGAAAAAACAACTCCCCATCTGTGTCTTGTGAACCTTGATGTTTCTCCTCCAGAGAGGGATGGAAGGGCCATTGTGGCAGTGGGGTAACTCCCAGGGAGTTCGGGCCTCACCAGAGTTACAGAGCAAGGAAGTGACAGACTAGAACCAAAATCTGGAAGCCGAATTGTGGTTGCAGTATCCCTGGACTGGAAAAGACCCAGAAAGTCATTGAGTCCCTTCCGCTGACCCTGGGGATGAGAATCACAGCACATACCCGGGGCCTAGGGCTGGATGTGAATGATGTTCCCTGCCAGGAAATGCAATGTGGGGACACACAGGAGGCTGCAGGAACAGAGTCAGTCTGGTTGAAAAGGAAGACCAGAGAGCATGAAACTCCATCTTCTTGTTCGCTTTACCCCAAGAACATGAGCGTGTACAGAAGGCTTTGAACTAGAAATCAGGGAAGGACCCAGCTTCCAGTCCTGCCTCCCATAGACTTATTGTGTGTGTCCCTGGAGAAGGTTTTCACTGCTGCCCCTCTGGGCCTCAGTTTCTCCATAGGTAGTCTAATGGCTTTTAAACCACGCCTCAAGGCCTTTCATCCCCAGGGAATGAGGGGTTAGGGTCTGGGGTGATGCTGAGCAGGAGGGGCTCTTGTAAGCCCTCTCAGCCTTCTACCACAACAATTTGGCTCTTACCTGCTCATATATTGCATGTCTTCAATTATTTTTGTTAGTAGTAGTACTATTAGTATTAGTATTATTAGTTCTACTGCTATTAATACAAATAATTGATGAATGAATGGTTTGTTCCCCTCTTTGGAAAGAATCACTGATGTATCAGTAGCTTTGCTGATGTAAAAGGGCCTTCCCAGTGCTGACAGGAACTAGGTGGAGGCCGTGAACTCTGTGTTTTTCTTTTACGAGTTGGTCTGATTATAACTGTTGGGGGTTGCATCCTGTCCCCTAAAAAGATATTCAGTCTTCACCTCCAGATTCTCAGCATTGACGTTATTTGGAAATAGGGCCCTAGCAGGTATAATTAATAAAGATGAGGTCGTAATGGAATAGGGTGGGTCCTTAATCCAGCATGAGTGGTGTCATAAAAATAGATGAGACACAGAGACAGAAACACTCAAGGTGAGAACTCCACGTGACGATGGAGGCAGAAGTTGGAGTGATACAGCTGCTGGCCGAAGAATGCCGTGAATTGCTGGCAGCCACCAGAGACTAGGAAGAGGCAAGGAAGGAGTTTCCCTTACAGGGTTCGGAGGAAGCACAGTCCTGCTGACTCCTTGATTTTAGACTGCTGGCCTCCAGAACTATGACACAATACATTAATACATTTTTGGTCTTTTTTTTTTTTTTTTTAGACCGAGTCTCGCTCTGTCGCCCAGGCTGGAGTGCAACGGCTCGATCTCAGCTCACTGCAACCTCCGCCTCCCGGCTTCAAGCAATTCTCCTGCCTCAGCCCCCTAAGTGGCTGGGATTACTGGCACCCACCACTACACCCGGCTAATTTTTGTATTTTTAGTAAAGACGGGTTTTCTCTATGCTGGCCAGGTTGTTCTCGAACTCTCGACCTGAGATGATCCACCCACCTCGGCCTCCCAAAGTGCTGGGATTACAGGCCTGAGCCACCGTGCCTGGCCCATTCTTGGTCTTTTAAGCCACCAAATTTACAGTACTTTGTTATGGCAGCCCCCCGGGAAACTAATAGATCACTCCACCTCCAATATTATGCTTAAAAACAAAATCTAAAGGTTGGGTGCAGTGCCTCACACCTGTAATCCCAGCACTTTGGGAGGCCGAGGTGAGCGGATTGCTTGAGCTCAGGAGTTGGAGATCAGCATGAGCAACACGGCGAAACCCTGTCTCTATGAAAAATACAAAAAATTAGCCAGGTGTACCGGTGCACACTTACAGTCCCGGCTACTTGGGGGGCTGAGGCAGGAGGATCGGTTGAGCCTGGGAGGTCGAGGCTGCAGTGAGCTGAGATGGCGCCACTGCACTCCAGCCTGGATGACAAGGTGAGACTCTGTTTCTAAATAAATAAATACGTAAAATAAAAAAACAAAACCTACAACCCCCGTTTCCTTTAACTTCTATGAAATGTTCAAAGGAAAGTAGGCTTGGCTTGAACTTACATTTTTGAAATGTTAACTACAGTCTTTCATTAAAATATTTCATGTTCTTAAAGCTGTGAAATCTTTGCACATGGGGTCCTATGTGTGGTATATATTGGGTAGTAAAATAAACAAGTTAATAAATAATCTCCCTCCTCAACAAACAGAAAAAGAGTTCCCCCAATTCCCTTCTTTCCCAGTCTTTTGAAAAGTAAATTTGCTGTGAACTGGCTGCTTCGTTCATCTGAGTTTGACCACGTGTTCAGTCTGAGGGTGTTTCACTTTCCTCTCTAGGAGCAGGGCATGATTGGATTAAATGGGATGCAGAATCATTTTTCACCCCTGCAGAAATGATCCCACTTGCCTCTGAATATCTTTCTTGCATTTTCTTCCATCTACCCATCTTCCTAGAGGCAGGTTTCCAGTTCTGGCTTCTCCTCTGGTGCCCTTAATCAAACCCACAGTTTGGCAGACGAAGCACAGCCCCTCCTTCTCCATCCCCATGGAGATCCAGGAATTTGTAGGAGTCGCCTCATTTCTGGTTATTCAATAACCGGCAGGGCATCGAATGTCAGGGCTAAGAAAACAAACCTGCCTACCTGTTGGACTGAATGACCTCATAGCCTGAGCTGTTCTCATGGTGTTGGCTTGCACTGTCTGTCAGCGACTCTTTCATCACAAGCTCGACTGACATCATACTGTTCTAAACACCTAACCTGATCATTGTCACTGTGCTTACAACACAGCCAAAGACAGCAGTTAAGGCTCTGATTAAGCCTGGGGGCAGTTTTGCACGAGGAAGTAAGGGGTCTTTTTTTTTTTTTTTTTTTTTTTCCCAGCCTTAAGAATGGAGGATGTGAATGGGGAAGGAATGAAGGGGCTTATTGTGTTTTAATTCCAAATTTGTCCTTAACCTCCCTACCTGGATTTCCAGCCCAAGGCTTCACTCAGTACTCGGTGGAGAAGAGCAAACCATCTGCCCACATCTGACCTGGCTGACCAGGGCTTTCCTGCAGGGGAGGGAAGATTCTAGCACCATTCCACTTGTGGATGTCTCTGATTGGAAAATGATCTTCTCTGAGCTTTAGTGAATAACCTGAGGGCCTCCATTAGATTGTATTTGTGGGCCACTTTTCATCACTGGATTCCCAGGCAATGACTGTGAAAGATTCCCACAAAATAATAGAATGGATGCAAAATAATCCTATTATTTATTTATTTATTTTCAGACAGAGTTTTGCTCTTGTTGCCCAGGCTGGAGTGCAGTGGTGTGATCTCAGCTCACTGCAACCTCCACCTCCTGGGTCCAAGCAATTCTCCTGCCTCAGCCTCCCAAGTAGCTGGGATTACAGGCGCCAGCCACCAAGCCTGCCAAATTTTTGTATTTTTAGTAGAGACAGGGTTTCACCATGTTGGCAAGGCTGGTCTTGAACTCCTGTCTTCGGGTGATCCACCTGCCTCAGCCTCCCAAAGTGCTGGGATTACAGGCATGAGCCACCGCACCAGGCCTGGAAAATGATCTTGAAAGCAAGTCATAGCGTCCTCAAGTTAGAGTTGGAAGGATTAGGGAGATACTAAAAGGGAAGTTAATTATTCTATGTGATATAAATTCATTCACTTGCTCACTCATTCATTCACCTATTCATTCATGAAATCAATACTTTCTGAATGCCTGCCATAGGCCATGTACTGTGTGATGCACTCAGGAAACAAAGACAAAGTCACAGGTCAGTGACATTCATGTGACTTGTACCCAGGAAGAAGCCTGTCCAGAAGGCCGAGAGGGCCATGAGGAAGAAGAAAGCTCAAGGAGTGGCTGGGGAAGCAGGGAGGAGAGTTTTGGCCTAAGACTAGAATATTGATTTTCAAAGCATAGGCCCTCGGCACTGGACATCACAGTGATCGGGGGAGTGTCTCAGTCAGCTTTGGCTGCCTTAATAAAATACCTTCACAGCAGGAATTGATCGTCTCCCAATTCTGGAGGCTGAATGCCCAAGAGCAAGGTGCTAGCAGGGTCCATGTCTGTTTGGTGAGGGCGCTTCCTGGCTTGCAGATAGCTGTCTTCTGGCTGTGTCTTGTTATGGCCTTTCCTGGGTACTTGAGAGTAGAGAGAGCTCTCTGGCATGTCTTCTTATGAGGGCATTAATCCCATCCATCATGGGGCTCCCTTCCTCACGACCTCATCTAAACATAATGACCTCCCAAAGGCCCCATCTTCAAATGCCATCACATTAGGGGTGAGGGCTTCAATATATGAATTTTGGGGTGAAACAATTCAGTCCATAGCAGGGAGTTGGTTAAAAGGCAGATTCCAAACTTCCACCCTAAACCTACTGAATCCGTGTTTCTGGAACAGGTCCTGGAAATCTCCGTGTTGATTGTTAGGTACGCTAATGTTGGAGAATGTTCTCTTTGGGATGATTTAGGCTGTTACATAGAAAAGGATGTTTCCAGGGAGAGCTGGAGCTGGTGAATGCACACATGAACAAGGAACGTTGGCCTTGGGGCGAGGCCCAGAGTTCCATATATTTGTGAATTTATTTATAACTGAGGCTTTGGCTGACGTAGAGCTGAGCAAAGGATAGGCTCGGATGTAGTTTTGCAAAATGTCAAGATAGAGCCCTATGTCCTGTAACTGCATTTGTCTCAAGAATTTAAGGACTCTCTCTCTTCCCTTCCCTTCCCTTCCGTCCCCTTCCCTCCCCTTCCCTTCCCTCCCCTCCCCTTCCCTTCCCTCCCCTCCCCTCCCTTTCCCTTCCCTTCCTTCCTTGCTTTCTTGCTTTCTGATTTTACCTGCTTTTTCTAAGGAAGTCAGCTTGTATAAGGAGATTTAAAGACAGGCATGCAATTCTGAGGGATCACTGGGGTGAATTATTTGTTACCTGTTGTTGCTCATTTACCTGATCGGGGAGATTAACATTCTCCTTTGAGGTTTCTTTTCCTTTTAGGAACTGCTGTGGCTCTTGCCAAAGTCTCCAGGTAACCTTCTGCTGGGGAGAGAAAACCTCCACCAGTCTCCAACTATACTTGGCTCTCAATAAGAAAGCAAGAGGGCCAGGCACAGTGGCTCACACCTAGCTCTTTGGGAGGCCGAGGTAGGAGGATTGCTTGAAGCTAGGAGTTTGAGACCAATCTGAGCAACAAAATGAGATCTCTGTCTCTCTCAATAAATAAATAAATAAATAAAAATTAACTAGTCGTGGTGGTACACACCTGTAGTTGCAGCTATTCCAGAGGTTGTGATGAGAGGATCACTTAAGTCCAGGATATCGAGGCTGCAGTGAGCCATAATCCTACCACTGCACTCCAGCCTGGGCTGTTTTGCTCAGTGACTAATTACAGTTGGAGGAAATCAATACTGAAAATTGGGGTGCCTTTGCCATCCACTTATCGCTTCAACATAAAATTTTTGAGTGCCTTCCATGGCATGGTGTGAGTTGCTGTGGTTAGTTAGGTGAATAAGACAGACACAGCCCCTGTCTTCATGACATTTATAATCTACAGGTGAAAAGAAACAAGTAAACGATGGATTGCAATGAAGCGTGGTGAGAGTTATGTTAATTCTCCTGTGGTTCCTTCTTCATGCCTTCAGAGACTGAACCTAGCTCAGGGCTGGATGGCTCATTGGTACTCAAAATATCCTTGTCCTGCATTCCTTTTTTGTTTGTTTGCAAACATTTGCTGAACCCCTATGAAATGTCATGTTGAATAGATATGTCCTGGGCTCTGCTTATAACCTTAGAGGCAGATTTTTAAAATTGAACAACATGCAAAACCTTGTTGCAAAGAGCTCAGAGTCAAGTGAGGAAGTCAGACAAATAAACAAATTGCATCAAGGCTATGCTAATGACTCAGATAATACAGCAGTGGTCTGTACCAGGCCATAAGGGAATGTGGGGGTGGAGAAAGGGGTACAGGAGGGATGATTTCTGCTGGAGAAAGGAGCAAGGGCAAAGTGGTCCAGCAGGGATCCCTGAAGGTAGAGAGTGCAGGCTGGACTTGAAGCATATTAAGAGTGTTTGAATTCTTTCAGCACTTCCCAGCCAATAGGTTAAATGATAACTAATTCAATCATTCATTGAATTGTTCAGTAGCTATATATTGAGTACCTATGATTTCCTTAGTGAGCCAGCTATACAAATCATTGGATTAACCACTCAACCCAGCAACTAGCTAGCTGGCCCCCCTGACAGGTGACAAGCTATGTAATCAAGCATTTGGGGAGTAAATACAAGAAGTGAAAATGTCTGTCTATTGCCCCCAGAGAGGCTACCTGTGGACTGCAATGGCCAAAAGTGTCCAGTTGCTTCCAGAGCTTCTCATTTAGAAAAAGGCAGGTTCTGCGTACTTCTCTTAATTTTTTAACAGAATGACAGCTCCGTTGTCTTCCAGGCTGGTATCTAAAGTATGAAGATATATATATATCATATATATGATATATAAGATATATGATATATATAATTATAGTTTATTTTATTTTCAATTTTAATAATGTATGCTTACTGGAAAAAAATAGACAAATACAGATAAGGTGAAAGAAGATAACTACTCTCATTATTTGCCCTTTTTCTTACTTTTCTTTAAGATTTTACATGATTATGATCACTGTATGTACAATATATACATTGTATATAACTTATTACATGCTTCTGTCATATAACATTACAGCAACATAAATTCCTCATAAGTTTCATTTCAAATGACCACATAATTTTTCATCATTTATGTACCATGATTTTCCTAATATATTTAACGATCTAAACTTTTAACATTTTATTTTTCTTAGGATAAATGTACAGAATTGGAATTTCTAGTTAAGGAGAAGGGCGTAATTAAGACTCTCAATAAATATTGTAAAATTACTTTCCAAAGAGTCACAAGAGTTTTTATTCTCATGTTTATGGTCGTGTACAAGGTTAATTTTAAATTGTCTGATATTTCTTTCCTGCCCCGAACATGATTGAGACAATGAATTAAGCCTTTTCCTTATATCTGATTGGGTCAGCAGAAAGCAAGAGGTTTGAATGGTATTAATCCAGATCTCTCACACTGAATAACAAATACCTTGCCCTTAGTTTTTATTACACACTATTACAAAAGCTGGCCATCTTGATGTCTTCTGCTAAGCCATCCTTGAGGACCCCATTCACTATGTTACTCAACATCCCTTCTATCAGGCCATAGTCTTCTTTCTCTTTCATGTTAGCCATATTTCCACTTTTTGTCAGTGATATTTGGCTATCAAGAAGCTCATAGTTCACACTGGTGCTTGCTGGATTGTCTAAAGCCATCTCTCCTTCCCTTTAGGGGTGAGTGAGAATAGGCTCAAGACCACTGGCCAAAGGCACTTCAGAGCATCAGCTGGATTGATGGTGTATTAGTCTGTTCTCACACTGCTATGAAGAGATATCCGAGACTGGGTCATTTATAAAGAAAAGAGGGGCCGGGCATGGTGGCTCATGTCTGTAATCCCAGCACTTTGGGAGGTCAAGTCGGGTCGATCACCTGAGGTCAGGAGTTCGAGACCAGCCTGGCCAATATGGCGAAACCCTGTCTCTACTAAAAATACAAAAATTAGCCGGGCATGGTGGTGGGCACCTGTAATCCCAGCTACTCGGGAGGCTGAGGCAGGAGAATCACTTGAACCTTGGAGGCGGAGGTTGCAGTGAGCTGAGATCTTGCCACTGCACTGCAGCCTGGGCGACAGAGCAAGACTCTGTCTCAAAAAATTAAAAATAGAAATAAAGAAAAGAGGTTTAATTTATTCACAGTTCTGCATGGCTGAGAGACCTCAGGAAACTCAAAATCATGGTGGAAGGCACCTTTCCTTCCACAGGGCGGCAGGAGGGAAAATGAATGCCAGGTGAAGGGGGAAGCCCCTTATAAAATCATCAGCTCTCATGAGGACTCAGTCACTGTCATGAGAACAGCATGGTGGAAACTGCCCCCATGACTCAATTACCTCCCACCAGGTCCTCCCATGACATGTGGGGATTATGGAAACTACAATTCAAGACGAGATTTTGGTGGGGACACAGCCAAACCATATCAGATGGCAAGTAAGCTTCCAAAATGTCAGGGCTCTCTTCTAACCACTGTATTGGGAGAGGGGGTGAGACCTCATACTTCCTCCCTGAGCTAGGCTTTGGGATCGGCATGTTCTGCCATGCAGACTGTGAGTCCACTTTTTCAAGCTACTACAAGGGAAAGATTATGGGCCTGTTTCTAGAAAACCAGTGGAGTAGAAGCAGCAGGAGAATAGTGACCATCCTGTTTGGTAGTGGTGGTGGGTGGCAGAGAGGGGCAATTCCCCGAGCAGGCGGCTTATCACAGAAGTCAAGAGAGGCTGGAAAGCAGGTGTCTGCTCTGCTCTGAGGAGCCCAAAGGAGCAAAAGGCAGTGACTGTCTCCTGGTGCCCCTTACTCCGTGAACACCTGCGGGTCACCCATTAGTTATTCCTTCTCCCCAAAGGGAGAGAGAGGGGAAAGGCTCACTCCAACCTTCCTACTTCGTATTCTGGGGAGAGCAAGTCTCCGCTGTATAGAAATGTGAAGAAGAGGATATAAAGATTATCCTCCAAGGATACTTAGCTGCAGTAGCCACTTAACCTGTCCCTTAAAAGGGGACATAATTGTCCTTTTTTTCCCTGCAACGGACTGAATTGTGCCCCTCCCTAAATTCATATGTTGAAACCCGAACCCTGAATGTGAGAGTATTTAGAGATGAGGCCTTTGGGAGGTAATTAGGTTTAGATGAATTCCTAAGGGTGGTGCCTTCATGATGGGATTAGCACCTTCATAAGAAGAAAGAAGAGAAATTAGACATCTTGCCCACACACACACTCTCTCTCTGCCATGTGAGGCCATAAGTAGAAGTCAAGTCGGCTGTCTACAAGCCAGGGAGAAAGCCCTTACCAGAAGCCCACCGTGCTGGCACCCTGATCTTGGCCTTCCAGCCTCCAGAACTGTGAGAAAATCCATTTCTGTTGTTTAAGCCACCTAGTCTATGGTGTTTTGGAATGGCAGCTCTAGCAAGCTAATACAACTTAGCAAAAAAAATGACATTTCTGATTTTTTACTTTTTTATCTTGACCTTTGCTATTATAGATGTACTTACTTTTTAATTGTAAGCAACCTGAATTTTTATATCATCTATAGGTAAATAATCATAAACTTGGAGTTCTAAGGTGAACATGCGTAAGATACAGTGAGCAAGTCAAGATGCTTTATGGGTATGACTTTAAAAGCCAGGATCAGTGAGAACTGGAGGGATCAGGTACGGCTTTCTATGGGTGGCAGGGCTGGAGTTGGGTTTAAGTGGGTGTAAGATATGGAGAAGGGCAAGGTAAAGTGAGTCGTGAGATCAAAGACAATGCTGGAGTTGGGAATAATCCATGGCTAGAGATGAACAACTGTCCTTCGGCCCTTTACAGTTTGTAAAGTCCTTTAACATCCATTACATCACAAAATCCTCATGCCGACTCTACAAGGTGAATATAATTATCATCTCCATTTTACCCTTGAGGAACTAGACTCAGAGAGATCCGATGGTGAATCTGAGACTCACACCTGACTTTTTTGGCTGCAAATTTTATCGTTACTCCCACTCCCTATTGTATGCTGTCTGAGTTGGGTAAGGAAACCAATTTGACCAAAGAGGAGGGAAGCAGTTGCTCTGGAGAGAAGTGGAAAACTGCGGTGTTGAGCTGAGGCCAAACCAGACCCACAAGGTCCCTGAGAGCCAGGTGGTGCAGATTTTATGCAGGGGAAACCACTGAAGGCTTTTGAGCAAGGGTGTGACATAATACAAGTAGAGAGATCCACCATGCTGAGCGCTAGTGTGCAGAGAGGATTGGGAAGTCCAAAGAGAGAAGATGGTAGCAGAGATGCCAGTGACGGAGCTTCTGGAAGGAGTCTGCATATCCAGATTAGATCGTTAGTATCCAGGATATGTTGGCTTCTTTTTTGGGATTCATCACTGTGCCATTGGAATTAGAACTGGAATTGGACATAACTGAAATATTCCATTCCTTTCATTCACCATCTTTATTAATGGGCTAGTATTGCAGAGATTTGGTCCACGTTATTTTCAGCATTTTTGCTACACCTGCATCTCAGGAGGCTTCTCTGGCCCCGCCTATAAACAAAATTATGATTAACACAATGAACTAACGTGTCTTAGAGCTGGAGCTAACATCAATTGACTTTTATTACATTTACTAAATATTTACTGAGTACTCACCATGTGCCCAGCACTGTGCAAAGTTCCTCCGTTGGGAAAACAGAAGAGAATCGGCACAGAGCAGCTAGTTAAGCTGCTCATGGGAAGCGGACAGGAGAGGGGGCTGGGACTGAGGACTGTGGGGACAGGACACTGGTAGGAGGTTAGACAGGGACACAAAGCATGCACGAGAAGGAAACCAAGACTAGCTCCTTTTGGATGTCGGAAGGATTAGATGTGGATCCACCAGCAGCAGTTGAGTGTTCCCCTCTGAGGTTTGCTTTGTCTTGTACCAAAGGGTGTCCTGGAGACAGAAGCCCCTGGCAGAATCTGTTCTCAGAGCTCCTTTCTGCTCTGCTGTGGCTGGCCCTCTGCAACTGGCTGCTCCAGGGTAGTCAAGACTGCCTCCTCCTCGGCCCCAACACTCATATGTGCTCCCCTGGGGCTGCAGTGGAGGGTCCCACCCTCCACAGGGGAAGTCTGTGCTGTGAGGTGCAACAGGACACCTGGGTCCCAGTGACAGTGACTCACTGTGTGCCCTTGGGCAGTTTATTTCTTCTCTTTTGTTCCTTCCTCTTTCAGAATTGGAGCAGCTCCTTGTAGCTTTAAAGATTTGATGGTGGTTACTGCAGGACTGCAATGTGTGCCTGTGTGTGTGTGTGTGTGTGAGTGTGTGTGTGTGTTAGACTTGCTGTTTAATAGGGTGCTAAGACAGCAGGTGGGCCGTCTTTCCCACCCCCCACCCCCACACGTGTGGCTCTCATTACTGTCAGAAGGCGTTAAGTCGGCCCCATGGAGATGAGAACAGACCCCTTAATTAGGCACCGTTCCCAGATCGCAGGAGGGACTGGCCTGGGCCTGGCTGCCCTGGCGTTGCGGGGAGCCCAGGCTGCAGGGCTGGAGGGGGCTGTGGGGGGCGGTTGCGGCCAGGGCATCTGAAGGACTCAGCAGGTTTACACTTCGCTGACCCGATGGATGAATGGGGCCCTGTCCACTCACATGGGAGCCTGGAATCTTCAATTATGGCAATTACATCAACAGGTCGGAAGGGCAGCACTTTCCACTGAAGAGGTTCAGTGCTTAAAAGAAAAATCCTAAAGCTACTATTTTTTATCTTTTTTTTTTTTTTTAAGGGATTGGGTTGATAGAAGAAGACCCCCATCTCCAGTATAATTGAGCCATGGGTAGGGAACAAAAGACGTGGCACGGATTTACGTAAGATCTGGCTGGCACGTGCTCACCCACCTCTGGACTTTTGGCTTTTCTCTCGCTCAACTTTGTATTATAGTCCCTGCAGGTGCAGGTGTGTCACCCTCATCACCTTGCTGAGGACAGGATGTGGTACCTTCATCTGGGAATCCCCCTGACATGCAGAGCAGTAGATGGCAGTCTAGACAGTACTGAACCGGTATCAGAGGGTGCATTAGATCTTGGAGGAGTCGCTTTGTCTCTCAGACCCTCAGTTTTCACCTCTGTGAAGTGGATATAAAGCTGTCTATCCATCCTCCTTCCTATGGTTTCAGAGACACCAGTTCCTGCTACGTACTCACTATACTAATTGGGTCTTTTCTTCCTCTCAGCCACCCTGTTAGATAGGTGAGACTGGCAATGTGGCCCCAGCACCAGCAGTGTAATATCACCTGGGGATATGTTTGAAATGCAGAATCTCAGGCCCCATACCAGAGCTGCTGAATCAGTCTGAATCTTTCCAAGCTCCCCAGGAAATTCATGTGCACATCGAGAAACACTTTGCTACACTGGAAATTTGCACACATTTAACCTAAGTTGAGTGAATGAGCGTCAGCCTGTGATATGCATCTCATCTGTTAAACGGGGATAGTAACAGTTGTCCTTTTCTATTGGAGGGATGCTTTGAGGATCAAGTAGTTTATAATTATAAAGGTATTTTATCCAGACACTGGCTAATTTATTCAACAAACTTTGCAGAACGGCTACAAGACAGGTTTGGGGTTTGCAAAATATATTCTCTCCTTAGAAATAATTTGAACTATTCTAGAAATATGATGTTTAAAAGAGCTAAGTATAGTAAAACATGGCAAGTGCTGTCCAATAGCCACGCTTAAATTCGGGGATGATTAGAGAAAAAAACAAGTAACTGTGATTGTGAAGTTCAGGGCTGTGTAGGTTAAGGGAGGCTTCACTGAGGTGGTGGCATTGAGCTTATGTAGGAATGAATGAGCTAGAGAAGGTCCTTCTAGACAGAGAACAACATAAACAAAGGCTCTGAGGTATGGGGTGGAGGGATTGGGGTGGCTACTAGTCCAGGGTCTAACAAGAACAAACAGAGTGACAGTGTATTTCCAGGTGGCCTCATAACGTGACTAGTAAGTACAGACCAGAGAGGTCTTTGCTGCCTGCTTCGTTTATTCGGGGCTGATTGCCTGGGTCATTTTAGGTTTCAGTCCTGTGGTTGGAGCCGTCTGTCCAAAAGTCACTGCTGTGCTTACACTGCCAACCACCTAAGACTTTTGTTTGTTTGTTTGTTTTTATTCTTCATGTGCTCTGGTGGGGGAGGTTTACTGCCAGCAGCAATGTCCTACTTCCTAAGATTTTAACATCACTTCAAGTTAAGGAGGGGAAGTTGATTTCCAGGTAGGTCATTTTTTTTTTCAACCAGTTGGGAAGGCGAGTTGGCCCCTATAGGGACTGAGAAAATAAGAGATGGCCAGAGCCCTCGTCCAGCACCATCTGAGATCTATCACTGCCTGCTCCCCTCTGGCTGCCTGAGCGTGTCCACAGCAGTGGTGGACACAGGCTTGGGGCATGTGGTGCTCAGCCAATGGGCAGACAACAGCAGTGGAGATGCCACTGAGGGCCCAGAGAAAAGACACTTTGGTACATCTGGGAGAGGCCACTCCCTTCCTAAGCCAGCCAGGAGAGTGGGAGCTGTACCTCTTGAAAGCCATCATGATGTGGAGTCTCTGCCGGGTCACAGTGGGTGAGACCAAAAGTGAGGGTGGATGGCACCCATAGGAGTACATGCAGAAGCAAAATCACTTCCTGGAATGGCTGTCTGAGCAGGCAGAGGGTGCAAACACAGCCCTGCACCTTAGGGAACCTTTAGTTGGATGTGAGGACTGTGCTCTCCCTTGCTTCTCCAGGCTGCGGAGGCATTGTGCTGCCTTCTTGCAATGCTGTAATGGTGAGGGAAGGGGACCCTGCACCTGGGGGTGTGGGAGGATAGCCTGAGGATGGATGCTTAGTTCTGAGCTCCCAAACTAAAGCCAAGGACTTTGTCTTGCTTGTATTGGACAGCGCCCTTGGGTGCTGAGTTAATATTTTACCCAGCTTGCAAATAAGGGTTATCTGTTTGTCTCTGTAAAGGACACGGGGGCAAATGGCTTTCTGCACTACTGCTGTTGGTATGAGTGCTCATTCTCTTTGGGCAAAGGAAAGGAAAGAGATGGAGCCTTATCACTGCTCCTTTTTAGTTCATTGATGTAGGTGGCCAACTTTCTGAAAAATGGCCCCAGGGGACTGTGACCCTGGGTGGATCTTTACTCTGAACTTAGGAAGCAGCTTCATGCAGTAGAAATAACCTGAAGTTTGCAGTCAGCTAGGAGTGCATTCAAATTTCTCCACTTCCTAGTTGTGGTACTTAGGGAAGTACCTTCGCCTCTTAAATCCTCAGTTTCCCCATCGGTACGGCAGCCATGAACTGCTCTCCTGGTTGGGTCGTGAGGTATGAAGGGGAGAGCACAGTGATATCTCCTGTGCTTGCTGGTTAGCTCTGAGTCTGGATGTGACACAGCCCTCAGTGGTCTAGAGATTGAGAATCGAAAAGCTTTCGGTTCATGAAAAACCATCTCAACGTCAGAGCTGGGGGCAAGCAGAGAAACCCAGGGTCAACCACTTCATCGGCCAGAAGAGGAAACTACACCTCGCCCTGCAGGTCCCCTGTGGCCACCACACCTGTCCTCAAACCTGCAAAAACACCACAGAATGGGGACTCCCAGCGCCCCCAGGCTTTCTGGACCTGTCCTCAGCATCCTCCTCCCCACCACCTGACCTGGCGCTTACTCTCCCAGCTCCATTTCGCCTTTCCTTTTGGACTTGGCCCTTGCTAGTTCCCAGCTCTGGCCTCAGGTCCACTCAGCAGTGACTCTGATCACATGCCCGGTGCCTTGCTGCTGGCTACCTCTGATGCACACACCCCGCATTGCAGTGGGGCCAGGAGCTTAGTCCTTCAGAAGAAGGCTTTTCTCTCTCCCTTCTTCTCCTGGGTGATGTGTTGGTTTCTCTCCTTCCTCCCTCTCTCTCCTTTTTATTGCTTTTATAGTTATGGGGAGCAGTCTTTAAAGATTGTTGGTGAACACACCATAACGCCTGCTTCATCAAGCAGTAGGTATCTGCCAGAAGAAAAAGGATGTCCTTGATGTGAAAAAATAAAAAAAGGGCTGTCAGCCCCTCCTTCGGTGGGCAGAGGGAAGACTCAGGCCAGCTCCTGATAGCAATGACTGAGTCCAGCTCCTCTAGACACTACGGAGTGTCTTGAAGAATTCATCTGCCTATCCCAGCCTTAGTTTCTTTTTTTTGTAAAATGGGGCAATCATGATTCCAATCCAGGCAACTTTATTGAGTTGCTGTTGGGACCACAGCAGGCACTGGATATGAAAACAATACATAATAAAGCTACAAACCCCTGTGCACTCTACAGGGGTTGCTCATGGCCGTTTTCAGCTCCCTTCTGGGCTGAGGCCTGTCTATTTTCAACCGGATGGGTCTGAGTTGTGTGAAGTAGCTTCCTGTGAAGGCCCCTCAGTTTCCAGGACTGGAGAAGAACAGCAACTAGTTGCCTCTGATTCCCGCTCCCCAGCCCCTTCTCTCTGGACCGTGCCTTGTGGGTGGTGGGTGGTGGGGAGGCTCAAGGGATCCTCCAGCATCACTTTGCTGGGAGTGTGACTCTCCTGATGGCAAACACACCAGAACCGAGAGCCCCAACTCCTGGAATCCTCAGTTACAGGTGGCAGGGAGAGGTGGAGTCCAGGGAGAAGTGTGGGGCTTGCATGGGTGACATTGCATTCCTGGATAAGCAGGGAGAAAAGTCATAAAGGACAGCCATCCCTACTGTTCAGGTGTAACATGGCCACCAGTGGCACATGTATAAGGCATTTACATTCACCTCGAAGGTGCCAGGAGACTTGTCCAGACCTTCCTGAGGGAGCACAGCTCCAGTTTGGACATATTTACTAGTCTATTCATTTGTTCACAGATTTGTTTGACTATTTCTTCAGTCATGGTGTATTTATCAAGTACTTACTATGTATCGGAGCCATGCTAAGGGTCCCGCATACACCTTGTCTTGTATTAGAATAGGTTAGGTAATGCTGTGGTAACAAACAATCTCAGAATCTCAGTGGCTGGAGGCAACAGGCATTTGTCTCTCACTGATGTTACATCCTCTGGACAGCTCTTCGGCAGAGGGATGTGCTGATGGCTGCCAATCCGAAGGGCGCTGTACCATCTGACGACGCCATCTTCTCAACACGGGAGCTGTTCTCTTTCCTGGCTGTTGCTGCGGCCAGGGAAGAGAGCACAGGAAATGTGCACCAACTCTGAAACGCTTCTGCCTGGAGGGGACACTCGTGACTTCTGCTCACATGTCATTGGCCAGAGGATGTCACATGGACATACCTAACTTCAAGCGGGACAGAGAAGTGTAATTCTTCCTTGGGATGGGAAAGGAAATATGGGAATGATGTGAACCTCACTAATCTCTATCCCATTGTAATCCCTACAACAAACTTGCCATGTGGTTATTATCCTGATTTGATACACGAAGAAACTGAGGATAAGCAACTCCTCCACACTCACACAGCTGGCAAGAGGGAGAGGTGGGATTTAACCTTGGGAAAGTCTGACTGCCAAGCTTTTGCTATTTCCTTGGTGTCGCCCTTGCCATGTTCACAAAATGGCTGTATCATAAGGCAGAAAAACTGCAGCTTATCAGTCAAAGAAGGATGGATAGCGTGTTGTGTAGTTTTAGAGGAGGAGAGATCACCTCCTGCTAGAGAAATCCAGGAAGACTTCACTGAGGAGGTAGCTCTTGCCTCTGGATCTTGAAGAATAGGACAGATTTGGACATTCAGAGATGCCAGTTCTTTCAATCTGTCAGTTATTCCTTCTGTGTGCAAGGTGGGTGGCTTCTGACGTCTGGAAAACCATTTGTAAAGTCCATTTAGTTCACGCTTTTAGTTTAGTCATACTCTTCCCTCACAAGAGAAGTCCTAGCGTGATGGTGAGAGGGAGGGGAAGTAGTTATGAACTGGGTTTCACCAAAGGAGCTTTCCTGGAAGAGGCCCTGGGGAGAAATCTGATGCAGTGGGTCGAATAAGAATGGGGTTTTACTGCAGCTTTACTGCAGCCTTCCTTCCTTTCTCCCTCCCTTCCTCCGCTCTTTCTTCTCCTTTCCCTTCCATTCCTGCATCCCTCTCTCCGTCATTTCCTTAGTGCCTGCTGTCTGCCTGGGACAATGCTGAGTGCTGGGGCAGGGGAGGAGGCAGACCCAGATTTTGGCTCCCTGGAACTCTCACGCAGTTTCATGATGGGAGGGATAAGGTTGCAGGGCCCCAGAGCCCCAGTGTTTGCCTAGAAACTCAAGAAGAAACCTCCAGTGAGAGGCAGAGTGACCCCATTGAGGGGTGTGGGTCACTTGAGTTAAAAAAAAAAAAGAAAAGAAGCCAGCCACGCAGAGAACAGAGTCCCCACTGCCCTGTGGTCAGTGAGCACTGCTCCCTAGCTTGGGCCGGACAGCTGGCCCCTCTGGGCTCACTCAGGCCGACTGCACCTGGCCTTGCTCACAGCTGTGCTCCACTGAGCTGGCCCACACCAGCCAGCAACCAGTTCTTATCAATGCAGCTAGAGCAGACTGTGGCTGCCTCCCTGATTCTCCTCCACCTCTTCTCCCCACCCCAGGGAGAACTTGCAGTCTGGGGACAGAATCTGTACATCAGGGATGGTTTTGACAAACTAAGGAGGGAGAGGAGCTGGAAGACATCCTTGCACCCATGCTGAGGCTTGGCTGTACACGTTTCCCTTCCAGGATTCACAGGCTGCCAGCAAAGGGCTTAAGATTTCAGCTCTGCGGAAACTATTATCAAGTGCCTTTTTGGGGTCCAGGGATGAATGCACCCCTATTTAACTGTGTCTGTGTATCTTCTACCTTTAGATCCATTTCCCTATTCACAGGACCAGAGTATTTCAGCGCTAGGAGTGATCTCACAGGGTTTTTAGGCCAGTGGTTGCTAAACCTGATTGTCCTCCAGGAAGCCTTTAAAAATACACATTCCTAGGCTCTGAGCCCAGAAGTTCTGACTCCGTAGGTCTGGCCCTTGTCCCTTCCAGTTATTGATTCTGCAGGTCCCATGCTCAGAGGGGGTAGTCCCCCGGGGCCAAGGAAGCCGGGGGAGTGTGTCAGTTGCTTTTGCTTGGCGACCACCTTTCCTCATGTGAATTTATTGTTCTCATTAAGGAGATGGGTCCCAAAACGTGCTGAGGGGACCAACACTTGTTTATTGTGCTCTGTGAGTATTTGTGGGCTCCCTGAATGCAGGTCTGGGTTTCCGTGCTGGCTCGGTTCCATTTCATCAAGGAGAAGGAGCCCTTCCCAGGGGCGGATGAGCATTGTTTTCAAGCCACGGTTGCCCTCCCAAGGCTTCCCTGGAGCCAGGGGAGCTGATCAGCCAGAAAGGTGCTCACCAGAGCTCAAGTCTGCCCTGGCTGCCTGATGGAGAGGAGGGGCTGCAGGGGAACGCTGCTGACCTACACACACACACACACACACACACACACACACACACACACACACACACACCAGGCCTGGCTGAAGAGCATGCTGTCTCCTGGAGGAACTGAGAACCTGGGCATTTCTCTGGGAAAGCACCTTTCGTTTCCAAATTCCAAGAAGTGCTTCCAAAAAAGATAATAGTTTTGCTGTGTGTCCAAGACTTCGCTTGTGCAGGATCTCATGTGCTCCTTGCAGCTGCCCTGGTAGGTGGAGAGGACAGGGCTTATCCTTTTTGTGCTCTAACTGAGCAAACTGAGCTTGGAAAGGGCATCTGATTCTGAGTATTTAGCACTAAAGGGCTGTGCTGTGTGAAATGTACCCTCAAATTCTTCAGAAAATAATTCTGTATGTGTGTGGAGTGGGAGAGTGCATGCAGGCACACACGATGGATAAAGCAAATGGGGTAAAATGGGAGCAATAGTGAATCATCTGGGTAAAAAATATACAGGTGTTCTTTGTACTATTTTTGTTTTTGTAATTTTTTGAAATTTAAAATGTATTTCCAAATAAAACAACGTTAAGGGGGTGTGGTTTATTCAAGGACATGGAGCAGGTTCCTTGTCTGTGGAAGGCCCACTTGTCACTTCTTACCATCTCTAGTTTGATATATTTCTTTTTTTTTTTTTTTTTTTTTTTTTGAGATGGAGGTTTGCTCTTGTTGCTCAGGCCGGAGTGCAGTGGAGTGATCTCGGTTCACTGCAACCTCCGCCTCCTGGGCTCAAGTGATTCTTCTGCCTCAGCCTCCTGAGTAGCTGGGATTACAGGCGCATGCCACCATGCCTGGCTAATTTTCATATTTTTAGTAGGGACAGGGTTTCACCATGCTGGCCAGGCTGGCCTCAAACTCCTAACCTCAGGTGATCCACCGGCCTGGGCCTCCCAAAGTGCTGGGATTACAGGTGTGAGCCACTGCACTCGGCCGATTGATACATTTCTTAGTCTCAGTTTAAACGCCAGTTCCTTTGCTCCACCTTCCCTGGCCTCTTGCATTAGATCGTGTGCCCCAATTGCATGTACTTTTCCTTCCACTTATCCCTACGGGTGGGACTGAATTATTTAAAATTTAATGTCAATTTATCCTGCTGGACTATAAGCTCTATGAGGGCAGGACCTCTACCGTCTTGCTCCTGGCTGTATCCCAAGGGCGTAGCACAGTGACTGGAATATAGTAGGTGCTCAGCGAACGTCCTCCGAAGGAGTTAATGAATGGAGTGAATGCATGCCAGTGCACGGGCCGCAGATGCCCACAGGGGGACACACACATGCACACGTGCTCGTGCTCTATTTTCTTAGTGAGATTGCTCTGCCACAGGCAGGCTGGGCATGCCAAAATTTGGAGGACAGCTGGCAGGGTGGCATCATGCCTCTGGAAATGACATTCTGGGAACAATTGACATCCTTTGGGAAGCTAGAATGATGCCCCTTCCCAGCCAGTGCTCCCCTCCTCTCCCCACCTCAGGCCCAGAGGCTCTTCCGGGGGAGAAATGATGCTCTTGCAGCAGGTGGCGAAGGGATCCCAGGGCCAGTGGGCTGTCAGTGGGGGCAGGGATGCTGTGTGGAAACTGCTGCCTTTCCGGAAACAAAAGGGCCCTTTAGAGTCACTTGATATCATGTCTTCCTGTCTGGGCCTCTGCCAAGCCTCCCTCTTCCTACTGTGGAACAGCAAGCACAACAGCGACCTGACCTGTGCCTGCTCCTCCTGGGGCACTGCTGGGGAGCCAGGGCAAGCACCGAGCAGGAACAGAGGTGCCTGGGCAGGCTACACATGCCAAGGTGTGCCCATTAACTGAAGTTCTGATTTTAATTTTTGAGTAAGTGATACATCCACATATTCACAATTCAAAAAGTGTAAACTACATGCTATGAAAAGTCTTCCTCCCAACCTGCCCTCCATCCATCCAGTTTCCCCTGCCAAGGTTCTCAGTTTCTTAAGAATCCTACAGATACTCGGTGCATGTACCGCGAAATATGCGTATTTCCTGCAGTGGTAGAATTCCATATACCCTGTTTGTATCTTGCCTTTTTCACTTTATGATATGTCTTGGCGCTCTTTCTATGGGTCCATAAAAGAGTGTCCTTGGTTTTTTGGTGTTTGGCTACATAGTATTCCATGGTGTCAATGTTTCATATGTCTAAGGAGCATTTTATGGGAACCTTTTGTTCCTGTACGAAGTGAAGAGTATTGAGGAGTGATAGTTAGAGATGCCAAAAACCCGAGGCCTGCACTATCCAGTACAGTAACACCTGTCTCCATATGGCTACTGAGCACTTAAAATGTGGCTAACCAGGCTGGGTGTGGTGGCTCACACCTGTATTCCCAGTACTTTGGGAGATAAAAGGGGGTGGATCACCTGAGGCCAGGAGTTAAAGACCAGCCTGGGCAACATCGTGAAACCCTGTCTCTACTAAAAATACAAAAATTAGCTGGGTGTGGTGGCGTGCACCTGTAGTCCCAGCTACTCGGGAGGCTGAGGCAGGAATTGCTTGAACCCAGGAGACGGAGGTTGCAGTGAGCCAATATCACACCATTGCACTCCAACCTGGGGGACAGAGCAAAACTCTGTCTCAAAAAAAAAAAAAAAAAAGGGTAACTGAATGGAGTCATGCCCTAAAGGCAAAATAGGCACTGGGTTTTGAAGATTTAGTTCAAAAATATAAAATATCTTATTAATTAATAATTGTTATATTATTACAAGTTGGAATGATAATATTTGGAATATATTGGTTAAATAAAATATATCATTGAAATGAATTTCACATGTTCCTATTTCATTTGTTTTAAATGTGGCCAGTAGGAAATGCAAAACGCCCATGTGGCTTGCATTTGTGGCCAGCATATTTCTTTTCTGAGACGGAGTCTCACTCTGTCACCCAGGCTGGAGTGCAGTGGCTGTGATTTCACCTCACTGCAACATTTGCCTCCCCAGTTCAAGCAATTTTCCTGCCTCAGCCTCTCGAGTAGCTGAGATTACAGGCACATGCCATCACGCCTGGCTAATTTTTGTATTTTTAGTAGAGACGGGGTTTCACCATCTTGGCCAGGCTGGTCTTGAACTCCTGACCTTGTGATCCACCTGCCTCAGCCTCCCAAAGTGCTGAGATTACAGGCATGAGCCACCGCGCCCGGCCTGTGGCCAGCATATTTCTTTTTTTTTTTTTTTGAGACGGAGTCTTGCTCTGTCGCCCGGGCTGGAGTGCAGTGACGCGATCTCGGCTCACTGCAAGCTCCGCCTCCCGGGTTCACGCCATTCTCCTGCCTCAGCCTCCCGAGTAGCTGGGACTACAGGCGCCGGCTACCACGCCCGGCTAATTTTTTGTATTTTTAGTAGAGACGGGGTTTCACCGTGTTAGCCAGGATGGTCTTGATCTCCTGACCTCGTGATCCGCCCGCCTTGGCCTCCCAAAGTGCTGGGATTACAGGCGTGAGCCACCGCGCCCGGCCGCATATTTCTATTGGACCATATTTCCCTAGAGACTTGGAGCCCAGGGATGAGCTGATGGTGGGAGGGGTTAAACAGAGCAGGAAGGGAGAAGACAGAAAACCAGGAAGGAGGCGGCAGCGGTGGCCTGGCCATGCTCAGCAGGCCGGCTGTTGGGAGGACTAGGTCCCCGCCTGCCTCACACTGCCACGCAGGGGGATCCCAGGACCAGCCCCCTTCCTTCTCAGCCTCATTTCCTCTTGTGTGCAAGACAATCAATAGGAGTAGAGGCTGTGGCCTTCAGGGCTTCTGCTGTGTCCACACCTCTGTCCCTACGACATGGTGCACAGATTCGGTGCTCGCCGGGTGAATGAAGGAAAGTAGAAAAAGAAATGGAAAATTCGAGGTTTTCTTTCCGGGAAAGCATCAGACTCCATCTAAGTACCAGGACTTAGAGGCTCCTAAAGCTCCTAGGCTGCCTCTCACTACGAAGCCACGCCTCCCAATGCAGGAATGACTTGCCCAAGGTCACTTTGGGTGTGGATGGCAGAACCAGGGCCACCTATAGTTTTTTCACTCCTGTGATCAAAGAACCACCCAGAAAAAAATGCTGTTACAGATTGGCATCCACTCTTGGAAATGCCCACTCCAAGGGCCACATCAACCCTCCTCCCCTCCCACCCCCTTTAAGGGTACATTATGACATTTCTGTGCAGCCCGTCCTGCTCCCACGGGGCAGAAAGCCTGAGGAAGAGTGGGCCCAACAGCAACCCAGCAACCCAGGGGCTCAGCGTTTTCCAAGGCCCTTGCTCCACCCGAGAGCCCTAGGCAGAGGCCTGGTCATCTCCCTCCGCCTCCAGGCTCAAGGGCCCCTCTTTCACCCCAGGACAAGGACCGGCCGGCAGGCTGGACTCAGTGGTGGGCAGTCTCTAAATCACTCATGCAGAGGTGGGAGAGGCCGCGGCGGTGGGGGGGATTTTCATAGATTATACTGAAAGAATGACGATGGTGAGGGAAAGGGGCCGGTTCCCACAGTGTCCAGTCACTCCTGTGAGGGGCTGCGGGAGCCAGGCCTGGCCGCCTCTTTCTCTCTGGGCAGCAGCACACACAGTTTTTAATAATTAAGTAACTTTAATTGTCCTGGGAAAGCCGAGCTCGCCTTGGGGCACAGTGCACAAACTCATAATTAATGTTACCAAGAGAGATTAGCAAAGGAGAACTGAGAAATGATTCACTTTTTAAAAAGCGCCTCACTGTTAAGCCTTATTATCCGAAGTTTGGAACCTCATTTATCTGCTTTGAGGAAGAAGAAAAAAAAAAAATGACCCAAGACCCAGAAACAAATGCATGTGAAATTAAAACTCCATGCCTTTTAATGCAGTTTAAAAACATCAGACAGGAAAATGTTGCCATTTATCGATTCCACCCTGGTGACTGAGGGAAGATTTCAGACAGAGGAATATAATTAATAAATAATAATAATACATTAATAAAAACTCAAGCTTTTTACTGCTATCTTGTTGCTTAGAAGTTATTTCATTTTAGGATTCTATAGAGTAACTTTTCCTCTTTAGTTCTTCCGAGGCATATACCAAACTCTGTGTAATTTTCAATGATTATTCATATGCAGTGACGCTAGCAAAGGGTCTTGCATGCAGGTGTTCAGTAAACATCTGATTAATTAATAAGCACATCAATAAGAAGGAAGAACCTCAAAAAGGAAAGAGTGTCCCAGCATAAACACGCGTGGTCAATATGAAGGCAAGCCCAGTCCGTCCTGGGAGACGTTTGCGATGGTGACAAAGGGAGGGTGGACAGAAAAATGGGGAATAAGGGCCTGGCGCAGTGACTGTAATCCCAGCACTTTGGGAGGCCGAGGTGGGCAGATCACCTGAGGTCAGGCGTTCAAGACCAGCCTGGCCAACATGCTGAATGAAACCCTGCCTCTACAAAAAAAAAAACAGAAAAAAAAAAAGCCGGGCATGGTGGTGTGTGCCGGTAATCCCTGCTACTCAGGAGGCTGAGGCAGGAGAATCACTTGAATCCAGGAGGCGGAGGTTGCAGTGAGCCAAGATCGTGCCATTGCACTCCAGCCTGGGTGACAGAGGAAGACTCTGTCTCAAAAAAAAAAAAAAAGAAGAAAAGAAAAAAAGAAAAATGGGGAATTAAAATATGGTGGTGGTGATATGGCTGGGAGGGGTGGTGGGAGGGAAAAGCCTTGAAACTTAGGAGAGGGTGTCAGAGCAAGAGAGTGAAACAAAGCAAAGAACTCGGGCCGAGTGTGATCCTCATGTATCATTAATAGTCCATAAATAGTATTACCTGATTGATTACCCTAAATTAGTGAGTGTGTTTCCTTAGGACGTCCTAGTGTCCCCACAGCACTGCCCTGTTCTTTCTTCCATTCAGACAGACGACAAATCTTTATATCCTAAATCATGAGAGTCCCAGTTTTTCCAAGCACCATAGTAGATTTTCCTCCATTTAGTCAACTCACATTGAGTGGATGCTGCTACGAGTAGTTCCAGATGCCAGTTGACAGGGACATGGATGGAAACAGCTGGAATGCAGGCAGGACACTTTGGCTCTAAACCGAGGTACATAATTCCCTTCTTCTCTCTGAGCCTGTTTCCTGGTCTGTAAGATGGAAACGTGTGCATAGATGTGAACTCCTTGGGAGGTGAAAAATGATATTAGGAGTTCCTGAAGCAACTTTTCTAGGTGACTCAAGGGATGGTGGAGGGACTTAGTCCTACCCAGAGGCACTGTTCTCACCACAGGTCGACCAGATACAGCTCAGATGGCCCCTCCTCCCTGGGGTTGGAGTAGGAGCTGGGGAGCAGTTTGTGCCCTGCAGCCGTCTGGAGGGTGGGTGAGCAATCAGGCCCTCTCCTGAGATCTTTGCTGTTCCCTGGGTGTGAGTTAATACCCAAGGAGAGGCTGGTGGGTAAATAATGAGGTGGTGGCTGATTGAGCTCAAGGTGTGATTCCTCTCAGGGGTCTTTATGTGTGAACAGACAACTCACAAAGAATGAAAGCTTTAAGACAGGGAGGCATGAAGCATTTTCTTTCTGGGGCTGTCCGTTTGTGACCTCAGGCAAGCTTCGAAGCTGGGTCTCCATTGTCTGACACTAGGGGAAGGGGGAGTAGGGGGTACCAAGGGGCCTCTCCCAGAGCTTTGCCTGCGCAGAGGTTCCTGAGCACCTGGACACTCAGGCATGGAGATGCACTGGGGTGGAGGAGGGGTACAGGGAAATGGGGCTGGCCAGGCTCAGTGGCCACGAGTTAGAGGCACTCATGGAAGCCTGACTCAGGGCACGGGTTGGAAAATGCACTCTGACAATAACTCGCATGGCTAGTGCCAGCCCTTGCACCCCTTCGGAACACTAGGTGTTATGGAGTGTGTGTGTGTCCCTCCTTCACACAGTAGTGCACCATACGTACTGTCTCCATAAGTTGCTTTCTTGCTCTTAAAAACCATTTAAGAGCATTTTGGGAGGCTGAGGCAGGTGGATCACCTGAGGTCAGGAGTTCGAGACCAGCCTGGCCAACATGGTGAAACCCCATCTCTACTAAAAATACAAAAATTAGCTGGGCATGGTGGAGCACGCCTGTAATCACAGCTACTCGGGAGGCTGAGGCAGAGAATCGCTTGAACCCGGGAAGCGGAGGTTGCAGTGAGCCAAGATCACGCCATTGCACTCCAGCCTGGGTGACAAGAGCAAAACTTCATCTCAAAAAAGAAAACAAACAACAACAACAGCAATAAAAAGCATACTCTGGAGATAGCTCCATATCAGAATGTAAAGCGGTAACAATCTTTTTTAGATGGATGGTTAGCATTTCATTTTATTTGACCACAATTTTCTAAAGTACTTGCTGCTGCTGGACATTGGGTAGTTTTTACTACGTTGCCATTCACAGTCTAGACTTTAACATTACCTGCATTACCTATTGATGTAATTTGGTGCAGTGAAAATTGCTGGGGACAAAAAACTGAGATGAAATTCTATCCTAAATCTATTTGAATTAGGTTTGACTCTAGGCAAGTGTCACTGCCTTTGTGGGCCTCAGTTTTAGCACCTGTCATATAGGGACATAAGACTCCATCTAGTACCGGATGTCCCTCCCAGGATGTCTGTCTCTGACCCCTTGAGTCTTCCCGAACCCCAGAAGCAGCGAAGCAGCCCACAGAGGGTCAGCCCCAGCTGGGGCTGTGGGTGAGGTCAGTGGAGCTCGGTGGCTGGGTAAGCCTCTCCGTCGCAGATCTCAGTGATGCAATGTTGCACTCCGGCAAGTTTGGCCTTGCCCTCCCCTGGATCCAGCGTGACTCAGGGCCTGTAGCGTGGCTTCCCCCCCAGCAAATGAGCTGCAAGACACCTTTCTTGGCAATGGGCTTAACGAGGGCTCCCGGAATGTCTGATTACTCATCTGTTTTGCAACGGCAGCAAACTCCCAGTGAGAAGAGGCAGCTAGCGTGGCTTCCTTCCTGAATTAATGACTTAAGCATTATGAATGACTAATCAGTTCAGCCCCGAGCAGAACCGGGTGGTTAAGTTGGGGTTGGGGGTGGCAGTGAGGCAGATGCTGCTGGTGTGGGGTGTGCTTTCACCTCTGCTTGAACGCTTCTGGGCCTTGATGCTCTCCTTTTGGGGGTCAGAATTGGGGCCGGACGTCCCACCAAGACACTGACCTCCCCCTTCTCCTAAGGCCTGTCTACCTGCCACTCCTCACTGTCAGCTGATGGCAAGCTTCCCTTCCAGTCTTAGCTTGGATCATGCAGAAGGAAATCTAAATGCTTATAGGGAAATCGCAGAATGAAACCCAGGGTGAGAGGGCCAAATGCATTTTGTATGCTATACTCTGCTGTGTACCTAAGAGGGATTTTTGAAATTAGTCTTATTTTATTTTAATTAATTAATTTATTCATTTTGGGATGGAGTTTCACTCTGTCTCCCAGGCTGGAGTGAAGTGACGCAATCTCGGCTCACTGCGACCTCCGCCTCCCAGGCTGAAGTGATTCTCCTGCCTCAGCCTCCGGAGTAGCTGGGACTGCAGGTGTGGGCCACCACGCCCTAATTTTTGTATTTTTAGTAGAGACGGGGTTTCACCATGTTAGCCAGGCTGGTCTCGATCTCCTGACCTCAGGCAATCCGCCCACCTCAGCCTCCCAAAGTGCTGGGATTACAGGCTTGAGCCACCCTGCCCGGCTGAAATTAGTCTTTTACTGGGAGAAAGGCATAAAGGTGGTGGGTAGCTTTCTTTTTTTTGCCACACGTTTGGGATAAGAACTACAGATCAAGAACTTTAAGGAATTTTGCATCTCTTCCCTGGCTGGTTTCTTCGCCCCTCTTATCTCAGACAGCTTATTGCAGACTCTAGGATTAGTGGGGAGCAGGAGGGAATGTGTCCCCTTTAAGGCAAAGTCTCTGGTTTCACTTCCCAAACATCTGCCTCGCTCTTGGGGAGGTCCTCTCTGACTGGCTCTGAGCATATAAAGTTAATTTGTGTGGGGATTCCTGGAGAAAGGCCAACTGGAGTGAATTTTTGATGATTCTGTCTTAAGAGATGATTTCCACAAAGGCCAAGTCTATCCCCGTCTCTTAGGTTGGGAGGCTGATGACCTTGTAAGCAACAAGGCCCCTCCGATGAGATGAACTTTGCTACCATTGTTCCAGAGAAAGTTTTCCTGCCTCCCTCCGTTTCTTTTCTCAAGGTTCCCCTTTTGGGTCTGCCCCAGCCCGGCCCTCTGCTTTCCAGCAATCAGGCGACAATTCTTTGTGGTGCTTGAGGGCATGTCCAGATGGTCACTGTGGAGCGCAAGTCTCACCTGGGCCTCACGCCACTGGCCTCCCCTGGTCCCTGTCCCAGAGGCCCTGACACAAGCTCCTTTGTTCTGGGCACTGGGTCCTGCCAGGCGTTCCCTCCCCTTGGCCCAGGCTCAGGTGGAGAGCTCTCCCCATGTCCCTAGCTCCTCAGAGAAGAGGGTCCTTTCCTGTTGGCTCCTTCCCCATGGCTCCTTCCCCATGGCTCCACTTGGAAACTGCTCTCCTGATGGACACGCAGGATGTGCTGCCTCAGCCTGTGCCATTTTGGGCTTGGCCCACAGGAAGTTCTCTGAGCATCCAGGCTGTCCTGGACCACCTGTCTTCACCAGCACGCACTGGGCCTTGCCTCTGGGGTTGGTATTGAGATGCTTTCATGGCTCCACCGTGGTCAGTCCACTCACACTCACCGTGGGCTCTCTGAATTTCCTGCGCTTCCCATCGTGTCTCCTTTCCAGGACTTTGTGGGCTTACGTGCCCTCTCGAGGTTGAAGGGAATCGCCATTGAATACAGGGCTCTGGCCAAGACAAATAATCAGTTGTTGAATGGATGCATGGGTGCATGGCTGTGATCTTGGGCATGCCCACATTGTCTTAAGAACTTTAAAATTGACTTTTGCTACATCTGCCTGGACCAGCCCCTCCATCCTCAATCGCCTTCCTGGGCACAGGTTCGCTTTCTTTGGAACAATGGGAGCAAAGTTCATCTCATCCGAGGGCCCTTACTGCTTACAAGTTCATCAGCTTCCCAACCTGAGAGACGAGAATAGAGTCGGCCTTTGTGGAAATCATCTTTTAAGACAGAAACTTTAATGATTCAGAACAAGTCGCCCTAGTTGGCTTTTCTCCAGGAATTCTTCCATGAATTTACTTTTAATGCTCAGAGCAGATCAGAGAGGACCTCCCCAAGAGTGAGGCAGACCTTTGGGAAGCAGGCCTTCCCAAATATGAGGTAAAATGTATTTTTTCTCTTCCAAATTCAGAGTCTCTTAGCATCTGGATAAGCCTAAGTCCTCGTGTAAAATGCTCCAAGAGATAAACCCTGTGTTTCTCTCCTCTGCCGAGTGCCTCTCTGGGCCTTGGGCTTTTACCCCTTTCCCCATTTACTATCCTCCAATCCACAGCCTAGGGGAGCACAGGCTCTGCTCTTAGTGCAGAAATCATGCCTTTTTAAGTAGAGCACCAACATGTCTATTTCTGGAGACTAGAGACAAAGCTAATGCACCGTCCACTTTAAGATCAACAATCTATTTGACTAAAGAGGATATTTTCTTTTCTGTTCTTTACCCTATCACCTTCCTCTGGGTGCTTTTCACACTAAGTGCCTGAAATCACAGGGCATGGGCAGTATTTTTCTCTTTAGAAATCCTTTTCAGGCAACTATGTCAAGAATGTTTTCCTACTTTGGGCTGGATGGGAGGGGGGCAGAAGAAAGAGGATTAATCCCCCAACATGGGTATTTCTCTGAAAACAGACATGCAAATGTTGGGCTTGTCAGACTCTAAAATGTTTTCTTTATTCTTGAGAATTATGGCATCCTGCCTGCTGAGCCCGGGGGGCCTGACAAACTGAGCACCGACGCCACGGTAGCAAAGCAGCAGAGTGTGGGAAAGGGAGGCAGAGGCACGCGCTGGGTAATCGGGACAGTGAGGGACAACTGCCTTCCACATCAAGCCACCCCTCCCTGGCACCGTTAGGTTGTAGCTTCCCTTCCAGGAACTGGAGATGGGGAACAGCGAACTGTCAGATACCAGTTCACAGACATGCTCATGATCACTCTGTAGGTTGGGGACCAGCTGTTGTCACTTGGATCCTCGGGCCAGCTGGCTGAAGCTTATTCCTGCCAACTTGAGTATAACAATAGAGCCCTCGAGAGACTGTCTTGCATGGGATAGCCACCTGAGACTTCTGGCCAGGACTCTGTAGGGGTCTCCTCCACCAAGAGACTGGGATGGGTGAGGGGGTTGGATTTAGCAAGTGCTTCCCAGGGGCTGCTAAATAATTGCCAAGTTCCTCCCTAGGTCTTGCTATGGGGGCCTCCTAAGACCCGCTATCCCTAGGCGATGAGTTCACAGCTTTGTGGGAGAGAGAGACAAGAGAACATGCAGCTAACAACCTGGGCTAACTGCAAAAAGAGAAGTGCAAACATTCTCCTCACCCTCCACCACCCCCGAATATGGTCAAAACATTTATACCAGGTGAGAGCATAGCATAAATATGTTACTGCATCTGCAGTGCTAGAGAAGAGCCATTTAATTTTTTTTTTTTTTTTTTTTTTTTTTTTTTAGTTTTTGGTTTCTTACCCTTAACCCAAAAGGATGGAAACAGAACAGGAGGTGACCTGCCCTGCATGACTGAGGGTGCTTGCATTGGGCACAGGGTTTCACTGTGGGTGCAAGAAGAACCATGGAAGGGCTGCTCTCTTCCCCATCCCTGGATTATTGTTGTGAGGATCAAGTCGAATAGGGGTTATGCTTAGTTTTGTATGTTATAAATCAATAAATAACTAAAACATAATATTATTTTCTTGATAATTTCAGGCTTGAGAGCTCAAAAGATGTTTTCAATTTATTGCGTACCTGTGTTCCCGGGGCAATCTAAGGACTTCCCACATGTTAGACCCAACTAAAATCCAAGCTTGATGAGAGCAGGGAGTTAGCCTTCTGCCAGGAGTTAGCCTTGTGCCAGTCACATAGTGAAACTTCAACAATTTTTTTTTAATGGTAGAAAAAATGATTTCTAATCCTGACTGCCCCCTAGGGCATTAGCCTTGCTGTACAGATGGGAGTATGGAGGCTCAGAAAGGTTGAGTGACCTGCTCTAGGTCTCACCACTAGCTAGTCGGTGAGTTGGGGGTAGGAGCTCAGCCCCTCCGTCTGTGAAGCTCAGGCTCTTCCCATGATGCCCAAGCTGACCTGGAGCTTTACTGAGCTTAGTTGTCCTTGACAGAGCAGGCTGCTGTGCCAGGATCATGTGGGATCCTAGGGACAGTTTCAGGGACAAGCAGGTTCTCCCTTCCTGGCTCCAAGGGCAGTGTAAAAAGTCAGCCCTGATTAACCGCGTAAATCATGAGCTCTTCTTTTCAAAGAAAGGCAGGACAGTATCTGTGGCAGGCAGAATAATGGTAACTCAAAGAAATCCACATCCTAATCCCTACAACCAATGAATATGTTATGTTATGTTATTGGCAAAAAGGAATTAAGGTTGCAGGAAGAATTAAGTTGGCTAATCAGCTGACCTCGAGATGGGGAAACTAACCTGGATTATTAAGGTGGCCCAATGTAATCACAAGGGTCCTTATAATAAAAGAGGGAGGCAGAAGAGGCAGAGTGATGTAATGTGAGAAAGACTCAAGTGGTCATTGCTGGCTTTGAAGATAGAGAAAGGGGCCACAAACCAAGAAATGCAGGCAGCTTCTAGACGCTGGAAAAGGCAATAAAACAGATTCTCTCCTGGATCCTCCAGAAAGGAAATACAGCCTGGCCAATACCTTGATTTTAGCGCAGTGAGACCTGTATTGGACTTCTGACCCCAGTACTGTAGAATAATATACTAATATTGTTTTAAGCCACTGATTTTCTGGTAATTTCTTAGAGCAGCAATCAGAAACTAATACAGATTTTGGCAAGCAGCAGGCCTCAAGCAGGCTTAGCCTGTGCCCTGGACTCCAGGGAGAGACATGGTAGAAGCAGACACAACACTCTAAAGCTTTCTGGAAAGCTCCTCTTCAGACTGCCTCTTACTCCAGCCAGAATACAGAACCCAGGGGGTCACACGCTTCGAGCAGCTTCACAGATGTGCAGTGGCAGCACCTTAACCTGGGCCCACACCGCATACCTCTCACTTCCTGTCCTGGACCACAGCCTTGTGATACTGACACTTATCACTCTGCATCCTAGAACTGTGCAGGGTTATCCCCCACGGAGCTACCCTTGACCAACAGAGGACAGGAACCTATGGCTAAATGCTTCCCTCTTTCCACTGTCGGGTGGGCAGTTATCAGATGCGTTCCACACGTTCTTTAGAAGTCCCCAAGGAATTGAGCACTAGTTTCTCCTGTGGAAGCTGCATCAGGAATGCATCCTTTTATTGGTTCTCCCCTCTTTCTGGTTTCACTCTTAAACTGTAACTCACTCCTGCTCCTTGGGGTCACCACCTGAATCAACACCACCTGTATGTGAACCTTTGCCTCCAGCCCTACTTTAGGCGGAAGCTGTGCTTGAATACAACAGCTGCTCTTCTAGTATTTGCCTGAAACTATATCCCCCCCACCGCCCCCCATCCATTCTCACATTGCTGTGGGGCGCTCACGACAGGTTCTGGTGGCAGTGAGCCCTGGGGCTTGTGAAGAGCTGCACGTCCCTGAACGAGCTTCCGTCCTGAGGTCTTGGCTGAGGGCTCAGAGGAGACTTGCTGGTCTAGTTCAAGATGGTTGGATAACATCCCAAGGGGTAGTTTTGAGGCTCTTGGGAACATCAAGAGTCCTGGTTGCTTAGTCACCCAAGTCCCCCGACTCTGATGTGCCTCTCTCAGAGCACACCCATACTTCTCTCAGAGCAGTGTGCCTATCATTCAGAACAGATGCTTTCTGATGAACTTAATTGCATCATTAGCAGCCAGGCTACAAAATGGGTGATTTGAGAGCTGCTGGGAAGCAGGGAGCCTCCTGGCTCCATGGCTGGGCAGCTGTTCCCAGGACTGGCTGAACATGCCTTTACAGTGGGCTCTTACCCCTGCCCCCTCCCTGGGCCGGCCTCTCGAATCCTGAGGCTTTCTCACCAGCCGTGCCCAGAACAGATGGAAACAGATCTCTTGGGCATCTCCAGCTGATGTGGATTTCACAGCGGGCGGAAGAGAGTGAGGGGAGCAGACAGCCTTGCCCTTCCCACAGCCACTTGGGAGGCCACACTGGTTGTCCAGCTGTCCACCCTCACTCCTTGTGAAAGGGGTAGGACTGGGGGATCTATTGCAGGTGGCAGGGAAAAGGACTAGAAATACAAAATGTTCCAGTTCTTACAGTTTTTAAACCTGAGCTCCACGGAGCTTGGGGGTGGTGGGGTGGGCGCAGGACGAGGTAGCGGGGACCGTTAGCATTAGTGCTTTGGCCAGAGCAGAGCTTCTTCCCAGCTTCATTGTACAGCAATGCTGCTGTGTAAAAGGCTGGACTCGTCACTATCCCCAGACACCTCCTTCCCCCCACTTCCTGCCCGCCGGCCTCTGCTCTTTGCTCTCATCCCAGTCTCCTTACTGCACAGGCACATCCGCCCAATCCCTCTAGGCCTGGCTCAGATGCTCCACTTTCTCCAGGAAGCTGTACCCTCCTGCTTCCTCCCCTACTAATTATAGCAGTGACCCATCCCTTTTCTCCGCAGTTTCCAAGGGCTCCATCTGCATTGCTCAAATGGAACAGATCACTTTATGTCTGGAGTTATAATTACTTCTGTACTTGGTCATTTCTCACACTGTGTTGGTTCCTCCTTAGAGCAGAGACTGACTCTTTCTTGGTCCCATAGTTCCCATGGGAAGTACTTGGTAAAATGTCTTTTTTGGTTTTTTTAAAAATCTTTAATGAGTGCATGTGAAAAAGCTGATGTCAAAAGCTGCTGCTTTCAAAGATCCTAGTTTAGTTAGCTCAGGCTGTTGTAACAAAATATCCTAGCTTAAACAGCAAACATTTATTTCTGAAGGTTCTGGAGGCAAGAAAGTCCCAGATCAAGGTGCTAATTTGGTGTTTGAGGAGGGGTCTCTTTCTGGTTTGCAGAAAGCTGCCTTCTCACTGTATCCTCACATAGCAGAGAGACGGAGGGTCTGGTCTCTTCCTCGTCTTATAGGAACACTCATCCTATCACAGGAGCTCTAGCCTCATGAACTCATTTAAACCTAGCTACCTCCCACAGGCCCCGCCTGCAAATGCCATCACACTGGGGATTAGGCTTCAACATATGAGGGGGACATAAACATTCAGTCCATAGGAGACCCCATCTTATGCTCATAACAACCTCTGAATTAAATGTTGGGGATTTGGTTCAAAACAACCCTCTTTTGAGCACCTGCTCTGTGACTGGCATTCAGCTGGGAGTTGCAGGGAGGGAGGTATTCAGTGATAGGTAAAGCCAGTCTCTGTACCCTGGGAGCTCACAGTCTAGCAAAGCTGCTGTGCACAAGCCTTGTCATCAGTGCTAGGGTGGGGGCTACTCAGGGGCTTGCATGCCAGCGTGCACTGGAGGGGGAGACGCATCCCTGTGGGGGCATGAGCCGCTACGTCGGGGTAGGCTCTGCCACCAACTCTGGGCAGGTGCTAATAGACTTTGAAAATACAGTCCTGGGTGGTCTCCAAGTGACAGTTAAGAGGCCTCTTCCTCCTTTTAGTTGGTTTATCTATTGTCTTATTTAGATTTTTCAAGGCTTTATCAAGTCCCCAAATACTTTAAGTTTTACACATTTTTTTAGGTGAAGAATTTAGAGCTATGCTGTTTAACACAGTGGCAACCAGACACATGCAGCCATTTAAATTTGTTTAAATTAATTAGAGTGTAATAAAATGAATTCAATTCTTCAGCGGCAGTAACCATAGCCATATTCCAAGTGCCCTGTAGCCACCTAGCAACACTAGGGCTGGTAATACTTGCCCTTTGTCCCTCAAGCCACTGTGAGAACAAATGAACGGGTTTTAAGCCAGCCAGAAGAAAAAGTGGCCAAGAGGCCAAGGTAATAATGATCTTTTTGTACCTAGGGAAAGCCTATCCTTACCCAGGATGGGTCACACTAACTGGTGCCTCTTCCTCATGTAGAGGTTGCAAAGGAAGCCCAGGTTTTTGGGAGCCAGCTTCCTGAGTCCAGCCCGATGCTATAAAACACAGCACCTATCCAATGAGCGAGAGAGAACACCAAGATAAGCTTTGCCTTAGTTATAAACATATATTGTGATAGTAAATTTATATTGTACTTTTCCTCTAGATAAGTGGAATTCCCCTTTCCCATTTACTAGTATCTTTATCCTTCTGATATTCCAAGAGTGAGTGACGGGGGCCTCTTTGCTGTGACAGCCAATGCAACGTACAGGGTGTTCTGCACATGTGCCACGTGCATATAACACCCCTGCTGTACCATGTGGAGAATGTCACTCATCTCAGGGTATTGGAGTGCCACACTGACAGTCACTATATACACCAGCCCCCATGCTGAGGGCCAGGTGGCAGACCCAGGAGGAAGACCTCAGTGTGTGACATCATCCATTCCTTCCCTCACACTTTATTGGTGTGTACACCCTGTCACTGTCCTAGTAGTAGGCATAGAGAGATGATAGAACTGTGTTCTTGCCCTCCAGGAGTAAAATTTGTTACCAAGGACTCAGGAAAGGGACTGGTTTGCTGAAATAAAACTCTCAGGTTTATGCGAAAGTGATTCACTGAGGCACCCCATGAGAACAAGCTTCCTTCTCCCTGCTGTATCATTAAAGTCAGATGTTGGCTTAATAAACATTCACCGAGCACCTCTTGTGTGGGGCCCAGGCTTGCTGCTGGCCCTGGGAGGGATGTCGGGATAATCAGTGAGGGCTGTGGGCCAGGGAGTTCCCAGTCCATGGCGGACATGTGGCTTGCATTCATTTGCAAAGCAGACTGCGCTCAACCCTCTGAGTTGAGCCCCACAGACAAGTGCCACAGGGAAAGGATGCAGACTCGCCAAAGAACCATCAGGGTCAGAGCTGGCAAAGTGCCTTTAGAGGTTCCCTCTCTCCAGTGGGTTGGTCCGACCTTCTCTGAGTGGCCTTGGTTGCTGGTATTTCATAGGCATGGGTGGGGAGGCCACTTCTGCTCACCTAGAACTCTATGTTCCTCTGTTTTCTGGGTAAGTCAGAAGAAAAAACTGTTTCTCATGGCCTCAGTGAATGCCAGCCCTGGAAAAGGCTCCAGAGCGGGTTTAGTCCAATTTCCCTCATTTAGGGAAACTGAGGCCCTTGGAAGGAAGGCGGCCCCCTTTAAAGCCCCATGCAGCCAAGCATTGAGTCAGCCTGTCATGTAGACCCCAGGCTTTGCATTCATGTCCTCAAGGTATCCGAAGAAGAACAGAGAGGGAGGGGTGCCTGCTGCCTACACCACATTCACAGAGAGAATCTGTCAAGGGAAGGAAGAAAAAAACTCAACGGCGAACAAGCCGTCTATTCTTGTCTGCGCCATTTTCCCATGTCAGGGGCAGACTGTGCTGAAAAATTTAGGTTTCTCCTTTCATGTTTCCTTTCACTGCACTCTGGACAAAATGCCTTTCTTCTCCCGCTTTTCTTTGGCAGGATCCTGACCAAGGCTGTAGAAAAAGAATCTTTTAAGAACATATATATCTATCTATCGATATACATTCAGCCCCTGACAGTGACACGGAACTGTAGTGCCTCTTAATTACCCAGGAAGTGACAGGGTCAAGAGGTGTCTGAAAGCTGCCTTGTGGTTCTGGGCATTGATTTCTCACCATTGTCGCCGCTTCGCAGGCTGGAGTGGGAGCCACGGTCGCCTTGTTTTTGTCCACTGTTTGGATTTCTTCCTTTCTTCCTCCCTCACGCTCTCTCTCTCTCTTTTTAATTTGAAAAGAAACTTCTGGCGTTTTGGCTATTGATTGGAAATTCATAAAAGCCAGACACATTTTGGGTTGGCTGACCAGTCTTAATTGCTGCTTGGGTACTGGGGGAAGAGGCCCAGTTCTTGCAGAGACGCCCTCCCGCGTGCCCCCATTGTCTGGCTACTTTTCTGCTTTCTTCCTATAATCTGTGAATTTCTGAGGGGAGAGTAACAATCTAAAAATTGTTTTAGTGCCCCTGAGTAGTCGCTGGCTGCATTTATGATGATAGATAAGTTGTGCCCTTTGTTATTCAGAGTTTTGAGACAGATACTAGGTTTTTTTTTGCTTTTTCTTTTTTTGAGACGGAGTTTTACTCTTGTTGCCCAGGCTGGAGTGCAATGGCACGATCTCGGCTCACTACAACCTCCGCCTCCCAGGTTCAAGTGATTCTCCTGCCTCGGCCTCCCGAGTAGCTGGGATTTCAGGTGCCCACCAGCATGTCTGGCTAATTTTTGTATTTTTGGTAGAGACGGGGTTTCACCATGTTGGCCAGCCTGGTCTCAAACTCCTGACTTCAGGTGATCCACCCTCCTTGGCCTCCCAAAGTGCTGGGATTACAGGTGTGAGCCACTGTGCCTGGGCCGATAATGGTATTTTTTAAAGGAGTAAGCTAAGGTTTTGAACCATGGTCATCAAAAAATTATAATAGACAAACAGAACTGTAGGTATTTCTGGAAACCTTGGATCAAAGAAATTTTAGAAATTTCTGGAAAGTGTTGTTGAGTTGAATTTTGGGATAGAGAAGTCAGAGCCAGGGTGTCAGATAAATTAGTCGTGCACAGAGGTTTCGTGGGCATTTTGTTCTTCCATAAAAACTGTGGAAAGTAGTTATATCAGCAGAGCAGAGAAAGGGTTAATTCTCGGTCTGGTCCTAGAGGAGTTTTTCAAGCTGTTGCCACGTCCACTAGGACGTTAGAAGTTTTGCTAAGAAGGGAAGTCAGAGCCAACACTACAAAAATCTTCAATTCTTCTTTTCCCAAATCAGAGCAGAGCTAACTGTGGAAATACAATTCTAGAATGTTCCAGAGGCCCTTGGACGGAGTCAGGGGCATAGCACTTTTCTCTTCATTGTACAAATGAGACCTTGGAAAGTGAAGGTCTTATATGTAATGATGTAAAACAAAGAAAGAATCTATAATGCAGAAATCTTACCTCTCTCCAGAGAAGTCTTGGATTTTCTTCCCAAACTTCCCTGCTTTTCATCAAAGTTTGAAACATATCTGTAATGGATAAGGCAGCTCTTTGACTTTAAGTTTTAAGGTGTCAAGGACCGAACAAGGAATTGAGAGTCAAAACCCAGAGTTTTAATCTCCCTCTACCTCTGACCTTGGGCAAGCCATGTTCCCTCTCCAGACCTTGCTTTCCTCTTCTGAAACATGAGAAGTTGGACTGGTTGACCTTCCACTCAGCTGGGAACCAAAACACAGAAAGAAGAAATATATTGACGCCCACTTTTGAATGCTAGTAAAAACTCATCAGGCTTCACCTTGGGAACAATATTAAAATGTATTTAGCTCTTCGTTATCCATAAACATAGACTGCACATGATTTAGGATCCAGCCTGAATTAAATATTCCCAAGTGCCTGTCTCCTGCATCAGACATAGATTGGGGATGGATAGAAAAGAAACAAAAACTGTTGAATAAACATTGAACAAGTAAATATATTAACACGATGCTGAAACTCCAAGTATGAGTATGTCTTATATAATAGCTCTAGAAAATGTTGCCTGCCTGTTATCTATCTATTCACTCAACAATTCATATACATTTCATACATATGTGGCTGAGTCTATCCATCCATTCATCCCTCCATCCCTCCACCCATTCATCCATCCCTCCATCCCTCCATTCCTCCAACCATTCACCCATCCCTCCCTCCATCCATCTACCCATCAACTCAACAACTTCCCAGACTGTTTATGTACAAGGGAGGGAGACAGGGATGGTGCCACAACAAAGAGGCTTAGAAAAGTGGCATAGGGCTCAGAGGAGGGGAGAGCGCACTTCTCACAGGAGACATGGTGAAGGCTTCATGGAGGAGCTGGCCGGCCTTTGAGCTGAGTTCTGAAGGGTGGATACTGTGTGAAGGTTAAGGGGATATAGGGGAGACAGCAGGAGCAATGCACAGAGACAAGAAAGTACTGTTTCCAGTTCCCCAGTACTGTTGCCTGGGGAACACCAGAGAGTCAAACAAGAAGTTCAGATCGGGTGTGGTGGCTCATGCCTGTAATTCTGGCACTTTGGAAGGCTGAGGCAGGAGTTTGAGACCAGCCTGGGCAAAATAATACAACCCTGTCTCTACAAAAAACTAAAAATAAAAAATTAGCCAGGTGTGGTGGCATGCTCCTGTAGTCCTAGCTACTCATGAGCTCTGAGGTGGGAGAATCATGTGAGCCCAGGAGGTACGGGCTACAGTGAGCTATGATGGCACCACTGCACTCCAGCCTGGGCAGCAGTGTGAGACCCTGCCTCAAATAAGAAGACTGAAGGCACATGAACTCTGAGGAGCAAGGCAATTAAGGAGAGTAGCTCGAAATATTTGGAGGGCCTTGGAAGCAGCAATTTTTCCAGCAGAAAGTGTGAAGGAGAATGAAGTTACGGGGGTGGGAGGGGTGGGGAGCAGCTGGAGAATGACTGGCACATGTTGTTACGGGAAAGTGTGTGTGAATAAAATACGGAAAAGCTAAAGGAAACTCTGTGTATTATGTGAAGTTTTATAAGTGCCTCACACTTGGTCTCCAAGAGTTCCACAAGTAATTCTTTATAAAACTTTGAAAAGTCAAGGAGACTTTATGTTCATAAGAGACTAATTAAAGGGTGGGAGGTAGAAGGGTGTGAAAGGAATTTTACTGTTTTTGTGTGAGACAACAGCCTTTCGACCTTCCTGCACCTGGCCCTCTGTGCTATTTTTCTAGAATTGCAGAGATGGAAACGTGAGTAGGTGGAGTCCGCTGCAGTGCCCTGGGCCAGCCGGCTTTCCACCTGGGAAAGCACCGAGCTGACCGAAGAGCAGAGACCCAGGCTGGGATCCTGGCTTTGCTCCTCATTCCGTGCAGGACTTGGGAGAACTGCACCCCCTCTTTAGAATGGCCTGAAAATGCTTATAGTAACGATTAATTACAATAAAATATAAAAAGAGAAAACTAGCCATAAACTTGAAATCCCTCAAACTGGCTGATATTTTCACAGATTCTCATTTTATCCCTAAAATTGACTGCTGAGAATTATTTCCCTTATTTTGCAAATTTAAAAAAAGTGAGGCTCAGAGAGTGAGTAAGTGAAAGTCAACGCACGGGGTAACCTTTGACAAGTTACTAACCAATTTTTGTGCTTGAGTGACTAGCAGAACTCTTGGAATCAGGGGTTCCTGACTGCCCTGGGCTATTAAATCTTTAGCATATGGCTTTCTAAGAGTATTTAGGTAGAAGAGGGATGGAAGGTTGTGAATGAGGGGAGAAAGAGTGGAGGAAAACAGGAGAAACTGAAGGTAACTGGGGATGGAGTAACTTGGCAAGTTTCTCAAAAATGGCTTCCTCAACAATGAAGGAGGGGATGGAGGAATGACGAGTGGGCTGTGGGCAGGACCAGGCCAGGCTGACCTCAGTGCCCTCTGCCGGCTCAGCCCATACTCTGTCCTGTGGCTGGAGACCTGGTAACCACAGTGGCCAACAAAGCAAATAATGCTTTGTTGATTTTGCTAAAAGAAAGTAAGAGGAACACAGCTTACTCCCTGAACCCATGTGCTGAGGCAGTTGTTTTGCAGCCTCCAAGCTGGTCTGCGATCCTCTGCTTCTAAGCTGTCTTGAGTATCGAAGTAAAGGGAAATCCAGGCTTTTTAGGTGTGATGCCTTTTTCTTTTACACGCATAATTTATATACAGTGAAATGCTCCGATTGTAAGGATTCCATTTTGATCGAGGCATATTAGGGTCCAGAACATTTCTATCACCCCAGAAAGTCCTTCCTTCCCAGTCAATGCCCACCATCACCCAGCAACCGTGATCTGGTTTCTATCACTATTGGTTAGTTTCAGCTATTCCAGATTTCATATAAAGGCAAACAGGACGCACTTCTCATGTTTGCCTTCCTTCACACAGCTTGGTATTTTTGAGATTCATCTGAGTTGCTGCATGTCTCAGTAGATCATTCATTCCTGTTGCTAAGTAGTATCCCATTGTGCAAATATAGTGCAAATATATCTGTTCTCTTGTGATGGTCACCTAGGTTGTTTCCAGTTTGGAGCTACAAGTAAAGTTGCTACAAGCATTCTTGCAGGAGACGTTTTGTGGACATGTGCTTTCATTTATCTTAGGTAAATGCCTATGACTCAGTAGGTTGGTAGGTCGTGGAGTAGATATAGTGGTGTGCTGGAGTGGACCGGGACAAGCGAGCAAGAGCCACTCATGGTCATCTCTTCCCAATGCTGCTTTCAGTGTCGTCATGCGGGCAGCTTGAAATCGGCCATGGTAGAAGATTTATACTAGGGAAATCAGAAAATGCTACAAATCAGGCTTTGTAGCATTTGTTTTTCTTCTGGAGAGCCCATTAGTTTTTGATTGTATTTTATTTTTTAGTCAGGGTTTCCCTCTGTCACCTGGGCTGGAGTACAGTGGCACAATCACAGCTCACGGCAGCCTCAACTTCCCTGTGGAGAGGTCATTGTTAAAAATTTACCAGTATCCCACTGGGTCAGTATTTATTCACCTTTTAAAGAAACTCTCAGTTTTCTAAAGTGGCTGTACCATTTAACATTCTTATTAGTGAGGTATGAGAGTTCCAGTTCTCTCCAACACCTGGCGTTGTCAGTTTTTAATTCTAGCCATTCTAGCAGGTATATAGGGGTAGCTCATAATTTTAATTTGCATACTCTGGTGACTGATGATGTTGAGTGCTTTCACATGTGCTTATTGTGGTTATTTGTGTATCTTCTTTTGTAAAGTGTCTTTTCAGTCTTTGGTCCTTAAAAAAACTAGATTGTCTTCTATTGTTGAGTGACAGAAGTTCTTTATATGTTCTATATGTATGTCCTTTGTCAGATATATGTTTTGTGAATATTTTCTCCTGGTTTGTGGTTTATCTGTTTGTTTTCTTGATGGTGTATTTTTTGCAAGCAGACATTTTACATTTTGATAACATAAAATTCTCAATTTTTAATTTATGGTTTATATTTTCTGTGTCCTTTCTAAGTTATCATATTGTGTCTCCTCTACCTGCAGTGGCCTTCCCCATTACCTTCATCTGGAGAACTAGTCATTCTCCAAGGGTGCCATAGTTTCAATGTGTTCCCCAGAAAGCACGTGTTGGAAAATAAATCCCAAAGCCAACAGTGTTGGGAAGTGGGGCCTAATGAGAGGTAATTAGGCCATGAAGGTGGAGTGAATGGATTAATGCTATTATCACTGTAGTAGGTTTGTTGTAAACGGTGAAGTTCAGCCCCCTTTTATCCTCTCTCTCTCTCTCTCTCTCCTCCTCTCTTTGCCCTTCTGCCATGGGATGATGCAGCAAGAGGGCCCTCAGCAGATGTCAGCTCCTGGATCTTGGACTTCCCAGCCTCTAGAACTATGAGCCAATAAATTCCTACTTATTAAATTATCCAAAGCAGGCTGGGTGCAGTGGCTCACTCCTGTAATCCCAGCACTTTGGGAGGCCGAGGTGGGTGCATCACCTGAGGTCAGGAGTTCCAGACCAGCCTGGCCAACATGGTGAAACCCCCTCTCTACTAAAAATACAAATATTAGCTAGGTGTGGTGGTGTGTGCCTGTAATCCCAGCTACTTGGGAGGCTGAGGCAGGAGAATCGCTTGAACCCAGGAAGTGGATATTGCAGTGAGCCAAGATCGCACCATTGCACTCCACTCCAGCCTGGGCAACAGAGTGACTCCATCTCAAAAAAAAAAAAAATTATCTAAAGCAGGGCATGGTGTTGCATGCCTGTGGTTCCAGGCTCAGGAGTTTGAGGCTGTGGTGAGCTATGACTGTGCTTGTGAATGGCCACTGCACTCCAGCCTGGGCAGCACAATTAGAATCTGTCATTAAAAATAAGTAAATATTTTTTCTGAAAGATTTTATGTATAAATAAATAAATAAAATAGATAAATAGATAGATGCCAAGTCTGGGGTATTCTGTTATAAGAGCACAACATGAATTAAGATAAAGACTCAACATAAATATCACCTGTTTAGACAACCCTTCCTCCAGGTGCATTCTCACCTGTATACTGCCACTTAGTTTATACATCTCTTAGCAGCCTACGATCTAATTGTGTCTTTATGAATCTTTCCAATCTGAGTGATTGGGAGCCCCAAGTGGGGCGTGTGGGTCTTCTGGATTGTTTTCTCCTTTTTACCTCCTCTGGGTCCTTCTCTTTTCCTAGTCCCCTCTCTCATCTCCATCAGCACCCACGTTAGGTGCCTGGCAATAGTAGGTTCACAGTGAATGCTAATCGACTGAGTTACCTTGAATGTGGCCAGCTGGTCATGAATCTCCAGGGCTGACATCTTTGTCTTTTGATTATGTTGTAATGATTGGAGAACATATTGATTATGGAGTCAGAGGGTGGAGGTAGTTTACTTCACAGACCAAAAGTGAGTTTGAAAAGTTCTACCAGGTTCTACCAAAGTCAGAGCCATTGAGGATCAAGTGAGATTCTCTTAATACTTGGAGAAGGTAAAGGTCGGGCAGGTCTGCGTGTTGCGTGTGCTGTGAGGAGGTGAGAGGAGAGGGTGTGTATGCGGAATGTAATCTGAATTACATCTAAACTTTGAGACCTGGTTGACAAAGCACTGGTTGGTGGTTAGGCAAACATGGGGTCAAGTACATTTATAGCTCTGTGACCTTAGGCAAGTGATTTCACCTCTTTAAATGTCAGTACTTTTAGCTATAAGCCAGGGCAATAATACCACCCCTCTCATTAGGGTGTTGTGAGAATGAAAGGCAATGTATGTAAGGCAGTTCTGGAAACATCACAGTGTTTCCAGAGCCCTTCCTGCGCCCTGGGGTCTGGGCAGCTTCTTTGTGGGATGATTTGCCGGTTCCTCGGTTTGTGGGATTTGGAGTGAAGGGTCCCTGTTGCAGTGTAGTCTCTGCCCTGGGCAGTAAGATGCAGTAAGGGAGCTGGAGGTCCAGAGGAGTCACACAGAGGCCCAAGGGAAGCAGAATACAGGAATGGTGCCATCTCATAGGAACAGATCTCCACCCCGGAATCGGAAGTTCTATTTTTTTTTAAAGCAGTTTCCAAATTGTTTTTGTTTCTGTCAAATGGTTGCCAGAATAGTCTTTGATCAAGGTTTCCACTGCTCATCAGTAAACAGACAGTTGTGGGAAGGAGTCCCGCCAGAGATTGGCAAACGCCCTCATCACCGACTCAGAGGCAAATGGCTGATCTCTGACCACAGGTGATGCTCACTCACACCAGGCTCTGGGCTGGAGTCGAGGCATAAGCACTGCCTTGACTCCTGCCGGGCCTACCATGTCCAATGGTGGGAGGGGAGATGACGGGGAATGTCCTCGCTTCCCCATTCCCCGTCTCTTTGGCGGTTCCTATCTGAATCTAGAAGTGCAAAGCCACCCCTAGCAAGCTACTTCTCCTAGTCGCTTTCCTCCTTGTAAACTGGGGGTGCCAACATCCCCCCTTACTTCAGGGGCCTTTCAAGAATGTACAGAGTGGCCGGGCGCGGTGACTCACGCCTGTAATCCCAGAGCTTTGGGAGGCTGAGGTAGGCGAATCACCTGACAGGGTCAGGAGTTCTAGCCCAGCTTGGCCAACATGGCGAAACCCCGTCTCTACTAAAAATACAAAAATTAGCCGGGCGTGGTGGTGGGAGCCTGGCACGAGAATCGCTTGAACCCGGGAGGCAGAGGTTGCAGTGATCACGCCACTGCACTCCAGCCTGGGCGACAGAGAGACTCTGTCTCAAAAAAACAACAACAAAGAATGTACGGAGTGGGAGTCAGGAGCTTTGGAAAGCATATTGGCCAGTTGTCGCATAGGTGCGTTATGTGAGCGAGCCAAGAAGGGCTCCCTATAGCATGTGTGCGCGCGTCCGTTCATTTGTTCGTTCATTCGTTCATTCATTCATTCATTCATTCATGCATTCGACATTTATTCAGCACCTGAGACACACACTGAGATTCAATAAACTGCTGATCAAAGTTGTGTCTAGACGTCCAAGGGTTAAGCCGCCGGCGCGGGCCCCTCTGCGTCCTCCTCCGCCCCCGCCGGGCGTGGGGAAGGCGGGAAGGCGGCGCGGCGGGTGCCAAAGTCGGAACCTGCTGGTCGGCAGCTCCCGGCGCTGCCTTGACGCGCAGCCAGGCCTGGCGCGGCCGCCGGCTGTGGAATGTGTGAGCGCCATGTGTCACCGCCCCAGACTGTGGGAAAACGCTGCTCCGCTCACCTCCCAGCAGCTGCCCCGCGCCCGCCCGGGCGGGAGCCGGGAAACAGGAGCCGCCTGCCGCGGAGGCCGCCCGGGGAGCACTTCCGAGCGCGCGCCGCCTGCCCGGCCGCCCCCGCGCCCGCCGCGTCTCCCCGCCCACACCCCGCTGCCACCCGGCCCCGGGCGCCACCCGCGGAGCAGGCGGCGGGAGGGACAGCCCGGCACGGCCCCTTTGCTGCCCTTCACACCCCTTCTGCTTCTCAGGGGACGCTGGTCCACACACCGAGGCCCCGTTGCGCGCGGCCGCCTTCGGAGCGCCGCCCTCCTCCCGAAACCGGCCGGGGCGAGTGGCTGCAAGAAGCTGCGGTTTGGCCCCCGGGAGAGGGGGGCTTCCCCACCGGGGTTGTCTGACGCGAACGCCTTCCTGGCCCCAGCCAGGCGCCCTGAGGTCAGGCCCAGTGGTGAGAGAGCTCTGAACGGGAGGCCCCACGCTGCCTGCTCCCCCAAATCAGAAACAGTCTCCCCCACCGGGGCGAGGCAGGGGATCTGCACCACCCCACGCGCTCCCGCCTGCACGATAGCCTAGAGCCTGGTGTGAGCGGGAATCACATGTGCTCACACATCACCCAGGCAAGGTCTTTGAAGCCCGGCCATGCGGGCAGACGTATTCAAGGTCACCCTGCTGGGTGGCGGCAGAGCTCCTGTTGGAATCCACGCTCAGAGGACCTTCTGCCGAGCCCCAGCCCCAAAGGCATGGCGCCCTTTCTCTGCAGCATGGTGCCCCTCGTCGAGTTCCTGCCTCATAGAGAAGTTGGGAATGGGGCAGACGGGGGTGGGGGGAAATCATGGGTCCTGGGACCCCGACAGCTTTGCCTAAACTCAGCCTCATGCTGCGAGAGGTCCCAGTCCGTCACCTCAGCCTGATTTTCTGGGGGTGCCCCGCCTGAGAGGCCTGGTTAGTGAAGCCCCCATTGTATCCAGCCCTCTACGAGCACCTGGCATTTGTGTGCCTTGTTCCGGCTTGCCACCTCCTCTGTGGAAGTCTTCCCAGATTTGCCCAATCATTGCTTCCCGGTTCTCCGGCGGCCTTTAACAAATGCCTGTTTATGGCGTTTGTGGCCCCCTGTAACTTATGGCCTACCTGTCCTCTCCTCCCTCCCGGAGTTTCCTGAGGGCAGAGACTGTGTTGCCCTCCTTTTTGATTTCCACACAAATGATAATTTGAGGACTCTGCTTATGGCAGCTGCTCTGTTTGTTGGCTGAATGTTATGCAATTTACCACTGGCTAGGAATCTCACCAGATGTGTGACCTTGGGCAAGTTGCTTAATCTAAGCTTGGGTTTTCTCATCTGTAAAATGGAGATCAACTGATATTGCGTCTAAAGTGACTTGTATAGTGGCTGGCACAAAGCAGATGCTGTGTGTGTGTATGAATGATTGCTAAAATACCATAGACTGGGGGCTTAAACAATAGTCATTTATTTTCTCCTGGCTCTGGAGGCTGGGAGATCCAAGATCAAGATGATGGCGAATTAGGTTGTTAGTGAGGGTGCTCTTCCTGGCTTGCAGAAGGCTGTCTGCTCACTGTGTCGTCATGTGACCACACAGAGAGAGCAAGTCTGTTCTTATGAAGACACCAATCCTATCAGATTAGGGCCCCACCCTTATGATCTCAGTTAACCTTAATTACTTCTATAAAGGCCAGGTCTCCAAATACAGTCACACGGGGAGCTAGGGCTTCAACCTATGGCTTTTGGGGGACACAGTTCAGTCCATAGCAGTGGGGAAAGGATGTGACTCAGTCTAGAGAGACTCAAGGAGGGAATGCTTAGATAGGAGCATGGAGGGCGTGCCTGGTGAAGGGAACAGTATGGCACAGCTTCAGAGGCAAGGGTGAGCCAGCAGCAAGGGGCTGGCTATGGCCGGTACAAAAAGCATGTGCTCGTGGGAAATAGGTAAGAGAAGCTTGGGGGTATGGCCAGAGTATGGAGGACTCTGAATGCTGGGTGTGTTCGAAGGGTTTTGAATGCTGAGTTTTCACTTGATGTGCCTGGAGGTAGTTGCTGAAGGCGGTTTGGGAGTGGAGGAATACATCCCTTAAAACATTTTTTTAAATTTATTTTAATTTTTAATTTTTGGGGGTACATAGTAGGTGCTACATATTTATGGGGTACATAAGGTATTTTGATACAGGCATGCAATGCATAATAACCACATCAGGGTAAATGGAGTATCCATCACATCAAGCATTTAGCCTTTGTGTTACAAACAATCCAATTATACTCTTTCAGTTATTTTTAAGTGTATGATTCAATTATTTTTACGAGGCCGGGCTTGGTGGCTCAGCCGTGTAATCCCAGCACTTTAGGAGGCCGAGGTGGGCGAATCACCTGAGTGATCTCGGGAGTTCGAGACCAGCTTGACCAACATGGAGAAACCCTGTCTCTACTAAAAATACAGAATTAACCGGGCGTGTTGGCGCATGCCTGTAATCCCAGCCACTCCAGAGGCTGAGGCAGGAGAATTTCTTGAACCCGGGAGGCAGAGGCTGCAGTGAGCCGAGATCAGCCTGGGCAACAAGAGCAAACCTCCGTCTCAAAAAAAAAAAAATTATATATATATATATATATTTACTATAGTCACCCTGTTATGCTCACATATACTAGGTATTATTCATTCTTCCTATTTTTCGTACCCATGAACCATCCCCACTCTCCTATCAACCCCCTCATTACCCTTCCCAGCCTCTAATAACCATCCTTCTATTTTCTATCTCCATGAGTTCAATTATTTTAAATTTTAGCTCCCACAAATAAGTGAGAATGTGAAGTTTGTCTTTCTGTGCCTGGCTTATTTCACTTAACATAATGTCCTCCAGTTCCATTCATGTTGTTGGAAATGACGGGATCTCATTCTTTTTCATGGCTGAATAGTATTCGGTTGCATATATGTCCCATATTTTGTTTATCCATTTAGCCATGATGGACTCTTAGGTTGCCTCCAAAGCTTGGCTATTGTAACTAGTGCTGCAGTAAACATGGGTGTGCAGATGTCCCTTCGATAGACTCATTTCCTTTCTTTTGGGTATATACCTAAGAGTGAGATTGCTGAATCATATAATAGCTCTATTTTTAGCTCTTTGAGGAACCTCCAAACTGTTCTCCATAGTGGTTGTACTAATTTACATTCCTACAAACAGTGTACTAAGGTTCCCTGTTCTCCACATCCTCTCCAACATTTGTTATTGCCTGACTTTTGGATAAAAGCCAATTTAACTGGGGTGAGATGATATCTCATTGCAGTCTTGATTTTCTCCTTTGCTGTGCAGAAGCTTTTTAACTTGATGTGATTCCATTTGTCCAGTTTTGCTATGGTTGCCTTGCTTGTGAGGTATTAACTCAAGAAATCTTTGCCCAGTCCAGTGTCCTGGAGAGCTTCCCCAATGTTTCCTTTTGGTAGTTTCACAGTTCGAGGCCTTAGATTTAAGTCTTTATTCCATTTTGATTTGATATTTGTACGTGGTAAGAGACAAGGATCTAGTTTAATTCTTTTGCATATGGATATCCAGTTTTCCCAGCACCATTTATTGAAGAGAATGTCCTTTCCCTAATGTATGTTCTTAGCACCTTTGTCAAAAATGAGTTCACTGTGTATGTATGGATTTGTTTCTGGGTTCTCTGTTCTGTTCCACTGGTCTATGTGTGTCTGTTTTTAGGCCAGTACCATGCTGTTTTGGTTAATATAGCTCTGTAGTATAATTTAAAGTCAGGTAATGTTACTCCTCCAATTTAGTTCTTTTTGCTTAGGATAGCTTTGGCTATTCTGGGTCTTTTGTGGTTCCATATAAATTTTAGAATTGTTCTTTCTATTTCTGTGAAGAATGTCATTGGTATGCTGATAGGGATTGACTTAAATCTGTAGATTGCTTTGGATAGTATGGACATTTTAACAATATGGATTCTTCCCATCAGTGAACACAGAATATCTTTCCATTTTTTGTGTGTCTTCTTCAATTTCTTGCATCAATGTTTTATGGTTTTCATTATAGAGATCTTTAACTACTTCAGTTAATTCTTGGGTATTTTATTTTATTTGTAGCTATTGTAAATGGAATTAGTTTCTTGATTTTTTTTCAGATTATTCCCTGTTGGCATATAGAAATGTTACTGATTTTTGTATGTTGATTTTGTATCCTGCAACTTTACTGAATTTGTTGATCAGTTCTAAAAGTTTGTTGATGGAGTCTTCAGTTTTTCCAAATATAAGATCATATCATCTGCAAACAAGGATGGTTTGACACCATCCCTTCCAATTTGGAAACTCTATATCTCTTCTTCCTGTCTGATTGATCTAGCTAACACTTCCAGGACTATGTTGAATAACAGTAGTGAAAGTGGGCATCCTTGTCATGTTCCCAATCTTAGAGGGAAGGGTCTCAGTTTCTCCCCATTCAGTGTGACACTAGCTATGGGTCTGTTGTGTAGCATTTTTATTATGTTGAAGTATGTTCCTTCTACACCCAGTTTTTTTTTTTTTGAGGGTTTTTATCATGAAGAGATGATGAATTTTATCAAATGATTTTTCAGCACCAATTGAAATGATTGTATGGGTTTTGTCCTTCATTCTGGTGATACATGATGTATCACATTAATGGATTTGTGTATGTTGAACCATCCTTGCATCCCAGGGATAAATCCCACTTGGTCATCATGAATGATATTTTTAATTTGTTGTTGAATTTGCTTTTCTAGTATTTTGTTAAGGATTTTTATACCATTATTCATCAGAAATATTGGTCTGCAGTTTTCTTTTTTCAATGTGTTTTTGTCTGGCTTTTGGTATCAGGGTTGTACTGGCCTCATAGACTGAGTCTGGAAGTATTCCCCCTCCTCTATTTTTTGGAATAGTTGGAGCAGGAATGATATTAGTTCTCCTTTAAATGTTTGGTAGAATTCAGCTGTGAATCCATCAGATCCTGGGCTTTTCTTTTCTGGGAGACTTTTTATACAGCTTTGATCTCATTGTTTATTGTTGGTCTGTTCAGGTTTTGGATTTCTTCATGGTTCAGTCTTGGTGGGTTGTATGTGTCTAGGAATTTACCCATTTCTTCTAGATTTTCCAATTTATTGGCATATAGTTGCTCATAGTAGCCACTAATGATCATTTCAATTTCTGAGGTATCAGTTGTAAGTAAATCCTTTACAATGACATAGTAATAGTAAGGCTTTGAAAATGCTTCTCATGGGTGCAAGATATAGGAAATTCAACTCTAGTTTTCAGATGAGGGTACTGAGGTTGGGAAAATCAAGTGACCAGCCCAAAGTCACACAGCAGGTTAGTGGGGACCAGGATCAGATAGAGCAATTTCTGTCTCCACAGTGGACCCCCCAACTCCACCTTCTATTGCCCACCTTGGCCCTTGAGTACTAGGTGGGGAAAGGCGCTCAAGGAAGGTCCACTTGTTGGAGCTGTGGCCAGTGGATTGCAGGGCATGAGAACAGAAGCAAAAGCCACCTGGAGCCTACAGCAACATCCAGATGAGAACCCTGACCCTGCTGGGACAGGATCAGTCCACATGAAACTGCTAGGGAACAGTGGGTAGTGGATATGAATGGAGTCCTGAGGAATGGGGGATTTAGAATAAATGGGCAGGAAGAAATAAGAATGTTTTATATCTGTTCGGGTATTTTGGTTCCATTATCATGGCTGTTTAAGATGCTCCCTGAACCATACATTTATGTTAATGTTTTAAATAGTAATGCATCAAATGTGACCAAAATCTGAAGTACTAAAACAATATGACAGCACAGACAGAATGGCTGGAAGGTATTAAGTGTCTAGGAGCACTGGTTTTGCTGATAAGGCAAACTCTATGGGGCTGACTTATTGGTTAACTAGTCATTGTCTAGATGAAGAAACTGAGGCTTGGAAAGAATAAAAACTGCCTGAAGCCACAAAGATGGTAAGTGGCAGAGCTGGTTGACTGCAGCTCCATCTGGCTTCAATATCTGTACACTTCCCACCCCTGACGCTGACACTGGGCCTGTGTGACACTTGGATATCGGGTATCCATGTGGTAACTATATTTTCCAAGCCCCAAATAGGGACACATGGTCTGACAAGTGTGAAGGTACTTATGGGGCAAGAGACTAGAAGGTTTTAAATTAGGCCCGTCCCAGCAAATCCAGGACATCTGGTCATCATAGATATCTAGGGGCTGCCCACACCCCTGGCATGAGGCAGGCTTTTGCCATTTAATACTCTTTCCCATCTTGAATGCCCAAGGTCTATTTTTTGGTTTAAGCACATGCCACAGACAAGTGAGGGACATTTAAAAAGATCAAACAGCTGGAGAGAGATTGCAAGGGACATTCTTTTTAGGGAAGCCACAGCAGGGGAGAGGGCAGGAGAGGGCAAGGAAGTGGCAGAGGGTCAGAAGAGTAACTCATGGGTTCTAAATCCCAGGAGGTGTAGGGCATTGTGAGCTGAGGTCAGGTTAAGGCTGGGGACTTTTCCTCAGTATCAGGCCCATAGCTACCCACTTCTCCTCTCCCTTCCTCTTTCTCCATCTCTTCTCCTTGTTCTTTTCTCATTGTGAACTCTAACTACTCCCTCCTGACTCCGGCTTAGAGCAGAAGGAGCTGCAGCTGGCCTGAGGCACCTCAAGGAGGGGCGGCTGGTTTCTGTGCAGTGAAGACAACTTCCTGAAGAGCTATGTGACTGTGCTGAACCCGCTTCTGTAAAATGGGTCCACCAATAACAGGTGACTGTAGAATTATAGAGGATAGGGTGTAAAACTGTCCTATAAACAGTGAAGAATTGGACACATGTGGTGCTCAGTTTTGTATTCAGTGGGAGTTGGGGTCAATGTTATGTTGATATTGTTAGAATAACTGCCAGTCTTAGGAGCATTTATCAGTAGAGGCCTAACAGCAATAATGTGAGGTTGTGTGTTTGCTTCATTTGAAATGGTACAGTTGCCTGCTACTTCACAAATACAGGGAGAAGAAAGGAGAAGTGAGGTACAAGGTGGGTACATGTGCGTGTTTCAGTGTGTGTGTGTTTGTGTGTGTGTAGAGAGAGAGAGAGAAATGGAGGTACAATCTGGCATTTGTTAGAAATCGCACAATCATAGAACACTAGGGATGGGCCTTAAAGAATCTATCCTCTTCACTCTATGGACAGGGACACTAAAGCTCAGACAGAAAAAAGCTAATTTTCCAAGGTCAATCACTAGTCAGTTGGGGGCCACACGGGGCATGGTCTCCAGGTCTTCTGGTCCAAGTCCAAGGCTTCCACTGTCAGCCCATGCTCAGCCCTATCGTACAAACCACGATATGCAAGGAGCAGTGGGGAGTCAGAGGGACAGATGTGACCTTTCGTGTCAGGGTGTCCCAGATTATTTGGGAAGGCCACACCTACAACCATGACCCAATCAAAGATGAGCCTGAAACAGTACTGACTGGGATGTAAGATCCAGGGATACACCTCAGGGACCTGTAAGAATGTAGGTGCAGGAGCAGCCATCCAGGCCTGGGTGGTAGGGGAAGACTTGAGGAAATAGCTGAAGGAGTGGACGTGGACAGTTAGAATAATAAAAAACAAGCAATTAAGTAACATTTCTTTCAAATGATGCTTTTTGCTCCAATTCTTGCCTAGAGGTGGTGGTTTGGGATTTTACCAGCATCTCTCTTTGGAATTCAAATGTACCACCAGTACTTCGCTTTTCCTGAAAAGCCTAAGTTACAAATTGATAGCTTCTAAAACCTCTCTGCAAAGGGTTAAATGTCTGTGTTGGAAAAGAGAAACTCATCAGTTAATATCTACTTCTTAATCAGCCCAAGGTGCTGAAAAAAAGGCCATTCACCAAGTGGTTAGCAAAGCTAATTTGTCATTCTGGCATTTTGACCTACTGTGCTTTTAAGGCATTATTCTTCCACACGTTTCAAAACCATTATTCTTCCACACCGTAGTTTCTGTTGGAGAGAACCAATTACATCTTTCCCTACCATACGCAATGGGATGTCCTTGACATTACTTACAGGGTTTTCCTTCTTATCTGGAAACTTGGTTGGAAACCTCTAGAGGAGCAGGGGACCCTCATTTATTCATCTCTACACCCTCCATAGCACCTCCCATGAATCCTTGCCCAGGGCTGGCTCTGAGGAATCTTTTGTTGGATTTGAAATGATGATCATATCGGGTTAATTTCCAGCATTAACCATAAAAATTGGCTAGAGTTCAAAGCTGGTGGCATGCTCAAGTTACTGCCAAACCTCCTGCTCATTCCCTCCCACCCCCCCAGCCTCAAGTTGTGAGCAACTGAATTTATCAGCTGTGAAACTGGTTGCACTAATACCTCAGATGAATCTTCAATATAAGCTACATCCCCTGCTGGGGCTTCTTGAGGAAGGTGACTGGATCTCACTCATCTTGGAACCTTTATGCTTAGCCCAGTGACTGCCTGGTACATAGAAAGTGCTCAATAAATGTTTATTGCATTAGACAGTAATTTTCGGCCGGGCGCGGTGGCTCACGCCTGTAATCCCAGCACTTTGGGAGGCCGAGGCGGACGGATCACGAGGTCAGGAGATCGAGACCATCCTGGCTAACATGGTGAAACCCCGTCTCTACTAAAAATACAAAAAAATTAGCTGGGCGTGGTGGCGGGCGCCTGTAGTCCCAGCTACTCGGGGGGCTGAGGCAGGAGAATGGTGTGAACCCGGGAGGCAGAGCTTGCAGTGAGCCGAGGTAGCGCCACTGCACTCTAGCCTGGGCAACAAAGAAAGACTCCGTCTCAAAAAAAAAAAAAAGACAGTAATTTTCTAATTTCTTAGAAATTAGAAAAAACATTTTCATTAGGTTACCTCTCCCCTCAAACTCAGAGTACATATCATTACAGAAAAGAGAAAGGCGGGGGGTGTAGGGACAGAAAACACTTCCTGCTCTGGAAACTATACCATTAGCTCCTTTGTTCAAGTCGGCATTTCTGATCTGATACCTGTATTTCACACAAGAAATGACAACTTCCCTGATACTTCAAAGTCCTTTCTCATATCTAGGATGATTTTTTTAAATTTAATTTTTTAAAGCACAGACCCATCTTTGATCTATGCAGGGCAATGTATTTGGGTTGACAAGATGGTTTCCCTGTTTCTTCCTTTAGGCACACTTTCATCAGTATGTTCCTGCCTTGGTTTAGTCCTTAGATGATTTTTTTTTTTTTTTTTTTTTGGCCCAGAGTTTATCATGGACATTTACATTAGCAAGTATTTCTGCATCTTTTTGTGATTTTCATCTTTAGTTTATTAGAATAAGTCCCCCCGCCTTCTTTGGATTTAATTTTATTTAAGAACATGATCTGGGGCTGCATATTCATTCATGTGAATATTAACTAATCCAGATGAACTTTACTGGAATGTAAATACTGCGGCTGGAAGGCAAGATCAAAACCATTCCCCAAACAGAAATGTTAATCTTTCTATGGCCAAGGGGAAACACAGCAGTTTAACATGCAAGCAATTTCATGCATTTTTACATTAAGTCATTAAGTAAAATCTTTTGTCTGTTTTGTATGGTTGAGATTATTTATAAGTAACAGGTAAAGGCCAAAGGTCCCCAGCATTGCTTGACCTGTTTGAATATCAGTCCATACCAAAGATGTTTGGAGAAATCACTGTTCCGACCACAGTGTCAACTAACACCAAAGGTAGTGTTTCATTCACCTTAAACATGTCACCAGAGGTTGAGTGAAACTACATGCTTGCTTCCGTTTATATACATGGTCATTCGCCACTTAAGGATGGGGATACGTTCTGGGAAATGCATTGTTAGGTGATTTCATCATTGTGTGAACACACCATAGAGGGCACTTACACACCTGGATGGTATGGCCTACTACACACCTAGGCTATATTGTACAGCCTATTGCTCCCAGGCCACAAACTTGTACAGCATGTCATCCACTGAATGCTGTGGACACTTATAACTCAATGGTGAGTATTTGTGTATCTTAACATATGTAAACATAGAAAAGGTACACTAAAAATATGGTGTTATAATCTTATGGGACTGCCATCATATATGAAGTTCATCGTTGACTGAAACGTTGTTATGCACCACATGACACTGTGTGTGTGTGGGGGGTGTGTATGAGTACCTGTATATGCATATGTAAAACCCAAAACTTCAGTGAAGTGTGTATGTGAGGTTTGTGTGTGTGCATGATGTGGTAGTGGGGAGATGGGTCTCTCAGGGTCATGCAAACCAGCAAAGCAGAAGCTTAAGTTTAATGAACATTTAAAATATTATAGACATTTACTTACAAAACAAACTCTAGATTTCTTCTGTATATCAAGAAATCAGTAGATCCTTCTATATAGGAAAACTAAATCTTTTTTGATTGATAAGAGTGTTTGGGCTTTCCCTGGGCACTTATGTCATTGGATCACATTTAGATGGAGTGCCTTGGAAAGTCTGACATCTCTCATAGATGCCAACATGAGACTAATCGTACATAAAATAGCCTAGAGCCACTGGGGATTCAAATGGCTCCGGCCTGACCTCTTATCCTGACTTTCATACTTCTACCACCTCCAGCTCAGACCAGTCTCTTAGGCTAGGTCTAACACAAGCCAGTTCCAAAGAATGGGCATTATCCCTGGGTTAAATAAATATTTTATGTGATTTCTTTCACTTGGCCAATCAATTATTGGATCAGATTGACCTAGAACCTTCTGGTTCTTATAGTACTATTCTGTCTCTGTCCCTTAGGAAAGGATCAGCAACAACACACACACACGCACACAAACACACACACACACAAACACACATACACTTAACAGCATTTTGAAGCTTTGGTGAGACACCTTAACTTATTTAAGCAAAATACACAATTAAATAGAGTGAAAGCTCACATCTGTTTTGAGATTGACTCTGGTAGCACTAGTCTTATTGGATTTTATAAAAAGGAATTCCAGTTATGGTAACTACATTTATAAAAGCACAACTGGGGTGGATGAAATTGGAGTCGTTCACTAGGTTAGATCAATATTCAACCCTGGCTACACATTCACCTGGGGAGCTTTTGAAAAATGCTGAGGCCTGGGCCATACTTCAAGCCAATGAAAGCAGAATCTCTGGCTGTGAGGCCTAAGCATCTGTATTTTTAAAAGCTCCTCCAGGAGATTTTAACGTTGAGAACCACAGAGTTAGATGAATAGAAGCAGGGAGTCAGGAAAGGGGTGATTAATACTATGCCATGCCAGTGACGGACCAAAGAGCCTAAGCTTTTTTTTTTTTTTCTTAGATGGAGGTTGGTTCTTGTCACCCAGGCTGTAGTGCAATGGTGCGATCTTGGCTCACTGCAATCCCTGCCTCCCTGGTTCAAGTGATTCTCCCACGTCAGCCTCCCGAGTAGCTGGGATTACAGGCACCCACCACCATGCCCAGCTAATTTTTGTATTTTTAGTAGAAACGGGGTTTCACCATGTTGGCCAGGCTAGTCTCAAACTCCTGCCCTCAGGTGATCCACCCACCTTGGCTTCCCAAAGCGCTGGGATTACAGGCGTGAGCCACCACACCCGGCCTGAGCCTAAGCTTTTCATTTCGAATAAGTCTCTGGATGTCAGAGCTGGATATATACCTTAAATATATGTCTCATTTTGGAGAAGGGAAACTGAGGCTCAGAGGCTTAGTAATGCTATATAGTATTACCCTGGCCAGAAACTTGTCTTCCACTGTATGCCTGTCACCTAAAGAGCAAGCTTGGGAATTAAAATAACAAACTCCTGTCCATGAATCTAACCGTCTATTTATTTAGTAATATTTAAACACTGGAAATGGTTTCTGGTGGTGGAATCAGCACAGCTTTGTAGCTCTCAGATGTAAAGGCTGTGTCCTTTATTAGCTACTGCTTATTTTTTCTGAGCCTGTCTTCTCATCTGGCAAATAAGAATTAAGAATAACTACTCTCCAAGTGTTATCACAAATGAGATGACAGCAGGTAAAACATTCAGTATGTGCTCAGAAAACTAAATGGAATTATAATTATTAACTGCGTTAAAAAAAAATCTGGGGATTTATGTAGAAATAGCTGCAGAGGGGATAAAAAGAGCTTCTTGGAGCTTCTTTGCATGAAATATCATAACCCTGCAAAGGTTGTTTTTGGTTTCTATTGATTGAAAACACAAATAAACCCCAGCTGAAGCACATCTTACGAAGGAATGAATGGATTTCCAATCTGTGTTTTCTTGTTTACTGTGGAAAATATACGATCCAAGGAAAACACAGGTGGTTAAACTGCTCAGTGCCTCTATTTTTATCATAAGCAGAGGGCTCTAAGCATTCAAGCCCAAATATTTCACTTAATAGAAAATGAAGACTTAACTTCTCAAGGGTAACTGGCTCCAGGTTTCCTGTGGCCAAATTTAGATTTTTCTCTTTCAGCCATCAGTTGAAACTCCAAAACAATAATAAAAAGCTCACCATTAGCATTTTTAAAGAAGCATTTTCTTTTCATTTAGGAACTTTTTCTTTTTTGGCATCCCTTTTGTTTTGCAAAAATAAAATCTTAGTAGGGAGAGGAAAGCCACCTCCCCGGGTTGGATGCTGGCGAGATGAAGATGGGAGCCCCACTCCGCAGGGCCCTGGAGAAGGTGGCGCCCCTCCCCCCTGCCCCCCTGCCCCCGTCCCCCTCCCCACTCCCCTCTTCTCTCCCCGCTGCCCGCCCCGCCACCCGGGCTTGTGCGGACGTGTCTCGGGCGTGACCTTTGAGCAGCTGCGCCACCGGCTCAGCCTCGCGGCGGGGGAAACCCGAGCTCCCAACAAAACAGTTCCATCTTTGGCTAGGCCTTTGGTATTTCAAGGCGCTGCCAGTGGGGAGAGATGCCGCGTGCCCGAGAGGCTCTGGGAGGTCGCCGCAGCTTTCGCTTCCCGGGTCTTACATTTCCGAAGGGGCTGAACGTCTGCAGAGGAACCGGAGCTGATGCTGGGGCTGGGGCCGGGGCGGGAATCTAACGAATGCACCTCTGGGGAGGCTAGAGGGAGCGCGGCTCATCCTCCTCCCCGGGTGGGTCCTTCAGCGCTCTTTCCTTCTTTTTTTCTTTTCTGCAGATGTTATGTGGTCAACAGGGACTGAGGCTCTTTAAGCCCTTAAATCTCTAAGGGCTAAATCTCCTTCCTGATATTCGCCCCCAAACCGGTAACGGTTTTCACATGATTCAGATACCTCTACCTGCCTGAAGGACTGGAGTGCAAAGTTGAACTTGACTCAGATAAATGAATTGATCCTTCCCTGGGGAAAAAAGTTTAGACACCACTAATAGTAGTTAACTTTTGAGTGCTTCCTCTGTGCTAAGCACAGTTCTAATCACTTAAATGTAATAACTCATTTAATCATCACAACAATTCTATGACATAGGAATTCTTATTTCTGCTTTACAGGCACCAAAGAAGGCCCAGAGAGGTTTAACAACTTCCTCAGAATCACACAGCTTCCAAATGGTTGGGTTGGGTTTACATTTAGGCGGTCTTGCTCCAGAGCCAGTGCACCTAACCTTTGCAAGCCACGAACCTCAACAAAGTGGAGAAGGAAACGCTGGGAAATTTGGAAGTCAGACATGGCAAGTGAGGACTTTCTTTTTTCTTTTCTTTTCTTTTTTTTAGAAGGAGTTTTGCTTTAATTGCCGAGGCTGGAGTCGGCTCACTGCAACCTCCGCCTCCCAGGTTCAAGCGACTCTCCTGCCTCAGCCTCCCAAGTAGCTGGGACTATGGGATTACAGGCATGCACCACCACGCCCGGCTAATTTTGTGTGTGTTTTTAGTAGATACGCGGTTTCTCCATGTTGGTCAGGCTGGTCTCGAACTCCCGACCTCAGGTGATCCGCCCACCTCGGCCTCCCAAAGTGCTAGGATACAGGCGTGAGCCATCACACCTGGCTAGGACCTTCTTAAATGCTCTATTTTGGTCAGAAAGTGCTGGGACCCCGGGGTGGCACACCCAGCACTCACCAGGAACTAAGTACCTGCTGTCCGTTTTGGACACGTGCTGGCAGCTTGTTGACTCTCATGCCGCCATTCTCAAGAGGGGCTCCCTGGCAACCTCATCTATTGCCTGTTGGAAAGGGACAGGGCAGGCAGGGACAGGAGAGGCCGACGGCAGGCAGTTGGCTCCCAGGGTCGGTCTGAAGAGAGAGGAGAGAGATGTGAGAAAGAGAGGGACCCACGGCATGAGGGTCGAGGCAGGGGCCAGGTCTTGCCTTCAATGCCCCAGGAAGTATGCCAGGCACTTGGGGGAACTCCTGCCCTGAAACGGTGAAGTCTGCATCCAGCAGGCCAGTTTGTTGATGAACAAGTTTGGCTAGACTGGCGAGGAGTCAGAATTTGTCCCTGTCTAGTTTGTTTCTTCGTATGGAGGTGTGGGCACAGAACGAGTCCTTAGAGGATGCTGCTGGGGAAAGAGCAGTGAAGACCAAAGTTCTAGGATGGTTTGAGAGCTCCCTTCTCTGGCATGTGGAAAAGCAAGATGTGTGCCCTCCCCCAAACACGCGCCACACCAGCTTCGCTTCCCATTGGTCTGAACGTCTCTCTTGGCTAATTCTTCCTCTTGGATTCCATTACCTTTGTGCTAACAGCTCCTACAGCGCCATTTTATATCAGCAAAAAGTACCCAGCACAGTTGCCTGAGTCAGGCGGGAAGAGCTTTGTGCCCCTCCCGTCCACTCAGTACCCACACACACAGCACACAGCAGGGGTACTGAAAGTGCATCCAGGCCGGGCGCGGTGGCTTACGCCTGTAATCCCAGCACTTTGGGAGGCTGAGGTGGGTGGATCACGAGGTCAAGAGATTGAGACCATCCTGGCCAACATGGTGAAACCCCATCTCTACTAAAAATACAAAAATTAGCCGGGCGTGGTGGCACATGCCTGTAGTCCCAGCTACTTGGGAGGCTGAGGCAGGAGAATCGCTTGAACCCGAAAGGCAGAGGTTGCAGTGAGCTGAGATTGTGCCACTGCACTCCAACCTGGCGACAGAGTGAGACTCCGTCTCAAAAGCAAACAAACAAACAAAAAACAAAGTGCACCCACAGGGTGTCCTGGGGGTACCCCTGCATCACCCTGACTGTCTGAGTATCCCCAGGCCAACCTTAAGAGTACAATATTCCTTCAGGTGGGTAAACTGGTATGGTGAGACCCTTTGTGGGTTCCTGTATGTCTCTGCCACTTACTTGCTATGTGACCTTGGGCAGGTTACTTAACTTTTCTGTGCTTCAGTCTTGTCATCAGCACAATGGTGATAATACTAACACCTACTTCAGAAGGTGTTGTAAGAACTTAAAGAGTTAGTAAGTCTAAAATGCCTGGCCCATGGCAAGTGCTCAATAAATATTAGTTTCTGCTTTTACTATTGTCACAACTATTATTAGTTTGGTGCAAAAGTAATCATGGTTTTTGCCATTGAAAGTAATGCCAAAATGCGATTACTTTTGTACTAACCTAATATTATTATGCAACTCTAAGCAAGTCACTTTCCCTCTCTGAATCTCATTGTCCTCATGATGAGTGTAAGAGTGTCTGTTTCATAGGACTGTTGTGAGAATTAAACAGTGTTAATTACTATTGTAAAGTTTGCAATAAATAACCATTATTTATGTGTTGCTTTAGCCTAGTTTATCTCCCGGGAGCTGACTTCATTTCTAAACGTATAGGGGTTTCTTAGAGGAGCTTCAGAATACTAATCATCGCTAGTGAGGGCACTTGGACACTTTGCTTAACCTCAGCCAGCACCTCTTTTCCCAGCTGTAAAATGGTATGATAATAAGCACCCCTAGGAATCTCAAGGATGTTACAAGGGAAAAATATGCAATAATATACAAAGCACTTTGAGCTTCTCTGAAGACAGACGCATATAAATGGAAGGTGGTATTATAAGGTGGGGTAATCACTGGTTACCTCCCCCCCTTTTTTATTTAATTAGGAGAAAACCAGTAATTAGGAAGCATGGCCTTGTTAAAGCTGTGGCCTGGGAAATAGTTCTCTTGGCACCTAATCAGAACTGTGACATGGCGCAAATTTTTGCAAAATGTGGGCAGCAGGGGACCTTCCCCAAGGCTCAGACTGTGAGAAATTTGTGTCTAGGGGCCAGATCCTGAGGTGGCTGAGCTGGCTGTGGATGCTTCTAAGGAGATCTTCACTCAGGTCTGCAAGGGGGCTCTGCCCTGCCTCAGTAGCCCTCATCTCTGGGGGCCCCAAAGTCATTCTCATCTGCAGGTTAGAGCTTGCTGCAGGCCCAGAACCAAGCTTTTCCACCACGTGGCTTTCTTGGACCCACTGGGGCAACTTCAGGGTTCTGAAAAGCACCTCAGATCTAGTCTGGTCTCTGATTCCGTAGCAGAGACAAAGAAATCCCCTGCCTCTTCCCCTTAAAATGGGCCATTGTGGAGTAGGTGCTGGGGCCCTAGCTTGCTCCCCACTGTGCCTTTGTTAGAGCATTAGCCTCCAGCGGAACCCACTGTCTCTCTCCTTGCGAGTCCCAGTTTGCCCATTCTCCTGGATCCTGCTTAAAGGCCGCCTCTGCCAGGAGGCCTTCCCAGGTCTTCCCAGTTACCATCACTCTCTTCCTCCTCTAGACTCTGTGTTTGGTACAATGTGGTTTTTGTGTTTGTCCTGTCTTCTCTCACATTTGACTCTGAGCCACTGGAAGAAAGGGAAGGAAAGTAAGAGAAACGAAGTATTCCCATTCCCAGGCACCTGGCCAGTTGTTGCAGACAGACTGACCAGCACTGTTGTATTGATTCCCCCTCAATGCGTTGAAAAAGCAAACGGGAGGCATCTGGAAAATCTTGAGATAAGCAGCTTCATTTTCAATGATGAGTCTTTTAAAATACACAGAAATGGTATAACAATCATGTATCCACCACTTAGACTACCAATGGTTACTCTTTTGTCATATTCACTTTAAATGTCTTTTTATTATGTATTTAAAAGAAGTGAAACTTGTAGATACAGCTAGGGCTCCCCGTGTCCACTCACTGAAGTCCCTTCCCTCTCCCTTCTAGGGTCTACCACTTTCCTTGTCATCTGGTAAAGGACCCTGCATCCATGGATGGACAGAGGGCATTGCTAAAGTGCTGAATCGCGTGTGAAATTCTACGTGTGCCTCTTTCTCACACATGCCACATCCATTGCAGAGATGCTCTTGACTCAACCTTCCAGCAGTCTCCACTGCAACCACTCTGGCCAAGGCCACCATTTTCTTTTCTTTTCTTTTTCTCTCTCGCCATGGTTGGAGTGCAGTGGTGCGATCTAGGCTCACTGCAACCTCTGTCTCCAGGGTTCAAGCGATTCTTCTGCCTCAGCCTCCCGAGTAGCTGAGATTACAGGCACGCACCACCATGCCCAGCTAATTTTTGTATTTCTTAGTAGAGATGGGGTTTCACCATGTTGGCCATGCTGGTCTTGAACTCCTGACCTGGTGATCCACACGCCTCGGCCTCCCAAAGTGCTGGGATTACAGGTGTGAGCCACTGCACCTGGCCCAGGCTACCATTTTTTGACATTTAAATCTTTTGCTCCCCGTAGCAGCCTCAGACAGACATTCTGAAGTCTTAGATCATATTGCCCCTTTGCTCAAAGTCCACTCATGGCTTTAGATTTAACTCAGTAAAATTCCTATGTGATATGTGTCTCCCGACTTCTGCCCCTGTGACCTCATCTCTCACTGAGGCAGCCTTCCTCCCACTTCCCGAGGTCCAGCCATGCTGCTCTTTTTGCTTGTCCTCATTCACGCTGGGCATGGCCTCAGGCTGTTCACGCTCTTGTTGCTGCGCTCTTTCCCCAGATAACCACATGGCAAAACCGCTTATGTTCTTTGGTTCTTTGCTCACATTCACTTCTCAATGAAGACTCCCTGACACATCCTGTTTAAAAATGTGACATCATTCCCACCTCTCTCTCTCTTATCCTGCTCTAATTTTCTTTTTTCCATAGCACTCTTTACCAGGACAGGGTCTCACTCTGTTGCCCAGCCCGGAGTACAGTGGAGTGATCATGGCTCACTGAGGTCTCAACCTCCTGGTCTCAAGTGATCCTCCTACCTCAACCTCCTGGGTAGCTGGGACTATAGGCACATTCTACCATGCCTGGCTAATTCTTCGTTTTTTTTTTCTTTGTAGAGATGGGGTTTTGCCATGTTGTCCAGGCTGGTCTTGAACTCCTGGGCTCAAGTGATCTGCCCGCCTTGGCCTCCCAAAGTGCTGGGATTACAGGTGTGCACCACCTTGCCTGGCCCATAGCACTTGTTTTCTAGCAAATTATATATCTTACTTATTTATTACATTCATTGTTTATTGCCTGTTTTTCTGTGTTACAATATAAGCTCCATGAGAGCAGGAAATTCTGTCTATTTGTCCACTGATGTTTCTGAGTCCCTGCAATAGTGCCTGGCACATAGGTGCTCCATAAGTGTTTGCTGAATGGTTAAATAAATAAATGGATGAATGCATATGAGCATTTCTCACTGGAGAGGGTCCAGAACTTTCATTAGATTTTCCAAGGTGTCTGTGACACAAAAAAGGGTAGGAACCATTGACATAGTAACCCATCAAAAAGTTTGCTGGAAATTCTTTGCTTGCCAGGAAGTCTGCCTAATGAAGCAGGAGATCCTGAGGGATTTTTCTCCTTTTTTGATTTGTGTCTCTCCAGAGAGCTAATGCTGGCAGCTGTTGGGATGTCCTCTTCCAGGAATGGTGATGAGTTTCCCTGGATCCAGCCCTGGCTTGGCTGAGGTAGGGAACCAGGGAGGCATTGATGGAGGCCATGGGCAGGAGCCCTGGCAGTGGGCCTCTTCCAGAGAAGCTGTAATTTTCCTTGCTCCTTTTGTGGAGTCTGTCTGGGAGCAGAGGCTGAATGTGGCCACAGCCTCCTGAGCTTCCTTGAGGAGCTAGGCAAGATGCCGAGACCAACAGGAGCTGCTTCCTGCCTTACAGGCTCCAAGCGTAGGCAAGGAGTAAGATCAGGACTTCTTGTAGGAGCCCTAGCCTGGGTGACCAGACAGTGGCCTGTGATACAGAGAGAGATAATAGTCAAGTGGAGGGAGCTTGGAAACAAAAGGATACCAAAGGCCATCTGGAGGGGATAGTGGGAGTGAATTGGAGGTGAGTCAGCCAGCTCACAGGGCAGTTAAAAAGACAAGTGGGTAATTGTGGGTGCAGTCGGCAGGTCATACACAGAAAATGAGGAACAAGTGGTTAATTGGGCCCACAAGCCCAGGATCCCGCCTATAATTAGCAAATTGCAGGGCTTTGATATTTGCTTTGGTAACAACTTGTGTAGTAAATTGCAGGGAGGAAAACTGTACCCCCAGCCTGGGAGGTGACTCTGTGTCACCATTCTCTTACAAACACTTGTAGGCAGCACACACATGAATATACTCCCAGCATTGGGGGTGGGACTTGCACCTTTCTGCAGGCTGACAGCCTCCTGTGCTTTCTGTTTCCATTTACCCCTTGCTTAAGTTTTTGCCAATCAGGGCTGAAGCTGAGGGCTGGTTTCCTGGTGCATGCTGCCATTGTTCACACACTGATTTTCATGTTCCCTTAAGCTGTAGCCCTTGGGGAAGAGAGACCTTCTGGCCAGAGATGTGACCAGGAGTGGCCATGTGGGAATGGCCATGGGTAATTCCCATGCAAGTTCTATGGGAGGGGGAAGAGACACAAGTGAGTTCTGTTTCAGCATTGTTGAAATTTCGTCTATGAAGATGGTCAGTGCTTGTTCCTGATCAGAGACTGGCCTTTGTAGGTTTCATATCTGTGGCTACCTCTGCAGGCTTCTCAGCCATTGTGACCAAAGTGCAGACCAGAAGCATAGGAAAATGGCACTGGGATTGTCATGGTAAAACCCTATAAATGTCCACACATGCAGAGAGACTGGTGAGCACAGGCAATGAAAAGAGCACTAAATGAGTGTCAGGAGACCTGGGTTTGAATTTGCACTCCCTACTGATGGGTCTTGTCAAGTCACTTAAATACTTGTACATCATCTCTGTCATTTATAGGTCTGTTTCTATTGACTGATTTTTCTCTTGATTATGGGTCACCATTTTTCTGCGTCTTTATATGTCTAGTAATTTTTTATTAGATGGTAGACATTGTAATATTCTATCATTAAGTATTTGGACTTTGTTGTCTTCTTTTTTTAAAAAAAAATCTTGGTTTTGGCTTTGTGGCTTTATTTTGGCAGACAGTTAAGTTACACATGGATCAGTTTGACATCTTTGAATCCTGGCTTTACACTTTGCTATGGAGAGTCTGGAGTAACCTTCACTCCAGGAATAATTCAGCCATTTTACTCAAGTGTGATTTCTCTGGGCTCTTCACTGAATGTCCCAAGGGATCACCAAGGACTCTCCACTTTGGCTGGTTGATGCACAATTACGGCCTTACCTTTTGAGAGCTTTGGATTGTTCAGCTTACAACTCTCCTGTCATTTCTCTTCCCTGGTCATGTAGAGTTTCACTTTATACACATACAGTTGAATACTCAGCAAAGACTCAGGAAAATGTCTCAGCAGACTTATGGTGTTATTTTTCTGTGTGTCTCCCTCCTTTCAAAAATTGTGATCCTCACCTCCTAGCTGCCTCAGGTCCACAGACTGATCTCTGTCTCCTCAACCTAGTGAAGCTACTGGACTGTGCTCTTGGGCTGGAAATTGCTTGCAAGCATAAAGCTAGGGTTATTTCAGGTCTCACCTCATTGATGCATTCTCTCACAGATTACAGTTTGCACTATCTATTTCCCAATGTCTGAGGACAGTAGTAATTCTATCAAGACTGGAAGTTGAAGTCTTCTCAAGTTAATAAAACTTGTTTTCCCAAATGTAGAGACAGAATATAATAGTATTTTCCTCAAAAGTTAGTCGTGATAACTCAGCTATGTAATGGATCTGAAAACACCTATAATGATGCACGAAAGAAGCAACTGAGCATAAAATTAGAATAGGTAATAAATTATAGTATTATTTTTCTTTTCCTTTGACACCAATAGTATAAATGGATTTATCATTTTCACAAAATTGTAGAATTTTAGAGCTGCAAGGGACTTATCTCAGGAAGATAAAATTGGGTTGCTCCAAATACCTCATTTTACAGATGAGTAGACTGAAGCTTAGTGAGGGAAAGCAATTTTCCCAATCCCCCATGGCCTATTAGTAGAAGAATGAGACTGGCACTCAGGTGTCTTGGCTCCCAGCCTATGGGGCATCTATTCATTCAGCTCACATTTATTGAGTGTCTACTAAGTTCAGAACATTGAACTAATTGCTATATTGCCTCTCTCTAATATCTTAGTTTGCAGAAATGTTAAAAAATCAATTTTGGAACATTATAGTAAGTTCAATAAATCAGCATGTAATTTTGGACTTCTCTGGAGTGAGTAAGTCTGATTGACATTAATTGGAGCAGCCTCCATTGTCCAATGCAAAAATGCAAAGTGCTTCCAGCATTCAGATCTCATGGGATATTCTATTATAGTGCTTCAGACATATGAACATGTCAGGTAATTACTGTGGTTTTATGGCCCTGTCAGTTATGGTTATAGGGAAGCTAAGGATTTACTCTGCATGCAGCCCTTCCAGCCACTCAATGTAAAAATGGATGATAAAACTTTTAAGAAAAGTGTGCAGCATGTTGCGAGATGTGAACAGAACACCATATAAGATGTCAGGGGGCCTGGATTCTAGACTTGGTTTGTTACTTCCATTTTTTGTGCCTAGGTTTTTCTAACTGTAAGAAGTGGACAATAGCCTATGATCTACAGTGCCCATTCCAACTCAGAGAATCTTTACATCTGGAGATCTATAGCAGGGCTATCCCTAGTGACATGCGTGAAGAAGCTTGGAAATGGTGCTGGGTAGGAGCTGAGTGTGCAGAATGTGGAAAGGCATTCTAAACCAAAGGAAGAACACGAGTAAAGATGATGAAGCAGGGATAAGGCTAAAATGAAATTTGTGATCTGATCCACATACAAGCACAGTGTAGTACAGCTGGAATATAGAGAAGAGCTTGAAGACTTATGAGCAACTATCCCGGTACTCTTGGAGGCTCTGCAACCACAGTTTGAGAAACTCCGCGTTCAAAGTTAAAAACTGTCACCTGAATAGTTAATAACATCAAAGATTGTGAAAGCAAGTATAAATAACACAGAGATTAAAATAATGAGGCAGGATCAGAAAGTGAGTGTTGTATTTATCTATTTTTTCCTGTATCACTGAAACAAAAACATAACATTTCAAAATTATTGTGTAGAACTCCTCTCCTCTTCCAGAACAATGCTCAGAGCTTTGCAGACTCTGGTTTGCAAAAACGTCGTGAAAGGGGATAGTGGTAGATGAGATGAGAAATGTTGATCAGGAGGAGATCACGGAAAGCCTTGAACACCAGGCTTCAGGGCTAGTCACTTATTCTGCAGGCTGTAGAGTTGTAGGGAGTGAGTGATACTTTATGAGCAAAAGGCTTAGTATGCTGAGGTCTGTGTTTCAGGTTTCTTTGGTTACAGTGTGAGGGATGGACTACAGGGGTAGAACAGAGGACTTGTCAGGAGGCTGGCTCAATAGCCCTGGTGGCAAGGAATGAAGGATGAAAGTCTGAGGACCCTGACACAGGGCGAGTGATGGAGGAAGGCTGAGGATGAAAAATGAATGAGACCTGTTTGTTGACTGCCATGGAGGTCAGGATGAAGCCCATATTACTAGGTTTCTAGGCCATGTGATGGGGTGAGTGGTGATTGTAGAATCACCCCAGAGGCAGAGCAGCAATTCAAAACAGGATTTGAGACAGAGAGAGAGCGACAAATCTGGGCTTTTATTTGATTCATTCTATTTTTTCCATGTTTGAAAATAAAAAGGATAAATGCATCTATTCCTTGGAGTTTTGTAAGGACTGATGAATTAGCATATATGAAAGCACCTAGCACATGTGAGCCACATAGTACCTTCCCAATACATGTTAATTCCATCCATCCATCTATTTATTATTTATATAAGTTTGCAAGTTTGGAGGGAAATAATTAGTTTAGGACCGTATCAAACATTTCAAACTCATTCTGAGTAAAGACCTTATTAGCCAAGGGGCTCTCTATAGGGTCAGATTACTTCCAGCCACTGGATTGGGCCATAGTTCAAGGCCAGAAGCTTGTTTCCACAAGCATCAGGACCTCTCTCTCTCTTCCTTTCATTACCAACCCCCTACCCCCACTGCCATCCTTTTCTAGATCTCTTAGGTAGTAAATGCAAAAAAAAAAAAAAAAAAAAAAGTGCACAAACATTATGTGAAAAGCATATTCAATTGAACCAATGAGTTTTTTCAGTTGACTCTTCTGAGGACATACCTGTGCCAGGCCGTGGTACCTAGATGTGTGAGAGACTGTGGCATTCTCCTCTTCTCCATGCTTGGACAGTACCATCAGCATTGAGGCTCACAGAGTTGCCTTGCCTTGGGAGATGCAGGCTTTGGTGAGAGTGCCCCATGGAGCCTGACCTTAGTTGCAGGCCTTCAATGTGATGAGCAACACCAGGCACTCTTTCTCAGGCTCCTGATCCCCATGTGGTTTGCATATTGCTCAAATCAGCCAAACTCTCCCACATTGGGCTCCTCCCTTTTTCTCAGCTCCAGGAGACCAGCGTCCCCGAGCAAGGGAAACACTTTGCTCAGCTGCTTTCATCATGACAGCCAGTGCTGAGTGCAGAGCTGTCAGGAAGCCAGGCCACACTGGCAGCTGGCAGCACAGGCCAGAGAGCAGGGTGGCGCTGCAGCAGGTGCCTGGGTGTCCCTGTGAGCTCAGTGGGACAACAAATCTTCTGTAGAATCCAGTGTGGACTTGGTTTGGCTTTCCAACAATTTTAGCCCAACCAGATCCCTCCCTTTAGAATTCCTTCCCTTGGACAAAGCAACTGCAACTATAATTTCAGATTCAGAGGAAGCCTGCAAGCTCTGGCTTCCCTTCTTTGCTTCCTTTTTTTTTGAGATGGAGTTTCACTCTTGTTGCCCAGGTGTTGGAGTTCAGTGGTGCAATCTCGGTTCACTTCAACCTCTGCCTCCTGGGTTCAAGTGATTCTCCTGCCTCAGCCTCCAGAGTAGCTGGGATTACAGGTGTCTGCCACTATGCCTGGCTAATTTTTTGTATTTTTAGCAGAGAGGGGGTTTCGCCATTTTGGCCAGGCTAGTCTTGAACTCCTGACCTCAGGTGATCCACCTACCTCAGCCTCCCAAGTGCTGGGATGACAGGTGTGAGCCACCATCCCCGGCCCCTTCCTTACTTCTAACCCAATCTGGATGTTGTACTTTTACATACTCCTACCATTGAGGGGTTGTATCTAAGTCTCTTCCCCTTGAATCTGGTTGGGCTTGTGACTGCTTTGACAAGCAGTACAGCAGAAGTGACTCTATGTGATTTCAAAGCTAGGTCATAAAAAACCATGTAGCTTCCAGCTTGTTCACTGTGTACTTGTTTTTGGAGCACTGACCTGCTGTGTAAGAAGTCCAACTGCCCTGAGGCCACCAGGCTGGAGAGACCATGTGTGGATAGGTTCTCTGATCAGCAGTCTCTATCAAGCCCAGCCTTCTAGCCATCAAGCCCAGCCTTCTAGCCATGTCCACCAATGTGCCTGACATGTGAGTGAAGCCATCACAGACCCTTCAGACCAGCCCACCTGCCAGCTGAGTACTTGTGAGTAACCTTGGTTGATACTTTGTGGAACAGAATCTCTCAGCCAAGCCCTGCCTGAATTCCTGACCCACACATTCAGGAGATACAACGGAATGGCCAGGTTCTAGTCCACTGAGTTTTGGGGTGGTTTATTATGCAGCAATAGATAACTAGAACACTGGACGTAAATGGAAGAAGCTTTGCGGTCAGCTTTTAATAAGTTTAGGCTGATTTCATGTGATTTACCCTATCCATCTGCTCCTGCTCATGATAATTCCATCTTGTTCAAAACTTAGATCAAGTTATCTCTTCACTGAGCCAAAACTTTACCTGGGTTTACCGACAGCTCCCTGAGCCTTGGCAACACTTTCAAGTTTCCCAACTATGATTTGGTTGTCAGTAAAATTTCACATCCAGCCACACACTCACACTTAGCCCAACACAATAGCTGCATGCTACCTTAATCCAAATGATTTGCAAAAATTGCCAAAAGTTGGGACTGTGCTTGTAAAAGCTGTTCTCTATGGATCTGGATAAACAATGTACAGATAACACTTTCTCAGCAACTCCACATACCAGAAAGGGTAGCTTCCTATTTCTTGCCTTGCGCTTCAGGCCTACGTGGAGTATAAGATTTCTACTTGGGGCCTGGCACGGTGGCTCATGCCTCTAATCCCAGCACTTTGGGAGGCTGAGGCAGGCAGATCACCTGAGGTCAGGAGTTCGAGTCCAGCCTGACCAACATGGAGAAATCCCGTCTCTACTAAAAATGCAAAATTAGCTGGGCATGGTGGTGTAGGCCTGTAATCCCAGTTACTCAGGAGGCTGAGGCAGGAGAAAATTCCCAGTTTCCTGAGTGGGGTGGAGGTGGGAGTCAGGGTGAGCACTGTCCCTGGGATCCAGCAACATGCTTATGTGTGCAATTCTCTCAGTATGCTACAAGGACAGGTGTGGTGGTACAGAGGGATGTGAGGTCAAGCCTGAGAACAATCACATGCTTGCTATGTGACCTCAGACCACATAGTCTGAGTCTTAGTTTTCTCATTAGTCAAATGGGTACAATATTAATCCATTCACAGGAAATAGGGGGATGTCTTCGTTTGAGTTTTGTCAGAAGCAGCCCCTGAGACAAGGATGTGCAAGTTTACTGGGGAGAAGGTAAACCAGGGAGAGCCCAGGAGAGGTGTGGGCAGTGATAAGGGGAGGGGAGAAAACCGGTAAAGGGGCCATGGTCAGCCAGTCAACACAATGGGCAGCTGCAGCTTCATCCCAAGGGGGAAGCTGTTGCACGAGTGTAAAACACACACCTCAAAAAATGATCCTCCTGTGGGTGGGGGGCTGGGGTGTGTACACACCAACTCCTCTCAGTCCCTGAAGGCTGCTCCGCAGAGGATGTGAATTTCCCAGCAAGTGTTAATTTTGTAGCTCATCTGGAAAGCACTAGCACTGGAGAAAGCCCTCGGGCCCAGGGAAGCCAGTCTTCCTGTTGGAAGTTCTCTGGAGCACACTGAGAGGCTAAGGCTGGAGGGTCAGCGCGCTCATCACATCTGTTCTAGAAGACTGAGTGAGGTCGGTGTAAAAGGCTGGGCTACAGGGGGCTTCTCCTCTTCCCTGTGTGGACCCCTTCTGCCAACAGTGCCGTGCCTTTGCCTGTCCTTTCTGAATCCCAAGGTCATCTGACACCCGATGTGTCCTGTTTTACACACCTGGAGACCTGGAGAGCTCTTCCCCCAGACACATGTAAATGGTCCAGGGTCAGCTCCGCCCACTTTTTACACTTTGTTGCATCCTCCATCTCCCACAGCATCCAGCTTAGCAAGAGACACATGGTAGATAGAAGCTCAGTGGTCAATGCTAGGCAGATCGCATGGGTCAGAGAAGTTTGGTTTGTAGTGGAAGTGGCTTTGTATAGATGTGGCGGCAGAGTGACATGCGTACAAGTGAGTTGCTATGTATAAAGTGCTGTACTAATGTGAGGGACATTACTGATGGACTGTTCCTTGCTTGTTTTGGGCATCCCAGATCATGAGGATAGAATCAGCAATAGTGCTTGAGGATACAATGACTCTCGAAGGGAAGAAGAAAGAAGAATAGGTTCGGTCTAAAACAGTTTTCCAGTCTCCCTTTTCCTTTCCCCAGTTATTGGGAAACAAATGACTCCCGTCTTATCCTCTGCTTGGTTTGTGTGGTACATGATATTTAGATACTGGCATTGGCCTTGCCGTGTGTAGGTTATGGGGCAATGAACAATAGCTAACATCGTTTACTGCAGGCACTCTCTAGTGACTTATATGTATTAATTCTCATCATAACGCTATAAAGTAGATGCTATCATCGTTTCCATTTTACACATGAGGAAACTGAGGTACAGAGAGACATTAGGCAACTTACCTAAGGCCACACAGCTGTTAAGCGGCAAAGCCAGAATTTAACCAGATTGTCTGCTCCATTGGACATAATGAATGCAAATAACACTCACTTTTTTCTAGTTTAAGTATAGAATATAGTGTCTGGGTCTCAAATTATATTTTCATTTCCAGCACCATTGTTCAGTAAAGCAAATTTTTGATATACGGCCATTTGGACATTGGTGCTAATAAATCTGATATTTCTGTGTACATTCTCTTACATTGCTAAGATGTCCATTGCAATCAGAAGCTCACCGAAAGTGCTTAGCTGAGTGGAGAATGATTTCTCAGTGTTGTATTTGCTCTGAAGAGTCTGAATTCTTGGGGAGGCAGAAGCTGGAAGTGAGTGAGTCAGAGCTCAGATGGGAAGTCAGAGGCCTGCAGCTGGGGACTCCCTGAGAGGATGAGATAGTCTGATCACCTAGTGAGGTGACCAATGTTCTAATTGCCTGGGATGGAGGGGTTTCCTGGGAGGCAGGACTTTCATGCTAAAACCAGGGCAATCCTGGGGAAATCAAGAGGTTGGTCACCGTAACTGTATGCCAAAGTATTAAATAAGAATGTTGTTTTAAACTAGAAAACAAGAAGGAAGATCTCCCATAGATTTTCAAGGTGCTGAGAAAACAGCTTCTAGACATATCTCGAAAGCCAAGTTTCTGAGATGTAATCAGAAAGCTGTAGTGGAAGGAAATTTGAACCAGAAGACTGCAGTCCTGTCTATGAACGTTAAACCTGTGTGGCTTAGGAAACGAGTCTAACCTCTCTGAGCCTCAGTTTGTTCACCTAAAAGATGGAGATGAGAGCTCATTTGTCTCATTCTCAGGGGTTATGGTGGCCATCCAGACATAAAGAAATTAGAACGTTCATTCATCTGCAGATGCTCACACATTCCTACAGGATGACTGAAACCCACAGCAAACAATCCTCATGGAATACAGCTCAGCTCATCCTGAAGTATAAGTGGGAGGTCAGTCTCACCGGAAATTCGATATCTCCACATGCAGCTGTCATGCCACATGGAAACAGTCATGCATAGGGTCCTGTCACCTGGTAGACTGACCCCTAACAATCATCAACCGCTTCTGAGGGCTCCATGATTGAGGTTTGTCCCCAGGAACTCAGGGGAAACTATATATTGACTAAAATGAACTGTCAAAGTCATTTAGAGAACTCATATTCCTGGAATCTGTGATGGCCTGTGTGTCCCCTCTGTCTGCCTCCCTTTATTGTTGCTACTGTGACCTGGACTCTGATGTCCTCTGAGGTCCACCACCCTCCCTCAGAACACAGTCTCCCTATTTATTACTTTAGTATCATGTACCAGCTCCGTTTTCTTGTGCCAACTTCTGCTGTGGTCTGGACTCAAATCTAAATGGGCTGCCTAGGGGGCTGGACCCAGGCTCTTCCATCTGCCTTTGCCAGAATCAGAGCTGTGGACCTTGGGGCCTTGGAGGCTGGGATCGTATATGACTTGGGCTCCAGTGGATACTCTGTACACAAATCTTCTCTTTGGAGTGTTCAGGGATTGGCTGCTAAGGGCATAAAGAGAGAAGGTTTCTGCGACTTCTGCAGCACGATATGGGGCTTCTAAGTTTGTGGCTTTCACTTTAGTGAGCAAAGCAGTCCCCGAAAAAGCTTGTTAAAATGCAGTGTCCTTTGTCCTATGTCCCAGGGTTTCTGATTCAGTCCAGTGCAAGAATCTGGATTTTTAAAGAAACCACTGAGTTGCTTCGGATACACATTTCTGAGAGTCATATTTTCTGGAACTTTTAGATAATGAGAATGTGATTTTAAAAAGGAATTCAGTGGCTGGGCGTGGTGGCTCCGGCCTGTAATCCCAGCACTTTGGGAGGCTGAGGCAGGCTGATTACATGAGGTCAGGAGTTCGAGACCAGCCTAGCCAATGTGGCAAAGGGCTGTCTGTACTAAAATACAAAAATTAGCTGGGCATCATGACGCATTTCTATAATCTCAGCTGCTTGGGAGGCTGAGGCAGGAGAATCACCTGACCCCAGGAGGCGGAGGTTGCAGTGAGCAGAGATGGCGCCACTGCACTCCAGCCTGGGCAGCAGGGTGAAACTCTGTCTCCAAAAAAAAAAAAAAAAGTAATTTAGTCTTTGGTGCTTTGCTTCAGGGTATTATTGATGGCTGAGGTGGTCATCGTTTAGAACTGAAACAAGTTCTGGGGTGTGTTTTATTTTCTGATTGTTTGGATGTTGGTGAAATGGAAAACCGACTCAAGGTCTTGGACACTTTTGCAAATAGTATCTCTTCTGTCTTTCTGACATTCAGGAAAGAGGGAGGCAGATATTCTTACAGTATACTCATTTTATAGACGGGGTACTTGGCCAACTTCTTTGGCTTAAATAAAACAAGCGTCTGCATGTTATTTTACTATTTCAAAGCATTTGTCCATGCGTTCTGTTACGTGGCCCTCCCAGGAAACTGCCGCAGTTGGTATTGCTGCCTCTGTTTCACAGACAAGGAAGCCTTGGCTCTGAGTAATTCTCGGACCTGCTGGAGGTTACAGTGAGCAAGAGCTGATGCTGAACCGGCTGTGGTGGCCCCTGATATCAAAGCCTTCAATACTTCTACTGCCTATCTTTTTTTTTTTTTTTTTTTTTTTTTTTTTTGAGGCAGAGTTTCACTCTTGTTGCCCAGGCAACGGCAAGATCTTGGCTCACCGCAACCTCTGTCTCCCGGGTTCAAACGATTCTCCTGCCTCAGCCTCCCAAGTAGCTGGGATTAAAGGCATGCACCACCATGCCTAGCTAATCTTTTGTATTTAGTAGAGACAGGGTTCCACCGTGTTGGTCAGGCTGGTCTCGAACTCCTGACCTCAGGTGATCCAGCTGCCTCGTTCTCCCAAAGTGCTTGGCTTACAGGGGTGAGCCACTGTACTTGGCCCCAACTGCCTCTCTAGAGAAGACAGCAGTGCAACTGAAAGTGGAACTAAGAGGCCCAATTGCTGGGAGACAAATGGTGTTTCCAGGGCCACAGACACCTCGGCTCCCACGATTGAAGATCCAGCCACTACATTGGCTCCCCGTCTCCTTGTCCAGTAAGGGAGGAAAAAACAAAAAGGCCAGTGGGTCCTTTAGGACTTCCTGGATAAAACAAGGACAATCAGCAACTTAATTTAAATGGAGGAAAAAGAAAACAGGAGATGAAAGTGACAAGTAGACTTGGGTGTCTACAGACATGCCCCTCTTGGCTGCTTCTCCGCATCCGGGCACAGGCTTTTCCATGTCTGACGCCTTTGTCTCGCACCTTCGGGGGCACCCAGGGAGATGAGGTGGTGAGCTCAGACAGTGGCTGGAATTTATGGGGCCAATGGAGCCCCTCTTCCCACCCTCGTGGTAGGAAGGGGAAGCATGATGAATTTCCTCCTGGGTAAACATCTTCACAGGAAGCATTTATCAAATGTCAACAGGGCCGGCAGAGGAGTCTGGGATCAGCCAGGCGGGGATCGGCTTCCCCCTCCTCTCGCAGGCTGTGGGTTTTCTCCTGCGCATTCACACCTTCTTCTGTCTTGGGTCCCATCTTCTCTCAAGCAGCTGAGGGGAGGGACAGGAGGACATATCCTAAAACAACCCAAATTGTTTTTTGTTTTTCTTTTTGAATTATTGATTCATTTTAGTTTTAAAAGTTATAGTATTATGTATGACAATCAAAAGAGAAAACAACCTAAACATCTAACAATGGGGAAAGTTAAGTAAATTATAATATATGGTAGGACTCTTATGCAGCCATTAAAATATCTGTATTCAAAGTTGTTAGAACATGACAAATACTTGTGTTATTAAGTGAAAATGGCAAGACAGAAAACTTCATCCACATGATGAGATCAAGTAGATATTTTAAAATACATAGAAACAGGTCCAGGAAAGAGGGGTTAAAAAATTATTAGTAGGGCGACCAGGTGCGGTGGCTCATGACTGTAATTTCAGCACTTTGGCTGGCCAAGGCGGGCAGATCACCTGAGGCCAGGAGTTCGAGACCATCCTGGCCAATATCGTGAAACCCCATCTCTACAAAAGTATAAAATTAGCCAGGTGTGGTGGCGGGCGCCTGTAATCCCAGCTACTTGGGAGACTGAGGCAAAAAAATTGCTTGAACCCGGGAGGCGAAGGTTACAGTGAGTCGAGATCATGCCACTGCACTCCAGCCTGGGTGGTAGAGCAAGACTCTGTCTCAAAAAAAAAAAAAAAAAAAAAAAAAAAAATATATATATATATATATATATATATATTCGTAGGGGTTGTCTTTCTGTGTAGGATAGAATTATGGATAAGTTTTTCTCTTTATCTTTTATAATTTCTATACTGCCTATATTTGTACAGTAGACATTGTATCTTTCATAAGTTCATTCTCAGAGGGAGGGAGGGATCTTTTATTTTTGTTTCAAGATCCACATCTCTGAAGAATTAATTAAAACAACTCGTTCAGATAGTTACTGCTCTGGGTGAAGAAAAAGCCACTGGTGGCCCAACCAGAAAGGAGAAGTAGCTGGCAGATCCTGGAGGGTTTCCAGTGATGTGTAGGGGTCATTTTGGATCTCTGCTTCTGCATCCCACCAAGGTTTGAATTGTCCCATTAGCTGCCCACTTGGGCTCAGTCCTCCCGCCCTGGGAGCAGGCCCCAGGCCCCGGCTTCAAGGCTCAATAACAGGTCATCTTGCAGGCCTCCATTTCCAAAGCCAAGTTCGCTGGGGTAACTGCCACTACACCCCACCCTTTTTTAATAAACAGGGTTTCTATCAAGCTGGGCACCTGTAACACAGTTGATTGCCCAGATTCTTGCAGGAGAAAGCTGATAAGGAAATGTCTGGAAGAGCCACAAGCTCGCAAAGCCGCTGTTCCTCCTGCGCTGGGCACTGCTGGTTGTAGATGCCGTGGCCATCCGCTCTTCTCTCAGGGGACCCGTCACTCATACTTCACTCTCCAGGCTGAGGAAGCCTGAACAAGCAGGACCACTGATTCCAGGGTCTCTTGTGGATTTTCAGACTCCAGCCCCTACAATGCAGAGGAAAGAAGCCCTCCCTCACCATGCCTGCTATTTCCTTACACCTCCAACAACCAGTCATCCTCTCATTCATGAGACGCAATATGAAGTTGTCCTTAAGCCAGAAGGATTTGAATTTCAGCTCTGCCCCAGCACTTAGCAAATGGTCACAGAAGAAGTACTTAATCATGGTTAGTGAAGACAGTTACTTTATTATTATCTCTATGCTTGTCTTTGGAGGAGAGTGGACTTTGGAAGGATGCAGGAAGCTGTCAAGCCTCTGGCCCTTCCATGCCTTGTCCTTTTCACCGGCTGAGGGCTGCTGTCTCCCCAGACTTCTCTGTGGGTCCAAAGCCCACTCACTCAGTTGCTCTGTATTTCAATTTTGCCACCAAAAGGCACTGAGTATCCTTTGTGCTGGCACATAGGATAAGTGGAAGATGGAAAGAGGAATAAGAAAGGCAGCAGCTGGCAGGGTGCGGTGGCTCACGCCTCTAATCCCAGCACTTCGGGAGGCCGAGGCGGGCGGATCACCTGAGGTCAGGAGTTCGTGACCAGCCCGACCAATATGACGAAACCCCTTCTCTACTAAAAATACAAAAAATCAGCCAGGAGTGGTGGTGGGCACCTGTAATCCCAGCTACTCGGGAGATGGAGGCAAGATAATTGCTTGAACCCAGGAGGCGGAGGTTGCAGTGAGCTGAGAACGAGCCACTGCACTCCAGCCTGGGCGACAAGAGTGAAACTCCGTCTCAAAAAAAAAAAAAAAGAAAAGAAAGAAAGACAGCAGCCTGTGGCAGCTCATGGGGAGGGAAGGAGGGAATGCAGAAGCAACTGCAGCCAGATGGAACATAGAGCAGAGCAGAAAGCAGCATTCTTCAGGGGAAGGACAGGTCATTTCCAGCTGGGGGCTTGAAGAATGGCTCTGGAAAGGCTTCCTGGAGGAGGCGGTATTTGGGCTGTGCTTTGAAGAAAGGGAAGGACTTCGGTGGGTCGGTGGAGGTGGGAAGGACCTGCCTCAGCTGTGAGCTTATTGCCAAGGCAAAGGATACCACTTGAGCCCAGGAACAGAAGATTCTTGGCCGCCAGGCCATCAGTTAATTGTGCAGACATTTCAAGCTTCCATTGCATTGTCAATAATAGTCATGGGCCATTTTTTGCATACATGATGTTATTTGAATTTCGCAAAAATCGAATGAGTCAGACAGAGCACGAATTATTATGCTCACTTTCCAGATGAGCAAATTGTGGCCCAGGGAGGTGAAGGGGTTTGACTTTGTCCACGAAGGTGGCCAGTGGGAAGGAGGGCACTGCACTCAGATCTCTGGGCTCCAAGTCCAAAACACATCATATGGCATAAGATTGATCCTCTTCTGTCTACTCCACCCACAGGCTGTTAAAGGTGGTCTTTGGAACCAGAGGAACTTCAAGCTGGTGCCTTGGCTTCAATTGATGTTCCATTCACAATTGCCAGGACTCTGCAATAGCATATGCAGAGATCCCCTGCTCCCATCTGACGGCTTCTAATCTATCCTTTCTAATCACATCTTCTACACAGAGTAACCTTTTTTTTTCAGACAGTCTTGCTCTATCACCCAGGCTGGAGTGCAGTGGTGTGATCTCAGCTCACTGCAACCTCTGCCTCCTGGATTCAAGTGATTTCCCTGCCTCAGCCTCCCGAATAGTTGGGATTATAGGTGGCTGCCACCACACCCGGCTATTTTGTATTTTTAGAAGAGAAGGGGTTTCACCATATTGGCCAGGCTGGTCTCGAACTCATGACTTCAAGAGATCCACCTGCCTTGGCCTCCCAAAGTGCTGGGATTACAGTTGTGAGCCACTGCGCCCAGCCCACAGTAACCTTTCTAAAGCGTAGATCTGTTGCTCTTGCTTAAAAACCTTCAGTAGCTGCCCTGCCTCTTTTGGGTAGCGTTCCTTACCCAAACCTCTTTATCTGTTCTTCTAGGCCCTCCAGGATCCTTCCTGCCCCTTTGGCCCCCTTGCTTGCCTGTCTTCCCTGTGCTTCCTGTGTGTGGGACACTGAGTATCTTGCAGTTCTCAAAGTGTTCCAGGATGTCTCGTCATAGCTTTGTGCACGCATGGATTCTAGAGCCAGACTACCTGGGTTTAAAATTCATACCCACCACTTAAGTAGCTGTGAGACTGAGAAGAAGATCCTTAGCCTCACTGTGTCTCAGCTTTCTTATCTGTAAAATGGGGATAATACTAGGACCCAATTTGTGATGTTGTTGAACAGACTCATTGACTTTATATAACAGATCTAAACTTGGTACATAGTAGGTGCTTAATAAATATTGTTGTGGCTGTTCCCTCTGCAAGGCCAACTCTCCCTGATCTGGTGAACTTAGGCAGGTTCTCTCAGGCTCCCTTCTCTGTTTGCGGCCTCCAGGAAGCCCACCCTAATTGCCTGAGGCAGTTACCTCCCTCTCTCTGTCCTGCCTTCACAGAGGCCTGCATGCCTCCTAGGCAGAGAACTTGACATTTGTGAGAGCTGGGCCCTATCTGAGACCTTGTGATGTGTGCCATGCCTAGCCCGGCCCTGACACATGGTAGATCCTAATATGAAGCTGTGGAGGGAGTGAATGGCCTGCAGCGCTGCACGGAGGACCTCTTTGTGGCACGGCCACCAACGCGTGTTGGGTGACTGACCACAGAGACTCCTTTACTCCTTCGTTTCCCAGAAATAAAATGGACAACTGGCCTCCTAGTCTGATGGGGTGTCCCAGACAAGGCAAGACCCTGGAAAGTGGGGCACGGTTTAGCAATGAGTCTTAGCCCAGATTATTAGCCTATTGGCCAGAGCAGGTTCACCCCAGGACCCCTCACTTCAGGCTCTTTCCCAGGCCCAGGACCTGAAGTTGTATTTGCCATGTCATGTTCTTTTTCTTAAAGACAGCCCTCCCAACTGTGCAAGCTTCAGGCCCCCTTCAATCCTGATATGCCCCTGGAGTGAATGCCCCCATTCCCTGCCGTCATCAGCTTCCTCGTGCTGTTGGTTTCCCAGCCCTTTTCTCTCTTTGCCTTTTGCATCTGCCCCTGGGACTCTGAGTCAGGGAGGAGGACCAGGAGAGGTAGCCCCGGTGCACTCTGTCCTCTCCTGGCTTCTCCACACTCCTGGGATGCCTGAAGAACAGCTGTGAGGAGCTGCCTGGTGTTGCCAAATCTCATGCAGATCACCTCCTGTCACCCACATCCCTGTTCCTCTCACAGGGTCTCTCTGGTCCTTAAATCCTCCCTCTTGGTTTTGGCTCTGAGTAAGGCCCCATCTCTCCCCATACACCCTCTACCCCCTCTGTCTCTGTTTGGTCCAGCCTCCTTGAATGAAATTCCTTGGACTTTGGGCTTTCAAGTCTCCTCCTTCCAGGAAGTGGCCTCAGCTTCCATAAACTCTGACTATAGGCAACAGCTCCTGCCAGCCTGCAAGGCAGGCCTGTGGCTCAGAAGGCCAGGCCTGTCCCTTGATCAGGTCACTTGTGTGGGAGGAGGGCAGTGGGGTGGGGTAGGGCGGTGTTAGACACATTCAAACCATTTCCTTAAGGAGGAAATGTAATTTTCATAAATCTGCTATTTGAGGGCTACCTATGTACACCCTTCGGGGTGCAATTCTCAACCCTGGCTGCACTTGTGGAGGTTTATAATATACAGATGCCTTGGTCCTATCCCAGAAATGCTGTTTTAATTGGTGTGGGGTGCAGCCCAGGTAGCAGGCATTTTTGAAGCTCCCCAGGCGATTCTATCGTGCAGCCAAGATTGGGAACTACTGCTTCAGGGAGCACATCCTGTAACTGAAGGCAGATGGAGGGCTTGGAGCAAAGTGGGTTCCAGTGTGAGTGCACGGCAATGCTTGATTCCTTTGCCTCCCTGACTGGACCTGAAGAGACAGAGCTCTGCTGGACTCCAGTGCCTGTCCACTAGAGGGGACGCAGCCCCAAAGCACCTCACGATGGGTCACCACCCTGGCTCAGCTCTCCCCCGCCTGCCACCCAACACCCCTGGGAGGTGAGTTTTAGGGCAGAAACAGCAACTGTTAGGGAGCAGGGCCAAGTCTTCATTCTGGCACACTCTAGGCCCAAGTCAGAGGTCTCGTTCTTGCCAGGCACCTGAGAACAGGGTTCGGGTTCATGTTCCAGCCAAGCCCCTGGCACTGCTCCCACACCTGCTCCTCCTCTTGCCTGTTCGGCTCAGTGAATTGCACCCCCTTGGCTGTTCTGCTTCCAAAAGTCACTCCCCCTGGACTCTGCCCTACCTCCCTCCAAATCCAGTCAGTCACCATGTCCTGTGCACGCGTCCACTGAACATGCTGTAAACCCGCCTTCCTCCCCAGTCCCACTGCCCGGGCCCTCTTCGGGCCTCCTTTCTTCTTCCGTAATGCAGTGGCCGCGCCTGCTTGCGCTTCTGGGCTGCTCTGCTCTGTGATTTTCTCTCTATGCCAGATCAGTGTTCCTGTCCTACTGAAGTTCCTCCCCACTCTCTCTCTCTCTCTCTCTCTCTGTGTATATGTTTCTCCAAGTGATTCAAATCTGAAACTTCCTGGGATTTCTCTTTGCCTAGCACAGTGGTTCTTAAAGTGTCTTGGGAAGGCCGGAAGTATCACGATTACTTGGGAACTTGTTAGAAATGCAAATTCCCAGGTCCCACGCAGACCCACTGAATATGGGACTCTGAGGGTGGGCCCGGCAGCCTGTGTTCAAGCCCTCTAGGTGAGTCTGATGTGTGCGAGAGTTTGGAAGTCACTGGGCTGGACAGTTCACGCCACACTCCCATGTGAATTGAAAGCTTCCCACACGCTGGTCCCAATTTGCCTGTTCTGTCCAATTCCTAACTGTCGCATCTCCCATATCCCTTCCTGGGGGATGCTGCTCACACGGTTCCCTCTCCTGAAAAGCTGTTTGCCACTTCCAAGTATTGAAACCTTCAAGATCCAGCTCAAGCATCATTTGTTTTGATGGATCCCAAGATTCCTCCTACGGGAACAATCTTCCTTCCTCCAGCCTCCACAGTATTATTATTATTTTTTTTGCCTCTCCCTCTCTCAGTCTTTCTGTCTCTCTGAAGGGGTTTAGCCTTTAATAAGCAGGGCTTCATTCAACTGTGACTACACATGAGAGTCACTCAAGGAACTTTGAATACTTATACCCAGGCTACACTCCGGAGCAATGAGACCAGAATTTCAGGAAGCCTGGCATTGTATATTTCAGTAGTTCCCTTACGTAGGTTTAATGTGCCTCTGAGTTTAAGACCCTCTTTTCTAAAGTGACCAGAGGGAAAATCATGATGGGAAGAGATAGGAATATAAAGTTAGGAGACACAGGTTCTGCTCAGGGCTCTGTCCCAAATGACCATCTAATTTGGGGCAAATCACTTCTCCCCTCTTTCCCAAACTGCAAAATGGGGCATTGTTTTAGATCAGTGGCTCTCAAAGCCAGCCAATGCCTGGATGTCAATCCTACGGATTCCCATGTAATCTGTCTGGGGAGCAGCCTGGATTCTAACTTGCAGCCAGGGGTGAGAACTACTCTCTCAGATCTCATCTAAGGGCCATGCAATTGTGTACAACGTTTACTTTGGAGAGCAAGGGTGTCTGTCTCTTCAAATACTTGGACTTCCTTGCCCCAGCATCTATTAATCTTTCCTCTTCCCAAGTAAAACCTCAGACCTGGTGTCAGTGATGCTGGGGCATGTGAAGTTTCTTATCTGATAGCATAAGAGCCAGGGATATTGTGAGCCTACCACAGGCAGCCTGGTTGGGTGTGTTTGGCCAGGGTGGCAGGAGGTGGATTAAGGATCAGATGAAAATGCTCACCAGAGGCCTGGCAGGGGGTCACTGGGAGGGCTACTTCTGAGCTCCAACCACCAGCACGGGTTGGGGGATGGGTTTTCCTTCCAGGCTGGGTCAGGCAGGGTCTTATGTAAAGGGCAGATGTAAAAGAGACCTTGTAAAGTAGAAGAAGACGGAGTGCATCCAGGCAAGTTAAGTTCTGAAACTAGGTAAGTCAGTCTGCAGCCCGGGGTTGGCAGGATGACCCAGCAGCGGCGAGGGGCCAGGGACAGGGGCGGAGGAAACAGCTGCTTATTTAAGGGGTGGGGGTGGGGAAGGGAAGTAGAATGCTTACAGAAGCATTCTCTCTGATGAAGGTGTTACTGATCCCTGGAGACACCCAACATCTACAACAGGCTTCTCTGTTTATCTGCACATGACACCATCCCGTTTCAGAGCCCAGAGCAGAGACCTTCCACCTCAGATCCAGGAGAGTGGAAAAGACGCTCCCCCAAACCATCATCTTCCCTCAAACCCCCAACGCCCTCAGCCTCCAGCGCACAATGAACTCTTTTCTTCCTCTGTGCTATGCCCTGCTGCCGCCTGCCCCATAAGGATTTCTTCCCCTAAAGATGGGCTGGTTTCTAAGGCCAACTGCCCCTGGAGGAGGGAGGGGGCTGTGTTTTGCAGTGAGAGGTAGTGTTGGCTTAGAGAGGCCCGAGTTGTTTTGCAGATGGGAAAACAGTCCTGGGGGTGCGGTGTCTGGCCCAGGCCAGCCCAGGGCGCCAGGACAGAGGTCAAGCCGTCTGTCTGGAGCTTGGAGCACTAGACCATGCTTCCTGATGACTTTACAGTCTAAGCCATTGAGGAAGAAAAAGCACATGGAAAAGGAGCTTTGTTTTGACTTCTCGACACTGGCAGGGACCGGTTCTCCCTGCTGGGAAGATGAGAATGTCACAGGGCCGTGGGTGTGATGTGTTTCACCCCACACTCCCACCCTGTGAGGTGTCTGGTGAAGCCTGGGAGAAGGTAGTTTTCCAAGAGTAAGTCTCCTGGGTTTGCTCCAGGCAAATAAAGTTTTTGACCAACTTGAATGTTGGTCAAATAAAGCTTTGTGGTCCCAAGGAAGGAGAGCAGTTTCAAAAGCCACCCACCTGGAAGGCTCGTCACGGCTTTGGAGGCATCAGATCCCCTTTGCAAGGCCATTTTTTTGGTTGCCTTTGAGGTCAATGAATCAGAACAGTCTGAATTCCATTTGCCCTGGCACAGGCTAGGCGGGGGCAAAGGGTCATGTGAGGAAGAACAGGCACAAACGAGGCGGGACCCGGCGCTGCACCTGAGGTTGGGTTTGTTGTGGCCCCAGCACACCTTGCAAATGGAAAAAGGTAGAGGGGTGTTTTCAGACCCCCAAATTGTAAAGTAGTCAGAGAATCGCAACGTTGGAAGGGACCTTAGACTAATTTAGTATCTATTCCACTCAGATGACCCAACCTGCTAGCTTTACAGACAAGGAGACCGAGGCCCTGGGATGTGTGGTGATGGGTTCACCGTCCTCCAGGGAGTGGAGACAGGCCTAGGATGAGCTCGCCGATGCTTAGCCCCAGGCACTTTCTTTGGGTCCCTGGCTGCTTCCAGTCTTGCAACAGGACTCTGTGCCCTTTGGCTTGCTCTTAATATCCCTGACCTCTGGAGAGCCAGCCCCAGCTCTGTGATTTTTGGCAAATCTGTTAACCACGATGTCCCTCCATCCAACCCAGCTGGGAAGCCAGGCAGGACGCACGGCTCCTGGGAAGCCAGCTAATGGCACCCTCTGGCCCTTCTCTGCCAAAAGCCCCACAGCTGGGAAAGAACCGGCTGGGGAGAGTTTGAGACGGCTTGGCAACCCCCTGATAGAGGCTTGGCCGGTGCACACCCTACTCCCCCTACCCAAGAAAGCCCCCAAATAGGAGGACTCTAAAGAAGAAACATCCTAAATGATGAGCCTTCACAAGGAGATTTTCACTGGTTCCTTCCCACACCAATTCATAGGATTGGTTTTCAGGAAAAAAAAAAAAAAAAGTAGGAAAAGGATTGTTATGAGGCCAGACCTGATGATTGCCCCAGGAGAGAATGAACCAAGAAATAATTGCCAATGGCATCAAGTAAGGCTGCCCATAGAAACTTACCGAAGAATCCATAGTTTAATATGTTATTACTTTCTTTATTTCCTCCAGAGAATTTTAGAGTGGCACACCCCTAGGGACTATTCTTTCCCTTAATAAAAGAGGGAAAATGTAGATTTGGAGTAGGGAGGCTGTTGTCTTGGGTCAAGCAGCCAGGAGGTGTGGGTGGGGTCAAGAGAAACTCTGGCCGGGTACAGTGGCTCACACCTGTAATCCCAGCACTTTGAGAGGCCAAGGCAGGCGGATCACTTGAGGTCAGGAGTTCGAGACCAGCCTGGCCAACATGGCGAAACCCTGTCTCTACTAAAAATACAAAATTAGCTGGGCATGGTGGCGGGTGCCTGTAATCCCGGCTACTCGGGAGGCTGAGGCAGGAGAATCGTTTGAACCAGGGAGGCGGAGGTTGCAGTGAGCCAAGACTGTGCCACTGCATTCCAGCTTGGGTGACAAAGTGAGACTCTGTCTGAAAAAAAAAAAGAGAAACTCCAGGTCCATCCCTCATGTCTGGGGCTCAGCTGTGCCACGTAGGCTGTTTGCACAGGTGAAGATCAAGGCTGCATGTCTGTGTTGCCCAAGCAGCCTCTGATGGCAGTCTGCCAGGTGAAAGCATTGGCCAGACCCTTGGCTTGATACTGGGCTAGTAATGAACCTCTGTGGTTGATGGAGCATATTACCTTTTGAGCTCCAGTGGGGAGGTGAGCAGAAGCCACCAGTCCTGAGATGTGGTACAATTCCAAGTCTCTTCAAGAGTCACCTGAAGTGAAGTGCACAAGGAGGAGAGAGCTCTGCCACCCGAGGCTCCCTTTAACATCCTGGAGACACCTCTTTTCAATGATGGAGCTCAGGCAGCTGGTGGGCAGGCTCAGGCAGAGCACCTGGGACTTATCAGGTGCACTGGGATGAAACTCATGCCCAAGAGAGGCTTGGAAGCTGACTGGACAGAAAAGGTTCAGAAAGAGTGTGGTGAATATGTAGAGGTGATGGGTCACTCTGGCAGGTTGTCTGCCTGAGACAGGTCCCAGCTGTGGAGGGGAAGGGCTGCAGGTACAAGAAGGTATAGGCAGCTAGGGCTTCCTCTGCCCCACCCAGCAAGTGACCAATGTTATCAGGATCACAGAGCTCAGAGGTTAAGAATACAGGCTTTGCAGTCAGACAGGAGGTACTGACTCAACCTCTTTCTGGCAGTGTGAACATGGACAAGGTTATTTAACTCCCTTGAGCCTTAGTTTCCTCATTAACTGGGTGGAGATTAAAGTACCTAACTCACAGGTCATGGTGAGAATTCAATACAACAACATATATCACATGTTAATCATAGTGCCTGGCATTCAACATAATATTGTTATTATTACTTTTTTTTCTTTCAGGGATTATTTTCAGACCTCATGAAGCTGCTGGCTTATAGAACAGGAGTCTTTCTGTTGGCAGCCAGGAGAGATACAAGAGGGGGAGGACAGATTCTGCAGCTCCATTTCGTGAGCCATCACCTGTCTTTGTCCCTTTTTTTTCAGTAGGGTACGTGGGAGCAATAAGGCAAGGAAACCTCAAGGGTGGCCCTTGGTTACACAAAGTCTTATAAATGCTTCCAAAGCACAGAGGCTTCCTCCTTCTCAGGATGCGGGCTGGAGATGAGGTCCCCCATTCCCTGCTCTTGCTCAGGCCATTTTTACCAAGGTTCCCTCTCACACAGGTCCCTCACAGCTGGCCTCATGGTGTGGGAAGGGGCCCAGACAGCTAAAGTCAGATCTGGCCAGGCAAAGCCTTGAGGTCCCAGAAGGCCCTGCCCAGAGCCAGGTGTCCTCACAGTGAGGCCTTGGGCTTACAGACCTGAGTACTTCCCATGGGAGATACCTGGTCCCAGAGGTAACTCTTGATAGGGGCCTATGGATTCTCCCTCTGGCTTTGAGCTGTGTTGCACCCATAGGTGCTGATTTACGTGAGGATTAGGAAAATGCTACACTTTGAGGTAGCCTTAGGGAGGGGCTAGACATCTTTATCACCTCTGAAGGTGGCTCAAGAATCAGAGTAAGGGTTTGAACAGTATTTCCACAGGTCAAGGGGCAACTCTCTTCCTTCCAATCCCCCCACAGATCTCTGTTTCACCTCAAAATAAATGCTGAACAAAAATTTCAAGAAGAACTGAAGGGAAGGGAGCAAATTATGGATCTTCCTGGGGCAATTGTAGGTCTCGGTCTGAACCTGACTAAATATGAGTCCTTAAAACAAACTGTGGCAGAGACTGCTAGCAGCCAAGGCCATCTTGTTCTCGTCTCCCTTGTCATCCATACAAAATATATTTCCCATACTCCTTTGCAGCTGGGCATGGTCATGTGACTGAGTGGTAGCCAATGGAACATGAGTAGGAGTGATGGGCACCACCTCCAGGCCTGGTTCATCAAAACATCTCAGGTTCACTCCTATGTGTTCTTTACTGTCTTAGGCAAATAAGGATAATGCACAGGGTACCCTTGAAAGCCATGTGTTATAATGACAGTGTTCATCCAGCCTTGATTCCTGTAGAGCAGAGTGGAGGAGAGCCCCTGGGCTGGCTCATTCACCGGCTCAAAAATGATACAAGACTAAGAAGTAAACATCCATTGGATTGTCATGAATTTTGGGGTCTGTTTGCTACAGCAGTGCACTTATACTAACTCATATAGGATCACACCTTTGTTTGAGCTAGAGAGACCACCCCTAGTCCTGTCCTGTATAAGTCTATAGAGTCTCTTCTTTTTTTTTTTTTTTTTTTTTTTTGAGATGGAGTCTCACACTGTTGCCCAGGTTGGAGTGCAGTGGAGTGATCTTGGCCCACTGCAACATCCGCCTCCCAGGTTCAAGTGATTCTCCTGCCTCAGCCTCCCAAGTAGCTGGGATTACAGGCACCTGCCACCAAGCCTGACTAATTTTTGTATTTTTAGTAGAGATAGGGTTTCACCATGTTGGCCATGCTAGTCTCAAACTCCTGACCTCAAGTGATCCACCCACCTCAGCCTTCCAAAGTGCTGGGATTACAGGTGTGAGCCACTGCACCCAGCTCTATTCTAATTATTTGCAGTAATTACATTCTATTTATAAAGTGGCTATGAGCATTGAATTAGCAAAACTGAGCCATTGCTTCTAGGGGAAATATAGGCTTCAGTTTCTGTGAGCCACTAGTCACAATATTTTTGTGAATGATCAATATACAAACTTGTTTTGTGGGTGTTTCTGCTTAAAGACACCATATTTAAATACACTGTTGGTTCATTAACAGTGAACTCATAGCCAACAGCATTATAACTCTACCTGAATGAAACTTATCTAACACACAAATGGTTTGCTCCCTAAGGCACATCACAGCCTTCTTGCACTTAAAACACTAGATAACACATCAGCAATCTGCTTGGGGACCATTTTAAACCATTAAATCACCAAGAAAAGCATAAAAATGCAAAAAACATGGCATTAAATGGACTGCAAAAAGGACATTTGTTTACAGTATGATAGACAAAACAAGAAGGCAGGGCATCACCTTGCTTGACCTCAGTTAGGAATGCATGCATCGTGGGCCTCAAATATTTCACCTGTTTGTGCATGTCCAGGAATTACCTTGAAAGAGCCATTGAGGTAGGAGACGGAACTTGACTCTGGAGGTGGGGCTTGGACACTGGAGCAAATTGAGGAGTAGCTAAAACAGGTTGGGGGCAGAAGCATCTCCTCATGAGATACACCGGCCAGTGTGCCCTGTCAGTTTACCATTGCCATGGCGACACCCAAAAGTTACTGCCCCTTAGCATGGCAACCCAGGATTGGCCACTCTCATTCTAGAATTGTCTACATAAACCGCCCCTTAATTTGCATATAGTTAAAGGTGGGTATAAATATGAGTGCAGAACTGCCTCTGAGCTGATACTCAGGGCACACAGCATATAGAGTAGTCTTGTTCCGCAAAAAAACAGTACCTCTGCTGCTGCTGTACACTCTGCTGCTTCAGAATTGCTGTTTAACACTGTGGGTTCACCCTTGAATTCTTCCTGGATGAAGCCAAGAACCCTCCTGGGCTAAGCCTCAATTTTGGGGCTTGCCTGTCCTGCGTCAGCATGAGTATGGACTTTGGGGTTACAAATAGGTGCATTTGCAAATATGGAATCCACGAATGATGAAGGTAGACTATCACTGGGTACCACCGGAATTCTCTGACCTGATAACTTCATATGCAAATCCTGGCTGGTAAGGAGGATTGGGAGCAGGTGGATTGCCGGAAGTCTTAGGCTAGTACTAAGAGTACGGGGTGGGGTGTAGATACCTGTGTGTGGCTCCCAGTAGGTCAGTACCTGCTGCCTCTACTAGTACTGCTCATTCAAGAACACCTTTGGCTGAAGATGGCACCAGGGTCTGGCCATCAGGCTGCAATTAATTTAAAAGCGATGGTGACTGGCAGGATCCAGGATAACCAAGCTCTTGGAGGCTGCTTTTTAAGACAGGACCAAATCATGAGATGATTTTTAGTCACATGAATGCACCGTGTTCTCTCTTACTTCCAGGCTTTGCACATATTGTTCTCTCTGTGTGGAACTCCATACCCTTTCTCTTATTTTTCTTCCTCCCATCATATTGCCTGCTTTCCACCCATCACATCTTGGTCAGTTCTTCCACATTTAGATTCCGAGTTTGGATTAAGTGGTCCAGCTCTATGCCATTTAGTATCCAATATTTCCTCCAGTTCATGGTATTATATACTTTTCTCTCTCCCTGATTGAACTGTAAACTGTATATGGGTAGGAAATGTATCTATTATTGTATCCCAAATAAAACTGCCTTAAATAAGGATGATGGGTGCTGACTCTTGGAAATAAATATTTTAGAGAGTAAGTCTTAACATTGTTTCAACTCAGTAGCTTGGGGATGTAACCAATGACCCAGTTTCCTTTGCTCTCTCTGCTCCGCCTTCTGTGTGTCAGCTTTACCCTAAGACAGGCTCCTACTTTGGTTACACGTTGTCTGCTAAGAGTCTCCAGGATACTTGCTTTGCTGTTCCATGTGCTGAGAAAGAAAGAGAGCTGATTGTTCCTCCTCTAACCATCAAACAAAAGTCCTGGGCTTTTGTCTGACTGCATGATCTGAAGTCAAGTGCCTATCTTTGAACTGTAGAAAGAGGAAATGGATTACGCATTAATCTAAATGATTAATTTAAATCCTGGAGCTAGGATGGGATCAATTGTATGAGACTGGCATAGCTGCTCTGAAGGAGGGGAAAGAGGGGATGGGTCTTGGGGAGGGCAACCATAGTATCTTGTAGAGTGAGGGTGGCAGGAGGAAGGACTGGTGGCAAGGAAGGCCCCCTGAGAGAGCAAGTCCTAGACAGAGATCCTAGGCAGGTTATTAGAGAAGGGTCTCAGATTCACATGGACCAAGAGTGGAACCATTTACTTCTTACTGAAGTAGAAGAATTTGCAGCAAGGCAGACACTACTTTTAGGATGGGGGTCGAAGCAGAGCTAGAACACAGCTATCAACGGGACAACAGCAATGTGAGATGAGGCTGCAGAGTTGGGGAGGGGCCAGATGATGCAAAATTTTGGAGGCCATTTTAAAATTGGGTGGATTAAACATGAGCACTGAAGAAGCTTCAGCTTTTGCACTGAGTGATAGGAATGTTGCTCATCTGTCAAAAACCTTTATTGTTAACAATAACAACACACATGCACACACGCACACGCACACACACACATGCACACACACATGCATACACACATACACACACTGCATACACACATACACATGCACACACACATACGCACATGCCCACACACATGCACACACATACACACATGCATACACACACGCATACACACATACACACATGCACACACATGCACACACACACACATACACACACGCACACACATACACACATGCACACATGCACACACATGCACACACATACACACACACACACATGCATACACACACATACACACACACAAATAGGGCAGCTGCTCAGATATGTCTACAGACTGATTGCCAGGTCTTTGCTTCTTCAAGAGAAGTGATTGTTTAAGACCAGGCTCTTCAAACTGGGGTACATGGTCCCCTTTTGAAGTGGTGGCCCAGGGAAGTACATTAAACCACAGGCTAAGCTTGGTATATCTTCATGGGATATGTTTACTTAGTGGTAAGTAATTTGAAATATTTGGATAGTAAAACAAAGATACAAAGATACATTATGAAGTTGTAGGATGTAAATTCTGCATACTTTTTTTTTTTTTTTTTTTTTGAGACTGTCTCACTTTGTCACCCAGGCTGGAGTGCAGTGGCACAATCTTGCAGTCTCGGCTCACTGCAACCTCTGCCTCCCAGGTTCAAGCTATTCTTATGTCTCAGCCTCTTGAGTGGCTGGGACTACAGGCATGCACCACCACACCCGGCTAATTTTTTGTATTTTTAGTAGAGACAGGGTTTCACCATGTTGGTCAGGCTGGTCTCGAACTCCTGACCTCAGGTGATCCACCCACCTTGGCCTCCCAAAGTGCCTGGATTACAGGCGTGAGCCGCTGCGCCCGGCCTCTGCATGCATTTTTAAGCTCAACGTTAGGCTTTAGGTACTATTTGAGTTTGGAGGTAGGTGAGAGGGAGGCTGGGGTGAGTGTATAGAATACGCAGGACCCTTTCTGGCACATATCTGGGGGCCTGATTTCATTTTTCTCTGCCACTTGGGGTACGTTAGGGGAAAACAAAAACCACTGGCTCCCGTGGGCAGAGCTGCAGATGACTGAGCTTCAGGGCTGGGCACTAACACCACTCTTTTATAAGACACTACAATACCATAGCTCCAGGTTAGGTGGCGAGGTCCCTCCTCCTTTCACCACATAATAATAAGATCCTCAGGGACTTTGGGGAGGTAATAATGGCCCTTGGATCTATCCAAGACAGAAGCATCTGCATTCGGTGAAAACTGTGCTTCAGCTAGTTCTCTTACAGTGAGGTAGGTGCTAGAGCCTGCCCAGTGTCAAACACATGCCATCTGCACTTCTGGCGATGACCCAAGTGAAGGGTGGGGATGGGGCCTGGGTACCTCCTCCACATCCTGCCTGTCACTAGCTTCTGTGCAGTAAAGGTTATGTTTGCTTGAGGTCATTGCCTTTTCTTTTCTTTCTCTCCCTTTTCTTTTTTATAAATCTCTGTTCTTGGCATCCTTCTCTCCCTTACCCGTACACTTTCTGTTCTCTGCATTTGTTCTGGACAATGGGTGCTAAGCTTTTAATTGTTGTGCTTTTTCTCCGAGTGGCCACTCAAATCAGGAGGGACGTGTCTACTTGGTTATTCAATGAGTTTTTGTCCCTGAGGGCTATAAGGAGATGAAAGGATTTGGAATTCTTTTTCTTTTTTTATGAAGAACTTTCTCTGCTCTTCAATGGGTAGTTCTTCAATGATCAAGCCCTGGGGGCTATTAACCTCTTGATATCTGTGAGTGTTTGAAACTTCCTGCCTGTGCCTCAGCAATGGCCTCCCCTGGTGTGTGTTTTGAAATTCTGCAGGGTGCCCTCTCTCCTACAAAGTGGGACCTGTTCTATATGGACCTGAGAGAGGAAGGAAATGTCAGACAGGTGGAGTTATGAGAATTACACAGAGGAAACAGTCAAAATGTCACTCTATAACTAATTCAAGTGTAATTGAAATTTAATAATGTACAGTGAGCCATTTTGCATTTATGTACCATCTTTCATCTGACCATGGAAAATATTAATCTTTTCAGGTCCCTGGTCTGGTTTATGCTAACAGTCCTGCCTATGTTTTGTTTTGTTTTGTTTTTCCTAGTCCCTAAGGCAAAGAAAGAGTAACTGACTTATTCAAGTTTGTACAATAGCTCCTCAGATTTGAGAGAAGTTGGTGTTGGTGTTATTTTCAGGCCCTTGGAACAGGAGAAAGGGTTGGAAAACAAAGATCACTTTTCTCTGGCCAAATGGAATCACCCAACAAAGTACCTTCCTGATAGGCCAGCTATTTCAGGTGAGCACATCGATTCAGTTCAACAATATGAGGACAAAACAAAATAACACCAATGTGACCTGTGCTTTTCACGTGTTTCTGGTGAGAGGCGAGGGTGTGGTATGGCCTTTTGCCCCCTGGATCTCTGACTGTCAGCTTAGGAATTTTTCTGGTTAATTTTGTGAATGCTGCTGGACACTTGCAGGACCTATTTCAGGGGTCTAAGGCAGGTCTTTGAAGGTAATGGTGTCAGAGTTTGGGGATAACATGAAAATGCCAGCAACATTCAGGAAGACGGGTCGGGGTGTATTCCATTTGGCGATCTGTGTTCTTCCCAATCCCAATTCAACTTTGTCCATGGAATAAATGAAATGCTTCTGGAAGCTAAATTTCTATCACTTATGGATCTCACTTGATAAGGCTGATGGAGATCACTTGATCTCTCTATGAATGCCTATTTATTTATAATTTACATCTAATCTATTTCCACAAGAGATGTTAGGGATCTTATAACAAATGTTTTAAGTGAAAACCAAAGATCAAAAACAACGGAAAAAGAGGGGAAAATGTACTTCAAGTGGTAACGAATATAGCCACTATGATTGAGTAGGAGCTTTAACCCTAAACCTACAGCAAAAGACTCATATGGAGGGAAGGCAAACCCACCAAGTTACGTCATGCGTTTTGTCTGGTAGAAAGAAAGAGATGAGAAAACTTGTCTAGCACTGTATTGATTTCTGAAATAAATTTATATTAAAGACCTAAATACAAAGCACATGGAAAAAAACACAATGTATTTTTCACAGCATTTTTGCAACAGATGTCGCCGTGTGTGTGTGTGTGTGTGTGTGTGTGTGTAGGATGTGGGTGGGGGGTAATTGTGACATTTCATCAGTCTCAGGAATTCTCTTCTATCCTCCCTCTGCCTTTGAGGATGAGGGGGTTTAGGGTGGGTAGGAGCACCATTGTTCTCCTACATGGTGTTAACCGTGTTAACCTTGGTTAACACCCAGCATCCAGGCAGCAGGTCCTGGTGGACAGTCCCCTGCAGCTCTTCCTTCTGGTCTCACTTGGTCCAAGACAAAATCCTAGAAGAAGTCGAGGCAGCAAAGCTTAGGCCATATGGCAGCTCCTTGGGTAGGGGATATCAAGGAACTGGGACAACCCCACTGAAACTGCACACAATAAGGAGAGAGAAGTCCCCTAAAAGAAATTGGAATGCTGTTACCAAAAGAAGGACTTAGTTCCAGCAGGGTACTCTAACTCCAGCCCAAGATGGTTTTGCTTAAAGAAATTCTGTGATTCAAAAGTAAAGCTGCTTTTCACAGTATTCTATTATCTGAGCTATCCTAGTGATATTTTCATGCTTAACTGACCTGATGATTGTCCAGTAATCAACCTGAGAGCCTGCAGAATATGCACGTTTTGTCATCAGGGAAGGGGCCATTGGGCTGCTTTGTTCCTGGGCCTGCTGTGACAAATGACCACAAACAAGGTGGCTTAAAATAGCAGACCTGCAGCTGGGGGTGGTGGCTCATGTCTGTAATCCCAGCACTTTGGGAGGCTGAGGCGGGCGGATCAAGAGGTCAAGAGATCGAGACCATTTGGCCAACACGGTGAAACCCCATCTCTACTAAAAATACAAAAATTAGCTGGGTGTGGTGGTGCACGCCTGTAGTCGCAGCTACTTGGGAGGTTGAGGCAGGAGAATTGCTTGAACCAAGGAGTCAGAGATTGCATTGAGCTGAGGTCATGCCACTGCACTCCAGCCTGGTGACACAGCGAAACTCCATCTCAACAAACAAACAAACAAACAAACAACAACAACAAAAATACACAGCAGACGTGCACTCTTACGGTTCCGGAGGCCAGAAACCCACGTGTCCACAGCCCATACTCCCTCAGAAGGCTCAAGGGAAGAATCCTTCCCTCCCTCTTCCTAGCTGCCCCTGGAAGCCAGCAATCCTTGGCTTACCCCTGCACCTTTCCAGTTTCTGCCTCCCTTGTCAACACAGCTTCTTCCTTGTGTGTCTGTGACTTCACACAGCACTTCCTTCTCTGTGTGTTTTTCTTCTTTCTTAAGGACATTAGATTCCGGGCCCACTTCAATCCAGTATGACTTCATCTTAAAGTATATTTTAATTACATTTAAAAATACCCTATTTCCAAATAAGTTCACATTGTAAGATTTTGGATCAACATGCTTGTTGAACGATGCTATTCAACTGCATACAGGCAGAGAATGGAGCTTGCTCTTCTAGTGGTTGAGGAAGTCAGGTTTAGATATATAAAAAAAAATAGGTTTGATCTGAAATCCATCAAGAAGGAAAGTTTCTTCACTGAAAATTAACAGGGACTTCTTTTGGTCTGACTCAAAAAATTTGAAATGTGCTTGGATTTTAAAATCAGAAAAAAAGGATATTATAAGATTCTTAGAGGCCAGGTGCGATGGCTCATGCCTGTAATCCCAGCCCTTTGGGAGGCTGAGGCGGGTGGAGCATTTGAGGTCAGGAGTTCAAGACCGGCCTGATCAACATGGTGAAACCCCGTCTCTACTAAAAATACAAAAATTAGCTGGGTGGGGTGGCACACGCCTGGAATCCAGCTACTTGGGAGGCTGAGGCAGGAGAATTGTTTGAACCCGGGAGATGGAGGTTGCAGTGAGCCAAGATCATGCCATTGCATTCCAGCCTGGGTGACAAGGGAAGACTCTGTCTCAAAAACAAACAAACAAACAAACAAACAAACAATTCTTAGACTAGACCCCAAGTCACCAAGACTTAGTTTTTAGGGAGTCCAACATGGAGTCAGTTTAAGTTGCTTTCTCATGAGAGAAGAAACAATGTTTCTCTTTGGACGAGTTAATGGGTGGGAGCAGGATTGTACTAGACCTTAAGTGCCCGCATTTGTCTTAGTTGGTGTGCTGTCCCCTTGGCTTCAGGCCTATCTTTTGTTTTTCTTCTGCTCCTTTTCAGCTTCCTTTGCTCAAATTTAGAGCTGACCATCCCTTGAGTTACTTTAAGAGAAGAAGGGAAGGGGTCTGGTCTCTGTGATTCAGAAAAAGAACAGAAGCTCAGAAACAAGGTGTGTGTGTGTCCCTCTCAGCTTTTCCTCTCACTCTAGGCTAAGTCACGGAGATGTGGTTCCCATGGCAACCCCGAAGAAATGACCATGGAGATTTCGCTGGGTGTCAACTCAGCTCTTTTTTCTACTCTCATGTAACACAGCAGTCATATGGAGAAATGCAATGTGGCTTTTTATTTTTCTTGATGCAGGTCTGGCCTGTGGGATTAGGGCATGGGGTTTTGAGCAGTGAGGCTGGGATGGTGGACAAGGGCCAGATGGTCGACATCAGTGAAGGCCATGCTAAAGGTGGGCTTTACCTAGGAGGCCTCTTTTTCTCAAACTGTGGTGTCAGACCACCTACATCCGAATCCCTTGTGGATACGTGTTGAAAATGTGGATTTCTGAGCCCCACCCCAGACCTCCTAAACCGGAATTCAGGGAGTGGCTCATACATTTGCACTTTTTGTAAGCACCCCAGGAAATTCCTGTGCCAACTAACATTTGAGACCTACTACTACAGGCAACGTGAGCTTGGCAGGTGGTAGCAGGGTTGTGTCTTAGCAAGAATGTTTGATATTGGAGGAGGCAAAAAAAGCTAGGAGGCCGTTTAATAACCCAGCATTTTAACAAAACACTGAATATTATGCTTACTCTGTGCCAAGCACTATTTTATTTGCTTTAGAAATATTAACTTATTTAATTCCCATATGTACCCAGGAATAAGTTCTGTTATTATCTCCATCCTCTGGAGGAGGAAATTGAAGCACAGACACTTGCTAAGATGAAAGGGGTAGTGACCTACTGGAGGAGGGACTTGAGGAAGGGGACACCAAGTGTAACCAGGAGGGTGATGGAACCATGAGCCAGAACCTGACAGTGGAAGGCGTCCTGGTGCTTCTGTACCTGAGTTACCAGTATCTTCCCCTGTCTGTTGTGAGCTTTTTCAAGGTAGGGATGCAGGAGTCCATCACTCATAGCTTCCAAAATGCAGCACATGGCAGACTGCACAAGCATCAGACTCAAAACTGGGGGGGTGGGTCAAAGTCGTAGAATCAGCTCTGTCAGTAATTTGCTGTGTGGTAAGTTCCTGTCACTTTCTCCATCAGTAAAGTGAGGCTGTTGGATATGTGATGTTTCTCCCGCTGTAAAATGGGCAAAAGGCCACAGGGTTGCACAACTCCAGGATGGGGGTGGATGAGCATCCACCTGGGTCTTCCAAAGATGATGTGAACAGTGGAACTTGGGCTCGTACAAGATGGGGTTACGGAAGAGGAGGACGGGCCACAGGGGTACCTGCCAGAGACTGAATGAGTTAATATAGGTGAAGTGTTTAGGCTATGCCTGGGACTTGCACGTGTTGGTTATTCTTGTGATTAGTATCTCTAGATTTCTTTCAGCTTGAACACCCAGTGTCAGAGATCCTTTGATTCCCTCCTCCCCCGAGACAGGAATGGTGGATCAGAACCTGAAGGATAAAAATAGTCTATAGGGAGACAATTTTCTCTCTTCGGCAGTTTGTTCCTCCTACTCAGTTACCTCTACTCAATCCCTTTGGCCCTGTTTCTAGCATCTTCTTCACTGGAAATTCCTACCTCCAGGTTAAGTGAGGAAAGCACAGGCCTTGGTGGAGGCTGACACGCCCAGCACCGTTTCTGCTGGGCTGGCCCTGCCTCTGTGGATGGTCAAAGTCAAATGTGGACGATACATTTTCCCCATGGAGGCTGCTTTGCCTAATGTTAAACACCATGGCTGGGGTATCTATGCAGTGTTGCAAGAAGCCTGGAGAAATGGAGATGGGTGTTCTCAAGCCACCTCTGTATAATGATTTTATTTTAAAAAATCTAAAGAAAATATCTTCTGCTGTTCCTAAACAATATTAATCAGGCAAAGACACTTTGATCCATTTTTCTGAGCACACTTAAACCTGGAAATGTTGTCTTCTGAGAAATTTCAAGGAAATCAGTTTCTTATTTGGTATTCATTCAACCAATTTTTATTAAGTGTTTATTTACTACACATGGAGATATGTTAACATGTCAATGACCCTGTATACTATTTATATAGACCTGAGGTAAGACTCGTTTTGCAATCCTCTACAACACACTCACTTTGCTGCCTCAGTGAGCCTCGGTTTTCTAGTCTACCTCATAAGGATGTTCTGGGGATCAAACGTTTTATTATACATTATGGAAATCACATGTAAGTGGGAAATGTCAGTACTAGGAATGTGCTGTTAGGACAAAACCTTAGCTCTGTAGATAATCTTACAATTCTTCCTAGTTAATGACACGTTTAGGTGACTTCTCTTACGACCGGCAACAGAAGAGAGCCTGTGTTGTTGCAGTGAGAAAGCTGCCTTGGTCTGTCTTTTAGGCCACTTGCTTTGCTACTAGACTTGCCTTAAAACCCTTTGGGGAGTGGGGACCCCTCCAACTTCCCATACAATTTTCCCAAGTCAATAATCCTCCAAGGCCATTGACTTCCAAAGTTTTTCACCAACTATGAATGCTCCCCCAATCATATAAGAAAATATTCACTTCTGTATCAATGAATATTTTCTTATATGACACCATCATAAGACACCTGCTGGTCTGCAGGGAAGCATCCTTCTTCCCACTCCCTCGTGATGGACTCCTGGAAAGCTGGCCTGAAAGGAAAGACCTGTGAGGGGAGATAACCTAATATAACATTTCTCAGTAGACCTATTTGATTCCTGTTGGACGTGGGCTTAAATAATTGGACCAGTCAGTGGAAGAATGGAGGGCTGAGGTAAGAATTCTTTCTTGGGCTATTTGCCAAGTCAGAGCTGAGAGGCATGAGGATGGTCAGTGTCCTTCTTGGGTTGCTCTGCTCCTGAGCCACGTCCTTGGTTAGCCAATAAGGTCTTAAGTTTTGAAAGGCACCAGTGTGACAGGGCCCGATTCACAAGTCTCTAGGCCACTCTACGAGGTCCATAAAGATCCCCAAAGTCACTGACTGCTCTTGAGGACCTCATGATATCTTTTTCCTTGCAGATCCATCCTACTCATTCAGTAAACCCTCAGACTTCAGACTGGAGCAGAACACAGGTCAATTTCCTGGGCCACTGTAGACCTGGCCACTCCCTACGTCTGCACAGCCACACGTGGCTGCTGAGCACCAGGAATGTGGCCGTAAGCATGAGATATTGGGATGTATTGAGATGTGCTGTAAGCATGAAATAGTCACCAGCGCCTGAAGACATGGTGTGGCAATGGGAACGTAGAATAGCTCATTCACAGTTCTTAAATGCTGATTACATATTGAAATGATGATATTTTGAATATATTGAGTTAAAATATATTTTAAAATTAAGTCTACTCGTTTTTAACATGGCTATTAGAAAATTAAAAACTACTCAAGTGCCTCATATTTCTATTGGTGAGTTTCAGTCTCGGTTCCAAGCTCACATTGGAAGAGGCTTAGAACCCAGGTGAAGAGGTTTGGTCAGAAGAGACAGACTTAGGCTTTCTTACTTCAACGGGAGCATCGTTCACTTGCTGTGAGCTCAGAGCCTGTGATGATATCATGGACTTAATCATGCTTCTTATTTGACTTGTTTAAAAAAAACTCTGAAATCCTATGACTTGTTTGGATTTTAGCATCTTATTTTGAAAAGAATTCTTTCTGTTATGGGCTGAACTGTGTCCACTCAAAATTCATGTATGGAAGCCTTAACCCGCAGTGCCCCAAATGTGATTGTATTCAGAGATAAGGCCTTGAAAGCAGTGAATAAGTGAAAAATGAGGCCATTTAAGTGGGCCCTCATCCAATCTGACTGGTGTCCTTCCTTATTTATTTATTTATTTGAGACACAGTCTCACTCTGTTGCCAGGCTGGAGTGCAGTGGCACGATCTCGGCTCACTGCCACCTCTGCCTCCCAGGTTCAAGCGATTCTCCTGCCTCAGCCTCCCCAGTAGCTGGGACTACAGGTATGTCCTTCCTTATAAGAAGAGGAAATTGAGCACAAAAAGAGATACCACGAATGTCACAGGGGAGAAAGATCATGTGAGGACACAGAAGAGGGCAGCTGGCCATCGCAAGTCAGGAGACCTCAGAGGAAACCAAGCCTGTTGACACCTGAATCTTGGACTTCCAGCCTCCAGGACTGAGAGAAAATTAATTTTTGTTGTTTAAACCATCCAGTCTATGGCTTTTTGTTATGGCAATGCTAACAAACCAATACACTAGCCTATTTCATGGTAGAACTGGAGAAAGCCTGGTGACAAGAGAACAATTTCTCCACGGCCAGAAATCTGGCTTCCTGGGTCCATCTGTTGGGACCTGAAAGAGAGCTATGAACTTTTTATCATGTTGCCTCTGCCTCAGATCAGTGTCTGTTTTCCAGTCCCATGTCCATATTGTATGCTCCTCTGTCTCCTCTTCTAGTAACAGTCTTTTTTGTTCTCTGACAGATGATGAAGGTTTAAGAAGCGGCATCATCAGAGAACTGTGTTTTGAAGATTTGAGGGAAGGGCTGACCTCAGGATTTTATACTAGGTTTGTAAACACACAAGATTCTTTTTCTCTCTGTCCCAAATTTAATCATCGCACTCATTCAAATGAAATATGAAGTCATAAGTATTAAAATATGCATGAGATTTTGAACATGTGTATTGAGAGAAAGCATTTTGTTTTCTAGAAAACTCATTTCTGCTGACAGTGGGGGTCACCAATAGGTTGGAAGGGAGAGTGCTAAGCTAAATGTCCTCTAGGGTCTTTTTCTAGTTATAAGATGAACAAATCTATAATTCCTGGTTCAGAGTTTCACTCACCATCCATGGGAGCTATCTCAGGGATGGAGAGAGAGAATTCAGATCAGGTGAATCCCTGAGTGGTGAGCCTCAGCCACGGCTTCATCTTGACAGACATTTGCCCTCTAGAAACAGACTTAAGGTCAATCCCTTTGCCAAGAAGTCAAGAAACTGCCTTCTCAACGAGGCCAGTAAAATCGGCATAAAAGACCTCCAGAGACATCAAGTCTCCCTAGAGAGACTTTCTAAACTTTCTGAACATGGTGTCTATGTGCTGGCCTGAACCCAGAATGTACTGAAGGGAGAAAAAATACAAAAGACGATGATAGACCCAAGGATTATCTTCCTGGCATTCCCTAGAACAGCTGTCTGGCAAATGTTACACCACGTCTGAGATTATTTTAGAAACTTTGTCTTGAAGAAGAACAAGGAGAGAGAATACCAGACAGATTTGCCCTCATTTTTTGTCACAGAATAAGAATTTCAAGGACATTTTTACTTTCAGTGAGATCATCCTGGCAATGCTCTTTTCATTTTTTGAAACTTAAATCGTGTCACATCTAATAAATTTATAGCTGTGTGTGGTTACAGCAATGAGTTGGTACCAATGGCTATTTAGGTCTTCTCCTCCCTCTTCTTGTTTCTTTTGCTCATCATCATGAGAATTAGACTATTCCAAAGATGTTTTAAACAAGAAAATTTCACCAAGTTTCACTAGAAACCTGTCCTAAATGAAATGCCTATCCAGTGGTAAAATGACAAATGATATTTGCTTTCCTAAATTTCTTTTTAGGCCTCATTTTCTGCCCACATGTCATATTTTCTGTGTTCAATGAAACAGATCATGCCAGAAATAGAGAAAACAAAATTACAGCAAGACAATGATCACAGTACAGTATCATAAAACTGAGTATAGGCCTGGGGTCTCTATCTGTGGGAATGAATGAGAGCTTGGCTTAGCATGACCCCCTCACCATGTTCTTGTTCATATCAGAATTCCAAGTGAAGGGGCCACTTGTGAACATGCATCACTAATGTTAATGTAGCCTCTGAACTATGGATGCTTTTCTCACAGCCATCACCGGAAAATGCCACCTTAGTCATTCTATGTTTGTGTGTGTGCGTATGTCTGTGTTTGTGTATGTGTATGTACGTATGTCTGTGTTTGTGTGTGTGTGTGTGTGTGTGATAGAGTGAAACCCTCTGTGGAATGAGGTTTCCTTTTCAAGAGGTAGCTGTGGCCTGAGGAGCTGAGAAGAGTATTCCATACTTGTCAGGGATGAGGTAGTGTGGGGTTGCAGGGTGAGATGTGATGGCAGAAGGAACTATGGGATAGGGAAAGAATGTATCCAAAGGCCTGAGTTCTAAATTGGATTCGATTTTCTTTTTCCTAGTGAATCAATGTGAAAATGTTGGTTAGAGTCCCAGGCTAGCCCACAGACGCTTGTTGATGCATGATGTAGGGGATATACTATGCATTTTTTTCTATTATTGTTTTCATTTTGTGTATGTGGAAGGCTGTGTGTGTGTATGTGTGTGTGTGCACGCATGCATGCATGCACATCCATGCTTGGTTACATTAGCTTGTGTATGTATTGGTTACATTATACACTAATTATGGGGAGCTTCTGTGGCTAATTGGGAAATCTAATCATAATTTGTAACATTATTTCCAATCTCTAAATGATACTTTAAAAAAGAACTTTTGGGGACAGACGCAGTGGCTTACATATAATCCAGCACTTTGGGAGGCCGAGATGGGCAGATCACGAGGTCAGGAGATCGAGACCATCCTGGCTAACACAATGAAACCCTGTCTCTACTAAAAATACAAAAAATTAGCCAGGCATGATGGCACACACCTGTGGTCCCAGTTACTCAGGAGGCTGATGCAGGAGAATCGCTTGAACCCGGGAGGCAGAGGTTGCAGTGAGCTGCCACTGCACTCCAGCCTGGGCGACAGAGTGAGACTCTGTGTCAAAAAACAAAAAAAGAGAAAAGAAAAAAGAACTTTTGGAACATACTGAGATTGTGAGTTGGAGACAGCCTGTTCTGCTTGGAGAGGATGGAGGGTCATTGCAGCTTCCTGTGGAATGCTGCGGAAACGCTCCAAGCATCCCTAGGACATGGCATTTCTTTGAGAAAGGAGAGTTGAAATACAGATCCAAGTTAGGCACAGCACACAGAGAACTTGATGTCTGCAGACTTTACTCATCTTTCACAAAGGAAATGAAGACGTGCTAACTGCCTGTCTCATCCAATTCACAATTTTCATTTTCGTTCTTGTCTGCCTTTCCCAGTTTATATTAAGTTTAATTATAGGCTCACTAGGTGTTATAGTTTTCCTAAGGTTTGTAAGAAAAACACACTTTCTGATCTCCCCAGGTGCATGAAGACAATGAAGAAGGGAGGGAAGGAGAGAGGGAGTGAGGGAGGGCAAGCCCGCTATTGGTAGACAGAAGAGTCATACACTGTAAAACATTTCATTGGAAATTCATAATTTAGCAGAAAAGCAGTAGACAGCAAGAAGAATATAACAGGAAGGTATATTGCTCTGTGTGGTGGTAAGCTGGTGCTGATTTTGTTTATCTTACATGCTGGGTGATAGCACATTCATTTCTGGTGGTTCTCCCTTTTAAGGAAACCAGCATTGACATTACAGATTTAGATTTTGTAGTTTTTTTTAAACACATTTATTAAAAGGTCCTTATGGATGGAAGCTATTTCAGAACTCTTCAGTGTTTTGTTTTTCAGAAAATTTTTTTCATTGAATGAGTCAGATGTAAAGGTAAAATGAAAGAGCTGCTGTTAACTAAAGGTTGACTGTAAACGACAATGAAGTCTCATAAATTTAAGCTACTGGGGATGTGGGACTGATTTGCACACATTCATTGCAAACAGGGCTTTCTAGAAGCACACCAAGCTGTGTCAATTGACAGCTTGTCCTTGGTTACTACCCTGTCCTTGAGGAAAGCAGCCTATTTCCTGGAAGAAGTGACAAAAATATATTTAATATCCCCCGCTTTCACTCGCGTCTGGGTATTTTCTTTAAGTTGTTTATTTTGAAATAATTACATGCTTACAGGAGAGCTGCAGAAATAGACAAAGAACTTTTTAACCTGAACCTAAACACTTGAGTGTGTAATTCCTACAAACAAGGACATTCTCCTACATAATTATAGTGCAGTCATCAAAATAAAGAAATTCACATCAAAACATTTCTGCCATCTGATCCTCAGATGCCATTTAAGTTTTGACAATTATTCAAATAATATTTGTTCTAGCAAAAGGACCCAATCCTGGAACACCTGTTGCATGTAATTGTCATGTCTCTTTAGCTTCCTTCAGTCAGAAGAGTTCCTCGATCTTTCCTTGACTTTCATAACTGACACTTTTGATTGGATGTGCTGATTATTTCGTAGAATGTCTCTCAGTTTGGTTTTGTCGAATGTTTTCTCCTGATTAGATTGAGAGGTGTATTTTTGACAAGATATTTACATCTGATCAGGTGGTGCATGATTTCTACTTGACCCATTATTGGTGATGTTCACTGTAGGTTTTTTTTGGTTTTGCTTTTTTTTTTTTTTTTTTTTTTTTTTTGAGACTGGGTCCACTCTGTCACCTAGGCTAGAGTGCAGTGCCATGATCTCGGCTCCCTACAGCCTCGACCTCCCAGGCTCAGGTGATCCTCCTACCTCAGCCTCCCAAGTAGCTGGGGCTACAGGTACACGCCACCACACCTAGGTAACTTTTTGTATTTCTGTAGAGATGGGGCTTTGCCATATCACCCAGGCTGGTCTCAAACTCCTGGGCTCAATTGCCCCACAAGTCTTGGCCTCCCAAAGTGCTGAAATTGCAGGCATGAGCCACCGCGCCCAGCCAATGTTCACTTTGATTATTCAATTGAGGTGGTATTTGTCAGGACTATTCATTGTAAAATTACTCTTTTTCCCTTTGTCGTTAATAAGAATTTGGCTGGAGGTGCTCTGAAAGTATGAAATTTCCCCATTTCTTAGTAAACATTCACCCACTAGTTCTAACATCTACTGATGTTTCTTGGCTGAATATCACTATGATGGTTGCTAAATGGTGATTCTAATTCCATTATGTCTATTTTTACCAGTTGTCATTTTACTATAAAGACAGCTTTCTCTTCTTTCTGTGTATTTGTTTGTATCAGTGTGGATTTACAGATTTCTATTTTACTCAAAAGTTACAACTATTATCATTATTATTTATTTTGATAAATAAATTGCCCCAGGTTTGACCAGCAGGCGCCCTTTCAAGCCAGTTTCTATGTCTTTGTAACATGCTCTCACCATTCTTTGAGAGGCTGTGAGTCTTTGGAGTGGTAGTTCTGCCAAGCTCAACGAAAAGAGATCTCAGAGTCTAAAGACCTGGGTTGTGGTCTTCTTGGCTTCTTCCATTCCTAGTTGGGTATCACTGGGGGAGTGCTCCTTCTGTTCTAAGGTTTAAAATGGGGATCATCAGTCGCTACTACCATCTAAAGTGGTTGCTGTGAAATTCATCCCAAAGGGAGAGATTTTAAGATAGCCAACTTCCCTTCCTAGAATCTTTCCAGAATTATTCTGTGCACTGATATTGCATGATGGCCCAATCAGCTGATGAGGTGCCGCTTGAAACATCTGTCTGCCTGTATTGTTTGTGGCCTGTGAGAGTTATTTGTTTCAATCAAATAAACATATGCTTAGCTTAAACGGCTTTTCCCTCTCCTAGGTATTTGATGCAATGCAGACTGGAATCCTCCCCACAAGGATGCCCTGGCCTGAGTGGCACAGAGATCAATGCAGCAGTCATTTCCTGGGTAGGGAAAGCCTATCCACAGTGGCCCTGGAATGATGCTGGTCTTATCTTCTATTCCTAGGAAGGCCCTATCTCAAGTGGCTCTGGTCCATGCAAACAGATGGAAACGGGTGTGGGGAAGCACAGGCCTCCTACTCATGTTAAGAGAGCTGCTCAGAGGCAGGAATCCAGAACCAGGAATGTCCCCAGTGGCTGCCCAAGGTACAAGTGGCAGGCAGCGGGGAGAATGGCATGTGAAGTCATTTGTAACCTGGCCCCAGCTTGGTTTCCAAGTCTCAGAGGAGATTATGGATATGGTAGTGCCTGGCTCAGTGCTTAAAATCCATTCTCCTGCTATTTCCCTCACCTACACTCAGCCCCACAAGCCGAGATGTTTGCTGGACATTTCAGGCACTGCCACCCAGTTCTGTCTACCTTACCTGCTAACACCTGTTGACCATCCTTCATGTGAAGGCTTCCCCAAATACTTCCCAATCAAAACACTAAAAGGCAAACCTGAAATTAATAAAAATGTTAATTAAATCTGTACAACAGAAAGCATAATGCCAGTCTTATTAATTATGAAATGTAGCATTCATATAAATTTCATCGCTTTTGAAAACAATCTATGGCTAGATTCTCCTGGGTCTGTATGATGATTACTGAAAACTGTAGAAAATCTAAAATCAAGCAAGTTGATTATAGGCAATTACTTTCAGAAGCAAAAATTATAAAAGAACCATGAGATTTTTAAAGAGAAAAAATTACATTTGATATGAGATAATCATGCATTTTAAGATGTTTAAAATGACATGGAGTGGGGTCCCCAGATCAGGAGAGCTGAGGGCTTATGAAGGACCTAAAGGAGTGAGACCTGTTATGTAACAAGCCCCCATTCTGGGGGCAGCACCACAGAGGCGGGACCCCAGAAGTGGAAGAAGAGCCCTCCTGCACTGGGTGGTGAAGTTGGTATCAGCCCCTAGTTTGTGACCCTGGACAGATTTCTCTGCTCTCCAGCCCTCAGAGTCCTCAATAAAACAAAAACATATGCAAATATACAAAATTCCTTGCTCTCTTGTACCTCTGAAAACTCTCCCTGAAGAAGTTGAACTACCTGCTCTCTCTCTGTCCTGAAGACTCTAAAATTCTGTATGTCGTCCCCTGAGCTTTGACTCCAGGAGCTGTTTATTTTGAGACTCACTTTCTGCATAGTCCATAATCACGGATTCAGCCTCTCTCACTGCTGCTGTCTCCCCTGGAGAGGAAGTGGAGCAGTCAGGTTTTGTGAGCTGGCATTCTCCCTCCCTTTCAACGTAATTGCGGCCCTGCCCTGGGGACTGGATAGAGAGAAAGGTAGGCTTTTTCCCCAGTCCGTTAGTATACTGGTTTGTAGCTCTTGCCTTTAAGAAGTATATCAAAGAGAGGAAGAAATGAAGAAAAGTTATTTTGCAAAAGTGAAATTATTAGTTTTATATGGTCGCTGTAACAAATTACCACAAATTGGGTGGCTTAAAACAGCAGAATTTATTCTCTCACAGGTCTGGAGACCAGAAGTCTAAAATCAAGGTGTTAGCAAGGCTGCAGGCTCTCTCTCTCTCTTTTTTTTTTTTGAGACAGAGTTTCACTCTTGTTGCCCAGGCTGCAGTGCAATGGCACGATCTCGGCTCACTGCAACCTCAGCCTCCCGGGTTCAAGCGATTCTCCTGCCTCAGCCTCCCAAGCAGCTGGGATTACAGGCTTCCACCACCACGCCCGGCTAATTTTTGTATTTTTAGTAGAGACGGGGTTTCTCCATGTTGGTTAGGCTGGTCTCAAACTCCCAACCTCAGGTGATCCGCCTGCCTGTGCCTCCCACAGTGTTGGGATTACAGGCGTGAGCCACGGCGCCCGGCCTGCAGGCTGTCTTCAAAGGCTCTAGGGAAGAAGCCTCCTTGAGTCTGTAAGCTCCTGGTGGTCCTAGGGGTTCTTCGGTTTGTAGCTGCATCACTTCCATCTCCTCTGTCTTCTCTTCATCTCTAGAAGGACACCTGTCCTTGGATCTAGGGCACATCCTGGTAATACAAGATGATTTCATATGGAGAATCTGAATGATATCTGCAAGGTTCTTTTTCCAAATTAAGTCACATTCATGATTTGGGGGGTTAAGATGTGGACATCTCTTTTCGGGGGCATCATTCAACCTGCTACAGAGGGCATGACTGATGGGCTACTGGCTCTCAGCTGAGCTCTACAGTTCCTTGGGTCATAGTGGATGAGGAGGTGTATTAGTCAGGGTTCTCTACAGGGACAGGACTAGTAGGATGGATGTATAGATGAAGGCGAATTGACTCACATAGTCACAAGATGAAGTCCCACGATAGGCCCTCTGCCAGCTGAGGAGCAAGAAAGCCAGTCTGAATCCCAAAACCTCAGAAGTCGGGAAGCCGACAGTGTAGTCTTCAGTCTGTGGCTGAAGGCCAGAGAGAGAGAGAGAGCCACTGGTGTAAGTTCAAGTGTCCAAAAGCCGAAGAACTTGGAGTCTGATGTTCAAGGGCAGGGAGCACCCAGCACAAGAGAAAGATGAAGGCCAGAAGACTCAGCAAGTCAGCTTATCCTACCTTCTTCTGCCTGCTTTAGTCTAGCCGTGCTGGCAGCTGATGAGATGGTGCCCACCCACTTTGAGGGTGGGTCTGCCTCCCCCAGTTCACTGACTCAAATGTTAATCTCCTTTGGCAACGCCCTCACAGACACATCCAGGAACAATACTTTGCATCCTTCAACCCAATCAAATTGACACTTAGCACTAACCATGACAGGAGAGTGCTGTTAACAGCGTCAGGAGTGGGGAGGATGGAAAGAGGAGGGTGCACGTAGTTCCTTCAGACGCTGGCTGGTGCTGCAATCCATCTCTCTTCCTTCCCAAAGGAGGATGGTAGTATATCAGGAAGTTAGGCTTGGCTCTGCGGCAGTGACAAGCAACTCCAAAATCTCACAGGCTTACAATATCAAAAATATTTTCTCGCACTCACCTGATGCCTGAGAGGCTGACTGCAGCGCTGCCCGACGTTCCCTTCACTGAGGGTGCAGTAGGCCTAGAATCCTGCCAGCCTCGTGGATGGGGAGAAGAGCACATGGTAAACCTTGAGCTGGCTCTTAGATCTTCTGCCTGGAAGTGAGAGATGTCATTTCTGCACATTTCACTGGCCAGGGCAAATAGCATGGCCAAGTCTAATGTCAAGAAGAAGGAGAAATATCATCCTCTTTCAGGGAGGGGCAGTCAATATTTATGACCAACAGCGAGGCCTGCTATAGGTACCGTCCGAAGGACCCCTCTGTGTGTTGAGAAGCTGCGTAGCTTCCCTTACCACTTCCCACAGAGGCAAGATTGCTGCTTGCCCACGCTTTCTTGAGACCCTTAACACTCACTTCTTCAAGGACTGTGCCATCTGCGTGTTCCAACCATACCCCATTCTTTATCTTACGCTATCCAGGCCTTCCATCCTTCTCATTCCCTGTCTTCTAGGAAAAAAAAACACGTCAAGTTGTAGTTTTATGCCATTGTCCTGAAGAGCTGCTTATTTGGACTACGCTTTCTAAACATAACCTAAATTGAGTGTTTAAAGCATGGTTATTTTCACAGCAGCTGTAGGAAGAGCACTTTGCTCCTTCCTCTCCTTGCAGAGGCTCTGCAAAATGGTGAAGGAATTGAAGTCTCTGAAGCCTATTAAGGCAGAAGAGGCCTTAGAGAATGGGTAGTTTAGCTTTCATGAACCTGGTGGTCCACAATGGACTGCCAGGATTTTGTAAAGTCCCTAAATTGCAAGTAAAATTGGGTGAGAGTTACATGTCTAGTAAATATGTATTTTCTGGGGCCAGAAACCATATCTTATATCTAATTCTGAAAGGATTTGCAAACCCAGGAAGATGAAAGGACAACAAAGTCTAATCCAATCCCTTTATTTTACTGGTGATATTTGCAGAAATTGCAGTTAGGTTCCTTGCACCAAATGGATGATTCTATTTAATATATTACTGATACATTAAAAGCTTTTAGTTTTTAACTGATATATCAGGAGCTTTTCCCCCAAACTCAACGTTTTGTTTCAGTGGGTTTATTTCTCAAGTACCGCAACCTACTCTGGGAGAAAGTAGGACTCTTTGGAAAGTTGCATTGGCTTTTAAAACCACAAGGGGATCATTTGGTGTGTTCCTGCCCCAGCAATTATTACCCTTTGAGAGCCTGCAGAGCTACCTCCAGCCTTCCCTTTGGTCTCCGTGGGGACTCATTACATTTCTAACAGTCAAGTATGAAAACTTACAGTGCTGGCTTACCAGAAGGGTTTGCTTTGGGAATTTCACAGACAGGGCTGCTTCTGTCTTGTAAAGAAATTTATGTCTCATGAAGCAGAATAGGGAATGACTGTGGCAGATGATAGTAATAGAACTGCATCAATATTACATGTCTGCCAGGCAGAGAACCAATACGTTTTAACAGCACAGGTCTGTGTAGCCTCTTCCTTCTCTTCCACGAAGCTGGCTGGGAGTGAGTGCTATATCCTCTTCACAGTTTAGAAAACAGAGGCTCAACATTTTAATATTCTCCAGAGCAGAGGTTCTTAACAGGACCCTTAGGTGGGGCTTCAGGGGTCTTTGAACACCTGAAATGACCTGCAAAGACAAGTATATATTTGTAAGTCCATAGGAGCGTGGGGGTGTGATTTTCATCAGATTCTACAAAGCTCTGTGACTCTGAAAGTTTCAGAACCACTACACTAGGGCTTCTCTTCTTTGTAAAATAATTGGCAGGTTAGTCCAATTATTTTCACATTCAGGTTTATCTTTTTTTTTTTAATGTGTTTTCTCCTTTTTTCCCTTAGTTGCTGACCTCCATAACAGCAGACAAAATTGGAAGCAAGAGTGATTTTGGAGGAGTCACACTTAGATGTTTCCCTTACCTATTTCTGTTCTGGAAATTTAAAAATCTTACTTCTCATGACAGTCCTACATGAAAAATTAAAAATCACAAGGATTCACGGATGGAAAACTGAGACTCAGAGAATGATCACATTCACATCGTAATAAATCAGCAATAGAGTGAGTGATTGTTCCTTGGTAAGAAATCAACTCTAAACTCAGTTGGAAACCTTTGCCAATATTACTTAACACATGACAATCTGGTGTGACTCATTTTTCTTGACATTATGCAAATAAAGGAAACAAGACTGAGTGGCCTTCTGTCCGGAGAGCAGGAAATGAAGGCTGTCTGGGGCCACATGTTTCCTGGGACATGTGGTGTCAGAAATGGGTACTAGAAGAACCAGGCCTTTGTTCATGTCTTTTATTTCTTATTTTTATTTTTTTTTAGATGGAGTCTCACTCTGTCGCCCAGGCTGAAGTGCAGTGGCACTGTCTCGGCTCATTGCGACCTCCGCCTCACTGGTTCAAGCAATTCTCCTGCCTCAGCCTCCCGAGTAGCTGGGATTATAGGCGCTCGCCACTACACCCAGCTAATTTTTGTATTTTTAGTAGAGACATGGTTTCACCATGTTAGCCAGGCTGGTCTAGAACTCCTGACTTCGTGATCCACCCGCCTCCGCCTCCCAAAGTGCCGGGATTACAGGCGTGAGCCACCGTGCCTGGCCGCCATTGTTCATTTCTATTTCATGAGTGATCGGCTCTTGTTGGCCATGGCTGGAGGAGTCAGCTCCCAAAATCCACACTCTCTAGGAGTGCTGAACCATAAATAATCTATCAGGACTCCTAGGTTCCTCTCTCTCTAGAGCTGCAACCAGAAGTTCCTTCCTTCCCGGCCCTGCTTCCCACTAAAGGAAACATTTGACTTTTGGGGATGAGATGTTTCAAGCCAGCCAATCCTTCTCACAGGAAGCAGAACCCCAGCCACCATGGAGCTTATCCTTGGGGCACAGAGAAACACTGACCTAATGCTGTAATCAAGTACTGGATTTTATTTTTAAATCTTTTTACCTCACAAGCTGACTTTATTCTGGCTAGAGGGCTCCTGAACCTCTGTAACCTCCCCAGGAGGTAATTTCCAGTGCTAATCTCGCTAACGAGGTGTCAGTTACGGAAATGGCCCACGCCCTGGTTTCTTCTAAGTGGACATTACAGTGTTTCTTCAGAGGGGCCTGTGCTGGGACACCTCGGAAATGGAAGAATTTATAGCAAGGATGTTATTTCTCACTAAGTGAGCAGAAGAGCCGGAAGATCTCTTTAGAGATCATTAGAAGGATGGGGAAACTGAGGCTCAGAGAAGGGCAGTGGTTGCCTGAGGCCACAGAGCTGAGTGGCAGCAGGGTTGGGTTAGAGACTGGACCTTGTGGCGGAGCTGGCCTGCTTTGGGCTGTTCCACACACCCCTGACATTCTAGATTGTTTCATGTTCCTGGAATCATCCTCAAACTCTACTCCCCAAAATTGTACCATAGATTAACTTCGGGCACCCCCCAAGTCAAAACTTCAACAGCTAAGGGACACGGATCATGCGGCCTGCTGAACACGCCATCAAGTGGGGCAAAGTCTTCTTTCTTTGTGATCAGGGTATGCACTCTCCCTTGGCCTCTGAATAAGCTGTACCCAGGGTTCCTCGATGACTCAGCTGCAGCAGGCTATCCACCACACATGTCCTTGGCCACCACGGCGGGAACCGGGCTCACCATCACTTACCACTTGAGATGTCAAACCACCCCCCTCCTAACCCAGCCCCCACTGCGGCCTCCCTGCCCTGCTCCAGCCTCGGTCTGTTGTGCAAGAGCCAGAGGGGACTTACGATCACGGAGCCACACGCCCAGGCCCAACCCAGGCCCAGGAGCTCCACCCTAGGGAAACGCCTAAGTCAGAACAGAGCACTCCTAACTCCCGGGGCAAGGAGGGGAGGCCAGGCAGCCAGAAGGAAACTCCTGAGCTTTTTACGGAATGCATAAGACAAAAGGTGAGGGTCTCCACGTAGGGAAAGAACGCATTATTATTTACGGCCTTGGTCTGGAGAGGAGAACATGCTGCTCTTTGCAGCCCGGCGTGTGATTCATTTCCCCCGGGAGCTGCAGGGCCGAGGCAGGGCGTGCGCTCCGGCAGCCTCCGGACAGCCGCGCACTCCCGCCCGCTCGTTTATTTATGGTGCTTTATCAGCGGCTGTGCACCGCGGCGATAAAGTTTATGAAAAGAGGCGGCGTCTCCGGCCGGCGGGCTGGGCCCGGCGCTCCTTTCCCACACTGATTAGGATCAGCCAGGGCTTTGGAAGCTGCAGTTAAGGATCTCGGGTGCCCGGAGCCTCGGCTCCCCCTTCCTGCCCCGCCCGCGGGCTGGCCGGCTGCTGGCCCGCGTGGGAGGCGAGGTCAGGGCTGCGGCCGCGGCCCTTCCCCTGGGAGCCGGAGGGAGGAGGGAGGAGGAGGAGAGAAGCCGCCCTGCGGGGGAGGGAGCTCCAAGGCCCCGGGAAGTGGGAAAGCCAGAGAAAAATACCGTCCAAATATAAATGGGCAAGTCCCCACGTTAAGAGATGAACGAGAATTTTTTATTTTTTGAGACAGAGTCTCGCTCTGTTGTCCGGCTTGGAGTGCAGTGGTGAGATCTTGGCTCACTGCAACCTCCGCCTCCGGGGTTCAAGGGATTCTCCAGCGTCAGCCTCCCGAGTAGCTGGGATTACAGGCGCCCACCACCACGCCTGGCTAATTTTTGTATTTTTAGTAGAGACAGGGTTTCACCATGTTGGTCAGGCTGGTCTCGAACTCCTGACCTCAGGTGATCCACCCAACTCGGCCTCCCAAAGTGCTGAGATTACAGGCGGAACAGGAATTTAATAGGAATTTTTCTCCTCTGAAGGCGGTGCACCGTCTCCTCTCCCCCATTTACTTTCCTACAGTCCTTTCTCCTTTCCTGTCATTTCACCTGCATTTACTGTGTCTTTGCATTAAGGCTTGATTCATTTTGTCCCTTTTCATAGCCATGTTTTGTTCAGTCCTTCAGAAGATAGAAATTGAACACCTGACTTGTGGACAGCACCTCTAAACACTGCAGAGAGAGATTCAGAGATGAATAGCCCTGGCCCTTAGGGTTCTTGCGGTCACAAGCACCTTCCAGTAAGAGCAGCCCATGGTTATGAGTAACAAGAGCAGACACTACGGCAGGCACTTGCTTTAGGGACATTGCCTTGTTTCATCCTCACGGTGACTTCAGGAGGACAGTGCCATCGTTACGCCGTTTAACATGGTAAAACTGAGGCCCAGAGAGGGGAGTGCCTTGCTTCAGATGACTCAGCAACGCAGTGGCTGAGCAAGGATTTGAACTCAGGCAGAATGGTGGCAGAGCCTGTTTGCCTAACTTCTAAATTTCCCTAACTGTCTAGAACAGAGGGTAGTAGGAGTGCAGCAGACAGGACAACTAACCCTGCCTGGAAAAGTCATGGTGGGCTTCCCAGAGGAGGCGTCCTTAGGCTGGGGCTTGAAGACGAGGTATTTACCAGACAAATAGTGGAGAAGAAGGCTGTCTTAAACAGAAAAAACTTCTTATGTGGTCCTGGGTTCTGAGGGCCCAGCTCTTCTCACCCTCCTTCTCGAGGAGTGGGGAACGGAAGTGCAGAGCCTTCGTGTTTTACCCTCCTTCTCCGAGGAGTGGGGGAACGGAAGTGCAGAGCCTTCGTGTTTTACCCTCCTTCTCCGAGGAGTGGGGGAACGGAAGTGCAGAGCCTTCGTGTTTTACCCTCCTTCTCCGAGGAGTGGGGAACGGAAGTGCAGAGCCTTTATGTTTTGTGACAGTGGAATCCCCTTCGCGGGCCACCTCCTCGATCTGAAAGGCTCTATCTGCAGCTACTGAATTCCCTTCAGCTCGTAAGTCTTAATAGCAATGTCATCCCCTTCTGAAAACTTTCCTGGACTGCTCCTTATCTTGCTGCCGGTGATTGAAAGCAATCCTTTCCTCTCTCTTCCCTCACACCTGCCTGTTTGCATTAAAGTTCTTGAGTTGGACTCCATCAGTCTTTATTTTTTATTTGTTTAATTTATTTTTTAGAAACAGGGTCTCACAATGTCACCCAGGCTGGAGTGCCGTGGCATGATAATGGCTTACTGCAGCCTCATCCTCCTGGCCTCAAGCAATCCTCCTGCCTCAGCCTGCCAAGTAACTAGGACTACAGGTGTGTGCCACCATGCCTGGCTAATTTATTTTATTTTTTTGAGACAGAGTCTTGCTCTGTAGCCCAGTCTGGAGCGCAATGGCGCCATCTCGGCTCACTGCAAGCTCCGCCTCCTGGGTTCAAGCGATTCTCCTGTCTCAGCCTCCAGAGTAGCTGGGATTACAGGCGTGTGCCAGCCACCATGCCCAGCTAATTTTTGTATTTTTAGTAGAGAGGGGGTTTCACCATGTTGGCCAGGCTGGTCTCGAACTCCTGACCTCAGGTGATCTGCCTTCCTCAGCCTCCCAAACTGTTGGGATTACAGGCGTGAGCCGCTGCACCTGGCCTCTGGCTAATTTAAAAAAATTTTTTGGCCAGACACGGTGGCTTCCATCTTTAATACCAGCACTTCAGGAGGCCAAGGCAGGAGATTTGCTTGAGCCCAGTAGTTTGAGACCAGTCTGGGCAACATAAGAAGACCCCCATCTCTACAAAAAAAAATAAAAATAAAAATAAAAAAATAAAAATCCAGGCATGGTGGCGCTCGTCTGTGGTCCCAGCTAATACGGAGGTTAAGGTGCAAGGATTGCCTGAGCCTGGGAGGTCAAGGCTGCAGTGAACTCTGATCACATTCCAGCCTGTGACTGTACTCCAGCCTGAGTGACAGAGCAAGACCCTGTCTCAAAATAAATACATACATACATACATACATACATACATAAGTTTAATTTAAAAATAAATTTATTTCTGTAGAGATGGGTCTCACTCTTTTGCCCAGGCTGGTCTTGAACTCCTGGCCTCAAGTGATTCTCCCAAGTTGACCCCCCAAAGTGCTGGAATTATAGGCATAAGCCACCGCACCCAGCCCATTAGTGTTTATTACTAGACTGTGAGTTCCTGGAGAGCACTGGTATACTCATTTGCTTCTTACTTGCTTCTGCCCAGGCTGGTTTAGTATCCTACTCATAGAAGGTTCTTAGTAACCCCTTTTGGTGAATAAACGGAGGAGAGTGGGAAGGCTGTGATCGAATAGGTATCTCTTGTCTCCTCTTTACCCCTTGATAAATTCCACAATCAAGCAAGCTAAAAATGGAGATGTGCGTCTCCACCAGACAAGGTCTGGACCACTCTCTGCCAAGACAGCACAAAGAGCAGGACACTGCCAGCAACCAGGCGGGTTGAGACAGAGTAACCCAAGCTGCTAGCCCGTCACATCTCTCCAGACTGGGAACAGGATTAGTCCTGGGGCTTGGGCCTAGCATTGAGTCAACAAGCGGAAGTCATGTTGCCCTAGTTATCGGGGAGAGGGCTGTGAGGGCCAGGAACCAGGCAGGTCACTGCATAGTCCATCTTGAATTCAGTGAGGCATTCCATAGGGCCAATGACACAGGAGACATTTGACACCATAGGGTATAATATCAACTCTAGGCAGCCGTCAGGGCCAGTGCCCAGGGGATCAGGGCTGTGTCTTTTTCTGTGTTATTTTTTGTTTGTTTGTTTAGAGCTAGTTTTTAAAAAGTTTAATTGAAAAAGTAATACATGCACATGATCTAAAAATTAAAATGATTCAAAAACGTATACAGTGAACGTTCTGCCTCCCACCATCAACTTCTCAACTCATCTCCTTCCGCAGGTGCAGCCGTCATTAAAAGTTTCTTTTCCCAGAGATGCTACATGCATGCATATGCAATATTTCTATATTTTCTTATGATGACTTAATGAGGCTGTTGTGAACTGAATACAGTTGCAGGTGTTGATGACATTGTTACAGTTGTTGGCACTCTGGAAAAGGGATATAAGGCCCATTGAACTTGAGAACTAGAAGACTACTCTTGCACATTCTGAATGACATTCAGTAATTAAAAGTGTGGAGTAATAAAATTTGGATATCTCAAATATTACCTGGAAAAAGGCTAGTCTGACTCAAGGGTGGTGGAAAAATGATCTAAGGATGCACGGTTAGTCACAAATGATATAGGAAATGTTAGGCCATTGTAGCAAGTGCCAGTACACTGTCAAGATGGATGGTAAGGAGCATAACTGATAGAGATCTAGAAATTATTTGTTGGGTCGATTCTTGTTAAAGTATTCATAAATGTCCGACTTGTTGGTTACTGTGCTGTACACTGGTAGAGACAAATAAGGTAACTTCTAGTTGAACAGAGGACCAAAATGCACTCATATAATGGCAAAATAAAGGGTGCGCTTAATAAACCAGTTGATGGAACGAGCATCATTCAATCTAGGGAAGAAAAGGCTAAGAGATGACTCACTTATTGAAGTACATGGTAAAGTAACTTGAGTTTCCCCAGGCCTCACCACCTGAGTAGGGATGATCTTCTGAGGGGCACTGTACCCAGAGCCTGCCCTCAGCAAAGGACTCCCAGCTGTCTGGACTGCCTCTGGGTTGTCCTGGGAGTTCCCAGGGGCCTGCTCCTGCTGGGCACCCTCTGGCACCCTGGAGTGAAAGCTCTGGGGATTCTGGGGGGGAAAAAAAGATTATTCAACCCTCTTCCCTCTGTGTGAGCTTTCAGTCCCAAAGCTCTACCATCTGTGCTCTGATTTCCTGAAAGACCTCAACAAGATGGTCTTTCCCAATTTCCCTTTTGGTCCTGCTGCTCTTCACAGAACTCGGATATGTCTGGCCGAGGGACGCTCAGAATGAACTGCTCTTCCCCTCCAAAGAGCAGGACTGTTTGACTTGGGGTAGGGCCTGGCGGGTCTCCTTCCCTACAGAGCGAGTCCCTCCCCACCCCCGGAGGCTTCTTGGCCTTGGTTCACACTGGGACCTAGGTTCCCTCTAATCATAACTAGCAAGTATTCAGTTGTTTTGAAAAAATATTCTAATCGATTGTTCTATAAGGAAGGTCAACCAAGAGGCCATGGATATAAACAATAACAGGGAAGATTTAGTGAGTGGAAAGGAGGGATGATGTTAAGGAAAGTTACTTCTGTGCCCTAAGGAAAAGTGCGCGGTCTTTCTTGAATAGTTTAGAAATAGGTCCTGGAGCTTTTCAAGCTCAGCCCTTGGTATTCTGAGGTGGACTGAGGCGTTTCACCTTGAAAATCAAATAGTAGTGGTCTTTTCCCTAACTCCGGTAATATAATTTTTCCATGTAAATTTTTTCCATGCATGTTCTTCCATTTTAAACCTTTAGCACCTGCAGGCAACAAAACTAATGAAGAAGTAGTAAACAGATATGAATGGGAAAGCTTGAAAACCACCAATCATGCTGAGTTTGTGGCTTTTTTTTTTTTTTTTAAAGAACATGTGTGCTTGTGGTTTTATACTGCCTGCTCATAATGCAGCCATATTTTCTGCTATTAAAATTGTTCTTAGTTCATGGGATGGAATGAAACAGACCATTATTCCAGGGTGTTCCCGGAAGAGCCTCATGTTTCAGGAAGCACACTTCGACTTTTAGTTCTCCACCACCTGAGTACACTTGAGTGCTGCTGTTGTAGACTCTGGAGTATTCGTTTCCTTTCCTTTCCCTCCTCCCTCTGCTGTTCATATCATGGCCCAGATTGACTCCCAACCTCTGCCAGGCTAAAGATAACCTCTCCAACTGGGCGATCACCCACAGGCTAAATATATTCTCAGGGGTGAGTTGGGGCTACCCTGACAGTGACTCCAGGCAAGCATTTAACCACTCGTGGCATTAAGTCATCTTAGGAGATGGAAGGAGCTTGGGAGGGGGGAGGGATTACCACAGAAGGATGGGGAGGGGTAGGAATGAAAGAGGCAGAGAGCGATGGATAGGAAGCTGGCAAAGGCGCTTCCGATAAAGGAGGACACGCTGTGCCACATGGTGACTCCAGCAGAAGCTCAGTCAGTCTGCGGATTTGGCTGCTCCCAGCAAAGACTCCTTTTCTGTCCGTTATAATGTTACTTTAATAGAACTCCCAGAGGGAAAAGCCCAGTGCTAATCAGGGCTCAAGAAGTCAGTGGACTTGATGTACAGAATGGGGTGCTTAATTTTATGATGTGGCTATGGGTTACATGAGAGACTAATAAAAGAACTCCATAAAATGTGGCTTGCAGGAACGGGGCTGCAGCCTCTGCCAGAAGGTCAGCCTGCTCAGAAGTGGTTGGAGAGCCAGGCTGATTTCTAGCTGGTGTGGCCACTCTGGCTCTTCAACTGTTGAAAGCCTTCTGAACCAGTTGGTAACTGGCTGCTGCTCTTAGCTTCTCAAGCACAGCCCTGCTGCACTGGCTGCCCGGCCCCCACCCTGGAACCTCCCCAGTAAGCAGATGCAGAGGACCTGCAGATCCTGCTCTGTGTCATGTCTCTGGTGTCACAACATTTCTGAGTGGCTAGTGCTTCTGTATCTCTGGTTAATACTTTAAATATCACCTGTCCTACAATATGTCTTCCTTGGGATTTGTTCCTTCAAATACCTGTGGAACAGACAAGGACACAGTTCCGTAAAACTCTCCTTAACTGATCCCAGGCCAGTCCAGGGTGCTCCAAGGAGGCTTTCTTGGGTCAGGGAGGCCTGCTGCTCTCATGGTTGCTACAAGGACCCACTCAACCTTTCCCTTGAATCATAGTTGGCTGCCTCAAAGGAGAGTTTTAATAGGCACAGGAATGACATCAGGGTTGAAGAATATTTTTGGAAGGAAGAGGCAAATTTGCATAAGATTTCTGAACCAGGAATTGCATTTGTCATAGAGTTTGAATTAGAGGGATGCTTAGAGCACTTCTGGTCTCTCTTCATAGCCAGCACGGAACTCCTCCATATCGCCTCTGACAGGAGATAGCCAGCCCCTTCTAGGCCATGCCCACTGATAGGGAATTCGGCTCTTTGAAAGGAAGCCTCTTGTGTGAACCAGCAGGAGCTGAAATCTTCCTAAACAAATCCTTTTGTGAATCCTTTTGTTGAGCTGAAATCTTCCTATACAACTCAAATTTTGATGCCTCACCTAGATGGAATTGCAAATCCAAAGATGGTCCAAGAGTAAGCAATGACAGCTACTAATATGTCTGATTTTATCAAGTGAACCGAGAGGCTGTGAGATCATTCATTCAGCCAGTTCCCCGAGTGGCTGCTAAGTGCTGGTGCCTGGTGCTGGAGACTCGGCAGGCACCTGGAAATGGTTCTTCTCTGAGAGACTGTCCAGCCTCTTTGAGCCAGCACTAGACAACTGGGGGCACCTGGGAAATCAGAGGTGTCTAACCTTTGCTTCTGGAGCCAGTTCCAGGCTGGGGTCCATCCTTGGGCGGGGGCCGTCCTAGGTGACTCTGGGCAGGAAGCTTCTGTCTGTGCTCCTCCTTTTCTCTACCGGTTACTAACAGCCTGGTGAGCCTGCTGAGAGCGTGGGGCTCTCAAGGTGGGCTCTCATTGACAGACACTGAGACGAAGAGGTGGAGTTGCCATCTCCCTCCTCACACGCTCTGAAAATACCTGTAAGAGTCAAATGACATTTTGTAATGCATTTTGCTGAATTAACAATTGAACAGGCTCTTTTATCTTTCATAAACAAGAAATATTACACAATTTAGATAAGAAAAAGGCGGACAATAAAAGTATTTATAACTTCATCATCTACAGGTAACAATTTGGTGTTCGTCCATGCCAACATTTTTCTGAGTATATGTGATATATCCGTGTATGTGGGAGATACACACACACACACACACACACACACACACACACACGTGCTTTGTAATCTGCCCTTTTCACCCAGTTGTTTTCCCAATGAACACAATTTTAAAGTGAATCTAATTGTTCAAGGATCTGTCATTAATGCACATAACTTTGAATGACTCATCCAAAGAAATCAGATGTGGAGAACAAAGAGTTAAACCATCTCAGAAGTTAAGGAGGCATTCGCCAGGGACAGTAGATCCAGGGTGTCTTGGATTTGAGATGTGGAGAACAAAGAGTTAAACCATCTCAGAAGTTAAGGAGGCATTTGCCAGGGACAGTAGATCCAGGGTGTCCTGGATGTCTATGAAAGGGCTGGGGGCGAGATAGAGATTTTCATTACATGGTGCCCTGTCGGCCCTCTACTCAAATCTTGGCCCGGTGAAGAGAGCTGGGGAGGGGATTTCTCCTCTGTAAATCAGTGGGTGGAAAGCTTGGGGATGAGGCTGTAATTGTGGCAGGCCCTGCGCTTGGTTCCTTTAGACTCGTGGACCCATGGAAAGGGCTACCTTGGCATTCATGAATGGGCTTTCCTGGTCTCAGATTGCTGAAGAGAAGCTGAACGTGGGGACGTGGTGGGACTGAGAGGCCTCCTTCCTTCCCGTGCCTTAATTGGGACTGACCCCTTATATCCAGCTACACTAATGGCCCACAGGGGCCATCCCTCCCACCACTCACAGGACTGTGATCACTGAAAGAACCCCCAGAAGCTGGCCTTGAACTTCAAAGAACAGATACAAAAAAACAACTCTGCATCTACAGGGCCTCAGTGGGCAGTGAGAGGGAGAGGAAGCATCCGCCGAACAGCCCTTCATGGAAATCACACTGCTGGAATAGACAGCCAGGGCAGAAGTGCAAGAAGGACATTCAACCACAGTATCCCAAACAAACAAACAAACAAAAACAAAGAAACACAGACTTCCTGGAGCTTTGACTAAAATACTCATTGGATACATTAAAGCAGGCTGAGAAGGCCAAGTGCAAGAATATCCCAAATATAGAACAAAAACACAGAGGTGGAAATCATAAGGGCAAAAGAGGAGACTAGGAGGCTAGATCCAGGAGACCTAATAGGAGTTGCAAGAGAAAGAGAAAAATGAACACACGAAAGAGAGAATCATTAAATAAATGATAGAAGGTAATTTCTTTGAGTGAAAAAGACTTGGGTCTGAGGTTTAAAAAGAACTCGTGGGGTTCCTGAAAGTCACATACCTAAACCCATCCAAATTAAATTCTTGAATAGCAGGTAAAAAGAGAACCTTTTGCACCCTTTAATACAAAGAGAAAAACATTAATTACCAAGAAACGGAAAAGACAGTGTCACACTTCTCACCTATAATAATGGGAAGCTGGAAATAGGGGAATGAGGTCTATAAAATACTTGAGCCAGCTAAAATACCTTTTGCTGGCTAGGGGAAAAAGAAAAGTTACACCCTCCCGAGTAGGTGGGATTACAGGCACGCGCCACAGTGCCTGTCTAATTTTTATATTTTTTTTGGTAGAGACAGGGGTCTTGCCATGTTTCCCAGGCTGATCTTGAACTCCTGGACTCAAGCAATCCACCTGCCTAGGCCTCCCAAAGTGCTGGGATTACAGGCATGAGCCATCGCGCCCAGCCTAATTTTTAAAAATCATATCACTGAGTGGACAAGACAGTGGTGTTGCTGAAAATGTCAGACTCAAATTTGGATAGCAGCAAGAAGAATTTCTTTGAGGGGGGAAGTAGTTGATGAGGGAAGCGTGATTTTGACACTGGTGCCAGTTAAAGATGACCCAAATATGGAACAAATGGAACCAAGTATTTCTTCAACTTCTGATGTCAAACTGGAGAAGCCTAAGAAATATAATCAAGGTCATCACTTCAAACACATGAACAATTTACAGCTCCACAAAAAGCTGGTGCAAAATACCAGCCCTTCCCTTGCCGACCACTTTGCCTCCCATTAATAAGGTGTGTCGGGACACTTAGCGGGACTGGTGTCAACAACTTGGTTTGAGTGCTAATGGCAAGAAAATAGAAGTTTATCTGAGGCTCCGTAGGCGTGCTTTCCCTGAACAACAGCAAGATACGCCTGAAACATCACATAAGACCAGATTACAGCGATGCTCGAGAAAACACAAGGCAGTGACCGAGAGAGCAAGAGGCTTCAGAAAAGTTATGAGATGAATGAAAGAACAGAAGAGACTAATATAGTTGAAGTGATAACTTCAGTGCAGGCATCCATGTTGGCATCATGGGCAAGAATTGGTGCAAGAGCTGTTCAGCCAAAGGCTGTAAATTCATGTTCCAATCCTGTTTCTGTTGAGGCCTTTTGGATATGCAAACCTCTGATGTCAGGTGGTGTGTGGTCCATGGCAGACGTCTCTCAGCAGACACAAAGAGCTGGGTACACCTGCAGTTTCATGCAGATCAGGCCTGGGTGCCTACCACTCACAGGAGGATGATTTCTCTCTTCTTGTTACCTGCCTGCATTTTCCCATCCCCAGGCATAGAAGATAATATATTATGCCCCAACTGTGCTAAGAGGAATAAGAAGATGATGAAAAGATTAATGACAATGGAGAAGCAGCAGCAACCTCTTTGAATACAATGTACTAGAGAAGGAGGGATGTACTTTCAGACCATGTAACCTATTATGAAGGAAAGGAAGAGGAGACAATTTGAATGAATCTTCATGATATGCAACACAAAATCGTAGTGACTAGGACTCCACAGTGAAGATGGTTGACCAGTGACACAGCCCCATCTGAAGAGCACCTTTCTGTAAGTCTGAAAACTCATTAAAATAAAGTCACTGAAAAGAGAAAAGTATATTATCCAGGTATCCCATCTGAGAAAAATACTCCAGAAAGAACCTTAAGCAAATCAAAAATGAACTGAAATAGGTAACTCAAGATAGGAGATGAAGAGAGAAGTTGGTTGTGGACAAATGGGTCTCTCCTCTCTGTCTCTGTCTCTCTCTGTCTCTCTCCTCTCTCCTCTCCCCTTTCTCCTCTCTCCTCTCTCCTCTCTTTTCTCTCTCTCTCTCTCTGTCTCTCTCCTCTCTCCTCTCCCCTTTCTCCTCTCTCCTCTCTCTTCTCTTTTCTCTCTGTCTGTCTCTCTCTCTGTCTCTCTCCCTCTCTCTCCCTCTCTCACTCCCTCTCTCTCTAATGCAATTGCAACAGAAGTCCCAGCTGAACCCGGGAGGAGCTTTGGAGCTGAAGTTGTTCTGCATTAAGATGAGTCTGGCCTTTTCACTTTTTATCTTGGCCTTGAGGAGTAGTTGCAAGGAGGTTGCCCTAGGGAGGGAAGCAGACCTGGGGTGCGGCAGTTCCCTTCAGCTTAGGGCAATTCCTGGAGAGAGACTCAGCTGTGAGCTGTCTGCAGCTAACATTTGGCAGCTGAAGGGGAAAATGCCATGTATGACATGGTGCCTTTTATGTGAAATTATGTATGTATGTATGTACGTATGTATATATGTACATATCTGCTGTGGTGTGGTAGGAAATGTTTAACAGTCAGCCCTGGAGGGAGGGGGCGGGTGGTGGGGGAAAGCCCTGATTTGTAGCTTTTGCTGATTTTTGTGGTGTAAATACTTTTATCATGGCTGATGTCAAACTACCAATGTGATGTCACTGAACGTGGAGCCCGAACACGATGCACACAGTTGCCTCTCATGAGCACACAAGCTGGCTTCAACACACCACTGTATAAGCGTGAGGATATTTAGGGGGAACGTGGGGAAGGGGAGAGGCTTGTGGAACAACAGTCCTGGCATTTGGGCATCCTGTTCAGTAGGAGAGCATGGAGTTTTTTCTCTGTTTTCTCTCCATATGGCTAATTTTCTTTACTGGGGTCAAATTTCTAATCCTCGTCTCTACCGTCCCCTGCCCCTTTCCCCCCTCCACCCCTAAGTTGGTATTCTTCGCGGGCAGTGTTTCAGAAGTCAATTCGAATACTTGTTCATATTGAAGTCCTTGTGGCTATGAAAACAGGAAGAAGCTTCTTGGTAGGTGCTTACGAGGATCCATGTGATAGTGAATGTCAGGGCATGGCAAACTTTATGTAAGGGGCCAACCAGTAAATATTTTTGGCTTTGTGGGACATATGGTCTCTGTTGCAACTGCTAATCTTTTGCAGGACATAGTTTGCTGACTCCTGTTTTAGACGATACCATTGTATCATAAGCCTCTATGTAAGTGTTAATTACGGTTATTTCAAAGGACCCAGAGAAAGAAATCTTTTAACTCTAGAAATTCAGACCAACCACTCAGAGGAGGGATATAGGCTGTGGGGAAGGTTTTTTGATTCAGTTGGCTTTGTGACAGTAGCTGTATGCAGGATTTTTTAAACTTCTTTTTATCCAGGATTAAATAAGATGAGAGAAAGAGAACCCCTGGATTAAACAACAACAACAACAACAAAACCCCTCCAAACCTTAAAAAACCAAAAACCGAATTCTCTGATAAATCCCTTTATGTATTAGGATCTCGTTAATTCAGAATTTAGAAAAATATATTAATACCTGGGAAGGAGGCAGGCACTCACCATTATATTATCTGTAAAGAAAGACATAGTGGGTTGATTAACACAGTAAATCAGGTCAGGCGGGCAGAAGCCTTCATACAGCTAAGAAACTAAACTCTTCGTCATCTTTCTAGCAAGTGAAATATTTGAATGTTAATGTGAAATCCACAAGATTTTTATTCATAAAAATAGATCATGGTTGGGTACATGGTGTGTGCCTGTAGTCCCAGCTATTTGGGAGCCTGAGGCCAGAGGATCACTTGAGCCTAGGAGTTGGAGGCTGCAGTGTGCTAGGATCATGCCTGTGGATAGCCACTGCACTTCACCCTGGGCAACACCGTGAGACTCTGTCTCTTTTTTAAAACAATGGATCATGTAGAACCTTTTTTGTCAATACTTGATGAGTTCCTCCAGGATGTTGGTATAGATACTAAAGCTAGTTACCCAAATATATTTGGGTCAAGTCTCTTCTCCTAGCTTCAGCTTTTCCATCTTTAAATGAGTATTTTAGATTTCTTAGCCAGTGCTGTGGTTTGAATGTGCTCCCTAAATTTCATGTGTTGGAAACATAATCCCCAAATTCTTATGTTGACTAGAAGTAGGGCCTTTGGGCCGGGCTTGGTGGCTCACGCCTCAATTCCAGCACTTTGGGAGGCCAAGGCAGGTGGATCACGAGGTTGGGAGATCGAGAACAACCTGGCTAACATGGTGAAACCCTGTCTCTGCTAAAAATACAAAAAATTAGCCAGGCGTGGTAGCAGATGCCTGTAGTCCCAGCTACTTGGGAGGCTGAGGCAGGAGAAGGGTGTGAACCCGGGAGGTGGAGCTTGCAGTGAGCCGAGATTGCACCACTGCACTCCAGTCTGGGCGACAGAGCCAGACTCCATCTCAAAAAAAAAAAAAAAAAGAAAAAGAAAAAAAGAAAAGAAATAGGGCCTTTGGGAGGTTGTTAGGGTTAGATAAAGTTGTCAGAGTGGGGCCCCCATGATGTGGCTGGTGGCTTTATAAGAAGAAGAAGAGAGGCCTGAGCTGACACAGATAGTCTTTGCCACTCTCCATGTGATGCCTTCTACATAGCACGAAGGCCCTACCAGAGGCCAGCACCATGCTTTTGGACTTCCCAGCCTCCAGAATTGTAAGAAATAAATTTATTTTATTTATAAGCGACCCAGTCTCAGGTATTCAATGATAGCAACAGAAAATAAATGAATACAACCTTATGAATTTTTGTAAAATTCTCTAAAAATATTAAGCCCACTTACTAGAATATGCCCTGTCTTCTGACCACTTCTTGCCTTGTTGTTGCACAGGGTTGACTATATAAGTGGCCAATTCCATTTTGGCTTCCAGTTGTCTTAGGATATATATGTGTCTGTGTGTGTGTATATTTATATTTTGGCAATGAGAGAGTTGTTTTCTAATAGAAAGTTCTTGCTTCATCATTATCTACAAGGTTTGCTTATAAAAATCCTTGCAGATTACATGAAAACCTCCACTAATCACTGAGTATCATATTTTTTTTTTGTAGCTTTCAATAAATACTTGTTGATTTTCCCCTAGAGATCCAGAAGCTCAGAGTAGACTTTGGTGTCCAGACAAACCCACTCAGGTTATGTTGCAGTTCTCTGTCAATAACTCTTAATCTTTTCTGTCTCACAGATTTCTATGGAAATTTGGTGGAAGTAAAGGGGAATTGACTAAGGACCATTAATATATGTATGGAGTGAATTCTGATCACTCCTTTTGAAAATCCTTAACTACCACGTTTTTATATTTTACTTGTGTTATTATCTGACACCCCAAAATGCTGAAGTACACAGTGACCTCAAAACAAGAGAGATGTGCACAGGATTGGACGGGTTCACTTGTTTATTTTAATGTAAAAAGGAGGAGATAGGCAACATTTTTTGAGAAGAGTAGTTTTCCAGGATGGTATCACAGCTTAATCTTGCATTAGGGGAAAAGCACTAGACTAAACTGAAGCTTTGGTTTTTATCACTAGACAGTTGTGAGTTTAAACATCCCTTTCACTCCAGTCAGCCTCCATTTTCTTTACTGTAAACTGAGAAGACTACATGGGATGGTAGGAGATTAAGCAAGAGGCTGTATCTGGAAGTGCTGGCTACATGTAAAGTGTGGTATCCATGAGGGGGATTCAGTAAGACTGGCTCCTCAGAATCCACCACAGTCAGCACTCAGATGAAATCATGACCAAGGGATGTACATGCAGAGGCCATTTTTCTTGCCTTGAACAGCAAATGCTACTTGCTGTGTGGCCCAACAGTCCTGTGCCTCCATTTGTTTCTTGCTGCTGCAGCAAAAAGATAAACATTTAGGGAGGCTCTAACATGGCTTGAAATGAGCACATAGACACTACCATGCCAATGAAGTCACAGTAAGTATCTCTGGTCTGCCCATGAGAAATACCTATGTCTACCATAGATCCTCTCCTCCCCTCTCCTCCACACATGCACACAGTTAGCCTCTCCTTTAAGCTCCAATGAAAGTACCAGCCACTCTATGGACCCTTTCCTGAACTGTGTTCTTTTCTCTCCTCCAGGACATAGGATTCTTGTCCGTCATATTGTAGTAGCATTTACTGCTTATTTTGTTCATCTGTTACTGAAATTAGTTTATTGTGTACCTACTATGTTCAAGGCTCTGTGCAGATCATAATTATATATAGCCTTGGAGTTATATATTACCTGGAGAGGGACTCAGCTGTGAGCTGCCAGCAGCCAACATTCAGCAGCTGAACGGGGAAGTACGGTAGGTCAGGTCGGCCCCGCCAGCAGCCTCCACAATAGACTCCGACAACTCCCTTAAGATGAGTATTAGCATCGTTTATCTCTGTATGTGTTACACCCCTTGAGGCCTGGGATTGCTTATGGTACACGGTACACACATTCTTCACATTGTCCAGCATGCAGAGTAGACTGCTAAGTGTCCAGCCGTAAGTCACCCTACCACCTGCTAGAATGCTGGGATAACATGGTAGTGAGTAGAGCACATAATGATAAAAGTTATATATGCCCAATTTCAAAAGTTTGGAAATACAGACAAGTACAAATTTACCTATAATTTCACCCTCCAGAGATGACATCTGCTGATTTTTTAGTATATTTCATTTTAACCTTCTTTTATCTATGCCTTTATTTACCTAATTTGGAATAGTCTGCTTGCAAAGTTTTATACCCCATTTTCCCATACCGTTACAAATTTTGAAAACTTAATTTAAATGTCTATATAATATTCTGTCATATTGATGAACCATCCTTTATTTGCCAATTTCCTCATTAGACATTTAGGTTGTGGTCAATTTTTTCACTATTATAAACATTACTGTAATGAGGATTTTTTATAGTTATGTCTACATGTCACCATGCTTATGTATCTGATTATTTTTCTTTGATGTATTCGAAGAATTTAAATTACTATCCAAAGGGTATAAAATGTCTAAAATTATTGCCAAATTGCTGTCAGAAAGGTTTATCCTTTCTAGTCTTGTCAGCAGAGAATGCCGGATTTGTCATACCTACACTAACATTAATTGTATTTTTCAATATTTACAAATTCAACTAGAGTGTATGGAGCTCTAGTTTTACTTTTACAGATGTCTTTGATCATTAGTGAACTGAAACATTTTAATATATTTACTGGCAACTTTTTATTCCTTTTTCTCTGAATTATCAGTTTACGTTTTTAACCATTTAAAAATGGAAGTGTTGGTATTTTTTCTATTGTGTGCTACAGAGGCACTGCTAAAGGTTTTAAAAACCATTCTAAGTCACCTGCATGCCTTTTGATGCCACACCATCCATGGCCACCTTAGAAGAAAGATTAGTCCCAGATGTAAAAGGCAGTTTCTTCAACTACAGCCTTGGTTATGTTGGGTTATTGTGCCATTTGTTCCTTTGATAAAGAGTGCACAAGGAAATGTGAGTGCCGTTTTTTTTTTTTTTTCTTTTTTTCCTGCAGCACGCTTGCTTTCCATTAAGCGGATCCTTTGTGCTGAAACAGATTTGCAGGCCTGCCAAACCAGACGATGCTGCTGGCAGGAAGATGCACATGGTCTGAAGTTAATGCAAGAGTGAGAAAACCTCTGTGGCACAGTCATGGGAGGTCAGCCCAAATGTAGAATTTCCTTCCTTCCCTCCTTCCTTCCTTCCTTCCTTCCTTCCCTCCTTCCTTCCTTCCTTCCTTCCTTCCCTCCTTCCTTCCTTCCTCCCTCCCTCCTTCCTTCCTTCCTTCCCTCCCTCCCTCCTTCCTTCCTTCCTTCCTTCCTTCCTCCCTCCCTCCCTCCCTCCCTTTTTTTACTTTCTGTAATTCTAAAGTGGCAGGAACGACTTGACTCTTTAGACCATATATTTTTTTCAGAAATGCATTTCTGAAAATATATTGTCGTTTTGTATGTTTTCTCTGTTTTGTCTCTGTTTTGTATGTTTTTCCCGGGTAATACAGATTTCTAAAAACACTGAAAGAGTAAAGCCTTGTTTGGAAGCCCATTCATAAGATGTCCAAGAAGAATTCATCACAGAAACTTCAACCTATCTTTTTAAAAAGTAGACTCCAACAGCTCCCTTCAGATGGGTATTATCTTGATTTTACAGAGGAAGCTTAGAAGAGTTAAGCAATTTGCTCAGGGTCAATAGCCAGCAAAGCAACAGCATCAAAACTTAGATCCAGTTTTGCTGATGCCAAAATGCATGCTCCAGTCTATACCATTCCACTAACCTAGCTGTAGCCCCTAATTATGTGAGATCAGAAAGCTCTAGTTACAGTCTTTCATTTTTATTTATTATTTATTTATTTATTTATTTGCACTCTGTCGCTCAAACTAGAGTGCAAAGCGCGATCTCTGCTCACTGCAACCTCCACCTCCTGGGTTCAAGCTATTCTCCCTGCCTCAGCCTCCTGAGTAGCTGGGATTACGGGCACCACCACCACGCCCGGCTAATTTTTGTATTTTTAGTAGAGACAGGGTTTCACTATGTTGGCTAGGCTGGTCTCGGACTCCTGATCTCAGGTGATCTGCCTGCCTTGGCCTTCCAAAGTGCAGGGATTACAGGTGTGAGCCACTGCCCCCGGCCTCTAGTTACAGTCTTTAACTGTGTGTGATTGGAAAGTCCATAGTGGATCCATGAGGCAGGCCCTGCAGGGAACAGGACACCACTGTGGAACATTTGCCGCAGTATTAGACCATAAGGCTCGGAGAGTCCGCAAATTGCTGCATGAAAGAGAAGTCTTAATGGAGGACGGGGCAACCATCTTCCTGGAAAAATGGCAAAGGAGAAATTGGACACATTGGAGTAAAAAAATACAAAGAAGATGGTTAATGACTTCCTCAAAGACTTTAGGAACTCCCCCTGTGGTGGGTCAGTTTCAGAGTCATTGCAAAAGGCTGTGGAGTTTCTAGGGCTACAGAGGGCGAAGAGTGGGTCCCGGCAAGATGGAAGTGAACTGCGAGAGGCTCTACTATAGTATAGAAATAGGATCTCAAGGCTGGGCGTGGTGGCTCACGCGTGTAATCCCAGCACTTTGGGAGGCTGAGGCGGGTGGATCACGAGGTCAGGAGATCGAGACCATCCTATCCTGGCTAACACGGTGAAACCCTGTCTCTACTAAAAAATGCAAAAAAATTAGCTGGGGGTGGTGTTGGGCGTCTGTAGTCCCAGCTACTCTGGAGGCTGAGGCAGGAGAATGGCGTGGAGGCAGGAGAATGGCGTGAAGCCAGGAGGCGGGGCTTGCAATGAGCCAAGATCGCGCCACTGCACTCCAGCCTGGGCGACAGAGCCAGACTCCGTCTCAAAAATAAAAATAAAAAAGAAATAGGATCTCAAGAACCAAGAGGATGAGCCTCACGCATGGAGGGGCTTGAACAGGAGAAAGACATGCCAGTGGATTGCCAGGGAATGGGCATGCCTTGGTTTCAGATGCCAACCCCTCTCAGGTGCATGGTGAATTGTCCCTGTTAACTGAGTGCCCTATTGTAACTGCAAACAGTGCTCTCAGGAATGTGGGCTTGGCTGAGGGGACAGAGTGCTTTCTGGTTTGGTGGAATCTATTCTTTAAGTCAGTGGCTTTCTTACTTTTTTGGATCATGACTCACAGTGAGGAGTATCTTTTCTATTACAAACCAGTGACCCAAACACATATAGATAGTCCCCAACTCACAGTGGTTCCATATGTGATGTTTCAACTTTAAAATGGCGCGAAAGTGATATGCATTCAGTATGGTCCTTAGGTTACGTCTGGATGAACCCATCGTAAGTTGAGGAGCATCTGTATAAGACTGAAGGAGAATTTCATGGTACAATATTTACCCTTTTACTACGCAAGATGCACTCAAAGATTTCCTCTCCTCTTCCATTCATTTAAGCCAAATTGCTGGCCCTCTTGCTAAACTGATTTCTCAATCCAGTAATGGGTCATGGCTTACTGAGTGAAAAATCACTGTTTCGAGTTGCACCATGTATCTACAAGTGGAAGTAGTCACTTGGGCCCCTTGGAGACACAATCAACAGCATAGAAGTTGCATATAGAATATTTTTTCTTTTTAGGGAGAAGAGACTAAAAAGTAGACATGTTAATTCTAGTTAACCTCTGCCCCTTTAGCCTTCAAATAACTTCCCCTGCAGTGGATTTCGTATTGTCCAAAATGTGGTTCTGTAAGGCCAGGATTGGAAGCCCATTTCGAATATGTGCAGAAGTTTCTTGAATACCGCTCTAAGCTCAGTCTTGCCGAGATAGGGTGTCATCCCTCACGAGCTTCCCAGGACCCCTTGGCTGTGCACACAAAGAGAACCAGGCTTTTCTTGTTTGGGCCTCTGCTCCTTCCTATTTGATTGAATTTGAAGAGGAACTGTTTGCCTTCGGCCACACATCCTGAATCATAATCAGGATGCTGCTGGCACAGAAAACCTGCTCCCACCCTTGCCTGAAATAACTGAACAGGGAAGTAGAGTTCCTCCCCTCTCCAACCTTAAAGAAAGAGGCTCATAATTTATTGTGTGCTGGCAATACATCAAAAGTCAATTCCGTCACTTACAGTAAAATCAAGGAGGGCAGAACAATGAATACAGAGTGGGGTTAAAACACCTGATTAAAAGGAACAAATTGTTCCGTTGACACCTATTCTGGTGTCATATTTGTTAGCCAGAGTCCAATGGCCTTTGGAGGTGCTTCCCTGGCTGTGGGATATGAAAAAGGCATAAAGCCACTCTCAGCTGTTTCAGTTTTTCAATTCAGCACACACGCTTTGCTCCAACAGTGTATCAGGGACCCCGTGACTAGGGGATATTAGTTCTCTAGGACTGTGCTGCTGCCACAAATTACTATAAACTTGGTGACTTAAAACAACAAAAATGTATTTGCTTTCAGTTCTGGAGACCAGAAATCTGAACTCAAGGTGTTGGCAGGGCCACATTCCCTCTGAAGGCTCTGGAGGAGAAGCCTTCTGTTGGTTCCAGCTTCTGGCAGCCCCAGGCATCCCTTGGCTTATGACTGCGTCACCTCAATAGCTGCCTCCTTCTTCACAGGGTGTTTTCCTTCTCTTTGAATGTCTCTTTGTGTGTCTCTTAGCAGATATTTAGCATTGGATTTAGGGCCCACCTGGATAATGAGGGCTGGTCTTACCTGGAGATCCTTAACCTTATTATCATGTGCCCCTAAGAATAAAGATCTTTGTCATAATAACAAGCAAATTACACCCAAGAATATTAACAGTAATTCGATAGAATCTATTACCAAGACTCGTTTTACTCTAACAAACAATCACAGAGAAGGGTGATGCTATGATTGATGTTATGGTGTCTACAATTTTCAAATGTTTTAGCAGAAATATAAATAGAGAAGCCTATGATCACAAAAGTGTGAAGAATTGTTAAGTCTAGGTGGAAGTTATATGGATGTTCATTGTTCTATTCTTTTGACTCTGTTTAATGCTTGAAATTACTCATAATTAAAAACTTGGGGGAGGGTGGGGAAAGAAAATTCTTGAAGCAAACTTTCTTGACCTATCTCTCATAGGCTCTACGAGGGGTGGGGTGGAGGGGTTTCAGGGACCAGGAAGCTTCCAAATTTATATTTGAGCTTTTGTGGTGCCCACATGCAAGCATGTGTGTGTGTGTGTGTGTGTGTGTGTGTTTCGTTTTCTGGGGGAAAAGTTGATTGTAGCATTGTTCAGTACAGTGAATAAGAGCATGGAATTCAGACAAACCTTGTTTAGGGTCTTGAGTTTGCCTCTTACTAGCATTATGACATTGACAAACTTGTTGAATGCCTTGAACCAATTTTCTCATCTGTGAAGTGGGGATAGTAACAGTTCCCATTTCATTGGGATATAGAAAGGAATAAGTAAAAATATACCTTTAATAATAGCTAACATTTTTCAAGGGCTTTCTGCATTTAGAGCACTGTTTAAAGCGCTTTTAGATGTGACCATCTTATTGAATTCTTGTAACTCTGTGAGCTAGGTCCTAGTATCACCATTTTGCATATACGACAACTGAGGCACAGAGAAGTTGAGTAACTTGCCCAAGGTCATACCGCTATTAAATACAAGAACTGGGATTTGAACTGAGCAAGCCAAATCCTCTCCCTAGTAGCTTTACATCCCACTTTGCACAGTGTCTTTCCCATGGTGAGCCCGTCGGTAAATGTTTGTGTGACGGCATGTAGGAAATCCCTGATAAACACTGAATGACATCAGGAATTTCTTTGCAGGTTGTTAGTTAGAAGGGTGCTAAATGTAATGTGTTCCTGTTGTGGATGACAAAATGTGCTTGTTTAGAAAAGAGGCATATTTTATGAGGCTGATGTCCAGTCCTTTGAAATAATAGCTTTAAAGCTCAAGTTTGAATAAGCTAGTGGAAAAAGGGTTAGTCTAGTGAAGACTTCTGCTCCCGTTCCAATCAGCTGCTGAGGTTGGGCTGCAGCCAGACTGATGACTCTTCTTCCATATGCAAGAGGGTGAAGCACTAGGGTGTTACCAGGAATTGAGACCTGGACGGGCTGCAGGACTGGGCACCCAGCCGAGTCACACCCAAGCGGTGGGCGCTTGCCAGCTTCGGGCCTAGGCTGTTGCCCCTGAGAGACTGGGCAGGGCCGGCAGCTCTTTGCTTGCTGATTCTCTCATCTCCCAGAGCAACAGCCTGGTGCAGACTGTGGTCATCCGTGGGAATGTTCCTCCTGCATCGGCGGGACCTGCATTGCCCCAGGGTGTGGCCACGTGCTCCTCTGGGCTCATACAGATGTCTGTACTCAGAGGACGCCACTGTGCCATCGTGAGTTCAGGGCTGAAGTGCAGGACGGGGCTGCTTGCTTCGAGTCTCAACTTTTGGGGCCCTTCACTGGGCTCTAGCTGAATGCATAAAGTATTTAAGTTGGGGGCATTTTAAGGCTGTTAGTGTGTCAATACTGATAGAAAGAGATTAGAGACTTTGGTTCTAAAATAAACTCTATCTCTGATTTGTTATACAAATTTGTGGAATTCATGTTTTCTCCTCTCCAGGCCTCAACTTCCTCATCTGGAAAATTAAAATTACTCCAGTCCTATCCATATCACTGGATTATGCCGAGAACCAAATGAGATGATCAGTGTAAAAATGGTCAGTAAACTTCAAGACACTACACAGAAGCAAGCAGCCATTTTTTTCATGCAGCTGAGTCTTACAGCCCTGGCTCCTTCCAGCTGCTCCCCTGTGGGGAGACTCTGTCCATGGCCAGCCTTGAAGGGCTGGGATTGGATTTGCTTCAAAGAGGTGGCTGGATTCCTGACTTGAGGTGCCCTCAGGGGTCTCTAAGAGGAAGGAGGAGCCCAGGAGCAGGTGTTGGAGGCTCAGGGATTCAGCCCCTTTGACCAGGCTGAGAGCCTCCCTCCGTTTCCAGCCTGGGTGGGTTGGGATCTCATTTTGTTAGGTGGGAACTAAATGTTTCCTGACTCAGTGCCTGTCAGTGTTCCGTGCTATGCTTTGTGAACTCTCTTTCTTTGGCCGTGCTTACTAGGGGTGAGGGGCACCCTTGGGAGGTGAACAGTACAACTGTATACAGAACTGAAGATGGCGTAGAGGCCCTGATAAGGCTCCATCTCAGCACAGGAAGGACCAAAGTGGAGAGGAAGGAAGGAGGGAAGGGTGACACTGGCCGAGTGGCAGCCACAAGGGACTTTGATATCCTCACCATGGATTTTTGTCAGGAACAAAACAAACTTTTCAGACGAATTTTTTGGTGGGGGACAGATAAGGGGTAGCTAAGGAGTTGCTTTCCATGTGACTAAACATTGTAGCAAGGGTCTAGCAGTCTTTGTGTGTGTGTGTGTGTGTGTGTGTGTGTGTGTGTGTGTGCATGGAGACACAGCTGCTGTTGCACCGGAACAGTCTTCTGATGACTACAGAGTGGTGGAGGGAGGGAGGCCTGGCCCAGGAGTTCCCCACTCTGTTCCAACCTGAGCATGTCCCCAGGACACTGCCCAGGAGAGTGGCAGACTGGAACTCATGTCACAGAAAGTAAAGGGATTGAGGGATGTTTAGCTTGGGATATTAGACTTCATGTACCCGAGGGAGTCTCAAGGGAAAGGTACACTTCCCACCCCCAACTCTTCCTGCTCTTCTGCTATTCTCCAGGGAAGAGTTTGGCTCAATATGGGAGAGAGCTTTCTATAAGTCAACACACCTGAGAGTGCTGAGGCAGAAACTGGCTAGGAAGGAGCCGGTGAGGAGGGGATTCTGGGACAGACGGGGGTTGGCCTGGATGATCTCCCTCCAGGTCCAGAGGCTGCCATGTCAAAGGAAGATTCTGCAGGGTTATGGTGAATTCCTACCTGATGTTCCCACAGCTGCGCCACCAGAGCATCTTCCACCATGGAAATACCCTTTAGGACTGTTGTGCTGGATCTTTCCCCACCGCGATAAGCCTTCGAGGTGCTTTAAGGACCCCCCGCCATCTTGTTTGGCTGGGAGGGGAGGATAGCCCACATCTGTCATTCTGGTTTCTGACTGGCCCTTTTTTTCATGTTTCCTATTCCTTCCTTATCCTCAACTTGTTGCTCTTGGCACAAGAGTTTGTGTGGATTTGTTCATAACAATTACCCTCTGCCTTGAGACGCATGTGGAATGTTTTAGGGATATTTTTATAAATCTTGGGCCATATTTTTTATGGCTGGAAATTAACCAGGGAACTGCAAACATACAGGGTTGCTTATTCAGCTTTACATCCTGAAGACGAGCTGCCTCCCTGCCTCCTATTTTCGTACCCTAGCTCTTTGGACCATATGTACTTCCTTGGACTGGGTCCTTCCTTCCTGACATGGACATCATGGTTACTTGCAGCCCTGAGTAAGTAACCAAGACTATTGCTAAGTCTTCTGATCCTCTTCTGACTTCCTAGACGCAGTCATTCTCCTTGATTTTCTTTTTCTTACTTCAGTCCTTGCCTCTTCCCGTTCCACGTATTTACTCCTTCTTAGAAATCCCTACTCTTGGAGCTGAAGGTAACTGCCCATCCCAGTGTTTACACCTTCTCCCTGACAGACTCATGTGGATTATGGATATTGAGGGGAGTGGGCTTTAGGTCCCTTTGAAGTGTCTTAGTTCTTTTAATTTCCCAAGTTCTTTTGGGAAATGAGTTGACAGGATGATACATTCCAACAAGCATTGTTTTTCTCAAACATGATTGTAAAGCCCTGGTCCATTTCCACATTTTACTCATTTTGATCATTCTTTTTTTTTTTTTTTTTTTTTCCTTTAGATGGAGTTTTGCTCTTGTTTCCCAGGCTGGAGTGCAGTGGCACGATCTTGGCTCACTGCAACCTCTGCCTCCCGGGTTCAAGCAATTCTCCTGCCTCAGCCTCCTGAGTAACTGGGATTACAGGTGCCTGCCATCACACCCAGCTGATTTTTGTATTTTTAGTAGAGATGGGGTTTCACCATGTTGGCCAGGCTGGTCTCAAACTCCTGACCTCAGGTGATCCACCCTCCTCGGCCTCCCAAAGTGCTGGGATTACAGGCGTGAGCCACCACGCCCAGCCTGATCATTCTTTTCAGACTCCACCATAAAGTCATTTTTCTGGTTCCTCTTATTTCAAACTTAAAATGCTAATGCCTGAGGAAAACTGTTTGAATCTTGCATGCGATCCTACAAGGTTCTGTTAGTCCACGCCTCCACATTAACTGAGCAGTGACTACCCGAAAGGCACTGGGGTGGACACCGAGGACAAAGAAGTCAATCTGACAGCTTCTTGCACTCAGGTGCTCAGAGTCAAGGAAGGTGACGCGCCGGCCCACCGAGGCTTGGATTCGGCTTATGTGGAGGAGGGGCAGGGGTGGTGGTGAAGTCTTCTTAGCTAAGACAGTGAAATCTCAGGTGGGTCTTAAAGTACACGATTTAGACTTTGTTAGGGAGACAAGGCTATTATGGGCAAAGGAACACTGTTGGGAAAAGCAAGGGATTATAAGAATAATGCTGTGTTTAGAGATCAAAGAGCAGCTGGGGGTAAGTGAATGTAGTAGAGGGGGTAGGAGCAGAGAGAGGAGGAGCGATTGGGAAGTCGCCTCTGTCATAAGGAGCCTTGGGCATCATGTGCAGAAGTGTGGACCTTGTTGATGAAAATCAGTGATCTCTGCAAACCCCTCACTTCACCATGACCTTTCTGTAGGGCTTCCCTGCCCACTGATGGATTCATCATCTCATTGTGCGATGCTCTGAAAGACCTGTATAAGTTTGTGTTTTGGAAAAATCCTTCAGGCTGCAACTTGGAGAACAAACGGAAACAGCAATAGGCCAGTCACAAGGAAATGCACTCAGACAATTTTGCAATAATCCGGTTGAGAACTGTGTCTATGAAACCAGCTGCATCTGTCTCATAGAGTGCATGTCGGTACTGCCCTGCCACAGCCTGTGACGTGGGCTTCACCTGGAGCCCAGACAACCTCTGCCTTGACTCCTGGTCTTTGTGGTCACTCATCACCACCCTTATCAGAACTCATGTTGTTTAGAGAGGCCTTGACTGCAATTTTATCGCCCAGATGGTCTGGAGCATTCCCCTCAGGACACACATGCCAGAGAAATGGCAGGATATATGAAGTATGGCCTCAGGTCACCGGTGGATGAAATGCTTAGAGGGAAGCAGGTTCTCTGTGTCTCAGCTGAGTTCGGGTCAGGCTTACCATTTCTGGATGTCAAATGCGGTCCTTATTGCCATCCTTGTGTGATGGGATGGATCAGTGGGACTAGGGAGGCCTGCCCGTGTTAATGTGAACACAAAGGCTTCCTGTTCATAGTGTGGGATGTCTTCGGACATGTTTCTGCAGGTTTTTTGGCTGTACCTTGGTAGGTTCCTATATTACCTCACCCAGCCGAACATCTGCTGGTGCCATCCTGAGGGGTGCTAGAAGCTCCCGTGTACTCTGCAGGCTTCTACCTCCGAGAGACCAAGACCTGCCTCTGGACTTTGCCTCCAAAGGTTTAAAGCAGTTTTTGCCTGCATGTCCTAGACGTTCAGCAGAAAAAGATCTCTTCGTGCTCCAGCACCTTTGGGGAAACCAGAGGCTCCACAATGCTCAGCAGTTTAATTTACTGCAGGTCTTCTCAACATCTTTAATTCACAATATATATTGTGAATCTGCAAGAAGGGGTAAGAGGGTGAATAGTCCATTTCCCACACCCATTTGACCACGGAACTTCCTCCACTTCTGGCCTTGGTAGAGGCTCCTCCCCTGGGGAAGAGGAAGCACAGCTAAGGGCCCAGCCTGGCCTGGAGGAGATGCTGAAGGGCAGCCAAGCTTGGTCTCCTAGACTTTAGGGGTAGGCGGGTGGTTCGGGATAAGGATCAGCAATGTCTGGATTTGCCTAGGGCAGTCTGAGCTCACACAGGTTGCCCCAGTATAATTATAATAAACTCCCTCTTTTTTCTCTCCAAAGGGTCCTGGTTTGGGGCATCAATTCTATGATCCTGGCCATAGTCACCGCAGACCTAGGGTCCCGCCACTTGGCATTTTGAAGCCCAAAGAGCAGCTCATTGTTAGACTCTGCCCCTGCCCATAACATAGTCTGATGTCATCCTTTAACTCACCACTTGCTCCCTGACAACCTCTGATATTTGTCACTGGGTCCCAGATTCTTTCCCCTTTATTCAGCCACCATATTCAGCCTGGCAAAATGCCTCACCTTTTCAAAAATAATTCTGCAAGGGGTTGGCAGGAAATCGGTGCCCCTAAGACCCACAAACCTTTTGCGGTAGGTGTCTCTTCACAATGCCTCAAGTCACAGCTTTTCTGGGCCTCCTCAGTGCGTGAACTTTTGGAGGCCTGTTGCCGAATTGTTTGCCTGCATCATTCTTTCTCCTTGTTCTCTTGTCTCTTTTTATTCCTGCTACCGAAACAGCCACCTTCCTGCTGTCAGATGCTCCGAAGGAATTTGTGTTGGAAAATATCAGGAAACCATCCTGATTTAGGGGATGAGAGAAATAAAAGAGGAAAAAGGCCAGCTGGGTGTGTTGGCTCACACCTGTAATCCCAGAACTTTGGGAGGCTGAGGCAGGTGGATCACCTGAGGTCAGGAGTTTGAGACCAGCCTGACCAACATGGTGAAACTCTGTCTCTACTAAAAATACAAAAATTAACTGGGCATGGTGGTGGGCACCTGTAATCCCAGCTACTCGGGAGGCTGAGGCAGGAGAATTGCTTGAACCCGGGAGGCAGAGGTTGCAGTGAGCCAAGATCAGCCATTGCACTCCAGCCTAGGCAACAAGAGTTAAACTCCGTCTCAAAAAAAAAATAGAAAAGAAAAGAAAAGGGCCAAGCAGGCAAGAAACCAAGTAGATGGTAAATTAGGGAGATCACAGAATCCACTGAGAAAAATAAGAGAATTACAAATTTAAAAAAAATTTCAAAGGAGTAAGTAATAGCCTATTGAATTTGACTTCAACTATTGTTCACTTTTTTAAAAGTACTTCTGTTGGTAAATTAACTTTCAAAATGTCCGTGGTTGGCTTTCCAAAATTCTTCAGTTGGAAACTCAAAGTGGAAAGAAGATTCATTGAAGAAATGCTTTTCTTTTTATTTGACACGAGTAAATGGTGAAAATTATCTTTAATATTTGCAAAAGCCTCAAAAAATCACCAGTGAAAAACACAAAAGGAAACTAGTATCAAGTGTTTAGGATCTCTTTTTTATTATAGACTGTTTTGGATGTAAATCCTACACACCCAAGTCTTATCTGGTTTTAAATGTCCCCGGCAATAGAGTTGCCACATTTTCTTCACGGATATTTTGTTTAATGTTCTTAAGTATGTCTGGGACAGACTCCTAACTCCCTGTCTCTCTCTCTCCAAACAAACAAAAAAGAAACTATTTTGTCTTTTAAATTTAATCTACTAAAAAATTACTCAAGCTCTAAATCTTAAAAAGTAACTGTCCCTTTTAAGAACCATTTTGTACTTTTTTCCACCCCTCCTCAGCTGTATAGCTTTGCTTTGCCTTCTTTAGAGGATGTGGAAGAAGTATTTTTTCCTCTTGATTCTTTTGAAAGTATGGGTTTATTTGGCTTTAATACTGTCATTTAGGCGTTTCTTATATGTATGTGTTTATGGTAGTTTCAAATTGTCCTTCAAACTATAATTTTCAGCTCATTCACCTGTTGTAGAGTCTTCACGATGATTTTTCTCTGACCAAACTAAATAAGAATCAGACCAGAACCCAATCTCAACAAATCCAAGACAACTGAGCACATTGGCTAGTTTCATTGTCTATGCGCCCCTCTGGTTCTCAGAAGATAACTGACTAAAGTTTCTTTCCTACTGTTTCTTTTTTAAAAAAAATATACCTATGCACATCAACGAATATCAGTATTTCAAGTTTTGTTTCAAAAGATGCTTCAACTCCATTATGTAAATCATGACTTAAAAATGTAAAAGAAATATTTGTAAATAGACATTCAAATCAAACCCTGATTCCACAAGCTCCTCCTTATTTTGTTGACTTTATTTTTAAGAGGGAAGGCCATTTAATTAAAAAAATTCTCCTTTTCTTTCCTTGTTTCCCTGCTCCCTTCCCCCACCCCTCCGATTGTCTCCTAGGACCAGGAAGTTTATATGTAAACAGAAGCCGTAATCAGACCCCTGACCTCCTCCGGGCTTTCAACCCAATGTTTCCACAGAGGGATTAACCCCAAATACCAGCTTGCTCTCAGAGGCAAAATTGTTCCCCAGGCGGGTATCTCCAAAGGTTTTTCTTCTCTCTAGGCTTTCTCATTCACCCTGCAAATAAGTCTCCTCAAAGGGAGGCTTAAAGGCAGCCGCTGGAAAGCAAATTGCCGGGCAGGCTGGAGCCAGAACGAGGCTGAGAATTCTCTGGACCCTCAAGGCCCTTACTCCGTCCTCCCCGAGTTGGCCGAGTGGTTGTGTTGTCTTCCAGATGCATGGGTGCTATGGGAAAGAGCCAGGTTGCTGGGTGTGTGTGTGTGTGTGTATGCACGCACGTGCACACCTGCTTTTGGGTTTACACACTGGGAGTCTCATGGACGGCTGGGCCTCATCTGGGCTGCCCGGGCATCTCAGGGATGCTGGCAGGGAGGGGCTTCGGGAGTGGATAGGTATTCGTGTTCCCCTCTCAGGGGAGACAGGAGCAATAGCACTGGCCTGTTGTACAAAACCACAGCTGTGCGCCTACAAGGCAAATGTTTGCAAGTCTTTCTGTTTTATACTTCGCTGCAGGTCTTGTAATGTCCACTCAGGAGGGAACGCTTTGAACCGGGCATCAAGCTCTGGGCCGGATTCCAAGTCAGTCTAAAAACAGTCTGAGCTCCCCGCTCCCCCGACGCCCGGACAACCCCGGTCCCCTACTTGCTGGGCAGAATGGATAAAAAAGTGGGTTCTCCCTTCTGCCTGCCCCTCCCTCCTGTCGGGTCCTCACACTGCCTGAACAGCCCTGTGCTAAGCCAAGGCACGGACCAGACCAGGAGATTTTCTTATGGCAGAACATCTTCTCCCCATCTGGACCCCAATGCTTTCTCACCAGAGAGACAAAGTATTCATATTTTAAAGGCTCCACGTAGCATGTCCAGAAATTTCCCATGTTCTTCAGCAGGGTAGGGGTGGGGAAAGGGCCCAATGAGGCTACGGACTTAATAGCTCCTAACAGCTGTGGAAAGTTTGATGCAGCAGGAGCACCCAGACAGAAAATTAAAAAACTAATAAAGTCCTCAGTGTGGGGGCGCTGGCATCAGGACAGCTTTACTTCTCCAGACACCTAATAAAGAGACATTCCGGGACACTAACTCATAAGGGAAATCTGCAGGGGTCACCGAGAACAGTGGAGAGCAAACCATGGAAACACAGCAGTCACTCATATCACTGCAGGGAAGTTTCGTTTGCTTCTCCTCTTTTTTCCCCCTTTTCTTCAGTTTAGAAAAATGGCAGGGTGCTCAGGACCCAAATAAATACCACAAAAAGGGGTGATTCCAGAAGTCCTGGATGTAGAAACCTCACGTTCATGGGCAGAATAAGCGTGAGGCTGATGTTTGACGTTTCCGGTGATGGTGGCTGCAGAGGGCATTGAGATGGGAAGGTGGTTTGGCTTCAGGAGGTAGCAGAAAAGGGGGGTTTTGAGAACTGAGGTTTATCCACCTGGATTTTGTGAAGTACCATCCGTACAGTGGGTTTTCTTTTGTGGATTTTCCCACTGGGGATACTTGGTCATTTTGGATCTGAGTTTCTTGTGGTCTGCTAGGTGATGGGTTGCTGGTTGAGACTTTTGGTTTTGAGGGGCATTTATGTTATTTTGACTTGGTTCTCAAGTTTGGCTGTCTATTTGAAGAAAAAATAAATGGTGACTTTGGGCATTCAGCCAAACCATTCATAGTCAGTTGTGGAGAGACTCCGTTGAGTTGGTGGTGCTTGTCTTCTCACACAGATAATGTACGGGTGTAAAAGATGGAAGGAACGAAGCAGCCAGTTAAGAAAAGAGAATAAAAAGTGGGGAATAAAACAGATAAAGCATCTGCAGTGTTGAGTTCAGTTCAAGTTTTTGAGAGAAGCTCAGGTTATTTATCACTTTCTGCCCATTATTCCAGCTAATTTGTAGTCTGGAGACCAGCAGTCAAACCTGTTCCTTGACATTACCTGTCCACAGCAGTGTTTGCAACTGAGTAATGTCACACTTGCTCTAGAAGAATATAGTTTCATATTGTGCAAATTAGTGAAACGGCTTTTGCATATTGATCTTAAGGGAATCCTTGTATAGATTCTCTGAGGTCTCGTGGTGTGAGGGCAAGAGAACGGGAGACAGGAGATCTGGGCCCAATCCCAGCCAGCACTGACACTAACGGGACTGGGTTGCTTGAACAAGTCACTTGCCCTGCACGACTCAGTTTCTTGTTCTGTAGGATGGAGGGAGTGAGACATAACTTCTAAGGCCTCTGGCTGCTCCCACACACTGTGAGTCCCTGAGGTTGGAAGGTTGGTCTCTGCACTGGAGTTCCTGGCTCTCCTGTGTTAGAAAGAGTGTTTTCTCATGGCTTTCCGTTCAGTTGCGGCTTGGCAGAGGCAAAGCTGCAGTCTTTGGGTGTGATGCAGGAGAGGTCTGTGGTTTTGTGAGCAAAATGAAATATGGGCTTTTGAACTTCTCAAGTTCAGCAACCCTTTTTTGGCCTTTACTGTTTCTCTCTGGGTTTCTTTCTGTCTCTCTGTTTTCATTAAAAAAATTTTTTTTCCTCCATGAGAATAGTCCCATATTTTAAAAAAGAGCAATGTTTCTGTGGGGTGGGAATAGGCTACCTTCTAGTAGGGAACTCTGCCTGAGGGAGGCCTGGGAGGTTGTGGCTCAATCTGAAAGGATCTAGACCAGTGCCTCTTAAAATTCGCAGCGCATGAGAATCACTTGAGCATCCTGTTAAATGTGGATTCTGGCTGAGTAGGTTTGGGTGGGACATGAGTTCTGCATTTCCAGCGAGCCCCCATGTGATGCTCGCTCATGGACCACACTTTTATTACCAAGGCTAGATGATCCCAAGTCAGGCCTCCCCTGGGCTCCTGTAGAGTGGAGAACTCACAGGATGGGGACACTGTAACCAGGTTCTTCAGCCTGGGGCTCTTCAGGCCTCTAGGTTTAGCCTCAGCCTAGAATGAACCTGCAGTCAGCTCTTAACATAGGGAATCTTATCCCCTGGAAGGCTGGGCTGTCATAAACTGGCTGGGAATCAGACTCTATGGAGGTTCTTACTTTTGCTGTCTGACCCTCGAATGGTTTTCTTTTTTCTTTTTTTCCTTTCTTTTTCTTCCCCTGGCTTTGGGAGAAGAAAAATTGGACTGTGGGGTAAAGAAGAACAATGCCTCAATTAGCTAGAAAGCTACAGTATTGAATTAAATGAGCCCCATGCTATGGCTCATTAACAACATCCTATTACTTAGCAAGTCTATAACTAGTGTTTCAGCTAAAGAAAGAAATGTAAATCATTTAATACACCTTTCCTAATTGAGCTGCGCACCAGGGGCACCCTCCTAATGGTATTATGGCACCAATTACCTCATCAGAAGAGAAGAGCTGCTTTTATGACAGGTTTTGGAAATTAAAATGGCAGAGAGATGTCTTTTAGGAGGAGTAATTCTGGGCTGGGCTGTGCTGAGCAACGAGCAGGGGCTGAAAGGGCACGTGGGGCCCGGGTGCTAAAGGCGGGACGGTGACCCCTGTCTGGTCTGACCCCCATCTTGGGGATGAGATCTGAACTTAGTCTTTTCATACTGTCTGGTCAAGAATGTAAGCCACAGTGGCTCTTGTACTTCAGTGTGTATAAAATCCACTGGGGAAGCTTGTTAGAAATTTAGATTCCAGGGCCCCACCCTGAGATTCTGACCCAGGAAGTCTGGGCTGGGCTCCAGCCAAACCATACTTGTAACAAGACCTCTGGGAAACTCCCTTGCAGAAAGCTGAAAGACACTGTTTCGAGAAACGTAGCAGAGAAGGTCCCAATGATTTCCACCAAAACCCAACTACGTGTCTGCAGGTTCCTCTATTACTAGGGGTTTTACCCGTCCCAAAGACCGGATTGAATGAGACTTATTTTGGTTTGCTTCTTCAGACACAGCACAGCTACCTTCCTTCTTTTCTCTCTGCTTAGCCTGCTTTGGTTGGTACGTGGGGTAGAGCAGTGGGGCAAACGGGGATGACTGTTTGCTTGGCTGTTCACTCTCTGTGTGATGTCGGGCAGGGCATTGTACGCTTGGGGCTGCAGTTTCCTCACCTCAAAATGTGCATGGTCAGGTAAAGGGTATGAACACGTTATTGATCAAGACACTTTGTCTTTTTTGCGACTCAGTTTTCCTTATCTATAAGATGAGAATGTTGCGCTTTATGAATTTGGCGAGTGTAAATAGGAACTGAGATTCTCTTTCTGGCAGCTTTTCATGGTTTCCTTTCTGTGGCAAGGAAAGGAAGAACTTCAACCTCCAGATTTTGTGTAAATATTGAATCTATAGCAATGGTTTTGTGGAGTGTTCCAGTTTCCTAGGCTGATGATTAATGTGGTTTTCTCTGTGAGTGTTGAGCCTTCTCAAAAGGCTTTTCCTGCTATTCCTGTGAAATGCACAAAGGCAAAGTGTTAGTCCTGCTTTTTTCTCTATTGCCATGTGGAAGGGGGAGCAGATGCATTCTGCATTCCTCACAGGGCAGAAGACATGTCAGCTGACAGACGTGGGGAGGCAAAACTGGCCTTAATCTGATATGAATTTCCTGACAATTACAATGACCTCCCTGATCCCAGACCTTTGCTGGCTTTATATTGCCTATCACATCACACACAGACTTCCCTGTTTGGCCTGCCGTGTCCCCATCATTTGGCTTGAGCAGGCTTTGTTAATCCTATATCCTTGAAGTAACTTGAATTGTGGGGCTTTAACTCACTTTTATTTATTTATTTATTTATTTATTTTTATTATACTTTAAGTTCTAGGGTACATGTGCACAACGTGCAGGTGTGTTACATATGTATACATGTGCCATGTTGGTGTGCTGCACCCATTAACTCGTCATTTACATTAGGTATATCTCCTAATGCTATCCCTCCCCCCCTCCCCCCTTAACTCACTTTTTTGATGCTCGCTCTCCAATCCACATTTCCAACTAGGTCCTATTCTACATGTTCAACAGCCCGCAGAGCTCCCCCAATGGACTATGTTGTCATTACTACAAACCTAAAACGTCCTCAGGCACATCCATCAACTCTCCCTTACCCTTGTTGCTCTTCCCATTGATCTCTAGTTCCAGTTGCAGAAGCATGGTCTAGGGTTAGGAAATGAAACATAGCTTGGAAGATCCCAAACCTCCTCATTTTATTAAACACTCTTTAGCTAGAATCTATTGCTTTGAAATAGCTCAGAGTTTAATAGTCAGAAGAAATCTTTTCCAGTTCTTACAGCCCATACCGTTTCTTCTCCTTCCAAATCAACAATGAAACGTCTCTAGGTTTTATAGCTTTTGGGTCTGGTTAAATCTCATGTGTAGGAGAGAATGGTCTGTTGGCAGCACACGTGCAAATGGGGTGTGTAGACAGCATAAGCCGAGTGTAAATCCATGGTAGGTGCGTGCCAAAGAAGGTCACATATGTCCGTTTTCATTAAGAAAAAGTGCAGCCTCTTGTGTGAGCAAAGGTATTGTCCTGATCAACTTGCACTGATTGAAACATGCCTGGAGTGCTTCTTAACTTATTATATTATCGTATGTGTATTACCTTTCCGAGCTGTCAAAGACGGTGACTTTAAAGTCGGCCATTACTAAGTCATTTCTATCCATTTCTTTCTGAATTTCCACGAATTCTTGCTTTATTTGTTCTTATTCTACATTATGTGGCAATTAAAGCATCATGACAGTTATTTACGTGCTATTCACTTTGTCAATATTTATCTAAATGTCATGTAAGTTTTCCGTTTTAAATTCTACTTTGATACAAAATATTGTGACCCTGTTTTCTTTACAAATTGAGTCTTTGTGCATGTGATGTATTTGCTAGCTTATCCTTTCTTATTCTAATGCTTTTCTTTATTTGAGGTATATATCTTGGGATGATAGCATATTGATAAGTTTAGTTTTTCAAATATGGGAGTTAAAGCCACTTACATTTGTTATCACAGTTACCATTTTTGTTTTAACTTTAGTCCAGTTGCTTATGCTTTCTAGATTTTAAAAATATTTTCTTGCTCTCTGCTTAAAATTATTTGTGTTATGTTGTTTGTATTTTCTATTTTTCCACTAGTGATATGGAAGGTATAGGTCCTATTTTAAAATTCTATTGGGATTGCCCTGAAAATTTTAAAAATACATGAATCTATATTTTCCCAATTTTTGATTTTTAAAAATGCTACCTATTGATTGTTTCTTATGCAAGGTGAAGAAATAACCTTTTATTTTCCCTCCTTCCTAAGTGCACTCAGTTTCTTATTTTATGTATTTAATTTTGGACTTTAGACTCAGGGGTTATCTTTATTTCCAACGTACTGTTTTATAAACATTTTCAAACATACAGAAAAGTTGAAAGAATTCTACAGTAAACACCCACGTGTCTACCATCGCCATTTTCCTATACTTGCTGTATCATGTTCTGTCCATCAACCCGTGTTTAAAACAAATGCATTTCAAAGTAAATTGAAAATATCAATTGCTATAGTTTGATGTTTGATTCTTCCAAATCGCATGTTGAAATTTGACCCTCAATGTTGGAGGTAGGGCCTAGTGGGAGGTGAGGTGGAGCCTAGTGGGAGGTGAGGTGGGGCCTAGTGGGAGGCCTTCAGGTTGTTGGGGTGGATCCCTAAGGAATAGATGAATGCTGTCCCTGGTGTGGGAAGGAATGAGTGAGTTCCTGCTCTATTAGTTCCTTAGAGAGCTGGTTGTTAAATAGAGCCTGGCAGCTCCCCTCCTCCTCTCTCTTGCTCCATCCTTCATCATGTGGTCTCTGAACACGCTGGCTTCCCTTTGCTTTCACTATGAATGGAAGCAACCTGAGGCTTTCACCAGAAGCCCAGTCCCTCAACCAGCTGAACTCTGAGCTAAATAAACCTTTTTTCTTTATAAACTACTCAGTCTCAGCTATTCATTTATAGCAATGTAAAACAGACAAAGACATCAATATACTTCTTGAATACTTCTGCATAAATATCATTAACTAGAGTTTAATAATTGCTTGCAGTATTTTTCTTTGAGGCAAAATTTACAAACAATGAAATACACAAATTTTAAGTGTGCATTCATTGAATTTTGACAAAGGTATGCCAGTTATTATTTTAAAAATTATTTTCTCTTTCAAGAATTACTGTTTTGTATTTAAAATATCTTTTACAACCATACTTTAGAGGATGTTCAATTGATTTTTCACAACCACTATGACAGCTGGGCATGGTAGCTCATGCCTGTAATCTCAGCACTTTGGGAGGCCAAGGCAAGAGAATCACTTGAACCCAGGAGTTCAAGACCAGCATGGGCAATGTAGTGAGACCCCCATCTCTACATTTTTTTTTTTAACTGAGCATGGTGGCATGTGCCTGTGGTCCCAGGTACTCAGGAGGCTGAGGTGGGAGGATCCCTTGAGCCCAGGACACAGAGGCTGCAGTGAGCCAAGATTGTACCACTGCACTCCAGCCTGAGCAACAGAGTGAGACCCTGTCTCCAAAAAAATAAATAAATAAAATAAAATAAAAATAAAGTAACAACCATGAGTTCCATTTCATTAGAACTTCTCCATTTTTTGTTTTGAATAATTTCTAGTTGGCTGGAGTATGATTTAAGTAGTTTTTTCAAAAGTAATGTCAGTGATATGGCTTAGGAATCTGAATAATTGAAAAATTTTGTAAGAAAATGTAAAGAAATATAAGAAATTTTTTTCAGACATGAATGACAACTTAAATGAGTTTAGAATTCTTGACTAGCAGGCAATTTTTTGCACTCAAAACTATAAACATTTCTCCATTTTCATCTGATGTTTAATGTTATAGGGCTATCTGATGCTAGTCTATATTTCTATCTTTGTAGGTAAGCTAACTTGTTTCCTGTCTAGGTAATTGTAAAATGCTCTTATTGTTCTTGAACTTGAGTTCATCTGCTAGTTGAAGTCTTTAAGGTAATTTTGCCAGATACTTAGTGAGATCTTTTGATGTGTAAATATACATTTTTATTCAATTATGGCAGACATTGGTAGTGGTTCCTCCAAATCCGTAGTTTTCTTCTTAGAAACATAATTCCTGATATGCCTGTGGACACATAGCTGCATGGAATAAAAAATATTTCGCCTTCCTTATGGTTTAGTTTCACAGCTGTCACAGATAGCTGACCCTGGTCTTAATGGAAACATCAGCTCAGGAAAGTTTTTTTCTTTTATATTTTATTTTATTTTTTTTGTTTTACTTATTCTGCTCTTCCCCACGCCCCAGGAACATCTCTTCTTTGTGATTTCTATATTATCTCTTCTTCAAACCCAACAACTTTTCTCTCATTTTTTAAATCACTTTGTCTTTTTCCTCCTTATTCCATGGCAGTTTTTCAGGTTTCTCTCCTGCATTGACAATTTTGTCTTGTCTCAGTGCCTGTTCTACTCTTTCTCGCTTTGAGTGAAAATTGTAATTTACTATTTCTGTTTTAGTTTCCTTAACTTTTGTGATTTTTCGTCTCTGCTGAGCCAGTGCCCTGCTCATTGCTGCTTTTATCTCTCATTTTTCATCATTTGATTTATCTTTTATTGGAATTTTTATGGAACCTAAATATGAGTTTCCTAAATTTTGTAATTCATGTTTGCTTTTTAGAAAGATACTTTCTTTTTCTTTTTCTTTTTTTTTCCTTTTCTTTCTTTTTTTTTTTAGATGGAGTCTCACTCTGCTCCCCAGGCTGGAGTTCAGTGGTGCCATCTTGGCTCGCTGCAACCTCCGCCTCCTGGGTTCAAGCGATTCTCCTGTCTCAGCCTTCCAAGTAGCTGGGATTACAGGTGTGTGCCACCATGGCTGGCTAATATTTGTACTTTTGGTAGAGATGGTATTTCACCATGTTGGCCAGGCTGGTCTCAAACTTCTGACCTCAACTGATCCTCCCACCTCAGCCTCCCAAAGTGCTGAGATTACAGGCATAAGCCACTGCGCCCAGCCAGATACTGTGTTTTTCTGTATTTTGAGCCTAGGTTTTCTGTCTTATATAATCCCCATGTTGGTTCTCTTTTACTTATAAGAAACAAGAAAAAGGTGTGTCTAGTTCTGCTGTTTGTTCATAAACAATGTGAGTACATTTTTTCGATGGAAGTAAATTTATGTGACGGCTTAAGACGTGCAACAGATGGAGGGGAGTAGAGAAGAAGCTGGGATCAAGGGCGGGCAATAGGGGACAGAGGCAGAAGGAGGGAGCTGGAATTACCACAGGCTCAGGGAGAGGACTGGGGCTCCTTGTCTGCACCCTTCTCTACCAGTGGTGCAGCTGCTGGGTCCTGTGCTGACTTTCTGCATTTCATTTTCTTTCTGCCTGACTTAACACTAGGATGAAGCTGTGTTTTCTTCTGTCTCCTTCCTTGAGTTGTTGTCCACAAGGTGAAGTTGGCTCCCTTGTATAATATCCGTGTAATGGAGTCATTGTGCTTATGCCGTGGTCTCCTGCTGCTACTGCTTTCAAATGCTCCTCATCTACAGCTGAAGCAAGTCCTGGTCTTCTTACCTAACCTGCACACGACACTCCCTCAGCCCTCCAAAACTGAAGTGGGGCAGTCATGTTTGGTGGGGATCTCAAGGTCCTTCTGCCCTTTACTTCCTGTAACCACTGCTGTTTTCGAGGAAGAAGAGCTGCAAGACTGTCCACAGTGTCTCCCTTCCTCTGGTCCCATCTAAGCCATATTGAAAAGGATGGTGCCAATTTCTACCATGTGGAAGGTGCGCTTGCCTTGTTCCCAACATTGCTGTAGTACTTTTTCTCCCCTTTCACCAAAGCTTTTCCTTTTTTATGCTTCTCTGGGTTGTTTCAGAGGGGCTGTTGGTGTAGAGGAAGTTAAACACTTAAATGCAATGCCTTGTTACCCAGAGGTCTATAAAACGCATCCTTTAAGGCTTTTTATATTGTGAGAGCATATATTTTATGCTATAAATTTATTAAAAACCATCCGAGTCTTTGCAGCAGCACAGGACGTGGAGTCAGAAGACATGAGCTTCAGCCCTCACTCAGCCTCCCGTTTACCCATCTTTAAAATGAGAATAGTACCTTGCATGGAATGAGATCAAGAATATGAAAGCATATCCCCCGCCCGGCCAGCTGCCCCGTCTGGGAGGTGAGGGGCGCTTCTGCCCGGCCGCCCCTACTGGGAAGTGAGGAGCTCCTCTGCCCGGCCACCACCCCATCTGGGAGGTGTACTCAACAGCTCATTGAGAACGGGCCATGAAGACAATGGCGGTTTTGTGGAATAGAAAGGGGGGAAGGTGGGGAAAAGATTGAGAAATCGGATGGTTGCTGTGTCTGTGTAGAAAGAGGTAGACATGGGAGACTTTTCATTTTGTTCTGTACTAAGAAAAATTCTTCTGCCTTGGGATCCTGTTGATCTGTGACCTTACCCCCAACCCTGTGCTCTCTGAAACATGTGCTGTATCCACTCAGGGTTGAATGGATTAAGGGCGGTGCAAGATGTGCTTTGTTAAACAGATGCTTGAAGGCAGCATGTTCGTTAAGAGTCATCACCACTCCTTAATCTCAAGTACCCAGGGACACAAACACTGCGGAAGGCCTCAGGGTCCTCTGCCTAGGAAAACCAGAGAACTTTGTTCACTTGTTTATCTGCTGACCTTCCCTCCACTATTGTCCTGTGACCCTGCCAAATCCCCCTCTGTGAGAAACACCCAAGAATGATCAATAAAAAAGAAAAAAAAAAAAAAAAAAAAAAAAAAAAAAAAAAAAAAAAAAAGAAAGCATATCTACATCCTTAAAAGGTAAAAACACATAAGACATGGCAGCCATCCTTTCTTTCCCTTTTTGCCTCTCAGGCTGAGCCCTATGGTATGGAAAGTAATTGATAAATCCTTATTGTTAGTTATTGAAAATGAAAGTCCAGGAAATACTGAAGAAAAGCTAAGGAGAGAAAAGGAGTGAAAGAGTAATTGAACACATTATTACTATCTTCTTTGATATTTATGTTTATAAGCTTTCTTTGAACCTGTGGTGTTGTCTGCCTAGAAAGTCCCAGATTTTATTAACCATTTTCATATTTTCTCTCCAATCCTTCCTTCTAACCCTATCATTCCCCTAACACTCAAAATTTATTGTAGAAAGGTGTTCTTTTAAAGACCTTTATAAAGAAATATCATTATCTATGGTTCAATGTCACTTTTAAAGTTGTCCCTTGATACTTTTTGGAGGCTACTGGATTTATTTAATTTCCAAACACTCTTGAAAGTCATCCAACAAGTTCAAGCAGGCAGAGAATGGTCAGGGTACAGGGTGTGTGAGGAGATTATGCTGTGAGTTGGCCGGTATCATTTATTATGGGTAATTCAACAGGTGCCTCAATAATTCCTACTGGGAGGTTTTCCGTTCAGCTTCCCCACATGGCTCCATTTCAACATCCAACAGTGACACTGTATTCTCAGAATTAGATTAGCTAAGCACAGGGCAATGCAAAATCCACTGGAATGATCCAAAAGAAAGGCTTGCTCCTTCATCAACAGTGTTAGCATGAAATATGCTTCTGTTTATTTAAAATGGTAGAATTCATCAGCTACTTGAAAACTCCTATTCTTTGAAGTGGAGGTGTACATTTCATGTGATATAGTTCAATCCTGTCTATGTAATTACATACGTAATTTTGAGCACTTACTCAATGTGAAACCCTATGCTGGCTGCTGTGGAGGTTAGAGAGATGAGTAAGACCTAGCCTTGGCTTTGCGAATTTACACATTTGTTGGGAGATGGCAGCCTATGTATCATCCCATCATAGGACAGATGTAGAAATTAGAAATGCAAGCAAAATGCCATTGGGTTAGAAAGGAAAACTTGAAGGTGCTTCTTGGTAGAGGAAGACTTCAAGCTAAGCAATCTTGCCTTTATTTATTACATAGACAATTGTTGAGTGGCAAATTGGTTCACGCGCTATACTATAGTCAGGGAGAGCCAATTTTAGTTGTGTAATTATTTATAGAAGAATAAAGTTCAACAGGCAGAATAGACCAAGGAGGGCATTCCAGGGAGGAGGGACTGAGTGCAGACCTTCTGGTGACACGACGTGTGTGTGGGAGTGAGTGTGGGCTATGGGCTACGGTGAAGGTAATGATGGGATATAGATCTGAGCAAAACTGCAAAGGGCTCTAATGCTCAGTAAAAAAAAAATACATTTTATTCTAAATTGCATTTTTATAAATTGAGCAAATCTAAGTTTACTGGGATTGTTCCCTATTAGGTATAACAGTTGGAGTTGCACTGGCTTGGAATCAGACCAAACTTAGAATTTGAGCTGTGTCATTTACCAGACCCAGTCACTTAACTTCCGATTCTCAGCTTTCTCGTCTGGGAAAATGTGGTTTATGAGGATTAGTTTCAAGGAGATAGGGGAAGGCACCAAGGACATTGCCCACCCTTTGGTAGGCATTCAACAAAGGTCAATTTCTCTTTTTCTCTCCCTTCCGCATCCTCCCCTCTCTTTCTCGTAAGAGGGCTTTGATGAAGCATATGCTCCGTAATGTCACTGAGTCATCTGGCATGATTGCTAAGCATTTTCTTAGACTTTTCTTAGACTTGCTCAGGTTCTGAAACCTGAGCAAGTATCAGAAGCACCTGGATGCTTATCAAAACACAGTTTGTGTGCCCCCAACCCTAGAGTTTCTGATTCAGTGGGTCTGGGTGTTGGGGGGCGGGGCAGGGGGCAAGAATTTGCATTTTTAAGAAGTTCCCAGATGCTGCTCGTATGGGAACCACATTTTGAGAGCGTCTAGTTTTTCTTATTTTGCCCTGGGGCAGACCCTGTCGGATGCTTCCCTAACAACCATCCCCTTTTCCCTGCTAACAGAGTCCTGAGTTGTTTTGGCAGTACAGAGAGATGCTTTGATTTCAGGGCTAGGCTTTTTTTTCTATCTCAGTGCCAGAAGATGAACGATAATGGGTCTAAATTGTCGTAGTCATCTCAGTTCTCTTGGCCATTGATTGATCTCAGGGTGGGCAGTCAAGTTAGTTCAGTGTCCTAACTTAGAGACATGAGCTTCAGCTATACTCCTTAATTTATGAAGAACTTCACATTCCAATTAAACAGAAATTATAGAGCAACACTAGAAATCTTCCAGAAAATGCAATTCATCCCAGGCTCCTTTATAAAAGCAATCCTAGCCTCTGACTTTGATCATCTTTTTTCACCTACCCTTTCATCATACTTGGACCCTCCCAGCTCTGCTACCTTCCACTGTCCAGATCAGTGCAAATTTGTTGGAAAGACCAGTTTTCAATCACACAAACATGTATGTCCATTGCCCTGTTGACTGTGACATTTGGCCACCGTCTTCTGAACCCCTAAGGAAGACTGAAATCCTATCATTAACTAACTTTTGGATCAGAGCTGGGTATTTATGATGGAACTTAAATTAGTTACCATCACTAACAATATTTTCTTTAGCATTTGAAGAAGTATTATTTCAGTTAAATGACCATAGTAGTTCACCCATTTGTTCATTCATTCATTAGGCAAATTTTTATTGGATATTCTATGTGCTACAGTGCTACAACATCATCCCTCTCTATGTATACAGTTACTTATTCATAGTTTATAAAGCACTTTCAAAGCATGAGGGGCTAGGGACTAAGTTATAATGGAGAGGAAAATCAGTGCATGCAATAAAATATGCTTCTCTCGTACCTGTAGGTATTTGCTAATAGAGTTGTGTGTAGAGGTACACACATGTTTTTATTTGCTTTTTATAACTGTTATGTTACCATAGTTATGAGCATATGAACATACATGTTATTGCTTGCATCATGTTTCTGTACTCTGGTTGCGGATCTTGATTCCCTCCCCCCATTTTATCATTTTTTAATGTTACTATCAGTAGCAAGGTAAGAAATTAATTCGATATGCTGTTTTCTATTAAGAAAGAAGGAATTGATAAGTCCCTGTCTGCTCAACATTTACTTTTATTTCTGCTGTCTGCCACCTGGCTTCTGATTGTCATTCATTAATTACTTAGTAATTAATTCCACCCACATTTCCTGAGCAGAGTCCACCTAAATTTGGCGCATTGGAGAAAGTAGAGACTAATAAGCTCAGGACTCTGTCATAAGGGGCTCACCATACGGTAAAATACATAAGACATGCAAAAATCACTGAAATGTAACACAGCAGTCAAAGGATACGTGTAATAGGAAGAGAGTAGGTAGGAGAGCAGAGGAGAGAGAGAGGACTTCTGACAGGAAAATCAAAGAGGCCTCCGTGCTCTATGTGGAAGGACCTGTGCACTGGACTGTCAGAGATCCTGCAGGATTTGGGAACTTTGACTGAATTGGAGATTCTGGGCTAAATTATAGGGAAAGAGCTGTCTTCACTCTGTGCCTGAGAGGCCAACAAACCCATCCGATGATATTTGGATAACACTGATCAACCAGGCCAAATCCTGTTACACGAATGCAAAAGGACTGTCCCAAATACTGGGATCTGTCTGGAATAGCTCTTACTATGTATCATCTCATCATAGGACAGATTGAGCACCAAACAGCTCATCTGCAGAAGCTTGTTAATTTTTTGTGTAGAGGTTTGGGTGAGATGGTTTGCACATTTGCTGGAAGGAGGCTGACCTGTATACTTTCTTAGGAATGGGGAAAAGCTGAGTTGGCTGGCGCTTGGAAAGTGTCTGTACATTCTTGGCTTGGGAAGTGTTTGGGATGCATTTATATAATGCGGTTCCTTTTCCTGTAGCACAAAGAAATGACAGGAGGAGGAGGAGGGCTGATCACACAGCAAAATGGTGCCCCATACTTCAAACCAGCCCCTTTGAGTTATCCAAGTGTACCACGCCCTCCCCTACCCCAAGTTACAAGCAGCTGAACTGAATTAAAAAAACAGTCCCTCCGTTGCTGCTGTGACCTGGCCTGCCAAATTCTCAGCTGGCGTGAGTTTTTATAGCTCCGTTATAAACCCCTGAAAAGTGAGGCATATAATGGAAACATTGACATAACCTGAACGCCTAGGAGCGGCTTGTGCCACTCTATCCTTATGTCTTACTGGCCCGTTTCTCTCCTTCCCCTGGCAGGACCTGCTGCCGCGGTTAGGCCTGACTGTCCCAGGGGCTGGGGGTTCGAAGCTGGCGTTTGCTGGGGAATAATGAGATAGTGTCTGCTGGTGGGAAGCCCCCTGCTCCATACATCCTAGCTCCTCCCCTTTGCCTTTCTTCCCTTGTTCTCCTCCTGCACCACCTCCCCCTACCGCCTCCCCCGCAAAAAAAGGCAGAACAGTTCAGTTGGTTGTAAAAATTAATGAGTTCAGATACAGACTTGCCTTATTCCGGTCCAGCTGCGTAACCAGGGTGATTCCAACCAGCATTCTAGACGCTGACATCAGCTCCACACCCCGGCACAATGCTGCTCTGTTTGATCTCAGAAACAGATCGGGCTCCTGGGCTTTATACATCCTGCTTCCTCCCTACGTAAACTCATTTTATTACCCACCAGGAGAATGCATCTCAACTGCGCTCTCCCTGGGCAGCCAATGCCAGAGGATCAGGCCCTACAGCTGACTCTTCTTCTACCAGCTGGACACTTTGATCCAGTTTTCCTGGTCCTCTTTGAGGTTTCTCCCCAACCAGGCGTTGACAACTGGTGGAAGACGATGGTGATAATGATTTCACCACTTTGCATTTTCAGTGCTCTTCTACGTTCCTGTCTGACCTGTGGTCCACAACCTCCCTGCCAGGTGGAGGTGATAGACCCATTTTATAGATGAAGAAAATCTGGTAGAGCTGGTGAGTGGCAGAATTAGGAATGGATCACAGGGTTCTTGACTCATAATCCAGTGCTCATTCCAGGGACTCAGGGGGTTGACCTCTTGGTGCAGGCACCAAGCAAGGTAGATTTAGTTTGTGTTGTGACCTGAGCAAGAAGAAGGCTCTATGGACCCACTTTCTGGGAGGCAAAAGGAGAGAGGAAGTGGCAAGTCTACGTCAGGCCCTTCAAAGTACATCATGGTGTCCTTCATCTGTCACAGCTCCTGCCCCTTCTACACCCTTTCTACAGAGTGCTGCTTGCTCTGCAGCTGGTCCAAGAAGCTTCACCTCCCAGGAGCACCAGACAGATGATCTCCTGTTTACAGTGGTTCCAGGAGCACCAACCCCAAAGATGAGTTATAAGCAGGTCTCTAAAGAGATTTTAGGAGAAGCTGCTAAAATGGTGGCAAAGCTCTTTAGAAACATAGAAGTATGAACCTTTTTATGGGGAGAACTTCTAAGAGTTTGGAGAGGTCTTCCAGGGTAAGTGTTATAGCACGTATCTACTGAACAGGGAAGAGGAGATTAGGGGGTCTGTGTTAGTTTCCTGGGGCTGCCATAACAAAATACCACAGACTGGCTTCAACAGCAGACATTTATTCTGTCTCGGTTCTGGAGGCTGGAAGTCTGAAATCAAGGTGTCAGCAGGACCGCGCTTCCTCTGAGGTCGAGCAGAATCCTTCCTTGCCTCTTCCTAGCTTCTGGAGGCGGCCGTCAGTCCTTGGCCTTCCTTGGTTTGCAGCCGCATCACTCCGATCTCTGTCTCTGTCTTTACCTGGCATTCTCCCTGTGTGTCTGTGTCTTCTTATGCCCTTTTTCTTTTTTCTTTTCTTTTCTTTTCTTTTTGTTTTGTTTTGTTTTGTTTTGACAGAGTCTTGCTTTGTCGCCCAGGCTGGAGTGCAGTGGCATGATCTTTGCTCACTGCAACCTCTGCCTCCCCGGTTCAAGCAATTCTCATGCCTCAGCCTCCTGAGTAGCTGGGATTACAGGCACCCGCCACCACCCCTGGCTAATTTTTGTATTTTTAGTAGAGATGGGGTTTCACCACATTGGCCAGGCTGGTCTTGAACTCCTGACATCAGCTGATACACCCGCCTTGGCCTCCCCCAAAGTGCTGGGATTACAGGCATGAGCCACTGTGCTCGGCCCACCTTCCTCTTTTTATAAGAACATCACTTAGTGGATTAGGGTCCATCCTAAATTGAAATGAAGCTGTCCAAGATTGGTGGGGGCGAGGCAGATGTTATTCAATGACTGATGTCCTTATAAGAAGGGATCCTTAACTTGATTAAGTTAACTTGATTATATTACCAGGATTGTATTTCCAAGTAAGGTCACATTCATAGGTACTGGGGATGTCTTTTTGGAGGACACAATTCAGTCAGTAACAGGGTCTTGTGTTTCTTTCATAGTTGTCTAACTGCTTGTCTCTATTCAGAAAAGTAGAGAGTTGAATTGGTTCCCAAATAGCCATTGACAATGGTGTTAAGAATCCCTTATACTTGTTCAGAGTTTTACTGACGTGTTTTCACACATGTCTTTATTCAGTCCACACAACCTCCCTGGAAATGGCAAGGAGTTATAATTTCCATTTTACAGATGAAGAAATGAAAAAGAGGAGAAGGGGATGCCATTTGCTCAAGGCTGCTGGAACGCTAGGCTGGCTCTGGGACTATCACGAAAAGTTTCTAGCCCCCCGCCGCGGCTCTTCTCACAACACAAGAATGAGCTCAGAGAGGTTAATGAACCTGCCAAAGACCCCAGCTGAGAGACTGAGTTGGTTTGCAGATTCCAAAGCCCACATTCATTCCATTTTATCTCATCTTCAGTGGACTTTGAACATGCCTCAGCCTTCACCTTGACCCTTGGTGAAGGTGCTGAGAACCAAGACCCAGTGCAGCGGTGTCTCTGGAACCTCCTGGAGCTCAGCAGCCGACTCCCAAACCTGGAGGTCCTCACTCGGCACCCTGTGCTCTGCCCTCTGGCTGATCCTCAGCATTCCCAGGCAGCCTGGCTCCCTGTAAAGTTGTTTAAACTTCTGTTTATCATCATCTTCCATCATTTCTAATTGTTTTCCTGTGTCCCTTTCTTTTGTAGAGGATATAAACTCAGCATTTTAGCTTTTGAAATAGATTTGCTGTGCAGTTTCATGGCTCTTTAGTGGCTTAAAATGTATTGTTCTGTGAGTCTTTCTGTGCCCGTCACAGCATTCACTGTGGGAAGCAGCAGGACGCCAGCGATGCTGATGTTTATTTGATTTTAGGGGGCTTTAAGGCATTCCTGGGACCATACGGATTCTAAATATTCTGCCTCATTGTCTTCAGAAGCTACTAAAATATCCTAGAAATGATCATGTTTCAGCATGTAAGCTACATATTTCACATTACCTCTTGTATCCATACATACATAGCCTCTATCAAGAGCCTGGCATAAGCCAATGTAATGGTTCTGAAATGGTAACCACATGGTTCTTCAATCACTAAAACGCTTTCCACTCTGAGATTGGACATTCATTGCTATTTTCTGCCAGGGCTCTGATGTACAAGACTGTCTATGAGTTCTGTTTAATATACAGAACTGGCTGCCCTCAATGCATGAGACTTCCTGGTATTTTTTTCATGTGATTAGATGGATTACATTTGTTACATATTTATTGTTTAGATATACAAGTAATCCTCACTTTGCACAGTGTCATGTCTGCATATTGAAACCATATACTCACTTTGTGCAATCCTTTGGTAAGTGCAAAGTGAGAACACAGGTCTGATAGGTACAAGTTTCAGTGAACATGCTACTATGCATCATGAAGACTATCTGAAGTTGCTTTCAAATAAAATTTGGATAAGGACTGTAACTATAGTAGTTCTCATTCTTAAGGAAATGGTAATTGCCAGCCGGGTGTGGTGGCTCACACCTGTAATCCCAGCACTTTGGGAGGCCGAGGCAGGTGGATCACCTGAGGTCAGGAGTTTGAGACCAGCCTGGCTCACATGGTGAAACCCTGTCCCTACTAAAAATACAAAAATTAGCTGGGCATGGTGGTGGGCACCTGTAATCTCAGCTACTTGGGAGGCTGAGGCAAGAGAATCGCTTGAACCCAGGAGGCGGAGGTTGCAGTGAGCTGAAATCATGCCATTGCACTCCAGCCTGGGTAACAAGAGCAGGACTCCGTCAAAATAATAATAATGATAATAATAATAATAATAATAATAATAATAATTGCCCACTGGGTGCTCTTCTCATCTGTGTACTGAAATACTGCTCACACAGCCCCCAGCCTCAAGCCATATAGTAGGAGAGGCCACATGAAGCAAGAAAATGACCGAAGACAAAGACTGCTGAAAGTTATAAGAGGTGAAGGGCTGCCAGGGCTCAGAGGCAATGTGGTCATTTTTTATTGGGAGAAAAAGAATCAGAGAAGGCTTATGGAGAAGTTAGCATTTGCACTGAGCTTTAAGAGGAGAGTGGATTTTAGAAATACAGAAGAGGGAAATGGGAGGTGGGCATTCCAGGCTGAGCCAACAACATGAACAAAAGCCCAGGAGCGAGTGACAGTACCACATGGTGGAGGAGCAGCAACTCACAAGGAGCACAGGGTGACTCTGGCTGCAGAGACCTGGTAACAGTGTGAGAATTCATTTGATGACATAACTAAACCTATGAAACCTTAAAACTAAGTTGAAACCAGCTCCCAATTTGAGCATCCTCAAGATGGTGGACTAGAGGTGCTCAGCACTTGTTTCCTTCACAAAGAAGGACCAAACCAACAAATAGAGAAGCACCTTCGAATAGAGTGTCTAAGGGAGAGCATTGAAATTTAACAAGGAAGTGACAATGACCCTCTAAGGCATGGAAACTCAGGATGGCAACATAGAGAGGGAAGTGAAGCAGCCAGTCAGGATTAGCTCAGAGCCAGGAAGAACTGCCCATTGCAGGGAAAAGGTAAGTGGGAGACCCCCAGAAGTCCACATTCCCACCACAGATACCTGCAATCCTGGCTACAAGAGAGCCCCTCAGCCCTCACAGGCCCTGAGCCCAGTATAGGCAGCTACCTGGAGTCCACATGACTGCATTATTCTGGAAAGGAAATTCACACCAGGGCCCCACTGACATCCCACCACATCCACCCAGAGGACTGCAGTGTCACAAAGACAGCTGGATTCAGCAATGCAGCTGCGACCCTGGACCCGAGCCCATACAATGTCCTACATCCTGGGAAACAGGTAGTTCAGCACAGTAGGGAGGCTGCCCCCAGGATAGAGGGAGCCAGTGGACACACTCTCCAGAGCCTGAGAGCCAACCACCCTGGGGCGTGCCATTGCCAGCTGCCAGTGACCCTGCCCCCTCCAGCAGTAGAACCACCACAAACCTGTGCAAGCTTCCCAGGGGTTGGCCCACCTGGGGCTTGCAAATGCCATGGCCAGCAACCTCAACCACTTCAGTAGCAGAGTCATTGTGCACCCACAGGCACTCCCCAGGGGCCCAGGAACTGGGCTGCCCAGTGTTCCTATCCCTGTCAAAGCCATGCCAAAGCCTCTACAAACAACTGTAGCCTAGGCCACTGAGGCACTCAGAGTCACCACTGATGTTGATTACAGCCAAAAAAATACAAAGGCTACATTACTGCACCCACTCAGAACCAAAGCCAAAGCATCCTATTCAATTGACACTATAGATACATCTACAAGAAAAGACAATTCATGATCTGAATGAGAAACTCAACAAAGAGATTGATAGTATAAAAAATAACCAAATAGAAACCTTGGAAATGAAAAATTCAATGAATTAAATAAAACATACAATTAAGAGCTTCAACAATAGACTAGACCAAGCAGGAGAAAAAAATTTTGAACTTAAATACAAGTCTTTCAAAATAACCCAGACAAAATAAATAAATAAATAAATAAATAAGAATGAAGAAAGTTTATGTGACATATGGGACACTATTAGGCAAATTTGCAATTTGAGAGTTTAAGAATGAGAAGACATGGGAAAAGGCATAGAAAATATATTTAATGAAAAAATAGATGAAGACTTCTCAATACTTGGGAGAGATACAGACATCTAGATACAGGAAGCTCAAAGATCCCCAAATAGATTCAACCCAAAATGTCTTTGAGGCACATTATAGTCAAACTAACAAAAATCAAAGACAGAGAATTCTAAAAACAGCAAAACTGTCAAGTAATATAGAAGGGAATCTCCATCAGACTAATTTCAGATTTCTCAGCAGAAACTTGAGAGGCCAGGAGAGAATAAAATGATATATTCAAAGTGCTAGAAGAAAAAATTTGCTATCTAAGAGTACTATATCCAGCAAAACTATCCTTCAGGAATGAAGGAGAAGTAAAGTCTTTCCCAGATGAACAAAGACTGAGGAAATTTATCATCACTTGACTGGTCCTACAAGAAATGCTTAAGGGGACCCTATTACACCTGGAGCCAAAAGAATGACATCTTCCATCATGAAAATATAAAACTCCCTGTGGAGCAGATACACAAGTGAGAAAGAGAAAGGAATCAAATGTTATCACTATAGAAAACCACCAAAACACAAAGATAAACAATAAAAGTAATAAAGGAACAAAAGACATCCAAAACAACCAGAAAATAATCAACAAAATGACAGGAGTATGTCTTCACTTTTCAATAACAACTTTGAATGTAAATGGTTTAAACCTGAATTAAAAGATGTAAACTGGCTGAATCAATTTAAAAAAAAATAATAAGATCCAACTACATTTTGCCTATAACAAACTCATTCACCTGTAAAGACATACAGAGACTGAAAGTGAAGGCATGGGAAAAAATATTCCATACAAATAGAAACCAAAATTGTGTAGGAGTAGCCATACTTACATCAGACAAAATAGACTTTAGTCAAAAAACATCAAAAGAGACAAAGAAGATCATTACATAATTAAAAAGGGATCAATTCATCAAGAAGTTATAACAACTGTACACATATATGCACCCAATATTGGGGCACCCTCAAATATAAAGCAAATATTATTAGAGCTAAAGAGACTCTAGACTCCAATTCAATAATACCTGGGGTCTTCAATATCCCACTTTCAGCATTGGACAGATCATTTAGACACGAAATCTTTGTTTCAACAAAGAAACATTGAACTTAGCCCACAAAATAAGTCTCAAGGTTTTTTAAAATAAAAATCACATCAAGCATCTTTTCAGGCCACAATGGAATAAACCAGAAATCAATAACAAAAGGAACATTAGAAACCATAAAAACACATGGAAATTAAACAACATGCTCCTGAATAGCCAATAGGTCAATGAAGAAATAAAGAAGGAAATTTAAAATTTGTTGATACAAATGAAAATAGAAACACAACATACCAAAACCTATAGGATAAAGCAAAAGCAATACTAAGAAGGAAATTAATAGCAATAAATGCCTACATTAAAAAAGTAGAAAGATTTCAAATAAACAACCTAGTGATTGATGTGTCTCAAGAAGCTAGAAAAGCAAGAAAAAACAAACCCCAAAACTAGTAGAAGGAAAAATACAAAAAAGATCAGAGAAGAAGAAAATAAAATAGAGACCAAAAAAAAAAAAAAAAAAAAATCAACGCGATGAAAAGTTGGTTTTTTTGGTCAATAAAATTGACCAACTATTAGCAAGACAAACTAAGAAAACGAGAGAACGGACACAATTAAATAAAATGAGAAATAAAAAAGGAGACATTACAATTGACAAAGGGCCATTAGAGACTATTATGAAAACTATGGACAAACATACTGGAAAACTTACAGGAAATTGATCAAATCCTGGACACATCTAACCTATAAAGATTGAACCAGGAAGAAACAGAAAACCTGAACAGACCAATAACAAGTAATGAGATTGAATCAGTAATAAAAAGTCTCCCAACAAAGAAAAGCCCAGGACCAGATGGCTTCACTGCTGAATTCTACCAAGTTTTTGAAGAACTAACACTAATTCTTCTCAAACTATTTCAAAAAAATGAAGAAGAGGGAATTCTTTCTAACTCATTCTACGAAGCCAGAATTACCCTGATACCAAACTCAGACAAGGACACAACAGAAAAAGCCACAGGCCAACATCTCTGATGAACACAGGTGCAAAAATCCTTAACAAAATGCTAGCAAACTGAATCCAACAATGCATCAAAAAGATAATATACCATGATTAAGTGGGGTTTACCCTAGGGATGCAAGGATGGTGCAACATATGCAAATCAGTCAATGTGATACATCACATCAACAGAATGAAGGACAAAAAAAGTATGATCATCTCAATAGATATTGGAATATATATTGGTATAAATACACAAAGTAATATTATTCTGACATAATAAAGAATAAAATCCTATAATTCATGGCAACATGGATGAGCCTGGAGGTTATGATGTTAAGTGAAATGAGTCAGGCACAGAAATGCTGAAGGTACTAACTCATGTGTAGGAGCTAAAAACTTGAGCTCATAAAAGTAGAGAGTAGAATTGTGGTTATTAGAGGCCAGGAAGGGTGGCAGGGAAGGGAAGACAGGAAAGGTTGATCAACAGATACAAAATTATAGCTAGATAGGAGGAATAACTTATAGTGTTCTATAGCATTGTAGCGTGACTATAGTTAACAATAATTTATTGTACATTTTCAAATAGCTAGAAGAAAGGATTTTGAATATTCCCAACACAAAGAAATGATAAATGTTTGAGGTAATGCATATGCTAATTACTCTGATTTGATAATTACACATTGTATACATATATCAAAATATCACGCTACACTCTATAAATGTGTCAACCATTATGTGATTACTCTATAATCATGATATGTCAACTAAAAACAAAAGGAAAAAAAGATGAACAATTAACAAAAAAGCATAGCAGTGAGAAATTCTGAACCCCTGAGCTGGGAAGTTCTGAATAATGACCTGTGGGTGATACTGACCAAAGGGGGAACCTCAGCTTCTAAAGCCCATACTCCAAAGGCAGTTGATAATAATCAGTCAAGTATTAGGGATCCCAGGTGCTGTCACCCTCAGGCCTTGTTTGATTCCCAGAACAAACCTGTGAAGAACAGAACCTGGAAGCGTGTCACCATTTTATAGATGAAGAAGCAGAAACTCAAAAGACAGGGACTTGTCCAAGCCTGTACAACCAGCAAGTGACTCAGCAACGGAAAGAATGCAGGTTTCCTAGTTGGCCACACTGAGAATTTGGTGCTTTGACAACTATACTTCATCTATTGTAAATTTTCCAGCTTCACACAATTTCTTTTATTTACAAAAGTACTAATTATTATAGCTAATCTCTCCCTAAGGAATCACCCACTGAGGGAAAAACAAGAACACCAATGTAGGCACATCTAATGGCCTTATATTTTGTTGCTCACTTATTTCCTGTATACTTAGTTTTATTTGAAAATTAATGTTGATTGGATTTGAGAAAACTGTTCCCCACAGGATATTTTCAATTGTTAGAAAAAAATAAAATAAAGAACACCACCACTGAAGAGTTTCTCCCATGGCGCCAAGCTGTCTTCCATTTTGGATTTGCTTTCCGTGTAGCCAGTAATTACCCCAGGACTGCCGACCTGGGCTCCTCCAGGCACAAGAGCTGAAGGGTGCCCTAAAGAATATTGCCTCCATATCTGTACTCTTCCATCCTCTCATCTTACCACGAGCATCACAAAGAAGCCTCTCAATCACCCGCTTTCTGACAGATCAGCATGGGTTTAATCCCAATCAGAGTATCCCAGGGCCAGCAAGATGGGGCTGTCAGGAGGCCCACCCTGGCTAGTCTGAAGCCTTTGACTGAGTAAACACAGTCTGAAAGGGAACTGGGGAGCTTGAAAGTAAAGCTGTAAATGATCCCTTCTGTGATTCTTGGCCAATTATTCCTCTGGGGTTGACCAAAGTGGGGGAAACCAGAAGAGAAGGTCCCTCTTTGCTTTAAACAAAATATCATTACACTTCTAGCATCTTCCTTGTTTGGGGCATTTTCCAAGTGAAAGTTCATTAGGGAGACACGAAAGCACGTTCTACTAATATCCATCAAAGAGGGGTTCAGTTTCAAAGCGCAGAAGAAATACAATAGTGTTGAAGCAAACTACATGAAAAAGATCTTATGCGCCTGAGAAGCGAAAGAGAAGCAGGGACTGGTGACTTGGATTTTCTTTTTTAAGCTAATCTTTATTTGGGACAAAATATGTAAGTCCAAGGAAAACGAGTGTCTCCTGGGCACTCTCTTATTTACATGGGGCGTCTTGAACTAAACATTTTGAAATGTTTATAAATGTTTGGGTTTCCTTTTCTATATTTTCTCTGGTTGGCACCAAAGCTGCAGGGCTTGGCATGTCCTCAAGCTCGGGTCTTCCCCTCTGTGGCGACAGTTACTAATGAGCGTTAATCTGGAGGACACACAGAGACAAGATGAAGTGCAGACTGGAGCCCGGGGATTAGGTCCTTTGGCGAATAAAATGTAAACAGGGGATGTCTGAGAGGTGAGGAGTGGAGGGGCTCATTAAAGGTCTGGACTTGGGATCAGGGTGGCTCTTTGTGTCTGTCCTCAAGCCAGCGAATGGGCTCAGATGCTGGTGAGCACTAGCCAGGCCCCTGGCTCAGCTGTTGGTCTGAACAGTGCCAGAAGGTCCTTTCCTTAGGCTGTCCAAGGGCGTTGGGTAGGTCCCGGGATGACACGCTGCTCGTTCAGGCCAGGGAAGGGGATGCTTGCCCTCACATCGAGCTTTTTGCTGAGGAAACCCTTGCTAATCTCTCATTCAGAAATGCTCCTTTGGGGAGTGGTTCCCTTCCATTTCAGAAGGACCTATCTCCCTTGACTGCCCCTGGGAAAGAGTAGATGTTTTCAATGCTTCGATCGTGTGCACTGTGAACTTCTCCAAAATAGTTCTTTCAAAGTAAGGTTTTGGGTGAACATAAATGAGAAACTCTAACTCCCCAGGGGAAAATTTACCATAAGAACTCAGGCTTCGGCCTCAGGAATCTGGGTTTCCAGCAGTGAGATTGAGAATGTGAGGCATGCCAGCAAGACAGACCCGTCCTGATTCTGCTGCAAGGCCCGGCTGGAGGCCCACCCAGTCTGTCTGAAGTTCCCAGGTTCATTCTGGGGAGTCCTCTGAGAAGGGTTTCTCAACCTCGACACTACTGGTCTTCTCATCAGTTGCAGGGACACGAGGAAGCAAGTTGTATAGTTTGTTTATAATAGAGTAGTTACTATAGGTTTGGAATCAAAGATATGAGGTCACACCCCAGCTTCCATTGCTCAATTTTCTCACCTGTTAAATGCGGATAATATCACTCACCTGAGAGAGTAGTTATGAAGAATAAATGTGGTAATGTGTGCAAGTGTGGCTATTTATCAAATGCCTGGCACATAGTACATGCTAACTAAATGGTACGTTTACTACTTCCTAATGTGGACTTTTCAGAGAAGCGTGTGGATGGGGGCATTAATATTTAGGGAGCACCCACTTTATAGTACACCTCCTATGATTGCTTACATGGAAAGCAGGGAAAATAGACCCTTTGCTCCTCAGGTGTGGGCCAGCTGTCAACTTAAGGCGATGCTGGTACCTGGCACCAGAGGCTGAGTGTGGAAAAAATGAATGCTACCTGTTCCCTTTTCTTAGCTGTAATGCAAAAAGGCTAAAATGTTCTATTCTTTAGTGATCTCTTCATTGATTCTTAATTGAGGTAGTTACTGTGACATGCTTTGGCAGCTGAGATTATAGCTTGAAGTTTATGAAGAGAAAAGACTTTTATCTTCACTTATGGCTGAGTCTTGGATCTTACCAAGTTGCCTATCCAGGTTTGGTGGTCAGCAGCCAAGCTGCTCCCCATGCTTCTTCCCCTAACTACCAACATTCCTTCACAACCCTCAGCATTCAGAACTCAAGCTCTCAAAGCCTGGGCGAGAAATCCTGAATTATCCTGTTGGTCAACTTAGGTAAAGTGAGAATAGTTATAAAACGTAAATGAGTGAAACAGAAGGAAAAGACAGTGAAATAACCATTCATTGATTAATTCCACAACCATTTGGTACCATACATACTGCATGCGAGCTACTGGTCATGGTGCTAAAGTTACAAAGATGAACAAAACTCAGCCTCTGACCTCAAAAATATAGTGGCTGCTTTTTGTTCTGGGTGCTGGTTGAAATTTGAAAACATTTGGCTGGTTGTATACTTAAGATTTGGGTGGTTTTTGATGTATGATATTCTTCAATAAAAGGTGTGTGTGTGTGTGTGTGTGTGTGTTTAGTGGCAGACACAGACACCAGAACAGGTGATTCTAAGTGCTAGTTACAGATACACCCAGGGCATTGTAGGAGAATAGGGGTCCAGGTGGGAGAAGCATGTTGGGTCCTGGAAGAGATGCCAGCATAAGCAAGGTTATGGAGGAGAAAAGACACCAGGGCAGGAAACTAGGAAGAGCCCCGTGTTGCTTGGCACATAAACTGTGAGGCAGGAAATGATGAGCATGGAGGGTTGAAGAAGGACTGGGGGTTTTATGTCTATGGAGGGTAGACTTTATCAGGTGGACAATGGGGAGCTCTGGGCAGGTGTCAGCCAAAGGGAGGAAGTGGTGAGATGTGCATCTTAGACACAGTTGGCAGAGGTTGGCTCAAGGCCAGGGGCACTTTTAATCCCATTGCCATTTTCCAGATGAGAGATGGGTGACAGCTTGAACGAAGATACAAAATTTCATGCATAATATGCATGTACACACACACATACTCACACACATCTCCAACGGCTGCAATGAAAGAAGATTTTCATATACCATACGATTCTACAGAAAATCCCATATGAGTCTGGCAGACATAAACGTATAATTGTTTAAGAGGAACTCATTTATCTCTTAAAACTTTTAATATCTCAAGATTCGGAGTGTGAGTTCAATGTCTCCTATGTCAGATATAAGCAGCACACATGAGGGCTGGGTGCGGTTGCTCATGCCTGTAATCCCGGCACTTTGGAAGGCCGAGGCAGGTGGATCACAAGGTCAGGAGATGGAGACCATCCTGGCCAACATGGTACAAAAGTACAAAGGTACTAAAAGTACAAAAAAATTAGCTGGGTGTGGTGGCACATGCCTGTAGTCCCAGCTACTTAGGACGCTGAGGCAGGAGAATCGCTTGAACCTGGGAGGCGGAGGCTTCAGTGAGCCAAGATCACGCCACTGCCCTCCAGCCTGGCAACAGAGCCAGACTCCGTCTCAAAAAAAAAAAAAAAAAAAAAAACCACATATCTTGTATCTTTTGTATTTTTAGGGGGGAAGAAATTTGGGAGGAAGTCATTTTTTATTCTCTCAGTGGTTTATTTGCTGCTTGTCTCATCTTTGAAATATTTTCTGTTATCTACTTTACTGGCGAGACTCTAGTCCAGGGAGTGAACACTCTGGCTTAGCTCATCTTTTCCACCTTTAGCTATTCACTTCTTTTCTCATATGTTCCAGAAGAAACTCCCAAGTAGCAAAATTGATGAAGAGACTTTATCGCCTCTGCATAACCCCAGATTGCCTGACGTGTTTTCTCATGTCTTGTTCTTTTTTTTCTCGCTCTTGTCCTCCAGGTTTGAGTGCAATGGCTTGATCTCGGCTCACTGCAACCTCCGCCTCCCAGGTTCAAATGATTCTCCTGCCTCTGCCTCCCAAGTAGCTGGGGTTAAGGTGCCTGCCACCACACCCGGCTAATTTTTGTATTTTTTAGTAGAGATGGGGTTTCACCATGTTGGCCAGGCTGGTCTCGAATTCCTGACCTCAGGTGATCCGCCTGCCTCAGCCTCCCAAAGTGCTGGGATTACAGGCATGAGCCACTGCGCCTGGCCACATCCTGTTTCTTTAAAACAGAAGGCTGAAAGGTCTAGCCATCTATCCAAGAACAATGGCCAGCCCCTCTGTAGGCAGGCTCTGAGAGAGACGTCGATGATGCCAGACTCAATGGGGAGGGTAAGTTTGTGAGTGTGGACAGCGGTCTCATCGGCTGCAGGGAATTTTGAAAGAGGGATGGGGGACTGCAATGACTCAGTGTATTCTTCAAAGCCTTGCCTGTACACCAGGTGTAGGAGAGAAGAGGAGGTGGTGACAAGTACATGTGGTCATCTATCCAAACTCTCATGTTTCAAAGGAACATTAACTTCATTGTCCCCAGAGAGGAGAAGTAAATAATAAGGTATTGTCTAAGTCAGGTTGTTTCCTGCTGGAAGCTAGAATTCTGCAAAGTGTTGGACTTCGATCTAGACTTGGCTTTAGGTCTGTATGAGCCACTTGTGGGGAGCGTGGCTTTTGGCAAGTTACTTTACCTCTTGAAAACCCATTTCCTCTTTGTAAAAATGGGATAATAGAGCATGTCTTTTTGCCTTTAAAGATTATGCAACATGCACTCATATGTTCATTGCTGCACTGTTCACATAGCAAAGACAGGGAATCAACCTAGGTGCCCACCACTGGTAGATTGGATCAAGAAAATGTGGTACATATAACCATGGAATACTACACATCCATAAAAAGAGGGAAACCATGTCCTTGCAGCAACATGGATGCAGCTGGAGGCTGTTATCCTAAGTAAATTAATGCAGGAACAGATAATCAAATATTGCATATTGTTTCTTAGGAGTAGGAGCTAAACACTGGGTACTCGTGGACATCAAGATGGTAATAGAAACTGAGGACTACTAGAGGGGGAGAGGGGGACAAGGGTTGAAAAATGAACTATTGGGTACTATGCTCAGTACCTGGGTAACAGGATTAATTGTGTCCCCAAACCTCGCCATCCTGCAATATACCCAGGTAATAAACATGCCCATGTACCCTCTGAATATAAAATAAAAGTTGAAATTACAGAAAAAATAAAAAAATAAAAAAGATTGTGAGATATTGGGAATGGAAATATTTTGGACATTGAAGAGTGCATTTTGAAAATAATGCTCTAATGTGAGAATTTTCTCCCGAGCATTAACGAACTCACCACAGAGGCAACTTTGGTTATAGTGAAGGGGTCTGAGGAACAAGGAGAAAGTACACAAGATGCTCCCTCAAGAGGCAAGAGTATACAACAACGTCTTGATTGATTATCCATTTTAGAGAGATCTATGGTAAATGCTCACGGGCTTTGTCTGGCCCCTCCGCATACCTCTCTCTTTGCAGAGTTTTGGAAACTCATTTCCACCCTCGCCAAGGCAAAAACACACTGGAAAGTGAAGCTGAGATTCAGTCATATTAGAAGGGGGCACTGGCCTCAGTACCCCCACCTGGGTTTGGGTCTCAGCTCTGCCCTTCTCTCCCTGCAGGCACCCGGGTAGGAATCTTCCCTCTCCGGGCCTCCGTTTCCCATCCGTATGTTGGTTAGAATATTATTAAGGTCCTTTTCAGCACTTGAAATGGATTCTGTGCTGTCCCAAGGCATCCAGTGAATCCCAGCTTCTAGTTGCTGCAGTGACTGGGTCACTGGTGCAGCATCTCCGGTCCACTCACAGCAGCAGTCAGGAACTTATGTTGCTGTGCTGATTTTCTGGTCCTTGTCCTGTTTCCTCACAGTGGCACGATGGATCGGACATGCCATGCGACTGCATGGTGGCTCAGCTTTCCTGGCATGCAAGAACGTGCAGGGTGCATACAGATGCCATGTTTTCTAACCATCGCAACTTTGAGGAGAGGCAGCAGGAGATGAGGCTTAGGAGGGAAGTGATTGCTCTACACAGCAACCCACGGTGGTGGGAAGAGGGGTCAATTGTAAAGTTGTAGGCCACCGGCTGAGACCTGCTGAGTGATGAGCATTACTCAGAGAGTGGGTCCAGTTCCCATTTTAGACCCAAAGTAAACTCTCCAGGCTCTGTTGTAGTTGGCTAATGGCAATCCCCAAACCACAGGCTCCAGAGATATGAGCCAGTGTTCCAGGAGAAGCCACCCGCAGGAGAGGGGAGGATGAAGGGAGATAGCCTGGCTCAGAGTCCTGTGCTTTGGGGACTGATTGCTTCAGATGGAGGCTTAGTGCCTCCTTTAGTTCAGGGTTCAGTGCTAAGATCTCAAGCAAAATCCAATCCACGTTCACAGATGCGCATATGGGAAGGGTGTTGAACTCGTTCTCCCCAAAGTCAACATCAAGAGAACCGGGGGACTGGTGGAGTCACTTGGAAGTTCTTCATTCTTTTTTTCTCAAGCTCAGAAAGACCAGCATACCACTTAGAGGCTTGGTTTGGACAGCTCTCCAAACCCCTGGTCAGATTGCTCTCTTGCAGCTAAAACACAGGGTTAGCTGAATTTTCTTCCAGACTTCATTGCAAACAATTATCTTGGCATATTATCTGTAACATTTCCTTTGGAGAGTTCCTCCATGTTAGAAAACAAAAAGTTTGCCATACCCTGTGAATGACTGAATTAAGAAGTAAAACCTCAAATCAGTCAAGATGCATGAAGATTTGAGTGACTTGTGAGCATGAACTACATGACAAAGACCTCATGAGGATGCCACGGCTAGGAAAGACGAGACCGTAGGATAATGTCGATCTGGACGCCTTTGCAACTTGTGAAATCTGAGAGCCCCACCTTGACGAGTCACCTGTGCAATCCCTTGCCCTAAGGTACGATCATACTTGAATCCTCAGTCTTCAGACTTTGTAGTCCTTGAACACACATGCACAGAAAATACACATTTGTATGCAATATTGCACCCTCCCCCATAACTCACTGCAATTAGGAGTTGAATTCCCCAGTTTGCTGGACTGAACTTAGAGACCCAGCAAAAGGGGCTCTTGAGAAGGAAAAAAGGAATTCCACACTGGTGAGGTTAGGGCTGCAGCCTTTAAAGCGAGATGGCTTCGTGGAGACTGCCTGCTTTAGAAACGGCTGGGTCCTGACGCTCTCAGAGGGGGAGTTGGGTGAAGCGGCGTGGAGAAAACCACTCAGAAGCCCGGAAGACTGGAGCGGGCGCTCGCGCGGGGCTGGGATTTGTGTAGTGCTGTGGGTTTTACCTTCTGAGCACCCCATCTGCCCTCTCACAGGCACAGCAAGGGCCCTATAGTTGCTCTATTCTCCACCCATCTCTGAAAACTTTCCTTCTCTGATGCTACTTCAAAGCCCCCTGGGAAAGCCAAGTTGCCAATTAAGCCTCTTTGAGGCAGGTTCTCATTCCTTCCCCACTAATTGAAATGTTACTCCTTTTACTAAACCCATAAACCACCCAAACACAACGGTCTTCCTCATTTGCATTGTAACAATGTCCCTAATGTGCTTCCAAGAGCTTTACGTAAAGGCGAACCTTTTCTCCTCTCCCTGTATGAACGGTCAAAAGCGATTCCGAGGCAAAGGCCTTCATTTCCATCCCCATACAGCTGCTCATTAGCTAAGGTGGAATAAATTCCTTTTATTCTGGATTCATTTCCCAGGATGATAATGTCTTTTTTGTCTCAGACCACTGTTCCCAAACTAGGCCTTAATTGCTGATAGTAATTGAGTTAATACATATTTACAGCAGGGTAAGGTTAAAGCAGGTCTCCTGTAGTTTTACTGGAGACATTTGATTTAACCTGCAATAAAATCATTAACAAGTTGTTCAGTGTTCATTCCGTCTGTCCTTTATCTTGTCTGCTCCTTGGGAAAGTTGGGTGAAGGCAGATGGCTTTGGCGCAGGCTCAGCTCTCAGGCTGCAGAGACGAGAGTGCCCAAGTCTCACCTCCTCACCTCCCGGTCCTCCTGTATTCAGAGAGAAGGGCCTCTCCCACTGAAAGCAGATAGCCCGGGGCAAGGCTATGCAGCTCCCCAGGCGTCCAGCCAAGGAGTGCAGGCGGGAGGATGAAAGCCCATCAAAGCCACAGGGCTGGGCCAGGCTCTTGAATCAGCTCCCACCGGTAGCTCCGGCCCAAAGTGGCCCACAGGCGAGGCACCGAGCCGAGGTGTCAGGCAACATGGTAGTCCTGGCCACTGGTGCATGCCTAGAGAAATGGGCTGAAAACAGGGTAGGAGGAGGGACCAAGGGCCGAGGGCAAAGCCAGGGAAAGCCAGGGGGTTTCCAAATTACACCCTGGGGGGCCTGATGGTTTGCTTGTGAAAAAGTCTTCTTGAACCTTCTCTCTCACCTTCTCATAGACAGGGAGAAATGTGGAGGCCTCCTTATCCAGGGGTTCCAGGCCTCTGTATCTACTGGAGTGAAATTGGCTTTACCCAAAAAGTGAGGCTGGCTTGAGTGCACTGCAGGCTGACCGCTGCTCCCTTCCTCCCTCACTTGCCTCGCCTGGGCCTCCGGCTGCTTTTCTATTCAGAAGGAGCCCGGCCTGAAATAAATGGTCCTGACTGGCAGAGATAGCTGGCAGTTCCCTAGAATCCCCACCGTCACGGGCTTCCTGGGTCCACAACTAGATTATACTTTCTAGTCCCCTCTCCAGTTAGATGTGGCTGCGTGACAGACTTCCAGCTAATGGTGTTTGGGCCAAGGGAACAGTGACACAGGCCATCTCCATGCTCTGCTCTCACTGGTGGCCTGGGGAGAGCAAAGATGAGCCTGGGGCAAACGTTGAAAGCAGCAGAGCTGCGGTCAGCTCAAAAATGTCAATCATGAAAGAACTGCCGTCTCAACCTTCCCTGTGAGTGAGCATGCCATAAATGTCACCGTACACTTAGGGGACTTTTTTTTTTTTTTTTTTTTTTTGAGATGGAGTCTCCCTCTGTGGCCCAGGCTGAAGTGCAGTGGCACGATCTCGGCTCACTGCAACCTCCGTCTCCCAGGTTCAAGCGATTATCCTGCCTCAGCCTCCTGAGTAGCTGGGATTACAGGCTCGCGTCACCACGCCTGGCTAATTTTTGTATTTTCAGTAGAGACGGGGTTTCTCCATGTTGGCCAGGCTAGTCTCGAACTCCTGACCTCAGGCTCTCCACCCACCTCATCCTCCCAAAGTGCTGGAATTACAGGCGTGAGCCACCGCACCCGGCCGAGGACTATTTTTTGTAGCAGGGAATCTACTAAACAGTCTGAAGTACACAGCACCTTGAACCGGCATGGCCTTTGCCTAGAATGCTCGTCCAAGACTTTACCCGTGCACCCCTGAAGACCCGCTGAAATTCCAGCCCAGCTCTGAAGGCTTCCCATGACCAGAGGACACACCAATCCAGCCTTACACTGTGATTATTCCTGGTCTCCTACCACAGCCGCCTTTGCCTACCTCTAGGCAGATTGAGCCAAGCAGGAATCAGGCCTGACCACCTGAGTAAGATTTACAAACTGAGCTTTAAGCCAAAAGCCTCAAAACCAAAGGTGGTTCCTCAGAGACTATGATTTTCTAATTCGTCGTTTTTGAAATCAGGCTCAAGAACCCGGGATGAGGAGGAAAAACACGAAGCTGATTTCTGGAGCAATTTGGCATGTTGGAGAGAGATGGCCCGTTCTTCTTACAGACGAAGAGACTGAGGCCCAAAAGCAGGGAGAGGCGAAATCAGCGCCCAGGCCTCCTGCCTTTCAGCCTGGGGCCCCTTCACTGCCTTCTTTAAACCTGACGGCAAAAGCAAGGCAGGTGGTATGCGCTGTTATCAAGGCTCCCTTCACATCTCCTGGTACATCCTTTTCCTTTCACCACAACGTGCTTGTCTTCAGTGCACCCTGCTTCAGTGTTCTCAAATGGTATTCCCAATCGCCTTCCATCTCTATGTGCATTTCATGGCAAAGTTCTTGGTGCTGACACTTCCCACGTGAGCCTGTTGGGAAGTGCCAACATTTCCACAGATACTGAGCCGTGTTCAGTATCCCTGTGGATGGACATGGCTTGTTCAAGGAACATGAACACTCGATAGAGAGGATCAGGACAGGCAGGAAACATAGCAACAGCGAACCTCTATTTCTTTGTAGCATCCTTCTCTTCATGGGAAGAGAAGAGCTTGGGGAGGGATTCCATCTCCTATTACAGAGAAATAAACTGAGGCTCAGAGAGGTTGGGTGATTTGTACAAGTCTGGCGTGTGCATTTCTTCTTTTTTTTTTTTAGATGGAGTCTCACTCTGTCGCCCAGGCTGGAGTGCTGTGGCTCAATCTCGGCTCACTGCAACCTCTGCCTTCTGTTTCAAGCAATTCTCCTGCCTCAGCCTCCTGAGTAGCTGGGATTACAGGCATGCGCCACTAGGCCCAGCTAATTTTTGTATTTTTAGTAGAGAGGGGGTTTCACCATGTTGGTCAGGCTGGTCTCGAACTTGTGATCTCAGGTGATCCGCCTGCCTCGGCCTCCTACAGTGTTGGGATTACAGGCATGAGCCACCGCGCCTGGCCCATTTCTTCTGATTCCCATTCCAGTGTTCTTCCCATGGAGGAGTCTGCTATCAGAAGGAGAAGTTTCTCTTTTCTATGTCATAAAAGAAAGCGACACCAGGCTAGAGTTTGAAGCTATATTTTATCCTTTAAAATTCAATCAACCATATTTTCACTAATTATCTCCCAAAGCAGAGGCCTATTTTCCAGTGTTAATTTCTTAGAGTCTAGAGGCGTGCTGATCAGAACTTGAAATCTGACCTAACCTGGGGGTTGACCTAGCTTTCCACAATGCAGTGCCTCCGTCAGCGTTTTTCCTCATAGTTGGAGCTGGTTCAAAACCCACGTTTTCTGCTTTCACATCCTTCCTTGCAGGAAGCTGCAGGGGAATCAGGAGCCTGGATGCTTGGCTCAGGAGGGGTCCGTAAGGCCATATAGTCCAATTCTTATTTTACTACTGGGGGGCCATAAGCCCACAGCAAGCCTGTGGCAGGGCACGGGGGTCCCAACTCTCCAGCAGAAACTGCTTTATGGGAGAATGTGGGAGATGGAATCCCAGATTGGTTAATTTTCCATAAAGGAAAAGAGGAATAAACATTTTCTTTAAATCCCATAACCTAGAGCAAGGAGGAGGAAGCTACCCACATCCACCATTTTCCTTTGGGAAATATGTTGCATGCCGCCCTGTCTACACATTTAGAAAATTGTCACTTTTTCGGATGTCGATGCCTGTTTTCCCCTCGCATGGCTGTCTGCATCCTTCGGACTCACCTCTTCTGTTTTGTCAGCAGTTCTTTTTCTGGTAGTGAGTGTGTATTTGGGGGAGCGGTGGGAAGGGTGTGCATGGGTCCTGGGTGGGGTGACAGTCACTCAGACACTGGAGAGAGAGGAGAGAAAGGAGAGGTTGACAGGGTTGGCACTGGAAGTGCCCACCAACAGCTGTTCTTCAGCATTTATTGCATGCTTTGTGTCATGAAGGAATCTTGCTTCATATATACATACTGCATAATTCACTAGGTACTTTTTCCATCTTTTTTATTCTTAAAAAAAATCTTTGGAAAGCAGAGACCTGGAGAGCAAGAGCTAACATATTGGGAATACTACAATATTCTACATGATATGCTTCTCATTTTCACATAGAAATGAGAAAACTCTTTCAATCCCTGACAACGGCATGGGACAATCATATCTTGATTGTCATGGTGAGGAGGTCTATGCTCAGAGAAGGACCTTGTCTAAGATCACACAGCTAGTAAGTGGCAGAGGCAGGATTCGAACTCAGATCTGTCTGAGTCAAAGTCAAATTTCTTTCCACAACATTAAACTGCCTCCTAAGTACATAGAACTGTTAGCAAAGAAGAGCAATTGTCCCCAGTTTATAGCTTGAGAAAATGGAGTCTGCAAGTCTCAGAGAAGAATAAAGTCCTATAGTTTCTAATCAACAAAACTGTGACTAAAATTCCAACCTGTGTTAAGTGAAATGGTAGGTACGGGAGAACTCCAAGGTATGGCCCCACCCTCAAGAGACCAGCCATCCATTGAGACCTATGACTGCTACTGGTGTCTCAACAGGGAATGGTTCCGAATGAGTGCATTGGTGAGGCATAGGTTGGGTGGTATAAATAATGAAGGCTGAAGAGTCTGAGATGGTGATCAGTGCTGAGTCTAGACTGTTGCCCTGTCTGCAAATCTGCTAAAATGGTCTTTGCTAGAGGCCATGGATCCTCTTACATTATTTATCAGAATCTCTTATCATCTGGAAATAAGAAAACCCAAATCAATTGTTGACAAACATTTTGCAGTAATTGCATCTCCTTACTAAGGGCTGGACTATCTCTCTTTGAAGAATGAAGCTGGAGAGTGTAATTGCTGGTCAGATCTTCTCCTCACAATGACCTGAGTAAAGACTCTGAGGCCAGGGAGAGTGGGAGCCTCTCCCCTCAATGTTACCTCCAAAAGGAACAGGGGATAAATACCCTTGTAAGACAGTTGGCCTCATTTTGTGGATGTGAATTCAATGGCTCACAGCTCCATTCTACTCATCCTGGCTCCAGCTTAAGTTTTAAAAACTAATTCTCTCTGCATTAATCTGAAAAGATCCTTCAAACAAAAGCTCAACATCTGAGTCTATTTACCGAGTGTGCAGCTGTGTCAATTGGCCAAGACAAAGCGAAGGCTTCCTGGTCAGCCCACAATGGGCGGCAGGTAGTCTTGCAAACAGAGAAACACAAGGCAGGGGCCTTTCACGAGTCAGCAAACCTCCTTCCAACAAGGAAGAGCTGGAGCAGAGGGGTCAGGAGGATGGAGTGCCGCCCCACCCCCACTCTCACCAGCACACAAGTGGGACTGAAAGGTAGGATCTGTAAGCCCATCAATTAGGGCTATTAAAAAGGTAATTAGCCCTCTTCTATGGAAACCAAGGACAGAGATGTGAAAAGGGGGACATTCATTTCCATGTGGTTACATTTTAATGTGACCAGTGCACTTTAGTCATGAAACGAGGTGCTATTGTTGAGAATATCAGTTGGTTGGTCTTAATGGGAAGGTGCTACTAAGTCAGTTAAGGAGCTATCTTATATTTAGAATAGTAGCTATTTTTAATTCTTGAAAAATATAGTTTTCTGCTATCAAACTCTAGATTCAAATCAAATGGCCAGGTTTGGGAAGCGAGGGAGGAGTTGAGAGTCATTTCTTTTCTAGTTTCCTTACCCAAGAGAATTGTGGCAGGAAATGAAATTTTAAAATGTCAACAAGGAATAATTTGTCTTGGATTCTGAGAAGTGTGAAATTTAAAATTAATGTTTCTGTTTCCTCTCTTTTTAGACGTGTGTGGGTATTTCGGTAATAAAGCCCAAGAAAGACAGAAAATGAACAGAGGAAAGATCTTTGTTATAATGAGATTTGAAGACAGTTATTCAAACGGACCTAAAGCCTGTGATGCTCTGTGCAACACTGGCCCCGTTCACAATGAATGCACTTACACGTATTTACATTGCCTCTTTCTGTGTGTGTGTGTGTGTGCGTGCACGCACGGTGGTAGCAGTGGTGGTTGTGTATGCACACCTGCAAGTAAAGGATAATTTAATTTTATTTCTCTACCATCTCATGCTCTCCTTCTCCAACACTACTCCCGCTACTTTTTTGAGGTAAAATTGTGCATACAATGAGATGCAAAGATCTTAAGAGTACAATTGGGTGTATCACATCCCATTAATCCACATAGTAATGAAGAGATACAATATTCCCATCACATCAGAAGTCTGCTGCCTCCATCCAGTCAATACTACCCTCCCCAGGCAATCACTGTTTTGATTTTTATTACTATGGATTCGTTTTGCCTGTTCTTTAATTTCATATACATGGTATCAAACGGTATGAATAGTTTTGTATCTGGCACTTTTCACTCAAAATATTACTTTTTGAGATTCATCCATGATGTCGATTGAGTGTATTAGTAGTTCATTCTCTTCTATTTGTAAGTAACATTTCATTGTATGACTATACCACAGGGTATCCATTCTTGTGTTGATGGACATCTGGGTTGTTTCCAGTTTCGGACTATTATGAATAGAGCTGCTATAAACATTCTTGGATAAGACTTTTTGTGGGCATATGTTTTTATTTCTCTTTGGTCATTATCTAGGAGTGAAAATGCTGGCTCATAGATTAGATGTATCTTTAACTTTGTAAGAAACTAAGAAACTGCTAAACAGTTTTTTAAAGCGGTTCTACCACCTTACACTTCCAACAGCAATGTCATGAGTTTCAGTAGTTCTGCCTCCTTACAGACTTGATGTTGCGAGTCTTTTTAAATGTAGCTGTTCTGATGGGTATTTAGTAGTCGTCTCATTGTGGTTTTAACTTGCATTTCTCTGATGACTATTTATGTTAAACTCTTTTCTTATATGCTTTTACCATTCCCATATCTTCTTTCATGAAACTTCATTGAAATCTTTTGTCCATTTTTATTAGTTTATGTTATCATTAATTTGCAAATATTCTTTACCTTTTCTGGATAAACTATCTTCTAATACACAGGTATTGCAAACATTTTCTCTTGGCCTATGGCTTTCATTTTCATTTTCCTAAGGGGTCTTTCTGATGAGCAAAAGTTTATTATTTTGATGAAGTCTAAGTTTTCACATTTTTATTTTATAGTTAGTGTTTTCTGTGTCTCATCTTTGGGATACAGAAAAAATCTGTAATCTTTGCTCTACTCCAAGGTTGTAAAGACATTCTTCTGTGTTTTCTTTTAGCAGCTCTTTAATTTTAAATTTTGTGATTGAACTGATAATTCATCTCAATTAATTTTATATGTATGGTATGAGGCAAAGATTGAGGCTTATGTTTCTCCCAACATTTATCCAGTACTTCTAGAACCATTTGATAGACTTTCCTTTTCCCCCTTAACTGCTCTGATGCCTGCATCATAGATCAGTTGATTGTATCTGTGTGGTTCTATTTCTGAGCTTTCTATTCTATTTTTTTTCTTTTTGGTCTGTCTTCATGCCAATATCACATTGCTATGATTTTTGTATATTTTTTAATGTCTTGAAATCAGATATTGGGGGCCCTTGAATCTTGCTCTTTTTTTGAAGATTCTTTTGGCCATGTTAGATCCTTTGCATTGTTATATAAATTTTAGAATCAACTTCTCAATTTCTACAAAAAGCTTGTTAAGATTTTGATTGGTTGTGTTGAGTCTGTGAATTAGTTTAGTAAGAGGGAAATTTGATGCCTTAACAATATTGAACCTTTCAATGAATGAATATGCTATTTCTTTCTATTTATTTGTTTTCCCTTATTTTTCTCAGCAAGATTGTATAATTTTTACTGGAGAGGTCTTGCACATCTTTTGTCTAACTTACTTCTGAATATTTTAGGTATTTTGATGCCATTGCAAATGACATTTTGAAATTTTACTTTCTAATTGTTTGTGGTTAGTATGTCATAATAGAATTGACATGTGTGTATTTAACCTTGTAGCTTGTTCTGTTGCTAAATTCCCTACCTAGTTCTAACAGTGGCTTTATGGATCTCTTAGTATTTAATGTATGTATATATATTCACATGATCTGCAGATAAAGAAAGTTTTACTTCTTTCTGTCCAGTCTTTACCCTTTTTATTCCACCTTATTGAACTAGCAAGGGGTGCCAGTACAGTTGCTAAACAGGCAGTTAAATTACTGATGATTTACCTCAGCATTGTGGAAGCTGTGTTAAGGTTTCTTTTAGCATGGGTCTATTTCTTATCCTATGGCACAGTCCTTTTTCCTAAGGCGTGGAATTTGCGGTGTGAGGTGCTCACCTAAGTGTCTCCCCTCTGCTTGGCTGGCATTCCAAAGTCTCCCAACCCTCAGGACCTCTGGTGTCTCTATTCAGGTTTCATCCCCATTATATCTGTTCTCTAATAGGCCTAGTGGAGTTTTACCCTGTGCACGTAGAGTCCTGTTCTCAGCCAAGAACCCTGGAGGACTGCCTGATAGAAACTTCCGGCAACCTTCTTGCACAGATACTCTTCCTGGGGTACCTTGCCCTGCAGATTCCACCACTCCCGCACTCCCAAGCTCCAATCTCTGCCTCCTCCACTAAACATGCTCACCATCCTCTGCTTGTGTGCCCCCTCCTTGCACGGTGACCTGGTAACTGTCCACGGATGGAAAGCCAGATGGCATGCAGGGCTCACTTCATGGGCTTCCCTTCTTTCGAGGATCACACCTCTGCTGTCCATTATTCTATACCTGAAAATAATTGCTTCAGATATTTTGTCCTGTTTAATCATTGCTTGTGGTGGAAGGCACATCCAATACCAGTTTACTCCATCATGGCCAAAAGTAGATTTTTACCCATAGGTACTTTTGTTAAACCAGCCATCCATACCAAGAACACATCTGTGCCATCTCTTTCATTTCTCATGTGCTTACAGAGGGCAGGAATCATATCTTGAATTTAGAAAAATCACTGGGCAATTCTTATAACACTTGTCTTCCAACTTCCTCAACAAACAAAAAAAAACAAATGAACAAACAAACAAACAAACAACAAACCGTATTTTCTAAAAACTCAAGCCAGTCGACTAGTTGTCCTTACTAGACCAGCATTTCCTGTCTGTGTTCTGAGGAATGCTAGCTCCACAAGAGGATAAATGGCAGTCTGGGTCTACAGAGTTTCCTGATCAGATATTTTGGAAAATGTTATGTCTGATTTTTTCCTGCAGGAAAATCACATGCACATTAACATATGAAAAAGGCTGATATGTTCTGTTGAAAAATTTCATCCACTTAACGTTGCCCAAACTTAATCAGTGCAACTAAGTCTTGAGAGAATATTCATTAATATTGGAAAGGTGTGCTCTTTCACATCATAAATTATCTGACTTATTTATTTTCCCCAAAGTTTTGAAAAAATACTATTCAGAGGGCAAAAAGAGAGTTTTGATGTTTGGCAAGTCAGTCAAAATTACAGATGCTGATATGATATTTAAGCTGATCATTTCTGATTGGTAGGGCCAACAATTGAACAGATGAGTTAAATACCTCAGAATCTATATGTCTAGTTTCCACATCCCAATTGTGCAAACAAAATGTGATGGGAAAATGGACTTTTTCTTTTAAAGCTCTGATCAGCATATTTATCTTTTAAAGGCCTAGAAATCTGGAAATATAATGCTAGCCCATAAAATCTTGCCTTCAAAAGTATTTCATATACACTCTATTTTTAAGATAATAACCCACCTCTATAAATTTTATTAATCATTTATGAACCCCCTAAAATACTTTTGGAAACATTTTCCAGCTCAAACACCTTTTTAAAACACCTTTTTAAATGACATCATGTCTCTTGTTGTATATTGTTCTATAATGGAGATCAGGAAAGCTTCCCCACCTCTCCAGAAAGTGACTGCTGAAAACTTTGTCATCATCCTCCCTAAATATAAGCACCTGGAAAATCTGAGTGCTATGAAACCCCAAAACATAGCTCTGAGGCAGACAGCTAGATTTAAAAATCTCTCCCTTGGAGAATCGCCTCAGGAATAGCAGAAGCATAGTCCACAATCCTGGGGAACTTCAGGGATCCCTGAAGGCTGAGCCACAGTGAGCGGCTTTGAGCTGTACTCTAGAACGTCTCCCAGGAGGAAAGACTCTCCATGAGTTTCTCTACTGAGCACGCTGTCTGCTTCCCTTCACCTCCCTGCTGCTGTCGGCTAGCTCCATATTCTGACCTACAGGCAGAGGCAAAGTGGTTGCACACTTATTCATTCATCCAATCCATTCAGCTATTCATTAGTTAATTCAAAACTGAATTATTAAGTGCCACTTAGGAACCAGGCACTATACCAGAGGTGCTAGGATGCAGTGGTGGACAAAACTCAATCCCTGCCCTCATGGAGTTTACAGTCTAGGGAGCAAGGAGAACGACCAGCCAACCAAGGTACATGGTAAGAAGTGCTACAGGGAGGAATGAGTCACATTAAGAGGTTGGAGAGTGGCTGGAGAGTTACATAGGATGATCAGGAGGGTTTTCTCTGAGGAGGTGACATTTGTGCAGTAGTATGAATGAGAGGCTGAGTCAAAGAAACATTGAGGAGAAGAGCTTTCCCAGCAGAGGGAACAGTAAGTAAAAAAACCCTGAGGCTGGAGTTTTTGGTTGAATCCAATGGCTCCTAAGCACTAACTAGTTGCATTTGACTCACCAAAGAAGCTTAAAAACAAATACTATTCCTGGTATCCACAGTCTCAGAGCCCAATTCAGTAAACTAGAAGTGGGGCCTGAGAACCTAGATTTTTAAAAAGCCTTCCCAGAATATTCTGATGCTTAGCTCAGTTTAGGAAACTCTAATCTAGTCCAACGACCTCATATCACAGAGGAAGAAATTGAGGTCCAGAGAGAGGAGGACGTGATTTAGCTTCTGGTCACAGAGTTACATAATCATAGAGCCAGGCCTAGAAACCATATTCCCACATTCCCAGTCCTCCCTGCTCTCCTCTCCCCTCCTCTCCCCTCTTCTTCTCCTGCAACAGAAGAGGCCACTAGAAATGTTTTTCTTCTAATAATATTTGTTGTTGTCATTATTAATATAAATAATAACTACCATTCATTGAAGATTTATCCCAGGCACAGTTCTAAGCACTCTTCGTATATTAACTTATTAAATCCTCACAATAACCTTATAAGAGTGGCATGCTTATGATTCTCACTTTGCAGTTGAGGAAGCTGGTGGAGAGGTTGAGCAACTTGCACCAGGTCACACAGCTGGCAAACGATGGAGCCAGGCCACCTTCCTGCAGAGTTTATGAGGCTGGACTCCCCTTTGGAGCTGCCTCGTGCAGACCAGGGCAAGATCATTACTGCTGTTATTTATTCTCATCAACAGGAGCTTCAGTTTCTCATCCTGTGCACATTGGCAGGGACACCGGCCATATCATGATGCAGAGAGCTGGGAGTGCACCTCAAGGCCATGGTACAAGTTCAGGCAGTGGATTCTGTCCCTTTGGAGAGCAACTGTGGTCTGAACATTACTTATTTATCTTTTAGAAACTTCAGGTGATTGAAGTTTCCTTTTGGTGATTTTTTGAAGTCAGGCTCTGCTGAGAACGCAGAGGGAGAAGCTGGTGTGCTTGCTGCATGTTTATAGCCAAGCTTGGCACATCATCTGAGTCATAGCCACATCCAAGTAACACATCACTAGTATGTCTTCCCTGTGGCCAGGATGACTATGTCATTGATCTCACTGTGCGAGACCCTGAGAGCAAGGTTGAAAGATAAAACAGGATGATCCCTGTCCTCTAGGAGCTCACGAATAATTATAACTCCTGGCAGAAAGTAGCAGTGTTCCATTAGAGTGCTGGAGGTTAGAGGGCCATGGTGGTGAAGAACAGCTTGTACCTCCTGAGAACAGGAAGAATTTTGTTGGATCTGGAGCTTGATTTGACAGGTAGTGACAAAGGAAGAGATCTGCAGCACGAAGGAACAACCTCAGCAAAACCACAGTGGTGTGACATGTCATGGCAGTTTTGGGGAAGGGAGATTAAAAAAATATAGCTTTTTTTGTTGTTGTTTTGTTTTTTGAGATGGAGCCTCACTGTGCCACCCAGGCTGGAGTGCATTGGTGCAATCTCGGCTCACTGCAACCTCCGTCTCCTGGGTTCAAGTGATTCTTCCACCTCAGCCTCCCAAGTAGCCGGGATTATAGGCATCTGCCACCATGCCTGGCTAATTTTTGTATTTTTAGTAGAGATGAGGTTTCACCATGTCAGTCAGGCTGGTCTCCAACTCCTGACCTTAGGTGATCCACCTGCCTTGGCCTCCCAAAGTGCTGGGATTACAGGTGTGAGCCACCGCTCCTGGCCATATATAGATGTTATTATGTGTACAGCTAGTATATTTCTATAAGCTAAGGGTTTAAGGTGAGACAGAGTCCATATATAGTTTTACTAGCTTGTCAGTGTGTATTATCCTCCAAATGATCATACCAATAGTATAGAGCACACTCTATTGGGATCCCTGTCAAATAGAGGAGAGAGTGCATGGTTTACTAATTACTTTATTCTCAAAATACCATGGTGCTATTTTATTTTTATTATTCTTCATAAAATTTTTAATTGTTTTTTAACATTTTTGTAGAGAGAGGGTCTTGCTATGTTGCCCAGGCTTGTCATGAACTCCTGGCCTCAAGCAGTCCTCCCACCTCAGCCTCCCAAAGTGCTGGGATTACAGGCATGAGCCACCATGACTGGCCATTTTTAAAAATTATTCTGTATAGGTTAATAACAGATTGTATGATGGGGTGACAGAAGGAGGGCATTTATTAAGGAGGGTGAGAGGCTGAATTAAAGTGACCTCTTCAATCTGTTCCAGCATCATTGATGTGCTATGTGTATACCTATTACAGTAGCAATAGGTCAGAATTTAAGTATTCATGTGTCTGTGCTACATTGCTAAGTCTTCTGTGATGCTCTGGTATCTAGATGAGGTACTGTTGTGGATCCCTCCTAGGCCTTTAGACAATAATTGTCTATTTCACACCACTGCCTGTAGAAAGGATGAAAGAGGCAAAGAGCCTGAAACTTCAAAATCAGCTGTGAAGACAGGACAGGACACCACTAAGACACAGGGGTGCACTGCAGCTGGTTTACAACCAGCTCAAGAGAGTCCATTGTTAAAATTTTAGAAGTTTTGTGGGTCAGTTGTTAAATACGGCCATTATTAAAATTAAATTTTATGGATTTATAATTAAATAAATTATATTCTCAAAAATGAAACAAAGGCATGCATGTAGTCCCCATTAACTCGGTAGAGGCTGAGGCGGGAGGATCATTTGCACCTAGGAGTTCGGGCAATATAGCAAGACCCCATCTCTCAAAGTAGGTGAGTAAATTAATTAATTAATTAAAAAACGAAAAGGAAACGAATACTCAAAACTCATTGCGTCCAGATTATTTTACTATATTCTACCATTACACATACTCTTGAGGTTATTAGCAGCTATGGTAGCTGCATGGCAGACGAAGACACTGCAGAATGGTGTCCATCTCTTCTCAGCTGCATTCAGTGATGTCGTGTTGGTCATGTGACATCAGTTGTGGTGTGAGTATTTACACTACGGAAATGGACAAGTGCTAGAAACCTGAGGGTGATTCATTGTTTTGCTGGTATCTTGACTTAAGAACATGATGGAAAAATATTAATAATGCAGATTAAATTTAACAGTATGTTTTGTCCATGCCATTACATGGTGAATAGCACAAAAAGCTGAGGAAGCATTCTTCTAGTACTCAAAAACTATTACCCAGTTCTGCAAAGAAGCTGCATATCATCGATGAAAGAGTAAACTTCCTACATACCTTTATTGTTTCACTTCTGTCTTACGTATTCACTTAAATGAAAATATCAACCAACATTCATGCCAGAGCTCCAGCTGTTTGTCAGCTGCTCCCATAGATTGGCTACATATTCAAAGTTTCAGCAGCAATCAATGAAAGCCTTTTGTGAGTCTCACTTGGCTGTATAAAATTTACCGTAAATGGTATTACGATGGGTAATTTTATGCGTCAAAGTGACTGGGTGTAGTGATACCCAGATAGCTGGCAAAACATTTTTTCTGGGTATGTCTGTGAGGGTGCTTCTGGAAGAGATGAACATGTAAATTCTTAGATGGAGTAAAAACGATTCACTTTCACCAGTGTGGTAGACATCACCCAATCCACTGAGAGCCCTCCTCAAGAAAACAAAAAGAAAGAAGAGGAGCAAATTCTCCTTCTCTTCTTGAGCTGAAACATCACTTTCTCCCGCCCTTAGACATCAGAGCTCCTGGCTTTCAGGACTTCAAATGCCAGGACTTACACTAGCACCCTCGCACCCCCCATTTCTACTCCCTACATCCCAGCCCTGCTCTCAAGACTTGGAGTTACACCCTGATTCTAAGCCCTTCAGACTCAGACTGAACGACGCCACTGGCTTTCTTGGTTCTGCAGCTTGCAGACAGCATATCTTGGGACTTCTCAGCCTCCGTAACTGAGTGTGAGGCAATTCCTACAGTAAATCCCATCTTATATATCAAAATCTCCCTATTGCTTCTCTGGAGAACCCTAATACAAGTATTGTGTGTTATTATTTTTAAATTGTGTTGTACATGTTCTTTATATTAGTAAAGTTTACAATAAACTTATGTCTATCTGTCTATGTAGCTATCTGTATTTTTCCCCAGATATCCAATTGTTAAGTCTTTGACACTATACCAGTGCTGAGACATTTCTTCCTTGTAAGTTGACAGGAAGGAAAAATAATTCTCTTGAATAACACAAATCAAACAATCTCTGGAGAGCAGAACTGACTTGGTTTGGGTGCAGAGCGTTTCCTGGGAGCTCATGAAAAGCAGGTCACTAACTACACAGTTGAATGAGTCATAGTTTTCTCCTTTCTAAAACACAATGTGCTTTATTCAAGAAGCTCAAGATTTTAGCAATAGCAGCTCCTCCCAGCAGCCTCTCAGGATGAGAGTATTGGATGCTTCACTCCCACCTCTTCTTAGTGACTAGCTCTGGGAGCCAAAAGTCTGGGGTTACTATCTCCTAAATTCTTCCTCCCTCATTTTAACCAGCCACAGCAGCCCTCTTCCTGTTCTTCAGGCATGCTGGGGATGCTCCTGCCTCTGAGCCTTGCATCTGCTGTCCTCTCTGCCTGGAACAGTCTTCCCCAGATACTAACATGACTCATGCTTTTTATTCAAATGTCACCTTTCTGACCACCTGTATTAGTCAGGGGTCTCTAGAGGGACAGAAGTAACAGGACATATATACATAAAGGGGAGTTTATTAGGTATTAAGTTACATGATCACAGGGTCCCACAATAGGCTGTCTGCAAGCTGAGGAGCAAGGAGAGATAGTCCAAGTCCCAAAACTGAAGAACTTGGAGTCCGATGTTCGAGGACAGGAAGCAACCAGCATGGAAGAAAGTAGGCTGGGAGGCCAGGCCGGTCTCTCCTTTTCATGTTTTCCTGCCTGCTTTGTATTTGCTAGAAGCTGATTAGATTTTGCCCACCAGATTAAGAGTGGATCTGCCTTCTCCAGTCCACTGACTCAAAAGTTAATCTCTTTTGGCAACATCCTCACAGACACGCCCAGGATCAATACTTTGTATGCTTCAATCCAATCAAGTTGACACTCAGCATTAACCATCACAAGTCCACCCCTGGTCAAGTTGAACTCATACACATCTCATGAGATCACACATAATCTTCAAATAAAGACAATAATAAGGTCATAATTATACCTAACATAATACGACTATCATTGGTACAATGATAAATGCACCAATCCCCAACCCAAATACTATTACATAAAGTTAACAATACTTAAATGCTGATATGAAGTCAATAAATCTTATGTCACATGATAAAGGAAAAGGAAATAAAATAAAGATATTTTCTTAGTACAAGCATATACCTGCACAAACATATTTTTAGCAAAAGAAGGGAAGAGGAAATACTCATGACAATTACAGTCCCTGTTTCTGCAGCTGGTCACGTGGTCATAGCTGGTAATCAATGACCACCTTCTTCTACTACCCATTCTGTATTCCCTTTGCCTTCAGCAAGCACCTCAGCAGGTTGTGGTTTTTTCCCTGGTGGAGCGACCCAGACCATCATTCCTGAGAGGTCTGGGCCATGTGTAGTCCTGCCTGGATTAGGCTGTTGTAGTTTCCCATTGACCTTAATCACAGAGGATGGTAATATCAAGAGATGCCCTAATGGTTCTCCTGTATTCCATGCATACTCTTCCTTACCTCCGTTATGGAGTAGTAGGCTGATTTCAACTTGATAATCTGGGTCAATCATCTCAGCCAACACTGTAATTCCCTTCTTAGCCTGTTGACCTAAAGGTAGGAGGAGCCCACAGTGTCCAGGTGGCAATCTTAACTTCCAGTTTAATGAAATCGTTGTTGTATCTCCTGGTGGCAGCTTTCCTCCCTCTGGAACTAAGACCTCTAGGCCAGAAAAATGTAATGTCATGGGAACAGGAAGCAGAAATTTTGCTAGTGGATCACTAGGGGTGATGGTGAGTGGTGCCACTTCTACTTCTGCACCTTGATTCTTGGACCCGTGAGTCCTGGCCATGGGAGAAACAGTACCATATATATATAGGATGCTGATTCAGAGCATACAGGGCCTTCTGGAGAACTTTGTCTCAGCCCTGCAAAGTATTGTCATCTAGTTGGCATTGTAATTGAGACTTCAAAAGGCCATTCCACCGTTCTATCAATCCAGTTGCTTCAGGATGTTGGGGAACATGGTAAGACCAGTGAATTCCATGAGCATGAGCCCACTGCCACACTTCTTTAGCCACAAAGTGAGTGCCTTGGTCAGAGGCAATGTTGTGTGGAATACCATGACAGTGGCTAAGGCATTCCGTGAGCCCACGGATGCTAGTCTTGGCAGAGGCATTGCATGCAGAATACGCAAACCCATATCCACAGTGTCTATTCCAGTGAGGACAAACCTCTGCCCTTTCCATGATGGAAGAAGTCCAATATAATCAACCTGCCACCAGGTAGCTGGCTGATCACCCTCAGGAATAGTGCCATATCGAGGGCTCACTGTTGGTCTCTACTGGTGGCCACTCAGCAGTGGCCGTAGCCAGGTCAGCTTTGGTGACTGGAAGTCCATGTTGCTGACCACATGTGTAACCTCCATCCCTGCCACCATGGCCACTTTGTTCATGGGCCCATTGGGCGATGACGGGGTGGCTGGGGAAAGAGGCTGAGTGGTGTCCACAGAACAGGTCATCCTATCCACTTGATTATTAAAATCCTCCTCTGCTGAGGTCACCCACTGGTGAGCACTCACATGGGATGCAAATATCTTCACGGTTTTGACCACTCAGAAGGTCCATCCACATATCTTTTCCCCAAATTTCTTCATCACCAATTTTCCAATCATGCTTCTTCCAAGTCCCTGACCACCCAGTCAAACCATTGGCTACAGCCCATGAATCAGTATATAATCTCACATCTGGCCACTTCTCCTGCCAGGCAAAGTGCACAACCAGGTGCACTGCTCGAAGTTCTGCCCACTGGGAAGATCTCCCTTCACCTCTATCCTTCAGGGATGTCCTAGAAAAGGGCTGTAGTGCTGCAGCTGTCCACTTTCGGATAGTGCCTGCATATCGTGCAGAACCATCTGTGAACCAGGCCCTAGTCTTCTCTTCCTCTGTCAACTGATTACAGGGAACTCCCCATGAGGCCATCAGTGCAGGCGGGGGAAGAGAAAGCAGGGTGGCAGGGGTGGAGACCATGGGCATTTGAGCCACTTCCTCGTGTAACTTACTTGTGCCTTCAGGACCTGCTCGAGCCCCATCACATATATACCACTTCCATTGGCTGATGGAATGCTGCTGTGCATGACCCATTTTATGGCTAGATGGGTCAGAAAGCACCCAGTTGATGATGGGCAGTTCAGGTCACATGGTGACTTGATGACCCACAGTCAAACGTTCAGTTTCCACCAAAGCCCAGTAACAGGCCAAGAGCTGTCTCTTGAAAGGAGAGTAGTTTTCTGTAGAGGATGGCCTTGCTCCAAAATCCTAGAGGCCTCCACTGGGATTCACCTATGTGGGCCTGCCAAAGGCTCCAAACAGCATCCCTATCTGCCACTGACGCCTCAAGTACCATTGGACTTGCTGGGTCATATGGCCCAAGTGGCAGAGCATCTTGCAAAGCAGGCTGGACCTGCTGCAGTGCCTTCTACTATTCTGGACCCTACTTAAAACTGGTGGCCTTCGGGTCACTCAATAAATGGGCTGAAGTAACACACCCAAATGAGGAATGTGTTGCCTCCAGAATCCACATGGGCTCAATAGGCATTGTGCCTCTTTGTTGGTTGTAGGAGGGGCCAAATGCAGCAACTTATCCTTTGCTTTAGAAGGAATATCTTGACAGGCTCCACACCACTGGACCCCTAGAAATTTTACTGAGGTTGAAGTTCCCTGAATTTTAGTTGGATTTATTTCCCATCCTCTGGCATGTAAATGTCTTACCAGTAACTCCAGCATGTTTGCTATTCTTTCTCACTGGATCCAATCAGTATAATGTCATCAGTGAAATGGACCAGTGTGATATCTTGTGAAAGCGAAAAGAAATCAAGGTCTCTCTGAATAAGATTATGACACAAAGCTTGAGAATTGATATACCCCTAAGGTAGGACAGCAAAGGTATATTGCTGGCCTTGCCAGCTGGAGGCAAATTGCTTCTGGTTGGCCTTATGGACAGGAATGGAGAAAAAGGCATTTGCCAAGTCAATGGCTGCATAGCAGGTACAAGGAGATGTGTTAATTTGCTCAAGCAATGAAACCACATCTGGTGCAGCAGCTGCAACTGGAGTCACCACTTGGTTAAGCTTACAATAATCCACTGTCATTCTCCAAGATCCATCTGTCTTCTGCACAAGCCAAATGGGAGAGTTGAACAGGGATGTGGTGGGAATCACCACCCCTGCGTCTTTCAAATCCTTGATGGTAGCACTAATCTCCACAATCCCTCCATGGATGTGATACTGTTTTTGATTTACTATTTTTCTAGGTAGAGGTAGCTCTAATGGCTTCCATTTGGCATTTCCCACCATAATAGCCCTCACCCTAGCAGTCAGGGAGCCAATGCAGGGATTCTGCCAGCTGCTAAGTATGTCTATGCAAATTATACATTCTGGCACTGGGGAAACGATCACAGGATGAGTCTGGGGACCCACTGGACCCAACGTAAGTCAGACCTGAGCTAAAACTCCATTAATTACCTGACCTCCATACACCGCTACTTTAATTGGAGGACCACAGTGATGTTTTGGGTCCCCTGGAATCAGCATTGGCTCAGAACCAGTGTCCAGTAGTCCCTGAAATGTCTGATCATTTTCCTTTCCCCAGTGCATAGTTACCCTGGTAAAAGGCCAGAGGTCTCCTTGGGGAAGGATGGGAGAAAGATTCACTGCATAAATTGTTGGTAATGTAGTGGGGTCCTTCCTCAAGGAGACCCGGCCTCCCCTTCATTCACAGGGTTCTGGGTCTGTAAACTGGCACAAGTCTGGAAACTGATTGAGGGGCTGTGATTCTCTGTTTTTATAATTCAAATTAGTCTTTTATCTATTCAACCTAGAAGTTTTCTGCTTGTATAAAGCAAGTAGGAATGCAGTAGGCTTCCTATCAATTTCACTTATAGGAACACTGTGATTAATTAGCCAATGCCAGAGCTCTACATGAGTTAGACTATTCTGATTGCCATTTGCCTCTGCTGTCAATTACGGTAGCTATGCCTACCTTACCTTTGATGGTTGAGTGCTGCCGCTTGGCCCCTGCCACCCTGGGATCTAATTATTCCCATTGTATTTAAATTTTGTAGTTGAGTGACTGTGGTTCTCACCATCAGATCTGACATAGAGAGAAGAGAAATTACAGTGCTCTTCAAAGATGCAGGTGCTGCCCTCACAAATCTATTTCACAAGGCATTAGTCAAGGGTATATCTTCTGTACCCTCCCAGCTGGGATGAGTAGGTCTAAAGTGACTAATCTACTCCACCATCCCAATCTCCCTAAGCCTTTGGATCCCTTCCTCTACATTAAACCAAGGGAGATCAGGCATTTCGAGCTCACTCACAGTGGGCCATCTTTTAATCCACATTTCCTCTATCCAAGCAAATAAACTATTAGAACCTTTTTTAACTCCCTGAGGTGCAACATTAAATGCAGAGTCCCTACTTAGTGGGCCCAAATCAATAAATTCAGCCTGATCCAACTCTATGTTCCTTCCACCATTATCCCACACCCTTAATATCCATTCCCATGCCTGTTCTCCAGATTTCTGCCTATATAAATTACAGAACTCAAACAGTTCTTTTCAAGTGTAGCATACCTCCTCGTGGGTCACATTCTCAACCTCACCTCCTCACCTCTAGAGACCCACTGGGACTTTAGTCCAGTTATAGGTCTAGAAGCAAACAGAGGTGTTGGGGGTGGCTCCTGAGGAGAATCAACATTATCCTGCCTGGAAACTGCCTCAGGGGAGGCCATCACTGTTGCCTCAGGCAGCACAGGGTTTATTTCCTCAGATAAAGATGGAAAGGCTGATGGCAGCATGGGTCGGGAAGGGGATGTTGCCACTACTGGAGATGGGGAAGCTGTTTCTTCCGGCAGAAAAGTTTCATCAGAGTTTACAAACTCAGTGTCCCCAGCTTCATCAGGGTCCTCTCACACATCCCCATTCCAAGTTTCAGGGTCCCATTATTTTCCAATCAATGCCCTCACTCTAACAGTAAACACCTGGTGAGGCTGCGTATGCATCTTTCCTTGCAGATCAGCCCCTCGCATGGTAAGAGCTTGTGTCTGCTTTTCCACAGTTTCAGCTCTTTCTCTACAGGAGATAAGACTCTCATTCAGGGCAATCTTAGCAGATTTGAGGCTCTATTTCTGCCTCTAAAGCCAGGAGATAGATTCCCTGAGTTCATCATTTTCTTTCATAATTTTGTCCACTGAACTTAGGAGCAACCAACCAGCTTCATTATGTTCCTTGGTTCTCCACATACGGTTAGTACATATTTATTTATTATCTAACTTGTCTACTACTATGTAAGTTCTGAAGGGCACAGATTTCTGTGTCCTTTTTTCACCTCATACAGCATTTGGCACAGAGTAGGTGCTCAGTAGATTTTGTTGAAAGACTAAGTGAATGAGCTTGGCTCACAGTTTTCTTTTTTTGTCTCAGAGAGTCTGTGTCATCTTCCATTTTTACTCCATAGCCATGGGCCAGAATCAAAATGAATTGTGTGGCTGGCCTAGTACAAATGACCTCCTATGTAAGAGGAGGAAGTGTGCTACCATGCTGGTTTGTTGACGCCATCACTCCAGAGACGGTGCCCTGCTTTGCAGGGGGCTTATCCCAGGTAAAATCCTGCTGGGCCTGAGGCTTTGGTGCTGGCGTATCATCCAGTTGTGCCCTTTTGCCGTTGGGTGTCTGTTGACAAACGAGTCTTATCCGCCATCTATAACTGCCTGTCCTTGTTTAACTTTCTGGAAGACGATGTTTCATGGCCTTGCTTTTGAATTCTGCCTTTTGAATTAAAGGGGATGAAGGGGCAGGAACAACAAAGGCTGTTTAGAATTTAGTCTTCTCAATTGTTTGACCCAGTAAATAGACAAATAAAAAAGGGGGAGGAGAAAAGAAAAAAAAAAAAAGGAGACTAGGCTGAGCTCTGCAGTTGTAGGTCCCCTACGGGTTCAGCTGATATGAGCCCAATTTCAGTGGGGGCCTGTGCACCTGTGAGGAGTTAATGAGAAAAATTCAGAAGCAGCTTCTCTCACAAGGGCTCCGATTAGCACCCCACAGAGGCAGAACCACCCCCATCTCCTGGCAAGTTCTAATGATGGGATTTACCTCAGCGGTTGTATTTGAAGACACTCCACCGCTTTCTTAGGAGTAGGAGGCATTCTAGGTGGCCTTCCTGCTCAGCTTCCTTTGGGCTTTTAGATTTTGAAACTGTTCCTGAATGTAATACCACAAAAGCTGAATAAAAATATTGGCAGAGCGGGGGTGTATTTCCAGTGGGCCCCATTCAGGAGGAAGTCAGCATGAATCTACTGGAGAATTGGAGGATGTTATTTATCATGAAGTTCAATCCCTCACTTCTCAGATGGGAAGACTGGGATCCACCGAGGGCCTCTGAAGGGACACTCAACTCGGATCATCTAGGAAAATATGGCATTGGGCAGGATGACACCACTTGTCTAAGTGGCAGTGTGGTGTGGTTATGTTGTTGTGCGATTCTGAGTGGGCTCTGCATCCTGATTCTGGCTCTGCTTCTTACTGATTGTGTGAGTTTGGGCAAACCTACCAAAGCTTCCTGTCCTCCCTGTTTCCTTATCTGTAAGATGGAAACAAGGGTTGCATCTGCTGGTCAGCGTTGCTGCTAAGGTTTAAATGCGTCAATACACTCAGTGTACTTAGAGAACATTCTGGGCCAAGGCAGCCTTAAGCGAGCATTAGATTTTATGATTATCAGGGTCTGCTTTTCCAGTCCCTTTCCATAGCCCCACTCCTAAAAACTGTCCTGTGAGGTCAGGATCAGACTCAGCCTGCAGAGGTGGGTGAATGGCTGATCTGATACCAATCACTTTATTGCCACAGAGTCACCTGGAGCTACATGCCTGGTGCTCTGGTAGGCACTACCTGGCCCAATATATATGTGCCAATATCAGAAAGAAGCCTGTTCTTAAAGAGCCATTGGAAAGAGCTCCAGGTTAGGAGTTAAAGAATATGACTTCTAAAGGCGGGCCTCTCTCATGCCAGCCACATAACCTTGGTAAGTTGCTTCACCTTCACCAATCTGAGTCCTTCTGTGTCAGATGGAGAGGATGATCTCTACTCTGCCTTCCTCGGGATTCCAACAAGAATCAAGTGATTTATGTACATGTACAGGGTGTTAGATTTCAGTGAAATGCTTCTACTAAGGTGATGTAATAGTGGGAATGAAGTGGCGATTCACCCGAAGGACCCTCAATCGCATTCACCCCCATGTGGACTGCTGAGAGCAGGCAATAGAGGGATCCTGGGGAGACCTGCTGTATAGCCGAATGGTGTAGCCAGAAGTCAGGAGAACCTGGACTTGAATCCCAGCTCTGCCACCTTCTAGCAGTGTGATCTTGCATAGGTTACTTAACATGATTGATAAAATCAGAATCCTGGTAACCTCATAGGATGGTTGTAAGGAGTAGATGAAATCATACACATGAAGTGCTCACAACTGGGCCTGGTATATAGTGTTCCCTATAAGGATTAGCTGTGCTTGGTGAGATCAGCCAGTTCCAGGATCAGCCCTTGTCGAGCTGAGCTCCTGGGAGGATCCTGTTCACAGAGTCTGTCGTACAGGCAACTAATATGTAGAGGAGCATTCCAATTCATCCATTTGGAGGGTGTAATTGGCCTTTCTTGGGGAGACACACAAACTCATGTCCAGCCCATCATTTCCTTGTAGGCAAGCTCTCCAAGGAAGCTAACTGGAAGCAGCTTCTTGCCTGGAAAGCAGAGTCTCAGGGCAAGAAGGGGTAGCGAGGAGTATGCTTATATCAAGGGCATGATGTCCTAATGCCCCGATGGATCCGTCTCCATGTGGCACCTGCACCAGGGGCTGGACCGAGCTGTCTGCAGCCAGAGTCCTTCTCCTGCTCTACAAACAATGCCGTATTTCAGTGCTCTGCTTTCCCTTTTCTATGTTGCTTCCTGCCAAGTTACCTCCCTTATGTCTTTACATAAGCTCAGGCTCTTGATCTCACTTGCTTCTGGACTATGACATCTTCTGGTCTTTGGGGCAGCCCCTATCTACCTGATGTCACCCCTTGTATATTGATGCTGCTGGTTTAGCTGTATGCAGCATGCACATTGTTTGCTCACCTCCCTACAGGGCCTCTAACTTCGTGAGGCATGTCGTGGTCTTGCTACTTCCTAATCCACACACCGGTTTGGTAGCTATAGGGAAAGGGCTGTACTTGTCAAAGTACAACTATTAGGAAAGCACTGTACTTGTCAAAGCTCTTATTTAGAAACTGGCCTCTCACCTCTGCTGTTGATGAAGGGGATGTGGAGCACCATGTGAGAGGTAATTACTTCTTTCGCGAGGCAGGAATCTGTATCTGTTTCATTCACTGATGTATCCCACGTGCCAGGATAGTACCTACCACAGAGCAGGCACTCAATCATATCTGTCAAATGAATAAAAGTCACTTCTCAGAATACCATCCTGCTTATCTCAGAATCAGGTCTTCGGTTGTTTGTAGGATGCAGCACACCTTGGTCTCCTACTGGATAGAGTATTCTTGCCTGCAGTAGTGCATGCTCTCCACACTCTGGAATAGCTCTTTTGGGCTTGGATTTCATTCTTATTCCTTTTCCTACACAGTCCACTGATGTCATAGACCCTGGCTAAAAGCAGAGTTCTGATCCATTCATTCTTTAGGTGACTTTCCATTGCTTTTGAGACAAAGTACACATTTCTCACTTGGGCAGTCAAGGCCTAGGATCTGCACCTGATCTAGTCTTTCAAACTCAGTCTCCATGTGTTCCCCACAAATACTCTTGGTGTCATTTCGATTGCATTGCTCAATGTTTTCCAGACGTCTCTCTGAAATCTTCCTGTCTTTGTCCTCTTCTTCATATTGTGTCCTCTAGAATAATCTTCCCAACAAAATGATGTTTAGGAGGGGGTCTTGAGCACTGTAAGTGATGTTTCTGCCTGCTGGGACTTCCAGCTTTTTTTTTTTTTTTTTTTTTTTTTTTTGAGACAGAGTTTCACTCTTATTGCCCAGGCTGGAGTGCAATGGCACAATTTTGGCTCACTGCAACCTCCGGCTCCTGAGTTCAAGCAATTCTCCTGCCTCAGCCTCCCGAGTAGCTGGGATTACAGGCACCCAGCACCATGCCCAGCTAATTTTTGTATTTTCAGTGGAGACGGGGTTTCACCATGTTGGCCAGGCTGTGAACTCCTGACCTCAGGTGATCTGCCTGCCTCGGCCTCTCAAAGTGCTAGGATTACAGGCGTGAAGCACCGTGCCTGGCCGACTCTAGCTTTTAAGACCTAGTCTGAGCTTGCAAGACCCATCGTGAACATCATTTTTTTCACAGAAGTTCTTTTTTTCTTTTTTTCTTTTTTTTTTTTTTTTTTGAGATGGAGTCTCGCTCTGTCGCCCAGGCTGGAGTGCAGTGGTGCCATCTCGGCTCACTGCAATCTCCACCTCCCGGGTTACAGGATTTCTAACTAGCTCTCTAACTCTTCTTACCCTCTAGTATGTGCATTTGTACCTTACTTTGTTTTCCTCAACTTTGTGCTTGTTTCTGTAATTCCCTCATTCATTCCTACCTCTGCGTGCTTGAAAGTTCTTTGTGGATAAGGACTTGGTCCGAATTATATTTCCTTTCCCATCCGATGCACGTGGTGCTCTCTCAGGAAATAGTGCAATTGAGCAACTATTGCACGGAGTTAGCCATTCTCTAAACATAGGTACTACCTCTGCACTTTACAATTCTTGCTTCTAATTTATTTCTAGGTTGCATGGACCTTACAAAAAGGAGTAGCCTTTTTGAAAAGATTGGTTTGAAAAAAAAAACAATTTCAAGCATCGTTTGAAAAGGCCGCGGGACCAAAAAGCCAGCACAACTCAAGTCATTTTAAACATGCAATGATTCTCACTCTGAATACTCAGAGTGGAGACTCAAAGTGTGGGTCTTTGCAAGTTAATGTCACTCTGGCCATTCCTTACACTTTGATCATTCAAATAGAAGTCACATGCGGTTTCGTCTCAGCTCTAAGAAGGCCAAACATGAATTTCTCAAGCCTGTCCAAACAATCTCTCAGAAAAAAAGATAGAGGTTGGATCATTTGTTCATACAGTTTGATTAGCTAACACACATTTTATATACTTGAAGGGTTGTTGAAAAGGAGTTCCTGTCTTATCACTAGAAGTTGAATTCTTGAACCTGTAAAATAAACTAGTTAGTTTGCATGTCTTTATATTCCTTCCATGCCTTTAGATATACCTATTTCCAGACAGGTTTTCAGAATGCATTTGGGAAGCCTGTGATTAAAGGATATTTTCTGGTATGGTATGAAGGCTGAGTCTCTTGACAATAACTTGCAGAAAAAGAATAAAATCTATTTTACATCAGCTGAATGTCTCTAATTGGGTCTTGAAGACCAAACAATTCCCTTCAATGCAGCTGGGGCTTTGGGTAGCCCCAAACCAATTAACTCAAATTATATAATTTTCTTCCCATCCCTACCCCCAAAGCTTGACTTGCTTATTTAGTAAAGAGGAGGATTAGCGCAAGCACTAAGGAGCTGTTCTCTGGCTGCCTGGCACAATATGTGAACTTACTTCTGGGCCAGCCAGAAGCATCCTGGCTGGGAAGAAAGGAAAAGGGGAAGCTGAAGTCAAGCCGTCTCCTTGGCGTGACTCTCCTCTTTCTTGGGATACAATGGAACTCAGCAGAAATATATTACTGGATTACCAGGCAGCAGAAAGCATGCTGGCCTTTAAATGGAAACAAGCAATCTTTAGCCCCCCTAAACCTCTGAAAATGTGCAGGAGCTAATTAAGGCAACAACATCATGAGGTGATCAGAGAAGAGCAGAGAAATGTGAACGGTTAGGGGGGAATCTGAACAGGTGTGTATGTGCGGTGTGTCTAAAGGAGCAAAAAGCTTTACTATGAATAGATTTCATCTTTCTTCTGTTTCCAAATGATTTGTTAAGCCTGGGGTGAGCATTGAACAAATAACAAAATTACGTAACAATTCCAAATGTATATTTTCCAAATTAAAAAAAAACAACAATTTTAAAAGGCAGAATGACACCCTGCATTGCAACTATATCAGAAATATGCTTAGTAACCTTTATTACAAAGCAGCTTAATTTTTTTTCTATTTTATATAGAGTACTGTCTTTTGTGATCCTTGTAACAAGATACTAAATACCTGATTTGATAATTGTGACATATAGGTGAATTTAAAATAGTTTAGTTCTAATAAGAAAGAATAATTAATGATACCTTCAGGTGGGCATGTTTTTTCAGGGGAGCATTTTTTCATATTTATTGGACAGTGAAATCTCAGCTTCTAAGTGCTGACCTTTTATGTGCCAATAAGAGAAAGCAAATAGTAGACATGCCTCAATGTCTCCCTTCTTTTCTAAGCTTATAAAATATGGTACTGAACTTGCCGTGGTATTTTCTCACACATTCCTTTCTGAGGGGACCCTGCCCTGGATACCAGTAGAATGGTTTTATACAACAGGCTTCCCTGATATTCTAGGTCCTGGGAGTTATCTTCTAAGCTTGAGTTTTTTGCTCATATGTCTGTCAAAAAGGAAAATGCAGTGAAATTAAAGTTCGTCAGGAAGCTACAAGTCTGTTTTCTTACAGTTCCTGTGGGCAAAGTAGCATTATATCTTCTGTTGATGTCACCATTTCTCTGGGAGATTCTAGAGATTTGTTCATTGGTTTCCTTTAGAATCTACTGACTACCAATGTAAACTCACAGCTGGAGAGCCACATCCCTTGTCCTTTTGGACCATGGTACCTATGACCAAGGCTTAGGCCTTTTCTGTTGAGTCTCTGTCTTTGGGGAGGGGGATAAGTTCTTAAATTCAGGGCTAGAGTTCCAGGAAAGTATTCAAGTAAGACACAGAGCAAGGCTACCAATTAAAATAAAGACAATAGACTTTCAAGTTCAAATTCTGAGAAGAATATTAAAAATTATTTAGTCTACACTGTGATTTTAAAGAGAGAACCATGGTAGCCCAGGAGGGAGGGTGACTTGTTCAAGGTCACATGGTGGCTTAGTGGTACCGCCTGACCAGAACTTGGTTCTCCTGATGCAATTGAAGAGCAATCTCTGGCTGTCAATGCTGATCACATCTCAACCATAGAAACATCTCCTTTATTTTTCTGACTTTATAGATTGCTAATGGCAGGAGAACACTATGACTTACAAGTTGAGCTTTCACCTTGCTGGCCCTGGCTGGGCAGACTTGGCATCTGTGGTTGAGGCTTTAAGGTGGAAAAACGGCATTACCAGTGCTTCTCTCCATTGAATGTACATTTGAGAGATGCATTAATTAACGTAACATTGCTACCTCTAGCTCTGAGCCTCAGCTGGCGCTCCACTTTGTACTGTTCACCAAAATCAAAGCACCGCTCTGGTTTATTTTTTAGATATCTTGAAAAGGATAATGTTTGACCACTCCTCTCCTTGGCTTTACCTCCATGTGCTGTGTGTAATGATCCAGAGAGAATCAATTGGACACTGCATTTTAAAGATAAGGATTGGGATTTTACTTCTGGGTAACCTGGTGACCCCAATCAATCTCCGTCTTACGAACTCTCTGAAGATTTGATGCTCCAGTCTGCAATTAAGTCCCAGCTTCCAAGAATGGCAACAGATGTTGCAATCCAAACACCTTTATTAACTATTTATCTTCAAATATATATCAACGATCTCTTGGCCAACAGAAAGAGTGGCCTGCCCCTTAAATGGAAAATCACACTCTTTCATCTTCAAGCTATTTTACTTTATAATCCTTTTGAGAAGATAAAAAGAGATCTATTAAGAAAGTAGCTGACAATATATAATTGCTTTCAAAATTTGCCTTTTCTAAAAGTAGTTTTTATCTATACATTGAAAATATTGCTATTAAGTTGTATACCTCAACTATACAAAACATCAAATGGTATTTAGGGTAAGCAGATAACATAAAGTTATCTTTAATAGTGAAGATTTCAATGTTTGGTTTCCTTTGTTTTCATATAAAACTTGCTGATTACATTTCATTTGCCAGACTTTGGCCTTGTTTGAACCAGAGCTTCAACACCATAAAAAATAATCCTTGCCACCTACTTGCCTTACAAGAATGTCATGAGGATTATAAATGATGGTGGAGTAATTTAAACACAGAATGAAACACAAGGCCAAAATATTTTAAGCAAGACCCTGTGTAATCCTTTGTAATTGAACTCATCAAGGTTTCATTCTACAGCTGAGCCCTTGCCTGAAGTTTATTGAGGTTATTCTACCGAGAAAAAAATAAACTATCGTGAGGTCAAAGAGGCTTCTTCTTCCTTGATTTAACTCACTGGCTAAACTTGCTGAATTCCTCTCACACAGGTAGGAGGAGTGGGCAGTTTTTTGCTTCAAGGGCAGGGGTGAATTCACATGAAGATAATGAAGTTTAAGCTTCCAAGTGTTCTCAATGCCATTTGTCTTCATAAAATTTGCAAAAATCAGATATTTTAATCACAATTAGTTAAGAATGCGATTTTTACTCTGATTTTCCTTCCATCATACCCAAGGGCTGTCAAGTGGGGTGAAAGTGGCCCCAGGGCAATTGTGCACTCTAGCTAAGGGAACCTTGAGTAGGGGGTGCTTTAGTTTGGACTTCATGAAATATGAAGCATGCAATACTTCATAAGTCCAAACTAAAGCATGCCCTACTCAAGCTTCCCTTAGGTAGAGCCGTCTTTTGCTGTCCATCTGCGTACAATCACATTCTTTCTAGCCTTGCTGATATAGAAATGACTTCCAGGAACATGCCCACACTGTGCCGACTCACCTGCTGTCATGGCACAGAGATACAGACCAGACAGAGAGCTCGTCAAGAATTAAACTAAACACTGGAGGTCTGTGGGTAATGGAGAAGAAGAAAGGTTTGCAAGGACTTAGAAACCAACCCGTACAAAAAAGTGTCTAAGCATCACGTGTACACAGCTGTAAAGGCATGAATTCATTTCATTGATGTCTGGTCGAAGGAAAGTTCTCCCCTCTCAGGATTATACTTCATAAAGCATGGTTTATAATGTACTTTTACTATGTTTTTTCTTCTTTTTAAATGCAAATTGTGTAAAATAGAAATCATGAGAATTCCTGTGTTTCTAGAAACAGACGTATAGGAGTGCTATAAAAAACAAGCATATCTAGTGAGAAATCAAGAATTGTATGGACCCCAACTTTCAATAATAATGTAACAAACTCCAGTCAACCCTGCTAGTAGAATGAGTGAATTATCTTTCTATTATCTCTATTGAAAATAATATAGCAAAATCATTGTCATATTAAGCAGCAATCAAAAAGTAGTAAAAAATATAGATTAAAAAAGTATTACAGGTGTACATGAAGCATGAATTACTAAAAATACTGTTTTTAAAAAAATGTTAATATGTTTATGGTATTTTCCAGTTTTCTGAATACCCATATTAATATCTATTTTTTATTTATAACCTTTTATATTCTTTTTCTCACAAAAGGCCCATAAAATTTCATGTGTTTTAGCCCTCACATATTTTGCATCTGCTGTGGGGTAGGGGTGGGAATGTCAGGTGTCAAAGCTCAGTCCTTCCTTAAAGATTATTTGATTCAGAGAAGACCTTGGAGGCCAAGTACATCTCTGCTTCTTGCCTCCCTCCACCCCCTTCCCATTATGTTTAAGAAAATGAAGGCTTTGAAGTGAAGCTGTGCCTATGATTACACAGCCTGTGCTTGGTGGAAATTGGATAAATCCATGCATTAAGAATGGATTCTAGGATCTGCTGGTCAGAGAGACCAGCAGCAAAGGGACTGAAGCAGAAGCTGAGAGATCCAGGTGTCAGTCTTGACTGCCACTGGCTGATGTGTGACCTTGAAGAACAAACTTCCTCCACTGGGCCTTGACTCCCCATTTGTGCATGCAAGAAGGAGCCACCTTCCTATATTGGAAGTTGTGGGAAGCCTCTGTGACAAAGGGAAGTCTGAGCAGAGGCTCAAAGGAAACCAGAGAGAGTCACTTGTATACCTGGGCCTTTCTGTGAAGAGGAGAGTGTGTGTGGCATCTTGGTGGACTGGCAGGGAGGCCAGCATGCTCAGCTGGGTGGGCAAGGAGGGCAGAAGTAGGCCAAGTAGACGAGGCCAGAGAGCCAGTGCAGGCAATGGCAAGGGATTTTGCTCATAGGGAGAGGGGAGCCATTGGACCTGATGAACCTGGAGTGAGATGACCTGAAAGATATTTTTAAATGATCACTCGTGCTGCTGTGTGGAGTGAGGGTGGAGGCTTGATAGAAGGTGGCTGCAGGCCTGGTGCGTGGCTCATGCCTGTAATCCCAGCACTTTGGGAGGCGGAGGCAGGCAGATCGCTTGAGCCCAAGAGTTTGAGACCAGCCTGGGCAACAAAGTGAGACCCCATCTCTACAAGAAATACAAAAATTAGCCGGACGTAAGTGGTGTGTGCCTGTAGTTCCAGCCACTTGAGAGGCTGAGGCAGGAGGATTGCTTCAGCCTGGGAGGTTGAGGCTGTAGTGAACCACTACACTCCAGCCTGGACGACAGAGCGAGACCCTATCTCTAAAAAATATTAAAAAGCCAGTGGAGAAAGTGCCTACGATCACCTCCAGCACAAGGCATAACGTGGCAAGTGCCTAAAAAGAAGCAGAGGGAAGTGGTGCTGGCCGGAAAGAATGAGCTGGACATTATCAAGCAGAGATGGCAGGCAGAAGGCGTGACAGTTTTGCAGAGGAAATGGCATAAACAAAGATATGTGTGAGAAAAATGAAGGCCATGCTCACGGAAACAGTGCTGTGAAGTGACTGAGAGTGAGGATTCTGTGCCCTTAGAAGAGTTATTCAAACTTCCCATCCCTTAGTCTTCACTGTAAGTGGGGGCCGTTATCCTCATCTGCCTGGGAGAGGTCTGTCAATGAGAGTTGCCTGTGTTGTACTCTAGAGGTGCAGGGCGAATGGTAGCTTTCACTATTATGAATTTACGAAATTTTTATGAAATGCCAAAAAAGTTCCGTGAGGCATAGAAATGTGATCAGCAGGAAGTCAGGCTGATAGCAAAGAGTCTTGAATGCCAGGCTGAAGAGACAAAAGAAGGAGGGAGAGTTCCAGGCTTGCTTTATTCTAAAAGTCACCAGCGGAGCTTCTGAAAATGAAGTCCCTCATCTTCCTACTCTGACATGGGGCCCAGGGAGCTGGATTTGAGCAAGAGTCCCTGGTGATTCTTATGCGGATGCGGCTTAAGAAAAGAATGTTTTTAACTTGAAGGTTGAAGGGGGCATTGTCTTCAACTGCTGGGCTGGTGGACCCATCTGCAAACCAACGATATGCCGACTACTCCCAGTTCTCCTTGTGCAAAGCCAGCAACTGCTAAATAGTTGGAGCTGATAGTTGGAAGGAGGAAGCATGTGGTCCGGGATTGAAGGAGAGCTCTGGGGACCTTTCGAGGAGCCACCCTTCCCCTGTGGCTGTGCAAGGTGGTGACCCAAGCTCATGTTCTCGTCCCAGCTCCAACGCTGCCAAGTCACTGTGTGTCACTTGGATGATTCTTGCCTCTTTTCTGAGCTGCAACTTCCTCCTCTGTTTGAAAAAACAGAAAGTCGAGAGGTCTGAATTGGGCGAACTCTAAAGTCCCTTCCAGTTCCAACTTTATCTGTTTATCAAACAGCCTAATCTTTGCAAAAGCACTTGCAATGGCTACAGCCTGGAGACAGTCTTTGCAAACTTTGCAGTCAGACTCAAGGCTTTGGGGGTTATGCAAAGGGCACTGAATACTCCTGCCATCAAGATAACAGAAGGAACCCTTCTCTGGGGAGGGTTGTTCACATGCACCTCAGTACACGCAGCTCTGAGAGCTGGGACTTGTCTGATTTAACCCTTATCACCCTGCAGCATTTGGTGGGGCCAAGGTGGAAGCAGTTAGTTACCTCTGACTTTCCGGCACTTCCTTTGCCTGAAACAAGCCAATTGGGTTTTAGTGCTCTCTGATCAGAAGCTCCATGAGTCTGTGGTGTGAAAAGTGAAGAAAATAAGTGTCTTTGATTTCAGATAAATCACTTATGCACTCCAGGACTCAGTTTCTTTGTCTGAAAAATTTTCATTCCCTGAAAGAGGATACTTTTGCTTCTTAATTGCCATCAAATTTGGATGGCACAACTTTTACTGAATTCTTTTTTTTTTCCCACAAAATTGAGAAATGGTCAGACTTTTTAGGACCAGTTTAAAAATAATAGTTTCATCTCAAGCAAAAGGCTGGCTTTCTATTCACCTTATCGCTGTTAAAGGCATCTTTACATTTTGAGGCAGAAAGTGGTAACCGTGACCTCACTCAGGGCCTTTTTCCCTGGCAGCTTCCACATACCTCTGCACACACAGATCTGAGGGATCTGACTTAACCTTCATCTCACTCATTGAGTTTTCAACTGAGTAGATTTATGAAATATCCATCTAAAGAGTCACAATGATTTCTTGATATATTTTCTAAAGCAAAAGGTGGGGGAAAATGTTTGAGACTGTAATCCCTTGCTAATTTATTTTCTCATTTCCAGATTCAAGGGTCTGGAGATAATAATTTGCAAAGGGGAAAAATGTAAACTCTCAGGAAAACACACTGCTCAGGGTATAGGGGAGGAGGGTGCTGTGTGAGGAGTGGCTTGTGGCAACATGACTGGGGAATGAAGAAGAGTTAGGGCATAGCGATTTTATGAAAAAGGCTGAAGGAGTGAAGGTGGATGGGACTCCAGGACTCTGATAGCCTCTGGCTAGTTGGTCTTCTCCTGCCTCCTAGGGCAGTACCATTTTCCTTACACCGTTATTTTGCCCCCGGAGGCCTCCTTGTATATCCGCCCTCCCATCCCCTGAGGAAGGCACTGGTCTCCCTGAATAGCAAGGTTTGCTTTCCTTCACCATGGCTGCCTGCCCCCTGAGCATCGAGCCTCTGGTCTGGCCTGGGGGCCACCAGGGCACCCCACTCTCCCACCTTGAAGCAGGGCACAGACAGCAGAGGAGTCTTCCATAGGAGTCAGGTCCTGAGGGCAACTTCCCTGTTCTCCCTCCACAGCACGCTGGGTCCTCACCAGGGCCACCCTCTATATGCCAGGCAGAAGGACTCCTGGAATCCCCGCTTCAGCTGCTGAGGCCCACAGAGGAGTGGGTGAGAGGCTGACTGTCAGAGGTTGCTGAGAACCCAAGGTACCTGAGAAGGGGTAGCTTGAAGTAATCCCATCCAAGAGTGTCAACGTGCAGTTTCTATTTGACTGCGCAAAGTTCTGGTAACAAATATTTATTGAGGCCTCCTAAAAGCCCTGTGCTCAAGTGTGCTTCAGGGCATAAAGAGAGGAAAGAAATATGGTTCAGTCCTTGGGGCACTAGAGGGCTGCTGGGGGAGACACACAGACTCCCCAGGCACCCTGATAACCAGGCTTCCTTCTCTGCTGGGACACTGAAGACGTGCTTGGTAGAGGCCCAGGAACCCCTGCAAAGACAGCAGGGTGGGCAAGGAGGGAGAGGCCCACCTGAACAGATTGTACCACAAGTAGCCTCTCTTACCCTGTCTCCTGCCCCAGCTCCTGCAGGGTACAGAAATCTCAGGCAGTGCCTGTCTGCTGGGCCCGTCCTTCTCCTCCACATGGACCTCCCTGCAGCAGCCAGTGGGTGCCTGCCCTGCCCTCTTGCTTGCCTCATTCCCCTTTAATCAAAGCCGCCTTTATATTGGCAGGTTAACTGGTGCTCCCACAAGTCAGCGTAGGCCCTGCCAGGGGCAAGTTACAGCCATGGACCCAGGGTTTCAGGATACCCTCATGGCATCATCTGGTAATTGTGATGGCCCCCTAACTGGTCTGGCCCTCTAGGTTCACCATCCTCCATTCCATCAGCAATAGAAAAGGGTTGAGAACTCTTTGGGAAAGGATGATCTCTCATGGTGAGATGAGTGACTGCAGTTAGCTGATGTGCTTCTATGTGGTTGAGGGGTTGGACTTGTTCTCTATGACCCCAGTGAGTGGTGGGGAACCAGGGCTGAAAGAAGCACAAGAGAGGCTGAATCTGCTTTTATAGTAGGAAGGCATTCTGGTAGAGTGCTCTAAAAATGGAATGAGCTGCCTTGTATCTCAGTAAGTAGTGAGTGTATCTGATAGGCTCAGTAGACCACACCCACTGGAGAGACTAGAAGAGTTTTAAATGCCCTTCCTGACTTACTCACCTATTACTATGTAATAAACTACCCCAAACTTAGTGGCTTAAATAACAATGATTTATTATTTCTCATAATTCCATTGGTTGGCTGAGCTCAGCTTGGTGGTTCTTCTGCTGGTCTTGCCTTGGGTCTCTCATGTGGCTGCAGTCATTTGACAGCTTGACTTGGATTGAAGGATCTAAGAGGGCTCACCTACATACCTGGTGCCTTAGAGCTGGCTGTCAGCTGAACTTCCCTCTCTATGTGATCCTATATCTTTAGGTCATCTAGCCCAGGTTTCCTCATATGGTGGCGGGAATATTGTAAGAGAGCAGGGGAAGACCTTTAGACCTTCCTAAATCCTAGGCTGTGGAGTACACACACTACTGCTTCTGACACATTCTGTTGGTCAAAACAAAGTCAGCTTAGATTCTAAGGATAAGACAATAGACTCCACCATTTGATGGGAAGAGCTGAAAAGTATTTGTGATCATATTTAACCTGCCACACTTACCAAATTGCCTTTGATTCCGAGTCTTCTTCTGGATGATCCCTTGTTAGACCTCTGGTAAGGGCCATGTGGTAAATGTCTATACCTGTGAAGAAGGGCTCTATGTGGACACTAGTTGCTTACCAAATATCTACCATACACACACACTTTTTTTGAAGAGGAGGCACTTATTCTGTCTCTACATAGTCATATGCTTTAGGAGAAACTGGCCTGATCCGAACTACAGTAGTAGGGTCGGTGAATATAATCGATCACTGACTGGACCGGGAATCCAGGCTTATGCTAATTTGATCATGGCACTATTCTGCATACAGAGATTGGTTGGGAAAGGACATGCAATCCAATGCCAGCCAATGAGACATGAGGGGATGTTTTTTAAAACCTTTCGAGAAAGAAGTTTCTTCATTTGTAAGAAAGAACCACTGGAAAGGATAGTTTCTCTTCTTCTGTTGTGCACAGAAGTGAGGGCTGGAACTGCTGCCATCTTGTTTCCAAACTAAGGACAAAGCCATCAAAAAGAGGAAAGCAAAGCCAAGAGAACCACAGAGACATGGAGCAGGAATACTGGTCACTTTATGTCCATGCCCTGGCCTTACCTCTGGACTTGTTTCAGTTACATGAGCTAATAGTTCCCCTTTATTGGTTAAACCAGTTTGGGTTTTCTGCTATGTGCAGCTGCAAGTATTATATCTGACACAGGGCTTGAAATTGTTAGATGACAAATCTAACAACAGGTTACAAAGCAGGCATTAACTTTTAAAGAAAATAATCACTAACATATTTTTGTTTTGCTTTCCTAGTAAGTGAAGGAATGAAAGACTTATCTCATAGTAGAAAGAGAAATACCCTTAGACATTGTCTGTTCAATTGAGTCACTTGGCAGATAAGGAAACCAAGACCCTTGAGCAGAAATGTGACTGAGATGTCGCAAACCCCAGGCACATGTACTCATTACTGTGCTATACCGTCTCCACCTGCACTTCATAGCAGTGCAGTTATTCACATGCCTGAAGCACAGAGACCACCTGGATAGTCATACTTTAAATATGAACTTGGAACAACTACCTTGGAAATCTGTTCATCAGTTTCTTTACAAATTTGACATGTGACTACCTTATGTCCCAGCAATTCCACCCCTAGGTATTTACCCTACAGGGATGAAATCATATGTCCACACAATGACGTATACAGGAAGGTTTATAGCAAGATTGTTCATGATAGCTAAATGCTGGATACATCTCAGATGTCCAACAATAGGTGAATGAATAAACAACAAATTGTGATATACAATGAAATGCTACTCAGGAAGAAAAAAAAGAGGAATGAACTACTACTGATACATGCAACAACATGCATGAATCTTAACAACATGCTGAATTAAGGAGGCCAGACTCCTAAGAGGACACACTGTATGATTCCACTTCTATAGAGTTCTGCAATGGCAAATGTAACCTGTGGTGACAGAATTCAGATCAGTGGTTGCTTTACGTTGTGTGTATACAAAGCGGAGTTGACTGGGAAGAGGCGTGAGGGAAATTGCTGGAGTGAGAGCAATGTTCTGTGTCTTGATCAAGGTACGGGGCAGATGAGTGTATTCACTTGCCAAATCTGAACAAACACTTAAGATCTAAGTATTTCACTGCATGTAAATTATATCTTGAAAAAAAATGTAACGTGAATTTCTAGCCACGAGCAGGAAGGTACAATATAAATCCGGACGGTTAGGCTCCTGGGAGTTTGCAGTGGTGTGTCCTGGACTCAGGGTTTGGGAGAACCGCTGTCTTTTCCCGCTTGTGCTGATGGCTGGGGTCAACCAGCTTCCTGTGTTCTCTGCCAGTGCCCAGCTGTCAGGATGGGCCCAACCGCAGCTGCCGTAATAGCAGGTTGGGAGAGACATTCCCTCTGGGCCCTGCAGCCACATCACAGAAACCAGCCGTACCCTCTGGCCTGCTTCCCTCCACCACTGACGGCCTCAGGGAGCTCACCAAAGAACTTTCCCTTTCCTCACCCTCAGATACCCTTCCGGAACCTTCCAGGGCCCAAGCTGCCCTTTCCATGACCTGAGCTTTACGGGTGATAAACTCTGGCTTTCTGACATTCCAGGACTGCTTAACTGGGTCATTGCAGCAATCCTTGCTATAACTTTTATTTTTTGTTTTTTGAATTGCCATTTGTGTTTTCTTCATATTTCCTGCCAAACTGTCAAACCAGGCTCTCTCCAGACGCCAACATCTGGTATTAAATTGCAAGTCTGGATGATCTTTCAAAACAATGTTTTTTAAGTGCCGGGGAACGTCTTTTGCTCACATTATTCATCTGTTCAAATTGTATCAGATTCTCTCATTGATTTCTGAACTGAAATGTACTTTTCAACGTATCACGACTATCCTGTTTAAGCCAGGCCTCATGCTGGCATCAGGCCATAAGTTGCCTGGAGAATATGTGATCTATTGTTTTGTTGTTCTCTTTTACTTTTCTATTTTTAAAAATCAATAAATCACAAGTAAATCCTTTAATAAGCATTGAATGAACAAATAAATTCAGCTTTCCCCTTATTGTGATGATTATGCTTTTTTTGTTTGTTTGTTAGTTTTTTGAGACGGAGTCTTCCCCTGTCACCCAGGCTGGAGTGCAGTGGTGTGATCTCCGCTCACTGCAACCTCCACCTCCCGAGTGCAAGCGATTCTCCTGCCTCAGTCTCCTGAGTAGCTGGGATCAAAGGTGCGTGCCACCATGCCTGGCTAATTTTTGTATTTTTAGTAGAGACGAGGTTTCACCATATTGGTCAGGCTGGTCTCGAATTCCTGACCTCGTGATCTGCCTGCCTCAGCCTCCCAAAGTGCTGGAATTACAGGCATGAGCCACTGTGCTTGGCCGATGCTTATGTTTTTAATGGAAATGAAATCTCTAAGATGCCAGACATATGGCACCCAGACAAAATCTGGTTGTCTGAATCTGGGGCTAGCGGTGGTTTCAGGATATTTTAGCCCCATGCAGTACATGTTCCCTGGCTGCAGCTTCAAAATGTGTGCCTGGGATGGGGAGGTCCCACAGCCCCAGATGGCTTCCTCCTGCTTCTCTTGCTATTGTAGCAACCTCCATCCCTTTTCTGGAGAGTCAGGAAGTGGTGATGCCCAGGTACACAGCTTGCCTGGAGTGTGAGGGAAAGAACCTGGCTGAGGACAGGAGACTTGTTTCTGGTCCTATTTTGCCATCACTCACTTAGAGTGACTCAGGTCAGTTCCCTTCTCTTGGAGCCTTCTGCCAACTTGGGCCTTGGAACGAACTAGTTGGTTTCACCCTCAATGCCTTTTGTGGGTCAACTGGGGGAAGCTGGAGAACTGGTAGGATAAGGTGGAAGAAATGTCTCTGGGGCTGAGACTCCAGGCTACCTCCTACTTCTACTTCCAGCAGAGGCATTGCCCTATGATCTGCCTTGAATCTTGGGCTTCAGATTCGTAAACTTGGCCAAAACAACAAAGAACCACAACCGCCACCATCACCTGCCTGGTGGTGTCTAGTATCATGTCTAGTATTAGTTGACCCCTAAAGGCCCCTCTAGGCTGATAAGGGAGGATTGATTGCTCCTTCTTAGAGCCGAGCCATGGTGGACAACGTTCCTGACCATCAGTGCCCCACAGAAGGGGCTCCAGTCACCAGCTGGGGAGACCAGACCAGTGGCATGGCAGAATCATGCTCTGTGCTAATTTGTCACGTGCACTTTCTGTTAAGAGCTCATCTCTCTCTATGCCTCACTCCCTCCCCTTCTCTTTCCTTCCTCTCTTTCCCTTCTTTCTTCCTGAGAAATTCCTGGTGTCTTGCCTGCATGCTCCAGACCTTTCAGCGTCAATAAATTCCTTTTACACTTTGAGCAGTTTCAAAGTGAATTTAGAAGGTGAGTGTGCCTAGCCTCCTGTTTAGACACAATTTCAGTCTGCAGATGGTGCTTGGCCTGTCTGGGATTCTCACGTGAGCCCACCTGGGCCCAGCTGCTGCCATCGTAAATCTCCAGGGAGCTGAGCTCCACTGCTCAAGGGGGTGTTTTCAAGTCTCCGTGCCTGCCAGCTGTTCAAAATGGGCCCAGCCAGGCTTGGAAAGTGCTGAATCCGTAAAAACTGGGTGTCTTTAGAAGAGACAGAGAGAAATGTGAATTTAAAAACACAGCACAACTCTACCACAAAACAAGGCTGAATCCAATGTTAATTCCACAGATAACAGGTTCTGGCGGTGCTTGACTGAGTAGCTGGTTCCCATTTCAGTGCCCCATTCTGCCGCACGTTGCCCTCAATTCATACGTTCTTCCAAGACTGGGGTGAAACACAAAACGAGAAAGCTGCAAGGGCTGCAACACGATGTGGCAACTTGCAGGAACAGAGAAATCTCGGAAAGTATTCTACACGGGGCTGCGCATTCCCAGGAATAGTTGCCATGACGGGCATCCCAGTATAAGCAAGCTGTGTCCCATGAGATCCTGCATAGTCAGAGATACTTTTTAACAGAAATGTGAACTGCAGAGGGAGGGTCAGCTCACTCCCCATCCCTTAGGTGCAATGCTGTGATTTAAGAGATGAAGGTGAATGTCATTCTCTGAGTTTCCCAGTCCGGCAATTCCAGACTCTGTCTCCTGTCGTATCTTCCTTTGCATAAAATGCCCTCACAGATCCATCAATCATTGACCCTGTGATCATGCATTGAGAACCTCCCATACATTAGGGGCTGATTGCATCCTGTTTTAGATAGTGACATGGTCTCCTGTGTGCCTTTAGGGCAAGGACCAAGGATTATTCATCTTTGTATATTCTGTAACCTATTAAATATATGTTCGCTCAATGAATCATAGAGAAAGCCCTCTGTTTTCCTTCCTTTCTGCTCCGTCCCAGAGACAGAAGATCTTGTCTGGTCCTATGTGAACATTAGAAGGTGAAGACGTTGGCCTGGGCGCTTTCCACCCCACAGATAGAAAGAACAAAGGGCGCTGGCTCTGGAGGTGCTCTCCATCATGTTGAAAACTGTGTCCAATCTCATTGTAGGAAGCAGCAGGTAGCTGTGAAAGGCGGCTCAGGCCCCCATTGTTACCACCGTGGCTGCAGGTGAAAGGTCAGTTTGCAGGCAAGGCTCTGACCCTTCACTTTTTTGTTGAGAGTGTCACAAGGTAAATTAATCAGATTTGTGGCATTAAGCTCTGCCAATATCTTTATCCTCTCAGCTCTTTCTCTCCAGCAAAACTCTCTTTCCTAGGGGGAAAAAAGTTTCCTTTCTAATGAAAGGGGAAAAGTGCTTTTTGTGTTTCTCTCACAGTTTTCACTTTAAAAGTGAAAATGGCTGGGCACATATAGAGGCCAGCACAGCCCTTCCTTTGAACAGGGCTCTTGTAAGTTAAAGTGAGCTTTCCTGGCACCGCCTCACATGCCCCACGCTCATGGGGACAATGCGGCGAGCAGGCTTGGCTGGCACTGATGGCTTCGTGATTTCCTCTCCTTTGACTAGAGCAACTCAGGAAAGCTTATTAAGGAGATGTCGCCAGCCTGGACGTGGGCTTAGGTCTCCTCCATGCCCAGCTGGCAGCACTGGTACCAGAGCAATATTTCAGAGGGGCAGGTAGGCTAGACATGAATGAGCAGAAAGCCCTCTAGTCCCACAGCCAGAGGCTTGGAGCCGGCTCCCAGCAGGAGCAGGAGGGAGGCTGCTGATGTTGCAGGTGCTTTTCAGGCAGCCTTGCAGGAGAGCACCAACTTCCTGCTGCTAGAAATTTGTCTGCAAATTTTTTCTCATTCAGAAGTGACGGCATCCAGGAGACCCTGGCTAGATATGATAACTTGATTAAAGCCTGCACAGGCGACCCAGATGCCCGAGAAGGGGCTGAGAGGGAGCATGCCTCCTTCTTACCTTTCACCGGGAGAGAGCTGACAGGTCACAGTGGGTAGATTTCCTCACCCTGGGCTGTAGGGTGTCCACATTTTAGATTCACAGCCCTCTAAATAATGCAGCTGTGCTTTGGATACAGCTTCTCTGCTGAAAAAGAAAAGTAACAAAGGCTCATTTTCCCACATCAATTTGCAGCGTAAAGATTGGATTATTACAAATATTTCCTGAGCACCCACTGCACACTAAACCCTGTTTTAGGCACTGGAGATACAGCAGTGAATACTGCCATCATAGAGCTTAGAATCTAGCTTGGGGACTCTGACGGTAAATAAATGTACAAACTCACAATATGCCAGGGGGTTACAATGCTGTAAAAAAACAATAAAACAGGGCTAGAGGATAGAGAAAATGGTGGGGTAGAAGGGATACTCTGAGAACATAGATCAGACAGGAACATCCTCTCTGAAGAAATGATACGAGGCTAGAGACCCAAATGAAGGCTGCGCCTTAGCCCTGTTGATACCTGGCCAGAGAATCCCTAAAAGACGGCTTAGCAAGTGTGAGGCCCCAAGCAGGAAGCCTGCTCGATATGTTCAAGAAATATTCCTTTACACTTATGTTTCACTTATGAATGCCCAAAAAAACCCATCTAATGGTCACAATAATAGTGGCAAAACTTTTGTGACAATACTGTTATGAGGAGTAAATGAATTAATGTTCTCAAGACACATAGCACAGTGACTATGGAATAGTAAGAATTTAATAAGTGCTGAGGCTTTTATAATTATAATAATTATTGTTGTTTACTAAGAATTTGACAGTCACAATAATCCTATAAGGTAGGTGGTCAAGAACTATCAGCTTCGTCTTGTAAATGAAGAATGTAACGTCCACAGAAGTGACTTGCCCAAGGTCACACTGCAGGTTAGTGGCACATGGAAGCAGGCTGGGTCCCTAGGGCTGCATGCAGAGAGTCACCAGGAGAGCTGCTGATCTGCACTGGACTTTGTCTAAGCAAGAGATTAACTTTTATTATATCAAGCCACTGAGACTTGGGGGTTATTTGTTATAGCAGCTTACCATTACTTAACCTAACAGAATGGGCTGGCTCTAGGATGACTGTAAGAGGGTGTGAGCCCCTCAAATAGCAGGGCTCATAGCTTTTGGAGGGGAGAATGCCAGCTCTTGTACCCCAGTTACACTGAACCCTAAATATGTGTGTATTTTTCCAGCACCACTTTGTTCCTACCAGTCCCCCTGCCTGGGTCGTTCTCCATCTACTTCCCTAACAAAACCCTATGTAATGTATCCTTCAAGGCTCTCTTTCAACGCCACCTCCTCCAGGAAGCCTTCTCCATCTGCTGTCATAAGACAGCATTTCTTGCCCTGCACTTTCACAGAAGATTCCTGTTCCCTGGGGACCACATTTTGCCTCTTGCCCCAATTACATATGGGCATACCTAACTCCTACATGAGACCACATGCTTCCTGAGGCCAGGCCTGTGACCTCTTTGCTCTCAAAACAGTCCAGAAGCAGAATTCCATTTGGAAAGAGATGAAATAAAACAATTCCTTTTTTTTTTTAAAAGGTTAATTCTAAATGCTAGGGCAAATAATCAGAGAATGTTCTCCTTGGAACATGTTGGCGTTAGCTTTTACAAACATTTGCACCCTCATGCAGGCACGTCTCCCCCCAACCCCTCATCTCCATGGCACAATGACTGTGATGATGTATTTTGCCGTTGCCTTTATGTTGATGTTCAAACTCCTCTTCTCATCTTACCCTCACCAATTATTGAATGCCTTTAAAAAAAAAAACGAAACAAAACCCAAACCTTACCCCAGCAGATGTGTGTGAGCTGTTTGATCTTGAGGCTGAATAGGAAGCAAAGTATCCAAGACTCAGATTATGGTGCAGAAGAGGGGGAAAAAATCTTAACAGGAACTCTGTGAAGGAGAGAGTTTAGCTTTGATCTTACTATTGAATTTTGCTAGTGGGGTGTGTGTTTATATCTATTTCTATTTATCTTTTTAGCTCCATAATTCTGTGCTGCTGTGTCTGTCTCTTGAGGCACTACAGAAGGGAGTTTTGTCTGATTTTGTGCAACACGACTTAAGTCATTTAAAGAAAGAATTTAATTTCTCTGTGAAATAAGGAGAAGACTATAGGTTAATTTATGGATATCTTTTCCTTTAAAGGATTCTAAAATAATTGGGGCCACTTTATCTCAAACCGAATGGAAAAGAGCCCTATTAAAAAGCAGAGAGGCCACGCTTCTAGATGAGCCGGTCTGACTTTATCGTTTAATTCCTAATTTGCACATCTTCCTCACTAAAGAAAACCCAGACCTTAGAAAGTAATCTGACCTTTGCAATTTAGGAGAGAATTAAATAGCATTTGTTTATAGTTAAATTCTATTTCAAAGTTTCACCTGAGTGGGATCTCTTTCTAAAAATAATTAGATAATTTTAAAAGTTAATTTGAGAAATGTACAAAGGCACCTTCCCCTGATATTCTGACAATATAATTTATAATATAATATAATATAATAACAAAGGAGTGATCAATGGACAGGTTATAGTTGTTCATGCATCTTGTAGAATTGTGGATTTTCCATGAATTTCACTGTGAAATGGAGACATCCATCACAATCTTGCCATTGACTTTTCACTTTGATTTGAGGATTCTGAAATGCTTTTTATAACCTTTCTTTCTTTGTATGCATTCTTCAGTTAATTTATCCATTTAATCAATCAATATTTGTTAAATTTACAATGTGCCAGGCACTTTACTTACACACTTATAATCTGCACCAAGCATTAAAAAGCATATGTTTATCTGTACTCCGAAAGACATAAGCCAGTAAGAGTTCCTAAATTAGGTACTCACAATTCCCTGTACAACTGTTTTCAGAATTTGTATTATTTAGCATTTTCCGAGGTATTTCTTCAGCACTAGCCAAATACAAAGCACAATGCTAAGCATGGGCATGAACAGGGAGATAAATCATGCACCAACTGTGCTTTCTAAGTAGCTTGGGCTGGTAAAAGGCACACCAAGTCCTGCTAGGGAGCAGATGTATGAGGGTGGGTGGAGTAGCAGGGATGCTACACGGAAGAGAGATTCCTTGGGCATAGGCTGAGGCAGGAACTTGCCAGCTTCTACATATCAAATTGGAATGTCAGGGTTCTGGTGTGGAAGGAGATGTTTTTAAAATGCTGTCTATGGGGCATGACAGTTGTTGGGGTATCCTGCTGGGGCCAAAGCCAGTAGACAGTTAAGCTCCCAAGGGCAACTCTTGCCTAGAACTTACTTAGACTGTCAGCCTTTAGTTTGTGGGTCACAATCTTCTTGAGGGTTCAAGAGAGACCATCACAATTCCCTGCCAGATGGAAGGCCCACTGGAGGGAATAGGGCCTTCAGAGACGGTGTCCTCATTCCACCCCCAAAGGACTTGCCAAAGCCTTGGGCCTGCTGTTGCTCTCTGTTGCCCACCCCCGCCCTACTCAAAAGAATGATATCAGAACTTCATGCTGTACTGGCCTCAGGGGATAAAAGCATCAGAGTAGGTGAAATGCAGGACCTTGGCCTTCTGATTTAAATCAGCCTAGTGTAGCTGTTGGGTCAGTGGCTCTCACAGACCCCATTCTCACTTTACTGCATTGGGGTCAGTGTGGAATAAACACTAAGGTATTGGCCCTGTGTTATCTGGTATTAAAACTGTTCATGATTTTACTTAGGGAAGTGTCAGATTTTCATGGTGTTTTGTGCCACTATTAGCCAAAGTATTTTAGATATATAACTTTTGATAGGCTATTTATTTTGATAGGCTAATTTATTTTGGCTAGCTACAAATAAATTAAAATGTAAAATAACTATATATGTTTTATATCTCTAACCATACATATCTCTTTGAACGCTGTCATTAAACAATGATAGATAAATTCCTGCTATGTACATTAAAAGTACCTACTATATAAAAATGAGCAAATACCACAAAGAAATGTGTTTCTTTTTCTATATTTAGTTGTATAATATAGATACATGTAGTGCTATGAAATCTCCTTCCTTCCTTCCTTCCTTCCTTCCTTCCTCTCTCCTGGCACTGGTGTCTCTTTTAGGTCCTTGCTGTCACACTGCATGCACTCTTAACCCAAATGCCGATGACAGCCCACCTTCCTGGCTCTCCAGCCGCCCACCCCAGCACCTCCACACCGTGCTTCTGAGGAAGAGCTTGTCCTCTCTTTCTGTGTGCTCAGATTACAGGCGTGTGTTAGGGAGGCCGGACGCCTGCACTCTCTGCCTCTCCTTGACTTTCTCTCACAGACATCTCTTTGAATCTGCACCTCCCTCCCTCCCGCAGGGGCACGCAGTGCATCTGACCCTGTCAGCTTCCAGGAGCTGGGCTTCTTGAAGTCATTACCTCAGGCCATCCTCTTTGGCCTTCACAACTACACCCAATCATACTGTTGTCTCCATTCTGTTTTTCCTAGCCTTTGAACTCCCCCAGCCACTCTAAGAAAACTTTCACATTTCCTTTCATCTCTCTGAAGGCTTCCACATCTGTATTTCTCCTGCTGATATCCAGTTATACGCAGCTAGCCAGGGGAGGCAGGGAGCATCCACTGTTTTGCCTGTTGGCTCCATCCCCTCATGCCTGGGAGCTGTACCTGATTTTGCTCTGAGGAACCATCCAGCACCTACTGTGTACAGCCTTGGACGGGCGCTAGCACCATCCCTCAAGGTTTCCGGCTTTGCACTGACCAGGGCTTAGCATGTGACCGTGCCATGGCCAATCGGATTCTCCCTCGGGAATGTGCATCTCAGATAAGCAGAGGCAGCTCCAGAAAGCTGTGATAGTCAATTAAGCACCGCAACACCTCCTTATCCAGATTTTCCAGTAGTTTCCAGTAGTTTCTTTACCTAGGTCCTGCCTTGGTTCCTGGCTTTTCTGAGACTGATTCTTCTGATTCTGATTCAGATTCTGTAAGCAGTCCTGTATCTTCTCCTAAATTCCTTCTGTGCTTAAGATAGCAAGATTCTATTTCTTTTGCCTGCAATCAAATCAGCTGATAAAGTAGGTCAGTCCAAATAGCTATATTTTTAAGCTCAATTTATGTTATGATTATTCCTGGTTGGTCCCTGTGGGAGTCTCCAGAAATCTTCTATATTTTGAAATGATGGCTTTCACAATTGTGTGTTAGAATGAACTTCCTGTTCCCAGGTCTAGAAAGTCACCTAAACTTTCTAGACTGAAGCAAGTGAACTCAAGAGAGGCTGACTTATCTACACTGTTCCTTAAATCCGTGCTTCTCAAACTTCAATGTGCATAAGAATCACCTGGAGAGCCTGTTAAAACATTGATTCTTGGGTCCTATCCCGAGAGATGCTGATCCAGTTGGTCTCGAGTGGGGCCCTGAAATCAGAATTGCAAACAAGCTCCAGGTGACGCTCATGTTGTGTCTAAGGATTTCATTTTGAATAGTGAGCACTTTAGTTAATTATTTTCTCCCCCAGACAAGAGAGACTTGGGAGCACAGTAAGATTCCCTCTAGCTTGTTAAAATGAAAAGACAAGAGACAAGATGAGACTTGCCTTCCAAAGTGAGCTTTAGGAATGTGTGTGTCCCTCACCGGCCTCACTAACGAGGTTCATCCCATAGAGTCCCTGAGCGGGGTAAGATGATGGCTGGGTTGGAGAGTATGTTCGAGGGCAGGGGTCTCCCCACAAGTCACGCTGGCATCTCCCCAGAGTCTCAGGTTGCTGGGCAGAAGGTCTAAGTCTACTTCAGTGGAAAGTTTAAGAAAAAAACCAGTGACCGTATAAGATCTTGAGGAAATGCAAGACTGCCTCCTGGGACTATTTGGCGGTGACCACAACTAGAGCCAGGACTAGAGCTGACCTCCCTCCTCCCTGTGTCTTCCCCAGCCTTCTTTCCTGACTCAAACACCCTCTTCCCTTCTCTCTTCCAAACCATTTTCTTCCTTTTCTCCAAAACCTTGCTTTGACCTTACCTCTCCCAAGATTTCTTCCCCGCCGTCTTTATTCTACATTGGCCTAACATCTACATACTCAGCTTTTGAAATACGACTGATGTGAATCACAGCCACTGCTTCTCTGCCCTTTACTACATCAATGGAGTTTTGTTTATCTATCTCAATTCTTGCAACGACCTTATGAGGTATTATTACCCCAGTTTATAGATGAGAAAACAAATTCAGAGAAGTAGCTTGCCCAGGTAAGCTACTTAGGATAAACTAGAGACAGAATTTAAACATTTCTCTGACTCTAAAACCCTTGCCCCATACCATACTGCATACTAAGTCAATTCAGGGTGTGTGTGTGTGTGTGTGTGTGTGTGTGCGTTTATGTATTCCTATATGTGTCTTAATATTTGGCTTATCCATGTAACAAAAAGCTCACTCAGGCAGGACCTGGGTGCTCTAGGAGAGTATTATAGTGGTTCTCCTGACCAGGCTCACATCCGATGGAGTACTTAGGGCCATGTTTCTTTCTAGAGCAATCATTCCAGAAATGTTGTTTACCACAGATGTGTTGTTCTCTGATGGCTGACATTTCTGAACACAGGCAGGGTTGGGCACATTGCTGGAAGTGAGAAGCATTTTTTCCTACTTACCAATCATCTGTGTTTTCCATTCAGATCTATGGGACAGATGAGAAATTGGCTTCCCAGGAGGAATAAAGAACTCATTATTTGTCATCAGCTATTGAGAGTCTGTTTTCTGCAGACCATGGGGCTGGATTGTAGAAGGCGGCACAGAGTAGGGCCCTAATTTGGGAGGTCTTGGACACAGGGTGTCCTGGGACGCAGAGTTGCAGGAGGAGGGCCAGCCGGAGAGGGCAGGCAGGGATCAGGCCAAACTTGGGCTGGAGGAAACATCCTTATGATAGTACTGGTGTCTAGGCCAGACCGCAAACTATCCTTCATGCTGAACCTAAAGGTGTGTGGCAAATGCAGGTGCCCCCTGGAAGGGGTGCACTGTAGTTAAGAGTTTTGGGTGGTAGAGGTGTCGGGTATGTGGCAGCATTGCTAACACAGGTGCTTGGTTCATTCAGCCAGGGGCCCAGACAGTGGCTGAGAATGTACAGAAAACATTCTCTCTCTCACTCATTCATTCATACGTTCATTCACGCATTCCACAAATATGTATTGAGTACAGAACTGGGCACATAGGATATAGTTATAAACAAGACAGATAGTGCCCTTGCCCTGACGGAACTTGTGAAGGAGGCAGGTATTAAATGCTAATCACACAAAGGGTGGTCTAATATAGTTGTGATTAATGCTGTAAAAAATAATATATTCCATCTTACCAGAGGGCTCATGCTTTGTGGCTAGACAGAGTGTAAGTGCTTCAAGCAGAAAGGGAGGAGATTGAGGCTAGGCTCCAAGTGCAACGGCCACCATGCCTGCCATTCATTTGGACCAAGGTGATGCAAGTGCTTTCTGGAGGCTCAAGCCCTGCCTTGCCCTTGAGGAACAATCCGTGTAATTATGAAGGCGGATCCAGGGCCTGTATTGAGAGACTGTGGCTTCCTGAGTGACCACTGGACCTAGAACCTGAAGAGCCGTCATTCAGTCCCAGCCATTCCTTCTCTGGCCGCATGACCTTGGGCAAATTGCCTACATTTCAAGAGATTTAAAGTCTTCAGAGTCTCAGTTTTCTCATTTGCCAATGGGAGAAATATTTACTGCTCTGCCTGCTGCATAAGTTTCATGAGTGAGAATGTGAAAAGGTTTTGTAACTATCAAAAGCAGGAAATATTTAGGAGCCTCCACCCAACACACACACATACGTCCCAGCAGGCTGAGCGTAATGAGCCCTGGACGCTTAGGGCCCAGCACAGATTTCAGTGCTAATGAAGCATGGAAAGGGTTGGGTCTGGAGAGGTTCCCACGAGCAGGCTTCAGAGAGATGAGTGTGGCCCAGGGAAGGAGGAAGTGGCCCAGCCTGAGCACTCTGCATGGGGCAGCATCTGGAGGGAGGGGCCCTTCGGGGAGGCCAGAGGTAGACTTGGCAAGAGTCAAGAGCCTTGGCCTGGGTCATAAGAGACAAAGGGAGTTGCATGCAGTGCAGGAAACCAGCCAGTGAGGGGACTTGAAACACACGGTAGTCTCCCTGTTTCATTTTGTATAATCCCATTTAGTCAAACCTCACTTATACTATTTAGATCATGAATTCAGGTTGTTTATCACAGAGGTTTAATTCTATCACAACGAGGAGGGCCTGACTTTTCTACATATATTAATAAAATGGAAAGTGATCAGATGGTGATGAGAATATGGGTCACTCTTTGAAAACAATAGAAGGTTAGAATCTCTGCCTTATACTATGCGAAAGGTGACTTTTATTTTTTTGAGACAGAATCTCGCTCTGCCACCCAGGCTGGTGGAGTGCGGTGGTGTGATCTCGGTTCACTGCTGCCTCAACCTCCTGGGCTCAAGAGAAGCTCAGCCTCTGGAGTAGCTGGGACTACAGGCACAAGCTACAATGCCTGGCTAATTTTTGTATATATTTTTAGAGACAGGGTCTTGCTATGTTTCCCAGGCTGGTCTCGAACTCCCAGTCTCAAATGATCCTCTTCCCTCAGTGTCCTGAAGTGCTGGGATTACAGGTATAAGCCGCTATGCCTGGCCACAAGGTGAATTTTGGATGGATTAAAAAACCAATATGGCCGGGCGCCGTGGGTCAGGCCTGTAATCCCAGCACTTCGAGAGGCCCAGGCGGGCGGATCACGAGGTCAGGAGATCAAGACCATCTTGGCTAACATGGTGAAACCCCGTCTCTACTAAAAATACAAAAAAATTAGCTGGGCATGGTGGCGGGCAGCTGTAGTCCCAGCTAATCGGGAGGCTGAGGCAGGAGAATGGCGTGAACCCGGGAGGCGGAGCTTGCAGTGAGCCACGATCATGCCACTGCACTCTGGCCTGGGCAACAGAGCGAGACTCCGTCTCAAAAAGAAAAAAAAAAAAAAAAACCAATATGGGAAAGATAAAATTATAACACTATAAAAGAAGCCAAGGAAGAAAAGGCAAGAAAATAATTTATGACCTTGGGATACGGAAGGTCTCTTAAAGAAGAATCCAAAGCACAAATCTTATGGGAAATATGGATGAAGTTGACTATAGCAATATTAAATTTTTATGTCCTATGCAGGACACAAAAGATAAAGGTTCCACAAAGGATACATTAAGTAAACGGCAACAGATAAAGAGAAGATGCTTGTAGTGCCTTAAACTAATGGGAGTAAATGGAATAGACAAGAAACCCCTGTAGACAAAAAAGAAAAAAAAAAAAAAGAGGGAACCCAGTAGAAAAATGGTCAAAGATTATGAGCAGGCAAGTCACACAGGCACAAGGAAATTTTTAAAATCAACAAGTAAGCAAAGAGATGCCAACCTCACTAATAATCAAAGTAATGCAAAGTAAAATGACAAGATTGTATTTATACTTACTAAATTTGCCAAAAATAGAATATTCAATAATAAATACTGTTGATGATGTGAGGAAATAGGAACCCACAAACACTGCAGGTACAGCCATTCCTGAGAGCAGCCTTAATGTATTATATGCACTTAACTGACAGACCTGTGTGACCTCTGACCAGCTCTCACTGCAGGGGCGAATACCATGGAAACTTTCACAGAAGTCAGAGTTGTTTGGTTTCCGAGCACAGAGCTGATGATGACCTCAGGGACCATCTCTGGGGGAGGGGATGCATTAATCAAATGAGGTGGGTACCTACCATGGAATCATTTGTGGTAATCAGAAACATGGAACTAGAAATATAACACCAACATGAATAGATCTTAATAAAATGATTTTGTGTGAATGAAAAGAAACAGAATGAGATATATGCTCTCAGTCTCCCACTAGAGCGGCTAAAATGGAAAAGTCTGGCCAAACCACGTGCTGGTGAGGATGTGGAGCAATTAGAACTCCCAGATATTGCTGGTGGAAATGCAAAATGGCACAACTACTGTGGACAACAGTTTGGCAGTTTATTTTAAAAATTAAACAGCTGCCTATCATATGATCCAGCCATTCCCCTCCTAAATATATGCCTGAGAAATTAAAGCATATGTCCAAAGACTTGTGTAAGTCTTTTTTTTTTTTTTTTTTTTTTGAGACGGAGTCTTGCTCTGTTGCCCAGGCTGGAGTGCAATGGCACGATCTCGGCTCACTGCAAGCTCCGCCTCCCGGCTTCACACCATTCTCCTGCATCAGCCTCCCAAGTAGCTGGGACTACAGGCACCCCCCACCACACTTGGCTAATTTTTTGTGTTTTTAGTAGAGACGAAGTTTCACTGTGTTATCTAGGATGGTCTCGATCTCCTGACCTCGTGATCCGCCCGCCTCGGCCTCCCAAAGTGCTGGGATTACAGGCGTGAGCCACCGCACTCGGCCTGTAAGTCTTTTTTTTTTTTTAAAGGTACTCAAATGTGTCAACTTTATTGTTTCTATATATACACCTTTTTTGTACTGAAAATTGTAAAAATAGCATAAAGTTTGCTCGTATTGCGATCCAAATTTTTGAAAGCCAGAAAATCTAATTAATATGCTTTAGGCAAACTACCCATTGCTTTCTTTATCTACAAATAACTTTGCTTCAGTTTCTTTTTTTTTTGAGATGAAGTCTCGCTCTGTTGCCTAGGTTGGAGTGCAGTGGCGCGACCTCCGGTCACTGCAAGCTCCTCCTCCCAGGTTCACACCATTCTCCTGCCTCAGTCTCCTGAGTAGCTGGGACTCCAGGCGCCCACCACCACGCCCAGCTAATTTTTTGCATTTTTAGTAGAGACAGGGTTTCGCCATGTTAGCCAGTATGGTCTCGATCTCCTGACCTCATGATCCACCCACGTGGGCTTCCCAAAGTGCTGGGATTACAGACGTGAGCCACCGCGCCCGGCCTGCTTCAATTTCTTGATTTTGGGTTTCATCTTACTGACTTTGGGCTTCTAAAACACATGGGAATACTTACATCCTCTTGGCTTCTTTGAGCCAAATCAAACAGTAGAGCTAAAGTTATTTGAATACATTCAAACTACACAGATCCCTTATAAATTACTAGTATCATGGTGGGAAGGAAAAGATACAAGAAGAAAAATGCATCCTAGAAGTATTTCATGGAGTTCATAGCAGCTCCATTTGTAATCGCTAAAAAACTGGAAACAACCCAAACGTCCATCAACAGAGCGATTGGATAAAACTTGTGGTATATCTATACAACAAAATACTACATACAAGTAAAAAGAGATAAACTACTGAAACACACAACAACACAGATGAATCTCAAAATAATTATTTGAGATTCAATAACAATTGAATCTCAAATAATTATTTGAGATTAATTGAATAATTAATCTCACAATAATTAATTGTGAAAGAAGCCAGACAGAAAGAGTACATATTATATGATCCCATTTCTATAAAATTCTAGAGCAGGCAAACTAATCTATAGTGACAGAAAGCAGATCAGTGGTTGCCTAGAGACTTCAGGGTCAAGGCACAGGGGGCGTGGGCAGGGAGGAGAGGACAGCAGGGATTACCAAAGGACATGCAAAAACTTTTGGGTGTGATGGATATAGTCATAATCTTTATTGTGGTGACTGTTTCACACATGTGTACATATATCACAACTCATCAAACTGTATACTTTAATTGTGTACAGTTTATTATATGTCAGTTATACCTCAATAAGGCTGGAAACAAAAAGTGCTCTGGGCAAAGAGTCTGGTGACTTAAGTCCTGCTTTTATTCTGGGCCCAAGTTACCATGTCACCTTGGCCAGGTGACCCAACCCTAAGAGGCTCGGGTTTTTCACCTGTGCCCTGGGAGGTTTGGGTTAGATGGTTGAGTGTAAGTGCAAATGCTCTCAGGGGCCAGGAAGGAAATACAAATGAATGACATAAGCCAGGTTCACCGCGGAGAGGGGTAGAGACAGGTAGAGACTGTGGCTACCTGGAGAGTGTTGCCTCTGCCCAGGGGGGCAGCTGCCAATCAGCTTTGGACATTTGCTGCTTAATGGAATGTGGGCGGTGATGCTCACGCTTCAGAGTCTTTAAGAGAAACCACAGCTCCGGATTCCTCAAATGAAATCTTCCCGTTATCAAATGTAGATAATTAACTTCAAAAAGTTAAAACACTGTGCAGGCCAAGGCCACACATGTGCAGACAAGACCCAGCCTGAGCCCCACTTGTTTGTGGCCTCTGCACTCTGTGACGCGTGGGGATGCTCTTACCCGACCAAGAATCTCTTCTCTATTTTTAGCCAAAGTTGCTTTCCTAATTCTTTTTACCTATACTTCACTAAGAAAAAATGTCCATCAATGCCCATTTGCAACCTGCCTGCTTTCCATCTACCATTCGATCTATAGAGTGTCTTAACTCTCGGTAGACTTGAATTCTTATTTCTTCAGTTTGTGGAGGAGAAGTTCTGGGCAATCTTGCCAAGTTAAAAGAGGCTAGTACCTACCAAAAAGAATCGAAAGCAAGGACTCCATCAGATATTTGGATACCAGTGTTCAAAGTAGCATTATTCACAACCACCAAAAGGTAGAAACAACCCCAATGACTATTGACAGATAAATGGATAAACAAATGTGGTACAGTACAATGGAAAAGGATTCAGGCTTAAAAAGGAATTAAATTCCGCCACATGTTCTACCAGGGAGGAACCTTGACAACATTATGTTAAGTGACATAAGCGAGACACAAATGGGAAAATATTGTGTGCTTCCGCTAGGTATCCACGAGAGACCTAGAATCGTCCAAGTCACAGAGACAGAAAGTCAAATTCATGGAGACCAAAGGGAGGAGGAATGAGTTTCCTGGGCGCAGAGTTTCAGTCTGGGAAGATGAAAGAATTCTGGAGATGGATGGTGGTGATGGTTGTACAACAATGTGAATGTACTTCATGCCACTGAACTCTATACTTCAAATGACTAAATCGGTATATATTTATACATATTTATATACATATATGTAATACATATATATTATATATGTATCCCAGAACTTAAAATTATATATTATGTATAATATATATACATTATATATTATATAATATATTATATATTATATTATATATATATTATATATAATATAATATATAATATATTATAATATATAATATATATACTATATATTATATATTATAATATATTATATATATAATTTTAAGTTCTGGGATACATGTGCAGAACGTGCAGGTTTGTCACACAGGTATACGTGTGCCATGATGGTTTGCCACACCTATCAACCCATCATCTAGGCTTTAAGCCCCCCTGCATTAGGTATTTGTTCTAATGCTCTCCCTCCCCTTGCCCCCCATCCCCCGACAGGCCCCAGTGTGTATTGTTCCCCTCCCTCTGTCCATGTGTTCTCATTGTTCAACTCTAAACTGGTACATTTTATCCATTATATTTTTTTTTATAAAAAGGCAGGACACATGTCTGGAATTTTCAGATCCGATGATGTAATATAAGAGGCTTTCTTTTCAGCACACTGTGCTAAGGAGCCACGGCTGGAGCTCCCATTGGCACGGTGTCTCTGCAACTCCCTCCTCAGGCTCCTCACACACCCGGGGACCCCCTGTGAGTCCCTGAGCTGCTCTTAGGCTTCACCCATTTTGAAAAGTGGGTCTTGGCCCCAGCTACACTTTGAGAGCTTTTGAAAAGTACAGCTACCTGGGCCCCACCCTTGGAGAATCTGAATCAATTGGTGTGGTGGTGGAATCCGGTCTCCACATTGACTCAGAGCCTCCCGGGTTATTCTAATGTGCAGGCAGAGTTGAGAACCACTGAATTCCATTCTGGAAACATCAGCAAGACCTTTCATGGATATTATAGGTAAGTAAATCAAAACTGCAGCAGACGGTGCTGAACAGATCCATGGGGTGAGCTGTTCTGGGGAGGCGGGTTGATCCCGGGAAGGGTTCTGCAGGAGTGGGTGGGCCTGGAAGTGGGAATATCTGTACCCCCATTAAGAGGTAAGAAATGAGCAAGCCATAGTTAAGGAGCGTGTTTGTTGGGAGGGAGGAGAAACAGGGTTAGGATTAGGTAATAAAACGTGAGACAAGAAGGCCTGCAATTCCCAGGTGAAGCGCTTGGAGTCTTTCTATTCCTGGGAGCAAATCTAACACATGGGAAATATTTGCTTCTGCAGAGAACTTCTTAGATTTCACTTCTAAGTGAAATCAGGTAAGTCAGTCGTAAGAAAAATCATAATACAAGATTCTCTAAATAAGAATCTACTTAACCTGCTGCAATTCTCTGTCAAAATATCCTATGCCCCAGTCTCAAGGTAGGATTTCATTCAGAACCGTATCTATCCCCACAAAACCACTTGAATAAAGTTAGGTTTATTTAATTTGGTGACTTGACCGAGTCAGCTTGTTGAGGGATTGGGGATGAAATTCTAAAGGGAAAATACTGGACTAGTGTAAATTTAGACTCCTTGGCTCTGTCATTCTAAATGTTTTATGCAACAAAGTTGGAGAATCAATCAATTGCTCCAACTGGTTCCTTTTCCTAAACAGCATTTTCTCCAAATCTTGTCATAGAATTGGTGGTAGTGAAATGACTGTCATGTGCAAGCAAATTATGAAAACCTATCAGAGCATAATTTTTAAAAATCAAGAATGAGAAAGGTGCTCTGGAGGGAACAAAAGTCTTTATTTCATGGAAACAATTATGTGATGCTCAGAAGTTGACCAAGGCTCTGAAAGTCACAGTGCATGGGATTATCCATCTTACTTATCTGTAAGTCACGTCTCTGTCAATCTTACCTGCTCACGGGAGTTGGAAACTGAAAATCATAACAATATCAATAACACTAGCCAACTTATATTGAGGGCTTGCTATGTTGCAGGCGCTCTTGTGCACTTTGCCTGTATCAAGATCCTTAATCCTCACAACAACAGCATGTGACAGGTACTATTTTTGCCATCTCTAGTCTAAGGATGAGGAACCTGAGATGTAGAGAATCATTTCGATAATTTACCCAAGGTCACATGGCCAGTAAGTGGCAGACTGGATTCAAATCCAGCTGTCAGGTTATTTTAGGTCAGAGCCTGGGCTCGTCATGTACCACTATTACCTTGGAAGAAGGAAGAAAAGGTAGAAACAAACACTTAGTAAGTGTTTATTAAGTGCCAGCTATTTTATACATTATGGTTTCATTGAACCCCTACCACATATCCTTAGCCCCATGTTACAGGCACTAGGAAATGTGGACAGAGAGTTTAATGACTAGCTAGCAAAAGGCAGCCTTTATTTGTCTGACCATACACCTGTGCATTCTTCACTAAATAATGAAATTTCAGAATAGCATTCATGCAAGAAAGCATGCTTAGGGAAGAAAGTCTCTTGCTTAGAGTTTCATCCTTTACTTAGTGCAGTTTTAACCAGTTTGCCTATCTGCTTTCCTTTTCAAAGCCAGGAAGTGTATGTGGGGTGGGAGAAATAGGGAAGGTGGGTGAATTGCTGGAGAAATAAGTTTAATAGAGAAAATAAATGTCCAAGAGATGAGGATTATTAAACAAGCAGTATCCTAGCTATCCATCTTTGACTTCTTTGAGTGGAAGTTTTGGTTAAAAGCTATATGCTTTCTTTAAAGGAATCAAAGAAAGAGGTTGGATGAGTTTGTTAGCAGCAATGAATCTATACAGGTCTATAGCAACCTCAATTCTTGATTCCTCAGAAGAAAGAATTTGACCGGGGGACATAAGGCAAAGTGAGACCAAGGCAAGTTTTAGAGCAGGAGTGGAAGTTTACTAAAAAGTTTTAGAGCAGGGATAGAAGGAAGTAAAGTACAGTTGGAAGAGGGCCAAGTGGGTGACTTGAGAGATTCAAATGTGCTGTTTGACTTTTGACTTAGGGTTGTATAGTTTGGCCTGCTTCCAGTGGGGTGTGTCTGTTCTCCCCTGATTTTTCTCTTGGGGCGGACTGTCTGCATGTGCAGTGGGCCTGCCAGCACTTGGGAGGGGCTGCGTGTGCGGTGTTTACTGAGGTCGAGTGCATGCTCCTTGTAGGCGTTTTTCCCTTACCAGTCTAGGGTTCCTAGATGAAGGTCACATACCAGTTAAATAAAGTCCATCGTTTTACCTCTCAATGCACATGCTTGAGCCCACTCGCCCAACTCCTGAGATCTTATCGGGAAGCTGCTGCCCACCAGATTCGGCTGTTTTCTTTTCTTTTCTTTTCTTTTCTTTTTTTTTTTTTTTTTGAGACGGAGTCTCACTCTATTGCCCAGGCTGGAGTGCAGTGGTGTGATCTCGGCTCACTGCAAGCTCCACCTCCCGGGTTTGCGCCATTCTCTTACCTCAGCCTCCTGAGTAGCTGGGACTACAGGTGCCCGCCACCGCACCTGGCTAATTTTTTTGTATTTTTAGTAGAGACGGGGTTTCACCATGTTGGCCAGGATGGTCTGACCTGACCTGACCTCGTGATCTGCCCGCCTGGGCCTCCCAAAGTGCTGGGATTACAGGCGTGAGCCACCGTGCCCGGCCAGGTGTTTTCTATCTATTGGGAGACTGCCTTTCCCTGGTGCTGGGTGCGATCAGTTATTATTTTAGGGAGCAGTGGAACAAGTTCCTGACCATCACCTGATGGTTGTCTGACGTTCCTGGGATGGGGGTGGGGGTCTGCCCTGCTTATGTCTGCCTAACTACCTACTGTTAACAAGTTTATCAGATAAATTTAGTAAGCTTTCAAAAATTTGTATAAAAATAATCCTTAGTTAAATTTAGAACACAAAATTAAGTTCAAGTGAGAACTTTTCTAAACACAGAAAACAGTTTTAACTCTTCAAAGAATACATTGCCACTTACTCTAAACAACATAATATCAATACAATTGTTATTCCAAGATTATTAAACATATATCAGATGGTATGCAGAGCTCAGATGGTACTTGTGGGTATGCCTGGGCTTGCCCTTTCTTTCTTTGTCTGCCTGGTGAACTTCTCTGCAGACTCAAGGACAAGTTCTTCGGGACTCTTCTGAGAAGTCAGCCCTACTCCTTCTCCTCCACCCGTCACTGCCCTGCAGTATTCTGGAGCTGTGGTTCTCACACTTCAGAGGACATCAGAATGAGGAGGGCTTGTTAAAACACAGATTGCCAGCGCCACCCCAGGAGTTTCTGCTTCAGTAGTCTGGGTGGGGCTCCAGGATCTGTATGTCCCACAAGTTCCCAGCTGACTCTGCTGCTGCTTGCTCAGTGACTACACTTTGAGGACCACTGCCCCAGAGAAAACTCCTCTCTCGTCTGTGCTGCCCTGGCCTATTCAGTCATTTTATTTTGACTTGGGCCGAGCAGAGAATTTCCGTATCTTCTCAAGGGTCTGTGATCTTCTCGAAGAGAGAGTCCTGTTTTCAGGCCTTGGAGAAGGCTAATAGCAGAGAGTTGAGGGGCTTCCTGGGAGAGGGCTGTGGCTGATCCAGGGCTGAGGAATCTATCCAGTAGCAAAGGTGTAGTCACAGGTCTCTGAAAACTGCATCCCAACCCCAGTCCCTGCTGGACTCACAGGCTCAGTGGAAAGTAGAGAGCTGTAAACACAGAGGTAGTTAAAAAAAAAAAAGTAATGGCAGAAGCTGCCCTCTCTGCGACCCTGTAAGAAAGCATGAAACGAGGCAGAGAAGCGTCTTTTCATACTCCCAGACAAACCTCGCTTTTGTCATCCCAAGGAATTTAGGCCATTACTGACAATGCCTGAATGAGATGATGGTGCCCGACAGAGCCGGGCATCACCCAGGGCTGTGCTGCCCAATCCAGTAGTCATTGGCTACATGTGGCTGGATGTATGTAAATATAAATTACTTAGAACTAAAGAAAACCACACTAGTTTCATTTCAGGTGCTCAGTGGTCACAGATGGCTCATGGCCGCCCTGCTGGACAGTTCAACTCTAGGACATGTCCATCATTGCAGAAAGTTCAGTCGGCTAGCACTACTGGAGGGACTTGGACAATGATGCCGCAAGAGCAAGATGGTACACAGGAAACCCGGTGTAACGTGTTTGTGCCCCTCTCCCTGCATGCTGTTCTGTCCAAGAATTTGCAAAGACTGGCATACCCCACAGAATGATGCCTGGGAGCATATGATGCCTCTGCTTCTCCTCTTTCCTGTTCTCATGAGCCAGAACTTTAGTGCCAAGTGTGGTTGGGGTACCTGTGGGTCAGAAGAACACTGTTGGAGCTGAGAGTAGGATTGCCCCTGGTCAGGGGTGAGTCACTCTCTGGACTCCAAAAGGTCCAAGGGTCCTTAACATGGGGCTGAATGCCTGCCCGATGCCAAGGCTGTTGAGTCATACTTTTTCTTTTGTTCTTTTTTTTTTTCTTTTTCTTTTTCTTTCTTTTTTTTTTTTTTTGGAGATGGAGTGTTGCTCTGTTGCCTGGGCTGGAGTGCAGTGGCACAATCTCAGCTCACTGAAACCTCTGCCTCCTGGTTTCAAGCAATCCTCCCCCTCAGCCTCCCGAGTAGCTGGGATTACAGGTGCCCACCACCACGCCTAGCTAATTTTTGTATTTTTAGTAGAGATGGGGTTTTGCCATATTGGCCAGGCTGGTCTTGAACTCCCGACCTCAGGTGATCTGCCCGCCTTGGCCTCCCATGGTGCTGGGATTCCAGGTGCGAGCCACCGCGCCCAGCTGAGTCATGCTCTTTCTATTTCAGTCAGTGTTACTTGTGCCTCACCTTGCTTCTTCTGCCGCAGGAACCTCCCCTCCCCTCTCATACACAGCGTGCATGCCTTTCTCTTGTCATTGCTCTTTGAAAGACAGCCTATGCATTTGAGTTAGGATTTGGGAATTTAAAAGGATGGCAAGTGAAAAAGCAGAGTTGGGTTATCTGGATCAATGATAGAGTCTCCAAGACCTGGTCTGGGGCTCTATATTCAGCAGTGAGGTTTCCTAGCCTCCCCTGGTGACACACCCAGGTCTGAAAAATCTCTCACCATAGACGAGCTTCCCAGCAGTAGGGAGCTTAAATGTTCCTTTACCTAATTCTTCCATAACTCATCATAAAATGGGGAAAAAAATTCTAATTTCCTCCTGGCTGGCTAAAACCTAAGAGAGATGGAAGGAAAAGGCGTTCCAGGGTGCTTTTGAGGTTGCACGTGGACCTGAGTTTTAGCAGATGGGCCTTTGCCTGCCTCTGCCATGGGGGCTCACAGCTCCTCAGGCCTCGGTATCACAGAGGTCTTAGTCAATGGGTGGGTAACAAAACATGGACGCTGCTTTGGCACACAGGGCACACTGAGGGGAGGGAGAACAGTGTAAGAGAAGCATGCTCAGCCAGATAGTTGAAGGACGTCCCTCGTGAGCCCAAGCTGTGCCCACAATTGGGCTTTTAAAAGGTCTAGAATGGGTGGTGGTGGGCAACCAGAAGTTTGTTTGTATGAGAGCCGGGGAGATTAATTATTTTAAGAGGACAGGAATGAGGGCACTATAAGCTTGAATTGGTCAGTGCAAGGCCTAAGCTGGGATATGGGAGGAAATCCCACATGCATGGCGCTGTCTGCCAGTCAGGTTTGTCTCCCAATCCAGATTGTGGAGGGAAGGAGGAGGGTGAGAGCAGAGCTGCTACAGGCATCCTGTAAAAGCTGTTTGACTCCAAACTCCGTGAAACATGGAGCCCAGGCAGCACACTGATTGGGGAATTCTCTGGCCAACTGTGACGAAGTAAGATGTTGAGCAGAGGCATTCTTCCAGAGTTTCCCGCAGAACCCACATGGCTTTGGCCCTTGGAGAGCTCCAGGCCATCAGAGATAGTGCAGGAATGGGGTAGGAGACAGAGGAAGCCCTGCAGGAAGCCAGCAAAAACCTCACCTACCTTGAGAACTCAGCAATGCCGGAAGAGATTGAGATTCCTAGAGAAGGGAGGAGCCGGGAACAAAGGAGAAGGATGGGATCCAGGAACAGGCCAAGAGAACCAGCTCGCTGCTTCTTCCTCTCCCTTCTAGAAAATTCTGTTCAGAAGCCATTAGGTAAGGTAGAGCAAGGCAGGCCTCTGTAGCTGAGTGGGGAGGAAGTAGCGTGCCCAGAGCAGGAGGGTGGAGTCCACCGGGGTGAGATAGAGGCTCACACAAGGGCAGTAGTCCAGTGTGAGGTTGCCCATGTGGAGCGAGGAGGGTGCCAACATAGGAGGGGGCAGCCCAGCATGTGTCGGAGACCAAAGCAGGGTCCGAAGGGGGTCCTGTCCAGGGAGGATGTCCTGGCACGGAGACTCAGATCCTCAGTGGGGTGAGGAGGGGTCTACACAGAAGGGTGGCCCAGGGCAGGATGGCAGAACGAGAGGGGTGAGGAGAGTGTCTATTGCAAGGGCACCTTGCGCTTGGAGTCAGTGCCCTGGGGAAGTGGGAAGGGCATCCACATGAAGGGTGGCCCAGGGCAGGGTGGCAGAACTAGAGGGGTGAGGAGAGTGTCCATTGCAAGGGCACCTTGCGCTTGGAGTCAGTGCCCTGGGGAAGTGGGAAGGGCATCCACATGGAGGGTGGCCCAGGGCAGGGTGGCAGAACTAGAGGGGTGAGGAGAGTGTCTATTGCAAGGGCACCTTGCACTTGGAGTCAGTGCCCTGGGGAAGTGGGAAGGGCATCCACATGGAGGGTGGCCCAGGGCAGGGTGGCAGAACGAGAGGGGTGAGGAGAGTGTCTATTGCAGTGCACCTTGCGCTTGGAGTCAGTGCCCTGGGGAAGTGGGAAGGGCATCCACATGGAGGGTGGCCCAGGGCAGGGTGGCAGAACTAGAGGGGTGAGGAGAGTGTCTATTGCAAGGGCACCTTGCGCTTGGAGTCAGTGCCCTGGGGAAGTGGGAAGGGCATCCACATGAAGGGTGGCCCAGGGCAGGGTGGCAGAACTAGAGGGGTGAGGAGAGTGTCTATTGCAAGGGCACCTTGCGCTTGGAGTCAGTGCCCTGGGGAAGTGGGAAGGGCATCCACATGGAGGGTGGCCCAGGGCAGGGTGGCAGAACTAGAGGGGTGAGGAGAGTGTCTATTGCAAGGGCACCTTGCGCTTGGAGTCAGTGCCCTGGGGAAGTGGGAAGGGCATCCACATGGAGGGTGGCCCAGGGCAGGGTGGCAGAACTGGAGGGGTGAGGAGAGTGTCTATTGCAAGGGCACCTTGCACTTGGAGTCAGTGCCCTGGGGAAGTGGGAAGGGCATCCACATGGAGGGTGGCCCAGGGCAGGGTGGCAGAACGAGAGGGGTGAGGAGAGTGTCTATTGCAGTGCACCTTGCGCTTGGAGTCAGTGCCCTGGGGAAGTGGGAAGGGCATCCACATGGAGGGTGGCCCAGGGCAGGGTGGCAGAACTAGAGGGGTGAGGAGAGTGTCTATTGCAAGGGCACCTTGCGCTTGGAGTCAGTGCCCTGGGGAAGTGGGAAGGGCATCCACATGAAGGGTGGCCCAGGGCAGGGTGGCAGAACTAGAGGGGTGAGGAGAGTGTCTATTGCAAGGGCACCTTGCGCTTGGAGTCAGTGCCCTGGGGAAGTGGGAAGGGCATCCACATGGAGGGTGGCCCAGGGCAGGGTGGCAGAACTAGAGGGGTGAGGAGAGTGTCTATTGCAAGGGCACCTTGCGCTTGGAGTCAGTGCCCTGGGGAAGTGGGAAGGGCATCCACATGGAGGGTGGCCCAGGGCAGGGTGGCAGAACTGGAGGGGTGAGGAGAGTGTCTATTGCAAGGGCACCTTGCACTTGGAGTCAGTGCCCTGGGGAAGTGGGAAGGGCATCCACATGGAGGGTGGCCCAGGGCAGGATCCTGCTGTCCAGGCAAGGGAAGGAAGGTATCCTCAGGAAGGGTGGTACCGCATGAGTGTCCTACCTGAGCAGAGAGAAGAAGGTGTTTCAGTGACCTGCAGGGTGGCTGAGAGTCGCACTCTGCTTTGTGTCCTGAGCCTCACAGAGCACAAGGCACTTAGTAGCTGCCCAGGTAATGGTAATTGTTAAATGGATGATGAAATAAATGAGAAAAATCTGGATTCAACTCTCATCTTGACCATATATTAGCTATGGAACTTTGGATATGATCTTCATCTCCATCAGTGGGATACCGTGTATGAAACTACTCAGAAAAGCTAAAGGAGCTGATTTTACTCCACCTAACAGGAAAGAAGGCGCTGCCATTCTTTACTGTGCAAGCGTTCCTCATATCAGAGTATGGCAGAGCCCTCTTTCCCTTTGGGTGGAGTAAAATCAGCCTAGCCTTCCCTTAGCAGGTACCATGCTGCCCAGCCTCAGGTGCGTCCTTTGTGAGGTGAGAAGTGTATGGAGCTGCTGAGTGATGTGTGGCTACAGTGGATGTGGAGAAACTCACCTGCAGGGAGAGAACAGGCTGTGGCCATTGGTGTGTAAGCCTGGGGCCTTTCCGCATGCGTTGTTCAGCTTATTCAGCCTTGGTGGTCTCTGAGATCTATGGCAGTGAGCATCTGCTCCCTCTCACAGCAAACACCACACTTTCACTGAAAAATGAGGCTATTAGTCTTGTTCGCAGAGCACCAGGATCCCTCCCAGTTCTTTTGTTTGTTTGTTTGCTGTTTTTTGAGATGGAGTCTTGCTCTGTTGCCCAGGCTGGAGTGCAGTGGCGCAATCTCAGCTCACCGCAACCTACACCTCCTGGGTTCAAGCAATTCTCTTGCCTCAGCCTCCCGAGTTGCTGGGATTACAGGCGCCTGCCACCATATCTGGCTACTTTTTTTGTATTTTTAGTAGAGACATGTTGTATTTTAGTGGAGATGTTGGCCAGGCTGGTCTTGAACTTCTGACCTCAAGTGACTATGGTTCTACAATCCGAGTTCTCCTGTTGGACCAGTCGAGTGACCTTGGGCAAATAGCCTCCTGGCCTGGGCAGCTGAGGACAGCGTGTGAGCTGTGTTCTGAGGCCTCAGGTCTCAGAATTTCCCTCCTGACACTGTGGGCCTGAGCAGACAGAAAGGACAAACTTCCTGCCCAGAGCGTGTGGTCTGAAGGTGCCTCGGAGACCCTCTGATCAATCTTTGACCCCTTCCCCCACACACACTACAGCAGTTACGTGTCTGTTAAAATACACGTTCATAAAAGACCACCTACTAAATACTTTTTAAGTTGTTATTCTAAACCAAACTATTTTGAACTTTTGTAAATGCAGTTTTTATTTTTAATTAATGACATTATCTTTGCAGCCCTGAATCAGACTTTGCTGGACACTTTTGGGTGTTCTTATCTACATCAATGGGGCCTCAGTTAGCATTTCAAAGGTGACATTGCCCCAGATTTTATCTCCACCAGATCTTCTCTTCTGAACTGCAGATCCAGATATCAAACGGCCTCTTGCACGTAACGACTTGGCTATCTCTCAGGTCCTCCCTGTCCACAGGGTGGGTTCTCAACTCATCAACTCCCTCCTCTGACACCACTCCTCCCCTGACAGGGTCCTCCCACTCCCGTCAGAGAACAGCAGCACTCACAGCAGTCAGCCCCTATATCCAGCTGATCTTTGTCTCCATTGCCAATATCACTGTTCCAGGCACCATCCTCTCTCACTGGTATTACTGCAAACTGCCACCCAGCTGGTCTCTCCACCTCCAGCCTTGCCACGCTGCCCCCTTGCCCCGTCCATGTCAGACTCTACCACACTGACCTTTGGAAAATGTAACTCTGTATGCATCACTTCCCTACTGAAAACTCCGATAGGTCACTATGCCCTTTAAGATAAAGTCTGAAATCCTCAGCAGGGTTGATAAGCAGCTCTATGAGGGACTCGCTTTTCCAGGTTAGCAAGGGACTTCCCTGATTTTAGCACTGAAGTCCTGAATTCTCCTTAGTCCTTGGCAAACTGGATGGGCTCACCACTCCCCTCTTCTCCTCATTCTTCTGCCTTACCCCTACCCCAAACTCACCCTCTGTCTGTCCCCTCAGCAGTCTTCCTCCTGCTACTGCGAATGGTCTCTGCCCCAGCCCCTTTGCTTTGTAGCTTTGAGATCCCCCTCCTAGTCTCAGTGGGCAGATGGCTTCCTCCATGCTGTCTCCTGGACACCCCGGGTCAGGTGACTCGCCCCTGCTGGGTGGCACTCTTAGTTCCCCCTGTGGCACTTAAATGCGTTATTTCAATCACTGGGTTACTGGAGGTCTCCTTCCCTGACTGTAGATGCTGCAGGCAGAGGCTGAGTCGTGTTTGCCCCCGTCATCACCTGTTGTCTGGCACAATTGCCTGCTGCGGATTTCAGTGGTGATTTTTAGGTGAATCGTGATGCACCCAGGCACAGCCTATACACAGAATGTTGTGTTTATCTGTTATCTTGGCTCTGAGACAGGCAGTCTCAGAAAGTGAAAAATAGCTGGTTTATAAATACATGATAAAGTGTTGACAATCACTCATAATTAAGTAGACATACATTAAAATAATAACGTTCACTTTTTTCGTTGAGACAGAGTTTTGCTCCGTTGCCAGGCTGGGGTGCAGTGGCATGATCATGGCTCACGGCAGCCTCAAGCTTCTGGGCTCAAGGTATCCTCCTGCCTCAGCCTCCTGAGTGGCTAGGACTATAGGCACATGCCACCAAACCCGACTAATTTTTTTTTTTTTTTTTTTTTTTGGTAGAGATGGGTTTTACTGTGTTGCCCAGGCTGGTCTCAAATTCCCAGCCTCAAGCAATCCTCCCTCCTTGGCCTCCCAGAGTGCTGGGATTATAGGTGTGAGTCACCATGCCCGGTCTAAGGTTCATTTTTTACCTACTAGATTCATAAAGATCACACAATGTGAAGAAGTGGAGGACACCAGCAGGTGCTCTCCTCCCTGGGGTAGAAGCATAAATCTGCGAGAACCCTTGAAGAGTAACTTGGCAATCTTTTCTAAAAGCTTACCTGTACATAGTTTTTTTTCACAGTTTCACTCCTAGAAATGTATTCTACAAATACTCTTAGAGATTTGTACAGAAAAGAGCAAACAAGAATATTCAACACATCATTGTTAGCAATGAAAAAAAAAAGGGAAAAAAATACCCTACCTATCCATCAAAAGGAAACTGGTTAAATAAATTAGGCAAGTCCTTCTAACAGAGTATTACAAAGGAATTTTTTCAATGAGGTAGATTTACATAAGGTTATATGAAGCAATCCTCAAAGCAGGGGGAGGGGGCAGGAAATGAAAAAGGTCTACAATTTGTTTATTTTTGTTGTAATTTTAAAAGGAAATATGCATATGTGTTAATATGCATAAAAATATTTCTGGAAGAATACACAAGAAACTCGTAGCAGTAATTACCTCTGGGGAGAGAGACTGGGATCTGGGATAGGAGAGAAATTTATTCATTCTATATTCTGTCTTAAGTGTTTAAATATAATTTATTACAGGCATAAATTCACCTTTTTTTTTTTTTTTTTTTTTTTTGAGATGGAGTCTCGCTCTGTCGCCCAGGCTGGAGTGCAGTGGTGCAATCTCGGCTCACTGCAAGCTCCACCTCCCGGGTTCACGCCATTCTCCTGCCTCAGCCTCCAGAGTAGTTGGGACTACAGGCGCCTGCCACCACGCCCAGCTAATTTTTTATATTTTTAGTAGAGACAGGGTTTCACCATGTTAGCCAGGTTGGTCTTGATCTCCTGACTTTGTGATCCGCCTGCCTCGGCCTCCCAAAGTGCTGGGATTACAGGTGTGAGCCACCATTCCCGGCCATAAATTCATTTTTCAATACTACAAAATGAAAACTCCATGTGTTTTTTTTTTTTAAAGAAGAAAAAAGCTAGCTAGAAAAAAGCATCTGCCCGAGGTTCTAGCAATTTTCCTTCCTTCCTTCCTTTTTCCATCTTTTCTTTTTTTTTCTTTCTTTCTGCCCATCCTCTCCTCCTTTCTAAGAAAACTGTCTTTCCAGAATCTTCTAACAATATTAAGTAATAAGATTAGACTAGCTCTTTGTCTCTGAGCTGGGAGTCCAGGCTGGACTGAGTGAGTTTACCCTTGCGTGAGGCTGAGTGCTAATGTCTCTCACTTACTAATGGGGTACCTTGCAGCCTGCCTTTCATCCTCCTGCCCACCTTCTCCCCAGCCATGTCCTGGCATCAGCTGCAACAGATCCCAGCTTCTCACTCCTCCCACTTTCTGCTCAGGGGCTCCTCTGCCACCATGATGTGAGATGCTGAGGACACTCATTTTGTCACTGTGATATGTTTGGAAATCTGGCTGTGGCAGAGGGTTAACAACCCCCGGGATGACCTGTGATCCATGGGGTCGTCCCTCACAGCTTGCTAGGGGTCCCCAGCGGTATCGAGCACCAGTTTCTCACTGGCCTGACCAGCTCAATAATTTACCTTGGTTGGCTTGTCCTCTTTCCGTTTGACTCTTCCGAGCCTCTCACTCCTGTTTCTTGGGATCACTTTTCGAAGTAAACCACCATGTTGTGCTAGGCTCTGCTTGTTGCAGAAACCCAGGCTAAGACACCATCTTTCATCACTCCTGGAGAGTTCTGGAATCCTTGTAGACCTGTGGATTAAGACCACACTTCATTCAAAGAGATCCAACAATTTTCCCTGGGAGTTCCTCTCTCTCGCTTTCTCTTCCTGAGATGTAACCTTTCCCCTCTAGGTCCTTAGGCCTGCCTTTCTTCCTCTCTATTAATGTGAGGATGGCATTTTGCTTTGTGCCCCCCCACCTCAAATTCTGTATTGAAATTCAATCAGCAATATGATATTAGGAGGTGGGGCCCTTGGGAGGTGATTAGATCACCACCTTTGGGATAGGATCAATGCCCTTATTAAGGAGACACCAGAGAGCTGCCTGGTCTCTTCCACCATGTGAAGACACAGCTAGAAGGTACCACCTGTGTACCAGAGAGTGGGTCCTCACCAGACACCAAGTTTGCTGGCTCCTTGATCTTGAACTTCCCAGCCTCCAGCACTGTGAGAAATAAATTCCTGTTGTTCATAAGCCACCTCGCTTGTAGTATTTTGTTAAAGCAGCCTGAATGGACTAAGGCACCTTTATAAACCTAGGCATTCTATTCTAAAATTGCCTTCCAGTCCGACAGAAGCATGTTATAGATTCTCCAGGTAGAAGCATTTGTTGTAAAAATTAACTGTACCCTTGACATTGAGATCTTCTTGTATCAATTTTAGATCCCTGAACTCTGATTTGATGATTTAAAAAGCAGGAGAACCTCTGAATCTAACTCATTCCAGTCCCTGTGGTGGAAGGCAAACATAGTTCACTCATTTGGAAACCAAGGTTCCCTGCACAGAAAGTGCCAGGCCAACCCAGCGAGCCCTGATGCAAGGTCACTATTTATTTTGTCATCCTGAGGCCAGAGTTCCTTCAAGGGGCTGCTGTTGGCTTTCAAACAAGCCTGGAAAATTGTCTGGTGGGCTCTTTGATCCTGCCCCTTTTTCTGCGTGGTGCTCTCTCTTTTCTCTGTGTTCCACTTTCAAAATAAACCATCTCAGTTGGCTGTGATAAATTCAGTGAAGGAAATTTCAAGTTGAGAATGGTGAGAAGACCTGCAGAAGGGAAGCTATAAATGGCCCACTTTTAATGGCTATAGTAACATAATTCCCTTTACATTACTGTCTGCCATTAAGCAATAAGTAACATTGTAACTTGAAAATCAGACCAAAATAGATTGCACCATCTACCCAGACCCAATATGGTATGTGTAAATATGCAACACTGCCCTATTATTTATAGACCTATGATTTTCCTTATGAAACGGATTCATTTGGGTGCTCTGTAGACCTGAGTTAACTTGATCCAACAAAATCCAACTTTGTCATAGAAACCTAGAAGTTTAGAGCAAGGGGGACTTTTAGGAATCATGGAGTTGAAAGCCTGTCCTTTTCCTAAGCTCATGCAGGGACACAGGGATGGGTACATGTGAGAAGGAAGTAGAGACTGATTCCAACTGAACACCTGGAGAAAGGCCTCGGATTCTCAGATTCAATGAAAGGGGCCTTCACATGCCTTTGTTATCTATCACAACATGAGATCTGGAGGCTGTAATCACCATTGTTCAGTGGAGGAAATAGGTTCAGAGAGTGAAGTGACTTGATCCAAGTTACATAGTAAATCAATGGCAAGGAATTGGACTGGAACCCAATTCCAACTTAAGGCTAGTATTTTTCCTTTCATAGTGGTAGCTCCATTGTTTCTGGCTTCTAGAGTCTTGGGCTGGTCAGCTTTGATTGACACGTCCACAGTAACAGTCCCAGCCCTGCCCCGCCTCCCACCTATCCCTTAGCACCTCACTAGGTTTCTGTGACCCCTCCCTTTCTTAGCCTTAGGTTTGTTCACACTACAGATGGGGTGAGCCACCCCAAGCCCCTATCACCACATCGTCTCCCACTCCTGGCCCCAAATGCTTTCCCCTGGCCATGCTCCTTTCTTATTATTCTGAACCCCTTGTCAGTTGTTTTCTGTACTTTATCCCTGAATAGTCCTTTCAAAACAGAACATTTACAATTTCCTTCTTTAAGAAAAGAGTACTTAAAAAAACAAAAACGAAAGCCACGTTTGTAATTCTCGCTTCTTCCATTACTTACCTTCTAATTTTCCAAGTCTTGGCTTGGCATTCAGGGCCCCCTGTAATTAGGCCCCTGCAATGTGAATCACCTTCTCCCTATCCCTGTGTTGCTTGTACCTCTATTACAACATTGCACACGCTCAGCCCTGCTACCTCTATTACAACATTGCACACGCTCAGCCCTGCTACCTCTATTACAACATTGCACACGCTCAGCCCTGCTACCTCTATTACAACATTGCACCTGCTCAACCCTGCAATATTCCAACTAAAGAGCATGGGACACTGAATTCGTTTTTATGTCCAATAGAACATCTGCCACACAGTCACGCACATAGTAGGTGTCCAATGACAGTGTATTGAATGGAATGGGCTCGTTCCTGCTTCCTGCAGCATGGTCCCTATGGCCTGTCTAGAGCACATCTTTCTATCTGGGGGCAAGTTTGGGCCTGTCACCCCCTGCAGTAGACACTAACACACAAAGGGGTGAGATTAGCCCCTGTGCATAGTTCCAAGGAACGAGCTGGCCTAAATAATACTTCTGAGTGTGCTACCAGTGCAGCTGAGTTATTTCTTACACCATCACAGCCAGGTGCCTAGTATGTTTCTAGGAACTTTATCTGAAAGCATCAATTTCTGTCACTGATCCCCCAAATTGTAATTGCTCAAGACCAAGTGAGGACTAAAACTCCGCAGGCATGACAGCCCTGTGTTTTGGTGCTACATGCTGGGGGACTGAATGTCTTACAGAGGAGCTTACAGTCTAATGGGGTGGGGCAGGCAGGGAAACAAACCTGCAGAGAGCGACAATAGGCAAGACAAGAGCATGAAGAGAGACACTGTGTATGGGTAGGGGTGGCTGGGAGAATGAGGATTACATGACAGAGTTTATAGAAAGTGCCTGGCACATAGTAGGTGTTCAGTAAATGGTAACAAGTCATATTCTCACTACCACACAAGCAGCTGGGTTCACAGAGGATCAAGGCCTGTGCCTCCCTCTGACTGCCATGCCTCTTCCTCCCCTATCCTGCCCACTCCCTGTGCTCCGGCCTGGTCTTGTGATCATGAGGAACATGCCAAGTTCTTTCTTTCCCCAGCAGGGAAAAGCTATTCCTTATTCCAGAAATCTGTGTTCCCAGCTTAGGGCAAGACTGGCTGCTGCTTGCTCTTTAGGTCTCAGAATAAATGCCACCTCCCCTTGCCTGACCACTGCACTGCCCTGCCCCAGAGTTATTCTCTATCACATCATACTGGCTAGTTCCTTCTCTGCAATTATCAGAAGCTCTAAAAATTTTGTTTCTTTCTTTGTTTGTTCCTTGTCCCACTAGGCTTCAGGCTTGAGAAAGAGAGGAACCGCCTCTGTGTTTTTTACTGTCGTGTCTCAGTGCTAGGAGTGTACTCCATGTGGTCAGTGTGTGATCAATTTAACTGTGCCTGAGGGTGCTGAGAAGACCTCACAAATGAAGGTACCTTTGACCACAGCCACGGAGAGGGGACAAGAGTTTACCCACCAGGCGCTGCAAAGCTGAGGTGGCAGGTCAGGACTTCCAGTGAGAAGGAGGTACTGGTAAAGGAGACTGTTATTATGAGCAGCTCCATCCAGGAGAAGCCAGGGTTCCTGGTCCAAAACAGCACCCTAGGTTCAAATAGGAATACCCTGGGGTTGGAGGTGAGGGAAGGGTGGTGGACAGCTCACTCAGCTATCAGAAGCTGAGGGATAAGTCCCCTTCCTCCAATCTGGGCTTTCTTAGCAGCCTTTTGAGCTGGAATTTGTTTTGTTTTGTTTTGTTTATGGTGGGACCTACCCACTGTGCAGGGAGGATCTTATCAGGTGGCCAAGCTTGTTTTTTGTTTGTTTGTTTTGAGATGGAGTCTTGCTCTGTTGCCCAAGCTAGAGTACAGTGGTGTGATCTCGGCTCACTGCAGCCTCTGCCTCCTGGGTTCAAGCAATTCTCCTGCCTTAGCCTCCCACGTAGCTGGGACTACAGGCGTACACCACCATGCCCAGCTAATTTTTGTATTTTTAGTAGAGACGGGGTTTCACCATGTTGGCCAGGATGGTCTCGATCTCCTGACCTCATGATCTGCCCATGTAGGCCTCCCAATAAGCCTGGTTTTTGGAACAATACAAATAATGAAAATTTTAAGTACTGACATTTATTGAGCTCCTATTGTACTATTTTACACACATCTGGTTTAAGCCACAGCCACTGCACAAGATTGGCATTTTTCCCCATTTCCAGAGGCTGAAACTGAGATTGAGTTTCATGTCCAAATAGTGAGTAACATGTGTAAAGTCATGGGGCTAGGAAGTGGTGGATGGAGTTTCAAACCCAGCTGTGTTTGACCCTGAAGCCAGGGCGCTAAACCACAATCTTTTTTCTGGCCAGTGTATCTCACAGGTGAATCAATTCACTGGGTTTGGCACATTCCCTTGTGGGCTGAGTCACCATAAGTCAGACTGCCTGAACCTGTTCCTCTCTGGGAGGCTGATAGAAACCTAATCTCTAAACTGACAATGCCAGGGGCAGGACTCCGGACTTTGGTAACCCCATGACGGGGTGGCTCCCTACTCTCCCACTCAGAGCTGCAGATAGCTTTTCTCCAGGACAGCAGGACTCAAGGGTGCTATGGGGGTTAGTTATTGCAGACATCTTGCTTTGCTTTGCTGTAGAGTGGGGTGGCTAAGAGCTTGGGTAGAGGCAGACAGACTGGTTTGAAATCCAGCCTTTGCACTTCGTAGCTGTGTGACCTTAGCTTGGGCAAGTTTCTTTACCGCTCTGTGCTTCAACTCTCATCTTTAAAATGAAGCTGAGAACAGTCTCATGGTGCTACTGTGAGGATTACGTGAAAAAAACGCGCTTGCACATAGCAAACCCTCAGCAATCATTAGCCTTTATCATTGCTGTTGTTGTGACTGGTTTATATATATATACTTTTTTTTTTTTTTTTGAGTGGCGTTTCACTCTTGTCGCCCAGGCTGGAGTGCAATGGCGCAATCTCGGCTCACTGCAACCTCCGCCTCTCGGGTTCAAGTGATTCTCCTGCCTCAGCCTCCCGAGTAGCTAGGATTATAGGCATGCACACCACGCCTGGCTAATTTTGTATTTTTAGTAGAGATGGGGTTTCACCATGTTGGCCAGGCTGGTCTCAAACTCCTGACCTCAGGTGATCCACCCGCCTCAGCCTCCCAAAGTGCTGGGATTACAGGAGTGAGCCACTGCACCCCGCCTGTTGTGAATAGTCTTAAGGGGAGGCGCAGTGGGATGTAATGGGCTGGAGTCCTAGGCCACCACTTTTTAGCCATGTGACCTTTGAGATGAACTATTAAACTTCATCCCAGAATCTTTCTAAATTCTCCAAAGTTAAAGATGAGATTTAATAGCTCATCTATTAAAGATTTCTGGGATGGCATTCTTAAAATTAAGATTAGCTTCTGTTAAGGAATTAGAAAACACCAGAGGTAGGGAATGGTCCCTGTCACATATAGACAGCATTTGCCCTAAACCATGCTCTGGACAAGAGGAGGCTGAGGACTTCTGAGCCATCTGCCTCTCATCAGACCGTCCTGGGTGTGGTGTCAGAGAGTGGCTGTATTGGCTTGTCTGAACAGCTAGTGTGTTGCTTTGGTTTGAGCTGAAAGATTGTTCTAACAAAGGTGCATGGTGACTATGGTCAGCATAGGCGTTAGGAGAGGAGGGGCCGTCTGTGCACACTGTCCTGGGTGTGCCCATCCTCAGGAGCTCAGCTGTGTAGTGTGTGGCAGCCCGTCCCCCTGACTCCCGCTGGTGAGGTTCACAGATGGTCAGAGCTCCCAGGTGCGGCTCTAAAGCTCTGGCTCTGCTGCCACGCCCTCAGGCAACCTGGCTGGCTCATGGGCTTCAGCTTCTCACACGTGGAAGAGCACAGATCATCCTTCACCCCAGCATCTCGGTAGCTGACCTCAGACTTTCTGAGTGTGAGTTGACTTGAGTAGCCCTGAGATGCTGATGTCCTCTGAGTACATCGACAACAGGGAGTTTCTGGGCTGCAGGCTGAGAACCCGTGTTTGTCACAAGGCGGCCCCACAGAGTTACCACCACTCTGAGGCCCTGCCAGAGCCAGCAACAGATTATTCCAGAAGGCACCTGTCTCCCAATCACCTTCTCTATCTGGAACAACACCTCCCTCAGGGTTGGGTAAAGTATTAAATATCTGTGCCTTGCATACACTCACTCAGTGCTCAACAAATGCTGGTTCTTTCCCAGTTTCTGTAATCTGTATGACCTATCTTGACCAAGAGATTGTCATCATCCTGAGGCCCGGGGCCCAGGCTGCTGTTGCGCTGGCCTCTCTCCCTCACTCTCCAGTAAGCCCTGTCCCAGGCTGGCCTCTCCCTCCGGGGCTGTCTTATCCACGCTTGGGCTCCAACCACCTTGACCCTTCTCCACCTGTCAGTCACGCCCCAGGTGTTCCCTGAGTCACGCAACAGCTATATAGCAGCTCCGCAGACCAACAGCAGGCCGACAGCCTAGCACCTCAGTTCTAGATCTACCACTGTTCATGCGGGACCTGGCATAAAGCATTCCCACGTCTGGGCCTCCATTTCCCCATCTGTGAAACGAGAGCACTGGTCAGCTCTTCACATGCAGCGTTTGTGGGATGAATCCTTCCATCTGTCCATCCATCCCGCCAACATCCATGCACAAACATTGAGCACCTGCTGCATGCTGTCAGGGACTATGGCAGGAAAAGAGTTGAAACAGACACGTCCCAGGCCTCCAGCCCCTCACACCACGGAGAGGAAACAGATGCCCGCAAAGGAGGAGGCACCCCTCGGGGGCCAGCGCTGCGACACGGTGGAGGCAGGGAGGCCGCCTCTAAGCAGCCTGCGAGTCCCCGCGCTGCACCGTGGCTTTGAGGAGTGGCGGGGGCCGAGGGGCCGGTCTCTCTTCCGGGGGAGATTCCTCCCCTCACCCCGGCATTACTCAGCGCCCTGAACTGTCTGCCTCCCTCCAGCCGGCCCTCCTCGTCTTCCTGGGGCGCAGCACAAAGGTCCTGTTGTGGCCGCAGCCCGGGCCGCGGGCGAGCCTCTCTGGATGGTGGTGACTCAGTCTCTTGCCATTTCCTTTGTGCGGCTCCGGGGCTCCTCGCTGGGAGCGGAGTGTGTCTGCAGGGCTGGGGGCGGGAGCCGGGACCCACAGCCCGACAGCGAGCCTTTCATGTGGGCAGGGGGCTCCCCGCACGCGCAGGAACGCGAGATGCTCGCCGCCTCGCCTCTGGCCCCCGCGAGCACCAAAGCGCGTGCCGTCGAGGGGGCACGTGTCCCCCATCGGGCGCGCCTCTGCTCCTAGTCCCCTGAATGAACACATCCTTATGAAAAGTGGAAATTAACCGCCGAAGGGAAGGGCCCGGAGAGCTTGGGAAGCGACCTAGGCTGCCAGCCTCCCGGCGGGTCTTTGGTCCCAGCTCTGATGACCTGTCAGCAGCCGCAGGACCTGCGCTTAAAGGCGTCTCTCCAGGCCTGGCTCAGGGTGGGGCTCCTCGTGCTCAGCACCCTGGTCAAGGCTAGGGCTGGGTGTGCGCTGGAGGCTTGGAGTGCCAGGGCACCCAGTGAAGAGCGAATGAATGAACGAGTGAACACCGGACTAGGGGCCTGCAGACGGTTCTTCGCAGGTTAATTAGAAGGCCTCTAGCAAGCTGCAGCGGAGGCATTTCAGGCATCCTTCAGAGAGGACCCTCGGCCTGGCTCCTAAGGGCCCCTGGTCTGGCTCTCACCCCCTGCTCTGGTGGCATTTCTGCTCACGCAGCCTTTACCCTTTACACGCCAGCCACTCTGAACAGTTTATTCTTCTGGGAGCACATCATGTTCTTGCTCACATCCAGGTTTTGCATAAGCTGTTCCTGCTGCAAGGAAAACCCTTCCTGTGTCCTCCTCAGGTGACAGCCCCCGCAGGCAGCTTCTCCCCAGAGTCTGGCGTAAGTGTTCCTCCTCTGCACGCCTCTGAGGACATTTGCAAAGGTCTGTCATAGGGCTTACCACCCCGTTACCTGTTTGTTTCCACCAGGGAGTGCGCTGAAGCTGAGAGGGAATGAGTGAGTGAATGAAGGGCTTGAGAAAGGAAATTTCTTCACCCTCCAGTGCCCTCTGGGTGGGTATTGAGACAAGCTCTACAGGAAGCCTAAGAAAACTAACTGCTCTAATTCTGTCCTTCCTTTTGCAATGTTTAGGCAACTCCTGTGCATCTGTAGGTACCATTGTGAGGTTACTGCCCTGGACTGGGGAGAGATCCACACACGCAAGAGTGCATCTGGCATCAGTATGTAACAGTCAAAACTGACACACAGTTCTTCATCTCATGGAAATGAAAACATGCATGGCCGGAATGATCTTATACCTGCTTCTCTTGGGCCAGGTCACCAGGCTGGCCCTGAGAAGTATGTGATGGCATGGAGAAGAATCCTCACACATCCTTGGAGTTCTCTAGGATTTGCAAGGCATTCCCCCCATTGCTGGACTCACTGGATTTGAGTAGGCCTGTCTGCCCCTATTTTAGAGATGAGCATATACACCTTACAGAAACTGAGTCTTGCTCAATGTCTGACAAAGAAGTCTTCCTTTATCCAACAATCCTGAGAGTCTAGCGGGTGTTGGGCACCATAAAGATGAATGAGGTGCGGTTCTTGCCACCAGGCAGTGCCCGGGCTTGTCAGGGAGACCCATGTGGAGCATGACAATTGCTACCTTCTTGATATGGGCAAGAGGATGTTGAGTCCGGTGGAAGGAGAGGCTTGTCTGGCTGTGAGAACAGCAAAGTCTTCACAGAAAAGGAGAATTTTAAATGGGGCCTTGAAGGGGAAGTGTCTCCTGGAGATGGAGAGAACATAGGGAGGAGAGTGCGGTGAGGTGGGGGGTGGCAGGGGAAGCACATCACTACGCGGTGCTTAGGGCCGAGTCTGAGCCAACCCGGGAGTGGCGCTCAGCTCCCCCAGGCCCCCGAGATGCATGTTCAGCAGCATCCAGCAGCCTCCTGTGAAGCGACTGGGAGTCCACAGAGACAACAAAAGCAGATGTAGTGATGTGTAAACTTGAAGTTTCTAGAAGTTCCTTTGGGCCCCACCAAATCTCTGTGGCAATGAACCAATCCCACATGTTCCTGTGGGTAATGCTCCCAGAGGGCATGTGACTTTGGGCATCATTATTGGCTGAAAAAGGAAACTGGGGTAGTAGGTAGAGAGTGCTATGAACTGAATGTTGTGTGCCTCCCAAATCTGTACACTGAACTCCAAATCCCACTGTGGTGGTATTAGGTGAGGGGGCCTTGGGAGGTCATTAGGTCCTGAGGGTAAATCCCTCATGAATGGGATGAGTGCCCTCACACATGAGACCCCAGAGAGCTCTCTGGCGGTCTTTCTACCATGTATGGCTGCAATGAGAGGTCTGCAGCCTGCACCTGGAAGGAGGCCCTCAATGAACCTGACCAGACTAGCATCCTGTTCTCAGACTTCTGGCCTCCCAAACTGTGAGAAACAAGTTTCTGTTGTGTATAAACCATCCAATCTATGATAGTTTGTTATAGTAGCCAAGCCGACTAGGACAGAGAGGATGTAAGGAGCCAGTGGAGGACTCTTTTAATGGAGAGACTACAGCATGTCTCAGGCTGAATGGTCCAGTTGGGAGAGCAAGAACAGTGCCCATGCATCACCCTGAGGTCTCACCCAACCCTGCTGGAACTGACTTTAGTGCCCTCTTCCAGTGTCCCCCGCATGACCTGGTGGGTGCACACCTGGCTGCTTGCATTCACACCCTCCCTCTCCACTTCTTCCTTCTCCCCAGCTCTCTTCCTGTCAACCCTGGCATTGCCTTTGTTGGCTACTGAGAGAAGACCAGAAATATCCATCTAGTCAGACTTGCCTGCTCCTGGGAAGAAAACAAAAATGCAAAGAGAAGGTTTCTCAGGGAGATTGAGCCAACCTGGGAGTGGCCCTCAGCTCCTCCAGTCCCCAGAGACCCATGCTCTGCAGCATCCAAGGGGCTCCTGTGAAACTGTTGGGAGGCCAATGACACTCTGTCCCACGTTGTGGATCTATTTTGTGGTCTCTGTATCCTTCACTGCTTTTTGTGGACATTATTGTATTAGATTCCTTTGGAAATGATGATCCAGCTAATGGCCAGTTAGTAGGAAACATCACGACCCTCCCCCCAAATTCCAGCCTCTTGCTGAAAGGGTGGGGCCTGGGAAATCATATGGTACTGCTCCTGGTCACCACAGACCAGTGGTGGCTTTGGGCCAAATTCTGGCCCAGCCAATCCACACCCCCCCTTTTTTTTTTTTTTTGAGAGAGAGAATTTGAGGTAAGAGACACAGAGACTCAGGTTAGGAGGATGCTTGAACTGAAAGGTCCTGAGACAGCAGGACAGGAGCTAGTACCATGCAGAACACAGCAGGAGCCACAGGTAAGCCTGAACTGTGGGAGAGAGAAAACGAAGGGCCTTCCAGAGAGGTCCAGTCTGCCAAGAGGAGAAGAGAGTTGACACGCAGAAAGAGTTAGGGGTGACAAGAACCCCCGTAGCCCCTTGAAGGACACAGAGAGGAGATCTTTTTTGTTCTTTTGTGACTCATCCTTTCTCACTTCCTGTCCTTGGAGGTCAACACCCTGTATCCTTTTAATAATCCCTCTTTTCATTTGAAATTGTTCCAGAGGGTACCTGATCCTTGTTGCCAGCATGCCCTGAATAAGAAAAATGCTCAAACCAAACACTGAGTCTACTGAGTCTATGTGAATTAATTCTTGGAACTCCTTGGCTCAATTCAATAAACATTTCATGCACAATTTTTGTGTGCCAGGTGCTAGAGGCATTCTGAGAAAAACTGAGACCCAGGAGCTGTCCTCAGAGAGTCCAGTAAGATGTGGTCTGATAAGACATGTTTCCATATACCCAGAATACAAGGTAGTTTGCTAGGAGCACTGCAGGAGAAACGCAGATGGAAGGCTGGAGTGTGTACTGCCACTGTGGAAGCAGGAGGGGCTTGAGGGAAGAGGGCCTTCAAGGATGGGTGGAATCTAATATTGGAAAGGGGAGCAAGAGTGGAAAGTATAAGAATCAGAAGTCTGGTTGCAGGAAGGGGCATGATATGGGTGGGACACTGCAAACGGCATAGCGTGGAAGGAATATGGAGTTTAGAGGAATAATGTTAGATGAGTCTGTAAGACGGGCTTGACTGGGATTATGAAGGGCCTTAAATGTCAAGCCAAATTTGTTATCATAGAATCATAAGAAGGAGAAGAGCCTTAGCTGTTGTCTAGTCTAACTTAGGTGATTTGGTTCCAGTTCCTCTTAAGGTGGCCACCATGACAGACTGAATCTCAAGTACTCATCGGAGATACAGTCATTTCAATGGTAGTGACTCAGAATTTACTTTTCTTTTTTTTTTACCCCAGCAAAATATTTATTTTAGAAAATAGGATTATATTATTTGTTGCTCTCCAACTTGCTTTTTTTGGACATCTTGGACATCTTTCTCTACCAGTACATATAGTTCCATTTCCTTCTTTTTATTTTATTTACTTTATTATTTTTGTAGAGATGAGGTCTTGCCATGTTGCCTAGGCTGGTCTGGAACTCCTGGGCTCAAGCGATCCACTCACCTTGGCCTCCCAAAGTGCTAGGATTACAGGCGTGAGCCACTGCAGATATTTTTATTTTTTATTTTCATTTATTTCCATAGTTTTTGGGGAGCACGTGGTTATTTGATTACATGGATAAGTTCTTTAGTGGTGATTACCGAGATTTTGGTGCACCCATCACCCGAGCAGTGTACACTGTACCCAATGAGTAGTCTTTTATCCCTCGTCCTCCTTCCCCGCTCCCCTCACGTCCCCAAAGTACATTGTATCATTCTTATGCCTTTGCATCCTCATGAGATTACTTTTCTATCTTTAACAACTTAAGAGTTCTTTCCAGAAGAGTCCTCTTACTACGAGGAAGAGTGTTAGAGCACAGGGAACTGGGCCTAGAGAGTTTGCAGCAAATTGTCTCAAATAGCAGCTTATAAAGGTAAGGAACAGAAAAGAAACATTCTCTATCTATGTGCTGGCCTCAGGCACAGTGCTTCTAGATGGTAGAACATCTGTGAAGTAGAAATTACAATCACTTTTCAGGTGAGAAAACAGGAGCTGTAGGGAGGAGTCGGACAGGTCCCCAGGCCCAGCAACTATACCAGGTGAGGCAGGAATGTGGCCTCGTGTTGACCAGATTCCACAGCCACGGGCTTCCATCCCTCTTCTCTGCTTGCTTTAAGACTAACCACCCTGGCTTCAAGTAAGTATCACTCACAAAGGAATTTCAAAAAGACATGCACATAAATTAATGGCTGGTGGCTGTAGGTGGTCGTATGGGAGGAACCGATTATAACATTGTATGAACTTAGCAAAGCTCTAAACCATAGCACAGACATTTGGCAAAATGGTTACTCTTTTTCAATCATCCAAGGACTCAGTTTATAATAAGCCTTGAGCAAGTCCCTAAATTCCAAAGCCCTTAGCATCTTCCAGGACCCTCTTGAGACCACACAGTGCTTCCAGCTTCCGGAAACAGCAGATGCTATTGCTTCCATGAGCAATGTCAGCATTTAATACACAAGGGGGAACAGAGAAAGAAACCTATATGGATGGGGAGCAGGGAGGAGGGGCAGCACTGGATCCTCTCCTGGGCCCTGTCCAGCTCGACATTCCTGAACAGAGCGTGCTGTTCCCTCTCCTGATGTTGGCAGCTTAGAATGCAGGAGCCTTAGATGGGTGGCCTGGAAGGGAGGCCAGCAGGGAGAGGTGACCTGGAAGTGAGGAAGCTCAGGAGGGACTGATGGTAATTGGAGGGGCAGGCAGAGAGAGGCAGATGAAGGAACAGCCGAGGCCTGTGTGGAGGCTGGACCCAACCTGCATCCAAGCAGAAAGCCCAGAGAACTTAGCACAGCTTCCAAAGCTTCAGAGTACATCAGAACTACTTGGGAAGTGCATCAAATTCTGGTTCCTAGGGAAATCCTCAGAGATCCTGCATCTGCGATGAGGCCCAGAAGTGGTTTTTGTGACCAGTTCCAAGGCGACTTCATACAGGCAGTCCTTGGGGACACTGGTGACAGGATTTCCCTCTCTGGACCTTGGTGTCCTGCTCTGTAAATAAAGGGGTTTGTCAAAGACGGTTTCTGCTTTCTCTGTCAGCTCCAACACACAGCTTCTCAAAAGCTTCCAAAAATCCCCTTACCCAAGCTTGCAGCCCTCATTACCTGTCTCAACATAATGGTTTCCTATTCTTTTTAATGTATAAGGCAGACAGGTGGTCATGTACCTGCTCAGCTCTTGAAAAGGACCTACATGATAGACTCTAGCAACTCCACCTCGTCTGCCCATTTTGGGGGAGAGTAAAGCCACGTCGTGTGCGTTCACATAGGCATCCAAATGGGACAGACTTCCTCTCGCTGGAGGCCGTGGCTCCAGGTCAAAACAAAACCACTTCCAGGTCTCAGGTCACAGGATCCTGCAGAATGATTTATTTAAGGAAGAAAGCTTCAAGGGCTCCAGAGAAATTAAATGTGTATATTTCCCCAGCAATTATGCACGTGCTTTCCCTTGAAAAATAGTTCCCATGCCCTGCCTGGAAGAAAAGCCAGATTCTCCATGATGCTGTGTTCCACAGGCTTCTGGGGGGGGGGCTGTGATTTTCTAACAGGAGAAGCCACATGAAAGTCTTCAGCAGCTTTGCACTGTTTCTGCTGCAGCACCTCTCAGGGCAGACTGGAGAATCAGGGAGTCTTGTCTGGAAAAACGAGACAGGCTGGGCCTGACACATTGATTTCTGGTTCAAGTTTCCCAGTGAAATGTGAAGGAGGAATTTTCCACTTCTTGTCCTGATTCACCTTGGCGAACCAGTCTTTGGAGTCCCAGACTGAGGCAGGGAAAATCTGTTTCAGGTGGATTTTCCAGCCAGACTTATACCCAAAGTGAGTGGTCCTCTATGCTGTTCCCAGTATCAGCTGTCTCCCGTTGGCCAGGAAACAACTCTGTCCCCCTGACTTCTGCTTTAGCCATCTTTCTCCAGGAGGAACCAGGCCAGAATGTTAGGACAAAAGAATATCATAGTGACATGTAAATCCTCACCCTTGGACAGAAACTTAACTGGGTGATACAGATTCATTTAATATGAACTGAATAGCTCATGCTGTTTTATGACAGACTTTGGGATCAAAATGTAGCTAAGACACAGCTCTTACCCTCAAGAGTTTAGACTAGTGGGAGGGCAGTTGGGCAAATATCAGCCTGAGCAGACTCGTATAAAAGCGACAAGAGATACAGCAAGATTGAGGAGAGAGGTTTAGGCTGGATGGCTTCAGAGAATGCTCCCCAGAGAAGGTGGTATTTGCACTGGTCTTGAAGGATAAATGGAATTAGAGAGAGGAAGGAGAGGACAGGAGGAACGGCCAGCAGAGGAACTTCTAACTGTAGTTAGAACGTCCTTGGTACATGAGTGTATGGTACATAGTCTGGGATTGTTAGCAGGTAGATATGCAAAGAGGTGAGTAGGAGATGAAACTTGAAGAAAAGGCAAAGGCCAGGCCATGAAGCGCTTTGGTCGTGGTGAGGGTCAGGACTAGACCAGGTAGACAGTAGGGAACCATCGAAGGATTTATGGCTGGGGAGAGAGGAGTTGGATATAGAGAGAACATGCAATAAACCAGGTGAGGGATGGAGTTGGCCAATGTTAAGCCGGGGAAATGAAAATAAAGGACAGAATCGAGAGACATCTTGGAAGAGAAAAAAATGATATTTTTGACCATGGGGAGAAGGAGAATTTAAACATTTTCCCCAACGTGTGCTGATATCTAATTTAGACAATAGTGAGGGAGGTAGGATGGTTGGGTGGTTACTCATGCAGGCTCCAGAGCCAGAGGGCCTCTGTTTGTTTCCTAGATGGTGACAGTAGTTCCTTAACTACCCTGTGCCTCCATTTTCTCCTCCATAAAGGGGAATGAACAAATTGCAGGGTGAAACTGTTAGCTATCACTGTATTCAGAGGACTAGCATTTTTTGGTATCAGTTATTCCCAAGGTTCTCAAGGGTCTGGGACTTGGAATTGAAACAGGGTACACTGTGAAGAGGGGGCCCCTGGTGCATCACTTTACTCGGGAGAACAGGGTTCATGCTGCCCATTTAGACTCTCTATCAGGCAACATATTCTGATAAGTGATAAAATCTTCTTTGAAAAAAAAAATGCCTCTTTTGAAAGTGAAGATGTCTAAAAAGATGTTTCTTGGACAGCATATAGAAATTTCACGGGGGAAATCACTGCCCGCGTGGCACTTGAGAATTTAAGATTTCTTGAAAGAACTTTGCAAAGTATCCTTTGCACTCTCACTGTGAACTTATAAGTGCTGTGATCTGTGGTGGTTTCAAAAATTATTATTATTTTCAAATACAGAATACATACAGAAATGTTTATAAAACATAAATTACAGCAAAACAAACTGTTATAAAACAAACACCTGCACAGCCACCACCCAGGACAAGTAACAAGGCATTGGCAGCATTTCACTCCCCTTCCTGTCATAGCCCTTCCCACCAAAAATAACTTTTATCTTGACTTTTATGGCAACCACCTCTCTGCTGTTCTCTCCTCCCACCAGCTAAGTATGCACTGCTGGTCTCTAAACAACACAGTGTGATTCTGATTGTCTTTGACCTCCATATGATATTTTACCATGCAAAACATCATCATAAATTCCTGAATGGTGTTACAGAAGCAGACGCATACTGGTTGGGCTGCTGGTGCCAAGAGGTGGAAGTGGAAGGAGATAAAATGGCATTTCAGAAAAGTCCTTAAGATGGAAAGGGAGGGATGCCGAGCCGAAGCTGGACGGTACTGCTGCCATCTCAGCTCACTGCAACCTCCCTGCCCGATTCTCCTGCCTCAGCCTGCCGAGTGCCTGCGATTGCAGGCGTGCGCCGCCACGCCTGACTGGTTTTCGTATTTTTTTGGTGGAGACGGGGTTTCGATGTGTCGGCTGGGCTGGTCTCCAGCTCCTAACCGCGAGTGATCCGCCAGCCTCGGCCTCCCGAGGTGCCGGGATTGCAGACGGAGTCTCGTTAACTCAGTGCTCAATGGCGCCCAGGCTGGAGTGCAGTGGCGTGATCTCGGCTCGCTACAACCACCTCCCAGCCGCCTGCCTTGGCCTCCCTAAGTGCCGAGATTGCAGCCTCTGCCTGGCAGCCACCCCGTCTGGGAAGTGAGGAGCGTCTCCGCCTGACCGCCCATCGTCTGGGATGTGAGGAGCCCCTCTGCCTGGCTGCCCAGTCTGGAAAGTGAGGAGCGTCTCTGCCCGGCCGCCATCCCATCTAGGAAGTGAGGAGCGTCTCTTCCCGGCCGCCATCACATCTGGGAAGTGAGGAGCGTCTCTGCCCGGCCGCCCATCGTCTGAGATGTGGGGAGCGCCTCTGCCCCGCCGCCCCGTCCGGGATGTGAGGAGCGTCTCTGCCCGGCCGCCCTGTCTGAGAAGTGAGGAGACCCTCTGCCTGGCAACCGCCCCGTCTGAGAAGTGAGGAGCCCCTCCGCCCGGCAGCCACCCCGTCTGAGAAGTGAGGAGCGTCCTCCCTCCTCGTCTGGGAGGGAGGTGGGGGGGTCAGCCCCCCACCCGGCCAGCCGCACCGTCCGGGAGGTGAGGGGCACCTCTGCCCGGCCGCCCCTACCGGGAAGTGAGGAGCCCCTCTGCCCGGCCAGCCGCCTCGTCCGGGAGGGAGGTGGGGGGGTCAGCCCCCCGCCTGGCCAGCCGCCCCATCCGGGAGGCGAGGGGTGCCTCTGCCCGGCCGCCCCTACTGGGAAGTGAGGAGCCCCTCTGCCCGGCCAGCCGCCCCGTCCGGGAGGGAGGTGGGGGGGTCAGCCCCCCTCCCGGCCAGCCGCCCCATCCGGGAGGGAGGTGGGGGGATCAGCCCCCCGCCTGGCCAGCCGCCCCGTCCGAGAGGGAGGTGGGGGGATCAGCCCCCTGCCCGGCCAGCCGCCCTGTCCAGGAGGTGGGGGGGGCGCCTCTGCCCGGCCGCCCCTACTGGGAAGTGAGGAGCCCCTCTGCCCGGACAGCCACCCCGTCCGGGAGGGAGGTGGGGGGGTTAGCCCCCCGCCTGGCCAGCCACCCCATCCGGGAGGTGAGGGGCGCCTCTGCCCGGCCGCCCCTTCTGGGAAGTGAGGAGCCCCTCTGCCCGGCCAGCCGCTCTGTCTGGGAGGGAGGTGGGGGGGGTCAGCCCCCGGCCCGGCCAGCCGCCCCGTCCGGGAGGGAGGTGGGGGGGTTAGCCCCCCGCCTGGCCAGCCGCCCCATCCGGGAGGTGAGGGGCGCCTCTGCCCGGCCGCCCCTTCTGGGAAGTGAGGAGCCCCTCTGCCCGGCCACCCGCCCCGTCCGGGAGGGAGGTGGGGGGGTCAGCCCCCCGCCCGGCCAGCCGCCCCGTCCGGGAGGGAGGTGGGGGGGTCAGCCCCCCGCCCGGCCAGCCGCCCCGTCCGGGAGGGAGGTGGGGGGGTCAGCCCCCCGCCCGGCCAGCCGCCCCGTCCGGGAGGGAGGTGGGGGGTCAGCCCCCCGCCCGGCCAGCCGCCCCGTCCGGGAGGGAGGTGGGGGGATCAGCCCCCCGCCCGGCCAACCGCCCTGTCCGGGAGGTGAGGGGCGCCTCTGCCCGGCCGCCCCTACCGGGAAGTGAGGAGCCCCTCTGCCCGGCCAGCCGCCCCCTCCGGGAGGGAGGTGGGGGGGTCAGCCCCCCGCCAGGCCAGCCGCCCCGTCCGGGAAGTGAGGGGCGCCTCTGCCCGGCCGCCCCTACTGGGAAGTGAGGAGCCCCTCTGCCCGGCCAGCCGCCCTGTCCGGGAGGGAGGTGGGGGGTCAGCCCCCCGCCCGGCCAGCCGCCCCGTCCGGGAGGTGAGGGGCGCTTCTGCCCGGCCGCCCCTACTGGGAAGTGAGGAGCTCCTCTGCCCAGCCACCACCCCATCTGGGAGGTGTACTCAACAGCTCATTGAGAACGGGCCATGAAGACAATGGCGGTTTTGTGGAATAGAAAGGGGGGAAAGGTGGGGAAAAGATTGAGAAATCGGATGGTTGCTGTGTCTGTGTAGAAAGAGGTAGACATGGGAGACTTTTCATTTTGTTCTGTACTAAGAAAAATTCTTCTGCCTTGGGATCCTGTTGATCTGTGACCTTACCCCCAACCCTGTGCTCTCTGAAACATGTGCTGTATCCACTCAGGGTTGAATGGATTAAGGGCGGTGCAAGATGTGCTTTGTTAAACAGATGCTTGAAGGCAGCATGTTCGTTAAGAGTCATCACCACTCCTTAATCTCAAGTACCCAGGGACACAAACACTGCGGAGGGCCGCAGGGTCCTCTGCCTAGGAAAACCAGAGAACTTTGTTCACTTGTTTATCTGCTGACCTTCCCTCCACTATTGTCCTGTGACCCTGCCAAATCCCCCTCTGCGAGAAACACCCAAGAATGATCAATAAAAAAGAAAAAAAAAAAAAAAAAAAGATGGAAAGGGAGGCGGAGATGGAGATGGAATCGTATGCATGTACTCTTTTGGGTCTGGCTTCCCTCTCTCAAAGTTAGGGGCCACACCATCCCTGCTTGTGTGAGACTGCCGTTGGCATATTTCACCACCACAACGTAAGAACACACCACCATTTACTTATCCATTTGACTTTCAAAGGGCATCTGTGTTGTTCCTAGTTTGGGACTATTTTGAATGGTGCTGCTGGGAACATTCCTATCCGTGCTGCACACATTTCTGTTAGGATTTTCCCGGAAGTGGAATAACTAGGTTATAAGAGGTTGGCATATCTCCATCCTTAGCAGAAACCATTAAGCAGTCTTCCACGATGGTTATGCCAGTCCCTACTCCCACCAGTAGGGCCCTAAAATTCCTACCTTTCTCTATACTCACCAAAACCTGGTATCACTGAACTTTTTGTTATGGTTTATCACTAAAGGAGGCTTGAGGGGCATCCTAGACGTATAATCAGATGTTGCTGTGCTATTGGATCCATTTCAGATCTGAAGTGCTATAATATTTGTAAATAAGTACAATGAATTGCTTTTTCAGAGGAAGGCCCATAATGAAGCTTTACCATGCAAAACATCATCATAAATTCCTGAATGGTGTTACAGAAGCAGACGCATACTGGTTGGGCTGCTGGTGCCAAGAGGTGGAAGTGGAAGGAGATAAAATGGCATTTCAGGAAAGTCCTTAAGATGGAAAGGGAGGCAGAGATGGAGAAAATGAAGGATGCTTTGAATGAGGGTAGAAACCCTAAGGGAACAGCTCTGAAAAAGAGTTTAAGATTTTGCAACCATATATTAGTATGGGTCTGTTGGTTTTTTAAATGTACATGAATACTATGATTTCTATTGTTCTTATTCACTTGCAATTTGCCCTTTCCTCTCAAAATATGGATCTACTTCATTAGTTATTATATGGTATTTATTTGCATTTGAACATCACATTTATTTATTCATTTATATTGGTGGCTATTGGCAAACAATGCTCAAACAAACGTATCTTTGTTTTCATATTTTTTTCTTTTTCGAAAACAAAATTAAGTGGAAGCAAATATAGGAATTTTGAATGTTGACTACAAGAATGTCTGCTATAGGCCAGGCGCGGTGGCTCACGCCTGTAATCCCAGCACTTTGGGAGGCTGAGGCAGGTGGATCACGAGCTCAGGAGATCGAGATCACGGCGAAACCCTTTGGGAGGCCGAGGCGGGCGGATCACGAGGTCAGGAGATCGAGACCATCCTGGCTAACACGGTGAAACCCCGTCTCTACTAAAAATACAAAAAATTAGCCGGGCGTGGTAGCGGGCGCCTGTAGTCCCAGCTACTCGGGAGGCTGAGGCAGGAGAATGGCGTGAACCCGGGAGGCGGAGCTTGCAGTGAGCCGAGATCGCGCCACTGCACTCCAGCCTGGGCGACAGAGCGAGACTCCGTCTCAAAAAAAAAAAAAAAAAAAAAAATACAAAAAAATTAGCTGGGCGCAGTGGTGGGTGCCTGTAGTCCCAGCTACTCGGGAGGCTGAGGCAGGAGAATGGCGCGAACCCGGGAGGCAGAGCTTGCAGTGAGCCGAGATCGTGCCACTGCCCTCCAGCCTGGGCGACAGAGTGAGACTCCATCTCAAAAAAAAAAAAAAGAAAAAGAAAAGAATGTCTGCTATATTACTTTCTGGACTTTTCTGTATATTTGAAATATTTCATAACTTAAATATGTTTTAAAATTTAATAAACCAAATAGGGCACAAAGAAAGGAGAGCACTTGAGTGGGCAGGTCCCAGTGTCTCACTGGCTGGGTTGACCAAGAAGTGCATGGAAACAACCTATGAACTGATGACTCAGCCTAGGAGTGGGGCCGGATGCAGGTTGGCGACCACCTTATGCCCCCCACAAACAATGCGGGGCTGTTCTGCAGTCAGATGGACATGGGTGGGATCTGATTCCTGTTCCCACAGATTAAATACAAGACCCTGGGCAAACTGCCTCAGTTCTCAGCTTCTGTATCTATAAAACTAGGGGATTAAATCTACCAGGCAGAGTTGTTATAAAAATTTAATGTAATCATGTACATAATAAGCAGTTGTACCAATTTGGGTTTGATGAGGAAAGCAGAACCACTATGAGTGATGTAGAATAAAGGATTCGTGATAGGCACGTGGCCATCACAGTTGTGATGGAAGCCGGGGGAGTGAAGACCTGGATGGGAACAGTTGAAGAATCAGAGAAAAGTCACCCACCAGGCCCCACAAAGGGAGGCAGGTAAAGAAGTCTGCGTAAGGCTTTGCATTTGATAGTAGCCTGAAGTTCTGTAGGTCTGCAGGAAAGGCAGCAGAAAGAAAAGTGGAAACAAAAGAGCACTGGACAGGCTGGAACTCACAGGGACAAGACTCAATTCATGGTGATCAGCTCGGGTCACGTGGTAACTTGGTGGCATGGTGAAGCATTCAATCTTTTTATTTTATTTTTTATTATTTAAAGACAGAGTTTCACTCTTGTTGCCCAGGCTGGAGTGCAATGGCATGACTTTGGCTCACTGCAACCTCTGCCTCCCGAGTTCAAGTGATTCTCCTGCCTCAGCCTCCTGAGTAGCTGGGATTACAGGCGCCTGTCATCACGTCTGGCTAATGTTTTTTGTATTTTTAGTAGAGATGGGTTTTCACCATGTTGGCCAGGCTGGTCTTGAACTCCTGATCTCAGGCGATCCATCTGCCTCAGCCTCCCAAAGTGCTGGGATTACAGGTGTGAGCCACCGTGCCTGACCAAGGCATTCAATCTCTATCAGACCCAGTAGCAAGTCAGGAGCTTTTCTTAAAGGGATAATATTTATCTGCAAAGCATGGCATAGTTTTGTCTAAACCCTAAAGGTCTGTGTTGAGACTTACCCCTCGAGGGACCTGTGCACAGTTCTATACAGCTTCCTTATCTGCCACAGATCCTTTTAGCAAAATTAGATGTGCTGAATCATTTAGGTGGCAGTGCAGCTTGCCTAGAAGGCTGAATCTGTTGCAAAGTCTTCTCATTTTCTGGACTGCACTCAAAACTGGCAGCCTTTCAGGTTACTCAATAAATGAGTTGAAGTAGCATGAGCAAATGAAGTTGCTTCCAGAGGTTCACTAGGCATTCTGCCATTTACTTAGTGGTAAGAAAGGCCAGATGCTGCAACTTCTCCTTCATGTTGGACAGAATATATCAACATCCTCTGACCACTGGACTCATAGAGATTTCACCAAAATGGCCGGCCCTCGAATTTTTGTGGGATTCATTTTCCCCTGTCTGCTTGCATTATTCTTACCAAAGTATCCAGAGTATTTGCTATTTCCTGCCCACCAGGACCAATTATCATACTATCATCAGTGGCATAGGCCTATGTGATACTCTGTGGGATGGAGAGGCTATCAGGATCCCTGGGATTAGATTTTGACAGTAGACTGGGAGTTAATATAGACCTGACGTAGAACAGTGAAGGTGTAATGCTGTCCCTGAAATCAAACTATTTCTGGTGGGTCTTTATCAAGGTATAGGGGGTGGCAACAAAGCACTGGTCAGATTAAGAGCTATTAGAGGTTGTACTGGTTTCTTCAGAAAAAAAAAAAAAAAAAAAAAAAACACCTGGGAAAGCAGCTGCAATTACAGTCACCATTCAATCAAGTTTATGATAAGCCACTGTTATTCTCCAAGATCTACGTGTCTTGGCATGGGCCAAATAAGCAATTTGAATGGGATTCACCATCCTTATCTTTCAAGCCTTGATATACCATCCTTATATCTTTCAAGCCTTGATGGTGGCACCAATTTCTACAATACCCCCAGGAAGATGATATTTCTTTAGTTTATGCTTTTGTAGGTAGAGGAGATTCTACTGGCTTTCACTTGGTTTTTCTCACCATACCCCATGGAGAAGGAAACCAGTATGGCACTTCTACTAGTCGTTTGGTATGTCTGTTCCTAAGATGACCAATTCTGGAACTTGGAAAATAACTACAAGACACTCAGGGACACACCAAGTCCGCTGTGAGATGGACCCAAGTCAAAACCTACACTGATCACCTGATCTCCATAAACCCCTATTCTAACTGTGGGCCATTCTGGCATTTTCAGTCTCTTGAAATTAGTGTCAACTTAGAGCCAACACCTAGTAATTGCTAAAAGGCATAGTAATTTTCTCTTTCCAAATACATATCCATACTGATAGATGTCCTCAACTTCCTTTGGGAAATACTGGAAAAAAGATTTACTGTATAACTTTTGGGCCAAGTAGTAGATTCCTTCCTGAAGGGATCCACTCCCCTTTCATTTGAATAAGAACTGGCTGAAGTCTCAGAATTAATTAGGGATGTCATGATTCTCTATTGTGATCATCACCTCTTTCACCAGACCCAGAGCTTTTCAACTTACGTAAATCAAGTAAGACTTGAGTAGGCCACACATCTATTTCAGTTTCAGGGACACCATGATCAACCTTCTGCAGATCAAACCATTCCAGTTAATGTTTTGGCTCTGCTGTTCATTACAGTAACTACCTCATGTCTGGCGATTGAGTGTCTTCCAGTTGGCTTCTGATACCTGGGCATCCCATCATCCCCGTGAATTTGAGGAGTGCACTTAAGTGGCAGCAGTTTCCGTGTCATTCCTGGTTATAGTTACTAGGTACCATAGGCTCTTTACAGATACTGGGGCTCCTCTTTTGGTCTGTGTACCATATCTCAATACCTTCATGAAGGGAGTGTCTTCTGGCCCCTCCTGGGGACATAATTAGAAAGTGATAGGCAAGCAGGCCTCACATAATAAATCTACCCCAGCATTTTGGTCCCCCTAAGCATTTGGGTACCTTTCTCCATATCAAGAAAGTTCTAGTATTTCAATTGCCCTAGGTATAAGCCACCATTTTGTCTAGGTTCTAGTCAATGAACCAAACTGTTAGAATCACTCTAAGTTACTCAATGTAATACACTGAATCCAGAATCTCTTTCCAGTGTACCTGTATTGAAATCTTTGGCCTGGTCCAGCATTATCTTCCTCTTTCCCTGATTCAACATCATTAAGATCCATTTCTAAACATGTTTCTCAGGTTTCTGTGACTATGAATGGAAAAAGCTTATAATTCTTTTGATGTATATGACAGTTTCACATGGATCACACTTTAAACTTTAACCCCTGGAGCCTGCTGAAACTTGAGTCTAGTTATAGGTCTAGAAGCAATGAGAAGAATTGAGAGTAGGTAGGTCTTAAGGAGAATCAGTAGTTTCTTGCAAGGCACCTCTGGTCATTTGTTCTGGTCCAGGCTCGGTGAAAGGCCATTGCAGTTTCTTTAGGCAAGGTGAGCTCATTAGCTAGGAAGGGAGTGCTTCTACTACTGGCAAAAAAGGCTCAGCAAAATTCAAGTTCTAGCTCCCAGCTTCATCTGAATCTGCCCATATGTCTACCCCAATGCCCAGAACCACACTTCCTCCTAATCAATGTGCTAATTTTACCATAAGATACTCTGTGAGGTTGTGATTTCAGTTTGCATAATTCTTCCCAAAATTAGACCTTGGGTTTGATTTTCAGAAATATTTGTCCTATAGCCACAGGAACTAAAGATTTCCCTTAGTTAGTCTTTGTATTGGGAACTTAGTCGTAATTTTTTTTTTCTCCAAGTTCTTCAGTAACCTAGAAGCTACCTATCAACATCTGTATCTTCCTTATTTTTGCTGAAATATTGTACAGAAGCAACTACTTGGTTATCCAAAGCCCTGCCTTCTATAGGCACTTAATTACAGGTATTTATAGGTGATAATGTAATTAACTCTTTTGTTACCACCAGGTCCCCTTTACTACTGGCATCAGAGTCATTAACGCTTTTAAATATAATCAGATCAGAGAGCCAACTCCAGAACCAATTCAGAGAACTCATCCTTTAGGTTTTCTTGCTCATGGTTTCATCAGGGAGGCAGAGTCACTCTTAGTGATATGAAATAATTTCCCATAGCAATTAGACTTCTCACAATAGTGGGAGAAGGATGCAGGAAGATAAGCTGGACCTGATACAGGAGAGATCAAGGGCAACCTGGAACCTTTCCCTGTCTTTCACCACAACTAACCCTATAGAAGAGGTATGTGCCCTTTACCGTAGGGGTGCACACACACCTGAGCCAAAACTCAGCAGGAGCTGAGGGGAGCTGCAGAACTGGCCGCTGCTCCATGCTAAGGAGGTAAGCAAGTAGGTAAATGCTGGTGTCTGTTTGTGTTCATGAGCTGTGATGGCACCTGTAGCCCTGCACCAACCTTCAAGTGTTGTGATGGTTGGTCTGCTTTCCAAATCTCATGCCAATTTCTCTTATGGCCAACCATAACGAGGGCCATAGAAAGAAGGAAAAATCTGGGAAATGTCCTTTGGGCTTAGGTAGGCTGACTCAGTACGGAACCACCAGAGCCGTCACTGTTTGGTACTCTTACGTAAGGAACTCAAGATTTAACCTAAGAACCAGTACCTAGAGGGAGAGGGTAAGAGGGAGGGATGGATAGGATCCATGTAAAAATTGGGTAATGAATTCGCTTAAATTAAGACTGTATGTGAGATTGTACCCAAAAGATCAGGATCAAGAAAGCCAGAGGGGAGAGCCGGCTTTGCTCCAGAACATTTCTGTATTTGACAGTGATGATAGTAACCCACCATGGCATCGCAGAGCTTTGTGGTTTGCAAAGTGCTCTCACATGCATCATTTCATTTGGAGTGGATTGACCTTCTGCTTCATTCACTAAATACTTATTGAGTATTTGTCCTATGCCAGGAACTGTGCTAGGCATTTTGCATATCCTGTCTCCAAATATATTAATATCTCCTTTATATTTCACTATATCTCTGTGACAGAGATATCACTGTCATTTTACAGATTTTAAAAGTATGGCTATAATGTTGGAGATACAAGACCCTAATGGGAATATAAGATAAATAGAACTTTGTCCTTGCTCTCAAGAACAGGGGTTGGTAAACTTTTTCTATAAAAGGACAAGTGACAAGTAGTTTAGGCTTTGTGGTTCCTATTACAACCACCCAACTCTGAAGCTGTAGAGAATGCAGTCATAGCCAATATAAAAATGAATGTGCATGGCTGTGTTCCAATAAAACTTTATTTACAAAAACAGGCAGTGGGATAGATTTTGCCCGTGGGTAATAGTTTACCAACCTCTGAACTACAAGGGCATAGGCTAAAGGAGAGACTACTAATTAAAACAACTCATGATGACACTATGTGGTAAAGGAGTCTATACGAAGGGCTGTGAAGGCAGAGGGTGTAGCTGGCTGGGGAATTTAGTGAGGCAGGGCAGCATTTCTAGAATCATGACCTCTGTGGTCCATATTTCCAGGTCACTGCCATCCATGAACCAGGAAATGGCTTGCAGACAAATGCAGGGTGGGATCTGGAGCTTATATCTTATCAGAACCTGTGTCTCCTTCCTGAGCTGTCTTCCTGTGAACTGGGCCTGTGGTGTGGGGGTTGAGATTCACTGTCTGCTTTCCCCTCGTGTATCAGCCAGCCCTTATACTTCCTAAAACTCAGCGTCCCTTATCCTTATCCACAGCACAGAAGCTGTGGGCTTGGCCTGACACAGCCCTAGAATGATACTTCCTTGTATGCCAGCCTCAACTTCTTCTGACCTGCAGCTTGCAAACAACACATTCCTAGTATGTGGTTATTAGCCTACTCCTCCTAGAATGCCCTCTAGATCTGGTTCCTGCCTGAGGTATAAAATCATGCTTGTGGTTGAACTTACAGGTGGACTTTACAAGAAGGCTCAGGACAGGGAAGAACACTATAAAACAACAAAAACTGCCTCCAACTGGAAAGCAGTGTGTAGGGAGGGTTTGAGCAGTGACTAGATGACCATAGGAAGGAGAAGTTCTAATATTTAAAAAGTCCTTGGGCTTAGGAGTCTTTCTGTCCCACAGTCCTATTTAGCTTTGTGATAGCGGACAAATTTCTTGAGCTCTCTTGACTTAGTTTCATGATTTGAAAACAGAGAGTTCACATCTCTCATAGGGCTGTTGTGATAATTAAATGAGAATTCCATCCAGTTTCCAGCAGGCACTATCCTGGCACACAGTTGACTCAAGACAGTATTAGAGAAAGACTCTGACATCAGATGGGGTGGGGTGGCCAAGTTGGGCGAAATAACTGAGGTCTGTGGTTTACTTTGATATATAAATCTAACAGGAATTCCTTTCTTTAACTTACATAAAATTCTTTCATTAAATCTCAGAAACAAAGGGATGTAACCTAAGGAGATCTCTTTGTGAGCACCCTAACATCGGACATAAATGAAGAAATATTTATTAACACAAAAGAATTTCATTTGGAGGAAAAAAAACCATTGTAGGAATTTTTTCTGCATAACAGTTTTCATGCATACAAGTCATTTGGGATTCTAACCAAGTGTTTCCATTTCAAACTGAATAAAGTTTTACTTTGTAAATGTCTATATTAACAAAGCTTTCATTGAGGTTCAGAGAGGGGGCACTTAAAAATGTTTGCCAACCCCCCCCCCCATTAAAAAGTATATATTACTCAATGAAGTGGTATAGAAATAGATATCTATTTCTTTAAGTCCTACACAAAATAAAAGCATCTAACTTTGTGGGCAGAGGGAGGTCCAACTTTTTGTTTTCTTAACGCAGATGGAAAGAATCCCAAGAGACCAGTGAAGCAAGAAATTATCAAAGCTGCGGTATTTACGAAGTCACTTTGTGCCAGTGCCCCAGCAAGCTGCCACCATGGCTGCCAAGCCCTGTCACCCTTGCTGATCAGTACAGAGAGGGGCTCGCTGCGCTGGGTAGAGGAAGCAGGAAGTTTGCTGAACTCAGACGGAAGAAAAAGGATTCCTCTGGAGAATCCCAGCAGGTGGGAGAGCCGCTCTGCAGAGCGAGGCTCTTTTGACCCAGAGTACACACAATAGAGCCCTCTTAGGAGAGAGATTTTTTTCCACAGGTTTCTTCTTGGCCCTCTGGATTTGTTCTAAGCTGGCTTTCTGTGTGTGTGAGTTGTCTTGGCCTTTCTGGTTTTCTTTCCCTTTGGAACTTTCAGATCTTTCCATTGTGCACGATGTCCCCGTGAAAAGGCCTGAGTCACTCGGCCTCGAACTTTGCAGCCCCAAACATTCCCTCTTTGAATTAAGGTCACCTGTGTATGTCTCCCCACTCGGTAGAGGAAAGGGCACTTCATCGCCCTGGCCCTGGGCCCAAGGACACCCTTGGGAGCATTGTCGAGGGACTTTTTCAGATGAGAGGCTTTCTGTAAAAGACTGACAGGGACTTCTTAGGACAGATGACCTTTAAATATATTTTCCAATTCTGATTCTGGGATTCTAAAATGGTGTGTGGACCCCATACAATGTCATTTGAGCAGGAGCAGACAGAACTGGAGATAACTCAAAGGAGACGTTAGAGCTGCCTTTAAGATCCTTGGAATACAGAAACAAGAAAGACATTAGTCCTAGGATATGTGATCTCAGAAGGCAGAAATTTTGGCCGGAGTTTTATGACAGGATGGGAGTTTACAGTTGATCTAGGAAAGGAATCCTGATTTACCAGTCAGATCCGCTGGAGTAAAGCCCAAAGACCTGGTTTTGAATGCTCACCGCTGCCTAACATCTGTGTGACCCTGGGCTACTGACCTGACTTTGCTGAGCCTGTTTTCCCATAGGCCAAACAGTGATAAGGCTTGCCTTGATTCTGCCATCCGGCTATTGTGAAGAGGAATAGGATAAGAGAAAGTGCTTGTAAATTCTGAAGTTCTGAAGATTTAATCCTACTGTCCAACTCCCCTGTTTGATGGAGTAGATAACCAGAGAATGGAGAAGTTAAGAAACTTACATGAGAGCACACAGTATTGATCTAAGGTAGTAGCTGATAAGGCCTCACATCTACAAGAGATAATATATTGATCCCTAGCAGCTCCAGGATAAAAGGCTTTTGGGGGGGCCTTGGGGCCATGACGCAGCCCCAACTTCCCACTGGAGTTTCATCTCACTCTTAATTTTATTTTCTGATTATGAAAATTATATGTGCTCACTGTGTGGAACTTGTATAATACAAAAAGCACAAAGTAAAACATGTTAAAACATTTTAATAATTCTGCTATGTGGACATATCTACTGTTGAAATTAAGATATATAACCTTTTAGCCTTTTCTCTGTGCATGTACATATTTGAACATAATTGGAATATTTCATGCAAACTTTTGTATATTGACTCCTTTTTCACCTGATGGTTTGTTGTACACTTTGCCATTAAAATTCATTAAGCAGTATCAAATGCATAATTTTCCACTGTGTAAGAACATAACAGCTTGTAACAAGTCCTCTACTGTTGGACACCGAGGTTCTTTCTTGTTTGCTATAAACAAATGTGTTGAACATTCTTACCTGTGAGTTGTTGTTTTCCTGGCCTGTCTTTAACTCCCAGCACCTTTCATTCAGTCCAGGTAGCTGCCCACATGTTAAGAAGCGGGATCTGAAGGAAAACCTGCATAAGGCTCTACATCAAATGCTGAAAGTGCTGCCCCACCAACAAGCAATGCTTCCTATAGGTTCCCTAGGGTGATTTTGGCCATTCTCTAAAACTCTGAGTTTCTTGTCTTCTGTAGAGACTCACAAATGTTTGTTTGCCCCGAAGTGTTATAGGTTTATCCTGATAATATGTGCAATATGATATACAGCTGAGGCCCTAAGCCCTATTAAAATATCTTAAGGTATTTTATTTAAACATATGTATTTTACATTAAGTTTTTATTTTTTCCCTGTGTTGCTTTCAGTGATGCTTAGGGTGATGAAGTTTCACTTTTCTTTCCTGATGTAGGTTTCTGATTGGACATGGGTCCATGTCCTTGTGAAGTCTCCTCCTCCTGAACCTGCCCTGCTCTGTGACTTGCTTTTGACCACTAGCATGCTGCAGAAGTGATGCCTTGTGACTTCTGAGCGGGTCATAGGAAGCCTTGCAGTGTGGCCTGGGTCTTCAGGAATGCTTGTTTGAGGAAAACCACTGTCATGTAAGAAGTATGGCTACCCTGAGACTGTCATGGTGTGAGGACTCCTAAATGAGTCACATGTGGAGGGCCACCTATTCAGGCCTCAGTTCTTCCAGCCATTGCGACTGTGGCCCATGCATGTGGGGGAAGAGGCTATTTTTCACGCCCATCCGAGTTGAGTCTTTAGATGATCCCTTCCTGGGCCTCCAGCTGACTGTAACCAGACCCCAGGCAGGAACCACATAGGAACTGAACCCAGTCAACCCACAGGCTGGTGAGGATGATAGTCCATTGTTGTATAAAGCCACTGCATTTGGAATGGTCTGTTGTATACTACCTAATCAGAACAAGACTCCATCCTTTCTTCATAGCTGGTAGTCTTAAGCATGTATTAATTCATATTTTAGTCACATTATGAATTTTCTATCACAATAAGCATTTATTGAGCACTTTTTATAGAGGGACTATGCTAGGCTTGAAGAATAAAAGACACATAGGACACGGCCCTGCTTACGTTCAGGTAGCTGTGGTCTAAACGAGGACGCACACATAAGGTGAAGACCCCATGGGATGGAATACACAGGGATAACAAGCCTCACAGTGGAATGGTCGCTTTACCAGGGGTGAGGCGATTCTGCCTATAAGGTAGGGAAGGACTTTCTGAAAGGGTGACACTGAGTTCCACCTTGAAAAATGCCTGAGAATTCACCCACAGACACAGTGGAAGAGGGGTGTTCCGAGGAAGGGAGATCAATGTGCAGAGAGACAGAAATCCCGGTTCGCTTATTCCCAACAAGGCAGAGAACAAACATCTCCCAGTGATGCCCTCCCTTGTTCCCGTCCCCAATCTTTTGATAATAGTGGGAAGGGTTTCAAAGTGAGGGTTGAAAATGGGCTGGTTTTGCCACCCCTTAGTAAGTCTTGGGCAGGATTCTCAACTCTTGACACTCATTAAAATCACCTGGGAAGCTTTTGCAAAACTCCAGCATGGTACAACTACTTTAGAAACTGGTGTTATCCATTAAAACTAAACATTTGCTTATCTTAGCAATTCCACTCCTAGGTATATAGACAGAAACACATACGTGCCTGTGTCAAAAAACATGTATAGGCATGTTCAAGACCACACTGTTTGGCCAAGTGCCCTAGTTCATGCCTGTAATCCCAGCACCTTGGGAGGCCAAGGCGGGTGTATTGCTTGAGGCCAGGAGTTTGAGACCAGCCTGGGCATCATAGTGAGACTCCCATCTCGACACACACACAGTTTGTTTTTTTTTTTAATTAGCTGGGTGTGGTGGCGTGCACCTGTAGTCCTAGCTACTTGGGAGGCTGAGGTGATAGGATGCCTTGAGCCCAGAAGTTCAAGGCTGAAATGAGCTATGATTGTGTCACAGCACTCCAGTATGGGCAACAGAGAGATCCTATGTCCAAAACAAAAACAAAAACAAAACAAAAATACACATACACACATTATTTGTAAGATGTACAAAAAGGGAACAATCCATGTGTATCAATAGAATAGTTATATGCTGTGTATGCGTAATCAGTGTCTTAACCTGTTCAGGCTGCTGAATACCTCAACTGGGTAATTTACAAACAACAGAATTTATGGCTCATGGTTCTAGAGGCTAGGTAGTCTAAGATGCAAATGTCAACAGATTTGATGTCTGGCAAGGGCCTGTTCATCACAGATGGCACCCTTTTGCTGTGTCCTCACATGGCAAAAGGGACAAACAGGATTTTTTCAAGCCTCTTTTATGAGGGTACTAATTCCATTTATGGGGGGAGAGCCTTTGTAACCCATTCACTTCCTAAAGCCCCCACCACTTAATACTATTGGAGATTAGATTTCAATATATGAAATTTGGGTGGGACACAAACGTTCATACCATAGCGGGCAGACAATGTAATACTATACAGCAATGAAAAGAAATGAACAACAGCGACCCAGAACAACATGAATGAACTTTTTTTTTTTTTTTTTTTTTTTGACAGAGTCTTGCTCTATTGCCCAGGCTGGAATGCAGTGACACAATCTTGGCCCAACCTCCACCTCTTGGGTTCAAGCAATTCTCCTGCCTCCGCCTTCCGAGTAGCTGGGATTACAGGCACACGCCACCATGCCCAGCCAATTTTTGTATTTCTAGTAGAGATGGGGTTTCGCCACATTGACCAGGCTGGTCTTGAACTCCTGACCTCGGGTGATCCGCCTGCCTCAGCCTCCCAAAGTGCTGGGATTGCAGGCATGAGCCACTGCACCAGGCCCGTGAATGAATCTTAAAAATAAAATAGTGAATCAAGGAAGTCAGACACAAAGAGTACATACTCTACGGCTGCATTTCTATAAATATCAAAAAGAGGCAAAACAAATGTGTGGTGTTAGAAATCAGGAGAGTGTTACTATCCTGGGGAGGAAGGAGAAGACCTGAAGGAACTTGAGGGGGGCTTTGGCCTGCTGGTAGAGCTTTTTTTTTTTTTTTTGTCTCAATCTAGGTGGTAGTTACATACGGATATTCACGTTGTAAAAGTTTGCCAAGGCTTTAATGTAATTATCTGATGCATATTATAATTAAAATGGAAAGTTTATTTTAAAAGTACCAGTGCTTGGTCTCCACCCCTAGGGACTCTGGTTTTATTGCTCTGGGAAGGAGCTCAGCCCTCTTAGTGGTGTAAAAATTTTCCAGGTGATTCTGATGTGCAGTCAGGCTTGAGAAACACATGCTGTGCTTGATTAGTGGCCTCTCTCTTTGGACTTGGAGAATGCTGGCCTGTTGTTTTCACCTATTGGCCAGTCCCACTCAGCCTTTGGTTATGATTTAGATTAGAAATGTAGGAGAGAAGGGCCAGGTGCGGTGGCTCCCGCCTGTAATCCCAGCACTTTGGGAGACTGAGGTGGGAGGACTGCCTAAGCCCAGGAGGTTGAGACCAGCTTGGGCAACATGGTGAGACCCTGTCCTTATAAAACAATTCAAAATTTAGCTGGGTATGATGGTGTGTGCCTGTGATCCCAGCTACTCTGGAGGCTGAGGCAAGAGGATTGCTTGAGTCCCAGAGGTTGAGGCTGCAGTGAGCTATGATCATGCCACTGCTCTCCAGCCTGAGTGACAGAGCAAGACCCTGTCTCAAAAGAAAAAAAAAGAAAAAAGAAACTTAGGAGAAAGGGCAGGGCTTGAGTCATCAGCATATAGACAGTCACTGTCTGAAGGTGATGGAGTTGGGGGATATTGGTTAGAGATTGGTTGGAGATAGATCCCAGAGTTTAGGGTGATATGAAAAGAAGTGAACTAGGAGAGAACTATAGACTTAGAGAAAATGAGGAAACCAAGAAACAGGAGCACTGGATGAGGCTTCTTGGCAGATACAATAAGGTGAATGTGTGAGGCATGGGGAGAGTAGGAAGTCGCGGTAATTGAATGGATCCAGAGGTTTAAAAGCTGGCAAAGCAGTGGCATCACAGCTTGCCTTGCTCTCAGTGTGGCCTGCTCTCAAGGCTACCCAAGCAAAATGTCTGATGTTGACGTAACTGCACGTGCTTTTTCATTATCCTTCCTGGGCCAGCACCACATTTGACCCTTTTCCTAACCACCTTATTAGTTTACCAAGTCAGCGGCTGTGTTCTGAATGTGAGCTCCAAGTCTGCCACCAGTGACTGGGCTTGGTAAATGGTTCCCTTTATAGGACTCTGGGTGGAAAATTGGAGTCGTGGTTAGATTAGAATCATTTCCCACTGTGCTCTGTGGAAGTCCTGGAGACCACCTGTTAGGTGGCCAGGACAGGTTGGAGAAGGGAGAAGACAACCGCCACCCCACTCCTCTGAATTTAGCCAGAATGGAACTTTTCTGTTTTACACACTGGATTCTGCAGCTAGGAAAACCTGAAACTATGTGTTTAATTATCACCAGGGTCCCTTCTAGTGCTAAGAATCTGAACTTCCCCTCGCTCCTCAGTTGGGCAACAAGTGAGTTAAGACTCCTGGCCCCACCTTGAACACTGCTGTCTTCCCAGGGTTCTTCCTTTTCACCTTCCAAAAGCTACCTCTCTTCCATCTTCTCTCCTCACCACCTCAGCTTTAGAAGGAAACATGTTCGCCGGTGCCTGGGAGGCTGTCTGAGGAAACCTGCTGTCAGAGCACAGGGAAGCCGCGTCAGCATGCTGCCCTGTGCACAGCTTCCTGGAAGGGGTCTGCTTACTTTTACTATTGCACTGAACAAATGGAAAAGAATTTGGGACCATTGCAAAGACCTACAGCCAGGGCAGCAAGGATGGTGGTGGGAGCCCAGCTGAGGCTGGGGCTAAGATTAAAAACGGGGCTACTCTTTACTATATAAAAGGAAGCAAAGCCGGGACTTAGCAGAGTGCCTCAAAGTATCACCAAACTGAGGGAACAGAAAAGATTTTCAGCTACTCTCAGTAAAGGGTGTTGTTATTTCAACTTCCAAAAGCAAAATGAAGCTGTAGCCTGCAAAGGAATGAAGTCATCTGTTCACAGACCCACAGGTGGAAAACTTTCTAAATAACATCGCTCAGCTTCCCACATTTGAGAACACAAACATTGAAGCCCAAGAGAAGTGACTTGCCCAAGGTTACAGAGACAGAGGCAGAATGTGTGGTTGGGGGAAGGAGCACTGTCTATAGGGTCAGACAAGCCTAAGACAGATCAGAACTCTGTGTGACCATAAGCAAATTCAGTAACTGTATTAGTCTGTTCTCACACTGCTAATAAAGACATACCCAAGACTGAGTATGTTATACAGGAAAGAGGTTTAATTGACTTACAGCTCAGCATGGCTGGGGAGGCCTCAGGAAACTTACAATCATGGCAGAAGGGAAAGCAAACACATCCTTCACATGGTGGCAGGAAGGAGAAATGCCTACCAAAAGGGGAAAAGCCCCTTATAACACCATCAGATCTCATGAGAACTCATTCAGTATCACGAGAACAGCATGGAGGTAACCACGCCCATGATTAAATTACCGCCGACTGGGTCCCTCCCACCACGTGTGGGGATTATGGGAACCATAATTCAAGATGAGATTTGGGTGGGGACACAGCCAAACCATATCAGTAACCTTTCATTTTCTCATCTGTAAAATGGGGGTAATAATAGCTACCTAGCAATGTTACCATGAAGACTAAATGAGAAAATATTTGTGAAATGCCTGACACAAAATAGTGTTCACTAACTAGTAGGCATTATTAGAATAAGGTGTAAATTCCCATTGTGTACATTGTGTACATATGGTCCCTTTGAATGAGAGGGAGAAACTCACAATGACAGGGCTGTATTGGGCACTGCCTGGATCTCCCTGGGTGTTTAGTGGAAATACTACCCTTGGGGGTGAGATTTTTCTGCAGCTATCTTCATAGTTCAGGAGAGAGAGAGTCCTTCTTGTCCTTCATGAAGTTTTATGGTGACTTCTGTGCCAATTCAAGAGGAGCTTCTGAATACGTTTGGACAAAGACAACACATGAACCACTGTGGGGCCTCAATTCCCTGCTGAAAGACTGTGTTCGTTCATTCAGCAAATACACATCTGAGCACCTACTCCATGTCAGACACTATTCTAGGTGCTGGGGATACAGCAGTGAACAAATAAAATCCTGCCCTCATGGAGCTTACATTCTAGCAGACCCTAACAATTCACAGGAAAGTGGTGACAGGGCTGATGTCAGGCTCTGAGGCCCTTCTGTTCAGAAAGCTCTTCCCTTACATTGCCCCAGCCCCTTTCTCTTTTTCCTTCCCACAGCCTCGGCTCTGTTCCCTCCTCCATTCTTATAATTCTCCTTTTCTAAGCCACTCTCCATTTAACTGGTGGATTTAAAGCAAATAGCAATTGTGTTAAGAAGCAGGAAATATGATACTTTACACAATGATGGAGAAATCAGAAAAATTAAGGCTTGTATAAATCTCTTCTCTAAATTGTGCCCATAGGCCAATTAATTAAGCTGCTTTTGCCTTGTGTCTGTTGCAGCTGATACATTTCTTTCTGAAAATGGCTGGCCTGCATTAGAAGGGCCCTCCCCGCTCCCAGAGCTCAGGTTTGGGTGTGTCTTTTATAGTAAACATAGCACCCCTGACCCCACCTCCTTTATCACTTGGCTCTGGCTGTGAAAAGAAAGAGAAAAAAAGTAGGTTTGTTTAGTGTGAACTCTTTTTCTGAAGCCAACAGGGAGAACAAGATTTGAAACAAGAGGAGACTGAGTTGGGTTCAATGGTTAACCAGTCAGATTAATGAATGCTAGAAGGAGGAAATAGCCAGTAAGTAAAGAGGCAAGAAAAAATGTCTCCCCGTGGTTCAAAAGCCAACTAAAGTTTACCAAGAGCTGTGACCTGTGGTTAAAATGTCCTCAGAGGCCAGCTCTCATCTGATTCCAACCTGAAGCCCCATTTCCTATCAAGAGAGCCATTTGGCTCCTCTCTTAAGCTCAGCAGCCCTGAGGTGTGGTAGCCTCACGCTGACCCATACAGAACTCAACAGAACTGTCCCTGCTGCAGAAGTCTCAGGGTTCTGCCCCAACTGCATAGACTTCTTTCATGGAACCGGCTCCTCTATCCCCACAAGGCTTCTCCCCAGCACAGCTTCTACCTAGAATCAGACGGAGAGCTTTAGACCAGGTAAGAACTTTGGGCCAATGTAAATCAGGAGCGCCAGGCTGTCCCAGCCTCTGCCCTGACTTGCTCCATGAGTTTGGCAAATTCCTTAATCTGCCCATGCCTCTCTTTCTGTGTTGTTAACATGATGATGTTGGCCTAGAGCAGGGGCTGGCAAACTTTTTATGTAAAGAGCCAAATATAATATTTTAGGCTTGTAGACCACATGGTCAGTATCTCTCTCAACTATCCAAAATCACCACTGTAGCATGAAAGCAGCCACAGATGGGTTGTAAATGGAGGGGCGTGGTTGTATTCCAATAAAACTTTATTTACAAAGACAAGTGGTGAACAAGATTGGCCAGTGGACTGTATTTTGCCAACTCCTTGACTAAATCTCTAAGGATCTTTGCAACACTGAAATATTGTTTCCACTACCTGGATTGTTTTACAGAGAGAAAACGGAGGCGTGGTGATACCAAGTGACATGCTCCAAGCCACTGAACATGTTAGTGGCAGAGCTAGAACTCGACACCAAGTCTCCTGGCTTTAGTCCACTGTGGCTTTCAATCCTCCCACACGCAGAGCACAGACTATTTTTGGCACACGAGGCTTACCCTGGGAACTGCTCTCCCTCTGTGACTTGGCGCAGGGGGGTCAGGGGAAAGGGTAGGGAGGATGTGAGGGGTGGGGAGCAGTGCTTTCTCTGCCTGTTTCAGGAAGGCTTTCTGGTTTGGTGAGAGCCCACACTTTGTTAAGTGAAATAAGGGACACTACAAGAAAAGGAGGGGGTGGGTGGGCAGAGGACATCACGCTGCTTATTTTGAACCTGGGAAAACTGTGGCTTGGGAGAGGGAAGTCCTGCATATTTCATGCTGTGACTTCTTGCTTCCAAACTGCGTATGCTGACCTCCTTTTCACCCAGATGGTGCTGCAGGGAACAAGGCCCCACCAGTGTGTGCTCTTCCTGTGTGTCCAAATTTCCACCAAAGAGGGCTCCTCCCAGGAGATTGGCTGCTGAACCTGTTCTTCCACGGCAGAAGTGGCGCAGCTAGCCCAACACGACTCTGTTTATTGTTACGCTTCTGCCACATGTGTGTAAATTTGTATGGAACTTGCTGTTCCTGGCTGAAGACCCAGGGAGCTTTTACGCTGTTAATCTGTTTTCCTTTTTGCCCCCAGCCTTTGCTCTTCAGGGGAGAGGCCGTCGATAAGGTCCAATGGGGTGGGGTGACACCTCTTGGGCTCAGAATCTCAAGGGTCCCAAGGTCCAGTCAGTGAGAGCCTTCTGTCTACATGCCACCCTGTCCCCTCTGTGTGGAGCCCTCAGCAGGACCCTGGCCACAGGGCTCTGGAGCAATAATATTACCCCATGACAACTGTCGTGACTGCTACCTCAAAAAGTAAGACAGTCCTGCCATCTACATTCATGGAGCTCCGAGGAGCAGCTCAGTTCTGTTTGTTGTGATAGGATTTTATAGCAAAATTTGCATGAAAGACATGAAGCTCAGCAATTGGTTTGCGACAGAGGCATTTTCTTGCCAAATGAGGAAGTGAGATGATCAGAACTGGCTTTAGCATGAGCCTGGATTGGGGAACTCAGCTGGTTCTGGGTTCATACAAATTCACCTGTGAAGGTATATGGAATTCATGGTCAGCCCACATCTTCTAGCTGCAGGTTCAGTTCAGGGTGATCCCTACCTGGAGTTCTAGACTACCAGGCTAGTTTTGGAGGGTCCCGAAGGTATGAATAAGTGGTCCTGCAAACCCCAGCCCACCCTCACATATCCTAAAAGAAACTATGGCAGTTGGAGCCTGAGTTTTCTGGGTGACTGCTTCTCTATCTTTGTCTCTCTCTCTCCCCCACACCCGCCATTACTGCCAAACTCAGTTGCAAGGATTCCTGACCTATTTTTGCTCTCTAGCCCCTGCCTTTGCTGACAATGTCAGCCTCTGCTTTGAAAGCCCTTCCCTCTCTGGGCTGCTTCCATTAGTCCTTCAGCTTCCGAATCTTATGGCTCTCACCATCCCTTTCCTTGTGTTTCTGTTATTCATATCCCAAAGCCCTTCCAAATAGTGATATTCTCCAGGGCAAGGATCCTCTCCAATTTATTATCATATCCCTGGATCCTCCTATGACCTTTGGCATAGCTGTTGGAGGAGTGAGCAGATGAGTGAGTAAGTAACTGATCTTCTCCTCACCCATCCTCAGAGGAAGACCACGGGACAGGTGTGAGTGGTGCCTCCCAAAGATACTCCAAATACCAACCCCTAGCACCTGTGGATGTGACTTTATTTGGAAATTGGGTCTTGGCAGATGTCATTAAGTTAAAGATCTTGAGATGAGATCATCCTGAATTTAGAGTGGGCCTTAAATCCTGATAAAGAGACAGAAAAAGAGAAGACACAGAGACATACACAGGAGAGAGCCATGTGAAACCAGAGGCAGAGATTGGAAAGATTTATCTATAAGAAAAGCCAAGAACTGCCAGAAGCTAGGAGAGAGGCATGGGATAAATTTTCCCATTCCTCACACCATTCACAAAAATTAACTTAAAATGGATCAAAGACTCAAATGTAAAGTTAAAATTATGAAAACCCCTAAAAGAAAAGATGGGATAAATCTTAATGACCTAGCATTAGGCAATGGTTTCTTAGATATGACTCCAAAAGCATGAGCAACAAAAGAAAAAATAGTTAAGTTGGATTTCATTGATACTAAAAATATTTGTATTTCTAAGAACACCACCAAGAAAGTATAAAAGACAGCCAAAAGAATGGGAGAAAAATTTTGCAAACCATATATCTGATAAGGGGTTTGTATCTAGAATATATAAATAACTCTTAAAACTCAATAATAAAAAGACAATGAACACAATCTGAAAACGGTCAAAAGACTAGGTGCAGTGGCTCACACCTGTAATCCCAGCCCTTTGGGAGGCTGAGGCAGGAGAACTGCTTAAGCCCAGGAGTCCTCATCAATTTCTTTTTGGGCAGGAATGTTATTGCATGCCTATAGTTCCAGTTACCCTGAAGGCTAAGGTAGGAGGATGGCTTGAGCCTAGGTGTTGGAGGTTACAGTGAGCTATGATTGTACCATTGCTCTCCAGCCTGAGCAACAGAGAGACACTTGTTCTCTCTTTTTTTTTAAATAAAGGCAAAAGATCTGAAAGCTATTTCTCCATAAGACTATATACAATGATCAATAAACACATAAAAAGATGAGTCATTAGCTATCAGGGAAATGCAAATAAAAACCACAATGAAATTATATAACACTAGATGGCTGTCATAAAAAAGACAAATAATAAAAATTGTTGGTGAGGGTGTGGAGAAATCAGAATTCTCATATGCTGCTGGTGGAAATGTAAAATAGTGGAGAGACTTTGGAAAACAGTCTGGCAATTCCTCAAAAGGTTAAACATAGAGTTACCACATAAGCCCATTCTATTCCATTTCTAGGTATATGACCAAGAGAAATGAAAACATACACCCATGCAAAAATTTGTGCCAAAAGTTCATAGTAACATTATTCATAATAGCCAAAAAGTGCAAACAACCCAAATGTCCCAAATGTCTATCAAGTGATGAATGGATTAAAAATTGTGTTATACCCGAGCACCGGACTGTTACTCAGCCATACAAAGGAGGTGCGCACTCACGTTACAACACAAATAAACCTGGAAAATATTATACTAAGTGAAAGAAGCTGGTTACCAAAAAAAACCCCACGTATTATATGATTCGATTTATATGAAATGTCCAGAATAGGCAAATCCATACAAGCACAAAGTAGATTCTTGGTTTCCCAGGGCTGGAGATGGAGGAGATGAGGGAAGTAAGGGGTGACAGCTGAAAGGGTGACAGCTCAAAGGGATGGAGGTTTCTCTGAGATGCTGGGGAAGATGTTTGAAAGTGTACTGTGGCAATGGTTGGTGGCACAGCTCTGTGAATATAGTAAAAGCCACTGAGTGGTACAATTGAAACCAGTGAATTGTGTGGTATGTGAATTATATTTCAATAAAAAAGTACATATCTAATTGATATAAAAAGACTGGACTGGAAACACATTTGCCAAAATGTGTGCTGGGTTATAGGTGGTATTTATTTTCCACTTCATGTTTTTCTCTAGTAACCAAATTTTCTCCACTTCACATGGTTTATAGTTTCTTCTCATAATCATAAAAATTACTAATATAAAAATTAATAAGCAAAAGACTAGATGGTTCCCTTCCCTTCTCTTCCCTTTCCTTTCCTCTAGTGGAAGATTAATTACTTAAATGGCAAGTCAGTTGTACTGAAGTGTAATTAAAAATGCAGATACATCTTAAAAGCAGAGACATCTTCATCAAGGAAACATTCTTTCTTTTTTAAAATTTTATTTTATTTTAAGTTCTGGGACACATGTGCAGAACGTGCAGGTTTGTTACATAGGTAAACGTGTGCGATGGTGGTTTGCTGCACCTATCAACCCATCACCTAGGTATGAAGCCCCGCATGCAGTAACTATTTATCCTGATGTTTTCCCTCCCTACTCCCCACAGGCCCTGGTGTGTGTTGTTCCCTTCCCTCTGTCCATGTTTTCTCATTGTTCAGCTCCCACTTATGAGTGAGAACATGCAGTGTTTGGTTTTCTGTTCCTGTGTTAGTTTGCTGTGAATGATCGCTTCCAGCTTCATGTCCCTGCAAAGGACATGGCCTCATTCCTTTTTATGGCTACATAGTATTTCATGGTATATGTACCACATTTTCTTTATCCAGTCTATCATTGTTGGGCATTTGGGTTGATTCCATGTCTTTGCTATTACAAATAGTATGGCAATAAACATATGTGTGCATGTATCTTTAAAATAGAATGATTTATATTACTTTGGGTATATACCCAGTAATGGAATTGCTGGGTCAAATGATATTTCTGGTTCTAGATCCTTGAGGAATCATCACACTGTCTTCCACAATGGTTGAACTGATTTACATTCCCACCAACAGTGTAAAAGCGTTCCTATTTCTCCACAGCCTTGCCAGCATCTGTTGTTTCTTGACTTTTTAACAGTTGCCATACTGACTGGCATGAGATGGTACCTCATTGTGGTTTTGATTTGCATTTCTCTAATGATCACTGATGTTGAGCTTTTTTTCATATGCTTGTTGGCTACATAAATGTTTTATTTTGAGAAGTCTCTGTTCATGTCCTTGGCCCACCTTTTGATGGGGTTGTTTTTTCTTGTAAATTTGTTTAAGTTCCTTGAGATTCTGGATATTAGACCTTTGTCAGATGGGTAGATTGCAAAAATTTTCTTTCATTCTGTAGGTTGCCTGTTCACTCTTGATGATAGTTTCTTTTGCTGTACAGAAGCGCTTTAGTTTAATTAGATGCCATTTGTCAATTTTTGCTTTTTTTGCAATTGCTTTTGGCAATTTCATCATAAAATCTTTGCCCATGCCTATGTCCTGAATGGTACTGCCTGGATTTTCTTCTAGGGTTTTTATGGTTTTGGGTTTTACATTTAAGTCTTTAATCCATCTTGAGTTAATTTTTGTATAAGGTGTAAGGAAGGGGTCCAGTTTCAGTTTACTGAATATGGCTGGCCAGTTTTCCCAGCACCATTTATGAAATAGAGAATCCTTTCCCCATTGTTTGTCTTTGTCAGGTTTGCCAAAGATGAGATGGTTGTAGATGTGTGGTCTTATATCTGAGATCTCTACTCTGTTCTATTGGTCTATGTGTCAAAACAGACCTTTTCTATACAGCATCCTTGACAAAAAGGTCCAGCCTCCACTGCCACCGCCCCACCCCGCCCCCACAGTGACAGGAGCAAGCTCACTTCATCCCTCAGCACCATGTTCCTGAGGACTAGCTCTGAAGCTTCTGTCTTGTGTTGAGTTGAAATAGTTCTCCCTAAAGCTCTCCTTGTGGGTCCAGTATTGCCTTCTGAAGCCACATAGAAGCAGCCTGTTTCCCTTCCATACAATAGCCCTTTAGGTATCTGTAGATAAGCGGGCAACTCCTGGAGACTTCCCTGCTTCACATGAAATACTTGCAGCGCCTTCTATCATTCCTTGCATGATATATGTGTCAGCAAGACCTGAGTTGCAAGCAGTAGAAACCCATGCTAGCTGACTCAGGTAGAAAAGACATTTCATTAGAAGGAAATGGGAGTGGTCACAGGATTGGCAGAACAGTTGGAAATCCAGCTGGAGAAATAGACAGGAATAAGCCAGAAGCACACTGAAACCTATCCAAAAGCATCCCAGGAGGGCACACTGAGTGCCGCATGGAGGCTGCACCACCATGGGGAGGAAGCAGCCACCGCCTTCCTGAATCGTAAGTCTCAATCAACCATGCAATGGTGGGAGCAGCAGCTATTTCTCAAGAACTTATTGGGGAAAATAGGTAATAGAATTTATCTGGATACCAATTTGCCTGTTAGGTCAGCTTGACTTTCTCTAAAGCCTCAGGTATAGAGTTATCATGGACTGAGTGTTTGTCCATCTCTCAAACTCATGCGGAAGCCCAAACCTCCGGTGTGCCTGTCTTTGGAGACAGGGCTTGTGAGGAGGTGGTGATAAAGGTTAAATGAGGTTGGAAGGCTAGGGCCGTAATCTGATAGGGCTGGGGCCCTTATAAGGTGAAGAAGAGATAGCAGAGCTCTCTTTCTTCCCAGTCGGGATACAGTAAGAAGGCTGCTGGCTACAAGCCGGGAAGGAAGGCTTCACTCTTTACCAAATTGACCAGCACCTTGATCTTGGATATCTCAGGCTTCAGAACTGTGAGCAATAAATTTCTGTTTTTTAAGCCACCTGCTCTGTGGGGTTTTGTTAGGTCAACCCAAGCTAACTAATATAAATGGGTTGGCTATCATTATGTGTTTCCAACCATCCGAAATTTCCACAAAACACAGTAGCCCTTTGAGAGACATGAGAACCACGGGATTTTTGTAGGATTTTAGGAACCCTCTAGGTGCTACCCCCAGTCCTGAAAGGAGCACCAGGCAGACTATGCACAGGTTTGTTGGGAAGATTTTTTTTTTTTTTTTTTTTTTTAGACAGGGGTTTCACTCTTGTTTCCCGGGCTGGAGTGCAATGGCACGATCTCAGCTCACTGCAACCTCCGCCTCCCGGGTTCAAGCAATTCTCCTGTCTCAGCCTCCCGAGTAGCTGTGACTACAGGCATGTGCCAACATACCTGACTAATTTTTTGTTTGTTTTTTTGTTTTTGTATTTTTAGAAGAGACGGGGTTTCTCTGTGTTGGTTAGGCTGGTCTTGAACTCCTGACCTCAGGCGATCCGCCCGCCTCGGCCTCCCAAAGTGCTTGGATTACAGGCATAAGCCACTGCGCCCAGCTGGGAAGCTTGTTAAAAATATAGATTGAAAGCTCTACCCTCTGAGAGTCTACTTTCGTCAGCCTGGGAGAGGACCCAGTGTATTTTGAACAGGTGCTCCAGGAGACAGGATTAGGCAGAATCCAGATTGGGAATCCTACTCTGGACAAGCCTCTCATCCGCAGATGGGAAAACAGGCTAAAGATGAAGACCCTGGGTCCAAGGTCACCGACTGCCAGGTCAGACTAGACCAGCACTTGGGTCTCCTCATCTCTGGGGTATTGGTCTCTGTCTTCACCACACTGACAAGTCCTCTGTGTGTGAAAGAGTCTTTATTGGAGACTCCAGACGGTGCCTGGAGAGGGACACAGAACTCTGCCATGAGAGAGGTGGTGGGGGCAGTGGAGTTCTGACTGGGAGAAACTGTACAGTCTCCCAGTAACAGTTAACTTAGAGCTGGGCCTTACAGGAGGATAGGCAGGATTCCTTAGAATAAGTAGGATATTGGGAATTTAATAAGCAGATGGGGGTGGAAGAGGATTCCAGGTGGAGACAACAGCTCGAGCAGAATCCTGGCTGGTGGTGGGACTTTGTAGGCAGAGTGAGAAAAGATGGCAGCCCCACGTGGCTGCTGCGGGCCTTGTCCAGGACACTGAAGCACGGCAGGTGCACTTGGAGTTGAGGCTTGAATGGTAGGTTGGGGCCGAAATTCTGTTGTAAACCCTAAAGCCTCAACAACACCCCTGGGCGCACAGAGATGCTCGATGAATACCTCATAAAGCCATTTGATAGCTCGCTCCAATTTTAAGAAGCAAAGAATGAGTTGAGATGTTTGTAAATCATCAGAGAGAGATGGCTTCTTATGACTCATGGCACCCAATTTGGAGTGAGGAGAATCTGCCTCAGAGGAAAAAAACTGTGTACCCCAAAATCCTACCAAGAAAGAGGTTCCCTCTGCTCACATTTCCACTGAGCTCTTCCAGCACCCTGGCATCTATATTTTTTGGCTCCTGGTGCCTTTTTTTTCTTTTTTTTGAAACGGAGTCTTGCTCTGTCACCCAGGCTAGAGTGCAGTGGCATGATCTTAGCTCACTGCAACCTCCATCTCCTGGGTCCAAAAGTGATTCCCCTGCCTCAGCCTCCCGAGTTGTTGGACCACAGGCATGCACCACCATGCCTGGCTAATTTTTTTGTATTTTAGTAGAGATGGGGTTTCACCATGTTGGCCAGGCTGGTCTCGAGCTCCTGACCTCGTGATCCAGCTGCCTCAGCCTCCCAAAGTGTTGGGATTATAGGTGTGAGACACCGCACCCGGCCTTGCTCCTGGTGTTTTTAATGCATGCGAAGGAGAGGTCAAAAAAACACAAGGTGGAAGTGGGACTTTCCTGGGTGATTCAGAGCAGTGGTTGCAGGTTTGACTGTGCTGGGAGTCAGGTGAATAGAGCATGCTCTACCCCCTCTTATCAGCAATCAGCCATCATGATACAGGCTTTTCCTGAGGGCACAGGCAGATGCCAAGTAGGCACAGAGTCAGATAAGTGCAGTCCCAGTTCATGCCAGAGGCTGTCCCAGGCCCCACCCGCGACCTCACACCACCTCTTGCACACTGCTCTTGGGTCCCAGGAAGGAGTGTGGCCTCTTTTTAAGGTGACCGTCTCAGGCAGCTTGCACTCTTGTGCATGTAATATGAGGTGGTTGCTGTGTTAGGGCCCTGGAGGATGTCAGGAAGGGAAGAGGTGCTGAGAGATGCTTAAAAACCTTTCACTCTGAAAGGTGGGATGGGCTGCTGCACAGACACATACTGAGTGGGGTGGGATTGCCTGGGGGTGCAGGAGATGCAAGGGACCGTTCTAAGGAAGCTCCCAGGTTCCAAAGGAGCAGCAGTGCTTTCCTGGCTGGGTTGCTGAGAAGGCATTAGGGCAGGGTAGCTTTTGAGTTGGAACTTGAAGATGGAGATTTGGAAGTGACCGATGGGAAGAAGCAAGGGAATGGCCTGAAGAAAGGGAGAGAGAATGAACATTCCAGGCCTAACCACCAGTCCTCGGCCCCAGTTCTTCTGCCTCCTGCAGGGACATGAGGCAGAGCCTCTCTGAGCATCCACACTGTTCAGATCACAGTTCTAGGTGCTGACCTGTTTATAAACTGAGTAGTGGCTAGACCCTGCCTTGTAGGAGCTCAAACACTTAGGTACACCAGGATAGCTCTGATTGAAACCAGACTGGTATTTTTCTCTGAAGGGCCCTGTTCCTCACCTCGTCAGTCTTGCCTCTCATGATCCCACACCCATGAGTCCTCCCCTCATACAATCGACTCCCCTAGCCCTGCAGAAAGCTGTGCTTTCCTTGCCTCATGGCGCTGGCTTCTGCTGTTGCCTGCATCTAGAGTGCCCTTCCTGCCATGTGTGACGGTCCACATCTGCCCATGAGGCCTGAGTCCAGTCCCGCCTTCACTATGACATGACCATGCTGATCTTCATCCCTCCCCAGCCCACCAGGCAAAAGCATCTCTCCCGTCTTTGAACTTCACCACGCCGTGCATCTTCCGCTGGGTGTGCAATCGTCACCTGCGTACATGATTGATTCTGCCCCCAACACTAGACTGTGAGTACCCTTTGCGGGCAGAGCTATGTGTCCTTATCACCAGAGTCTTGCACAGCACTTAATAGATGCTCAGGAAACATCTTTGTCAGCATAGTATAGCTGGATGTAGAAATCTCTGAAAACATAGAGGCCAGAGTTCATCAGAAAGGGTTAGAAGGACTTCACAAGGTTCATTGGAAAGAAGTAAAGCTTAGAGATCTCTGGAAGGAGGCAAAGGGCCATTTGAAAGCAGAGAACAGGTGAGGGGCTGTGCATTAGGAGTGGAAGAGCCCATTGGAGGCCTGCAGACTTGGAACGAAAGGGTCTTTCACTACATATCCCATCCACCCACCTGGGAAGCCCTTCTCCCTGCCCCCAACCCAGACACATGTCCCAGTTGGATGCTGGACAGAGGCCTTGAATATGAGGCAGAAAAACTTTGGCTCAGAATAGGAAGGCCCTGCTGGCTCCTGGAAAGGTTTCTAGCAGGATAAAAACTATTTTTAAAAGGTAGCCTGGATCATGTCACTCTTTCACTTAAAGTGCTTCAGAAGTTTCTCATTTCTCTTAGCAGGCAGAAAGAACTCAAAGCTCAGATGGTCAGGGTCCTATTGGTTCATCAAGCTCAGCCTGCCTGGAGGCAGCCACTGTGTTGTTCCGTCTCTTCATCCTCCCTCTGCACTCTCTCTTGCCACGGGACATTTGCACAGGCAGTTCCCTCTAACTGGAACACTAAGAAATATGGAAGTAAAAGGGGTTGGGAGAAAAGACAGGAGTCACCACACAGGTGACTGTGTGGGATGAGGAGAGTCGTGAAAACTTTTTTTTTTTTTTTTTTTGAGACGGAGTCTCGCTTTGTCACCCAGGCTGGAGTGCAGTGGCGCCAATCTCGGCTCACCGCAACTTCCACCTCCCAGGTTCAAGCAGTTCTCCTGCCTCAGCCTCCTGAGTAGCTGGGATTACAGTTGCCTGCCACCACGCCTGGCTAATATTTGTATTCTTAGTAGAGAAGAGGTTTCACCATGTTGGCCAGGCTGGTCTCAAACTCCTGACCTCAGGTGATCCACCTGCCTCAGCCTCCCAAAGTGCTGGGATTACAGGCATGAGCCACTGCACCCGGCCGAAAACATTAAGAGTAGGTGGATGTTACTTTGGACACCAAATGAAGAAGTGTGCCGAGCTGAAAGAGAAAAGGAGAAGAAAATGGACATGACATTTACGGGGTTGCTCTTGCAGAGAGAGAACCGTGTAGAAGGTAAGCTCTCACTACTGGGTTCAAGTCCCAGACATAATACTTGCTGGCTGTGTGGCCTTGGGAAGGCCCATGAGCACTCTCAGTGAAAGTGAAACTGGGAGGTTTCTGCTTTGGAGAGATTTTCTTACAAATGAGATGAGTTATCATATACCAAGCCCTTAGAGCACGGCCTGGCTCACAGGAAGCCAACAGTAAGTGTGAGTCGTTATCAGCGCTGTTGTTAACTGGGGGTAATAACAGGGGCCAGGGGCCAAGAGGCTTTATCTAGCCCTATTTCAGAGGCAAAGAAATGAGGGTGAAAAAGTTCAGGGGCCTGCCTGCAGTCACACAGCAGAGCCAGATATGAACATCGACGTTTTGGCTTTCAAGGTCCACACGCGCCGTATCCTACCGCACGGTGCTGGAAGGCACATGAAAGACTATTGCAGCCCAATCTTCTCATGACAAAGACAGGAAAATGGAGCCCTCTAAGAGAAAGTGACTGATCCACCCTTATGCTCTTAAATGGTAAGCGTCCAGGGATCATCCAAGTTAAGATGGCCCATACGCAGCTGGCAAGGCAGGACCCGAGGCTGAATGAGACGTACAATTGGCTCCATGGTACTGGCAGAACCCACGGCTAGTTTCAATGCTGAGAACTGTCCATCCTGGCAGAGGCTCACTGCCCTCTGTGCCCTCCCTGGTTGCCTGGGCAGATGGTGAGCTCTGGTTGCCAAGGAGCCCGCGTTGGCAGTTCTGAAATGGGGCGCGTCAGCAGCCTCGCTCCAGCGGCTTCCCACATCCTTGAGTAACCACCACACAAAGGTGCTGGGCATGAGACCAAGGGTGCGGCGGAGATCGAATTAGTAATACACACTCGGTGACCCTCCCCAGCCAGGTTTCACTGCGTGCTTATGACCAACATTCATCCCTTCCTTAGCATCTGTGGTGTCTTTAAGGGCCAAGTAAAAAGGTAAAACTGCAGGGAGTCAGGAGGGGGAAACTGGCCTGGGGTACAGAGTCCCTCACAATGAAAATATATGTAACTGGCTACTTGTAGGTCATGATGCATTAAGTGATCCTGTCAAAAGTTGAAAGTGGGCTACAGTGGGACAGGCAATGCCCAGAGGGAGGCAGAAAGGTGTAAATAATCCGAGGTGAATGTGGGTCTTGTTGGCATGGTAGATTTATGCCCTGCCTTCATAATGTACCCTTTCATCTTGGGAGCCTGGATTCCAAAAATCTAGTCTAGACAGGAATTGATGGTGCTACCTCTCAGCTTACATCGTTCAAGGTTTCTCAACACCAAAGACTCCTGAATATTGATGGGAACAACCCACTTAGCCAGGGGATATTGCTCAGAACTCAGGAGGCCAAAGGCATCATTCTTCCAGGCACGGAGGCCCTGCTCAGGAACAGCCCTACAGAGGGATGACGCTGCCTTTTGTCTTCATCTCCCCAAGTGGGAGACAAGTCCCATCACGCCTGCCACCTGGCAGTCAGCCTTGCGCCTTCTCTTTCGTCCTTTTCATGTGTGCTCCGTGCCGGTTTCAGCAGCTTTCATCAGAGACTGAAACTACCCCCACTCCCATCACCTCCCAGGGCCATGGGCAGGCCCTGGCTGACAGAGCCAGGCCTAGGAGCCTGGGCAACGATAAATAGGTGGTTGGGAGGACCTCTCCGAGCCCCCTTCTCTGCCCAGGCAGGCTTTCTCCTTGGGTGGCCAGAGCCAGGGCCCAGGAGCCCCTGCTGCAAGAACTGAGAGGCTGAGGGGCTTCACTCCTGAGGAAGGTCCTCTCTTCCTAATCCCCGTGCTTTGGGCCCAGCAAATTCAGCCTGGGAACTGGGGGCTGCTGTGGAAGAGAGATGGAGCTAGGGAGCATTTATAGTGCAGCACCTGAGGCTGAGCAGTGACAGAGCTGCGGGCCTGAGAATTACAAAACAGACTTAAACAGATGAAATATTGCCCAGGCATGGTGGCTCATGCCTGTAATCCTAGCACTTTGGGAGGCCGAGGCAGGCGGATCACTTGAGGTCAGGAGTTTGAGACCAGCCTGGCCAACATGGTGAAACCCCATCTCTACTAAATATTAGCTGGGTGTGGTGGTGGGCACCTGTAATCCCAGCTACTTGGGAGGCTGAGGCAGGAGAATTGCTTGAACCCGGGTGGCAGAGGTTGCAGTGATCTGAGAGCGTGCCACTGCACTCCAGCCTGGGTGACAGAGCCAGACTCTGTCTAAAAAAAAAAAACAAAACAAAACAACAACAACAACAAAAACCCATGAAATATTAACTGATGCAGGGAAAACAGACAAAAACTGTACATGCTCAAAACAAAACGAGAAAGGGCACAGGGCTCAGAAACCAGTTTGTCGTCTTTGTGAACAGCTGGGAACTCTGACTCATGCACTGTCCCCTGTTCTCTATGCCACAGGAACGAGGCAGCGAGAGGCCAGATTCTGCCGGAGACAGAGCAGAGAGCCAAACCATCGCCACTTATTGGTGCATGAACCTGGGCAAGGCAGGGGCCATCCCTGAGCCTCAGCTTCCTTGTTTGCAAAATGGTGACATGCCTACTTCCCAGAGCTGTTGTTAAGGTTAAATGATGACACAGTTTACCATATGCCAGGCACATAGTAGGCACTAAATAGTTGCAATTATTAGCCCTGAGCAAACATTGCTCAGCCATTCCCTTGTAAAGCCTATTCTCAAACCAACTTTCCATGTGGATGTTCAATCATCTTTCTGGATGACCTCGCCTTACCCATTGCCTCAGATTCTGTGTGTGTGTGTGCATACACACAGAAACAAAGAAAAAAAGTGCTTTTCACATAGTGAGGACATTTCCCCATCCTATGAGTCTGTGTATGTGTGTGCATATGTATATGTATGTACACACACACACACACACACACAAACACACTGCCCCGTGGAATAGGCAGGACGGGGTTGCATTTCCCCCCTTTTAAAGGTGAGGATGCTGAGCCTCAGAAAGATCAAGTGACCTGAACAAAGTCACACAGCCAATGTGTTTCTCCAAAAGAAATGACCAGGAGTCAGTGTTTCTTTATACAAGGGTGTCCAATCTTTTGGCTTCTCGGCCACACTGGAAGAAGAATAATTGTCTTGGGCCACACATGAAGTACACTAGCACTAATGATAGCTGATGAGCTAAAAAAATAAAAATAAAAATCACACACAAAAAACAGTGTTTTAAGAAAGTTTACAAATTTGTGTTGGGCTACATTCAAAGCCGTCCTGGGCCATGGGTTGGACAAGCTTGCTCCACCATAAACACGTGATGAAGAGACATTGAAATCGTACCTTTAGGGCTGTTTTAGGAACACAAGAGGCATCATCTGGCTATCTTGAGAAAGCAGATTTCAATTTTCTATTCATTAAAGAAATGTGCTTCCATCTACCTTGAAATCATTTTGATGATTTCCAGATCCAAGTCCCTGAATAAATTCCAGGGAAAGTCACGTCATGGGACAGAATGGCCGTCACCTTGAAAAAAAATTATTTTCTCCTGGAGGCACTACTGAGGCTCAGCGATCCCACGTCTGCCACTCCACCCTACTGCATGTGGCATCCCTGAGCCTCCGCTCCAGGGAAAACAGACAAAACTACACATGCTCAAAACAGAACAAAAATGGGAACAGGGCTCAGAAACCAGTTTGTCCGGTTCCAGTCATTTCCACCGCAATGACAGATCCAGTGACCTTGGCAGCCCTCATCCATTCACCACATCTTCCCATTACCACCTAACGTGCCCCTCCCGATAGCTCCGTGTGGTAGAGGCTGCACACAGGCTCAGGATTCCCACTTCACAGGTGATAATGTCAAGGTGCAGTGACATGCAGCTTCTTGTCCCAGGTCAGGTGTCTCATGATTGTTGAGCCACTGTCTTCTGACTCGGCCAGTGATCTTTCCTTTGGACCACAACCCCTCTGAAAGGCACTGTGCTGAGAAACATGGGTTTACTTTACCTATTGCTATTTTGTACGTTTGAAATGATCTTTCCAAAACAGATTTAATAATTGAAAGTTTTGCTCTCTGTTCCTTGGAGAAAAGGGACATGCTTTGAGGAAGGAATTGGAACCTGAACAGTCATGTTTTATAGGCATTCATGTTTATTTCTCTGATATTGTGGCTTCCTCTGGAAAAATCCAACCAACACATCCGTTTCAAGTCTTGAGAAACTCCCAAATGTTGACCATGTGTCTGATTCCTGTGTGGTCAAAAGAGTGATGTTTCTCAATGTCCACAACTTATTTCCATGTTAAAATAATTCCACGCTCAGCTAAATCCCACTTACACACAAGTGTGCACCTGTTAAAATAGGTCATTTTTCACTGTTAATCTTCCAGATTCCATGAGTATGTGTGGGAACCCCAGACAAATGCAACTTGAATGTCACAAAAGGCATTTTTCTTCGCTGAGTGACCCTGGTTGGCCCAGACACCCCGGGTCCCTTGCTCCCACAGATTTGTAAAACTAAGGAAGATCCCTTTCTGCTGAGAGAATGGATTGGAATGAAATCTTAGCATAGAAGGCCTTGGGTGAAACTGTATGGAATTTTGTCTTACAACTGGGTTATTTTTTAATTAGATTTTTGTCGATCTTTTTTCAACTCTGAAGTATGTCAGTATGGAAACTCAGTAACTTTTCTCAATGCTCCCCATAAAGCTAAAAATTAAAAAGAAGAGAAGAGAAAGAAAAAGGGAAAAAATTAAAATTTCAGAGCAAGAAGCTCTAGCCTCTGAGATTTTGTTACTGTTGCAAAAGTAATAGGTCATCTTTGGCACAACCTCAATGCTAAAAAGTAGATGCACAAAAAAGCAATTTTTATCCCAAAGTCTTCTTGGCGATGAGATTTTTTTTCCTGCTTCAGATTTGGCATGCTTCCAGAAACCCAAGGGCCCTAAATCAGTATCAAGTGACCGCTTCCAACTCGTAAGAGCCTCTAGGGCTCATTGCAAATGTGGGCACTGGGTTCCAGAGAGACAGGCTTAAAGAAATTGATGGCAAAAATGGGAAGCTCTGTGGCTGACCTCAGTTGCAGGATCCGTGCTGGGACAGCCTGTCCTCCGCTCCATGATTTGTGAGGGCCTGCCTGGTATTGCTAATCTTCCTGACAGTTTAGTTTGAAGAGAAAAGGGGCCAGTGGCACTGTAGGCAACATCAGACAAGCCACAGATCTCCTGGGAGATCTAAGCTCTCCAGGAGGCAGATAACAACATTTTGCCTTTCCACGGGGTTGTTAATATACATATGAATCCCAAATCCAAGAATGGGCTCTTCAAACTGGTTTATTTAAACACTTTTTCTGAGACACACGTTTCAAGAAGGGGATAAAGAGGGTGTGATGTGGATCCTGTGCTGTCCTCAAAGAAGGGAAGGTGGACTGCTATGTTTCTAGTGTAGAATCTGGCACAGACACCACCCATAGCAGGTGCGCCACGGACCTGCTTTAGCTGGAAGGATCCTTTCTACATTCCTTCCACCACCTAGTGAGTGGCCACGTTGATGATGAGACCTGGGCCTTTAAAAATCCTCTTTCAGGTCTCCAGCCAACCCTCTCCATTCAACTCAGTTTCACAGACCTTTTCTTAGCAGCCACCCATTCCCAAGGACTGTAGTGGGTGCCGCAGGGGAGACAGAGATGAAGGAGACACAGTCCTTTCTGCTGATTCTGCGGCTGAGTCAGCTGATAGCCTACGTCTATTTGCCAAGAATATGATCAACTGAGTGAAAACAACAAAATAAAAAACGCTGAGTTGGGGAGATGACTCGACTCGGGAGGATAATGAGAATGTCCAAGCTGTGAGTCCCCTGGAGGCCAAGGCAAGTTTGCAGCTGGCATGGTAACAGCAGGGTGGTTGCTGAGGGAAACTGAAACCATGTCACACGGAAAAGATTTGTAGGAGTGGAGGGCCTTTGGCCTGGAGAAGAAAAGCCTTGGAGAACAGAAAGGCTGGTTTCACATACCTGAGAGACTGCCATGGGGAAGACCCATGCTTTGTTCTCTGGGGCCCCAGAGGGGGCCCACCATAGAACAGGACTATGGTGGGGATACGTAGGGGGACCGATTGCAGCTCGAAATTGCGAAGTCCTGTTCTTGTCAGAGCTGTCCCAGGTGGAGTGGGATGTACCAGGAGGTGGTGAGTTCCTGTCATTGCAGGGATTTCAGTCGGGGTGGAGAGCCCACTAAACAAAGACGCTGTGGAGAAGAACCAAGCATGGAGGAGGGTGGAGGGCCTGATCTTCAAAGCTTCACTCTCTGCCTGGGAGTCTTCGATTCCTCCCTCCTCTTACTCTAACTTAATGAGCTGCTAACGCCAACACCTGGCTTCTTATTCAAACATGCTTAAATGTGAACGGGGAAGACTGGCATCAGAGGTGGGCAGATTAACAACAAACTCCCTCAGGGGTCTCCAGAATGAGAGAGAAGGGACAAAGACAGAATCGTTCTGCGTGCCTGCAAGTTGGATTTGGAGTCTCCACACTGTGCCTCTGGCCGTTGAACAGAAGAGGGGTCTCTTTGCTGTGTCTTTAGCAAGGTGACAAGCAAGAGAGCTGGGTAGCACAGCCTGGGGCTCACAGGCAGCAGATCACCTTCAGCTCCCCAGGCCCCTCTGTCATGGACTCAGGCCACTGCTGGGACTCAGTCACCAGGACAGGGAGAGCCCAGAGGGCACTGCTCCACAGGGTGGGCACAGCAAACAGCCCTTCCCCACACTTCCACTCTTCCCGGCAGACAGGGTGCCTGGGGTGTGACTCGAGGGAACTCGGCCTATTCATCTCACCCGCTTCTGCCTATCTCTCCACACACACTTTTGTCATTGTTAAAACCATGAGCAGCTTTTTCCTGATATCACAGTCTAGGAAATCGATGCCTCGTTCAGTGAGCCAGCACTTGCTGTGCTCTTGCCACAGGTTGGGACTGTGTGGATGGATGCCCCATTGCTAAGGGAGCACAGAGAAGGGACCTAGCTCGGGCTGGGGCTTTACAGAAGGCTTCCGAGAAGGGATGTCATTGGCCTGACTCTTAAGAGGAAGGAAAAGAAGAGCACCAAGTACAAATGATTAGCGCTACTCATCAGCAAATCAGGAGACTGGGTGTGTAGGGAGATGAGGCTGAGGAAGTCACTCTGAACACACACGAGGGGCCTGATTGTCATCTGAAATGCCTGATGTTTTCCTGTTGGTTGTGGGAAACAGAGGGATGACATAGATTGATTTATAGAGATTTTTCTGCCTGCATCAAAGGCATCATAAACAAGAGGGTAGGACTAGTGGCAAAGAAACGAGTCAGAATTGTTTAGTCGAGACATGAGAAGACCCTGAGCTAGCTCAGTGGTAGCAGGGTGGAAAGGAAGGGACCAAAAGGAGAAATATTTTGGATTTAAAAATTAACAAGACTGTCCAACAAATAGAAGATACAGAGACAAATGATTCAATAAGGCAAGGGTCAAAAGACTTGAACAGGCACTTCACAAAAGAAGATAATGCCCAACTAAGCACATGAAAGAGTGTTCAACATTAAATATCAGGGAAATGCGAGTTAAAACTACAACAAGACCGCAGTTCATACCCCTTAGAATGGCTAAAATCAAAACAAATGATCATACCAAGTGCTGGTGGGAATGTGAGGAACCTGGAACTCTCATGCACTGCTGGTGGGAGAGGCCAATGGCAGAAACTCTTTGAAGGACTCTGAGAGTGTCTTATAAGTGTACATCTACCCTATAAGCAAGCAATTCCACTGCTAGGTATTTGCCCAAGAAAACTATGTTTATACAGACTTGTATAAGAAAAATATGTTCCCAATAAAATTGTAAAGAATGTTTATGGCAGTCTTATTCAAATATTGAAAAACTGGCAGCAACCCAGATGTCCACCAGGAAGTACATGGATAAACAACCTATGGTATGTCCATATAATGGAATATCACTAAGCAATAGAAAGGAACAAACTATTTATATATTCAGTGTAACATGGATGACTGGCAAAACCATTATGGGAAGTGAAGGAAACCAGACCCAGAATAGTACACACTGTATGATTCCATTTACATGAAATCCAAATGTAGACAAACGAATATATAATGTTAGACACCAGTTTGTGGGTTTATGTAAGTGTTTTGGGGTGTTAGATGGGGGGTTGTTGACCAGTTAGAGGCATGAGGGAACTTCCTCAAAGAATAGAAATGTCTTATATTTTATTTTGAGGATTATGACATGAATGTGTATGATTGTCAAAATTAATCATACTAAACATTAAAACCTGAGCATTTTTTTCTATGTAAACTTTATTTTAAAACAAAAACAAAATAAAAACCAGGTCTGGGTCGGGCATGGTGGCTCACACCTGTAATCCCAGCACTTTGGGAAGCGGAGGTGGGCAGATCACAAAGTCAGGAGTTTGAGCCCAGCCTGGCCAACATGGTGAAAACCCGCCTCTACTGAAAATACAGAAATTAGCTGGACATGGTGGCGGTGCATGCCTGTAATCCCAGCTACTCAGGATACTGAGGCACGAGAATCACTTGAACCCGGGAGGCGGAGGTTGCAGTGAGCCGAGATCGCGCCACTGCACTCCAGCCTGGCGACAGAGCGAGACTCCGTCTCAAAAAAAACAAAACAAAACAAAACCCGGGTCTGGTGATTGATATATATTTGACCCTCATATTTCTAGCTTGAATGTCTGTGTGGATGGTGGTGACACTAAGACAGATGAAGGATGTGAGAGGAAGAGAAGGTAAAGGAGGAGAAAGATGAGTCAAATGTTGTATCAATGGAGTATGTGGTGTCCATTATCACAGGCACCAGCTAGTGATATCCTGAAGGAAAAAAAAAACACTAACAAAAACAAAACCACCTGAATCAATGAGTCTGAAGCTCAGAGAAGAGGTCAGGATAGGAACATACCCCTGACAGTCACTTGGTCATTGTGAAAAGCAGGAGTATGAGTGAAATGATGCAGAGAGGAGCCTGGCATTAGAAAGCGGTGGCCAAAGGCTGGATCCTGAGAGGCAGCACTCATTACCGGGTTAGCAGAAGACAGCGTTCCATGAAAGAGACTGTAACTCATCCCGGAGGCATGAGGAGAACCAGGAAAGGGCAGAACCACAGTCATTCAAAGCCAAGAGTTTTGTGGGGGAGGTTTTTTTTTTTTTTTTAATTCATTTGTTTTAGTAGGTGTTTCATGTATTAAAAGACTTTTCTAAACCAATTTACTGTGGCATAAATTACATGCCATAAAATTCATTCATTTGAAGCATATGGGTCACTGAGTTTTAGTGAATTTATACAGTCCTGTAACCACTACCACACTCAAGTTTTAAAACATTTTCATTGCCACAAAAATTTCCCTCACACCACTTTGCCGTTGATCCCTGATCCCAAGACCAGCCCCAGACAACCACAGATATGCTTTTATCATTAGAGTTTTGCCACTTTTAGAAATTTCGTATAAATGGAATCATGGAGTCCTTTGTGTCTGACTTCTTTCTTTTAACCTGTTTTTGAGATTTCTTCATGTTGTTGCCTGAATTTGTAACATATTTCTTTCTTATGGAGCATAGTTTTTCACTGTATGAATAGACCACATTTTGTTTATCCATTCATCAACCGACGGACATTGGCATTGCTTCCATTTTGTGTTATGATGAATAATCCTGCAACGGATATTGACTTACAACTCTTTGGTAGGACACAGATTTTCATTTCTCTTGGGTGAATACCTAGGGGCAGAATTGCTGGGTTGCATGGCAAGCACGTGTTTACTTTTAAAGGAAAATGCCAAATTTTGCAAAAAGGCTCTACCATTTTACATTTCCACTAGCAACTTACAAGGATCCCAGTTTCTCTATGCCTTTATCAACACTCCATATTGTTTTGTTTTGTTTTTTAATTTTCCTAGCAGGCATATAATTAGATCTTATTGTGGTTTTAATTTTAATTTGTATTGCCCTAATACCAGTGGTGTTGAACATTTTTTGTGTGCTTTTGGACTATTCATATATCTTCTTTGGTGAAACATTTGTTCATATCTTTTGCCAATCTTTTATTTGGGTAGTTTCTCTTGCTATTAAGTTATAAGGGTTCTTTATATATTCTTAATTCAAATCAGATAGTTTGCAAATATTTTCTCCCAATCCGTGACCTTTCATTTCCTGTCACTGAACAAATTTTTAAATTTCGATGAAGCCTAATGAATAAGTTTTTTTCTTTTATAATTTGTATTTTCTGCTTCCTAAGGAATCTGCTTAACCCAAAATTATTTTTAAAAAATTTCTTCACTTTCTCCTAGAAGTTTTATAGTTTTAGTCCTGTAATCCATTTTGAATTAATTTTTGTATATGGTATAAGGAAAGGGTCAAGAGTAATATCTTTTATAACTATTCAGTGATTTCAAGATCATTTATAAAAATAGACTATGTTTTTCCCTATTGAATTACCCTGGTATCTTTATCAAAATTATTTGACCATATAAAAGTAAGGATCTATTTCTAGACTCTCAATTCCACTCTATTGATTCATTGTTATCTAATACCACACTGTTAATTACTGAGTTTTATAGTAAGTCTTATAATCAGGTAGCATAAATTGTTAACTTGATTATTTAAAAAAATTGTTTTGTGTCACAGGACAAATAGATGTTTTTCCAAAGAAGATATACAAATGTCCAATAAGCACATTAAAGATGCTCAAATGTAACTAACCCGTAAAGAAATGCAAATCAGAACCTCACTGAGCTACCACCTCACACCCATTAGGATGGCTACTATCAAAAATAATCATAATAACATGTCAGTGAGGATACAGAGAAACTAGATCCCTTGTATACTGTTGGTGGAAAATTAAATGGTGCAGCCACTTTGAAAAATAGTATGGTGTTTCCTCACGTATTAAAAATAGAATTACCATATGACTCAGCAATTCTACTTCTGCATATATACCCAAAAGAATCAAAGGGGCTGGAAGAGATATCTGTATACCCATGTACATAGCAGCATTATTCACAATAGCCAAAAGGTGGAGGCAACTCAAGTGTCCATCGACAAATGAATAAACAAAATGTGGTATGTATACACATACATACATACATACATACACATACATACATATATACATACACACACAGTGGACTATAAAAAGAAGGAAATTTTGACACATACTACCATGTGGTTAAATATCGAGGTCATGTGAAATGAAGTAAGTCCATCACAAAAAGACAAATGTATAATTCCACTTATGTGAGGTAACTAGAGTTGTCATTTCCTTAGAGACAGAAATTAGAATGGTGGTTGCCAGGAGTTGAGAGTCGAGGGGAATGGGAAGTTATTTAAAGGATGTTGAATTTAGGCTGGGTGTGGTGGCTTACATCTATAATCCCAGTGCTTTGGGAGGCTGAGGTGGGTAGATCTCTGCAGATCTCTTGAGCCCAGGAGGCAGGCGGATTCCTTGAGCCCAGGAGACCAGCCTGGGCAACATGGCAAAACCCCACCTCTACAAAAAAGTACAAAAATTAGCTGGGCATGATGGTGCATGCCTGTAGTCCCAGCTACTTAGGAGGCTGAGTGGGAGGATTGCTTGAGCCCGGGAAGTGAATGTTGCAGTGAGCTGAGATCATGCCACTGCACTCCAGCCTGGGCAATAGAGTAAGACTCTGTCTCAAAAAATAAAATAAAATGAAGTTTATTAAACATAGTTTGGGAAGATGAGAAGTTCTGGAGATTCGCTGCAGGCCAATGATAATATACTTAACATTGCTAAACTGTAAGCTTAAAAATTATTAAGTTGGTAAATTTCGTGTGTATTTTACCACAATTAAAAAAAATTTTTTTAATTGTTCTGTTTAATCTAGGTTATTTGTCTTTTCAAATGAATTTTAGGATCAGCTTGTCAATTCCTACAAAAATGTCTACTGGGGTTTTTATTGTGATTTCATTAAATATATAGATTAATTTAAAAATAATTACCATCTTTAATTAAAAATATTGAGACCTCCAAGCAATAACATGGCATATCTCTCTGTTTATTCAGGTATTCTTTAATTTCTCTCAGCAATATGTTGTAGTTTTCAGTGTATAAGTCTAAAATATCTTTTATTAAATTTATTCCTAAATATTTTTATGCTACTGTCAATGGAATTTCTGAAGTTTTATTTTTTGGGTTGTTCTTTGCCGGCATATAGAAATACAATTGATTTCTACATAGTAACCTTATATTCTGTGACACTGTCGAATTCATTGATCAGTTCTAGTAGCTTTTTGAAAATTCCTTAGGATTTTCTACATATATGATCACATTGTTCACAAAAAAATGGTTTTATTTCTTCTGTTCCAAGGTGTATGCCTTGTTTGTTGCATGACTTATTAAACCGGCTAGGACCTCCATACCATGTTGAATAGAAGTGGCGAGACAGAATTCTTAAATGAGGTTATTTTATTCTGTGAGGATCCCAGGTGGTCTCTGACAGAGCAGTTCCAATAGAACTGCAGGGCAGAACCAGGCTGCTGCTGATGAATATGCGAGTGGGAATTGAGAGAATTACAGCTGCTGGGTGTTACCACTCATGAAGCTTGACTGAAGAAGGCAGGCAAATGGGTAAAGCACATTCCCTATTCTCAAGAGGCCCAAGTATAAACAGGGAAGTTCTAGACATGCATTTCTTCAGCTCTGCTGCTGCCTTCCTCAGTCCAGCCACCTTCTCCCACCTGGAACTTCAACAGCCACGTACCTCCCCTTCCGGTTTCTATTCCCCCGTCCCATTTTCCAGTCCATTCTAACGAAAGTCAGAGAATACCTCTTAAAGTAAAAATCAGATTATATTACTCCTGCACTCAAAACTCGGCAACCATGGCCATCCAGGCACTGCGCGGCATGGCCCACCAGTCCCCCGTTCCTCGCTATGCCCCTGGCACACCATCTCGCCTCCTCTTCCTAGCAATTCTTTAGCCAGCTCAGGCTTTTTACAAAGCCTGGCTTCAGGGATTTAGGACAAAAATGTACCTGAGCAGAGATGCAGGTGCAGAGATGTGAATGCGGGTGCAGCCTGTCAACTGATGGGCTCATCTGAAAGAGAAGCCGAGTGAGGCTGCTCCAGGCTCCCCACGGGGATGAGGCTGCAGTACTTACCTGTCTGTAGGGCAGTTTAGAGTGTAGATGCATTGCTTGAATGGCTATTTGGTCTCTAGTCTTCAGGTTAATTTGGTTTGTCTCACAGGCTCTCTACAACCTTGCACCTCGACGTGTGGTCTGTGGACCAGGAACATTGTCATCACCTGGAAGCTTCTTGGAAACGTAAAATCCTAGGCCACCTCCCAGACCGATGGAAGCCACATCGGCATTTTAACCAGACACCCCGGTGATTCCATGGTGCATTCTTATCCACATTAAATTTTGACACCCCATAAAAATTCACTCTTCTGAAACAGAATTCACCTCTCTCTAGTAAAGAACTTTAATTTTTATAATGTGTCAATGAATGAAAATGTAAAACCTAGTAAGAGAAAATGGAAGGACTTGCTCATACAACTGGTAATTAAACAAATGGGAATGAAACTTGGCGAAGGAGAGAGGATGAAGAGCATTAAACTCATAAAAGCAAGTTGGGGGTTCAAATGAGATTTCCGGGAAGGCATCAGTTGAACTCTGCAGTGAATGGCCGACCTGTTTTCATTTGTTTAATAGCTGTTCTCATGGTTACTTCCGTCTCATAGATGCCCCATCCCTACAGTCATGCACATATTAGGTCAGTATGCTCAGCAAAAAACACCCCAGGACCAAAAAGCTTTATGGACGTCAGGTTACAAGCTGTATTCTGCCCCTTCCTGCCCCCGAGCCTCTCACCATCTTAGAAAGGCAGGACCTGTGCCATCACTGAAAGCAATGGCATGTTGATATTTCCGTTTTTTGTTTTTTTTTTTTTTTTTGAGATGGAGTCTCACTCTGTCACCCAGGCTGGAGTGCAGTGGCTCAATCTCGGCTCACAGCAAGCTCCACCTCCCAGGTTCATGCCGTTCTCCTGCCTCAGCCTCCTGAGTAGCTGGGACTACAGGTGCCTGCCACCACGCCTGGCTAATTTTTTGTATTTTTACTACAGACGGGGTTTCACCTTGTTAGCCAGGATGGTCTCGATATCCTTACCTCGTGATCCGCCCACCTTGGCCTCCCAAAGTGCTGGGATTACAGGCATGAGCCACTGCGCTCCGCCGGCATGTGGATATTTCAACCCAACCCAACACTACTGTTGGGCGAAGGCCTCAGGTGTCCAGGGAACAGAAGCCTTTGCAAGCTGGAGGGTGCAGGCCCCACACATTCTGCACCACCATCGGGGGTTCTCTTGTTCGGTGGTTTTACAATCTTGTTTTGTAGCCCAGTTCTGGCAATGCTGCCCGGACCATTCTCCTCTCGGGACTTCTCCTACAGTCCGCCCAGAAGCAGAGCCCCACAGGACGATGACAGGTGCTTCTGACTTTGACTTATGAACTCAGCCAATATTGTCCAAGATAAACTCTGATCTAAACAATAACAACAAAAAAAACTCAAAGTATAAAATGTGTGTCTCTACAAGCAACACCACTGTTAGAATGTCAGGGCTGAGAGACCTCATTTATTGGAACAGGCCTTCACCTGTGATCAATCACCAACAGGAGGCAGAATAGCAACATGTTAAAGAGCTCACGTTTTGGCACCAGGCTGCCTGACTTTGAATCTTCGCAGCTGTGTGATCTTGGATTAAATGTTAACATATCTTTTCTTGGTTTCCTCGTCTATAAAATAGAAATAATCATAATGCTTGCTTCATAAGGTTATTCTGAGGGTTAAATAGAACCATTAATCTACCCTGCTTAGGAGAATGCCTGGCACCCAGGACCCGCTCAGTAAATGTAGCTATTGGAATCATCGAATCCGCTGCTAGCATGGACTCTCAATGAGGGGAAGCACGAGGGGCTCGTGGGAGCTACAGCCTGGAGGAAGCTGGGGGTCAGGGAAGGCTTCAGGGGTAACTTGAAGTCTAGGAAGAACAGGCAACCTCCTGGGCTCCACATTCTACCTCTTATTTGTTCTGCTTATTATTCTTATTTGTTCTGCTGGAGTCCACGCTCGCATGTGCACACACACACATGCAACACGTCAGCAGATTTGCAGCTGTCAGGGACATAACATGGGAACAACTGCCAGCAGCTGAGATCCCAGCCCCAGCGCGCTCACTCTGGCTGCTCCAGCTGTGAGGGCGGAGGAAGACTGGAGCCAAAAGTCAGCCTCCCCCACCCCTGAGAAAATCTCCCCAGATTAGGCAGCTGCCTGCTCTCCCTCCTCCTCCCCCTAGGCTCTCAGCTGGAGGATGGGAAGATGGATAGGGAGGCGAGGAGCCTGAGGCCAGGAAATTGGGTCTCTTTATTCCCATCTTCCTGGAGAGTGAGCAGGAGACCCCCGCCCCAGGATCCCAGAGTCTAGCCTTGCCTACAGCTGTTCTGCTTTTGCAGCCAGGCATCTGTCCGGCTCCATTGTTACTGGATGTGGGTGAGGAGTGGGAGGAGGCAAGAGCTGCCGTCCAACTCTAGCAGTGCTTCTCAGCCGCGGCTGCACTTCGGAGTCACTGGGGAGCTTTGGCTTGGGCCACGCCTCAGAAGAACTGAAGCAGAATCTCTGGGGGTAGGGCCTGGGCTCTGGTATTTTTTGGTAAAGCTTCCTGGGTCATTGTACTGAGTACCTAGGGTTGAGAAAGATGGACAGATAAGGAAAACTAGCTTGCAGGAGTCATAAACCACAGACCTTCAGATCCTAATGGAACTTTGGAAACTGTCGGCCCAACACCCTTTTCTTTTCTTTTCTTTTCTTTTTTTTTTTTTTTTTTCTGAGACAGAGTTTGCTCTTGTTGCCCAGGCTGGAGTGCAATGGCACTATCTCGGCTCACCACACCTCTGCCTCCTGGGTTCAAGCGATTCTCCTGCCTCAGTCTCCCGAGTAGCTGGGATTACAGGCATGCACCACCACGCCCAGCTAATTTTGTATTTTTAATAGAGATGGAGTTTCTCCATCTTGGTCAGGCTGGTCTCGAACTCCAGACCTCAGGTGATCCACCCGCCTCGGTCTCCCAAAGATTACAGGCGTGAGCCACACAGCCCGGCCACCAACACCCTTATTTTCTAGATGGGAAAATATCAGGCCTGGGGAGGAAACATGATAAGCCTAAGCTGAGTGAGCTGTGGCAGAGCAGAGAGAGAACCCACGCGTCCTGATTCCAAGTCCAGTGTTATTTTCATGATGTGTATCACGACAAATTTTAGAAATGCCCCTTGAACACTTATGCCTTGAAGGATAGTGCTATTAATAGTTGCTACCAAGAGTACAAAAATGACATGGCACCTGACATCAAAGAGCTGGACAGAGCAGCAGACATGAGCCACTGAATGTCATCACCTGGCATTGGGCAGACAAGGGGTTGCTAGATGAAAGCCCACGCTTGCCACCTCATTCTCCCCACCTACCCAGCTGTGGAACTTAACACTTACGGCTGCTATCATTACAGCAGTCCCACGCCTAGGCCTGTGCAAGAGGAGTCCAGCACTTTCTAGGACCATGCCCATGCCCATGGGCAAGGAGCCCAACAAGTCAAGGGCATATGACTACCAGGAGCCTGCATTCCTCAGTCTAGTCCTTACCCTGAGCATCTGGAATTCCCTGTCAAAACACCACTAGCCAGGTCTGGGGCCTACATGGGTCTTTCCTCAGGTTTGTTCTCCCAAGTATGGATTGCACAGCCAGCGTGTGTACCCCTAGGCCCAGAATATGCTGCCAGTGCGTGCACCTCAAAGCCTAGGGACCACCAAGGGATATATAACCAGCATGTGCACCCACCCCTAAGCCCAGGGGCCACCGAGGGATACACAGCCAGTGTGTGCACCCCTAGGTCCAGGGGCCACCAAGGAATACACAGCCAGTGTGTGCACCCGTAGTCCCTGGGCCATCAAGGGATACACAGGCATTGTGTGCACCCCTAGGTCCAGGGGCCAACACAGGATAGTTGCACTCAAGGGATTCGGAAGAGGATCTGGGCTTCTGAGCTGGGTGCCCTGCTGTGTCCAGATGGGGATGCGTAAGGGTCCTTGTGGACAAGGACATTGCTGGGGAAGGGAAGGGAAGGGGGTTGGGCATGGGCTAGGGGTAAGCTCCCCTTTTGAGAATTCTAAATTAGAACATGGGCTTCATGTTATTATAAAGATCTATTTGTCTTGGCTGAAGGATAAAATATATTTTAGTTAATAATTTTAGGCTTATTTTATAACTTTTAAATAATAGATTGATTAATTTGCATTCTTGCCCCAGGCTCTGCAAATGTTAGGGCAGGCCTCTAGCCCACACTTTATCTTTGTGTGTATTAGAAAACAGTGCCCCTTTTGCTGTCTGGGTAACCCCATCCAAGCATACAGCTTAGGACGTGGAGGGTGGTTGGGATTCCATCCCCATTTGGCCCCGTGGCCAGGTGTCCTTGTGCTGTGTAAACCCTGCACACCCTTACCTGGCTGTTGTGGAAGAAAATCAATCCACACTCTATTAGCATAAGGAACAATTCCCGGGACAAGGGCATGGGAGAGCCACAGTGGGACATTCTCAGTCCTTTAGGATCTCATACTACCCTGGCCTGCAGCCTCTCTCTACATCTCCTGAATTAATAGCACCTTGTCTTCAACTCAATCAGTGATCCAAACACATGAAGAACCAAAGTACCCAGGGCCCCTTTCCCTGAAGCAAATCAGCTGGTCCACATACATGTCTGAAGTCCACGGGCTCGCCAGTCTGTGTGGGCTCTGTTGGCTCCACTGCATGCACAGAGCCTCCAACTCACAGAGCTACACTCACCATACCCCATTAACACAGTGGAGAGAGGTTCCTGTCAAGTGGAGGGACTGGGGGAAACTTCATTTGGTGAGGACTTCTGTGGGGGGCTAAAGACTAAGCAGGCAGAGGTCATGGAAGTCCACCCATGAGCCAAGTCTAGGCGGTGGGGAACATGGGCGCAGCTGAGAAGAACGTGCCAAGGTCAAGTGAGCTGTGTGTGAAGAAGAGCAGTGGGTGAGGTGGGTTCTGAGTGTCAAGGGTAGGAAGGGGCAGGCAGGAGCAGGTCATAGTGGTCCTGAATGCTAAGACAAGCAGTTTAGAGGCCACCTGGTCTTCACGCTGACAATCTCAGCTGCACTCTCTGAGGAGACCTACAGGGCAAATCTTTCTGTGCTGTTGGTAATTTTTGACACTAGAAAAGTGTGAGTTCAAGAATGTGAGTTACACTCTCACCCAGTCAAGATGCTGGTCTTTCTCCTCAACGTGGGACTTGTTCTGAGTGAAGCCAGTACAGTGCCCGGAAGAAAGCATTGATCTTGAATCTGCTCAAGCAGGTGGCTAATTGTGTGATTGAGAACTCTGAATTTTGCCCCGTAGAGTCCCTCTGCAGCAGGGCTGTCATATGCTCATCTGTGTATCATTATTCATTCATTTGTTCATTCTTCATACATCAGCCTCCAACTGAGGTTTTCCTTCAAGCCAGGTCACCACGAGAGCCAAGGACAAATCAAAGCAGCAGCAGACTAGGTCCCTCATGCCTTTCTTTATTCTCTTAGAGCCTCCATCGTAGTAAATTGCCTCTGAGAGAAGGACGAAAGACATAAATATATTCTTCTTATCTCTCAGGCAGGTGCAGTTTTGTTTTCTCTTCTGGACTAGGGTATGTTGCTTAGGAAGTCTTGCAGGTAAGTGGCTGGAATGTCTCTAAAAGCCTGAGGCTAGAAATGTGAGGGCCGGTGGCCTGGAATGCAGCCTTCTATTGCTGGGACAAAAACACCTGTGAACTTTTCTTTGCGTGCTTGTATTTAGCTTTGCAGTGTAGCTGTGCATAGCCCTTTATTCCTCTATAGACTCTGTTTCTTGAAGCAAAAGACCCCAGTCCCCTATTGCCTCTCCCTCAGCTCCGCCTGTGTCTAGCATCCGGCTAGGTGCAAAGTAGGTGATAAGTTAATGAATGTTTAACCGAATAACCCTTTCCTGCTCTGGGGTAATACCCAATACAAAGTCCTCTCTGCCCTCACGCCTCTACCCTCCAAACACACATTGACACCCTCACCCCAGACTGCAGGTGGCACTGGAAGAGCTGGGAGGGGTCTGAGGTAGTGGGGGTGAGGGGCTGGGGCCTTGATTTAAACACAGACATCTTCCTGCTAGATTTCACACTGGAAAACAAATCCCAGCTTTTGTTCAAACCCTGGTTCATTGGAAGTAGTGCCCCACCCCTGGGAGGCTAAGGAGTAGGCAAACAGGTTTCATGCTTATCCAAAAGGCTGATCCACACTTGAGACCTGTCCTCATCAGAGCACTGCAGTCTCACCAGTTAACAAGAGTCCCCATGAAAGTTTCCTGCAGCAAACGTGACAGACGTGCTGTTTTGCAAATTGTGGCCTGCATTTGCCTAATCCCCTAGCCTGGGCAGATGCATATGAAAGGACTCCCCAAGGCTGCAGGAAGAAACAAGGGAGGCCTCCCTTCCCCCAGCACAGTCAGAGGACCCCAAGCTGGCCATGGCCCATTCCCGCCCACTGGTAGCTTCCCCTTGGTTTGGAAAACTGGAAGGTGATTGAAGAATAATGTTTCTATAGAGGTCACTAAATTTTACTGGCCACAACCTGTGCCAGGTCCTATATTCTTTCATTTCATTCTCACAATCACTTCCCAGGGGTGCTGGTGCTATTCCTGTTTTGCAGATGAAGAGACCAAGAGAGGCTAAGTTGGGGTTAAGTAACTCTCCAAGGTCCTCTATTGGGTAGGTAACAGAGTCAGGACTCCAGTCAGATCATGCGGAGCATCCAATTCGTGGTCTCTCCACTACAATGCACTCAAACCCAGGTAGAATGCAAGAGGCAATTTGGTCTCCTCTCCAAGGCTCCACCCCCACATGATGCTCCAGGCTTTTCTCTTCCCCTGTCCCGTTCCTCTGGCATCAGCATTACAATGTCTCTGCATTCTCTGCAAAGTGAGTTATTATTTTAGAGAAAATGTGGATATGGCTCAGTTGACTTTGTTACAGGAATAGACACCCCCAGTGCCAAGAGGTCCCTTAATGCCCTGCTTGTGGGGAAATGAACATAAGCCGCCACTCTGAAGCTGTCAGGCCGCAGTGAGTAATGATCCCAAGGCTTGACTATCTTCATGACATTTGATAGTCATTTTGCCATTCTTGTTCTCGTTTAGTGAGCCTTGAAGTGTAGTAGGTGTGGTTATGACTCTTTAAATCAGTAGTTTCTTACACTATCTTTGGGATGTAACATCCTAAACTTGGAGATGGTATTTCAGATCCTGCAATTAAGACAGAAAATTAAAACTCAGCAAATAGAAGCCATTTGTCCAAAGGCATGACCAGAACTATGACTGCAAGCTCCTGAAGGCGATGCTTCTTCCACAGACTCATGAGGCTGGCGGATGAGAACACATGACATCATGGCCTCACGGTGGTCCTGTGTCCCAGGTATCAACATCTCCATCACAGATGAATAAACCGGGGCTAGGGAGCTGTGGTGAGTGGCAAATCAAAGTGATTAGGCTCCCACTGGTTACTCTGCCCAATAAATGTGCCTTCTCTCCATTTATACTGTCTATTTTGGAGTTTCAGTCCTGCATTGACTCACAAGGCAAATGAACATCTACATACTCAAGAAAGGACCGAAAAACCAGGAGTAGTTCTCAGTCTCTGCTTCTGACCTCAAGTACCAACAGGGAAAATATATCCATGAGTTCTACAGCCTGCTGGGGACCTAAGCTCCATAGCCATGGAATAGCCATGTAGACCTCTGTCTTCCTGCACTCAATCTCCTTAATCATAACATGGGCAGGAGTGAGCCCCTCAGCCCTTCCCTCAACCTACTCCTGCTGGAAACAGTGACCTTCCACAAAAAAGGGCCAACCAGAAACCATGGGGTCTTAGACATACACAGTCCCTGCCCACAGTCATTTCCCCTCCCCTGTATTCCTTCTGTTTCTCCCTTGGGGTGCACTTTCATATTGTGTTGGAATGATTGCAATAACCTTCTGATGAGCCTTGTAACCCTCACTTTAGCACCATCATTATCCTCACACCACACTCCCACCCTCACCAAATCCACCCTCTATGTTGCTCCAAGAACAGGCTTGAGAACACATATTTGTTTCTGTCACTGCTTTGCCTCTTTTAAATCCTTCAGTGACTTTCCACTGCCTTTGGAATGCATTTTCGATCCTGTGGCAATGGTTATGCTGTTACAATTATCTGTCTTCTGTCTTCCACATTGAGAGGTGAGCTCCTTGAGGCAGGCACCGTTGACACAGAGAAGGTATTCTGTAAATGACTTAAATGAATCGATGAGTAGTAAATAAACACTAAATGAATACATGAATGGATGGAGAGTCCGCCACTAGGCAGGAAGGCCCATTTTCCACCGTAGAGGCAAATCAGGTGCCCTGGAGATCAGACTCAAAGAAGGAAATACAAGACTGGAGGGATGCAGGAGTGTTTTATGACCTTGAAGGTAGATTTAGGATTTAGACAGGTAGAGAGGGAAGCACGGAGATGAGGGGAGAAAGAGAGGAGAGGGAATCCCAAGAAAAGAAAAAGAGACAGTACAAGTGCAGCATGCAGTGAAGGAATTCATGTCAGTGAGGTGAGGCCTAGGAATGGAAATAGAAGGGCAGGTGGGCAGCAAGCTCTGGTGGGGGCCTTGGAACTAGACTGAAGAACACGAGCTTCCATCTATCCCAGCATTAGGGCTCATGCTGGCCAATGGTGGAGAGAGGAATAGCTGAAGAAAAGTGGTGACAGAACCGACTCCCACAAATGTGAGACTGTTGGTGTTTCATTTGGCTCTCGTTGACTTGAATTTAAAGGCATCTAAATATCCTTTTCCCCCTTATTTTTTTAAGACACTAATTGAACACTTGGGCCCTATAAATAAGTGGTGAAGAATGAACCGGTTTTTGTTTTAATGAAAGGTTAAAGCACATTTAACCTTTGTTTTTTGTTTTTTGGGGGTTTTTTTGAGACGGAGTCTTGCTCTGTCGCCCAGGCTGGAGTACAGTGGCGCGATCTCTGCTCACTGCAACCTCCGCCTCCTGGGTTCAAGCGATTCTCCTGCCTCAGCCTCCTGAGCAGCTGGGATACAGGCATGTGCCACCACCCCTGGCTAATTTTTTGTATTTTTAGTAGAGGCAGGGTTTCACCATGTTGATCAGGCTGGTCTCGAACTCCTGAGCTCAGGCAGTTCGCCCGCCTTGGCCTCCCAAAGTGCTGGGATTACAGGCGTGAGCCACCGCGCCCGGCCACATTTAACCTTTTATTGAATGTGCAGTCAACATTCAAGTCCATTTTTATCTCTGTAGTATTCCTGAGCTGGGATCTCCAGGAACAGTGATGCATTGATGTCCTAGCCCTGAACAGCAAACACTGTCTCCTCTCTGTCCTGTCCCTGAGAATGGAGTCAGTACCTCTTTGAATAATTAACATTCTTTTACGTAGACAGAGTCAGGCAAAGGGTTTAGGTGAAGTTCTTATGTAGTTTGTTCTGCTGTCAAATGTCAGTTAAGCCTTCACTCTCTTCTTTCTTGGAAGAGACAGGCAGAGGTAATGTGGATGAAGCGAAGAGCCCCTGTCTGGGATTGGGGAACTAGGCTCTATCCCTCTCTCTCTTGCCAGTTTTCTGCATGGTCTTAGGCAAGTCTCTCTCTCATCCCAGGCTTCAGTTTCCCCACCTGTGAGAAGGGATTGGCTTAAACCTTCTTTCGAGAAGAGTTTTGTGCTCTGAAATGCCGCTGACGTCTGTGCCGTGTCTCCTCTGACCTCTGCTCTGTATACTTGTTGGTGAGAGCACTGGAGGGGCAGGATCCCCAGGTGGAGAAAAGGAAGGGCTTCTTTTAAGGAGACGTAACTAGGAAGAAAACCTCTAGCCAGGGGAGAAAGAAGGCCAAAGAGCTCTGTCCTTTGCACAGGCCTGACATTTTTATGGGCCTTCGCTGGCCTTGGACCATGAGCTGCCCACACACACACAGGGGAACCCCCCAGCAGCCACTGAATGCGGCATTGTGGCACTGGACCCCACCAGCCAACAGCCCTTGCTTGCAGCCTCCCTTAGAGCAGACTGGGGAGCCACCAGCCCAGCCTGTCAGCTCACATCAGGCTTGGCCTGACAGGGTCCAGCACAGAGACCTCCCACAGAGATGGGAAGGAGAGGAAATTAGGTTGGAAATTCACTGACAGCCCACGCTTGACCCCATGGAAAGTGTTGGTTTGGGCTAGAAGAAATGGCACAATTTAGCTTGACCAGACTGGCCCGTTCAAACAGACTCCAATGCCACAGAGCATTGAGTTAAGCCTCCTACCAAATTCTGACTCTTAAGCAGTTGGATATCCACTGTGTAGCAGGCATAGAGAATGCAGAGGTAAAATCTATGACTACTGTTTTCACAAAGCTTGCAGTCTACTGAAAAGAGAAGGCATGTCAACAATTTGTCATAATCTATCTTGCTAAATGTCATACTCAAGATACACAGAGGGTTTTAGGGGGAACTGAAAATCCAGCAAGTGATTCTGAGAAACAGTGAGAGGGAGGAAAATCTTCCTAGAAAATGGGAAATATCCCCTGAGTTTTAAAGGATAACATCCCAACTAGTTTCCCAGTGGAAGAGAAGGGGCTGAAAGGAGCATGCCTGGGAAAAGGCCCAGCATGTTTGCAGGTATGGAGAGGTGAGAATATGGCAAGACTGAATCACTGCACACAGCTCTCAGAGGCCGGGGAATAGCGTGCAAGGGTGGAAGGGCAGCAGGAGCACCCTTTTGTAGGTTGAACTGTGTCCCTCAAAACAATATGTCAGTGTTCTAACCCCCAGGACTTGTGCATGTGACTCATTTGGAAATAGGGTCTGTGTAAATGTAATCAAGTAAAGATGAGGTCATACTAAATTGAGGGGAGGCCCTAATCCAATGACTGGTGTCCTTATAAGAAGAGGAAGATGTGGACGCAGAGACACACAGTGGGGAAGCGTCATGTGAAGACAGAGGTGGAGACCGGAGTGATGCTTGTAAAAGCCGAGAAACGCGCAGGATTGCCAGCAGCCGCCAGAAGCTAGGAGAGAGGCAAGGCACAGATTCTCCCTCCGAGTCCCCAGTAGAGAACTATCCCTGCCAATACTTTGATATCAGACTTCTGGCCTCCAGAATTGTGAGGCCATACATTTTTCACCCAGCTTGTGATCGTTTTCTACAGGGGCAGTGGGAAACTAACATAGTGGGCGTATGATCCACTCTGGGCTCTCACTTGGTGGTGGCCTAGGATGGCCCTGGCTTCAGAGATGCTTCTTATGGAGCTCTTCAAATGGCTTAAAAATCCCCATAGCCTGACGTTCAAGCTGTTACCCTTCCAGATTCTCTTTCATACCTGGTGCCTGCTCACAATCCTTCATTAGATTATGTATCCTGACTTTTATAGTTTTTCTTTTTCTTCTTGATTCAGAAAGGTATCCTCTCCATAATTATAGAGTCATATTGTGTGAGTTTGGGTGAATCAGTGAACTATCAAGTTGCACCACGTGTCCTCCTCAGTTTCTCTGATTCATCATCCTTTCTTTGAGATTTACAGAATTAGATTGATTGCAAACTTTAAAAAATGACCTTCAGCTCCTTGCAGGCCCATGTGAGCACACAACTATCTTGCTTTCAGACCTGCACCTCCAATTTCATCTCGTAGAAGAAATCTTCCCATTAGTATCTCTAAGGCAGGGCCCACCTCCAGTGCTTCCTTCTGATCCTGCACAAGCAAGTTCACCTCCAGGATGTCTGCTCTGTGTTGGCTGATGGGGAAACTAAGTTGAATAAGACATCCTTAAGAAGCTGGCAGTCTGGTGAAGGCTGGGGTTGGGAGACAGTTATAAAGACCAAGTTGTTTCAGTAAGTCATAATCAGTGACACAGGAGATGGATGTATAAGGTACTTTACAGACCAGAAGGGGAGTACCTGGCCCATAATAATGGCTTTCGTTCTTTATGAGACAGACACCATGGTAGAAGCTTTACATGCATTATCTTTAATCCTCAACAAGCAAGGTGTGTAGTACTATCCTCATTTTATAGGTGCAACTGAAAAGGTTAATTAAGTAACTTGCTCAAAGTCTCTCACCTGGCAAGTGACAGAGCCACTGTTTGATCTTAGGTCTGCCTGACCCCCAAGATCACACATGGATTCTTCACAATACCAGGGTGACTGATGCTCAGGGCGTGTTTCATCAAAGCAGGTACTTTAAAATATTCACTGATTTTTCCATATTGTTTTTGTGCTATCCAAAACATTTAGTTGAAAGATAATGATTAATTTAAACTCACCAAAGTTGCCAACAACCCGCTAATTGCTGTTCTTATCTTACTTGACCTTTCTGTGTATTGGTCTTGCCTCTGTCTTGAAAATCCTTCCTCCCTTTGGCCTTCATAACATCATACTTGGCTGGTGTTCCCTCTGCCTCTTTGGATTCTTTTTTTCCACTTATTCTTTCTCTGTCGAGCTCCTCTAAGGCTCTGACCGCTACTCATTTTTTATTTATCAATCTCTAACCCTCTTCAGAAGAAGTCCATGCATCTTACTTATTTCTATTACTGTCATAGTCATGGTTTCCTCATTTGTTCCTTGTTGATTTCCAGATCTTTATATCTAGCATCGACCCCTCTTCTGAGTCCCAGACCTAGATATTAAATGCTCTTCCAACCTTCTCCACATGAAGCTCCCACAAGCACATCAAAGTCACCATATCTACCTCTGATCTCACCATCCTTGCTCCCAGACCCTGCCTCTTCTAGCCCAGGGAGTCGTGCCCCATGTCCCACTATTGGTCAAAGCACCCCTCTCCTTCATCCTTCCACACTTGAACAATTCCTCGATTCTCTTCATTCTACCTCCTAAATCTCTCAAAAATGCCTGGCTCAGCTATCCCCACAGTCACTACCTTGGGTCTCTCCCTTGTCTTCTCTATCTAAATGATAATTTTCTAAAACTTGTTTTAAACTTATAGATGATTTGCAAGGATAATGGATAATACAGAGTGTTCCCATACACCCTTCACCCAGCTTTCCTAATGTTGGCATCTCGTATAACCATGGTCCAGTTATGAACTAAAAAATTAACATGGTTTACTGAATGATTGTGATGGCCTTGTTGACAGATACTTTGGGTTGTCTATTTGCCTCCCCAGCAATTTTTTTCATTTTTCAGCTTGAAGTGGAAATGTGTTCATCCCTAGGGGATGGATCATGATAGTTCCTTCTAGATGCTACCCTAATACTTTGCTCTTTCTCCATAATCATTGGGTCATAAATCTGTGTACGTGCCTGCTGTTGTCACTGGACTTAAAAGCAGAAATGACAACTGCATTCTCAGTAGGCACTCAGTAAATGTTTGTGGTACAAATGAACAAATGAATGAATGAGATCAGTGTGGCTAGAGCTGTAGGTTTGTAGACGGCAACCAGAAAAGTGTCACTTATGAATTAAAAAGTTTAAACAACGATTGAGGACCCAAAGTCCTTTCTAACACAGAGGCCCAGTCCCAGTACAGATGGACCTAATGCCATTTTTATCCTCACGCTGACCATCCTTAGTGATGAAGGACAGGGATAAGCCTGGAGTCACAGGCTTCTTGAATCTCATGTCTGGGAAAGCGCCTTAAATCCAATGGTTCCCAGACTGAGTTGGCTGACTCAGAGCCTCCAGGGATGCGGCCTGGCAATCTGCCTGGTTAATAAGTTTGCAAGGTGATGCAGCAGGCAGTGGGAGCTGGCCCTGGTCCAAGGACCAGCGTTTGGAAACCCCTGCTGAAGGCCAACCTGCTTATTTACAGACAGTGTGGACCATCTACACATAAAGGCTCCATCCGGCTCTGACTTTTTCTGATAGATTTTTCTTTTTCTTTCATTTAAAAATAAGCCTGTGAATTTGGATGCCGTAATATGCATCATGGATATATAGATTATACTTTAAAAATGCCTTTTAGAAAGTCACATAAACCAGAAAATATCTCCAGTTTCTTTTTTTTTTTATTATTATACTTTAAGTTCTAGGGTACATGTGCACAACGTGCAGGTTTGTTACATATGCGTACATGTGCCATGTTGGTGTGCTGCACCCATTAACTCATCATTTACATTAGGTGTATCTCCTAATGCTATCCCTCCCCCCACCAAACAACAATCTTAATCTTAAAAATTTTTATTATAAACCTCATTTTGTATAATATAACATCAGAGATATTTATCTTAGGAGTCCTGTGTTAGCATTTCATTAGGATCTGATGGGTAAATGATATATATAGGAATCCAGATTTAAGTCTGCAATTTTCATCCATTTCTACCCTGTCTTTTGGGCACTTGCTAGCCTTTGTTTCTACATATAGGATTTACTCATTTTTATTACTAGAACATAGTACAGGTTTATAGACCAAAATAAGTCAATCCTGATGTTCACACCTCTCCAGAATTATATATCACCATCTAAGGAAACCAAATGGCAGATTTTCCACAAATACCCAATATTCTGTAATGGTTTAGCTGGTTACTTACTTCATGGAATCAGAACTATCATATGTCAAAACCTGACCTAACCCTGGCTCTCCTTCTCATTCTGGATAAAGTGAATGAAGCTGAGGAGAAACTTGGGCAGCCCCACCATGGATCTGCACAGCCATCGTTGGTGTAGGTGGGCTGCAGGGAGCAGAGGATGGTGGGCCACAAAGGTTGACTGACCACCCAATATTTATCCACCTCAGGCGAGAACAATGCAGCTTCCAAGTCTGCGTTTTTTCAACTCAAAGCCCACTCGCTAAGTGCAACCTAGGGTCAAGCCTGTGGCTAGGCATGGGAGGAGAGAGTGAATAAGCTGTCACAGACAAAGCTCGCGGTGCAGTGGAAGAGAAGTTCTGGGAGTTCTAATGAACTCAGTGTTTCATGCAACAGTGACAAAGCTTCTATAAGTCCCAGGTTAATTTGAATCCTTTAAAGGAAAAGACACTGGATGTTCAACGATCGGAGCAGAAATGATTTCATGGTCTGTGGTGCACATTTTTTGTTCTTTCTTCTTCACTAGAAAGTATTCTTTTCCAACAAACATTTAAGAAACAATTAAGCCTTCACGGCTAATCAGATGTACATGAAAATGCTTTGGTCACCATTTTTCTGGGCAACTGCTGTGACATCTGTTCTATACTACAGGGCTATAGGGGAATAAACCATTTCTATAGCCCTGCTTCCTTTGCCTGTGATGGGAGCATCCCACACCCGGTAAATGTAACATCCACTGAGGAACTGTAGTTCTTCTGACTTCTCAAAGTAACTAATGGGCAAGGGGACCCTTTCTAACATTTTGATCTTGGGGCCCCAGACTTGAAATTTGCAGCTAATGCTTTCATCAGAGCTGTGACAGGTTTCTTCCTACCCTCTTTTCTTTTCTTTTTTTTTTAGCAGAGTATTGTTTTGTTGCCTAGGCTGGAGTTCAGTGGTGCAATCTCGGCTCACCACAACCTCCGCCTCCCAGGTTCAAGCAATTCTCCTGCCTCAGCCTCCCAAGTAGCTGGGACTAAAGTCGCGTGCCACCATGCCTGGCTAATTTTTGTATTTTTAGCAGAGATAGGGTTTCACTATGTTGGCCAGGCTGGTCTCGAACTCCTGACCTTGTGATCCACCTGCCTCGGCCTCCCAAAGTGCTAGGATTACAGGTGTGAGCCACCGCACCCGGCCCCCTCTTTTCTTCTTTCTTTCTGCTAGCATGTATTGAGCATACATTATGTACGAGGCCCTGTGCCAAACTCTGGCTTAGTTGATTGAGAACAGTGATGCAATAAAGTGACTGCTGACAGGTGTGTACAGAGTATTCCGAAAGCACCTGGGCCATCCATAGTTTTGTCCAACAATTATTTACTGGGCAATTGCTCTGCTGTGTCAGAGACATAGAGATAGAGATAAAGTAGAATGAGTTCCTGTTTTCAAAGACCTCACAGCCCAGTCATAACACCTAAATGGAGACAGTTATGAAACAAGACAGATAATATTGAATGGCATTAGATACTGATAATCTATCCACCCATCCTTCCAACCATGATCCAATCATACAACAAGTATTTATTGAATATCCACTACAAGCCAGCTCTATTCTCAGCTTTAGAAATGGAGCATTGAACGCAACCAACATACAAACCATAAATACAAAAAAATTAATAAAAGGGGTTAATTTTAATAGTTAAAAATTATTCAAAGAGAATAATTCAGGGTGATGTGATAAAGAATGCTCCAGATAGAGAGGTCCTGGGAGGTATCTCTGGGGCAATGACATTTGGGTTTAAGGGGTGTGAAGGAGGCAGCTGTGTGATCATCTGGGTGAAGATATAAGCCCACGCTAAGGGAATAGCAATAGCAAATGCAAAAGTCCTGAGGTGGGAATAGATTTAGTGGGTTCAGAGAACAGAGAAAGAGCCAGAGTGACTGGTGTATAATTAGTGTTTAGGGTGGGGAGGAGGCTGGTGTCCTAGAAGAGGAGATCTGAGGGAAGGACATGAAATGAATTATATAATCTCTTACAGGTCAGGGCAAGATTCTATTTTATTCCTTTTTTTTCTTTTTTTCTTTTGACGCAGGCTCTCACTCTGTCACCCAGGCTGGAGTGCAGTAGCGTGATCTCAGCTCACTGCAACCTCTGCCTCCCACCTCACCCTCCCGAGTAGCTGGGACCACAGGCGTGCACCACCCTGCCTGGTTAATTTTTTTTTGTATTTTTTGTAGAGACAGGGTTTTGCCATGTTGCCCAGGCTAGATTAGATTTTATTCTAAACGCACTAAGATGACTTTGAGGAATTTACACTGGGAAGGCCATATTCTGATTTATGCTTTAAAAAACTTGCTATGAATCCCTCTCTTAGTAATTAATAGGACAAGTATACAAAAAAGTAAACAGTAAAGATATAGATCCAAACAACACAACTTAATTGATATTTATAGAACTTTCCACACCCAATGAGTATAAATACACATCATTTTCAGCTGCAAATAGAACATTCACTGAGATCAAACATTTGCTGAGGCCCAAAATATATCTCAAAATGTTTCCAATAATTGAAGTATTATAGAATGTGTTCTTCCAGCAAACAAAACTAAGCTACAAACCAATTACAATAAGATACCTAGAAAATCCTCCAAATATTTAGAAATTAAATAACATGCTTCGAACTTGGACCTGGGTCAAAGAATTAATTAAAAGGGAAATTAGAAAATATTTTGAGGCCAGGCGTGGTGGCTCACACCTGTAATCCAAGCACTTTGGGAGGCCGAGGTGGGCGGATCACTTGAGGCCAAGCGTTTGAGACCAGCCTGACCAACATGGTGAACCGGTCTCTACTAAAAACACAAAAATTGGCCAGGCTTGGTGGAGCACGCCTGTAATGCCAGCTATTTGGGTGGCTGAGGCATAAGAATCACTTGAACCTGGGAGGTAGAGGCTGAGTGAGCCGAGACTGTGCCACTGCACTCCAGCCTGGGCAACAGAGGGAGACTGTATCTTAAAAAAAAAAAAAAAGAAGAAAGAAAAAAGAAAATATTTTAAACTGACTGATAATGAATATACAACATACCAAAATGTATGGTATGCAACTAAAGCATTGCTTAGATGGTAATTTATAGCTTAAATGCTTATATTAAAAAGAAGAAAGGTTTAAAATCAATGATCTAAGTATCTACCTTAGAAAGCTGGAAAAATAACACCTTAAATCTAAAACGGAGAAAAAAAGTATGAACATAAGAAAAAAGAAATAAATGAAAGACCAGAAAGCAATGAAATAAAAACCATACTCCAAATAGAAACAATTGGCAAAGCCACACTTTATTCTTTGACAAGATTAATAAACTTTACAAATCCTTATGAATTAATCAAGAAAAAAATAAAAACATAAATGACTTATTTCAAGGATGAAAGAAGGGATATCCTATAGATCCTACAGACACTAAAAGGATAATAAAAGAATACTATGAACTCTGTCAACAAAGTCAATAATTTATTTCAAGGAACATATGTCTCGAAAAACATAACTTACCAATGCTGACTCAACAAGAAACAGAAAATCTAAGCAGCCCAATTTCTATTCAAAAATTTCAATTCATCATCTTATTCAAAAACATTCCCACAAAGAAAGCTTCAGACCCAGATGGTCTCACTGGTGACTTCTATCAAATACTTATAGGCCCATTTTACAGAAGCTCTCAGAAAAAAAGAACGGAAATGACCATTTCCCATCTCATTTTATGAGGCCAACATAATCCTAACTTTAAAAACCTGAGAAAGACATTTTTAGGACAAGGACGCTCACATCCCCACTGCATGGATGAAGCACACTGAGGCTTGGAGTGCTGACACGACTTGTCCCAAATCTCGGGACATGAAATGGCAGCACTGGGGCCCAGGTTCCCATCCCAAGAGGTTTTCGCTACCATGCTGTCCTCTAGAAAGTGGCCCCTTCACAATCTGCAGATCACATCCTGTAGGCAACAGCTCACACCTGCTGGGGCCAGGAGACAAGACCTGAGGAATGCCCCTTCTCCACTTCCTACCCCTAAAGGAATGTGGATGGTGCGTTTTGCACCCCATCTCGCCCATTGTGTGAATCTTCCTATTTACAATGAACAGCTGTGTGAGGCCAAAGATGTATGTGTGGTTATAGGAAAAAAACTTCCATATCACATCTGGTTTTGTCATTTGGGCCAATAATCCTGTCTAGTCCATTATGTATTGCTCTGTGTAACAGATACGGCACAGAAGGAATGCTTAAAAGTTTTAACAGGAAAGGAAGTCCCTGCCAGATGAAGATAACGGCGGGATCACAGCATGGTAAGAGCAAAACTCTGCTCAGTTTTTACTTATGCAGAGGCCCAAGTTGTATTTAAACTGAAGCTGGAGTGTTATCGATTAATATTCAAATCAGCAACGTCCTGTGTTTTACCCATGGTCAGAACTTGAAATAACGGCCTCAGTTCCTCCGTGACCCTGCAGTTTTGATGTCCTGGCCATGATTTTAGAAGGGGGCCATTGGCTAGAACGTGGGAATTTATTTCACAGTGTGTGTTGTAACGGGTTGCCAATCTTCGTGACCTGCTGGGGAACATGGCTTAGCTTCATCTCTCAGCCTTGACCTCAGTCACGTCATGCTGAGGCCTCCTCGTCAACTCTAGGGCCATGGTTTCCCAGTGTGTCTTCTGCCTGTAATTTCCTCTCCTGCAGTATACCTTTCCCAGCTTCACTGGAAGTTGTATTTCTAGGTTGTCTTTGGGTTAAACTACACATTTATTAGTACATCTCTCTAAATTCTATCCTCAGCATGTGTTACTGACTTCTCAAATTGAAATTCTCTAAACTGAGCTCCCAGTGCATCCTCCCTATCTCCAGAGTCCTTCCTGTCTCAGCTAAAAGACAGTTCCGTTCATCCAGTTGCAAAAAACAAAAACTTGATAGCTTTTATTGGTTGGCTGTACCTTTTCTCTCTGTCCCACATCCAATCCACCAGCAAATCCTGTTGTCTCTAACTTTGGAAGAGACTCGGAGTTCTTACTGCTTACCACTTCTACGGCTATCACCCTAAGCAAACCTCCTGATCTCTCATCCGGATTATTGCCAAGCCTCCTGACCAGGCTTGCTGGTTTCTCCCCTGCTCTGCTACTATTTTCTTTTTCTTTCTTTTTTTTTTTTTTTTTTTTTTTTGAGACAGAGTCTTGCTCTGCCACCCAGGCTAGAGGGCAGTGGTGCGATCTCGGTTCACTGCAACCTCTATCTCTCGGATTCAAGCGATTCTCTTGCATCAGCCTCCCAAGTAGCTGGGATTACAGGTGCCTGCCACCATGCCTGACTAAGTTTTGTATTTTTAGTAGAGACTGGGTTTCACCATTTTGGCCAGGCTGGTCTCGAACTCTTGACCTTGTGATCCACCTGCCTTGGCCTCCCAAAGTGCTGAGATTACAGGCATGAGCCACTGCGCCCGGCTACTATTATTTTCAAATAGCAGCCAGAATGCTCCTGTTAGAACTTGGAAGTCAGACCATTTAACCCCTGTGTCCAAAATCTGTAATTACCACCTTGCTCAGAGTAAAAGCACCATTCATTATAGTGGCCTACAAGGCCCTGTGATAGCTGGACCTTCTCTGTCTCCCTCAACTCATCTCTACTCTTTGCTCCAGTGCCTCTTCCACTCAGCCACACTGGGCCTTGCATACTGGAGGCAAGTTCCTATCTCAGGGCTTTTGCACCTGCCCTTCCCTCTGCCTGGAGTGCCCTCATGTCTGCAGTGCCCATTCTCTTGTTTCTTTTAGATTCCTTAGCACGGAGGTCTTCCCTGACTACCCAAAATAAAATAGTCCCTTCTGCACTGACCCTCCCTACCCTCTGTTTTTGCTTCATTTTTTTTTAACAGCACGTATAACAGTCTGATATCCTGTTTGCTTATCTAATGACACTTATAGTTTGTCTTCCCCAGTGGGCTATAAGATCCACGAGGGCTTGAACTTCTTTATGTTATTCGCTGCTGTCTCCCAGTGCCTAGAACAGTGACTGAGACATAATAGGTACTCAATAAATATATTTTATATGAGCAAATAAATGAACATATTCCTCTAGCCTCATCTTCCAGAGAATCCCTCCCATTGAACACTAGCTTTTAAATACTTTTGATAATAATGACAAGTATTCCTTGAAAAAAACTTTGGCAGCTACAAAAGAATATTTAAAAAATAAAGATAATGGTTGTCAACATACCTGTGTGTGTGTGTGTGTACCATATTGATTAAAACAAGCAAACAGAAAAATAATATGGCGAAAACATGCACAAAATACATCAGCACAGTGTGAGGAAAGAGTTGATTGGGTTCCAAGTTCTGTGGATTTACAACAATGGGTCCCTGGTCTCCACAGCATCCCAGTGGTAATCACACAGACAAGAAACCAGATGTTGGGTTTATTGTGCGAAACTTTGTTGTGACATGGGTGGGGTTGTGTTTGGACACCCCTCCAGGTTCTACCTCCTCAGTGTTTTGATTATTTGGTAAGAATAGAAAGCATTCCTGGGAATTGTACAGTGCCTATTGGAGTCCTTATTAGGAGAGGGATCGCTCAGGCACAAATGGATCACTCAGGCCCTGGATGTTTCCGGGGAAAGGAAGTAGTGAAGTCTCTTCAGTGCTGTTTGACTCTCCCTGTGTCTGGGATTGCCAGATGTTTCAGGACACAGGTGCATGAGATGGTCCCGTTTCCCAGGGCCTTGTCCTGTTTCATGCTGTGTTGGGACATCTCATGAAATCAGGACGTGAGTTTCTCCCTGATTATAACTTCCTATATATCCCTCGTAAAAGTGAGTTTTCTGTCTGTAGATGACCTACATAAAATCCCTACCCCGAACCTCCTGTGCCCTACAGACAGCTCCTACAAGTCAGGGAGTCAATACTACTAGGAGACAGGCAAGTCAAGCTCTCAGAGTGCCAGATGGCTACATTTCCTCCTCTGCCCTCAACATTTCCTTCTTCCTCACCCTCAGCCTCCAACCTAGTGGTTCTCAAACTTGAGAGCATGCCTCAGAACCTACTGGAGGGCTTTTTTTTTTTTTTTTTTGAGACAGATTCTTGATCTGTCGCCAGGCTGATCTCGGCTCACTGCAACCTCCACCTCCCAGGTTCATGTAATTCCCCTACCTCAGCCTCCCAAGTAGCTGGGACTACAGGTGCACACCACCATGCCCGGCTAACTTTTTTTTTCCCCTGGGACCTATCCTCATAGTTTCTAACTCGGTAGATCTGGGGTGGGGCTGTGGACTTTACATTTCCAGCAAGTTCACAGGTGATATTCATGCTGCTGGTCTGGGATCCTGCTTTAAGAACCACTGGTTTACTTCATCACTTAATGTGAAATCTCTCTTTTATCCATCTCCTCTCCATTCTTGCTGCTACTGGTATAGTGCAGGCCCTCACAGATTTCTCAACTTTTAGGACTTGGAGAGACTTTAAACATAAGAATTTTTCACAAAAGTAAAATAGGCTCAAAATCATACATCCAGACAGTGGGAGCTAGGATTCAACTTCAGGTCCTTCAGACCCCTGGTGGGCAGCAGAGTGGCTCACCCCTGCATGCTGGGTAGGAGGCCCTGATGCTTGGAGAAGGACAGGCCACTGAGCAAGTCAGCAGAGCATCAGGGACTAGGACCCAGCTTTCTTCTTGTTGCTGTTTTGAGACCAAGTCTCAATCTGTCACCCAGACTGGAGTTCAGTGGCATGATCTCAGTTCACTGCAACCTCCGCCTCCCAAGTTCAAGCGATTCTTGTCCCTCAGCCTCCTGAGTAGCTGGGACTACAGGCATGCACCACCATACCTGGCTAATTTTTTTTTTTCTTTGAGACGAAGTCTCACGTTGTCACCCAGGCTAGAGTGCAGTGGCATGATCTTGACTCACTACAACTTCCGCCTCCTGGGTTTAAGTGATTCTCCTGCCTCAGCCTCCTGTGTAGCTTGGATTACAGGTGCCCACCACCATGCCTGGCTGATTTTTGTATTTTTAGTAGAGACAGCATTTCACCATGTTGGCCAGGCTGGTCTCGAACTCCTGATCTCAGGTGATCCACCCACCTTGGCCCCCAAAGTGCTGGGACCCAGCTTTCTTAATTACTATTGCTTCTCTTCTTCCCATATTCATCCAGCTACTTTAATGAACACCTACTAGGGGCCAAGCATGAGATCATCCTTCATTCTGTCAAAATATACTTGAGAGTCACTACTGTACAACACAGTCATTTGTCCTGTTCTCACGAGTTCACAGTCTAATAGGAGAACTGGACATTAATCAAATAACTGCACACAAAATTAAAGTTGAAGCGTCTTTAGGGCTATAAAGAAGATGCACATGAAGCTCTAGTTGCACATAAGTGGAAAATTTAATGTAGACAGAGGGGTGGAGGACATTTTTCCCAGGAGAATGACAAGCAGTTTGATACTTAAAGGATGAGTCAGCAACAGCCAGGTGAAGAGGGGAAGAACGGGATTTGCTGGCGGGAGTCGAATGTACAAAGGCCCTACGAGAGGAGGGACCCCGTGAGTATGGGGGGATGGAAGAAGAGCAGCGTGGCTGGAGTAAAGAGGGTCAGGGTCAGCCCGGCGGGGTGGCTCACGCCTGTAATCCCAGCACTTTGGGAGGCCGAGGTGGGTGGATCACTTGAGGTGAGGAGTTCAAGACCAGCCTGGCCAACATGGTGAAACCCCGTGTCTACTAAAAGTACAAAAGTTAGTCAGGCCTGGTGGTGGGCACCTGTAATCCCAGCTACTCGGGAGGCTGAGGCAGGAGAATTGCTCGAACCTGGGAGGCGGAGGTTGCTGTGAGCCCAGATTGTGCCACTGCACTCCAGCCTGGGCGGAAGAGGGAGACTCCATCTCAAAAAAAAAAAAAAAAAAAAAAGAGGGGGTCAGGGTCCAGGTGGCAGGGAGACACCAGGTTGTGCAGGCCTTCACAGTCCACTTTAAGATGTTTTAACTTTAAGAACAATAGAAGCCACTGTGGGGAGACATGGCATAAAAATCAGATTTGCTTTCCTGGAAGATCCAGGAAGCTGCCATGTGGAAGAGGCAGGAGTGGACACAGGTGGGCAGTGAGGGGGCTGTAGTGATGAGAGATGATGACTCAGCCTCAAATGGCAGTGGGAGACACGAAGAAGCAGACAGAGTCAGGGACCATGAGGACACCATCATCTCCAGGGCTTGGTGAAGGGTTAGTTCCAAGCAGAGAGGGCAGTGCTGTGGCTGACATCTGGGCTTCTGGAGCATGTGTGTCATGGAAGGAGACCAATATTTTCTCATTCAAAGCATATTGTATCCACAGTTTTGCCGCGAGCATTTTCTACCTCATTAAATACTTGTTGAGATGTGATGGTTAGAACGCTAGTCGTTGCTGGGAAGAACTCACTTTCCAACTTCTCTACCAGATTCTGTGTAGTAAGGACTACTTACTACTTGGTGTGAGGACCGTGTGTTTGGCCATCTTCCCACACCCGGAGCCCCTCCTCCCGTGCCTTTCCCTGTGCTTCGCTTGCCATCGGTGATTAATAAGTGTTTGTGGAATGAGGGGATAAAGAAAAGGAATGCCTTTAGGAGTGATGTCTGGGTTCAAACAGCCACTTAGGCTTCCACATGACTTTAGATCTTCAAAAAGTAAGACTAAGTGATTACTTACAGTCCACCTATTTCTAGTCAAAAGTTATGTGTGACTATTAAGTTTATCCAGTTGGAATCACAGTACGTCAACTTCATTGGAAGAAAGCAGGGAGAGGATAGAATCTTAAATCTGTGGAAACTGAAGAGACCAACTGCCTGAAGAAATCCAGACCAGATATTTCATTAAATTGTGATAGCCCCCAAAACAGAAACAGCAATTGCGTGTTCCAAATGTAATCATTAGATGCTGTTGAATGAAGCATATATAGCCTTCCCTAATAGAAATACACGGCCCCTTAGCCATTGTGAAACTAAATTCATCTTATCTAATTTTCCCAGAATTCTTGTGCCCTAGTTTTGGCTATTTACCAATAACCTTGAGACAGACATTTCAACTAAATACCTTTCTTCAACAGCTCACAACTGTGAGCCCCTCTGTTTGGAAAACCTAGATTTATCCATCTGCTCCTTTTACAGACAGGAGCTGTTTCTTACACATCCCATTCCCTTATTCACTGACCTCTGTAAGATAAATTTACTCATTCATTTCCTCAGCGACCCCTGACGGTCACGTCTCCCTATCTCACGGATGAGATGCCAGTCCAATATGTCATCTGTGTTTTGCTTCAGCCTGAATTCTGGGAAGTGTTGCCATTTCTCTTCCTGAACATTTGCTTTGAAGATAAAAAGAGGATGTTCATCTCCCCCAAGGACCTCCCCGGGCGTTCCTGCCTGTCAGTCTTGTCCTTGCCTTGGGAAATCACATCAACCAAACATGAGCTGGACTAACAACCCATCAGGTGACTGCACTCAAATGAAGAGAAGCCCAAGGAAAAGTCCTCTGTAGCATCCTTCTTGCCTTTGATACCCAGCAGTGACTTTAGGAAGGTGACTTGTTTTCACTAACACCTCCAGATGAATGCAGTCAATTTTAAAACCAGGCTCACGAGCACTGAGGCAGTAAAAAGCCCCGTGGCCTGGTGACCTGGGCTCTGGGTCTGGCTTCGTCACTGACCAGCTCTGACCTTAGAAATGTCTTTACTTCCCTGGCCTCTGGGTCTTCAACTGGAAAATGGGAGAGTTGGGTTGAAGTGGTACTAACGTTTTCAATTATATGTTTACTCTTTCTTTATTATATCTCCAACTGCTCTATGCTCCATGTTTGAAAGAATTTTTACTTCTCAACACATTGAACTTGTTAAGCAGCAGCCTTTATTTTATTTCTCTTTTTTATTCATCAAAGCATACGCCAGAGCCTCTGATCAACATGACTGGTTAATCTTCTAGCCAAATAAAACCTCATTGTAAGGACACATGGTTTCTTATATGATGTTTGAAATTTTGAAAGTATGTCACAAATCCCTACTCCAGTCCTCATGGACCCCTAAAAATTCTAAGGATCCCAAATGAGGAACAAATGGGCTAAAACATGGTTAGAGAAGCCTTCTGTGTCCAGTGTTGTGGCAAAGATGATAGAGCCCCCAAACCCCTGTATATAAAAGAAAAGAAAAGAAAATAAAAATGTTACAACACTGGTTTAAATAGCCCAAGCTCAGGCTGTGAAAGCTCAGGCCTTTGTCTTTCTTCTCTGTTGGAGGAGATGGCTTTTTTCCGTCCTTCCCCTCCATTTAATCTTGCCAGTACCGGAATTCACTGAATAGCTCAGCTCTCTCCACCAACGAATACCCAAAATGATGAATAACAAACAACTCACCTATCTTTTCGATGGTTTCATTTACGAACTTCCCTAATACCTAAGGATTATTCTAGACTTCAAAGAATGCATTTTCTATCCGACTTTATATTTTTAATGTAGTGATAGAGTACTTGCTATTTTCCAGGCTAACAGTAGACACGCAACACATGCTTGCTGAATGTATGAATGGACTCTGTTAAGCATTTCCACATATTCCATGTAATTTAATTCTCTCAGCAGCTCTGTAAGGTAGGGAGTATTCTTCCCATTTCCCCACTGAGGAAACTGAGTCTGAGGCAGGTGCTATTAATTGTTCAGAGTCATACAGCTAGTAAGTGGTGAGGCTGGCTTGAAGCCAGATCTTTTGTCCACACATCCCTGGGCAGGTGTCCTACAGGGCAACCCCTTTTGGATTCCTGGTGCTCTTTCCTTGGGTGTTTCTGAATGAGCTGACCCTCTCTCTCCTCCTCACCATCACCAGCCCTACCCAGTTCATAAGTCTAACCTCCAGCCGTCTTCTGTCTTGCTTCAGTATTCTTTTGGACATATCTTGCCACCCTGATGTTGTCATTCTGCAACATCTTATTTGAAACTATGGACAGCAATTCCCCCAAACTCTGTAGCAAGTTCTTTGCAATGTTTTGGTGGGATCACACAGCAGCCCTGTTAGGAGCGGTCTCTGCAGTCTCCTCATGCATCCCCTCACTGGGCAGACAAGCACAGCCCCAGGGCTGCCTGGAGGTTCTCTGTCTTTGGCAACTGGACATGCATGAATCTATTCCTTCATCACTACACCTGGGTCACTGTCAATTTGGGAACCACATTACATTTTTTTCCCTCTTTCAGAACCTAGAAGGGGCTGGGCGCAGTGGCTTAGGCCTGTAATCCCAGCACTTTGGGAGGCTGAGGTGGTGGATCACGAGGTCAGGAGTTCAAGACCAGCCTGGCTAACATGGCAAAACCCCATCTCTACTAAAAATACAAAAATTAGCCGGGCGTGGTGGCAGGCGCCTGCAATCCCAGCTACTCGGGAGGCTGAGGCAGGAGAATCACTTGACCCCGGGAGGCGGAGGTTACAGTGAGCTGAGATCATGCCATTGCACTCCAGTCTGGGTGACAAAAGCAAGACTCCGTCTCAAAACCAAACCAAACAAAACAAATACCTAGAACTGAGAAGGTCCCTTTTGAACAACTGGTCCAATGCTTCCATGGTTACCGCCCCCCGCCACACCCCGCCACACACACACCTATGCCCATTTTACAAATAAAGAAACTGAGATCCCTGAACTCCTGGATAAAACGTTACATCAGAGGACACAAAAAACAATGAATAACAAATGTTTTTTTCTTGGTGATTGATAGTGGAGGTATTTGAAAACATTCCTTTTTCTAGGATAGACGAGCAAAGAACTCATGGGCTGATGGCCCTCAGTATTCATCCTGTTATCAATGGCAAGGCCTGTGTCATCCCTGCCTCTATCAGCATGCTAGCTCAATTGCTCAGCATGTGGTGCTGATGGGAGTGCTCTTGCTCCACCACTTTGGGGCTGAGTGCCCTGAGACAGGGCCATGGTAAGACTTCTAGAAGAGAAACAGGAAGAGGAAACCTGTTAGTCAAGTATTTCAGCTTAGTATAAAGTACCTCCATGGCATGTCCATGGCCTTGCATGCATGCACACACGAACACACACACACGCACCATCCTGCCCCTTTGATTCAAATAATTATATCCATAATACGTTGTTTAATGAAAAAAAAAAAAACATCCCAAGGCTAGTGTTTGGGGACAGACCTCCCTGCTTACCTGGTTTGCTGAGAAAATTCCAAGATTTAGAGTCAGAAGAAATGGGAGTAGGATCTTGGCTTTGACCTTGACGCAATGTTCAACCTGGGGCGAGTTCCCTTTGGAGTTGTTTCCTGATACATAAAATGGAAATGCCACAGCATTGTTCACAGTGGTGTTGTGGGCACTAGAACAATAAAGCCTGTGAAAGCCGTTTGCAAACTCTAAAGTGCTGCTCTAACAGGAGTACAATTAATACCAGATTTTTACTCCAGGGACCTTCTGGGAAATTCATGTGCTCTGGGGTAAGGGGATCTCTCTCTTTCAGGGCTATGCAACACACGTGGACAGATGTCTTGTCACAGTGCTAGCAGGTGAGGGTGAGGCAGAAATGGGGATGATGCAGGCTCCATCCATTCTATTAGTGAGTCCAGGACTACCGTGAGTATGGACTGCCTCTTGAAGTAGTGAGCTCACCATCACTGGAGATATTTAAGCACGGAACAGATAATCGCTTTGCAGAGAAGCAATGGAGGAAATCTAAGCATCAACTGGATGTTGGAATTGATGACCTTCGAGGTTTCTACATACTTCTCTGGTTTTATGGAAAGGAAAAAGAGAGTTCCATTCAGCAGGGTGTGTGGTTTGAGTTCTGCCAGGGGGTCATCATTCAAACACAAGACAGTGCAGGTCTTTCTTGGGGTCTATGGATTCATGCTGGGGGAGTGGGAGAGATGGACACACAGCAGAGCTCTGAGTGACTGCAGGACAGAGAGGTGCTCCGGGGCAAGGCAGTCACAGTGTGTGCATGCCCACCCAGTCCACGCTGCTGCTGCTCACCCTTCTCAAGGGTAGTGATGCCCACGTGGCTTGTCCACCCAGAAAGCCATGGTGGTTTCCCCATGCCTGATGCCCAAACTTCTTCACTTGATATCCGTCACCATCCAAGGACTGCCTCCAGCCAACCAGCCTAATCAGCCAAACTGACCCTCTCATGATTGCTAGACAAGCCATGGCTCTCCTTCCTGTTTGCCTTCCCCCACCTAGAATGCCTTGCCCCACTTCTTCCACCTCCCCAGTCTCTGCACAGCAGAAGCACTCATCCTTCTAGGCATCGCTTTAATGCCACCACCTCCAGGAACTCCTCCCTGATTGCTCTCCCACCTATTCTCCAGGTGATTTTTCCCTCTGAGCTTACTTCATCTTTCCTTCTCTTGTAGGGCTTATTCTCTATATTAGAGCTAATTGTGGGTATGTTCTGTCTCCCTCTACCAAAATTTAAATCCCTTAAAACCAAGTTCTCTGTCCTCTATTCCCCAACAACTACCCCAGCACCTGGTACCTTTCCCAGCACCAGCAAGTGTTTGATGTTGAATAAGTAAACAAACAAACGCACTTCTACTTCCAAACACAAAAATCATCAGCAGAACGAACTGATGGATTCATTCTTCTCTCCCTGAGTGCTAAGTCTGCAAAATGCCACATCTGGAATACAGATAGAAGATCTAAGGGATGTCAGCAAGAGGAGATCACTGGAAAATGGGGAGTACAGAGATAACATCAATTGGTAATGTGAAATCATCTAATAAATGGATTGGTGATTAATCACCAATTAACCACAAGTCCCAGGACAGATTTTCGAAAGGTGCTCAGAGTTATTGGGCCTACCCAATAAAAAATTATAGTAATCATGACCTGATTTAATTTTTTAACACTGTTTTACACTACTCTCATGGGATATTCAGGCCAAATGCAACCTCAAAGGGAGGAGTTGGGAGTGGTGGTGTGATGGTGTTGAAAACACTCTAGTCTGGGAAACAGAAGATGTGGGCTCTCTCCTAAGCTCTGCAACCAATTTGGTATGTAGACTTGTCAGAATGATGACCCTTTCCTTCCCCTTCTAGCCTCCTGTAAATCACAGTGGAACTAGGTGCTCCCTCAGGTTAGAGAACGTGTCCGGTTTTTCCATCTGCCTTTGCAATGCTTTGGCTGTTTCCCACTGACTTCTAACAAAAGGCCCTCTGGGTCTACTTAAACACTGGCCAACTAACAGAAGCACATTGTTGGCCAAAGCAAGGTTGACTGGTGACAACTGTGAAATGGGAGCTCTGAGAAAGAGAGGGCTCCATCAACTCATGAGCCAGGGTCTGCCCTTCCGTTTTGATGTTACAGTCACTGGAGATCATTGAACAGGTTAATCAAAGCCAGTGGTCCTGGGTTGGAGTTCCTTGCTCTGCCATTTTGTCTTTTGGTGCCTCAGGGCTCCCACAGATAAACTGAGGCAACACCTTTCAGCCAGGCTCCTGGACTGCATATTTGCTAAGCTGGCCACAAACACTGCTTGGCCTTCCTCGGAACCCAGTGGTGGGAAGCAGCCCTCTGCAGTGCAAGGAAGAAAACCAGGGATGTCCCCCACCCTCTGCCACCCACTGCCCAGTGCAAATACAGTGCCCATCCCTCAGCAGCAAGTAATTAAATGTTCCCGGGGTGGCCTGTAAATTCTTCACTTCTCTCTTTGGGAGGTAGAAAGGAAAGGAATTCCTACTGAATATTTCTCTATTTTTCTATCTGTGGGTGAATGTGGGTTGAGAGACTGTGTATGTGTAAGCATGGCCCCTCAACCCTGTGCCTTACACAACTAGGTATTTACACACCAGATGATCCCTGCAGGGAAAGGCAAGTCCCCAGCTGCTGTGGAATTTTAAGAGATCTTTCTGGAATGCCCTTATGGGATGTCTGGTTCTAATTGCCTCCATCAGCCAGAGCTGGCGAGCTGGCAGGAGCAATGAGAGGTGAAATTGAACAGATTCCAGTTCACATCAGACCCCCAGCCCTGCCAGAGTCCCCCCAGGGCCAGAAAAGAGAACAAACGTGGCCAAGACGGTGGGTGTGGTGTGGTGGAAAGAACACTCTGCTGGAAGTTGGAAGGCCCAGCCTGCGGCCCAGCCCTGCTGCTAACGCCCTGCCTCTCTTTGGATCCCTCACTTTCCTTCTCGGGCCTCCAGTTTCTCATCTGCTGAATGAATAGTGAGGACTGGCGGATCTCCAAGGCCCCTTTCTAGTCTAAGATTCAGTGACAGAAATGTCAAGCTCTCATTGCGGAGGGGAGACATTTTCTTCTGAACTTTAAAATCAGGTGCTCTGCATTTTAGATCTTTAAGAAGAATGGGGAAGGGGCGATTTCATTTCTACCCATTATAACCGACCCTTGTCCCAGCCCCAGCCCCATTCCTTCTTCTTGCTGGCTGGGGTGGCTGGAGGTCTGAGCGCTGACCCCGCCACAGAGGCAACAAGATCCCATAGTTCCTTAGTGCCCCCTATAGGCCCCAAAAGCAGTCACACTGAAACGGGAGTGTCCGTGAAGCCACCTTCTCCCCAGCAACACAGGGCTTCTTCTGCTGCAGAGCCTCAGAGTTTAGAGGCAGGTGACACAAATGGGCCCCTAATTTGTGATGAATTTCTTCTCTTTTGAGCCTGTTGTTGTTTTAAGGCTCAGACTAAAACCATTTAACCAATAGCCCCAGCAGGCTGGGATTTGAACACCTCACAGAGGGTCACCAAATAGCAAATACTTCTAGTCCTGCACTTGCCCCCCCCAGCCCCTGCCAGGCCCCTCGCCCCACTAACCCCTGCCACTGATGCTTGCACATCTCCAGTGACTGGGAGCTCTTTTCTCTCCAAGTCCATCTGGATCAGTTAGGAATTCTGTTTAGCTGGTAGTAAGAGTCCTAATCGGAGTGACTTTGCCAAATTGAGAGTTTATTTGCCCATCTAAAAGACATCTGTAGATAGGCTGCAGCCTACAAAATGATCAGTCATTACCAGAGCACGAGCCTCGCATCAGCCCTGTAACCTCATGGGCTACTGCAGAGTCCTCCGCAGAGGAATACGGGGAACGCCAAAGGCCAACACAGCGCTCTGCCCACCAAGTCGGGCCCCTTGAAGATCCACGTCATGACTTGTGCTTGCGTCTCGTTGGCCATCCTTGCTGCAAGCAGGGCTGGAAATGTAGCCCCATCACCACTCCAAATAAAACTGGAATCCGATACTAAGGAAGAAAGGGGGAATGGACACTGGTCAGCAAGGAACAGGCTCTGCCACACCGCCCGTGTGCCTTGAGAGAAGTACCGAATGGGGTGGCAGCTGTGTAGTTGCCTCTTCCGGATGCTAACCTCCCTCTGTCTGCAGAGCTTGTGCGCTGCCTCACCTGGGTGTGCTCACCTCATCCAAGAGAACTCCTTGCCTCCTCACGCAGGACCAGAGCCTTGCCAAGTTGGTTGGGAGAGATAGTATCTGCCAGATCACTCTCGACTGCAGATGATGCCAGGGAGTAAAACCTCCAACTTCCCCAGAGCCAGGCCTCTCTGGTACTTTCCTGAGAGAGAACCACCCCGGCTCACTTACAATGACCCAAGCCCAACTCCAACATGCTCCCCAACCCCCACCTCCCCACCCACCTCCAGCGCTCTCCGCCAGGTCTAGAACCAGTGGATATCTCTTGCCAGCAGCCTCTGGCAGCTTTCTCCCAGTCTCCCCGCCCCGTGGGGGAGATCCTCATTCCACGTTTTAATGCACACTCACTCCACAGACAGTTCATTGCTTTCTCTCCATTTGTTCTGCTAGGAGCCAAAGCCACTCACCAGTTCAAAGGAAAAAAAAAACTTTTCAATGTTTACATTTGATATTTAAAATTGTAGATGTAAAACACAGACAAAACTGACTTGGTGTTCTTAGTTTGGCCCAGCTAACACCACAGCTAACTTCTTTTCCTTCCTTCCTTCCTTCCTTCCTTCCTTCCTTCCTTCCTTCCTTCCTTCCTTTCTTCTTTCTTTCTTTCTTTCTTTCTTTCTTTCTTTCTTTCTTTCTTTTTCTTTCTTTCTTTCTTTCTCTCTTTCTTTCTTTCCTTCTAGACGGAATCTCACTCTGTCACCCAGGCTGGAGTGCAGTGGCGCAATCTTGGCTCACTGCAACCTCCGCCTCCCAGGTTCAAGCGATTCTCCTGCCTCAGCCTCCCAAGTAGTTGGGATTACAGGCGTCCGCCACCATGCCCAGCTAATTTTTGTATTTTTAGTAGAGACAGGGTTTCACCATGTTGGCCAGGGTGGTCTCGATTTCTTGACCTCATGATCTGCCCGCCTCAGGCTCCCAAAGTGCTGGGATTACAGGATTTTTTTTTTTTTTTTTTTTTTTTGAAATGAAGTCTTGCTCTCTTACCAAGGCTGGAATGCAGTGGCACAATCATAGCTGCTGCAGCCTCAACTTCCTGAGCTCAAGTGATCCTCCCCTCTTAGCCCTGAGTAGCTGGGACGACAGGCACATGCCCAGCTGACTTATTTACTATTTGTAGATATGGCGTCTCCATATGTTTCCCAGGCTGGTCTTGAACTCTTTCAAGAGACCTTCCCATAACAGCTAACTATTAATATTTAATCAGCTGGCCTCTGGTTTTCTGGTCTCAGATGTCCCAAGTCCACCAGGCTTAGAAGGGAGGCCATTTCTTCCATCAGGCTTGGAAGGGAGGCGGTTGGTTCCCAGGCTCTGCAGCATTTGGCGAATGTCCTTGGACTGCTGCATGGTCACTTTCCTATGAAGAAAACTGAGGCACAGAAAGGCTCTCTACGACAGTTGTCCCTTACCCTGGGCCAAGATATTCAGGGTAGAAGAAGGGCCCAGGTGAAGGGAAGAGAAAGCTGGGGCAACACAGTGGGCTCCATTTGGGGAACCATTTTCTTTTTCTTTTCTTTTCTTTTTTTTTTTTTTTTTTTAGACGGAGTCCCGCTCTGTCTCCAGGCTGGAGTGCAGTGGTGCAATCTCAGCTCACTGCAACCTCCAACTCCCGGGTTCAAGTGATTCTCCTGCCTCAGCCTCCCAAGTAGCTGGGATTACAGGCATGCGCCACCACACCCAGCTAATTTTTGTATTTTTAGTAGAGACAGGGTTTCACCATGTTGGCCAGGATGGTCTTGATCTCCTGACCTCGTGATCCACCCACCTCATCCTCCCAAAGTGCTGGGATTACAGGCGTGAGCCACCGCGCCCGGCCTGGGGAACCATTTTCTAAATCTCCCAGGCATGCGTCAGGTCTTACTGTGTCTCCATCTGTACTTTTTCACTTCAACGGCCATCTACATTATTCAATAACTGCACCAATTGTTCGTTATACGAAACTGCATTCTCTTTACAGAGCATCATTTCAAGCAGGCTTCAGTTTTTGCCACCCTTGTTTGACGGGGTCTAAATGTGCCTATTCTTCCTTCGTCACTTTCATCCATTCAGTTCTCTCAAGAGACTGAACATGTCTGAAGAGAGAGACCCTTAACTATACAATCAGACTAGGATTTCCCTTTAAGATGGAGTTTCCAGGAATGAACTCTGCTTAAAAGCAGAGACCACCTCTTTGGGAATGTGAGGGAGAGAAATAATCAGCTTCAATTTGTGAAGAACCATTTATCATGAATGCTCTGAAACCATGTCTGTTTTAGATCTTTTCTCCAGCATAATTCAGTGATTGCACATATATCATCGAAGGTTCCTAGACTCCTGGGCTCAGCAGATGGCCCCCCAGAGGCCAGCTTTTCCATTTCTCATAGTATACTTAGGCAAAGACAGAGTGTCATTTTAGCACTTTCCTAGTTGGTATTTTTAAAAATATATTTTTGTACTGTTTAATGCTAGGTATTTAATACCTGGGAGTACTTAAAACCCTAATAGCAAGTTGAATTATCACTGCTTTGCAGCCATGGAAGCTAAAAGAAAGCTTAGAAAAAAATGATTTGGTGCATGTGTCATCTTCAGTTCAAGGTGGAAGGAGAAACCTGAGTCCTTTGACCGCATCATATTGACGGCGTGACTTCTTCCTAGCGCATCTGAGTATATTGAAGTTATTATTTAGAAAACTCAGCCAAGTCTCTCTGTTCTCAGATGCTCAACTCTAATGCCTCCAAAGCACAAAATCAGAGTAGCTGAAATAGGGCAGCAGCTTAGTTTGGATAAATCATGTCAGTCCCTGGATGATTACTGTCCTTATAAAGTAGGGGTCACACCCCCCAAAGAGCAGTGCAAAATCTCTTGGAAAATGTACATGGGAGATGCAAAAAAGAATGTATCTGCAGTCATCTCTTTATATCTATGTGAAGATTATCTGTTTAACAAGCATTAAATGAGAGGTTCATCTCTTTTTTTTTTTTTTTTTTTTTTGACAGAGTCTTACTCTGCAGTCCAGGAATGCAGTGGTGTGATCACAGCTTGCTGCAACCTCTACCTCCTGGGCCAAAGTGGTCCTCCCATCTCAATCTCCTGAGTAGCTGGGACTGCAAGCACACAGTACTAGGTCTATTTTTTTGTTTTTTTTTTGTAGAGATAAGGTCTCACTGTATTGCCCAGGCTTGTCTTGAACCCCCGGGCTCAAGCTCTCTGTGTGTCTCAGCCTCCCAAAGTGCTGGGATTACAGGTGTGAGCCACCATGCCCAGCCTGCATTGTGTTGTGTCTTGGGTTCACAGTGCAGGGTTCACATTTGGACCACTGGTGCAGAAGAGGGTAAATTTAAACCCCTTCGAGTCACAAACTGGCAGGTATATGTGCTAAGTGAATAAAAGGAGGGAGTTCAAGTGGCTCACAACTATAATCCCAGCACTTCGGGAGGCCGAGGTGAAAGATCGCTTAAGGCCAGGAATTCAAGATAGCCTGGGCAACATCTCAAGATCCAATCTCTACAAAAAATCTAAAAAACTTTTTAAAGGGGAGGGCAGTGGTAAACAGTATAATATACTGATTTTGTATTTAAAAAGGAAAAAGGAATAGGGATACACATATACCTACTTATTTGCATTGTATCCATGATGACTACATCTGAAGGAATGCACCAGAAGCTGGAAACATTGTTCCTAGAAGTGGAAGATGGGTGATGGGAGGAAGGAGTAGGAGGGAGGATTTCTACTTTATATTGTTGGTACCATTTTAAACTTTAAACCATGAGAACGTATTACCTATTCACCAAAGAATCAATACAATTTGATGTAAAACATCATGCAACCTGTTCCATGGCAGGGTCAGTGGCTCCAGGTCCTGGGAGTAGGAGAGCAGTAGGTTGGAGAGGGTTGTTTTAGAACCTGTCTCAGCCAGCCTGGCTGAGAGTTGTGACATCCTTTGACCTCAGACTGTGCTCCTCCTGCTACCCAGAGTGTGGCCAGGAGTCACAAGCTCATGTTATTTCTTCAAGAAAATGATGATGTACATCGGTTGCTGGCTGGCATATCGTGCTTTCCCAGCAAAGCAACAAGAATGCTTATGTCCCTGTCTGGGATCTCACTGAAGAGGGTTGCAGACCAAACAGAGGGAACCCCAGAGGCTGGTCATGATGGGCTGGGAAAGTATGTGCTGTAAGGAAGGTCTGAAGCCGGGAGACCAGAGGGCTCGAGGAGCCAGGAGCCGTGTTTCCAGCCATCTGAAGGGAAACCAGAAGACAGGCTAGACAAGAGCTGGGTGGACCTGTGTCCTGGGCAACCTGCAGACTTCCCAGAGCCCCTTTCCTCATCCGCAACATGGGACAGTAATATCCACAGCAAAGGTCTCTCTGGAGTTTTCTGGTTTACGACTTAATGCATGCAAGATGTCTAGCACTTACTAGGCACCCTGCAGAGGTTTCTGAGTCCCATCCCCACCACAAATCATTCCTGTCAAACCACTAAATGTGTTCAGAGTGGCCCCAGTGGGTGAAAGCTGCAGGAAAAGAGACTAGGGCTCCTATTAGAAAAGACTTTCCTATAGACAGAACCATTCAAAGATGGAGCAATTCTGTTCTGATGGGCATTTTTCAGGTAACAGTGCTTTATTGGAAGAAACTCAAGGCTCTTTTTTCTGGGTCTCTAAACTCATGACAAACGAAGTAGGATCAAAGACCCCTGGGCCCCATCTCAGACATGGCCCTTCGTGGCCCCTTCCACCTCACTCTCCTCTCCATTCCTGTCCCTCCTCCAGCCAGCCTGTGCAGCTCCCAGAAAGGCTCAATTAAGAAGGCATTTCCAGACCTCGCTGCGGCTGGCACCACCACATTTTTTGCATTCTCTGCCTCTGCGGCTCCTGGAGCCATGAGGTGTGTATCTGCCTGTGTGTGTGTCTCTTATCTACCTCAGGAGAAAAGGACACGAGTCTTGTGACTCAGCCTAAGAGCAATTTCCTCCTTTGACTTCACATTTCCAACTGGAGGGACCCTGGGTTCCAGCGACAACCGTGAGAGTGTCTTCTTAGAGCGAATGTCCTTAATTGTGCTCTGACTTTCCAGGGCTTCTGAGCAGGTGCTGTTGGGAGTCCTTGAGAACTCCAGAATAAGTGAGGTCTGATCCATGCTCCAAACACAACTACAGTCAAATAGAGGGGATACACACTTATGTTCGGTGTAACTCTCACACCAAACGAACCATGACAAATGCCACAGGGAGCTAAGTGCCATAAAGAATGATTGTAAATGTTAGATACAATAATGGCAAGTGGTTATGTTAAAGGGAAAGCAGTCCTTCTCAGTCAGAGATGCATGCAGATGTCTAGGTTGTTTTAAAATACTCTAGGGAAAGCCAGGCCCGGTGGCTCATGCCTGTAATCCCAGCACTTTGAAAGTCCAAAGCAGGCGGATCACCTGAGGTCAGGAGTTCGAGACCAGCCTGGCAAACATGGAGAAACCCTGTCTCTACTAAAAATACAAAAATTAACTAGGCAGGGTGGCGGGAGCCTGTAATCCCAGCTACTCAGGAGGCTGAGACAGGAGAATCACTTGAATCTGGGAGGTGGACGTTGCTGTGAGCCAAGTTCACACCACTGTACTCCAGCCTGGGCGGCAGAGCAAGACTCCATCTCAAAATAAATAAATAAATAAGTAACTCTAGGGAAAAAATCTTAAGTGTTTTGGGGTGAGATGATATGATGTCTGGGGTTTGATTTAAAATATTCCAGAAAAAAGGTTGGAGAATAGATGAACAATTTGGCAAAACATTGATAATTGTCATTATTAAAGCTGGGCGTGGGTATAAGAGAGTTTGTTATATCATATTCTCTATTTTTGTATATGCTTGGAAAATTCCAGAATAAAAAGTTAAAAGGAAATGAATGGTTAATGCTGACAGGAGGTGTGTGGGTCAGGGACAGCTTCACACAGTAGGTGAGGTTGAAACTGGGCTTAGAAGATGAGTCAGAGATTGGAAGTGGGAGGGATAGACATGATTTGGAAGCTCTTGTTGGCTTTATTTTTTGTCTGTAAATCCTTCTGTTCTCCTGGGTTTTCATAGCAGTGAAAGCATTTCCCCCTCCAGGGTGTGACCTGCCCTTGTTTCAGACACCCCTTTGGATGGGGCCTCTCAGTGAGGCCTTCTTTGGCTGGCAGAGCTGGAGCTGTCGTGGCCCTGACCAGGTCTGCAGCCCCCACCCCGCTTCCTTCCTCCTCTCTCCCTCTCCATGCCCCGTCTGGGGAAAATTATCCCAGCTCCAAGTAGTAAATTTAAGGCCTTGGCAGCCCTCCCACAGATGACTCCCAAATTATCCCATTCCAAGGGTGGGAGTGGGGAGGCCAGAAGTTCAGGCCCGAGGCATTCACCCAGTCGTTTGAGAGCTCCGGGCGCCATCTGCTGACGGCACCCGGAGCTCCAGCTTGGAATGAAGGCAGGGGGTGTGCTGGAATTCACCAACTCCAGAACAAGGCCGGTCTCAGATCTCTGAGAATGAAGGGGATGCACTGTTTGACAGACACCAGGCAGAAAAGGCGAAGAAAGAGGACGCGTGTGCGTGTGCATATGTGTGTGCCCGAGTCTGCATTTGTGGATTTATGCATTTTATGCATGGCGACTGGCTGCTGGGCTGGGGGTGTTTTGGAGGGTGTGTTGGGATGGTCTGCATGCTTCTGTCATTGTTCCTTAGGGTGAGTATGTGGGCCGTCTCCAGAGTAAAAAGACAGTAAATAAGAGGTAATGAGACCCAGCTGTATCCCTCCGAGGGAAGTCTCCAGATGTCCTCCCATCGTTAATCCTCAGCCCAAACATGGGTGATAGGTGACTCGGTTGATTGCATTTTCAGCTGGGGAAAATGAGGCACGTGGCATAACCAGAGCCCTTAGTGAGAAGACTGGCTTCACCACAAGCATCAAATAACCTGGAGGCAAAGACCCTGGAGGTCATTGAGTTCAACCTTCTTACTTTGCAGAGAAGGAAGCATGAGTTCAATGAAGGGAAAAGCAAAAGAGATCCTATTAGATTATCCTTCAAGTCCTTCTCAGCCATGAGTTCTGATGGGCAATTCCGCAACTCACCAAGCCCAATATTTGTGCCAGGAGGGTCCTGGGCAGCTGCTCTCCTGCCTTGCCCCATCTCTGCTTTACCTCTTCTCTATTTTCTCTCCTGAAAGAATTTCCTGGCCCATAAATCCTGAGAGATTTATTATTTCCTGAGGCATCCCTTAGTTGGAAAATGTAGCTTTACAGTCGCCGACTCAGGACCACACTGGGGTCCCAGCTGTTAGCGTGGGAGCACAATTTCTCCTGCATGGTAGTGGGGAGGACGCCAGCCTTCCACCCATCCCAGAGGGGCCACCAACATCACTAGTTACATTTCCTGGCTTCTAACTAAAGCTGCTGAAACACCAGCTCAGAAGTTTCTCTCAGCAAGTTGTAAGAGCAGCCACAAAGTCTAAGAAGAACCAAAGAGCTTGGTTTCTCTCCTCGCCAGCTGGAAGGAGGGGACCTGGGATCTTCCAGTCATCACAATTATTTCTTCTCTCTAAAATGACTGCTTCTGACTCTAGTCTTTTCCCCTCCAATGTGAAAAAAAAAAAATCCTAAAGCACAGCTCACCTCAAAATCCTGCAGGCAACACCTCCTTTTTCATATAGGATAAGTCCAGATACTTTTATGGGTTCTTCAAGCACCTCAAACCATGACCCCACATCCCTCCAACACCTTCTCTTCATATTTTCCTATGTGCACTGAGTTCCGGCCACACTGGCCCCTTACCTGTTTCTAGTTCCACCCCCAAGGCCGTTCTGCATCTGCATTGACCATACTGTCACTCACAGCTCCCTCAACCTCAAATGCCCCTTTCTCTGTCTCTGAATGTTGAGATCCCATTTCCCAAAGACCTATCTCAAATGCCATCCTTTCCTGGAAGCCTTTAGGGACCTCCTCCCTCCAAACTAAACAATCCCTGTTGAGTCTGCTGGTGTTGTATTCGGCTTGTACCTTTTCACATTCTTCTAGGCTGCCTTATTTTACAGCTCCTTCTTCCCATTGACTATTCCCCCACTCAGATTCTGAGACCCTGGAGTGCAGCGGCAGTGTCTACAGCATCTTCCTCTTTCATCACCCTCCTTCCTCCCAAAGATCCAGCAGTGAGGACAGTCCCCAGCAGTGAGGACATTCTCAGGGGATAGTGGTAGAATTGAATTTCCAAGTAATTTATAAGCGATATTCACGTAATCTAATATTTTGACTTTTCCAATCTCTGCTCTCCTCCCTTAGGGCAAATTAACCCAGAAGAGTACTTCAGAGAACACAGACAAACTGCCGTGCAGTGAAGAGAACGTGGCAGGAAGCCCTGGTATTCTGGAAGAAGCTCTGCCCACTCCAGACAGGATCCGCACGCCTAGTGCCATGTCTATCTCCAAGGAGATCACATTCTAGAGCCAAGGACCGCCACTGAGAAGAAAGTAACGTGAGCCGTCAGAATGCATACCTGGAGCGCTCCAGGAAGGAAATCTCAGCCCCGGCATCCTCCATGGTCACACAGAGAGGGCGGGTGTCCTTGTAGCTTTGGCCCTGGGATGGGAGCTAGAGCTGGACACAGGGTTCTAGTCCTGGCTTTGCTGTAAACAGCTCCCAGACCTGGAGCAAGTGCCTTACCTGTCTGTGTAATGTGGGGGCTGATGTGGATCATCTTTAAGCCCTCTGCAAGACGGACACGCTGGGATCATAATAAGGACACGTGCCAGTCAAGCCAGGTTCTTCATTTGAAAAGCTTTATACATTTTTTTCTCTTCAGCCTTAATAAAATTAACTCACCTAGCATTGTATATATGTCAAGCAGTTTTGATCATCCAAATTTTTTATTGTTGGCCGACCTCAAGCCAACAAATCATTTATTTTCTGACCTTTTAAGATGTTTCGTAGCTGCCATTTCATGTATCTGAAAAATGAGATGTGAAAAGAATACACATATTTAAGACCAAAATTTTGTTTCTTTTAAATAATTTTAATATTTTTTTCTAAGAATGATACACATTCATTTTAAGTAAATTTCCAAGAATGATACACACTTGTATTTTTTCTAAGAATGATACACCTTCATTTTCTGTATTGGAAATACAGAAAATTATAAAAAAGACAAATATCTCCTAAAACCCTACTACCTAAAGATAGATATTAACAGTTTGGTGTAGATCCCCTCGGATCTCTTTCTAGGCATATTTTTTGGATATATTTTGGCAAAACCATTATCCTGTGTGAAGTCTTGTTTAAAAGCCCTGGATTTTTGCGAAACAAAATATTACGAATGTCTTTCCATGACTATACTATTCTATGGTGTTATTTTTAATGGTTTCATAGGATTGTGTCATATAGATATACTATATTTTATTTAACCAGTCTTTTGTAATCTCATAAATACCTTATTTTCATGTGTACATCTAATTATCCTCTTGGGTTATGTTCCTAAAAATAGATTTGCCCAAAGCTATAGACTTTCTCTTTCACGCAGCCCGCCCCTGGCATTCTCAGCACGTTGAAGGATGGAATGTCAAAACCGGAAGGGACCTCAGACATGAGATTTACAGATTGTTTAACAGATGGGAGAGCAGAGGTCCGAAAGGGCAAGTGCCTTTCCGCAGTTCCCAAGGGAGTTAGCGGCAGAGTCAGAGCAGAGTCCCTGCTCCCTGCCCAGCAAACTTCTCCACATTTCTCTGCCTCCGTTAAAACACAGGGTGCTGGACTGCATCAACTTGAAGCATCCTCTGCAGGGTTTTAAACGTACCTGCAGCAAACCTGGGCATTTACTGAGCTGGCTTCTATTCCAGGTAAATATCTAGGCTACATGCCCGTGCTGAATATGACCTGAATCAGCTAGGACACCAATAGTTCACTATCCCAACCAACAGAAATCCCCTCCTAGGGTTAAGATTTCATTTTTTGATTTGAGGGGTAGGACTGAGATGCTGAAAAGTAGCTGCACAGACTGAGCCTTCTGTAAGATGAGGACTGGGGTGAAGTGGCTTGAAGCCTTCGGGATTTAAATGTTCTCATTAAAAGGAGAGACAGGTCTGATGTTTGAATCCCCCAGGGTGGGTAGGGCAAGCCCCCACCTTGGCTATGGCCTCTCAGACACCAGAGCCAAATAATGCATTCTGTGCTAGGTAAGTTCCCTACAGCTCCAGAGAAACCGTCCATGGGGAATGGGGGGTGGGGCTGGGGAGGCCCTGTTTATGCTAACGAGGCACTAAATTAATGCATTACATGCCTCATTTAGCACGACTGTGCAAAATCTAAAAGTACTAATAAATTTTCCTTCTGGGGTCAAGAATCATAAAAGGATAGATGATCAACCATTAATTAGCAGGGAAATTAAAGCTTGACGGTTTCTGTTCTATCCCTGTCTTCTCTCAAACGGCACAATTTGTTCTAAATGCCTTTTTAAAAGTAGTCTTTCTCAGAAAAAAAAAAAAAAATGTGACATCAGCCAGGGGAAGGGCTTCCTGTCCTCTGTGACTGTCAGGGTGAGAGGATTTGCATAGAGGTGACTTTTCTAGAAGATCCGCACTGGGGTATCAAACGAGAAGAATCTTGCCTTCTTTTATTGACATTTTTTTCTAATAGCTTACACTAGTCATAACTTGTAGAAAAGGACATTCAACCACTCCAGAGTCTCAATGACATCCGAATTTTGCCAGATGCTGCAAAACAGAGACCACTGAAATCTTTGTCTTCATCTATAGTCTTCCGTTTGAATTTGCCAGTGACTACTGAGGACAAATCTCTATAAACACTCATTGCTCCTTCTCCCCGCCTTTTTTTTAAGGATATGCATTTATGTATTACAGAAAATTGGTTGCGAGTTTTAACACAGTTCTTAACTGCAAGTCTTAAACTTGCTGGAGATCAGTCTGCTAGTTCCCATCCCTCAGTGTGCCTGCTGGGTATAAAGTGGGATACTTGGTTAAGAAACAAAGTGGTGAGGATCATAAAACTACCTATTAGGTACTACGCTTAGTACCTGGATGCGAAACAACAGGTACTATGCTTAGTGCCTGGATACAAAACAACAGGTACTATGCTTAGTACCTGGATGCAAAACAATTTGTACAGCAAACCCCTGAGACACACAAGTTACCTACATAACAAACCTGCACATATATCCCTAAACCTGAAATAAATTTTTTTTAAGTGTTGTGCTGAACAACACTATAAATGTACCTTTCTAGAATGATAAGTCTCCCTCCTCTCTTCCCCAGGCCTGGGCTCTGGCGGGAGGCGGAGGGGTAGGTAAGTGTCTCCAGAGACTGAGGAAGGGCTGCCCCTGAGACTTTCCATCAACCCTGGATCCTCCCAGGCATCTGCCAATAAACGTAAACAAAAGCCCAGTGGAAGGCTCAGCTCCTTTGAATCCTCACGTGTTTCGGTCATGGCTTTGGAGGTATAAATACACCCAGATGTTTTAAACTTCTCCCCTGTTGTATCTAATCACCAGAACAACTGGGGCTCTTGCGCCCCTCCTCCCTCTCCTGCAGGGAAACGCAGAGAGCCTAATTAAAAGGGCTTTCCTTTGTTTCCCTAATAGCTCTCAGCCTTGGGGAGCCCAGAGCATTTGGTCAGCAAGAGAGACTCTAACATTTAAGGCCCCACATGTGAGAATGCCTGCACCAGTACGTTCAGATGCAGATTAACCCCCATAGGGAGCTGAGGGGCTAGAATCTGAGATGCATCGAGACCATAGTTATGGTGGAGCATCACTTTGCATGACTCTGCAGTGAGCCAGGGAGTGGCAGTTGGAGGATGGACCCTTCCGAGGTCAAAGGCCAGTTTTCTAACAGCAGTGACAGGAGTGGCTACTGGCTGCTAATTCATTATAAATAGTCCCATTCTCTCCTTTCCAAGGGGCTTGACATGAGCATCCTCCTCTGGCCTCTTCTCTCCAACCTTCAGCCACCACCCAGTTCTGGCCCTGCGATAGCTTGAATTAGTCTCTGTCCCTTCAATCTCCATTGCTCATTGGAATCAATCACTGTAAGCCCAATGCATTCTCCACATTACTGCACAACTGCTCTTCCCAAGACACAGACCTTGTCATTCCCTCGCTTGAAATCCTTTCCCAGTTCTTTCTTGACTCTAGAATAAAGCTGCAAACCTGCAACCTTCTAGGCTTAGCTTCACCTTTCCCCCCTCTGCTCCTGCTGGATGTCTCGCTTTTCCTGAGCACTATTTGCCTTGTTCTTGCTGTGCCTTCCATTTGCAAAGCACCTCCCACAGTCGGGCCAGGAAAAATCCAACTCTCCCTTCAAAACCAAATCATGGACATCTCTGTGGTTCATCCTTCCTGGACCTCTGCAGGCAGAGTCGGTCCCCATTCCCCATGTCCCATTCTGTTGAAATGATCTCTGTATGTATTTTTCCTCCAGACTGGGAGCCCTATGCAAAGAAGTGGTCTGTCTTTTCCATTCTCATGCCTCCTCTCCCGGACAGTGTCATTACCCCTGTAAGTATTGTACAGGATAGCAGTGACATCATATTTTCTAATTTAACAGGAATTTTCTGGGCCGCTGAAGGCAACCCTTAACGTCAGACATTAGACCTGTTTCCCAGAGTACTGCTAGTTAAATGTTAACCTGCAGTGTCCACCAGGCCATCCATGAGGGACCCTCCGCTCTAGCTTGGTGCCTAGCAGGGCATGAGATCCCTTAAGCCCAGACGGCTGCTGGGGCATACACCTCCCTCCTCTCAGCATTCCCTTCCAGTCAGAGGATATTTGCAGAACAGGCCAAAACTGAGCATTTTGAGTAGGGCCAAGGAACACCCTAGCTCAGAATGGATGTGGACAGAAAAACAAACTGCCTGGACCCCATCTCAAGCCAGTGAATCACCATCTCTGGGATGGGGCCCAGGCCTGAGTGTTTGCAAGCTTCCAATGTACAGACAAAATTGAAAATCACTACTTTAGTCCAAAATAGGGGGACCCTTGCAACCCACTTGTGAACTCTCAAGAACATAAACAAAGCAGCCTCTCCTGAAGAGTTCTGCGAAATGCCACCCTTTCCCCACTATTCGAAGGAGTCAAACAGAGTGGGTTTAGGTGGTTTCGTTATCCAAAATGGGCTGACTCCTTGGTCATAAAGTGGCAGACAGAGAAATGCAGAGGGGAAACACTGGGGCTACTCAAAACCACACAGGACCTGGGATCAAAGGACTGGGGTGCAAACTCACCCCAGCCACTGACTGACTTTTTGGCCAAATCTGAGTGTTGTTTTCCTTATCTGTGAAATCCATTTAGCAATAGTTCCTACCACAATTTATGTGGTGAAGATTGGATGAGAGCTGTGAGGGCATTCTGTAAACGATAAAGCTGTTAACTGTTGTTATTTTTGGTGCTATTATTAAACATTTCTTAGTGGATGGGAAATAGGGTCCCTGCCTTACTCATTTCTGCATGCTTCATGTTGGACATCTGTGCCTGGCTCATGTCCTACATAGAGTGTGGATTGAGTATATGAATGAATAAATGAAGTAATGAAGTTAGGAGTGAGTGAATGAATGAAAGGATGAATGAACACTGAAGTTCCGTGTCCAAAATCCACATGCCACAGTTCCCAAAGGAAAAAAAAAATGCTTATCCCCTGCCTTCCTGCTAAGCCTTCAGCAGACACGACCCACACATGGGGCAACTTGACAAAGAAGCAGACATCTGGGGGCCAGAACCACTGTTACAAAAACCACCCTGGACCTAATCTCGAGGCTCAGGAAATGTCCATAACTTTGCAATTTCTGCTTTTGTCCTCATAAGCCTCCCTTCTACGATGCTGCTAACACCAGGCAGGGGCTGGCCACGGCCAAATGGACAAGAACAGGGGTCGGAGCAAGGAGCATGGGGAAAGTGGAGCCCCATCCACTCTACCCTCGTGCCCAGAAGTAAGAAAACAGTCCTACCTCCCACAGCACCGGCCCATGGGCAGAGGCCACCAAATAGAGTTGGGGCAGAGCTGCTGGAGTCTGGGAAAAATACTCAGATTCAAGTCCAGGGGCCACTGCTTCTCTTCTGTGCGGTCTTGGGTAAGTCACTCAACCTTTTTGTAAAAAGGGGCTAACAACTCCTTTATCACAGAGCTGAGAAGAGTACAGAAAATACTTTTGGAAACTCCTAGCACAATGCTTGGCTTTAAATAGTCCCTTGTTCATTTTTTCAACAAAATTTGTTTATTATGACTTACCAAGTCCCCGATACTATTTCAGGACACAGGGCATTCAATAAATCCTTCCTCCCTTGTGTCTTTTCTTCCTCCCTTTCTTTTTCTCAGAGTAGGAAGAGAACGTGGTATCATTTGGTTTAAACGTAAAGGTGTGAATCAGTGTAACTGTGACTGTTGTTTATAAGAGAGCTTCTCCCCCATGATGTGAGACAGAAAAGATGCAGAGAAGATGTACAAATACACACTTAATACCACGGACAGAAAAGCACACCTATCTTTCAGACAATTTCTCTCAACAGGCTGGAAAAGGGCAAATTATATCAAAGCCTCTGATTGGAGAGGCCAGCACTTCCCCAGAAGAGAGGGGGCCAGATGTGTCCAGACAGTCTAGGAGGGCTGGGGGAATTTGAGGTGCTCCTCCCTGCTCCCGGTTATCTCCCATTTCCTTTGGGAGCCCCGGAGACACGGCCTTCCCAAAGCAGCCTCCGAGGTGGCCTGTGAAGCTTTTGTCCTTGGCAGCAGAGAAATTTCTGCTTCAGTGGTTTCAAACAAGGCTTGCATTAACTCCGGGCCTGTGAAGAGAGCACGTGCAACAAAACCCAACACCGTGTCCCGGCCCTCAGACAAGCACAGAAACAAATGGTGCAGGAATTTTTCAGAATAGAATCATCCGCTCAATGTCACTGCATACATTTACCTACCTCAGTGCCTATTCAGGGGCCCCTTTAAAGGGTGATATCAATAGAGATGGATCAGACAACATCTCTATGGCAACACCTACACGGAAAAATGATGGCGGCCACAGCAAGAGGAGCGATGACTATTTTTTTTAAATATACACAAATACAGCACTACGCACCCCAGAGCGCCCTTTGGCTCCCAGGACATAGGGCTGTGTTTAAGACAACAGCATAGGAGCTCATGACAAGACTAATTAGGGGCACAAGGGGAGTATGCAGGCTCAGGACCGAGAGTTTGCACAATGAATTAAGACCTGGGGCTTTGGAATACTGAAATTTGTCAACAAAATTAACATTCTCTTTCCTGGAAACTCTCAAGCTGAAGGAGTTTACGAGGACCTTATTTTAAGCGTCCAACTTGGAGGGAATTATCAGAGAGAGAGAGAGCGAGAGACGGTAAAAACAAATAGTAGCCACCATCAGCCCCTTCAACAGCACTGTAAACCTAGCCAAGGATGGGTTCCCGCCCACTGCTTCTCACAGCCATTCTCCTCTGATGCCTTCGCAGATCGGAATTTGGGGAAGGAGTGGCCACCATGACCTCAAAATCAGAAGCCTAGAGGGTCTTTGTGGTTTAAAGGGCTGTGGTAAGAGAAAGCCTAAAATAATACTTATATTAGGAACAACCAACACCACGATAAGAAGAAGAAGAAAAGAAAAGGAAGACATGGGTTCCATTTACACAGGTACTTTTAGGAGGTCTTGGATACTGAACGCTTTAGAAAGAAATTGGTCACTGTCTCAGCAAAGCAATTTTTCCACTTGTTGGAAAGGATGATAAAAGGAGAACCGTCCCTTCATCCATTGCATTGTGTGTCACAGCACAGAAATGGGAGAGAAACAGGCCCAAGGTCTGGGAGGCTGCTCATATTTCTCCACTTACTTTTCCCGTGACCTTAGGCACGTCATTAACCTTGCTTGCCTCTCCCGCTCCCCTCCAGACACGTGAAGTACTGGCTGCCGATTGTAGAGGAGAGATTCCTAGGCAAGTGCAGAGTTTATATAGAGTGCCCTTTCTACCTGACACACGAAAGAAATGAACTGTAACAGACGCCAGCGGCAGGTGCAGGACCTGTGAGCTTCACTCACTGTGCCCCAGTGTTTGGGTTCCTGCACTTTGAACCACCTTACTTTAAGAAGCCTTGTCATTGGAAAATGGACCGCAGCTGATGGCTTCTGTCATTTGTGCTGTTGTTTGGAGGGCAGGGCTCTGCGTCACTTTGTCAGGCCGCACAGGGAATGCGCCACCTCCGGCCCCCACTGTCTGCCTACCCAGACCCACAAGGCTCCTCAAAGCCTCCTCACCAAGGGCTGACTCTTTTTGCCTTGTTCTTCCTTTTTCTTTCTGTTTATTCTTTCGAAACATATACTCCTTTTAGGCAGTTGTGAGAACTTCTACAATAATCTGTGTTCTAAATTTTAGGAGCCACAATAAATACCTCTTTTTTTCCTGCATTGAGACATTCCTAAACACATACAAATTAGATTATTAAAATAATTCCATTTTCTAGGATCTATAATTCAAAACAAATACCTCTTACAGAATTTTTAAGTTCTATTAACCTAGTTAAAATACCTATTTTATATCCATTTGAGATATAAAAAATATTAATTTCACTAATTTATATTGGTTTCTCTATCTCACTAATATATATTAGTTAAAATGTCTGAAAGGGCTACGAAAAAGCGTGAATAAAGACTCAAAACATTTCATTCAATTTAAGAAAACAACATTACCTTCAGAAGCAATTAATTCAATTTTGCTTACTCCATACATTTTCATTTTATTTTAATAAATTATCTCTCCAACATTATTGCAATATAATGCTGTAATAAACTATATTTGTTTTAAATAGATGATATTACATTTTCTAAAATCATGAGTTTTAGCTTTCATAATGTTATTTTTTTCAAGCAAAATCAAACTTTTTCCCATTCTTCCTGTGACAGGAGTCAGTTTCAGCCCACTAAAAAGAGATATATGGCTGTTCGGTTCATATCAATTGATGGTAAACACATGTTGAAAGTCCTGTTTTTCAAGCTCGTATTTTGTTCATTGAACTGATGACAATTATCATTTCCACAGGGTTTAGCACTTCACAATATCAGCTGTACATTTTGAGCATGGCAAAAGGATTGATTGAGCTTCCATTTATTTTTTGCCTTCAAGGATATGTATGTAATCCACAAATACAATTCACAACACAATTAAGAGTTGATGTGGGCCGGGCGCTGTGGCTCATGCCTGTAATTCTAGCACTTTGGGAGGCCGAGGCGGGCGGATCACCTGAGGTCAGCAGTTCGAGACCAGCCTGGCTAATATGGCGAAACCCCGTCTCTACTAAAAATACAAAAAATTTAGCCAGGCGTGGTGCCAGGTGGCTGTAATTCCAGCTACTCAGGAGGCGGAGGCAGGAGAATCGCTTGAACCCGGGAGGCGGAGTTTGCAGTGAGCCGAGATCATGCCACTGCACTCCTGCCTGGGCAACAAGAGCAAAACTCCGCCTCAAAAAAAAAAAAAAAAAAAAAAAAAGAGTTGATGTACACAGTGGCTCTACCATGCTTGTTGCCCTGAGCAGAGTTTTTAACATGAAAACAGATAGGGCAGCCTGCTACTACTAAGAAGCAGGGGATCTAGAAAGAAGAGGCCATCTACTGCCAATCCTTGGCTCTGATTGGAGGGAAGCAGGAGGCCCCTTGCCCCTCTCCCTCTGCTGCCAACCAGAAAATGAAAGGATCATCACTTTCTGAGGTCACACCAAAAAAGGCAAAATGTACAAGCACCGCCGGGTCCTCTGGGCACACTCCATCTTGGTACAACTCTTTCGAGGTTCTTGGTGAACCCCATGAGCACATTTTCAATGTAAAAAGAAAATCACACAATGAAGTTAGGATCAGACACTTAAGGCAGGTACTGTGTACTGATTTGCTAACAACTGGGGACATGTTCATGGACTTGGTGGTTTTATAGTGACATTTGCCCCCACTTCAGGGTATGTGGGTGTGTTGAGGGAGCAGTGGGGAGGTGTTTCCTCACCCTTCTGTCTTAATATAGCCTCATCAAAATAGCTCGGTGTGTTAGGTGGTTCTTACATTGCTATAAAGAAACACCTGAGACTGGGTAATCTATAAAGAAGATATTTAATTGGTTCATGATTCTGCAGGCTCTTCAGGCAGCATAGTGCTGGCATCCGCCTGGCTTCCAGGGAGGCCTCAGGAAGTTTACTCTCATGGTGGAAGGCAAAAAGTTTACTCTCATGGTGGAAGCAGACACATCACATGGTGAAAGCAGGGGCAGGTTGTTAAGGTGGGAGGGGCCTGCCACACACTTACACAACCAGATCTCAAGATTACTCACTCAGGCCGGGCGCGGTGGCTCACGCCTGTAATCCCAGCATTTTGGGAGGCCGAGGCGGGTGGATCACAAGGTCAGGAGATCCAGACCATCCTGGCTAACACAGTGAAACCCCGTCTCTACTAAAAAAATACAAAAAATTAGCTGGGCTTGGTGGTGGGCACCTGTAGTCCCAGCTACTCAGGAGGCTGAGGCAGGAGAATGGCATGAACCTGGGAGGTGGAGCTTGCAGTGAGCCGAGACTGTGCCACTGCACTCCAGCCTGGGTGACAGGGCAAGACTCTGTCTCCAAAGAAAAAAAAAAAAAAAGATTTCTCACTCAGTATTGTGAAGACAGCACCAAGCCATGAGGGATCCATCCCTAGGATCAAAACACCTCCCACCAGGCCCCACCTCCAGCACTGGGGATTACAATTTATCATGAGATTTGGATGGGGACAAATATCTGAACTCTATCACTAGGCTAGAACTTGGAGCTCATCAACCTCATTTTGCAGATAGAAAAACTGAGGTGCAGAGGGGGTTATGCTTTGCCCAAGTTCATGCAGTTGGTGGGACTAGAAAGGAACCAGGTGTGCGGGCTGCACCAGATTATGTTTTGTCTTTTGGATTAACTCCACGGTCTTCACCATGGACTGTATTAGATCCCTGTGCCGTACTTTTCACACCAGGGCTTCTGCTTCAAGTCACAGCCAATCTCAGCTTACTGAGATTTTTTAAATCCATTTTTGCTCCTTGTAATATCCTGCTGACCTAGCCAGAGAACTGTGAAGGTCAAATGAATAATGGATGAGAACGTGATTTGTAAGGTGATAGCTGATGTGTACTTGTGAATCACTATTACTCCAGCTCTCCCTCGGGCCCCGATCACAAGATTCAATAGCAGCCTCTCCCCATACAGCTGATGATGCTGACTCAACTCTACAGGCCCCAGGAGCCAGAAACAAAGACAAGTTGCATCTGAGGGGAGTCCCAGGCTTCTCCATGTGGGCATTTGGAAGCCAGAAGCATTTCAGTGCAGCCAAAAGAGAAAAAAAAAAGAGCACTTATTTTTGCTTGTTTTCTTCTCAATTATCAAGTAATAGCTACCACAGTAATCCCCCCTGCATCCCCTGGGGGCTGTGGAATGGGCAAGGGAGGCTCAAGGATGGGTAAGGGCTGGGATGTCTATTGCAGATTGTCTGCTCTTTGAGGATATTTTGACATAGTGACATGAGAACAGCTGGGTCCAAATGGCTGGTTCACAGCTCACAGCTCAGCTCACAGCTCACAGCTCACAGCTCACAGCTCACAGCACTTTCTTTTTTGACAGGATCTTACTCTGTTGACCATGCTGGAGTGCAGTGGTGTGGTCTTGGCTCACTGCAGCCTCAACCTCCTGGGCTCAAGTGATCCTCCCACCTCAGCCTCCTGAGTAGCTGGGACCATAGGCGTGCACTGTCATGCCTGCTAATTTTAAGAAATTTGTTTGTAGAGACAGGGTCCTGCTATGTTGTCCAGGCTGCTTGAGGCTTTGTTCTGAAAGCAGGCAGTGGCCCAGGGCCCAGAGGACAAGCCAGTTCATCTCTCCAAGCCCCTGGCTTGCTGGGCTTCCAGGCACTAAGTTATATCTCTTATACACAGGACACACTGAGGTGGCTAGAATAAGTCAGGAGATGTATGCAGCTACTAGAATAAGAAATGACAAAAAGTGTTCAGAGGAAAGGCCAACTAAGTGAGAAGTTTCTGAACTGAGGCCTGTGTCTGTCCCTTGACCAGCCACTCACAGAACCTTGGACTCTCCTTTCTGGGCCTCTAAAGATGGAGATAATAATCCCAGCTCTGCCATACTCCCAGAGCTGCTGTGAAATAAGTGGGAGAGGTGATATCTGGAATCATTAGATGAGAAGAGAGTTTCATTTTCTTTCTAACAAGCATTTGCTGCATTTTTTCTGTGTGCCAGGTACTGTGAGGACTTAGAGGACACAGAGATAAGTGAGACAACCCCCCTGTCCAGGAAGAGCTGTCAGCGTAAGAAATGCCAAGCACAGGTGGTATGGGCTGCAGCAGAGGCACAGCCCACGTGCTCTTGGGTCCAGGAGTTTACCTACAGAGGGGGACTCTTTGGAGCTCAGGCATGAGTGTATTATTTCACACCTACAGATGGAGCACTTAGAAAAAGCAGCTCAGTGGGACCGGAGGAGTCAGGGAAGGCCTCAGGGTGGGTGGGAGACGGGAGGTGGCTCTTCCATTTGCAGTACTGATTTTATGACCACTCCAAAAATCGTTACTCATTCGATCCTTAAAAAGTAGATTCTGTGATTATCTTCATTGTACCAATAAGGACACGGAGGCACACAGAAGTTAAGATACCTGCCCACCCCGAGTGAGCCAGCAAATGGCAGGGTTGGGATTCCAACCCGGGCAGCCTGGCTCTAAATCAGCCATAAAAAAGGGAGGTGGGTATAATTAGAAGAATCATGGGGCGCTAGAGATGGTATCCTATAAGGAAAAGAGATTTTGCTGTTTTTGTTTCATTGTGTTGGTGTTTTTCATTAGTTTTTATTGTAAGATTAAATTAATAGCTTTAAAATCAGTTACCAACACTGAAGTTGTGGGCCCACTTGTGCTCAGCCTGAGAACTGCCAGTTCTGTCCTGGGGTTCACTGAGATGGGCCAGTCCGAGGCCAGGGTGTATGCCAGCAGCCTTCTGAGTTCTGAAGGCCTCAATGTTCCCCCTTCTTCCTCAGCTGGGCTGTCATCTACTCTCCATCCATCCCACCTCTCTTGGCTTCATCATCTCTAAAACACTGAATTCTGCATCAGCTCAGAACACCTGGGTCTAGGAGCTAACTTACAGAGGGGAGCTTTGTGGGGCACAGGCATGGGTTTCATGCCTTTTTCCCCTAAGGTAGGTTATTTATTTAAGCGCTCCCAAGCAAAGGAGTGGAAGGTCAGTACCCCGGTTGTCATTTGATATGAGTACAGAGGTGAGCTGAAGGTCACTTTTCTGCTCCACATGCAGAGTAATGATTGAAGCCAGTGTGCTGGGCTCATGCCTGGGTAGTTATCCAGGTTCTCTTTATTCATCTTCATAGCTGGCTGGAAGCAGATTAACTGAGGGTTATTGACTAGAGCATGGTCACCGTCTCCCCAGGGAAAGGGCTTGGACCCTTGGTGGGGCTGAGGTAGGCGATAACCTGGGGTCCCATGTACACACGTCATGTGGCTTCAGCAAGGTGTCCAGCTCACTCCCACCCCAGGGGGCACGATGAAGTAAAGGGTCTTCCATATGCCCCCTGAGCCCTCCTCACTGTGGCTGCCCCTCAACCTGGGCTGCCCCAGCTGTGGCCTGGACTCAGCCAGCAGCCCAGGAGCTGGGACCTAGCCACGGGCCACTGCCATCTTCCACCTGGCCCACCACCACTTTTACCCTTTTGCAAGCCCAGAATCCAGAGTTGCGCCATACACCCAGAAGGTGTTTGTCGCTTCGTCGGCTACCATCATCTGCACAGTCAAGGGACACAGGATCTTCTCCTGCATCATAGCCCAGTTTCAAAACACGCTCCTACTGGTAAGCCCACTGATCCCAAGAAATCAGCAAGAGGGGAGTGTTACAAACCAGGCAGCTATAAAACCAGGTCTCTCCTTTACTTGTTTTTGCCTTAGCCTCTTAAAACATTTGGAGGGAATGAAGAAGAAAATAATAAACAAAGAACAAAGACGAGAAGACTCCACTCTAAAGTTTGAAATGGGAACAGAAGGTCAGATTTGAGATAGCTGGGGCAACCAGTCATGTGTTTCTTCACAAAACCTCCCTCCCTTGTGGGCAAATGGGACTTCAAGGCCACCAGGAGACAGAGACAGGAGAGCTATTCAGGGCTGCAAGGCCTGTTATCCTATCCTTGCTCTTGAATGACACCCTCTTCTGCCTCACAAGAGAGCCCTGGGGCCCAGCTTTCCACATGGGCCTGGCCCGCCCATGCCCCTCCCTGCCAAAGCTCTGATCTCCTGCCCAGATTTTGCACACATGCTCCCCAGGATGACATCGTGAAGGCAATCCATCTACTGTGACCTTACCAAACGCCTTGCCTTCTGCTTGGCAGATGTGATCTTTTCAATTCTCTCTCCAGAAGTCTCTGAAATGGGTTGAGGGGCTGAAGAGGAGGCTAAAGCACCTCCCAAGCTTTGGCTTTTGGGCTGGCAGGAGTTAAAGTCGCAGTCAAGGAACTGTGACTTCTCACACTGATCCTGAGGCTTACAGGACAACTAGGAACTCATCAAGGCACAGCTCAAATGCCATCTTCTCCATGAAGCTACTTCCAATCACCCAACACCACCAGCAGGACAGAATGCCTCTCTTCCTCCTCTGTGCCCCACTGCCCGTTGAACTCTCACTACAGCACTTGTAAGTCTGCTTTGTATTCAAATCAGATGGCTACTTCTATGACTCCCTCAACAACTTGAGTTCCTCGAGGAACTGGTGGCATTGGACTCAGAGAAGACTCTCAATAAACATTTAATAATAGATTTAATAAAAGAACAGATGAAGCAAATGTCACATTTCACTTACCTCTTGTACACCTACATAGGGAATGCCTTTTGACCATGCAACAAATACTTATTGAGTCCTACTATAAGCTGGACATGGTTCTTGGTTACAGAAGAAAACGAGACAAACAAAAATGCATATCCTCATGGAATGTATGGTTTAGAGGAGAAAAACAATGTGAAGGGAGAAGACAACTAGGTAAAATAGGTAGACTGATAGCAACAACTGGAAGAGAAACAAGGCACAGAGAAACATAAAGCAGAAAATGAGGCTAGAGCAAGATGAAGTGTGGAGACGATATGGAACCTACTTTTATCTATGGAGGTTGGGGAAATCCTTATAAGAAAGTAGCATTTGAGAAAACACTTGAGAGGTATGAGAGAGGGAGCTATATGGTCATCTGAGAGAGGCGCCGTACAAAGGCCCCAAAGCAGGGACATGCCTCAGGTGCCCGTGTAGCTGGGACAGAGTAAATAGTGGCACGAGATGAAGGCAGAGAGATGACGGGGGCACAAGTCATGTAGGGCCTGGTGGGTATTATTAGTAAAATAGAGAGTCACTGGAGAACTTTAGGAAGAGCAGCACGATTTGAGTTAGGTGTTAGCAGGATCATTCAGGCTGCTGCGTGGAAAACAGACTGCAGCGGGGCAGTGCAGAAAGCTGGGAGACCACTTAGAGGGGCCTGAGATAATCTAGACAAGCACCAACATTGAGTTGAGACGAGCTGACAATTGAATTTGCTGCTGACATTGAACGTGATATGTAAGAAAAATGGAGGAATTAAGGGAGACTGCAAAGTTTTTGGGCTGGACAACTAGAAGGAAGGAGTTGTCATGAACTGAGATGGAGAAGACTTCAAGAGAAACAGCTCATTTATCATGTTGGTTTTAAGACACCTATTAAATATTCCAGTACAGTAGCAGAGTAGACAACTGGGTATCCAAGTCTGAAGACAGAAAGAAGTCCCAGCTGGTATGGTAGGCCCAATAATGATCCCCCAAGTATGTTCCCACCCTAACCCCCAGAACCCATGAGTGTTAGTTTGGGAAAAGGGACTCTGCAGGTTTGATTAAGTTAAGGACTTTGAGATTAGCCTGAATGATCCAGATGTGATCACCATGGATCTTAGAAGGACACAAGAGGAATAAAAGAGGAAAAGATGGTGTGATGATGGAAGCAGGGGTTAGAGTAATAATAGCCACAGGCCAAGGAACGCTGGCAGCCTCTATAAGTTAGAAGAGGCAACGAATGGGTTCTCCCCAGGAGCCTTCAGAAGAAACCAGCTCTGCTGGCACATTGATTTTTAGCCCCGTAAGACTTCTGATCTCCAGAATTATGAGAGACTAAATCTGTGTTGTTTTAAGCTACTAAATCCACTAAGCCAGTAATTTGTTATAGCAGCAAAAGAAAAATGATATAAACCTAGGGGCGTATTCTAATAAGAATAATGGTCTCCCTTGACTGGGTCAGTGAAAATTAAAAAAAAAAAAAAAAAAGAATAATGAGATCTCCCAGGGACCAGCACAGAGAGAGAAGAGAGGTGAGCACAGAGGACTGGAGCAGCTGGAGTGATGAGGAGGAAGGCTCAGAAGAGACCAAGAAGTGTGAACTGCCCACTAGGAGGAAATCAGGAGAGTGTGGTGCCTGGGAAGCAAAGTGAAAAGAACTTCAAGAAGAGGAAGTGATTTGTTAGGTGAGGTGCCACTGATAGTCAAGACAAATGAGAGGTGAGCACTGACCATGGGATGGAGCCCCTCGATGGCCTTGATGAGAGCAGTTTGGGCAGAGAGGCGGGGGATTGGGGGAAATTCTCACAGCAGGACCCAGAGAGAGTTGGAGAAGTGAAACTTGGTGATGGCATGAGAAGGCAAATCTCTCAGCCGGATGTGGTGGCTCATGCCTGTAATCCTAGCACTTTGGGAGGCCAAGGCAGGCGGAATGCTTGAGCTCAGGTGTTTGAGATCAGCCTGGGCAACATGGTGAAACCCCCTCTCTACTAAAATACAATAAAAATTAGCCGGGTATGGTGGTGTGTACCTGTAGTCCCAGCTACTCGGGAGGCTGAGGCAGGAGAATGGCTTGAACCCGGGAGGCAGAGGTTGCAGTGAGCCGAGATTGGGCCACTGCAGTCCAGCCTGGGCAACAGAGGGAGACTCCGTCTCTGAAAAAAAAAAAAAAAAAAGGCAAATCAAATCTCTCAACGTGTTTGGCAGTACAGGGAAAATGAGAAATAAGAGGACAATCGAAGGGACACTTGGGATATTGTTTATGGTTTCTATTTAGGCTGTTGACAATGATGTAATAGAGAAGGGGAAATTGAGGATGCAAGATAAGGAAATGACTGGAATAATGTCCTCAGAGAGAGGGAGGAGGGGATAGGATCCAGTTATTCCAGTGCAGGCTGCCTAGACTCTGAGGGCCTCCCTTCCCTCTGGGTTCCTGCTCCACATCCTCCCTGGGCTGAGGAAGCATCCCATTTTCCCCACTCCTGAAGGGATCTCCCAATTTCTTGTGATTCTGCAGCAGCTTGTCAGCAGCCCAGTGAGCTTGCAGGTCAGCAGCGCTTCATCCGGGAGCAGGCAGAGTCCTAGGAAGGCCACTTTGCAGCCAAGGCCAGGTGTTCCCTCTGCCCAACTCTGAGAATGCTTGACCGGAGAAGACCCTGAGAATATCCTACAACGACTCCATCACATTATATGTTCTGAGAGTTAGTACACTTTGAAAAGCCCAACTCTAACTAGGACTGACATTTCAAAATCATGCAAAAACATATTTTTATAGTCATATATGAACAAAAGGGCTTATTCCACTTTCCCCTCAACTTTTAATGACATCAAGTTGTTAATTTCCAGGTTCCTTAATTATACCCAGAATGTTTTCCCTTGCCTTCTGAACACTCCCTTATGTCAATTGTACCCAGCATTCTTCATTGCCTCCAAGCCCACATTAGCAGACATCTCATGAAGATGTGAGACAGCTACTGGATTCCTCTGTAAGAACAGACAGTGAAGACCCACATGTCCTTCTGTATTTATGATAGTATACACTGTATATTTTCAGTTATGCATATTCAATACCTCTGCGCCAGGTATTTATTTATTTATTTATTTATTTTTTTGAGACGGAGTTTCGCTCTCGCCCGGGCTGGAGTGCAGTGGAGTGATCTCAGCTCACTCACTGCAAGCTCCGCCTCCCGGGTTGACGCCATTCTCCTGCCTCAGCCTCCCGAGTAGCTGGGACTACAGGCGCCCGCCACCACGCCCAGCTAATTTTTTGTATTTTTAGTAGAGATGGGGTTTCACCGTGTGTTAGCCAGGATGGTCTCGATCTCCTGACCTCGTGATCCGCCTGCCTCAGCCTCCCAAAGTGCTGGGATTACAGGTGTGAGCCACCGCGCCCGGCCTGCGCCAAGTCTTCTTATATAAAAAGTCAGAGATATTAGAACAGGAATGGCTGACAATTTTGTGATGGTCACAATTAATGACCAGTTTCATCAGGGTTCCATTTGCCATAGCTGAGTCTGCTTATGTTTGTAAGAATCATTCTTAAATAATTTATACGATTTGAAAGAACTTTATACAGAACTATCCTTGATAGAGTATTTGAACTGGTTACAGTTTATCCCCCTAAACATTGTTTTTAAACTTTATATTTTTGTCTTCAACCTCAACTCTCATCCTAGGATACAAACAATAGTTGTGAAGAGTTTGTTTCCGTCTTTATTGTTTGAACTTGTAAATTAATCTCCATCAGGAGAGAGAGCTGGCTAGCCTTGCAGCAGATCAGAGGAGAAGCTAGAATTGGAACCCTGATGATAGCCTAAACCCCACTGGAGGGGTCTTCTGGGGAAGCTGATGCTCATCTGCCCTGTGGTAGGAAATGGCCTTTGGGATGGCAGCAGCTTTGTAGATTTCTCCAGGATGTCCACATCAACCGACTTTTCAGACTGTTTATTTCCGATGCACATGTAGGCGTTCGTATGTGTATTTCTTCAGAAATAGGGATCTTTTCTGTTTCTGAGAACATACAGAGAAACAGATTCTACAAATCTATACAGTAGCTGTATACATTTCCTCCAACCGTGCTGTTGGTTTAGAACAACATGTAAGTACAACGGAATGGCAGAGATTCTATCCTTTATCTATTCCAGCCTCTAATTTTATGGATGCTGAAACTAAGAGGCAGAGAAAGAAAGGGCTTCCCCTTGTTGACACAATGGTCAGGAAGAGGCTGTGCCCAGGCCTCTAAATTCCTGAGCTAGTGCTTGCTCCCTGCTACCATACTCCGCAGTACAGTCTTTTCTGATTCTAAACTGTCACTGGACTTTTGACCAAGGTGTCATTTCTCTGGAAATTTCAAACTTACTTAGGAGTGTGTTGCCAAAACAGAAAGGCATCTTTTCAGACTTTGTCCTGTCACACTGGATTAGAAAATGTCATGCTCTTTCTTTAAGGTGATCCAAGATAAAACCCAGCCTGGTATATTGGCCGGGATGGATGGAAAGGTAAAGGGGAGGGAAACAAATAAACAATACAGCCTGAACTAGAAGGTTGAGGTCCTGGAAATTAGTCCTCATGATGTCTTTTACCATTATGTGATCTAGGGGTCATTCTGTCCCACCTTGGTCTCTAGACTAAGCTTCCACACACATAAGATGAGAAGTTTTCACCAAATGGTCCTTAGTGTTCTGTGTCCAGGGCTCCTTCAGTCAAAGAGTACCCTTGGCTGGGCGCGGTGGCTCATGCCTATAATCCCAGCACTTTGGGAGGACAAGGCAGGCGGATCACGAGGTCGGGAGATCGAGACCATCTTGGCTAACACAGTGAAACCCCGTCTCTACTAAAAATACAAAAATTAGCTGGGCATAGTGGTAGGCGCCTGTAGTCCCAGCTACTCAGGAGGCTGAGGCAGGAGAATGGTGGGTGAACCCAGGAGGTAGAGCTTGCAGTGAGCTGAGATTGTGCCACTGCACAGAGCGAGACTCTGTCTCTAAAAAAAAAAAATAGAGTACCCTGCCTTTGTTGGTGTTTTCATTTGCCACCATAACCAAGAGAAGACAAGATGTCATCTGGGCCACATGTAGAGCCTTTAGTGTCCTGGGAGTCATTAAAATCCATGCATGCTGAGCCCTCTCATAGACAGCAGGAAGTTCTTTCCTAGTATGTGCTGCTGTTGGGAGAGAAATTATAGGGTACAAACTGGGGAGTCCAAATCTAGTGTGTCACAAAAGCCTGGTTTGACCATAGCTGCCAGATACGGTTTGGCTCTGTGTCCCCACCCAAATCTCATCTGGAATTGTAATCCCCATGTTAAGGGAGGGACCTGGTGGGCAAAATCTGATGCTTTAAAAGTGTTTGACAGGCCGGGCGCGGTGGCTCATGCCTGTAATCCTAGCACTTTGGAAGGCCAAGGCAGGCAGATCATGAAGTCAAGAGATCAAGACCATCCTGGCCAACATGGTGAAACCCCGTCTCTACTAAAAACACAAAAAATTATTATTGTTAGCTGGGAGTGGTGGCGTGTGCCTCTAGTCCCAGCTACTTGGGAGCCTGAGGCAGGAGAATCGCTTGGACCTGGGAGGCAGATGTTGCAGTGGGCTGAGATTGGGCTACTGCACTCCAACCTGGCGACAGAGCGAGACTCCATCTTAAAAAAAAAACATGTTTGTCGGTTCCCCCCTTTCTCTCTTTCTCTCTCTCTCTCTTGCCACCTTGTAAATAAGGTGCTTGGTTCTCCTTTACCTTCCACCATGTTTGTAAGCTTCCTGAGGCCTCCCATCCATGCAGAACTGTGAGTCAATTAAACCTCTTTTCTTCATAAATTACCCAGTCTCAGGTAGTATCGCTATAGCCATGTGAAAACGGACTAATACACTGCCCCTACAGAACGGGCAGATGCTCTCATGGCCAGTTCTCAGTAACAGCAACATCTTGTGATCAGTTCTTCAGTTTCCTATTGAAAGTTGCTCCTCACAGGCATCTCTGGCTAAGAGGTCTTTGTGCCTTGAAGAATAAAAACCATGGGTATTTAGGAGCTAATTTATTTCTCTTTTAATCTTTAAGGCCTTCTGTTTTCATCTATTTTAGTCTAATACCAAAAGGATCTGCTTATTTGTGGATTCATTCATTTAATCATTCATTCAACAAATTATTCTTGGCTCCTCCTATTTATCAGTCACTATGCTAGACTGGGGCTTCACACAAGGTTTTTGCCCTCACAGAGCTTATAATCTACTGGGAGAGGCTAAAAACGAGCAATACATATATGTGTAATTACAAATAATTTTAAGAGCTCTGAAGTAAAAGAAGAGGGAGCTGAAGGCAAGAATAACACATGAGACTAATTTACACTGGGCAGTGACAAAGTGACAACTTATGCTAAGATAGGTTTTTGCAAGTACATTCAGTGCTTACAGGTTTCACATAGAGCCCAATTTTCTGTTAACCTAGAAAGAGAGATTCAGCAGAAGGTGATGAGTATAGTGGAAAACAGTGGTTCCATGCAGTCCAACACCACGTTTATTTCCTGGGTGTAAGAGAGAAAATTAGTAGAATAAGTCTGCCCAATGCTGAACATCTCCCTTTTTGGGAGTTTGCAGTCAGAAAAGATTGTGTTTAGTAATAAAGCAACCATTTCTTTTTTTATAGTACATGTTGGCCAGTTTCTAGTTAATCCCTATAAACTTTCTCAGTTAAATCATTCAGTCAGCCAAGGTTGAGTGACACATGACTTCCTTGCTTTAAGCAAAGGGGTCTTGTTAAAGAATATTACAATGGTTTAAGAGAAATTGGATCCTACCACTCTGCATCATCAGGAAGACTAATCTTGCAAAGAATTAAAAACACATGGGGATTTCTGTGTCTGATCCTGACATAGTAACTGGTACATAACTTGCCTTCACTTAAAACAACTACAAATGGGGAGAAACATATGAGGCAAATGTTTTCAGACACGGAGCAATAGGCAATAGGGGAATGTGATTTGGGAGAGAAGTGAACTATATGACATGAGTTCCATGGTCACCCCAGTTTTTTTCCCAGGGAAATTCTCCTGCTGCAATAAAAAGAGCTAAGGAGGCAGAGATTGAAGCTTTGGGATACAGACATGGCTGAAATTTGTGGGGTGGGATATCAGAAAAGAAGATACTGCACAGAAAAGCAGGCCACTGAAGTCTGCATGGGGATGGACTGTGGGTCTGTGGCTGAGAACTCAGCTGCACATACACAAGGCCTAGCAAGGGTCACATGCTGCAGGACTGGGAGCTGAACAGAGAAACCAGAAGTCCTGTTTTGCTGAGAGACATTGGACTTCTGTCCCAAGCAGAACATTTTGAAGATTCAGTTGAGATTCTAAAAAGGTTATGCCTTGAGATGAAGAACCATGCCGTATAGTAAGGACCAGCTCTAAACCTAAGCTCAATACAAAAATAGATCCCTTCATCAATGCAGGGATTAGAGGGGAAAAGGAATAAAAAAAAATACACCCACTTTCACAAAGAAAAAGAAACAATTCTAACAGGACCAAAATTATATTCCAAACACTTAACTGCCTTCAAGAACAAAATTCAATGTCCTTTAAAAGAAGGTGACAAAATCTGGACTCCCTATATTATCCATGTCAGAGAACAAACAATAAAAAATTATCAGACATGAAGATGTAGGAAAATGTGACCCAATTAAATTCAAGAAAAAAAATCAATCAATAGAAATAGACCTGGAGATGCTCCAGGTGTTAGAATTAACAGACCAGACTTCAAATGTAAAAGTTATTAACACATTCAGTGATTTAAATAAAAATATAGGAAATCTCAGCAGAGAAATGGAAACAATAAAAAAGAACCAAACAGAATTACCAAAACCGCAAAGAAAAATGTGTAGAATTAAAAATTCTACTAGATGAGCTTAATAGCAGATTGCAAACTACATGAGAATGGGTTAATGAACTTGAAAATAGGCCTTTTGAGATTGTTCAACTTGAAATAGTTTAAGGAGATAAAAAAGATTAAACAGATTCTCCATGATGTGTAGGGAAATACCAGGCAGTCTGACATATGTGAAATTAAGGTGTCAGAGGGGAAGAGATGAGAAATGGAACAGAGAAAAAATATTTAAAGAAGTGATGGCTAGAAAATTTCCCAGAGTTAGTGAAAACCATTAAAATACCAATAAAAAATGCTCAGTAAACACATTGAATCACAAATACACATGGTATACACATAAATACACATAGATCTACATTCAGGCATGGGATGGTCAAACTTGAAAATGAACAATACAGAGAAAAAATTTAAAAGTAGCTAGAGGACAAAAGCACATTACATACAAGGGAAACAATGATATGAATGACAGCTGAACTCTTCAGAAACAACGAAGGCCAGGAATCAATAAAATGGATTTTAAAGTACAGAAGGAAAACAACAATGAGAAAATAATACTCTCTCAGCTCTGAAGTCTACATCTAGCAAAAATATCAAAACTAAAGGCAAAATAACAACATTCACCAAACAAAATCTGAGCAAACTTATCAGCAGAAATGTGCTATGAAAAATATTAAAGAAAGTACTTTATGCAGGAGGATAAAAGTAAAAGATAGAAACTCAGATCTAAGCAAAGAAATTTAAAATGTCATAAATAATAATTATGTAAATAAATATAAAGGGATTTATTTACTTTTGTTTAATTTACTTAAAAGATCATTGGCTGTTGAAACAATATTGTGGAGTTTATAATATTTAACAAAATAGAATGTATATCAACTAAGTGCAAAGAATGGAAGAAGAAAAATGCAGGTGTATTGCTATAAAGTTTTTACATAATACATAAGGTAGTAAAATACAAGTTGAAAGTAGACTGTGAGAAATTAAACGTATTCATTGTAAACACTAGAGAAATTACTAAAAAAAAAAAAAAAAAAAAAAACCATGTATAGCGAATTCGAAATCCAATAGGGCAGTCATTGAATCTTAAAGTTCCAAAATGATCTCCTTTGACTTCATGTCTCACAACCAGGTCATGCTGATGCAAGAAGGAGACTCCCATGGCCTTGAGCAGCTCTGCCCCTGTGGCTTTGCAGGATCCAGGCCCCCTCATGACTGCTTTCATGGGCTGACATTGAGTGCAGCTTTTCCAAGCACATGGTGCAAGCTGTTGGTGGATCTACAATTCTGGGGTCTGGAGGACAGTGGCCCTCTTCTCACAGCTCCACTAGGCAGTGTCCCAGTGGGGACTCTGTGCCAGGGCTCCACCCCACTTTCCCTTCCACACTGCCCTAGCAGAGGTTCTCCATGAGGGCCCCTGCAGCAGACATCTGCCTGGACATCCAAGCTTTTCCACATATCCTCTGAAATCAAGCAGAGGTTCCCAAACCTCAATTCTTGACTTCTGTGCACCCACAGGCTCAACACCATGTGGAAGCTACCAAGGCTTGGGGCTTGCATACTCTGAAGCAAGGGCCTGAGCTGTGCCTTGGCCCCTTTTAGCCATAGGTGAGGCTGAAGCAGCTGGGACACAGGGCAGCAAGTCCCTAGGCTGCACACAGCAGTGGTGTCCTGGGCCAGGCTCATGAAACCATTTTTCCCTCTTAGGCCTCTGAGCCTGTGATGGGAGGGGCTGCCATGAAGTTATCTGACATGCCCTGGAGACATTTTCCTCATTGTCTTGGTGATTAACATAAAGCTGCTCATTACTTGTGGCAAATTTCTGCAGCCAGCTTGAATTACTCCCCAGAAAATGGGTTTTCTTTTCTATCTCATCATCAGGCTGCAAATTTTCCAAACTTTTATGCCCTGCTTCCTATTTAATGTTTTTTTTTCTTTTTTTTTTTTTTTGGTGAGAATGATGTCTTTATGATATTGAGTATTTTTATCCTGGAGCATGGTATAGCTCTGCATATTTATTTAGGTTTTCTTTAGTATCTGTTAATAAACTTTTACAATTTTCTCCCTAAAGAATTGGCACCTCATTTGTTGGATTAATGTTTTGTTGTTTAGATATTTCTTCCACCAGATGCCCCAAATTATGTCTCTCAAGTTCAAAGTTCCACAGATCTCTAGGGCAGGGGCAAAATACTGCCAGTCTCTTTGCTAAAGCATAGCAAGAGTCACCTTTGCTCTAGTTCCTAAGAAATTCCTCATCTCCACCTGAGACCAGCTTAGCCTAGACTTCATTGTCCAGATCACTATCAGCATTTTGGTCAAAGCCATTCAACAAGTCTCCAGGAAGTTCCAAACTTTTCCACAGTTTCCTCTCTTCTTCTGAGTCCTCCAAACTGTTCCAACCTCTGCCTGTTACCCAGTTCCAAAAACACTTCCACATTTTTGGGTATCCTTATAGCAGCGTCCCACTGCTTTGGTACCAATTTATTGTAATCAGTCCATTCTCATGCTGCTATGAAGAAATATCTGAGACTGGGTAATTTGTAAAGAAAAGAGGTTTAATGGACTCACAGTTCTGCATGGATGGGGAAGCCTCAGGACACTTACAGTCATGGTGGAAGACACCTCTTCACAGGGCAGCAGGAGAGAATAAGTGCCAACAAGGGAAATGCCAGAAACTTATAAAATCATCAGATCTCATGAGAACTCACTCACTATGATGAGAACAGCATGGGGGAAACCACCCCCATGATCAAATTACTTCCCACCAGATTCCTCCCACGACATATGGGGATTATGGGGATTACAATTCAAGATGAGATTTGGGTGGGGACACAGCCAAACCATATCAATGAGTAATAAAGACCAGATTTACTCTTACAGCATAAACAACTGAAAAATAGACAAAATATATTAAATGAAAGCACTCAAGGCATTGGACATTAAACAGTGAAGGACAGAAAGGGGACTAGAAACAAATGAGATGAGCCCTACCATTGCCCCCAGCTTACTGCCTGGAGAAGATTTTGAAGCCAGGGCACAAAGAAGGAGAACCCAAATAGAGCCCAGTGGTCTCTCATGAGTTGAGAAGATGGAGCTGAGAGTTAAATGTGGACAAGACAGCTAGAGGTCATGGGGCAGAACACTTGAGAGGGGAGAATTACACAAAGAGAGAACTCTGAAGAGTCTTAGAGAGTTCTCCATAAATCTTTAGCTGAATGCTGGTCAGTGTATATATGCGAGAAAAATACCAGAAGCTGGGGAAAGACAACACAAAGGAATTACTGAAATAGAACTCAGGGCTCACATAGAGTTAGGAATAGTGCCTGTTCCCAAAATCTAGGATGAAAAGCCTTGTAGTTATGAATCTATCAGGTAGAGTACAAAGAAGGGTTATCTGTAAGGGTAAATCTGGTTTTTCTTATGCATCTTGATTAGGAGTGAAAGAATATTTACAGGGGTACAAAAATATCCAGCATCCAACAAGCTGAAACTCAAAATGTCTGGCACTCAATAAAAAAGTATTAATAGTAGGCATGCAAGGTGTGAAAAAAAAAAAGTCATAACAAGGTGAAAAAATCGATCAACTAAAACTGACCCAGGGCCTGGCATGGTGGCTCACACATGTGATCCCAGCACTTTGTTTGGGAGGCTGAAGCAGGAGGATCACTTGAGCCCAGGAGTTCAAGACCAGCCTAGGCAACATAGAGACATCATCTCTACTTTAAAAAATAATAATAATAACCAAAAAAAATAGCTAGTCATGGTGATCTGTGCTTGCAGTCTCCTAGCTACTTGGAAGACTAAGGTGGGAGGATCGCTGGAGCCCAGGAGTTCAAGGTTGCAGTGAGCTATGATCATGCCACTCCATTCTAGCCTGGGCAACACAGTGAGATCCTGTCTCTCAAAAACAAAACAAACAAACAAAAAACAGACCCAGAAATGATGCAGTATTAATAGTAAACAAGAACATTAAAAAAGTTATTATGACTTAATTTCATATTTTCAAGAAACTAGAGGAAAAACTGAATATGTTAGAGACATGGAAAATCATGTATAAATATGTGTGTGTGTGTGTATACACTCAGATTTTTGTATACACACACACACACACATATAAATAATTTGGGTCTATATTTATACAGACCCAAATTGAACTTCAAAAGATGAAAACTACAATATCTGAGATAAAAAATTCAGTGGATATGATTAATGGTAGATTAAACATTGCAGAAGATAAAGTTGGTGAGCTTGAAGTCATAGCAATAAAAACTAACCAAAATAAAACACACAGAAAAAAATGGGGCAGGAGAGAGAACAAAGCATCACTGGATGCTTTGTTCTTTGGGACAACTTAAAACAGCCAAATCAAATGTACAGATTAGAGTCTCAGGGGTAGGGCAGTGACTGAAAAAATATTTGAAAAAATATCTGCTGAAACATTTCCAAATTTGATAAAAACTATAAGACCACAGCCATGAAGCTCAATCAGAAATATGTAACATGCTCAAGAAACATCAAGAAAACCACACCAAAGACCATGGTAATTAAATTAGTTAAAACTAGTGAAAATGAGAAAATTTAAAAAGTAACCATAAAAAAGAGACACATTACATGCAGAAGAACAACCATAAGAAGACAACATATTCTTGGCTGGGTATGATGGCTCACACCTGTTATCCAAGAATTTTGGGAGGCAGAGGTAGGTGGATTGCTTGACCCCAGCAGTTTGAGACCACTGTGGCCAAAATGGCAAAACCCCATCTCTACAAAAAAAGAAAAATACAAAAATTAGCGAGACCTGATGGCACATGCCTATAGTCCCAGCTACTTGGGAGGCTGAGATGGGAGGATCACTTGAGTCTGGGAGGTCAAGGCTGCAGTGAGCCCTGATCATGTCACTGCATTGTAGCCTGGATGACAGAGTGAGACCCTGTCTTAAAAAGAAAAAAAAAAAAAGGATCAGGTGCAGTGGCTTATGCCTGTAATCCCAGCACTTTGGGAGGCTGAGGCAGGCAGATCACAAGGTCAGGAGATGGAGACATCGAGACCATCCTGGCTAATGCAGTGAAACCCTGTCTCTACTAAAAATACAAAAAATTAGCCAGGCATGGTGGCATGTAGCTGTAGTCAGAGCTACTCCAGAGGCTGAGGCAGGAGAATCGCTTGAACCCAGGAGGCAGAGGTTGCAGTGAGCTGAGATCACACCACTGCACTCCAGCCTGGGTGACAGAGTAAGACTCCGTCACAAAAAAAAAAAAAAAAAAAAAAAAGAAGACAAAGAAGAAGAGGAAGAAAACAGATTTCTTGTTAGAATTAATGCAACTAGAAGACAATGGAGCAATATCTTTAAAGTATTAGAAAAAAAGTCAATTTTGAAATATTTAACCAGAAAATAAATTTTTTTTAATTGAGGTGAAATAAAAATGTTTTCAGATGAAGAAAAGTTTAGGCAGGAATAAAAGAAGTCAATCAAACAAAAGGAAACTGATACTAGATGGAAATATGGATCTATGTAAAGTAAGAAAGAGCTCCAAAAATACTAACTACATGGGTAAATATAAAGACTTTTAAAATTTTTTTTGTATTTCTTTAAAATAATTGTTTAAAGTAAAAATAATAACAGTATACTGTGGTGCTTATTATATATGTAGAAATATAATGTATAACAACAATAGCACAAATGCAGGAAGAGAAGAAATGGAAAATATACTTAAGGTTCTTATACATGATGTGATGTATCACTTAAAGGTAGACTGTGGTAAGGTAAAGATATATAATATAGACCCTAAAGCAACCAATAAAATAACAAGAGAAAAGGGTGTAGTTAATAAGTCTACAAAGGAGATAAGTACAAATCATACAAAATACTAAATTAATCCAAAAAGGAGACAGGAGAAGAAGTAAAAGAGAACAAATAACTGATGGAAAAAATAGAAAATAAATAAGATGTTAGATTTAATTCCAACATTGCCAATAATTAAATGTAGATGCCTACACACCCCAATTAACAAGCAGAGATTTTCAGATTGGATAAAAAAAGGAAAAACCAACTGTATGTTGCCTACAAGAAACCTACCTTAAATATATAGATACAAATGGTTAAAAATAAAACAAATTTAACAAAACATGTTAAAGTAAACAACAATTAAAAAGCTGATGCGCTATGTTAATCTCAATCAAAGTAGGTTTTAGAGAAAAGCATATTGACAAGAATGAAAAAAGTCATTCTATACGATAAAAAAGTCATTTCATCAAGAGGGCACAATAGTCCTAAACATGTATGCACCTAATAACAGAGTTTTAAAAAAACTGATCAAATTGCAGGGAAAGGAACACAATTGTGCTCAGAGATTTTAATATTTCTCTCAATAAGTGATAGAACAAGTAAACAAAAATAAAAATATAAAAGGCTTAAAAAACACTATTCACCAATTATTGTATTGATATTTAATAGCACACTCCACCTAACAACAGCAGAATACATATTCTTTTCAAGAGATACAGAAAATGTAAGCAAGATAGTCATTATTCAGTATCGTTTTAAAAGTTTTTTATAAATGTTAAAGGATTCAGGTCATACAAGTGTATTGTATGTCCACAATGGAATTAAATTAGAAATCAATAACAGAAACATATATGAAAAATAACCAAATATTTAGAAACTAATATTTGAGTCAGAGAAGAAATTAATGGGAAAATTTAAAAGTATTTTTAACTGAATAAAAGTTAAAACATAATATATTAAAAATTTATGGAAAGCAACTAAACCAGTATTTAGACTGAGTTTTTAGCACAAAATGACAATATTTGGAAAAAATGAAAGTTCTAAATGAATGGCCTCCACTTCTGCCTTTGAAATCAGAAAAGGGAAAGCAAACAAACCCAGAACATGCAGAAGGAAGGGAATAATGAAGATCAGAGGAGATATCGATGAAATGTAACTTAAAAATAGAGAAAAACTAATAAACCCACATACCGATTCTTGGACAAGATCAATAAAATTGATAAATTACTAGCCAAACTGATAAGAGGTTTCTTTAAAAGCATGAAACAAACTATCTCTATCAGGAAATAGAAAAGTGATACCACTTCTGATTTGGTTTGGATCTGTGTCCCCTCTCAAATCTCATGTTGAATTGTAATCCCCAGCGTTGGAGGTGGGGCTTGGCGGGAGGGGATTGGATCATAGGTGTGGTTTTTCACGGTTTAACACCATCCCCCTTGGCGTTGTCTTAGAGAAAGTGAATGCTTGTGATATCTGGTTGTTTAAAAGTGTGTGGAACCTCCACCCCACCACCCCCTTTCTCCCTCAGGCCTCCCCTGAAGCAGATGCCACCATGCTTCCTGTACAGCCTGCAGAACCATAAGCCAATTAAACCTCTTTCCTTTCTAAATTACCCAGTCACAGGTATTCCTTTATAGCAATGTGAGAAAACACTAATACAACTACAGATTCTATGAATTTCTGGAGGACACTCAGAGAATCTTATGAAAAACTTTATGCCAATAGATTTAACACCTTAGATGAAAGGCACAAATTCCTTGAAAGATACAAGGAAAAAAGCTCACTACCAAAGCTCACTCAAGAAGAAATAGATAACCTGAATAGCCCTATATCTATTAAGAAAATCAAATTTGTGGTTAAAGCCCTTCCCACAAAAACAAACAAACAAATAAAACAACAGAAAAACTCCTCCAGCTTCAGACAGCTTCACTGAAGAATTCTACCAAACATTAAAGGAAAAAATAATGCCAATCTCCTACAAACTCTTTCATAAAATAGAGGAGGAGCAAGAATTACTTCCCAACTCACTTTACGTGGTCAATCATTTCTGATGCCAAAAGTGACAAAGACATTACAGAAAAGAAAATTACCAAACTTTCTCAAGAAATTAGATACAAAAATCTTTAAAAAAGTAATAGAAAATATGTTACAATTTTAACAGGAAAAGAACAAAAATCATATGATTATCTCAATAGCTGCAGACAAAGCATTTGATAAATTGAATATCCATTTATGGGAGGAAAGTAAAATAAGTAAACAAGAAAAAGAATGAAAACTCCTCAGCCAACCTAGCACTAGGCATCTATGTAAAACCGAAGGTTAGATCTTATGTAATGGTAAAAATTCAAATGCTTTACATCTTAATATTGGGAACAAGGTTGGGATGACCACTCTTACCTCTTCTACTCAAAATTGTATTAGATATCTTATGCAGTTCATTAAAAAAGAAAAATAAAGCTATGAAGTTGTGGAAAAGAAGGAGTAAAATTGACATTATTTTTAGACAATATGACTGTTTATATAGAAAACCATAAGGAATAGTTTAAAAATGGCTACTAGATCTAACAAGTGTATTAAGTATATTTAGTAAGGTTGTAGGTCAATATACAAAGTTAATTGTATCTCTGTATTCCAGTAGCAAGAAATTGGAAATGAAATAATGAAGATAATTCCATTAATAATGGGATAAAATATAAAACACTCAGGAAAAAATAACAAAAGACATTTATAACTTCCACATTAAAAATCTAAAGCATTGCTGAGAGAAATTAAAGATGACTGAAAACAAATGGAGACTTTTTACCATATTCATGCACTAGAAGACAATATTGTTACAATATCAATTCTGCAAAATTGATTTCTAGACCCAGCACTATTTCAATAAAATTCCCAATAAGGATTTTTGTAGGTATTGAAAAGTTGATTCTAAAGTTTATACAAAAATTCAAAGAACCTACATTATTTAAAACAATCTTTTAAAAGAAAACAAATAGGGAGGACTTACACTGTTTGATTTTAAGACTTACTATGAAATTACTTGATTACTAGAAAATATTTTACTTAGTTTATTGGATAGACAAAATTACCTGATCAAGAGAACAGAATAGAATCTAGAAGCATCTGGTATGTATAATCAAAGTTTGACAAAGGCACCAAAGCGAATCAATGGCAAAAGAAAAGTCTTTTCAATAAATAGTGCTGGAATAACTACACAACCATCTAGAAAAAAATGAATGACAACTCCTATCTCACACAATTCACAAAAACTAATTTGAGATGAATCCTAGATATCAAACTAAATGCTAAAACTATGAAACATCTCCAAAAAAAAGCAGAATACTTTTGGCATTTTGGTGTAAGCAGAGATTTCTTAAACAGGACACTGAAGCACTAATTATGAAATTTAAAAATTAATGAATTGAACTTTAAGAAAATTAAAATTTTGGGCTCATAAAAATTTAAAAACATGAAAAACAAGCCACAGTTTGTTAAGATGTTCCACTAAGAACTTGTATCGAGAACACATAAAGAACGCCTACAATTCAGCATTAAAAAGAAAAAAAAACTATTTTGAATCACAAAAGAAGACATATCAATGGCCAATAAGCACATGAAAGTATGTTCAACTTCCTTAATCAGCAGAGAAATGATCTCACAGTGATTGAAGTTCTATAAGAAAGATTTTGAATGAGCAATGAAATGGCACACGATGGACAAAATGACAGCAGTGACATACCAAGTGGGGAGGCCTGGTGAGAGCAGTTGCCCCTGGGTACAGGCGACAAGGAGGTAGATCATCTGTAGCAAATTTCAAAACAATAATAAAATCAAATAAAAGTGGTCTGCTTTTTATCATTACCCAGCGACAGCAATTCTTAATAGGGTCAGTGATAACTTGCCCATAGACCCCTACATCCCTCCCATTCGCCCTTGTGCTATATCGAATGTGAGTCTCATTTTCTCCCTTAACATATTCCCTCTCTAAAGCCTTCCAGAAATATGCATTTTTAATGGTTGCATGATACTCCTTATTTGTTAACAGATCCCTTATTACTGAACACTAATGCTGTTCTCAATTTTTCAATGTTATAAACGACATGAGGACAATATCTCTGTGTTATCATCCTTGACAGTTTTTCAGGATTTTTCCTTGAGAGAGAAATGTCTCCTCTTGATTTTTGATCTTGGAGGAAAATCTTGGACAGTGAACTAGCTGAAAATGTGTAGATGAGAATGTACCTGAAATGAGGTCAGTAGAACCTGAGATACAGGCTGAGAGTGGCAAGGAGAGCGGGGGAAGGGGAGCAGCCTGGGAGGGCTTCAGGAGAAAGAGGAGCATGTGCAGAGTGGGCCCAGGGGAGAGCAGAGAGAAACATAGTGCCAGGCCCGGCCCAGAACAGAGGTTAGGAGTACAGGAAAGCCACCATGTTCCTTGCGGCTGGGCAGATTTGATCTCTCTGTGCCTCAGTTTCCTCATCTTTAAAATGAGCTTAGAAATAGTACTTAACTCTGTGACGCATTTTTCTTTCCTTTTTGGAGACAGGGCATCACTCTGTCGCCCAGGCAAGAGTGTAGTGGCGTGAACAAGCTCACTGCAGCCTTGAATTCCTAGGCTCAAGTCATCCTCCCACCTCAGCCTCCCAAGCAGCTGAGACTACAAGTGTGCACCACCATGCCTAGCTAATTTGTGTATTTTTTTTTAGAGACAGGGTCTCGCTATGTTGTCCAGGCTGGTCTTGAACTTCTGAGTTCAAGCAATCCTCCCGCCTTTACCTTCCAAAGTGTTGGGATTACAGGTGTGGGTCACTGCGCCCAGCTTATGTAGATGAATACCTGTAAGCACCTAGAAAATTACCCGGCAATACATGTTTGGTAAATAAAAGTGAATGATGGCCAGGCACAGTGGCTCATACCTGTAATCCCAGCACTTTGGGAGGCTGAGGTGGGTAGATCACTTGAGGCCAGGAGTTTGAGATCACCCTGGCCAGCATGGTGAAACCCCATCTCTACCAAAAATACAAAAATTAGCCAGGCATGGTGGCACACACCTGTAGTCCCAGCTACTCGAGAGGCTGAGGCAAGAGAATCACTTGAACCCAGGAGGCAGAGGTTGCAGTGGGCCGAAATCATGCCACTGCGCTTTAGCCTGGGTGACAGAGCAAGACTCTGTCTCAGAAAAGTGAATGAGGCTTCTGGGTGGAGCCTAAGACAGACAGCACCAAAGTAGGAAATTCTTGCTTAAGAGCACAAAAAACGGAGGCCGCGTTTCCCCTCATGAGGGAAAGTGAGTGGCAATGTTGCCTGAAGCCAGCCTTCCAACAGGGCAAATGCTGCGGGTCTGGTTGGGAAGCCAGCTGCCCTTTATCTCCCTCTGGCCAGTATCTGAAATCAGCTGTGAGAGAGAAACGCAGAACACTAGGAGATAGGAGCAGGCCGCTTTCCTCTTCCATCGGCTCTTCCGGGGCACCAGTCACCACTTATTAAGCAGTTTATGTCATTAAGCATCTCCCTGGGGGAGCTGGAGAGCCACAGTACAGTGTAGATAATGAAGATCTATTGCATAAGCAGAAAAAGTTCAATGGAAAATGCCTCCTTCTGCGCTCCCTGGCTGCCCTCACTCGAGCCCTGTCTCCTTTTTATTAGCAGCGTGAGAGGATTCAACATTGTTTTTATTTTCTCACTCCTTGTGGGGAAAGACATTGATCCAGGCTTAAGAAGTCTTTCTGCGTCTGTTTCTTTAAACTAAGAATTGGGTTTCACTCTGGGCTAACTGTTCCTTTAGGTACAAGCTGAATGGCTCCCATTGCCAAGGTGAGCCCCAGACACATTTCTGACACAGCTCACTTCCTTTTTAGGGCCCCTAAAGTCAAGGTTAGTGCCTGCTCTCAAGCCCCTCAGGCCAAGGAGAACTGCCCTCAGAAATAAGATGTCTTGAATGGGAACAAAGAGCTCTATCATGCCCTTGGTTTCTTCATGTTTAAAATGCAGAGCAAAGGAGTACATGAGGTCAAGAGCCTTCTAGTCTGAACCTTCTGTGGAGTGGAAGGACACTAATGGGCCAGACAGCTTCTAGATGCAAGGTGGGCTCAGGCCTGGGTGAGGTCAGGACGGTGGGTGAGGTCAGGACGGGAGACACGGAGAGGAACAAGTTACCTAGCCTCAGCCAGCAGAGTCCCGGGCCAGCCTCACAGCGACGGGAGGTGATTTTGTCACGTTCACTGACCTCTGACTCTTTCCTCAAGGAAGGGTTTGTGTCATGAGTGAACAGAGACAGGTGAAAAGCCCCCTCTAATTTCTAGCACAGTCCTGCAAGCCTCTGCAGGGAGGAGTTGGGAGCTCTGCGTTTCCCTCTTGTTGGCCTCCTGCCTGCCTGTCTGCCCTGGACCTTGCTTACCAGCTTATCCAAGCTGCATGGAGGTTCAGGGGTGCCATCTGGGTCTCCTCAGCCCAAATATGGGACTTTCAAATTCTCCCCCCAACACAAACACACCCTGCTGTGTTGATTCCGTTCCTGTACTCTCCACTCCATCTCTTCCTATCCACCTCCATATTTACAAACACACCCTGCTGTGTTGATTCCATTCCTGTGTTCTCCACTCCATCTCTTCCCATCCACCTCCATATTTACAAACACACCCTGCTGTGTTGATTCCATTCCTGTGTTCTCCACTCCATCTCTTCCCATCCACCTCCATATTTGCTCTTAGAACCAGAGCCTGTGACCACGTGAGATACTGTATTGCAGTTACCTGGAGTTTGCTTTGTAGGAAAAGTAAACGCCCCCTCTCCTTTTCCTCCTAGTCTCTTTGGTTTAGAAGGATGATGTCATCTGAATAACAGCCTGAAGTAAATGATTAGGAAAAGTGCCCTTCTCTTGAACCCTGTGGACACCATCTAGCTCTGAGACAGAGATTCAGTTAGAAATGCTGCAGCTGGAAAACGATTCACACACCATGCCCATGAAGTGTGTGAAGCTCTGGAAGAAAAGACACGAAGAGGATTGGGGAAGGAAGCATAGCGTGGTACACCTGAATCAGGAGGACTGTGAAGGGCGGCAGTGAGGAGTGAAACCAGAGCCTGAAATTGCCACACTTCCTCCGTGTCTGACTCGGTGCTTCTCAAACTGAGCGTTTTCAACATCTTTGACAAAACAATTCAGCCACGGAGGGGAGTCTTGCACATTGTAGGATGTTTAAGCCAGAATTCCTGGCCTCCACCCACTACATGCCAGAAGTAACTTACCCCAACCAAGATGAGATTAGCCACTGGCATGAGGGAAATAAAATATTAGAAATTCTATGTATTTGTATTTGATTACAAAACATAGAATTTAAGTTTTATTAACATTGATGATGCCCAGACATAATCCAAGATATGTCAGTGAGATGTCTATTAACTTAGACAGGTAGACGGAGAAACCCTCATCTGCTCTATCATTCTGAGCTTATTACAGGGCATTGTAGTTCATATTTGTCCAATTAGGTTGGATTCAGTAATTATTTTAAATGGCAGATGGCAAGTAGCTGTGAAGATTCTGTAAGTCATCTCATGGCAAGGAACTTAGGTACACATTTTTCTCTTACCAAAAACCCCACAAATTATTATAACTTTGCTATTCGTTTGGTGATAGGTAGCTGCCAGTAGTATGCTACCTAGTAGATATTTTTAATATACCCATAATCCATCCTTTCAAAATAAAGGTGACATTTAACAATGAGTGAAAAAGTGACTACGTTTAGAAAGAAACTTGTGCTATGGTATTTCTGGCAAATGACCAGAGAGCCTGAAAAGCCCTCCTGAGATAAAGCATACAGATATTCTGGATAAAATATTACAGGAATACTTTTAGATTCAGAGCTGAGCTGACCTGGAAGTAAGGGAAGTCACCAGGTGCCAAACTGAAGAGGGAGTTCGTGCTGAACCAAAGCTATCCTGAGAGCATCTGCCAATCGCTGAAACAAGCTGGAGTTTTAATGGCCTTGCAGGGAACAGAAGACTAGATATTCAGCCTGAATAAGCTGGAAAATTGGAACTGAGACCCCTAATAAAGTAAGAAGCCTGAAAAGCTACAGTCTCAGTAAAAGGATCTACTGTCCACTGGTAAAGGAAGGTGAAAATGAAACTTATCTGCACAAGGAATTAAATTCACACATTTTTGTTGACGGAAACCCCCAGCAGAAGAGTTAACTTAAAAATGGTCTCGTGTTATACCATTACAGGGCCACCTGACAGAAGCAAATGCATATTCTCTCTGTAAGGATGCACTCAAAACCCAGACCTCATGGGTTCCCACGAATAAACCCAGCTGAACAGTCAAAACCCAGCTCACAGTCAAAATTTTTAAACACATGAAAAACCCAGCCACCACCAATAAGAATCAGAAGAAACAAAAAACAGCAGAATTAAATTCCCAGCGACTTCATATATATGAACTATGGAACACAGAATTAAAAATAATTATGTTTTAAGGAAGTAAAAAGAAATGTTTTCAGAAATAAAAGAGGGAATCAAAATACATGAGGAAGGAATAAAATAATCTCAAAAGGGCCCAGGCATTTGTAGAAAACAACCAGAAAGAATTTTAAACATGAGAAATCATAGTTACTATAATTAAAAACTAAGCAGATGAGGAAAAACCTAAATGAAACATGAAGTTAGGCACAGCTGAAGAAAGAATTTGTGAACTCGAAGATAGATTTAATATATATATATATTATATATACACACACACACACACACACACACACACACACACACACACACAGAGTTTTTTTTTTTTTTTAAGAGATGAGGTCTCGCTAAGTTGCCCAGGCTTAAGTGCAGTGGCTCTTCACAGACATGATCATAACACACTACAGCCTCAAACTTCTGGGCTCAAGTAATCCTCCTGTCTCAGCCTCTCAAATATCTGGGGCTAAAGGTGTGTGCCACTGTGCCCAGCTGGTTTTGAAAAACACAGAAAAACAAAGTGCAAAAGAAAAATAATTGTCAATCAAGACTTATAAACCCAACTAAGATATCACTGAAGAAAAAGATTAAGATAAAGACATTTGCAGGCAAATAAAAACTGAGAAATTTTGCCATCAACAGATTCTTAAAGTAATTTCTAAAAAGAAGTACTTCAGAGGAAGAAAACAAAATTGCCAGAAAGTTCTGAGCTGCAGGAAAGAATGATTTTTACTTAGAATAAGAATTTTCCATTGCTTCTTAATTATTAGGTTTATATATAAATTTGTGTTACTTTAACCATTTAAATGCAGTGTTAAGATTTGAAAATAAATGTTAGAAGTTAAGGGTCTTTTTTTTTTTTTTTTGACATTTATCCATTAAAGGCCTATTAAAATTTAGGCCTTTAAAAAAGGAAGGAAGAAAAGAAGCAAAAATAGACCCCAAAAAATGCATGAGGATATCATTACAAAACAAATGTTTGTTTTAAATAAAAGGCATATAGATTAGGAAGGAAGAAATAAAACTGTCTTCATTTACAAATTACATGATTGTCCATGTAGAAAATCTCAGAGAACTGACAAAACAAACAAAACACCTCCTAGAACTAATAAGTAGTTATAGTGAAGTTGCAGGATACAAGATTAATATATAAAGGTGAATCACGGCTGGGCACGGTGGCTCACACCTGTAATCCCAGCACTTTGGGAGGCCGAGGCAAGTGGATCACCTGAGGTCAGGAGTTCGAGACCAGCCTGGCCAACATGGTGAAACCCCATCTCTACTAAAAATACAAAAATTAGCTGGGTGTGGTGGCGGGCGCCTGTAATCCTAGTTACTTGGGAGGCTGAGGCAGGAGAATGGCTTGAACCCAGGAGGCAGAGGTTGCAGTGAGCCGAGATTGTGCCACTGCATTGCAGCCTGGGTGACAAGAGCGAGACTGTCTCACAAAAAAACAAAAACAAAACAAACAAACAAAAAAAAGTGAATTACATTCCTATATACCAACAATAAACAATTGGAACTTGAAGTTAAAAATAAAATACATTTATACAATATTAGCACACCTCAAAGTGAAATACTTAGGTATAAATCTAACAACATGTATAAAGATATACAGAAGGAAAACTACGAAACTCCAACTAAATAAATAGAGAGATATTTTACATTCACGGATAGGCGGACTCGATATTGTAAGATGTCAGTTCTTCCCAACAATATCGAAGGAAAACAAAGTCAGAGGACTGACTGCCCAGTTTCAAGGCTCAGCATAAAGCTACAGTAATAGAGACAGTGTGGCATTGGCAAAAGAATAGAAGAATAGACAAATAGATCAATGAAACAGAATAGACAGCCCAGAAATAGATCTTCATGGATCACTTGAGCCCCAGAGATCTGGGCTGTAGTGCACTATGTCAACTGGGTGTCCACACTAAGTTCAGCATCAATATGGTGACCTCCAGGTTGCCTAAGGAGGGGTGAACTGGCTGAAGTCAGAAAACACAAGTCAAAACTCCTGTGCTGATCAGTAGTGGAATCGCACCTGTGAAGAGCCACTACGCTCCAGTCTGGCCAACATAGGAAGACCCTGTCTTCTTAAAAAAAAAAAAAAAAAAGGAATAGACCCTCATAAATATTGTCAACTCATCTTTTGACAAAGGACCAACAGCAATACAAAGAAAATACAGTCTTTTCAACAAATGGTGCTGGAACAATTGGACATCCACATGTTAAAAAAAATGATTCTAGGCACAGACTTTACATCCTTCACAAAAAATTAACACAAAATAGATTACAGACCTAAATGTAAAATGCAAAACTATAAAACTCCTGGAAGATAACATAGGAGAAAATCTAGATGGTCCTGAGTTTAGTGATAACTTTTTAGACACCAAAGGCACAACCCATGAAAGAAAGAATTGAAAAGGTGGACTTTGTTCGATTAGAAATTTCTGCTTTGTAAAAGACATCAAGAAAATGAGGGGGAAAAAATCCACAGACAGAGAAAACAATATTTACAAAAGACACATCTGATAGAGGACTGTTTTCCAAAACATACAAATAACCTTTAAAGCTCAACAATAAGAAAACAGCCCAATTAAAGAATGGGCAAACGACCTGAATGGACACCTCACCAAAGAAGATATAAAGATGGCAAATAAGCATATGAAAAGATGTTCGATATCATGCATCATTAGAGAATTGCAAATTTTAAAAAAGGAACACCACCACCCACCTATAAGAACGACAACCATTCGAAACACTGACACCAGGAAACCCTGGTGAGGCTGTGGAGCAGCAAGAACTGTCCCTAATTACTGGCAATAATACAAAGTGGTACAGCCACTTTGTAAGACAATATGGCACTTTTTTACACAGCTAAATATAATTTTACCCTACCATCCAGCAATAGCATTTCTTGAATTCAAATGAGTTGAAAACTTATCTTCACACAAAAACCTGCACATGAATGTTTATAGCAACCTTATTCATAATTGCCAAAACTTGGAAGCAACCAGGATGTCCCTCGATAGGTGAATGGACAAATAAACAGTGGTGTATCAAGACAATGCAATGCTATTATTCAGTGATAAAAATAAGTGAGCTATTAAGTCACAAAAAGATATGATGGAACTTTTGATGAATATTGCTATTTGAATAAAGCCAGGCAGAAAAGGCTACATATTGTATGATCCCACCATATGACATTCCAGAAAAGGCAAAGCTATAGAGACAGTGAAAAGATCTGTGGTGGCCAAGGATTTGGAGGGGGCAAGGATGAATAAGCAGAGCACAGGATTGTTAGGGCAGCGAGACTATTCTGCACCAAACTGTAATGATGGATACAGTATGCAGTATTCAAACTCATACGGCTGACAACATCAAGAGTGAGCTCTTTTTTTTTATTATTATTATTATACTTTAAGTTTTAGGGTACATGTGCACAATGTGCAGATTTGTTACATGTGTATACATGTGCCATGTTGGTGTGCTGCACCCATTAACTTGTCATTTACATTAGGTATATCTCCTAATGCTATCCCTCCCCCCTCCCCCCACCCCACAACAGGCCCTGGTGTGTGATGTTCCCCTTCCTGTGTCCGTGTGTTCTCATTGTTCAATTCCCACCTATGAGTGAGAACAAGCAGTGTAAACTAGGGACTTTAGCTAATAATGATGTATCAATATAGTTCATCAGTTGTAACAAAATTTACCAAACTATGTAAGATGTTAATAAGACAGGGGAGATTGGAGTAGGGGTATATGAGAAATCTTTACTTTCTGTTCATTTTTTCTGTAAACTTAAAACGGTTCTAGAAAATAAATAGTTAATAATAATTGGAAAAAAAAAAAAAAAGCTTGGTCAGGCATGGTGGCTCACGCCTGTAATCCCAGCACTTTGGGAGGCCAAGGCAGGAGGATCACCTTGGGTCAGGAGTTCGAGACCAGCCTGGGCAATGTGGTGAAACCCAGTCCCTACTAAAAATACAAAAATCAGCCAGGCATGATGACACGTGCCTGTAATCGCAACTACTTGAGAGGTTGAGGCAGAATTGCTTGAACCTGGGAGGTGGAGGTTGCAGTGAGCTGAGATCGTGCCACTGCACTCCAGCCTGGGCAACAGAACAAGACCCTATCTCAAAAATAAAAAAAATAATAAAAATTATACTAAACTGTAATAAAACATGAGTTTAGCGAGTTTATAATATACAAGAGCAACATACAAAAATCAATTGTAAAAAAAAAAGATGTCTAGAACAGGTAAATATTCAGTAAGTGGTAGTATTCTAATAGTAAACAAGAAGTTGTGCCAACCCTCAGGCTGTTGGGAAGCGTTCTGGCTTGGTAAATCTCGGCGTGGCCACTCACTCCCTGTTATCTTGGATAACTTCATTCCTTCTCCCTTCGGCCCCAGCATCCTTGTCTGGAAAAGACAAGACTTGGATCAGATGCTTGTGCCCAGTTCTGACATTCGAAGAGGCTATTCATTAAAGGATATTTCTATGATAGATGATTCAGGAAATGTTGTCACTTGATCTCCCTCAGAGAAGAGCCAAATTATGTTAAAATGTAACAGAAAGTAACCAGAAGAAAAAACTTCCTTCTCATTTCTAGGAAAGGCGCTAGAATTATTGGTGAAATCAAATAAAGACAAAAATGATCCACTCTTTCAACATATTCAAGAAGGAAAAAAGAAAGTGCAGAAGAGGAGGAGGGAAAAACATAAATTTCCAGGTCGATTCCACCTGTTCCAGCTGGCAGCTGGGTAGGGGGCTGCGACACTTGACCTCGATGTATCTTCTGAACAAAGTGGGAGGGGAGGGCCTCCTGCCATCTTTTGTCATCAGGCAGGCCAAGCCTGGCTAATGGGAACTGTCACCTGGGCCTTTCCAGGTCAGAAACGAAGAACAGCAATTAACTCCTCCAGGAGGCCTGCGGCCTGGAGTAAGCCCTGCCCGGCCAGGTAGCTAAATCATTAAAGACACAGTTCTTTTCAGTGATAAATTGTGCAGGCGCGTGAAACCCGCTGCTGGCCATTAATCTGGGCTAATCAGGTTGAAAGCTGGGTTGTTTTATTTAGTAATTAACGGGTTATGTGAAAAACATGATCCATGGCCTGGGGTGCATCTATAGAGCACAGTCCAGGAGGAGAGAATGAGGAACGGCAGGAATTCTCTGGAGAGCCACTCGGGCCTGTGCAATTACAGCGATTGGCAAATGCTGAAAAATGACCCTGGGCTTGTATTGACACCCAGGAAAGAAACATTCCTGCCAACAGCGCGGGAGGAGTCTTGAAGGCCGATAATTGCTCTCTCCCTCCCGCCCCTTGCAGCGGCCTGCGAAGCTATTCCCAAAGTTGCAGGGATGCACGGTGATTTTGCAGGGGGCACACACTGCTCCCTATGGCTGTGGACAGCCTGTGTTTGAAAGTAGGCTGGATGGAGAGTGGTGCTGTTTGCAAAAATGGGGGTCCCAAAAGAAAGAGAGGGACAGTAAGGGTGGGAGAGATGAATGATTTCCTTCTGAACACATTGAGATGGAGGTGCTCAGACATGGCCAAGACGGGATGACCAATTGCTGACCGGATGGATGGATGGATGGATGTGCAGCTCAGGAGCTGAACAAGAGGCTGAGGCTTGAGCTATGAGCACAGCGGGTGCCTGTGATGCTGCGGAGAGGGCCAGTCCCGCAGGAGAGTGTATGTGCAGAGTAAAGGAAGGAAGGACACACTCAGCACCCTGTGAGTGGCCAGGCCATAGATCAGAGCCTATACCCTATACAGTGCCCAGCCCCCTGCTATGGTCCTGCTGACGCTCTGCTACATGAGCCACTGGACTGAGCCCTGCCTGTTCCACCTGCTAATCGGCCCCAGCATCTCATCTTCCTTCTCCAGGGCCTGCACGCCACACCAGGGGCACCACCATCTCTGTGGCAGAGTCTTGCCGCAAATGTAACATTACAGGTCAGCCGGCTTCCCTTCTTACCACCTTTGCTCTGATCTCCCCCATGGAGCCAGGAGGATCTTCCTAAAACCCTTGAGATGCTCCAGCACAATTTAAAGATAAAATCAAAATGATTAACCAGGTTGACCAGGTCTGGCATGAAGTCAGAATGCTGCCTGCTTCTCCAGCTTCCTCTTGGCTAGCTCCTCTCCCATCACCCTCAGAGGCACAGCCATACTAACCTTCACTTACTTCTTCAAATGTGCCATGTCCACACATACACACACGTACCCTCCTCTCAGCATCCTCTCTCCTCACTCCCCTCCACATTAGATCCTACTGCAGAAATGTCCCCTCTTCCAGGAACACTTGCCTGGCTTCTCAAGCTGGGTTAGGAGCCTTCCTCTCGGGTGCTACAGCCGTGTGCTTTCAGGGCATTTGTCTCTTTGTGGTCCTTATCAGCTTCCTTCCCTCAATCTCCCTCCAAGCTCCATGAAGGCAAGGACCACATCCACATCCATATTGTTGTTTACTGTTGCATTTGCAGCTCCTAAAATAGTTCCTGGCACATAGTAGGTGGTCAATAAAACTTGTTGCATGAATGAATGAAAAAGTTCATTGAGTCAGAAAACCTCTTGAAGGGCATTGAATCTCAACCCCACAAATAAGAAAAGTGACCCTGGAGAAGGCTAATAACTCATTGGGTCACAAGGCAAATTGGTGACGGGCAGGAAGGAAATGTGGGTCTCCTGACATGGCCCAGGGACCTCTCCAGAAAACTACACTACATCTCGATTCACATCTGCCACCATTCACATCTTTGAAAAATGTATTATTGAAATTTTTTATGGAAGGCCCTTGACCTTTTGATCAATATAAGCAATTTCTCCAGATGAGCAGCCTATTTCTATAGGTGGGAATATCTGGCATTTCCATATAACATCAATGACAAGAATCAATTTAAGGAACATCTAAATGTTTGTGTTATGCTCTAGGATTCCTTGGAGGCAGTTTAGTTGAAGGTAGGAGTGAGGGTTTCAGAGTCAGAAAAACCTGGGCTTAAATTCTGACCCAGTCATTTATTAGTTGTATAATTTGGGGCAATTTACTAGACCTCCCTGTGCCTTAATTTTTTCATCTATAAAATGTGGGTGATCATAATACTGACCTAGTAAATGATTGTGAAAACAAATGAGATGCTAATAATAATAGGAGATAATGTTTATTAAGTACTAGATACTATGCTAAGTGCTTAGTCTGTCTTATTTCATTTACTCTCTGAACAACATAGTATTCTTATCCTTCTCCCCATTTTATAGATGAAAAACAGTTTGGCACAGGAGGGTTCAGTAAACTGCCCAAGGTCACAGTGTCAGGAGGTAGGAGAACTAGAATCGGGACATGGGCCATCTGGCTCACGTTAAACCACCGCACTGGCCTGATGTATTTCCTGCGAAGCCCAGGGGCTGACCGTGTGTGCCATTGTGTTACCTGGAATGTGTAGCAGCAGCACCAGAAGCAACAGTAGAAGTCACATTTTGCCAAGGTCTTGGCTTGTAGTAGGTGTTCGATAAATGGCACCTCGTAGGCCTGTTCTTAGCCTGAGGAATCTGTCCAGGAATTTGTTTTCTACCTTTTCTGTAAAAGAGACCTGTGAGCCTTTATGAGGAAATCCAGGCAGCAGGAATGTTTTCCTGTGGAGCTGCTGAAGGCAAGCTGGCCTTGGAGGAACCGGTTCTCCGCAGGCCGGGAGTCCTGGCATTGGCTGGCTTCCGGGCGGTCAGCTGCCAAGACAAGACATACCGGGCCCCAAATGGTTCCATCTTCCCAGCCTGAGGCTAGGCCGTGTGCACACAAACCAGATGGAGAACCGAGTAAAAATACCCAAGGAGTGGCTGGTGCAGCCCCTGGGAGATATGTGAGCCCCTGGGAGTCTCTGTTGCCCCAGGACTGGGCACTGGATGTTGGCTGGGAGGCACACCCCAAAAGCAGCCCTCAACCCTCCTAGGCTAGCCTGTCCCAGAGGGGACATCCAACTTTCTCCTTCCTCCAGGGGAAGCCTATCACCCCTCAATGATGCCCTTTTTTTGTTGGCCTTACGCTCTAGCTGAGCAAGGGAAGGTAGCAGCCAGTCACATGCCACTTGACAGGAACACCAATGACAGCAGTTCATGGCAAAATGGGAACCACCGAGCCCGGAAGATGGAAGGATGCTTGCTTGGAGACCTCCCGTGAAGGCAGGTGTTGTTACAGCCTAAGGTTGAGAGCCTGAACCCTGGAGGCATCCTCCCCCGGGTTTGAATCCAGGCTCTCCCTCTTACTAGATTTGTGACCTTTGGCTGTTTCTTAACTTCCCTGAGCCTTCATTTTCTCATCTGTATGAGTGGAAATAATAATGATACCTACTTCAAAAAGTTCTGTGAGTATCATACGAGATAACCCACATAAAGTATGCAGAGTGATGCTTGAGATATAGTAATTGTTCAGTAAGTGTCAACTACTTATTCTTGTGACTATAAACCGCTCATCCAGTGCAGGAATCCTCATCATGCCTGTGTGGTTAGTGTCTGCTTGGCCACTTTCAGTGATGGGAAGCTCACTTTCTTCCAAGGCTGCTATTCTGCTGCTGGACAACTCTTCTTATTCTGTGGTCCTTCCTACTCCATGCAGCAACAAAAATACACATGAGAAGTCCATACACACTGAAATGAAAAATATCCAAGATATATTAAATGAAACAGATCAAGCTGCAGGACAATGCATGCATTAAAAAAACAGGATTTGCTCCATTCAGCCTTGAGACACCACGGTAACTAATAACAGATATTGGCCACCCTCTGTGACTGATTGGCTTCTAAGGGGAGCTAGAGTAATTGCCCTCTCATGGTGGTATTTTAGGCAGCAGGGCAGGCTGGGAGGTAACAGGGGCAAGTTTGGGTGAAGAGATTTCTGTCGATTAAATCACTAAGCTGCCTGCTAATTTATTCTCAGAAATGATCAGTCCTAGAGCTTGACCAAGGGAAAAGCTCACTAGCCTCCTACAGTGGTTTAGATCATTTTTTGAGTGAAGTTCAGGATCCGGAATTGATGGGGAGTCTTGAATCTGTCATTTAAAAATTTCCCTAAACTCTCAAGGGTTGGCCAAGCATTTCCTATAGAAAACATGATGCATGCGAAAAAGGGCAACCTCAAATAATCCTTTCTTTCATGACACTCCAAGAGTCTGACTTAGTGTCTCTTGTTATCCTCGGAAGATGGCCCAGACCCACCCCCTGCACCTGCTCCCTACCCAGCCACAGGGGGAACTCATATTTCCTCTCTGCAACCACTGTACCTGGAGAGGTTTGGAATACTATTATGTAACCACTCATTAGCATAAAGAGAATGCTTGTGAGAAATACTTGTCCGATAGCATTGCTTCTGCCAGAGAAATTTCTGTGGGCTGCTGGAAGTCTGCAGATCTGGGCCATGTGACTATGCAAAGCTCTGTGATAGTCATTATTTTATCCAGTCTTACAACAAACCCATATAGTATAGGCTTATTTCATCCCCATTTTACAGATGTAGAAACTGAGGCAAGGAGAGTGGGGGAAGCAACTTGCCTAAGGCCACACAGCTCCATGGTGTTAGCAGTGAGCTTATCCCAAGGTCTCCGACCGCTCATGGAATGCCCTTTCTGCTTCCCCTGGACCCTTAGGAGCTTCCTCATTCCCTTGTGTCTTGTTCTGTTACCCCCTTCAAATATCTACCATGTTTCAATACCATAGGAGAAAAAAAGTCTTGTTCTAGGAAGAGAAAGGTAAAAGACAAGCAGGATGGAATAAGATAAGAAGCCCAACACAGAAGCAGCAGCAAATATAAACACAAGGCTTGTGCTTCCCATGCAAGCCCCAGGTTCTCGGAGCTGGCTCTAAGAGTCTGACTCAGAGCAAAGTGAATGTCATCCTGATGACTGTGATTCGGTCACTCTGTCCAAGGTCCAACAGAGGCCTGCTGACAAAGCTCCACGGTGAGGGGGACAAAGGAACTGTCAGGCCTGCCTGGTCCAACGATGCCAAACTGAGGCCACACAGGGGCTGGAGAGCTCTGAAGCTGCACTTGGAAGAGGCCAGGGATGCAGTGAGATCAAGGAGGCAAGGTCACGGCCCATCACCATTATGGCGACCTCATGCAACAGCGTCCTAAGACACAGAGGCAGGGGAGAGAGGGAAACTGCACGATCCTTCTTGTGCCTCAACTTGGCTCCACTGGCCTGGGCCCCAGCATCTAAGAGAGCATTGAGGCTGCTCTGCACGTCTTCTCCTGGCTAATTTGGAGTCCTCTCTGCAGCCTCAGCCCTGGGATTATGCTGGCGGGTGGCTGGTGCCAAGGTGTGTACAGAAGGTCATGTGGGGGCTGTAGCCTCAGCCTGAGCCAAGGGGCCCCACTGAGGACCTTCTCTTGCGCTGTGGCTGATGTAGACCCCAGATGCCACCTGCACCTTCTCCGGAGCATTTTTCCAGTGGCCACAGCCCTGGGCAAGCCAGCGGATGGGAAAAGCATTGGCCCATCAAGCTAAACTTTATAACTGAAAACATGTGTACAGTGGACACCCTGAGTCTGAAGTGAGGGAAGGGAATCTTTCACAAGATACAGTCCTGCTGTGCTACGAATATAAAGGAAAAGAGGTTTACAGTCTCTTCTCCTTCCAAGCAGGCCTTCCTTCAGGGCTTTCGTTTCTGTATCTGTAAGACAAAGGACTGAGGGAACTTTCACATGCCTTCACTCTGTTCTGTGACTCTGTAACCCTCACACCTTGACTTCCGGTAGCCCCAGATGCAGTAGCTCCAGGTGGACACGCTTGAAATTTTCTCCCAGAGGCTCCTGCTTACGGAGAGCACCTTAGCCTCAAAACCAAGAAAATCCACAGTTTTTCTCTGACAGCCTCAGGGTGTGTCCTCATGACTCCGAAATTCAGCTGCACTCAGTTACCTGGTTCATACAATAACTTAGGTAAGAGCTCCTGCAACTTCCCTTTAATTCAGCCAGACCTTTGGCCTGGAGCACCCCACAGATTCCTCTGGAAGTGCCTATTTTAGGTCCTGGTGCCAGATTCTACCTGTTTTCCAGATTCCAGCAGCTGAGGGATGTCTTTTAAAGAGATATTCAAAAACTTTTAAAAATACCTGAGATGAGGCAATGTGAGCAGGTACACACACCCATACGTATTTGTTCAGCAAGCTGGGCTTGTGCACCCTGTGCTGGGTACCAGGGGAACAGTCTCGTGGGGGTGCGGACAAGACAAGCAAACAGAAGTGACATCAGGGACCGATAACGTGGACATGCCCTGTGCCTGGATCGTTTGGGCATTTGGCATCACATTTGATCACAGGAGATACGGGCTGAAGATAGAAAACTCACATCCCTCATTCTCAGAGCTGGGGGAGGTCGCGGAGACCCGGCTGCTGGCCTGACGGCCCCTCACTCACTGGGCTGATCACGTGCGGCTCCCTGGGGACCCCATTGTCTGCACGGATGAGCTGGGGTTCATTTGGGAAACCCGTCCTTGGGAATGGAAAGGGAGATTTCAACCGTGGAGTTGGACTTTTGTGTTAATACAACTGTGTTTTGTTTGGGGGTTTTGTCTTTTTTCAAATAACACCACACAGAGAACCCTAAGAAAGTCTCCAGGCTGCAGCAGACAGACGCATCGTTTCTTTTTATTCCATCAGTCAGGGGAAAAAAAGAAAAAAAGAGAAAAGAAAGAGAAGAAAGGAAAAGAAGCCCCCTAAAGCCCCTCCCGTGTCCTTCCCATCAGCCACGTGGGTTTGCACAATTAAATCTCAATAGCTCCTTCCAGGGCTTTGTGGGGGCCATGGGCCCCGTGAGGACGGTCACTCTGGCACTCAGAGTGGCTTTCCTCTCCACACGCTGCTGGGCGAGTCTCTCCCCAGACAGCTGCTTCCAGGCTGCACCTAGCCACGCTGACTCCTCTCAAGGGGTGGGTTGTGTCCCCAGGGCCAGGGAGCCCCATGCCAGGCAGCAAGCAGCCCAGGCTCCAGGGGTAAACAACTACCCACCCGAAAAGTGTGCAGAAGCAGCTGGCTGCTGGCTTCACCTGCCTTTTCGGTGGCTGCAGAGAGAGCTCATCACAGTGTTAGGTTCGTTTATAGCAGTAGCAAGGGAATTTTGTTTTTTAAATGAAAGATCTATCATAGATCAGGTACATTTGGCATAATCTAGTATTTTCTGTTTTAAAAAATTATAAATTTTCAATTTATCTAATAATCAAATTAAGAGCATGGAACTTAATAAAAGATGCATCTCTTAAATCTGAAGCTATAGTATCAAATAAATAGGCCTCAGCCCCAGTTGGTAAAGAAAGAGAGGAATTCAGATAAGCGGAAGAAGAGCAAGGGAATTCTCTGGAATGAGAAGCCCTTCCCCTTTCTCCCCCCACTTCCATCTATCCTCTTCCCAGAGCAGCGTGTTCTTTCCTTTGCTCATTCTGTTCCCTTTCCATGAATCCATGGCTCCCTCCCTCAGGATCTCTCAAATCCCAATGCCTCCACAGAGCACCTTTGGATTCTGTCCCCAATGGCTCTGATGGTAACCCCTGCATCCCCATAGCCCTTGTGAATATCTGTCTATATCATCTTTTGTACCTTAGCTTTTAGCATAAGTGTTTTGCAAATCTGGCAAATACACTAAATTGCTCCTTGAGGCCAGGGATGGTGTCTGGGGTTCCCCTGCCTCCCCTACAATCACTGGCCTGTTGGTACAATTCCCTGAGTTGAACTGCAGGGCATAGCATGTGACGCTGAGTCTCTGGGCAGGTGAAGGCAGGCTGAGTCTCTGGCTAGCTGCCACCCCCGCATCCACCAGGACATTGGCCATGCTGACTGGAAGTTTCCTCTACCACTTTGTTCAACAAATATGTATTTGTCACATGAATCTCCTCAATAAAAAATAACTCATTTGATCTTAAAGTTGCGTATGTGTTGGTGGGGAGGGGAGGGACATGGGATGTGAACAGGCAGGTCTTACATCTGCATTTCACCTGAGTCATTTATTGATTTGGATTTGTCACTTTACTCCTTTAGTACTATTTCCTTATCTGTAAAATGGGCATGATAATAAAGACACCACCCTGCCCTCTGTCCTGAGTGAGTTGAGGTCTGAATGTCTGTGAAGAGTAGTTAGTAAACGTATGGGAATCAACGATTGCTAAGCAAGTACCCCTGGGCTGGGAAGTGCCATTCCTTAAGTCATTACTGTCAATAGTTGGAAACTGAGTTGACGATTCACAGAGTAAGACTGATTTTTTAAAGTATATATAATTACGGTCTTCCTCGTGCAAGAAGTGGGGCTGGGGCTCCATGGGGTAGGTGGGAAGGACATTCAGAAGGTGAGCAGTGCAAGTCTGCATATGAAGTGGCAACTGGTTTTCCTGAAGTCAAGGGGATATGGTGCAGGGGATGAGTGCAGGCCACAAGTAGGAAGTCGGTTTGGAAACTGGAAGACTGGGCTGTACTGCAGAGGCCTCCCACATGTAAGTGGAGCTTTTGAAGATTTTGAGCAAAGAAGTGAGGTGTTGAGATCTTTGAGTTCAGGAAGCATGGCCGGACGCACTCAGTGAGGAAGGGAGATGCTGGAGACAGAGCAGCCCATGGGCAGGTGACTGTAGTCACTCAGTGGGGCTGTGGACTGGGCTGTGGCAACAGTGAACAGAGGGCAGGCTCACACCCATGCTGCAGGAAGCAGCCTTTGCAGGTGACCGACTGCCTGGGATGAGGGTGCGGGATGGAGAGGGAGCAGCACCCACCACACCAAGGCTGGACCAGATGTCTCCTCTGTTATCCCAAGGCACACTTGTCAGTGCATGCATCATAGCAGCTTGAAGCTTGTCTCCCATCCTGGACTGTACATAACACGGCAACATTACACCCCATGGCAGGTGCTAAGAAATACGTGTTGAATGAATGAGAGTGACTCAAATTTACACTCCACCTTCAAAATAAAAGCCCTTAGCCAAAGCTACTCCTTGTTTGGGAGGGAACTCAATTTTGGATTATGAGACCCCTGGATTTTTCCCTGGTTTCAGGATGGATGCAGCTCCAGGAGATTCCCTGGCTCTGCCGTGGCTCTTCCCATATAATGCAGGCCCAATGGGAACACTGGGTTACCTGGACCCCCATCCTCCTCATCACTGATAGTCATCAAGGCCAAATTTCTGGAGTGTCTACTCTGTGTCAGACTCTGGAGATGTGACAGATATTATCTTATTTAATTCAACTTCTCTTTATGGAAATCTTTTGAGTAAAGGTTTATAATCCCATTTTTTTTCAGAGGTCTTAAAACTGAAGCTTAAAAAAAAGGTTTGTAACTTTCCCAAGGCCACTCAACAAGGCATGATGGATGCAGTCACAGCACAGTGAGGCCCTCGAGGATGGGCCTGGGTGTGTTCTCTACCTTACCCCCATACCTTTGCCCACGCTGTGCAATTTTCAGTTTTGTTGAATGAGTGAATGAAACAACATTTTTCTGACTCCAAGCTCAAATACATTTTGAGCCTTCGTTGCCTTATCTGAAAAATGGAAATAATATGAAACTCACACACAGGCTTGGTGTGAGGTTAAAGTGGGTCCTGGCAATATGTTTGGGAATCCTAGGGGTATGTAAGCCACCTTCCTTCCAAAAGTCCCCAAATCCCAGACTGCCGAGAACGCCTGCAGACACCCTTTAGAAGAGTGTGGTCTTCAGAGCTCAGCTCTCCTCCCACCAGGCTTGTTTGTAAAGCCAGGTCCGATACTTAACACCAGCATCATCACCTGCCACCAGGCAAATGAGGAAACCTTCCATAAAAAGCTGAACAAACTCCCTTTATTTCTAATGCACCTGAAACCTGCTCACGACTCCCAGTTGCCACCCCCCTCCCAACCACACCTCTCAGCTCTACCTGCTTCCAAACTCTAACCCTTTGTCAAGGAAGTCAGAGGAAGTGAAAGGTTAACTGAAAGGGGGGCGTCTTTGTTGCCAGAATAAGTTAGCGGTGGGGTTGCTGTCTCAGCTACTGCTGCTAAAGTTTCAGCTGCTGCGGCCACACAGAGCAGGGCCTTGTTCTTTCATGAAAGTTCTAGTCTTAGTTTTGTTTCAGGGATGTGGAGACTTCAGCAGGGCTTTTGTGGCCAAAGAAACCTCCTGGACAATAGGGCCACCCTCCAAAGTGTTTGCTCCACCCTGGAGGGAGAGCTGGGGCTTACAAACTGCACGGCTGCACTTGTGGACATGGAAAGTTCCATGAGGGTCCAGGAGAAAGGGAGGGGACTAGCCTCCACCGTGCCAGCCACTTCTTAGGCCGAGTCACCATGCTCAAAGAGCACTGCCTCCAGCCCTCACCTCGTGGGGCCAACATCAGCCACACCCACCCAGGGACAAGATGGGAGACCTAGACCCAGCCGAATTGCCTCACTCAGAAGCTGGCTTTTTCTGCCTGATGCACTCTTTGCCTAGAGTGCCAGACTGTTTTGTGACCACACACATCAAGTTTAGTAGGGAAAGTAAGGGTGGAGATGGGGTAAAACGTTACTGAGCACTAACCTAATATCAGGTGCAGTGGGAAGCATTTTAATAATAATTTTTGTTAAGCACACACTATGTCCTATGCATGCTATTAAGCATTATATAAATATTATTTTGTTCTGTGTTCATAATAATCTTCCAAGGAAGATAGGAATATTATCATCCTCATTTTACAGACAAGACTGCTGAGATTCAGAGGGATTAAGTGACTTGTCTAAGCTTATATAGAATATAAGTGGTGACGCTGGGACTTAAATATGGGAATTGAATCTATATCTGTACAACATAGATGCCCAAATTTTCGTATTTTTTTCTTTACGGAAGTATAACTGATGTACAATATACTATACATGTTTAAAGTATACAATTAATAAGTTCCCGCATCTGTGAAACTATCATCATAAACAAGATAATGAACATATCTATCGCCCCCAAATTTTTCTTGTGTCCCTGTAATACCTTCATCCTGTATTCAGGCAACCACGGATCTACTATCACCATTTATCAGCTTGCACTTCCTACAATGTGTGGTTCCTAGAACCATATAGTATGTACTCTTTTAAAAAAAAATGTGGCTTCTTTTACTTAGCATAATCATTTTGAGATTCACCCATGTTGTTACATGTATCAGTGGTCCACTTTCTTTTTCTTTTTCTTTTTTTTTTAAAGACAGGTTGTCACTTTGTCACCCAGGCTGAAGTGCAGTGGTGTGATCTTGGCTCACTGCAGCCTCAGCCTTCCAGGTTCAAGTGATCCTCCCACCTCAGCCTCCCCAGTAGCTGAGACTACAGGCCTGCACCACCACACCTGGCTAATTTCTTTTTTGTATTTTTTTGTAGAGATGGTGTTTTGCCATATTGCCCAGGCTGGTCTCGAACTCCTGAGCTCAAGCCATCTGCCCACCTCCGCCTCCCAAAGTGCTGGGATTATAGGCGTGAGCCACCGCACCTGGCTGGTTCATTTCTTTTGATAGCCAAGTAGTGTTCCATTGTATGAATATACCAGTTTGTTTATCTGTTTCTCTCTTGCTAGACATTTGGGATATGTCTAGTTTTTAGCTGTTACAAACAAAGCTGCTGCGAACACTTGTGTACACATCTTTGTATAAAACACATGCTTTCATTTCTCTTGGGTAGACAGGAATGAAATGACTGGATCATACGATAGTTTTGTATTCGATGTTTTAGGAAACTTCCAATTGTGTTCCAAAGTGGTTATACCATTTCACGTTTCCACCAAGAGTGTATGAAGATTCCTGTTACTCCATATCTTTGTCAATACTTGGTATGGTCGTTCTTTTATTCTTAATAGGTGTGTAGTGGCATGTCATCTTTTCAGATGCTTGCCTGTTATTGTAGATCTCCTTTAGCAAACGGTCTATTCAAATCTATCACCTACATTTTTTGTTTTGTTTTGTTTCTGTGCTTGTAAATTGTGCTTTAGTTTCTGCAATCAGATAGAATGCAGTGAGATACAAGCGTAAAGCTTCACTGTGCATCCAGAAAATAAAAAGCACACATATGCAGATTGAGCTGAACGGCTTATTCCCTTAATAAGAAAATAAAAAGCACACATATGCAGATTGAGCTGAACGGCTTATTCCCTTAATAAGAAAATAAAAAGTTTTGAATTTAAAAAAGCTAGTTAATCTTCAGTGTAAAAACTTGGAGGTATAAACAGTTTCAGTTCATTATACATGGTAAATTAATATACAATTCTCAAGTTGTACAGCATAGCATTGTAAGCAAAGTAAATCGTCTCATTTCAGTTTTTACTCTTAAGCATAATCCACACCTCAATCTTAGATAAAAATTTCACAATATATAAACCCACTGAGAATTCTGTATACAAATGCAGGTTATAGAAATCTGATTTCAAATACAACTACAAAAATTGTCACGACCTTACATGTTACAACAGCTTACTTATTTTTCAATTATAATTTTTAAAAATTATAGAAAAGTATTTCACTGTAATCCCAGCACTTCAGGAGACCGAGGCAGAAGGACTAGTTGAGCCCAGGAGTTTGAGACCAGCCTGGACAACATAGTGAGACCCTGTCTACACAAAACTGTTACAACAACAATAAAAAAAATTAGCCAGGCGTGGTGGCAAGCACCTATGGTCCCAGATACTCAGGAGGCTGAGGAGGGAGGATCGCTTGAGTTCAGGAGTTTGAGGCTGCAGTGAGCTATGATGGTATCACTGCACACCATCCTGGATGACAGAGTAAGACCTTGTCTAAGAAATTAAAAAAAACCATCTCAATGCACATTCAATGGCTGTGACAACGGCCATGATCTTGTGCCTTTAAATCATACTTTCTGGAGTATAAAGCATCACCCGTGTGTTTTAAATTGGGTTGTTTGATTTCTTATGATTGAGTTTTGAGAGTTCTTTATATATTCTGAATACAAGTTCTTTATCAGACACAGGATTTGCATATATTTTCTCCCATTCTGTGTGTTGCCTATGAATTCTCTTAGAAGTATCCTTTGAAAGACAGAAGTTTGATTTTGATGATATCCATTTTATCGATTGTGCTATTATGGATGGTGCTTTAGTTGTTGTATCTAAGAAATGTTTGTTTAACCCAAGGATGCAGAGTTTTTTTCCTGTTTCTTTTTTTTTTTTAGTTTTATCATTATACTTTTAACATTTAGCTCTATACTTCATTTCACATTAACTTATAATATATGTATATAACTATGTATGTATACCATGTGAACTGATGTGTATGGTGTGATAGTGAATCAAAGTTCATTGAGCGTATAGATGTCCAATTGCTTCAGCACCATTTGTTGAAAAACTACCCTTTCTCCACTAAATTGCCCTTGAGCTTTTGTGAAAAATCTGGTGTCCATGTATGTGTGGATCTAATTCTGTACTCTCTCTCTTCTGTTCCATTGATCTATTTGTCTGTCGTTATGCCAAATTATACTTTCCTGATTACTCTATATTATATAACTTCATATAGTAAGTTATACATAATAACATATAAGTTTATCAGGTTGTGTTAATCTTATTCTAGTTTGTTCTTCTTTTGCAAAGTTTTATTTTGTTTTGTTTACTTTCTAGGTCCTTTGTATTGCCATATGAGTTTTAGAATCAGTTTGTCAATTTCTACTTTAAAAAAACATGCTGGATATTAATGACATTCATAGTCTATTAAATGCTATCATATTTAGTGCTACTTACAAAGTTATGATTTGGGTATTATTCTTAACCATTTTTTAAAACAAAGAAACCAAGACTCACAGGCTACAGAATTTCATTTGAAATCTCATTAGTAAAAACTTGAACCAAGTTGGCTGTAATTCTTGGACCACTACATCTAAAGGAATTAGCTGGGTCATAAATGGTGTCCCAGCCTCCAGCTGGGATTTCCCACTGGACAGTTCTGGGTTGTATTCAACACTTGAAGCTATCACTTTTTCCTCATTTGATGTTTACTTGATTGAACCTTCAAAATGTATCCTCCATGCTATCTCTCTCTGGCCCTCTTTCATCTTCATTTTTTAATGAATCGGAAAAACACACATATCTAAGCATGCAGTTCCTCCCCTGCAACACTCACTAACTGCCGTCACAATGGGCACTTACTCACCTGACTTGTTCATGAATGCCGTCACAATGGGCACTTACTCACCTGACTTGTTCACGAATGCTCAAATATCCATCTCCTTAAAAAGCATGCCACTCTCCTGCTCTAAAGCAATGACTCTCCAGTGCTTTCAAAATTAAGTTGACTCAGAGTCATGCCCATTTAGAGCAGAAGGTGGCCTTGGAGACTGTGTATACCAAACAGTAGAGAAGCAATATTCAATCCTCTTGTTTCAGATGGGAGAGTTAATTACCAAGGAGAAGAAGTGACTTTAACGCAAGGAATCTGTGATCCCATGTCTGTTAGGAATTCTGGTCTTGATTTTGTGTGGTTTTGGGCTTTGGATTCCAATCCTGGCCTAATGCTTTTTCCTCTAAAAATGTTGAAGGCTCACCGGGACATTCAAGCCTCTCCCCATTTGCTTTGCAGCCCATTCTCTGTCCTTTCAACATTCTACAGTCAACCAGCGTCCACATCGGCAGGATACTTCCTGGCTTCTGTGCCTTGCCTTCCACTGGTCCCTCCACCAGTGATGCCCCCATCCTTTTCAATCTGCATCTCTTTCTTCCTGAAATAGCTCCACTCCCCACATTTGAGGCAGGTCTCAAATGCCACCATTCTAGGAAATTTCTAATTCCTGCAGCTGCAAGTGTAGGTTCTCCACCCACCACCCTGAGTTCTCATCATTCTGGATCTGAGATAAAAATACACCGAACAAGATTAACAGCAGATTGGTGATCACAGAGAGCTTAGTGAATTTGATGCTCTCACAACCGAAATACAAAATGCAAGCCAAAATAAAACCCAAGGAGAAGAAAGCCTGGGGAGAAAATGAATAAATTATCAGTGAGCTCCGGGATAACTTCAAGTGGCCTCATATATGTATACAATTGGGGTCACACAATTGGAGAGAGTACAGAGAAAAGTATTGAAGAAATAATGGCTAAAGTTTTTCTAAGTTAGATAAAAACTATACACCCCCAGATCCAAGAAGGTCAACGAACCCCCAAGCATAAGAAAACTGAAGAAAAGTACAAGGCATATCTTAACCAAATTTCTTAAAGCCAGTAGCAAAAAGAAAAAAAAAAATTAAAGCAGTTAGAGAAAAAAGACACATCATGTACAATGGAACAAAGCACAGAATTATAGCAGGCTTAACATTAAAAACAGGCTGCGCATGGCGGCTCATGCCTGTAATCCCAGCACTTTGGGAGGCCAAGGTGGGCAGATCACCTGACGTCAGAAGTTTGAGACCAGCCTGGCCAACATGGCGAAACCCTGTCTTTACGAAAAATACAGAAAAAAAAAAGATATATCCTGGTGTAGTGGCGGGCACCAGCTACTCAGGAGGCTGAGGCAGGAGAATCGCTTGAACCCGGGAGGTGGAGGTTGCAGTGAGCCCAGAGTGTGCCATTGTGCTCCAGCCTAGGCGACAAGAGGGAAACTCCAACTCAGAAAACAAAAACAAAAACAAAATCAAAAAACAAAAAAACAAACATTAAAAACAATGCCTAACACGGTAAAACCCCGTCTCTAGTAAAAATACAAAAAATTATCCAGGCGTGGTGGCAGGTGCCTGTAATCCCAGCTACTCGAGAAGCTGAGGCAAGAGAATCACTTGAACCCGGGAGGCAGAGGTTGCAGTGAGCGGAGATCACGCCACTGCACTCCAGCCTGGGCGACAGAGCGAGACTCTGTCTCAAAAACAAAACAAAACAAAACAAACAAACAAAAAAAACAATGCAAGTTGAAAGATAGTGGAGCAACAGTTTTCATGCTCTGAAAAGTAAAACCAACTTAGAATCCTATAACTAGAGAAAATGTCTTTTAGAAATAAAGGCAGAATAGATTGCTCAGACACAGAAAAGCTGAAAGAGTGAATCATCAGTTGACCTACACTATAAGAAAGATGAAAGGAAATCCATTAGGCAGAAGGAAGTGATATCAGATGGAAATCGGGATCCACAGAAAGGAATGGAGAACACCAAGAATGGCTACTACATTCATACAGGAACGGTTACGTGTAGGAGCTTTTTTCTTATTATTTAACTTTAAAAAAATATAATTATCTATTTAAAGGAAAAATAATAACAATGTATTGGACAATTTATAACATACATAGAAGTAAAATGTGTGGCAACAATAGCACAAAGATTGGGAGGGGAGAAATGGAAGCATACTCCTGTAAGTTTCTATATGAGAAATATAATATTACTTGAGTTAAAGATATGCACCATAGGCTGGGCACAGTGGCTCACATCTGTAATCCCAGCACTTTTGGAGGCCAAGGTTAGAGGATTGCTTGAGCCCAGGAGTTCAAGGCCAGCCTGGGCAACATAATGAGACCCTGTCTCTACAAAAAAATAAAATAAAATTTAGCTGAGTGTTGTGGCGTGCACCTGTGGTCCTAGCTACTCAGGAGGCTGAGGCAGGAGGACTGCTTGAGCCTTGGAGGTTGAGGCTGCAGTGAGCTGCAATTGTGCCACTGTACTCCAGCCGGTGTGACAGAATGAGACCCTCAATCTCAAAAAAAAAAAAAAAAAAAAAAAAGGCCAGGCGCAGTGGCTCACACATGTAATCCTAGCATTTTGGGAGACCGAGGCGGGCAGATCACCCGAGGTCAGTAGTTCGAGACCAGCCTGACCAACATGGAGAAACCCCATCTCTACTAAAAATACAAAAAATTTAGCTGGGCTTGGTGGCGCATGCCTGTAATCCCCACTACTCGGGAGGCTGAGGCAGGAGAATCGCTTGAACCCAGGAGGCAGAGGTTGCGGTAAGCCGAGATTGTGCCATTGCACTCCAGCCTGGGCAATAAGAGTGAAACACCATCTAAAAAAAAAAAAAAAAAAAAAAAAAAAAAAGAAAAGGAAAAAGAAAAAAAGGTACCAGAAGCCAAAAGCTAACATTAAAAACAAAACAGAGAGGTACAGCTAATGTGTCAGTAAAGGAGATTAAATGAAATCATAAATTATATTTAATTAACTCAAAAGTGGAAAGAAAAGGAAGAAAGGGGAAGAAAAAGTCAATAAACATGTAGAAATATCAAGACAATAGATTTAAAATAGTAAGGTGCTCCATGTAAACCCAACATGTCAATAATCACATTAAATAGAAATGGTCTACACTCCTGAATTCAAAGGCAATATATGAAGCAAATATAGTCCACTTTTAAAGACTTGGTGAATCTGGGTGAAAAGTATATGGGAGTTCTTGTCACTTTTTTTTGTAATTTTTCTGCAACTTTGAAATTATTTAAAAAATAAAAATAAAAAAGTGTAATTTTTGTAAAAGAAAAAAAAGCATTTTTTTTTAAAAAAACCTCCTATATCTCTTTTCTTAAGGTCATAGAGGACCTTGTTTTTTTCTATCTTGTTGAACCCAGGCAGGGTTGTGGCACTGGGCAGGGAGTCAAGAGACTGAACTGCAGTTCCGTTTCCACCACGTACAGTATTTGCTTGACCTCTCCGAGTCTCAGTTTTTTTCATCTGAAAACGGGGTCACATTAAAACCTGCCTTGCAGGGTGATGGTGAGGAGTATTCAAGGACGCGCAATGCTGGCAGGTCATGAGTGCTCAGTGAAAGGCACACTAGTCAGCAAGATCATAATTATACCTAAGCATCCTGACCCTGAGTGCATCTGTCAACGCTGCAAGCTGCAGTTGAGAAAGACAAGTCCAGGAGCCAAGGCCAAGGCAAGCCAGGATGATGCCAAGGGTAGCCTTTGCTTAGCTTTACCTACCTGCTGCCCTGCCCACCTCCAGGGCATCCTTCCTGGCGGCTTTCTCTGTGTACTATTCAAGGATGGGATACATCATTGTTCCCCCACTCCAGCCACTCTATGCCCCCTTTCAGAGGGTGAGTATGCCAAGCCACAGGCAAATAGTGAGCCCCTGTGTTGGTTCCATCAGGTTCACTTTACTACCATAGTTGGGCTGGGACCCTCATCCTTTCACGCCTGGATGCTGGTGATACACTCATAAATGGTCTCTTAGACTCCAGCCCTATTCTGCCTTCTACTTCCTCATCTCCAAATCCAATCCTTTTTCCACACTATGGCCAAATGATTTTTTAAAATAATTTTAATAGCCTTTAGTTTTTAGAGCAGTTTTCGGTTCACAGCATAATTGAGAAGGAGGTACAGAGATTTCCTGTATATCTCCTGCCCCCACACATGCCTAGCTCCCCGTTATCAACATCCCTCACCAGTGTGGTACATGTGTTACAATCAACAAATCCACACTGGCACACATTATCACCCCAAATCATAGTTTACACTAGAATTCACTCTCGGTGTTGAACGTTCTATGGGTTTGGATAAATGCATCCCCCTCTATACTATCATACAGGATAGTGTCATTGCCTTGAGACTCTTCCGTGCTGTGCCTAGACAACTCTCCCTCCCTCCAACCCCTGATGACCACCGATCTTTTAATTGTCTCCATAGTTTTACCTTTTCCAGAATGCCATATAATTAGAATTGTATAGTATGTAGCCTTTTCAGATTGGCTTCTTTCACTTAGTAATATGAAGTTAAATTTATTTCATGGCTTGATAGCTCATTTCTTTTCAGCGCTGAAAAATATTTCATTCTCTGGATATACCACAGTTTATTTATCTATTGACCTATTGAAAGATCTCTTGGTTGTTTCTAAATGTTGACAATTACTAATGAAGCTGCTACAGGTTGAATATTCCTTATCTGAAATGCTTGGGACCAGAAGTGTTTTGGGTTTTGGATTGTCTCAGACTTTGAAATGTTTGCAGATACTTTCCTTTGAGCATCATGTCTGTGCTCAAAAGGTTTCAGGTTTTTGAGCATTTTGGCTTTTTGGATTAGGGGCTTAACCTGTATAAACATCTATGTGCAGATTTGTATGTGGACGTAAGTTTTTCAGCTCTTTTGGGAAAACATCAAAGAGTGTGTAGCTAAATTGTATAATAACTGTATGTCTAGTTTGTAGGAAACTGCCAAACTGACCCCCAATGTGGCTGTACCATTTTGCCCAGCAATGAATGACAGTTCCTGTTGCTCCACATCCTTGTCAGAATGTGGTGTTGTCAGGTTCTGGATTTTGGCCAGTCTAATAGGTGTGTAGTGGTACCTCACTGTTGTTTTAATTTGCAATTCCCTAATGGCATATGATATTGAGCACCTTTTAATATGCTTATTTGCCATCTATCTTTTCTGGGTTTTGGTGAGGTGTTTGACTCCTTTTTTTGTTTTCTTTTGATGTTTGTTTGTTTGTTTGTTTTGAGACAGAGTTTCACTCTGTCATCCAGGCTGGAGTGCAGTGGTGCTATCTCGGCTAATTGCAACTGCCACCTCCCGGGTTCATCCGATTCTCCTGCCTCAGCCTCCCGAGTAGGTGGGATTATAGGTGCTCGCCACCATGCCCAGCTACTTTTTGTATTTTTAGTAGAGACGGGGGTTTCACCATGTTGGCCAGGCTGGTCTCGAACTCCTGACCTCAAGCGATCTGCCCACCTCTGCCTCCCAAAGTGCTGGGATTACAGATGTGAGCCACCATGCCTGGCCAGTTTGATTCATTTTTAATTGGGTTGCTTTCTTATTGCTGAGTTTTAAGGGTTCTTTGTATATTTTGGATAATAGTCCCTTATCAGATATGTTTTTACAAATATTTTCTCCTAGCAAAATGATCTTTTAAAAAAGCAATTCTGATCTTGTCACTTTCTTGCTCAAAACCCTTCAGTGGCTCCCCATCATCTTCAGCATAAAAATCTAAACCCCTTAACTTGTCACAATTTAAAACAACCTAACTCTTCAATTTCTTCCCTTAGCCTTCCTCCCTTTCCTTGACAAAGACACGCTCTTGGCTCTAGTCCCACTAGGCCAGCTTCAATTACCTAACTCCCTGCATGACATTCATTGAACACCTATTATGTGGTAGACACTATGCTAGGTGCATTTTTACTATTCACTTTCTTGACTGTTACCACAGTTAAGTAAGGGCTTATTATGCCACAGATGACAGTTCACTTTTGCCTGTTCTTCAACTCAGTTCAAGTGCCTCCTCCTCCACCTGGATCTGCTCTTTCTGTCTTCCCAAGACACTCTATGCCTTTTCAGAGCACTAGTTCTCCAGAGTTAATTCTTGCCTATGATCCTGGATTACTGTCTTTGTTAGGTACAATTCCTATCAATCTGCATGGGCCTCTTGAACTGAGGACAACATTCTAACAGGCCCCGGCCTAGGGTGAGGCCAGGAGCCAGACTGAATGCAATGGAACCTCGTGCTCCCACAGCCAGATCTTGCCAGCCCTGTCCATCCCAGCAGCACCTTGCAGGATTCATCCAAGCATGTGCAGACACCCAGCCTGCCTCAGCCCACCGCTGCTGGCCTTCAGAGCGTCTAGTGCCTGGGGTGTTGCTGGCACTGTGTCTTGGAGGGAAGTGAAGCAAAAGCGTCGGGACAAGGGGATTATTATGTTCTCAAGAGTGTGGGGCTATAGGGCATCTGGGTCCTCCTGTGGAGGCCCCCAGGCAGGGGGCGAGCTGAGAGGCCCTGCCAAGCCTCTCTTCCTCTAGTCAGTGGAGTCTCTTTGCATTCTGACAATTGTGACCCAGCTTGCGTGCTCAGGTTATGGGGTGGGGCTTGCCGGAATCCCTACCCTGGGTGTTGCGGGCAGGAATTCCAGAGGTGCTGCCCCTGGTGGGACTGGGAAGCAGGCAGTAGATGGAGCCTCCCCAGAACCTTGGCATTGCCAAGCCAGCTCCCCGGCCAGGGACACAGTATTGGGCAACACACTTCCAGGTGCAAACCTCAGGTACTCGTTCGTAAAATGGAGATCATGCTAATAGAGCATGGGGTTGCCTTGACTGCAGAGTGAGGCAGATTCAGCTAGCAGCAGCCTCCTGGGGTGTTGCAGGGGTTGATGTGAATGCAGGAGAGAAGTCCATGAAATGGAAAATTCTATGGATGGAAGCAAGTGTTTTTGCTGTTTATGTGCATGTGTTTATGTCCGCCATGGTGGTGATTTTTTTTTTTTCCCTTGACATGAGCCATAAAGTCCTTAAAAAGCCTCATAGAGCTGGGTTTGGTGAACTGGAGGGAGCCGGGCCCCAGACACTTTAAACATGGCCTCAAGAAACTCCCTTCCCCTTTTGAGGATGCAGTTTCCCCACCTGTGAGTGAGGAAGTTGAACCACTTCGTGCTCTGGCCTGCTCTCTGACAGCTGCTTAACTTTCCTTCCCTCTATGCCATACATATATGCAGAGTGGCTTTGGGAATGCTGAAAGATGTGGGATAGCGTGCAGCAGAGTGTGTTTAAATCTGCCTGACATGATTTTAAGAAAGAATGGGCCAGATTCAGGACCAGAACAAATCAGACGCCTTCCAGTGGTGTGGAGGGAATCCTGAACTCACCAGTTATGTTAGGCCATTCTTTCACTGCTATAAAGAAATACCTGAGAATGGGTAATTTATAAAGAAAAGAGGTTTAATTGGCTTGTGGTTCTGTAGGCTGTACAAACATGGAGCCATCTGCTTAGCTTCTGGGGAGGCCTCAGGGAGTTTTTACTCATGGTACAAGTCAAAGCAGGAGCAGGAGCATCACATGGCAAATGCAGGAGCAAGAGAGAGTGGGAGTGGGGAGGGAGGTGCCACACACTTTTAGATGACCAGATCTCATGAGAACTCACTCATTGTCTCAAAGACAACACCAAGCCATGAGGGATCTGCCCCTATGACTCAACTATCTCCCACCAGGCCCCACCTTCAGCGTTGGGGATTACAATTCAATATGAGATTTGGGTGGGGACAGATATTCAAACTCTAACATTCCACCCCTGGCCTCTCCCAAATCTCATGTCCTTCTCACATTACAAAATACAATTATGCCTTCCCAATAGTTCCTCAAAGTCTTAACTCATTCCAGCATTAACTCAAAAGTTCAAAGTCCAAAGTCTCATCTAAGACAAGGCAAGTCACTTCTACCTATGAGCCTGTAAAATAAAAAAAAAAAAACAAGTTATTTACTTCCAAGATACAATGAGGACATAGGCATTGGGTAAACATTCCCATTCCAAAAGGAAACAATTGACAAAAAAAAAAAAAGGGTGGGGGGAACTGCAGGCCCCACACAAGCTTAAACCCAGCAGGGGAGTCACTAAATCTTAAAGCTCCAAAATAATCTCCTTTGACTCCATGTCCCACATCCAGGGCGCACTAGTGCAAAGGATGGGCTCCCAAGGCCTTGGGCAGCTCTGCCCCTGTAGCTTCACAGGGTGCAGCCCCTGAGGCTGCTCTCAAAGGCTGGAGTTGAGTTTCTGAAGCTTTCCCAGGCACAGGATGCAAGCTGCTGGTGGATCTATCATTCTCACATCTGAAGGACAGTGTCCCTCTTCCCTCAGCTCCACCAGGCAGTGCCCCAGTGGCAACTCTGTGTAGGGCCTCCAACCCCACATTTCCCCTCTGCACTTCCTTAGTAGAGGTTCTCTGTGAGGGCTCTGCCCCTGCAGCAGGTTTCTACCTGGATACCTAGGCCTAGTATCCCCTGAAACTAGGCAGAAGCCACCCAGAATCCACCACTCTCGCATTCTGTGCACCTGCAGGCTTAACACCACGTGGAAGCCACCAAGGTTTAAGGCTTGCATTCTCCAAAGAGGCAGACTGAGCTGTACCTGGGCGTGTTTGAGCCACAGCTGAAGCTGGAGTGGCCAGGATGTGGGAGTAGTGTCCCAAGGTTGTGCAGGGCAGCAGGTCCCTGTGCCTGGCCCAGGAAACCATTCTTTCCTCCTAAGCCTCTAGGCCTGTGATGGGAGGGGCTGCCATGAAGTTTCCTGAAATGCTTTCAAGGCCTTTTCCTCATTGTCTTGGATATTAGTACTTGACTCCCTTTTAGTTATGCAAATATCTTTAGCAAGTGGTTGTTCCACAGCCTGCTTGAATTCCTTTCCTAATAAGCTTTTTCTTTCTTTGTCACATAGTCAGGCTACAAATTTTCCACTTTACACTCTGCGTTCTTTTTAAATATAAATTCAAACTTTAAGCCATTTCTTTGCTCCCACATGTGACTTAGGTTGTTAGAAGCAGCCATGTCACTTCTGAAACATTTTGCTGCTTAGAAATTTCTTCTGCCAAACACCCTAAATCATCACTGTGAAGTTCATTCAAACATCCATAGATCCCTAGGGCATGAACACAAGGCAGCCAAGTTCTTTGTTGATGCATAACAAGGATGACCTTAGCTCCAGTTCTCATTTCCATCTGAGACCTCTTCAGCCTGGCCTTCACTGTCCATGTCACTATCAACATTTTGGTCACAACCATTTAACCAGTCGCTAAAAAGTTCCAAACTTTCCATCTTCCTGTCTTTTTCCGAGCCCTCCAAACTCTTCCAGCCTCTACCTGTTACCAAGTCCCAAAGTTGCTTCCACATTTTCAGGTATCTTTTAGCAATGCCCTACTCTCAGTACCAATTTTCTATGTTAGGCCATTCTTTCATTGCTGTGAAGAAATACCTGAGTCTGGATAATTTATAAAGAAAAAAGGTTTAATTGGCTTAGGGTTCCACAGGCTGTACAAGCATGACACCAGCATCTGTTTAGCTTCTGGGGAGGCCTCATAGAGCTTTTACTTATGGTGGGAAATGAAGTGGGAGCAGGCACATCACATGACCATAGCAGGATCAAGAGAGAGAAAATGTTGGGAGGAGGTGCCACACACTTTTAAATGATCAGATCTTGCAAGAACTCACTATCTCAACGACAGCACCAAACCATGAGGGATCTGCCCCCATAACAAAAACACCTCCCATCAGGCCCCACCTCCAGCACTGAGTATTACAATCATTCAACATGAGACTTGGGTGGGGACAAATAACCAAACTATATCTCCTGTCTTGGGTTATTTCTGGATGGTGGCATGGAGGGAGGAGGCAGGGGAGGCCTGGTGGCAAGACAGTAGTCACCTTGTGAGAACTGGCCTGAGCCAGTGGATTGAGATGGGCCAATAGACACGATCCTCTGTGGTCAGACCCATCACCCCTCCCATGCTCAGGACTGGATAATGGAGCCAGGGACCATATGCTGGCCCTGGAAGGACCCCAAGAGACACGAAGACCAACTCCATCCTTTAACAGAGTCAGCCTTTGATGCCAGAGCTTGGAAGAGAACTGATCAAGTTAGAGGCAGAGCCAAGAGGCTGTGCCTGGTGGGCTCATAATCATGGTCTGCTGGACAAACAGGTCGCATTGGCTTTAAATGCCAAGGTAAAGTTTCAAGATTCTGGGGCTTAAAACAGGCAAGACACGCCAAGCATAGGGTCTCACGTCTGTATTCTCAGCACTTTGGGAGGCTGGGGTAAGAAGATCCGTTGAGCCTAGGAATTTGAGACAGCCTGGGCAACATAGTGAGATCCTCGTCTCTACAAGAAAAAAAATTTAAAAATTAGCCAGTTGTGGTTGTATGCACCTGTAGTCCCAGCTACTTGGGAGGCTGAGGCTGGAGGATAGCTTGAGCCTCGAAGTTCAAGTTTATAGTGAGCCGTGATCATGCCACTGTGCTCCAGTCGGGGTGACAGAGTGAGTCCCTGAAAAAAAAAAAGAAAAAGAAAGAAAGAAAGAAGAAAGAAAGAAAGAAAGAAAGAAAGAAAGAAAGAAAGAAAGAGAGAGAAAGCAAGCAAGCCTAATCTATATTAGAAGTCTGTATTGTGGGCACTTTGCTGGAGTGATTGCCTGGGAGGGAGCACAGATGAGCTTGGAGGGTGTTGGAAATATTCAATTTCTTGTCCTGGGTGCTCAATACAAGGCTGTGGCAGTTTGTGAAAATTCATCAAGCTATAGGGATGATACGTGTACACTGTACTTCAAACAAATATTTTTTAAAAAGAACTAAAATAAGAAAATCATGTGGCTTAGACACTGTTCGGCAGTCCCCTGGGGCGTAGAGGAGAGGGCGGTATGTTTCCAACACCCCCAGCTGTAACCATGGGATGGGGGAGTGTTCGAGGGCTGGCCACTGGCACATATTGGCAGAGCAAACACACGGGCCTCCGAGCACACTGTCCCCTCTGTGTACACAGGGTGTTAGGCCAGGCTCCACCGAGCTGCACTTCATGGCAACAAAGACAACAATGCTACCATCTCGTAATCGTCAATAGCATCGCCTCACTCAAGTCTTTGGTCCAATATTTGCAGAGCCAGGGGAGCCACGTCTACTTTGCAATATTGACTTAGATTCGTCACTTACCAGAAAAACCTGAGTGCCCAGGCCCGCCTGCTCATCCACCGTGGCCTCTGGGAGGTGCGTGGCCTTGGGCAGAATGTGTGGGGTCATGGAAAACCAGCCCCCTTCGTTTCATGGCTGTTGTCACTATTATCTTACCCGTGTACCCTGGAGTCAGGCTGTGGAGAGGGGTCATGAATCTCCAGACTGCTGATTAAGATTGCCCGATGTCCTCTGTAATCCAGTCTACAAGATTTGGAGAGAAGTGAGTTGGCAAAAATGAAGCATGGAGTTCACCTTTTTGAAGGGCAGCTTTCAGGAAATGGCGATTATAAAGCATTTCTTCATGAAGAAAAGTTTTCTTTTTCATAAGGAAAGGACATTTCTTCTTCATAAATGGGTTAAACCTTATAAATGCCTAAGACGTTGGCTTCCAGTTCAGGGTTTCACTTTTCCTGATAATTTCTGAGTGAGACACTGTACCATTGACAAATACAAGAGACTGCTTTCCAGAAACTCATGTTGCCCAGGGAAGCAGCTCCCGCTTTGTGAGCTCCAGGGCCCCAGTGCCCGGCCATGACCTGTGACCTCCTCGCTCCCGGCCTCGCTGTCAGCTGGAGAATGTGAGGGGCCAGCCTGCATCAGCTGGACAGGGAGGGCCTGGACACACTGCCCGGAGGCTCTGCTTTCCACAAGGGGCTGACCCCTCACCGCAGGTGCTGTGTCCCGAGGGCAGCCTGGATGCCCAGTCAGGGGGCAAGAGCTTAGACACCCCTGCCCTGAGAGCATTTCTCTTTCTCCCATTTTATCAGAAAGGCTCTGATGAGACTCCCTGCCCTGCCCTCTTTCTGCCTCCAGGGCCCACACATTCAGGGAGGCCTCCCATAACCATTAATTTAGCCAATTTCCTGGGCCACACCTTCCCCCGGGGACCCCACTTTGGTGGGTAGCAGCGGAACAAGACCCCCTGCTGTTTCCCTTCCCTTTTAATTACACGAGGACAAGCTTCCTTGGGCTGACTTTGGGAGGCAAGCCCCAGGCCAGCCTGGCTGCCCTCCACGAAACAATGCACACATGTTCCGGAGAATTCCCTCCTCGCCTAATCCGGGCTGGGAAGAAAAGGGCTTTTCTTCTTCTTGTCAAAGGGAGTCTTCGATGCTAAGATACCATTTTGTGTCTCAAGTCATGTCACGGGACTTCTGCCTCAGCCTCGCTGCCTGCTCTTTGGAAATGAAAGACACAGTCCTTGATTCACCTCAGGACAAGTGCCCCCACCCTGCCCTCCTCTGAAAATGAAAGGGGGTTGGGGGCCAAGGGAAGCGGGAAAAGCTCCCAACTCCCACTGTTTCTTTCTCATCCTGGCAACCTCGGCTTTCTGAACTATTTGCCCAAAGGATGAGTAGGGAGGGCTGAGCCTCACCTGCTGATCTCAAGGGTCATGAATATTCTTATAATCCCCTGGAAAAAAGGGCCCTTTCATTAGAGAAGCGGATTCAGTCCTGGCGGCCTTCGGTGTTCCCACCTCCTCCTGCCCACCGGCCTGGCCTCCACTCTGCGGCCCGGCTCCGCGGCCTCTGGGTCCCTGCTGGCTTTTCGGCTATTCGCATAGACTAGAAGAAGAACTGGATTTTCATAAGGCACTGCTATGCTGCTTTCCCTCACTAATCCATGTCCCTATGTCATAGAAGAGTTAAAAGAAATAACAAGAAAAAAGTTACAGACATGCAACTTGCCCCTTAGAAAGGAGTTGGCTTCAGTACACATGAGGGAACTCGCTGACCGACTCACTGGTAGTTGCATGTTTAAGTTCACACTTTACTTCATTGGACAAAAGGATCTGAGGTCACTTTTGGAAATTCCCACAATAATGCAGATGAAGAAATCAAAGTTACATGAGGAAAAAAAGGGAGCAAGATGAAATCAAGTCAAGGAAAAATTTAATACCATGAAATTAAGGACTGAATCTGCTTTTCTGATGAAAGGGTCCATCTTTCTAGGGGGTTATAAGACATATAATGTAAGGCTCCATATGAGAGCAAGGATAGGCTGATAATTTAGTTTTGGGCTTCCTAGCAGCCAAAGTAAAAGGAGAAAAATGGTCAATAGAAGGCAGGCACAAAGCATTTGCTCAGGGGTGGCGCAGTTCTTCCTGATGCTGGGTTCTCTATCAACCGTGGGTCCTGGAACAAAAACACTGGTGTGCCGCATTAACAATGTCATCATTAACATCCCTGCGCTAAAGGTAAGAGTTTCATTAAGCAATGCTAAATGAGTTGGAACTGAATTCTCTGTATCTTCTTAAGAAAAATACAGACCCACATGACAGCCTACGTTTTCTTCAGAATCTGTAAGTGCAGCTTATTGAGTTGGTGCCACACAGGCAACACCCTTAAGGGCCTCTCCTGAACAGACATGAATGCACAGGACTTGGGCTGTGAACTGGACTGTTCACTCTTCCAGGCCCAAGCCCGTAGCACCAGCACCAGCAGAGCAGTTGGAGCAGCAGTGGCTCCACAGAGCGGAGCTGGGCCCTGACTGGAAGCAGAGGCCACTGAAATGTCTGCTAACCCTTTGCTTAGCAGAAAGAGTGGAGGAAACACCTCTGGAGAATAAATTGTACTTGTGTCAGCATAGGTGAGTAGACACTGCAGGAGAGGGGCAAGATTCCACCAATACTTCTTTTTCTTTTTTTTTGTTTTTGAGATGGAGTCTTACTCCGTCACCCAGGCTGGAGTGCAGTTGTGCGATCTCAGCTCACTGCAACCTCCGTCTCCCTGGTTCAAGCGATTCTCCTGCCTCAGCCTCCTGAGTAGCTGGGAATACAGGCACCCGCCACCACGCCCGGCTAATTTTTGTATTTGTAGTAGAAATGGGGTTTCACCATGTTGGACCTTGGCCTCCCAAAGTGCTGGGATTACAGGCATAAGCCACCGCATCTGGCCAATTCCATCAATATTTCTGACGCCATTCTTGTTTTTGGTTTGGAAACAATTATTGATGGATCTTAATTTAAACCAACATAGTGTCATAATAATAGCTAATAGTTTTGGACACTCACCATGTACCAGACACTTTGAAAGTGTTTAAAATATATTATCTAATTTTAACCCCAAAGCCCCTGAGATAGAAAACACACACACACACTTGTGTGTGTGTGTGAAATGAGGAAATGAAGGCTTAGAGAAGAATTTGACACCACACAGCTAGAAAACAGCAGTGCCAGGATTTTAACCCAGTACTGCGACCTGCAGGGCCCAGGGTCTTCACGAGCATAACATCCTGAGAAGAAAATCCTACTAGAAATCAGGAGGCCTGGAAGTGTTTGGTTCAGAGATCCAAACAAACTAGCTTTGTAAACTGTAACAAACTAGCTTTGCTATGTTCTCCTTCAGGGATTCATTTATGCCATGTTTTTGAATATGGATTGGGACTTCAAAATCCTTTATAGCCCCGACATTCAAATAAGCTTATTTATTCATTAGATCACAATGTATTGTGCCAGGACTGTGTTATGGGGAAATCAGGTGCAGTCAGTCTCTCATTTCTTAGAATCTACAATCTAAATGGGAAGACGGACACCGTGTAAGTAACTGGGAATGTCACATGCACAAAGAGGGCCAAGTTTAGGGTGCTACAGGAGAATATCAAAAACTTAGATTAGTCTGAGTTGGGAGCTAGGTCAGGGAAGGGCTCCCAGAGGAGGTGATATTTCAGCAGAGCCCTAAGGATAAGCAGCAGTTGGCTAGGCTAATGGGAGTTCAGGGTTGAGAAGAGGATGTACAAAAGCCCAGGGTAGCATAGAGTGTATTTATAGACCCGAAAGCTCAAGTGTCTGAAGCACAGGGAAAAAGGAGGCTGGAGAAGGCAGGGGCAGATCTCACGGGGCCCTGAAAACCCCTGATGACTCTGAACATTATCAGGACAGTGCCAATCCATACCATGGCTTTAAGTAGAAGAATAACAATCATCTAGGATCTGGCTATAGTACAGAGGCTAGACCAGAGGAAAGCAAGAGAGCAAATGAGTCAGGAGGCCCTGCAGATCATGACTAGGGCCAAGATGGTGACAGTGTGGACGGAAAGGCATGGATGGATTTGAGATGCTTGGGTGTCTAATTAATAGGCCATGGTGGAGATTTGATGTGGACATGGGGTTGGGGGAAGAGTCAAGGGTGACCCCTAGTTTTTGGTTTGAGCAAAAAGGTAAATGATGTAAATGATATTCCCATTTAGTGAAACAGAGCAGAGTGAAGTGAGTACAGGTGGGCAAGAATTATAATGACTTTAGCTATGAGGTATCTTTGAAAAGTACAAGTGATAATGTTGAATAGGCATCGGGAAGCACTGGCGATTAAATGAGAGTTGAGGCTATGGGAGTGGATAAAATCTAGGAAGAGAATATCGGTTGGAAGAGCACCAGAACAGAGCACTGAGGAGGAAGAACAGCCAGGAAGGTAGGAGGAAAATCAGAAGTGTGTGCTGTAATGGAAGCCAAGAGAAGCAAGTACTTCAAAGATGAAGTGGTCAACGCTACAGAATATAGTAATGGGTGAAGTGAGATATGGCCTGAAAACTATCCGATGAATGTAATGACATGGACACCACCATGTCCTTAGGGAGAACAGGTCCAGTGGAGTCGTACAGCTGATTTGGACATGCAACCAATATACCAGGTATCACTGCCATTTGCTGGCCTGGCTTCTGGCACTTGCCATTGACATAAAATATATCCCGATTTCAGGTAAAGAAGTCAACAGGTAATTTTCATGGATGGTGCAGAGCTTCAGATATTTTAAACAAAGGGTCTGATCCTATAGCTAAGCCTCATAGTACAAAGCAGTGATTGTCAAATGTTTAATCTCTTGAGAATTATTGAGTACCCCAAGAGTTTTTGTTTGTGTAGGTTATGTCTGTTGATATTTATTATATTAGAAATTAGAACTGGCTGGGTGCAGTGGCTCATGCCTGTAACCCCAGCACTTTGGGAGGCAGGGGCGGGTGGATCACTTGAGGTCAGGAGTTCAGGAACAGCCTGGCCAACATTGTGAAACCCCATCTCTACTAAAAATACAAAAGTTAGCCGGGTGTGGTGGCATGCGCCTGTAGTCCCAGCTACTGGGGAGGCTGAGGCAGGAGAATCACTTGAACCTGGGAGGTGGAGATTGCAGTGAGCCAAGATCATGCCCCTGCACTCCAGCCTGGGTGGGTGACAAGAGTGAAACTCTGTCTCAAAAAAAAAAAAAAAAAAGAGAAAAAAAAAAAAAAGAAAGAAAAAGAAAAAAGAAATTATAACTGAGAAATATTACTCAATGTATTTAAAAAATAAAACAATTACATGTTAACATAAATAACATTTCTGATGAAAAACAAATATAGCAACAAGAGTAGTACCATCTTTCATTTTTGCAATTCTTTTTAATGTCTGGCTTGATAGCAGATAACCGGATTATCTTACCTGCTTCTGCATTCAATCTATTGTGATGTGCTGTTTTGGCTGACACAGATGTAGAAAACCTGGCCTCACACAGTTACGGAATTGAAAAAGAGAAGAATGTAAGAGCCATTTCAGGTAATTGTGAGTCTTCTCTGATACTGCACCAACACTTAAAAAAGGTTAGTTGTAATGTGGCATCCAAAACCGTATCAATGAACTTCTCCATATTCTGTGACCTAAACTCCTCTGGTCCAGCTCCCATTTTGCAGGCATCTTTACTCATGCCTGATTTGTTACCACAACGCATTAACCATTCGAGAAATGCCAGTTCCCACGGTTATGCAGATCCTCCAACTGTTGACACTTTGCACTTTACAATATCCAAAAATCACATCCATTAATATCATTATCTCATCAGAAATACATACACTGAAAAGCTGTCAAGCTCAATGACAAGCTCAATACAAGTTTTTCAAAATGTTCATTTTTGCTTAAATGTGTAATTTGTATCATTGGCAATAAATGCACAAAAGTGGTTTTCCTTGAAGTGGCTGGCTCACTCCGCTTAGTTTGAGAAAATGGCTGCCAGGTGACCAAGTCTGACTTATGTAGTTTGTCAGTCATTCTTTTAAGCAAAATGGTGTTCCTTGAAAAAAAAGTGGTAATTTACGTCACAGATTAAACAATTCTACAAGTACTTTTTCTCAAGATCACCATTATCCTTTATATGCACATGTTTTCTGTGTACCAGGCTTCTGTGTTTTTTTTGGAAAAAAGGGGAGTGCACGGCAGTGAAGATGACATAGTGCCTGTTAGGACCGGCGGTGCCGTTGCCTTGATTCATGCCGAGGCTCCAGTGTGGTGTGCTGTGGTTTTTCTACAACCAGTGAATGTCAACACAGTGAAAAGGGCAAATATTAGTATTATTATCAAAATCATGGTGACCTTGTGGACCACGGAAATAATCTTGAGGACCCCCAGGGACCCAAAGACCACACTCTACCAACTGCTGGTACAGAGTAAGCACTGGCATCTAAGAAGGCAATTTCCTCATGGAGAAACTCTCCAGATGCCAAAAAAGGCAAAGATTTTCCCCTGAAAGTGTTTTATATCTTTAGTAAAGCTCTGTAATAAATACTTCAGAAGTTTAGTGCCAGAATCAAACTATTTAATTAAATGTTTAAAATAATACAATAATCAGTTCGATTTATTCCATCACAATGAATATCTTATTTACCTTGTGGACATATTTTAAAGATTAAATGAGATAAAAAAGCTCTATGCCAATTAAGGGCAGTTTTATATAAAACAGAATTAAAGTTTTCACAAATGTCAGTATTAGAAGAACGCTGAATGAACATCCAACCAAACCCTCTTATTTTATCAATGGAGAAATAAAGCTACCTGGAGACAGATTTTAATCAAATGATCATGTTCCCATTTTAGATATTTCATTCTGGCAGGAGTGTGGGGGATGAACAGGAGATGAAAATGAAGGCCCATGGCAACAACAAAGGTGAGACATGGGGACCACCTGATCTGTGCAGACAGGATGGGAAAGAGTGGAGGGGTACAAATATATTAAACTGGTGGGTCGGGCGTGGTGACTTACGCTTGTAATCCCAGTGCTCTGGGAGGCCGAGGTGGGTGGATCACCTGAGATCAGGAGTTCGAGACCAGCCTGGCCAACATGGTGAAACCCTGTCTCTACTAAAAATACCAAAAAAAAAAAAAAAAAAAAAAAAAATTAGCTGGGCGTGGTGGTGCACACCTGTAGTCCCAGCTACTCCGGAGACTAAGGCAGGAGAATCGCTTGAACCTGGGAGGCGGAGGTTGCAGTGAGCTGAGATCGTGCCACTGCACTCCAGCCTGGGCAACTGAGTGAGACTCTGTCTCAAAAAAAAAAAAAAAAAAAAGAAAGTGGTGATTGGATTTGTTGGTTGCACTGGGGAGAGGGTCCCAGGTTTTTGTCTTGTGCAACTAGGTATATCACAGTGTCTGTCACAAAAATAGTGGAATCTGGAGAAGAGACAGGTTTACTGGAGAAAGAATTGGTTGCATTTTGGATAGGTTAAGTGTGAAGTGCCTGTGGGACATGCAGGTATAGTTGGCGATATGGGTTTGTGAAGCATGGAGAGAGGAACAGGATGGAGCTCGAGTTGAGAGCCAGGAGCAGATACAGCAGGGAGAGCTGATCAGCCAGGGAGAAGTAGGGTCAAGAAACAGAGTGTTCAGGGAACGACAACACTCAGGCAGGCCTGTGAGCAGCACTGAAAACCAATAGGCATTTTGTTATTAGAAGGGAAACCAGGAGAAAGTAGTGGCACAGAAGCCAAAGAAATAAGAGGTTAGAGAGAGAGAGAGAGGGTGAGCGAATGTATGTTACGAAGTTCTAAATGTCCCAGAGGGAGGAGAGGGAGAATGAAAGGTTATCACAAAATATTAAACAACCTTAAGGGACCAAGCCAAATAATAAATGTATTGAGGGCAATTAGCCAAATGGAGGTCACTGGTGGCCTTGCCGAGGGGCAGATGGCAAAGTGGCAGTGGTAGTGGTCCTTGCACTATGGTGCAAGGGCCCAGATGGTAAAAGAAAACACTGGCTTTGAGGGGGCTGAAGAAGGAATGGGGAGGACTTCTCTTCCAAGGAGGATGGCTGTGACTGAAAGACAGTGGAGTTTACAGATACACAGACAGTCCTCCACTTACAATGGTTTGATTGATAACTTTTCAACTTTATGGTGGCACGAAAGCTATATGCGTTCAGTAGAAACTGTACTTCAAGTACCCAGAACACTGTTCTGTTTTCCACTTTCAGGCCGGTATTCAGCACATTACAAGACATTCAACACTTTATTATAAAATAGGCTCTGTGTTAGATGACTTTGCTCAACTGCAGGCTAATGTAAGTGTTCTGAGCATGTTTAAGGTAGGCCAGGCTGAGGTGTGATGTTCAGCAGGTAAGGTGTATTAAAATGCATTTTAGACTGAGAATATTTTCAAAGTATGATGAACTTATTGGGATGTAACTCCATCCTAAGTCAAGGAGCATCTGTATAGGGTTCACAGAAGAGGCCAACTTATTTCTAGATGCTGGGATTCCTGAATATTTTAAACCTTCACTTGCCTTATTTCTAGGTAACTACATCCAGAGTACCCAGAATAGAGTAACGCTTTTTTGCCAACCAGCTCATGACATGAAAAGGAACTGCCTCCTTACGATGGTTGAACGGGTAAGGGAAGAAAGCTATTAGTACTCTTCCAGCCCATTCTGTACCTGCTCTTTTTCTAAGCTCTGCAGTCAAACCTACATGGGATCCCATAAAGACTTTGTCAACCAGCCAGCGGTGGAACTTGAGGCAACCTCTCTGAGCCAGAGTTAGCCTGTTGGTAAATGACAATGCCTACCTTAGGAAGTTGTAAGAATAAGCAAGATGATGTGTTTAAAGTACCTGGGATACAGCAGGCATTTAATAAATGAGAATTTCCCTCCAGTCCAGCCTCATAATAAAGCAGAAACAACAAAAAACTCTGCATCTCTAAAAATGACCAGAAATCATGTTATTTTCAGAAGGCCTTGGTACTATTATCACCCAAATGCACCGAGGCCAGAAATGAGCAGAAAGCTATAGCTGAAATCAGAGGTTTCAAATAGTGACTCACGGGCGGGAAGCATGCTATTTGCAGATGTTTCTCTTGGACTCACACAAGTATTTAAGATTTTCAAAATTAGCTGCTAACATTTAAAAATAGGGAGGTTTCACATAAATAGGTCCCCAACTTCTTTCACAAAACGACTGGCTTTGGAAGTATTGAACCTGTGGCCCTGGGTCTAAACCTTCATGAAACACACAGTACTTGCCTAGGAATCAGGGAACAGTTTCTAGCTGTAACATTAATTGAGCAAATTGCTTTTCTCTGGGTCTCTTTTTTTTTTTTTTCCAAAGTAAGAGTTATCACTGTTCTAAAACAATAGTTCATTTTTTAGGTAAACAAAGTAAATCCGAGGACAAAACCATGATAAAACTTCTTGAAATCACACGATACATACAGGTAACCAGGTAGTAGAAGGCTTTCAAAATGGTGCAGAATATATAAATATTGGCCGCACAAAAGATTATCCAAACTACAGGCATCAATAAAAACACCATGATGATTCAGAAAGAGGAAAACCCTCTTAAAATGAACTACTGTATGCCTAAGTACACAGGAAGGTTTAAGCTTCCCATCAGATGTGGCACATGCAGACTTGTCGCATACTCATCTGCTCTAGAAAGTTCCCCATTTCCACATTCTCATCTTGTGGTTTTTGAGGAGGTTGAGCATACCACGCCTCATCCGTGGAGGCTTTCTGCTTGGCTGGCTTCAGACAAAGTTACCATTAACTCCCCAACCTGCAAGAAAATGATTTGACACAAAGGATCCCAAAATGTCCTCCTCTCCCCCTACAAGCCTGCAAACAAATGGTACAGGAATGAGGTCAGAAAGGAATCCCCCGCCTACCAGGCCCCTGAATTCATTTACCTACCTCAGAGCCCATTCAGAGAAAGGGGTGGGACAGGGAACAAGAGATGCTTGGAGGCCAAGTGGAGTTTGGGGGTCGAGCGCTACATTACAAGATTTGACAGGCCTTTGCCAGCCTTCAGCTTCTTTGTGTCTCTCACATAATAGAGAAACACAAACTGAGCAGCACACGACCTGTGGTTACACCCTTGGACAGAGCACACTCTTTGCAAATGCTAATAGTATTGTAGCATCCTGTCACCCGGTAACACAAAAAAGGATGTTGATTTTCACATGAACCAGAACAGGCCCATTGTACACAAGTTTGTGACCAACTTGTAGTATCTGCACATCAAAAGGCCAGCCAATCATAGAGTACACAGCTGGCGAAACGTACCAACGGGGGGCGCCCAATGGGGAGAGCATCCAGGTCCAAATGCCTCAGTCCACCAACAGGATAAGAAAACAATGCTTTTGACGTGAACAAAATTACACTCTCAGAATCTTGATTCAGCTATGACCAGAGCAATGAGTATAATTAGCAAGAATGTGAATGTCTCAGATGTTTAGAGAAATCTGAATGTATGAAAGTGGGAGTGGCTTTGTGATGGTACCAAGAGCCTATGAAATGGCAGAGGCAGCAAATGGCAGGCATGTTCAATTAAGCATTCATATTAGAGATGTTCTGATACGGGTAAAGATAACTCATACAGATTTTGGCATGAAAATCTCTCTTTCGGTCCTAACAGTCTTGGGAAACCAGACATATCTCAAGGCAAGAAAATTAAAGAATGTACATGAGATACCTGGAATATAAATTTAGTAGAAATTTTAAAGACTTCTGCTAATAGCTTTTCCTTCAAAATAATTTTATTGGGGGTGGGGCGCAGAAAGACACTCAAAAGTAGTAATTTGGGCCAGGCTAGGTGGCTCACGCTTATAATCTCAGCACTCCGGAAGGCTGAGGTAGGAGGCTTGCCTGAACTCAGAATTTCGAGATCAGTTTGGCAACATGTTGAGATCTCATCTCTACTAAAAATTAAAAAAAAGATTAGCTAGGCATGGTGGTGTGTCCCTGTAGTCCCACCTACTCGAGAGGTTGAGGTGGGAGGATCACTTGAGCCCAGGAGGTCGAGGTTGCAGTGAGCTGTGATTGTGTCACTGCACTCCAGCATGAGGGACAGTGAGAAACCCTGTCTCAAAAAAAAAAAAAAAATAGTAATTTGGAAAAATAAAATATTCAATCAAGTTTTTAAAAACTGAGGAAAGAGCAATTCCATATTTTAATACTTGGACTAACTAAAAAAGATTGACAGAATCTGCACAGGATAAAATGAGAGAATTAACATTATTAACATGTTGAGAATTGCAAAGCACTTGTTTTTTACACCTAAAACTTAAGGCCTGGCGTTAACATGAAATTAGAACCTACTGAATCTCATCTTCTTGTCCACTAAGGTCTCACAGGCAGCCACCCATCTCTGCTGATAGTTCCATTCTTGCAATGCAACAATAGCCTCATGTAATTAGGAAAGACTATCACAGGCCATTTTTGTTATGAGTTAGGTCATTTTGTACTTTCTAGGTATATCATGTGCCCTAATGTGCTCCTAATATCATAAATGTTTACTTTCCTAAAAGTATTTCTGAAAGGGAGCATATTTTGGAAAGTGCATAGGCTTGTAATCAAACTTGTTTTCAAGTTTCAACTTTGCTATTCAACTAGAATAACCTTGTGCAAAACCTTAGCTGATTTTCTCATCTATAAAATGGAAACAATACTTTCTGTGATAATGGGTGCAAAACTCAAGGTATACTGGTTTCTTTGCTCTGGATTCAAGTTTTCTTCTTAGTTTCAAAATTTTAAAGGGAAACCAAAAATGTTTCATGGGACCATTCCTTGGCAAGATAGGATATTGACCGTTCAAAAAGAATTCAGTGGAGTTTCTCCATGGATCCCAAAATGCTGCTGGCCAGTTTTAGTCCACTTTGTAATGTTATGAGTCCTGCTCAGACCTTTAAAATAGGCCCTTAGTTAGGATGTGTTAATATTTCTGGAATGGCTGCAAACTTACGCATATCTCTTTGCATCCTTCCTCTCAACACACATCAGGCACCTCCTGCTACTGTGGTGTTGCTCACGGCAGCGGGCAGGCAGGCATGTTATTGTCACTGGGTGTGTACTGTGTCCTTGAGGTGATTTCTGATTTTTTACTATATATATATATGAACTGATTGTAGAAAAAATTATATACATTAGGTATGCAAGGGGAGTGGCTGTGTACCACCTGGAGCATTATGGCACATGTGGGAATTCTTAAACCCTCTAGACAAATATATTTCTTAAAATGAGAAATAAGTAAGCATTGTATTTTGTTAGTGACGCAGGGCTGTTTCTGTGTTAAGATGTATGGAAAGAGAGATTAATAACAAAAATAGAACACAAACTAAAGGAGCAGAAAAATGGTTAGGTTCATTCCTTCAGTTGAGAGGGAAATTAATTTCAGCATTTCCTGGCAGCTGAAGCAAAGAAAATGGTAAAGTCTTCAGTTCTCATTGTCACAAGGAGAGCAGTACATACATGTGTCTGGAGGGGAAACCGCTGGTACTATCTAGTAATCCTTAATGAATTTCAGTGATAATCAAGACATGTCATTAGGTTAGACTTCTGCAAAAGAGACTGTGTACTTTCTTCAAATAGATGTGTCATAAGGTCTGGCCTGTGAAGCCAAGGACGTAATATCAAAGAGGTAGGTAAGTAGCAGCCCAGGCAGTATTGCTTTCTGATGATTTGGCCTAATCTCAGATGAAGTTTACCAAAGCAAAAAAAGGAGGTTAACCTATTCCTTACATATTCTCTCACAAATATCAGAGGTCTCAAGAGCTTTTGGAAAGTATTAGGTCACATAAACCATGAGCATCTTTTCTGACAAATGGATAAAATTCTAACTTCCGTATTGTTGCTCTGTGATTTAATAACTACAAGAGTAAGCAGCAGAATGAGTATTCTGTTCTGAACATTAAAGAGTGTAACTTATTTTCTTAATACAGCCGTAAGACATATCTCTGTGGGGGGCTGCTGGCAGTATCACTGCACTGTGACTAGATCTTCAGGGGTGCCTCTGGCCTAGTTTTTTCAAAAACAGATCTTTGAATTTCCCAAATACTTGGAAAGGAACAGTTTACACCTGGGTTAATGAATTAAAAGTACTAACAGCAGGAACAAGAATTTTTTATCACAAAGAGTAACAATCACGCCTGTGATCCCAGCACTTTGGGAGGCCGAGGCAGGTGGATCACGAGGTCAGGAGATTGAGACCATCCTGGCTAACACGGGGAAACCCCATCTCTACTAAAAATACAAAAAATTAGCCGGGCGTGGTGGCAGGTGCCTGTAGTCCCAGCTACTCGGGAGGCTGAGGCAGGAGAATGGCCTGAACCCGGGAGGTGGAGCTTGCAGTGAGCTGAGATCGCGCCACTGCACTCCAGCCTGGGCGACAGAGCAAGACTCCATCTCAAAAAAAAAAAAAAAAAAAAAAAAAAAAAATTTTCATTTAACAGCATTTATAAGTAGTATTTACCTCCTTTTCAGTGACTTGGCCACAAATGCACCTTAACGCGGCTTCTGCAGAATATGTACGTAACTCATGAGAAGTCTTGGAGAGGAATCACATACATACTCTCAATTTTCAAGCTCGATTCTGTCATTTTAGGATATACATTTAAACAAATGCCTTATGATATAGGTTTTTCCTACCCTTAGTTTTAGAAGCTGTCTTCTTCCAGCTAGAGATCACCCACATTTAAGCCTTCCTGATACTGTCTCCTGGTTTTGAACCTTTAACAATTTTTGTAGTACTTGTTTGAACGCTTAAGTTTTCTACACTTATTAACTGGGTCTAATATGTGCAGGACATGATTGTTTTAGTTATCACAAATCGGGTATGTGGTTATTTTAAGACGTACTTCATAATTAAATACATCTGTATTATCTATAGGCACATGGTAGCTATTTCAATTTGATAAATATATTAATTCTTCAATCAGACATGCTAAAAAAATTAATTGCTATATTAAATCTTTAGTAACTAAATTCTTCAAACGTTTTGATACACGAAGATTCTGAACTTGAATTACACAAGGATGAAAACCTAGTTTAAAATAAAGTATGGGGCCTCACACTGAGTCTGTTAGCACTGATAAAGAAAACCAATGCTAACACGATTGAAACATGTTCTTGCCTCTGCATCTTCTGAAGGAATTAAGAAGGCACACCTATACGCTACCTAACTTGACATATCCAATGATCGACAAATAGTAGGTATCATTTATGAGCAAAGTTCTGGAGGAATAACAAAGTGAGTAACAGGAGTTTATAATCAGATGGTAGATGAAATTAAAGTCTCTTCCAGTTCTAAGGTTTAGTTATAACTTCTTAGTAAGCCTCATATGAACATGTTGGCAGCATTAATGAAAATGACAGCCTTGGCAGCAAAGTGAAATTAGAAAACCTTTTTTATATATTTTACCAAGGTAAACAACAAAATGTTTTGACAAGTACCACGATGTGAAAAAAAGCACCGGTTGACCGTGGAGTACAACTGTGAAATGCAAGGCGTGTGAAATTCAAGCATTCAGAGAAAAGCCACACTGAGAGCTTGTTAGACCATGAATCTGGTTATACTGTGGGGTCAAATAATGACCCTAGGTACACAGGTTTCTCTTTCCCTCGTTAAAACAGAAAAAAATTTAAAAGATGCTCTCCAATAATAGAATTATAATGTGATTTAAATATTTTTTAATTACTCATCTACACAAATGACCTTTGATCAAGCACAGGCAAAATATAAGCTGCAATAATATCTACACGTAATGTGAAGGTTTTAAAAAAATAATACAAAGTTCATTCACAGTGCACAAGTGAAAACAAGGTAAGTTTCAAATATCTCAACAACATATAGCCATGATCATTCAAAAGGTAAGCGTATTTTAAAGCACATTTCCATACTGCTAGAGCTATAACATAGACCAGCTTAGAGAACTGAGAGAAAAACCATTACTTTGATCCCCTTTATTGGAAAGCAAAAATACCAGATTTCTTTCCTCAGATACATACATCTAGAATAAATAAATACAAAATTATTAACTAAAGATTTTATCTTTTAAACCTATACTCTGACTCTCATCCTATGTCAAATTCCCACATTGTGAGGCTGGGAAGCACCACTCTCTGCCATGTTCCCTACTTATTTTTATATCATTCATTTGCATTTGGAGGCTGAATAATTTGCAGAAAGAAGTCTGCGGAAAAAACTGTGGAAAATGGGACTACAAAGAGGGCAATATCATAAACTACTAGAAAGGTTGACTGTTCCACCCGCAACTATAGCACAGTGGGTTAAACGGGGAAGCTGCAAGGGCCACTTATTTCGTGCTGTGCACTGCCTAGGTACACTGATTTTTAAAATTGAAGTCCTAGCCAAATTAAGTTTGGATATCATCTATTTACAGTTGTTCAGTCTTCCATACAGAGCTTTGTCCACTCCACTCTTTGCAAATTCTGACATAAAAACAAATGATTCTGTGGCTAGTACGAATTTAACTTCTGTATATTTAATATCTTTTTGTTTAAATTAGAATCATTTCTGACTTTTGAACTACAGACACAAGACACAGGGTTTACTCTTGAGACTGAATTTTATTTTCTTTCAATAACATCTGCAGTTGATAAATACCTAGCTTTCAAGGAAAAATAAAGCATGCTTAGGATGAGATCAGCTAAAAAGAAGAAAAAAAAACCCATGAAAGAAGCCACATTACTGTGGGGCATGGAGAGGGCGTCAGGACTCTCATGTGGGACTTTTAGTAATATTAATTGTTATCATCTATTCACATACGTTACAATACTGATCTCCTCAAAGAAATGAAGATCTCCCTCCATCTCTTTTTAAAACTTATACAAAGGGATGTGATAACAGTAGTGACTAATATTAGCCTTTTCCTTGGGAGAAATCTGTGGAAATACAGCTGAAGGTCTTTCTTTCTATAGTTGACAGAAGTAAATAAATATGGTCCTGTTTTATTCTTTAGAAATAGATGTGTAGTTGTAATTGTTATGCTTTACAACTGCAAAAATATTCATTAACATGCATTAACCTGTAAGCACTGGTTAGAGGGGTGTACCCAGTAAGGTCATCTCCTAATCTGTGTATAGAACATAATAGCGCTCTCCTCCCTTTCTATTCACTCCTGTCCCTAGACCTAAAAGAAATAAAAAAAGTTCCTGACTATGCATCTACCAGCGCATCTGTGCTGCTTAAGGCTGGACCTACTTTTCTTATCAAACAGTATAAAACAAACATACACTGAATTCCTGGTTTCGGAAGTATTTTTTCATATCCTCAACCGAGCATACCAAGTGTTACATCTTGAGGGATCACAACGAAGCATGCATTGATGTAAAACAATAAAATGGGGAGTAGCAATGGGGCTGTTACCAAAAAGCAACTCCAAGAAAATAAGATTTAGCAAACTGTAAAATCAAAAACATCACACAATGGACACTTTTATTAACAAAGTAAAGGCTTAGTGAAAAGGCAGCAAATGAGATAGACATTTTAAGTAAAGAAAGCATTTCTTTGCTTGAATGTCCTTTAGCCAATTAAAAAATATTTATTTAAAACACATGAAAATGTTGTGAAGGTAGTATTGTAATTAAATTGCAATAAATTGAACTAAATTCTTCTTTATTCAGCTGAGAGGGGGATGGTCAACATTACTTTAATTGTTGAAATAATTTCTATTTAAAATAGTCTTATGAAAGAAAGCCTTTTTCTGATGCCTAGTTGAAATGTTTGATAATATTCTAAATGAAATTAGTCAATTGATTATCCTTAATCTTCCTCATCCTGTGTCATAACCCAGTGGCTCTGTCAACAGGAGAAAAACCACTATTAACAGAAAGCCTAACGTAAGTATACAACATCTAAAATAAATCCATTTCAAATGGATACAGAGAGTGAGAAAACAGCAACTGAATCAAATAGGTAAGCTGGTACTGACTTAGCTTCCAAGGCAAATTTCTTCGCTGGCTATGAAGGGTTGAAATTTCTTTCACTGAACGTTACAATCCAAATTAACCTGTTTTAGGGGTTCTTCTGTTACCCATTTTTCTTTCATGTGGTGAATATAAACTGAATTATCATGGTCAAATAGTTTCTGGGAATAGAATACTACAGACACACACAATGATTTAGCAGGCTACTGTGATTTTATATACAATTGATAACTTTAAAAAATTGCTATATAAGTTTTATTTCAAAACACCTAGCATTGTATTTCTGGAAAAGAAACTGAACATTGAGCAACCTCAGTTAATCCATTAAACCAGTGCCACCACAAATAAGACAACAAACAGAGAACAAGTTTCTTATCTTCAAGGACTGAACCTAATGGCCATACCAATTATATTATTCCGATTTGTCACTTTAGTACAACAAAATAGGATGTTAATCCATTACCACTGTTCTTCCATTCGAGAGGCAGCTGATGGTTAAAGCGCCCGTAACATACATTGATTATTTTTATCCCATGACTTTATTGTATGTTTAGAAAGGTGGAACAGCAGAAGAAAAAGAGGCTGGACAAAAGACGTTGATGTTTTTGTTCTTCAGATGTATGCAGAGCTGATTATGAGTACGATTCTGTAAAAATAAGCCCATTTAACAAACTGAGGTCAGGGGAGATAAATGCAAAATTTCTAAACAAAGTTGATGACTGCATGATCACAACAATGTTGAAGCCTAACCGCTTACCTTTGCTAGTTTTACTAAACTTATATAGTCTATCACCGACCTAACAATATTGGCATAATTATTTTATCAAACATAAGTTAAAAGCATATACTAAAATTAATTGAAGAAGAATCTGTGTATGACTGTATAGCATATAAACACCTTCAGCAAATATTAGAATAACAATTAATTAGGAATCCTCTGTATTAAAACTATACTTGAGAAAGTATTCCTTAGGGTCCTTGGTAACTTTGATAAAATGGTCAGAATGAAGCAAGGTTACCATTCTGCCAGATTTATTCTTTTAAATGCATCTGCAGGGTACAAAACAGATCATCTGTCCAGATCACAAGATACTTTGTAAAAGTTCACAGAGTCTTAAGTCACAAGGGTTGAAAAGGGTCTTAGAGACTAGACAGGTAGCAGCAACAGCAACTCTGGATGTCACACTGATCAGCTGAGGGGAGAGACACCATTATGTAAAACACTGGCTGGCTTTCAGCTTCCTCATTTTGTTAAAAAAACAGAAATACAGCTTGTCTTTTTAACGGGGCTTCCGGGGCTTTCATCAATTTTTCCCTGCAAAGCACACACAGGTCGGTAAATAGAACTATGATGTAAGCTCTGGTGCTAAAGGGGAGATCAAGGAGGTGCTACAGATGTTTATTTCTAATAGTAAGTATTCACGGTAACCACCATGATTAGGGTGATACTGTAACACTTAATGGTTTTAAAATAAAATATTCACACACAAAAGACATAGAAAACATTTATGAACACGGACACTTATAAAACACAAAAATTATGTTTAGCTTGTGTTAAAGATGATTATGTATTTTTGTATATTTCCATATATCTGTCTTCACTTTTTTTTTGAGACAAGAGTCTCGCTCTGTCGCCCAGGCTGGAGTGCAGTGGCACGATTTCTGCTTACTGCAACCACTACCTTCCAGGTTCAAGTGATTCTCCTGACTCAGGCTCCCGAGTAGCTGGGATTACAGGCATGTGCCAGCACACCTGGGCAATTTTTGTATTTTTATTAGAGACGGGGTTTCACCATGTTGGTCAGGCTGGTCTCCAACTCCTGACCTCAAGTGATCCGCCCGCCTTGGTCTCCCTAAGTGCTGGGATTACAGGAGTGAGCCACCGCACTGGCCTGTCTTAACTTACTAAAGAAACGAATGAAATAAAGTTACAAAGCTTTATTTTCAAGTTTTCTAGGTCTTGTTTCTCTCCTCCTTTGCTGGCACACTGTTCCGAATGATGTAGCATGGAAGTTGTACTTCCCTTTCCACCCTGCTTTCTCAAATACATTTTCCTGACAGGAAAGTAGGTAGTTTGGTTTAAGAGCCTTTTCTGAACTGACCTGAACCGAGTGTAGCCAGGGAGGGAACCTTTTACATTTCTGCTCCTTCTAGTTCTGAGCCTGCTGCAGGCTGTCTGTAGGGTAAGGGTCACAGACAAAAGTGACAAAATATTTGAAGTGATAATGACTTAACTACAGCATTTTTCTTTCCTCAACTTCTTTTATAAAAGCAAATGCCAGCCTGGACAACGGGGTGAAACCCCATCTCTACAAAAAATTAAAGAAATTAGCTGGGCATGGTGGCATGAGCCTGTGGCCCCAGTTCCTTGAGAGGCTGATGTGGGAGGACTGCTTGAGCCCAGGAGGTTGAGGCTGCAGTGAACAGTGAGTGATTGCACTACTGCACTCCAGCCTGGGTGGCAGAGCGAGGTCTCCTCTCAAGCAAGTGACTTACTGATTAAAATTCTTCAGCAACAATTAATTGATTATGCTACTAAGGAAAAGTCCTTAAATATGTATTTTATTAGGAACATGCCTCTAATGCCAGAAAGCAGAATCAGACAAGAAAGTAAATTCGAGGAGTACTAAATTCTAAGGCTATATAAATTAAGTAGGAAAAACACTTATCTAAATGTTTTTAAACAAAAGAGATAAGGATTAAGAACAATTATTAAAATTTTAATTAAGTCAAACAGAAAACTTTGTAAGTTAAATATTTAACATACACATCATTATTGATAGACTATAGGCAAGAAGAATAAAGTAATGTCAACTACAGCTCAATTCTTTACACCTAGAAAATGAGACACCTGCATATTATACAATATCTTAGCTCTGTGTTCACCTTTGTTCTATTCAAAATGAGTTCTAGAGGATATTCTTAGTTCAGCCAGAAGGCAATCAAGTTATTCAAAGCAACGTTATACAAATGAAATTCGGAAGCTAGTTTCAGAGATTCATGCCACTGAAATTACAGCATAAGTGACAAGCAGGATGTAAATGAAGAATGATAAACTATTAAGAAAAGTGTAATTTTGTATTTAGTCAGCACCAATACAGTTAGAGAATTTTTACTCACTTAATTTATTTCTCCTGATGAAGAGCTTCAATGAAAGCATCAAGTTTTTCTTGAATTTCTCTAACTTTCTCTGTGGAGATAAAAATAAAGAAAAACATTTATTTTTCAAAGGTATCACAAATCAGGAGATAATTATTTACTAAATGGTTGGTATACTTAACTATTTGCGGGAAAAAGAAAAATATGAGTCTCACCATACCACCTTTTACCCAAATAAAGTCCAGATGGATTATAGTAGTAGGTCTCAGACATTTTTTGGAAGTGGGAGGAGAGACTGACTGACCCCTCTGAGGATCTAATAAAAACTCTGGACTCTTAACATGGAAAAAAGCATGTATTAAGTACATGTACAATTATGTAGAGAATTTTAAGGAATTCTCAGATTCTCTGAAGCCCAATTAAGAATCCACAGTTACTAATGTCTGGATCATAGCCAAATATAAAACAATGAAACCATTTTAAAAAACTAAAAGAAAATAGAGGTGGCCTTAGACTGGGAAATGACTTTTTAAATATAAAGTAGTAAGAGTTACAAAGGAAAAGATCAATCAATATGGCCATATTGAAATGTATACTTTTATTTGTATGTCATAAAATTAAAAGACAAAGGAAATGCTTGCAACAAACATGAGAAGTGCAATGGTGCTATAAAAATACATACAAAAAAGTACTTTGCCAGCTATAAATAAGTTTAAAAATACCAGAGCCACTAGAGGTAGATTTACATTATTTATTTTAGGTTTTCATGTTTATAGACTTCCAAATGAAATATATACTCTCTGAAATGTAGATTTCCTCCACAAATGTGAACTGCTCACAGTACATGCCAATCCCCTCTTAAAATTGGAAAAGTCATGATCTATACTACTTCACATGCACCTCCTACTTTATTTTATATTCTGAGATGGGGGTCCTACTCTGTCGCCCAGGTTGGCGTGCAGTGGTGTTGGCAGGGCTTACTGCAGCCTCAACCTCCTGAGCTCAGGTGATCCTCCCGCCTTGGCCTCCCACGTAGCTAAGACCACAGGCACGTGCCACCACTCCTGGCTAAGTTTTTATTTTTAATTTTTTTGTGGAGATAGGATCTCACTTTGTTGCCCAGGCTGGTCCTGAACACCTGGGCTCAAGTGATCCTCCTGCCTTGGCCTCCCAAAGTCCTGGGATTACAGGTGTGAGCCACTGTGCCTGGCCTCCTATTTTAAAACACAGGTTATAGTAAGCATGATAAATATTTTTGTCCTTTTAAGGTAATTTAACATATTAGTGGAAATGATCAATTAAGGTGGGTTGGCTGGTTCAAAGTGAGTGACCTAGAGGCAAAACTGGCAAGCATTCTACTTTCACTATGTAGGAAAACCATGTAAGATGCATTTAATATTTGACATTTATATCTTTTATATTTAAAAGTAAATAATCTGCAATTGAAGATACATGTATTCCTTTTTACCAGCGAGGCAGCACTAGTGATGAGTACCCAAGAAAATGAAGAATTGTCCTTTTTATGAATTCTTATTAGCATTGCAGGAACTCAAAAAAGCCTACCACGGTTGGATATAAAGAACGTAACATTTTCATATTCTTTTTCCAGTAATTTATTCTTTTCATATTATTTTTCCAGTAATTTAAAACCTCTAGGTCTCACTATGTTGCCCAGGCTAGACTCAGACTCCTGGGCTCAATTGATCCTGCTGCCTCAGCCTCCTGAGTAGCTGAGACTACAGGTGAGTGCCACTATGCCTGGCTGAAGCACTTCTTATTCTAGGCATTAGATTCAGACTGATATAAAATCTGTGTGTGTGTGGGGGAGGGGGGGGAGTCCAGTTGTTTTAATCAAGCTATGTATTGAGAAAATATGATAATAGTTATTATGAAGGTAGCATTAACCCCTTATATATAAAATTAAACTAGAGAAACTTAAAAAAAAAATCCTAACCCATCTCCTAGAAGTTGAGTCTCAATTTTTTGGTAGCCTGACTTCCATTTTTTAAACAGCAGACAAACAAGTAAATACTCTTGCTTTCCCAAAATAAGGCCACATTCTTAGTTTAAAAATTAATTCATTTAGTTGCTTAGAAACAGCTTAACCTATTTTTTTTTTTCAGTGAATGTAAGAAAGTTTCACATCAGTTCATCAGTTGAAGGATTTTTAAAAAGTGGGGAGGTTAGGAGAAAGACATTTTCTAAATTATTACCTAGAATTCTGGAAATGAATGTGGTCTTAAAAAACCATCTAACTGAAATCACACAACACATGGGAATCTCAAACGGGTGCTTCTCTCCACATTTCATTGAGAAATATTTCTACTTGGAAATGCTGTACTATATGAAGAGAAGAAATCCAACTCCATTTGATACACGATTTGAGTACAATAGGGCAGTGCATGGCCAGGTCTACCCATTCTTTTGGCCTACTGGTGACCCCCATCTTAAGCTGGATGGACTACTGCAGGGAGGTGGTACAGCAGCCTCACTCCCTACAAGAGACTATTCAGAGAAGATCCAATTGAATTGAAAGATACCAAGAGCCACTCTGATGCAGGTGTCTCACCCTGTAAGGTCTAAATGAAAATCAGATTTTTCTAAAATTAACAGGTAAGCAGTTTTTTTCCTAAATAAAAGCAAAAAGACTATTTAATGTACTTTAATATGAAAACCACAAAAAGAAAAAATGCCGAATTTCCCTTAAATATTTACGATTAGAATATCAGGACACAGTACTACCATGCCTTGAAACCTCAGGAATGACAAAGGACACTTAAACTAAGTTACCAGGAAGTAACGGGGGTAGGAGGTGTGAACGGAGGGGAGACTGGAGGTGAGAGTTAAAAGAGCAATTATGATAAATGTATCCTTTAAACATTAACTAAAAAACATTTATTTCTTTGTTCTTTCACTTTCACAATGCACTTCATAAAGTGATATGAGGACACAGATGATATCCTACCTTTGAGAAGCATTCCTGGCTTACTCTGCTATGATGTATCTACTATGTATTTCCAAATTTGGCGTTTCATTTGGTTCTCATACAACCTTGCAGGTATCATTGCTAAATATGAGGACATTAAAGCCTGGAGTTAGCCTTGTCTACACTTCTCTGATTAAGAAACACATCTGCTACGATGTTTGTTTGTCTGACGCAGAGTCTTGCACTGTCACCCAGGAGTGCAGTGATGCAAACACGGCTCACTACAGCCTCGACCTCCCAGGCTCAAGCGATTCTCCCACCTTAGCCTTCCAAGTAGCTGGGACCACAGGCAGGCAGCACCACACCTGGCTAATTTAAAACAATTTTTTTTGTCAAGATGGGGGTCTCACTATGTTGCCCAGGCTGGTCTCGAAGTCTTGGCCTCAAGCAATCCTCCCCACTTGGCTTCACAAACTGTTGGAATTACAGGGCGTGAGCTACTACACCCAGTCTGCTACCGTATGTTAACTCATAATAACAAAGCTCATAGTGACGAAGCAAATGCTGTTATTTTAAGTCTCTTTGGTCTTTTTTAAGTATTACCTTTGACTTAAAATAAGACGCATTTCAGGGAGAATCGGGAGGCGGAGGTTGCAGTGAGCTGAGATCATGCCACTGCACTCCAGCCTGGTGACATAGCGAGACTCCGTCTCAAAAAAAAAAAAAAAAAAAAGAAAAGAAAAGACCCATTTCAGTAAAAATCAGGGAACAAAACAGTTACACCTCCTAAGTAGTCTATGCCTAAGGATGACCGGACACTACATAATATGCTATCATATTCTGATGAAAATGATGCCCTCTTGAGAAGACTAAATTGATGCACACTTGGAGAAGCCCTTGGAGAACAATACAGGAGTACAAAATGGGCCCAAAAATGCTCAGAGTCTTCAGTGTCTAGAACAAGGCCTGATCACTGCGTACGGTCAATCAATGATAAACGAAGTTGCCCAAAATATGGCACAGAAAATAAGGGCTGTGGTTTTCAAAGGGAAAAACTAACTTAGCTGGCTTCATGAATACTACACTAGTGATCAAGAGGGAGGAAGACAGGATCAGAAGAGCTAGAGCAAGCCTGGGAACAGGAGGCAAGATACACATAGATAATGAAAGTCAAAGAAAGCTGGTGGCTCACACCTGAACCAGACAAGCAACACAGATCAGGATACTCGGGTCCAAAAACACAAGTGGGAAAAAAAAATCCCTTCATCTTAATGGTTGCACCTTATTATCAAGGCTGAAAGAGCTGGCTATGTATACATATTCACTTGCAGCTTTAGAAACTACATTCTGATTTCTTGCTTTTCAAGAAAGCTACATTACAAATAATAAGCAGAATTATTTCTCATAAATTCATTCATTTTAAATTTTGATACAAGTTTCCAAGAATGTCTGTATACTAACTGTGCCATCTGGCTGCCCAGAAAACCAAGTTATCCATAAACAATGAAGTTAAATGTTGGCAACAAAAACTCCCTACTTTCCGATCCTTCAGATTAATGCTTCAGTATCACGGTGCTTTCAAATTTCAAAAATATTATTGTAACTATTTCACCATTAGAAATTGCTTTCTCTCAGAAATACGTGTATGGATCAGCATGACTAATTATAAAGCAAACTCATATTTCCATTAAATATTTGAATTAAATATTCACAAATAAAGAATAAAATTTGTGATTTACTTGGTAAATTAAACCAACTCAGGAAGGGATTAACAAACTGCTATTTCTGTTATACAGAAATAGCTATTTCTACGTGTAGTGAATACTGAGTCTACTTTCCATTTATCCAATGTTTACTTAAAAGATGAGCTATTTCAAACATCAATTCACTGTGCTTCTTGATTGAGTCATGAATATTCCCATAATCCCCAACTCATAAACCGTCTCAGTGAATGAAGTTCCTTCTCTTTTTTCTTTTCTTCAGCTGACTTGACACCCATTCATGTTTTGGGTCTCTTTATCTCTACATGAAATGATACTGCTACTCTCATTTTCTTTTTGGGTCTTCTGATACTTGCTCTAAAAGTCTCAAATATAGACTAATCTGTAATTAGGTTTTGAATACACTGTGAATACCAAAAGGCCAAACCCGGGAGAAGGTTCACTTCAGTGGTTAATAACAGTTTAGAACAGGAACAAAGAACCACACACAAAACACTAACACATGCCCTGAAATAAACCTTTTAAAACTTTTGATGTTTTTAAAGAAAGCAAGCTGCCAACTTACTAATGCAGTGTACTTTAAGCAAACCACACATCCAAAGATCCAAATGTACCTTAATGGAACTGTTGTATAACATGCTGCCTGGGCACTTGGTGTTAAGCTTTAAGACACCCTCTAAGTGAGATTCTACTGTAGAAAGCTATTTACTAGAGTACTGAAAAGTAAAGGAACGCTTCTTATTATGTAATATATATTGTTCATGAAAAGGTTTGCTTTTTATTAAACTACACTATATACTTGCCCTTTAGAAGTTCAGTATTTAAATGAATCTAGGGTGTGGGGGAAACAAAAAAAGGAAAAAAGGTAAACAAGAGACTACACTCAAGATTCTCAAAACTGTAGCTAAAATCTTAGAGTTAGCACAAGAAAAAAGGTGCATCTTTTAGTTGATGAAAGGTTGAACCAAACAGATAGATGAAGGAATATGATTAAATCTAGCACTTATCTTCTGCATCTTAGTTCTGTAGATTTTTTCCTTGAAATAGGCATGATTATTTTTTAACACTCAATGAAGACAAACAGAACACTCCTGCATGTTACAGAAGAAGGAGGCATCAATTCACACGTCCAGGAAAACTGTTAAAGACTGGTACAGTACTTTGAAAGCTGAGGTTCCCAGATTTCTGGGGCCTGTAAATGCTGGGTTAGTTTCACTACTTCAAAAACTCAAATGGAAATCTTCATTTGGACTAGAAACCCATCCCCTCTCCTAACAACTACTTCCTTATACTGATTAGGAACTCTAACTGGTGGTTGTATTTCTAACGAGAAGAATGTAACTGCACTGTTGTAGACAAAATCTTCTGTAACATGGACTTCATGGGATTAATAATGAAAGAAACATTTGATGAAAAATTTTTTTAAGAATCCCTAGTCTAACACCTTTAATAATCTATGGGGCAGTTATCTGATATGATTTTTATAAAGCAGAGAACATGTTGTAATGTGTGTCATTTAAAATATATGACAATGTGGTATTCGCCGTTAACCTCATAACTGGATAAGTCACAGTCCTAGCTTTATCTATAAAATGAAGGAATCTGTCCAGGAGAATTCAAAGTCCACACTAATTTAAAACTTATGATTAAAATGTATTGTTCTAATTCATTATATAACTTCATCTTTAAAATTTTTTTTGTTTATTCCTTAGTATCTTTTTATTTATTGGATATTAATCCTCTAGTAAAATATGTAACCACAAATTGCCATATCATTCTCACGGGGCTTCATAATTCATTTTGGAAAGATCATTTTTATAATGTATTTTTTCTGAGCATTAATGTGGAGAACAGCAAGGACTGCTTGGGTAAATTCTCTACTTACCAAAAAGTCTGTCATTTAAAATCACTCGGCCCAGCATAGCACTGCTTGCTATGCAATAGATGTCCATGAATATTCATGCATTCATAGTTGAGTGATCTGACTTAAACAATACTTAATCATTAAAGGTGATTATTTAAAAATGGCTATTTTGTGACCCCCATAAAGTATAATTTAGAAAGAAAGCAACCTTAAGAAAGTCTGTGAGGTAAATTACAACTGATGCCTGCTGAATATATAAAAACTCCATAGCAATTTGTTGATAAATTCAGCTTTTTTTTTTTTTGAGACGGAGTCTCGCTCTGTCGTCCAGGCTGGAGTGCAGTGGCGCGATCTCGGCTCACTGCAACCTCCGCCTCCCGGTTTCAAATGATTCTTCTGCCTCAGCCTCCAGAGTAGCTGGGACTACAGGCACGCATCACCATGCCTGGCCAATTTTTTTTGTATTTTTAGTAGTGATGGGGTTTCACCATATTGGCTAGGCTGGTCTCAAACTCCTGACCTCGTGATCCACCCGTCTTGGCCTCCCAAAGTGCTGGGATTACAGGCGTGAACCACCGCGCCTGGTCAGATAAATTCAGTTTTTTAAAAAATAAACTCTTATAACACAAGCATTTCTACTAGGCTCCTTTTGGCTAGTACAATTAAAACCGCTTCAAATACTTTCTACATATTTTAAGGCCTATTCCCCAAAAGGCTTCAGTATGAACATGAATTAGCCTTATATTGAGGCTTTTATACTTGTTAGACCACTCAACTTTCTTAAGTGGATGGCAATTCTAATTTCAGCTCAGTTATAATGATTATGGCTCTGACTTAACTAATAAAAATAGTACTTGGCTGGGCGCAGTGGCTCACGCCTGTAATCCCAGCACTTTGGGAGGCCGAGGCGGGTGGATCACATGAGGTCAGGAGTTCAAGATCACCCTGGCCAACATGGCGAAAACCCATCTCTACTAAAAATACAAAAATTAGCCGGGCGTAGTGGCAGGCGCCTGTAATCCCAGCTACCTGGGAGGCTGAGGCAGGAGAATCACTTGAATCCAGGAGGCGGAGGTTGTAGTGAGCCAAGATCATGCCACTGCACTCCAGCCTGGGTGACAGAGCAAGACTCTGTCTCAAAAAAAAAAAAAAAAAAAAAAAAGGTAGTACCATACCAGGTGCTTGTCAATGTCAATGAGTGTAAAATCTTGAACTTCTGGCTACCTGCTATTTACTAAAAGGATCAGCTGCAAAAAGAAATAATATTTATGGGAGACTGTATGCAGGACATACAGTTCATCTATTTCTCTGGATACTATGTATTTTATCTTTAGATAAGCCAAACCAAATAGCTGTATGTTTGGACAGCATCATATTTTCCCTAGAACTGCGCATGTTAGCCTGCATGAGAAACATTACAATAAAGGGCCCCATGATATTCATGATTATATGTAGCCATTAGATTCATTGTATCATCTAACTCAGTGTCCACTTTAAGGGAAATTTCTCTCAGTTGTGCGTACGAAGAAGACCCATGCTTCTCCTAAGCAACTGCTGTGTTGTTGTCTGATGGCCACCATGAATGATGGAATGACCTCTGCTTTCCATTTTGTAACTGCCAGCCACCAGGAAACTGAGGGCTAAATTTGCAGCTTACCTCTAGCAAAGTCCCAGCATACTTGGGAGATATGCAAGTTTGGTTCTAGACTGCCACAATAAAGCGTATATCACAATAAAGTGAGTCACATAAGTTTTTTGGTTTTCCGGTGCGTTTAAGTTACGTTTACAGTATACTGTAATATATTAAGTGTGTAATAGCATTATGTCTAAAAAGACAATGTACATAACTTATTTAAAAATACTTTATTGCTAACAAATGCTAAGGATCACCTGAGCCTTCAGCAAGTCATAATCTTTTTGCTGGTGGAGGGTCTGGCCCTGACGTTGATGGCTGCTGACTGATCAGGGTGGTGGCTGTTGCAGGTTACAGTGGCTATGGCAATTTCTTAAAATAAGACAACAATTGTAGTTTGCTGCACTGATTGATTCTTCCTTTCATGAAAGATTTCACAGTAGGATGTGATGCTGTCTGATAGCATTTTACCCACAATAGGTAATTTTGGGTAAATTTTACCCAAATTTACTCAAATTTTTCTTCTTTAAAAATTGGGACACTATCTTCTCAAACCCTGCAGCTGCTTTATCTACTAAGTTGATGTAATATTCTAAATCCTTTACTGCCATTTCAACAATGTTCACAGCATCTTCACCAGGAACAGATTCCATCTCAAGAAACCACTTTCTTCAAACTGAGACTGCCAAAAAAAAAAAAAAGAAAAAAGAAACCACTTTCTTTGCTTGTCCATAAAAAGCAACGTTTCATCTGTTCAAGTTTTACCATATTACAACAGAACTAATTCTAGTTCTATTGCTGTCTCTACCATATCTGCAGTTACTTCCTCCTCTTAAGTCCCAAACTCTTCAAAGTCATCCATAAGGGTTGGAATCAACTTCTTCCAAACTGTTAATGGTGACATTCTGACCTCCTCCCATGAATCCTGAATGGTCTTAACAGCATCTAAAATGGTGAGTCCTTTCCAGAAGCTTTTCCTTTTTTTTTTTTCCTAAATCCATCAGAGGAATCACTATCTATGGCAGCTAGGGCCTTAAGACACATATTTTTAAAATAATAAGACTTCAAGGTTGAAAGTATTCCTTGATCCATGGGCTGCAGAATGGATGTTGTGCTAGCAGGCACAAAAACAACATAAATCTCCTTGTACATCTCCCTCAGAACTCTTGCTTGACTAGATGTATTGTCAATGAGCAGTAATATTTTGAAAGAAAACTTTTCTGAGCAGGTCTCGAGAGTTATAATATTCAGTAAACCATGCTGTAAACAGATGTGCTGTCATCCAGGCTTTTTGTTCCACTTTTAGAAAACAAGCAGGATAGACTTAGCATAATCCTTAAGGGCCCTAGGATTTTCAGAATGGTAAATTCTTTAGGTTGGCTTCAACTTAAAGGCACCTGCTGCATTAGCACCCAAAATGAGGGATAGCCTCTCTTTCGAAGCCTCGAAGCTGGGCATTGACTTCTCTCTAGCTATTAAATTACTAGATGGCATCGTCTTCCAATAGACAGCTACTTCATCTGCATCAAGAATCTGTTGTTTAGCATAATCACCTTCATCAATTATCTTAGTTAGATATTCTTGATAACTTGCTGCAGCTGCTACATCAGCACCTTGCACTTTCATGTTGCAGAAATGGCTTTTTTCCTCTTAAACCTTATGAACCAAACTTTGCTAGCTTCAAATTTTATTCTGCAGCTTCCTCACCTCTCTCAGCTTTCGGAGAATTGAATAGAGTTAGGAACTTGCTCTGGATTAGGTTTTAGCTTAAGGGAATGTTATGACTGGTTTGATCTTCTATCCAGACCAGGGAAACTTCCTGCGTCTCAGGCAATAAGGCTGTTCTGCTTTATCATTCGTGTGTTCACTGGAATAACACTTTTAATTTCCTTCAAGAACTTTTCTTTTGCATTCACAATTTGGCTAATAGCCCATTTTGGCTTTCAACAAACCTCCTTTACTAAGCTTAATCATTTCTAGTTGTTGATTTAAAGTGAGATATGGCACTCTTTCTTTCACTTGAACATGTAGAGGCCATTGTAGGGTTATTAGCTGGCCAAATTTCAATATTGTTGTGTCCTATGGAATAGGGAGGCCCTGAAGAGGAGAGAGACAGGGAATGTCTAGTTGGTGGAACAGCCAGAATACACACGTTTACTGATTAAGGTCACTGACTAATATGGGCACAGTTAGTGGTACCCAAAATAGCTACAATAGAAACATCAAAGATCACTGATGATAGAGCACCATGACAGACAGAATAATAATGGAAAAATTTGAAATATTGCAAGAATTACCAAAATGTGACAGTGACATGAGGTGAGCACATGGCTGTTGGGAAAATAGTGCCAACAGGCTTGTTCAATGCAGGGTTGCCACAAAACTTCTATTGTTAAAAATGCAATAACTGTGAAGTGCAATAAAGTGACATGCAATACAATGAGGTCTGCCTGTACGTAGAACCCTTGAGCATGCACTTTGAGGGGCACCAATTTTATCTTAAAGTTTACTTTATTTCACTTGCCTGGATTTTCCTTTTCTTTCAACCCAAATTTTTCACTTAAGTAGTTTTATCTTTTGCGTAGGATATATGTAAGCTGCCTCAAATTCCTTTTGGAATATGCCAGGGAATTAATAAACAAACTAACAAGCTAGTCCACAGAAGATATATTATTAGCCAGCTGATTCACATAATACACCACAATATTCTAAAAGTGGTCATTTTATACTGGTAATAGTTTTTAAATCAGTAATTTAAGAATATTCTGCAGGGCCATGGAGGGACAATATTTGTTACATAAAACCTTGCATAAATAATTTCTGCATGGGAGAAAAAGTAAATTATTTTTATTTCTGCTGAATTCTTAGAAAACCCAATGATATCAATATCTATTCCTACAATACTTATTTTCAGCAACAGAAGTAAAAGCATAAATGTTTATGGGATTTATGATCATCTTTTTAAATGTAAAAAATGAATAGATTTTACCATAAGATTACAATGATTTACTCTGAAATATTTTACTTTTGTATCCAATACATAAGATGCTCCACACTTAAATTATCACAAAAAACTTAAAAAGTTATTTTATATGTTAACTCATTAATGATACATGGCTTTGTTTTCTCAAAAAAGAGTTACATTATTTCAAAATGAATACATTCATTTTACTCCCTGACAAAAATCTAAATATCGATAATACATTTTAAAAAATATGATTTAGGCAATTAATTGGGAAGATTAAAAAAGATCAGTAAAATATTCTTAGTCAATTAAATGCTTTAAAAATTCATCTTTTCTTCTTTTTCTCTTATTCCTAAAATTGTATTTTTCCCTGATTTAGTTAGGAGGAAAGCAGAAATGTTCTAAGAAAAGGAAAACCACCCAGGCAGCTCTTAAAGAGGTAGGCATCATTTATCACCTGCAAAGACAGATTTATAAGAAGGCCCCTTCTGTTCCTTTAAGACTGCAAAACAGATGGGAAGTGAATGGACAGTCAATGGGACAAGAAAACACATGGGAGGTGCTGCTGTATGCATGTTCCCAGCATAAGAAAGAGGTCAAGATTGTAACTGCATGACTGGGTCCTGGAAAGGGTCTTTCTTCAAGCTGTTACAAAGACAAACGCTGTTCCTCATCCTGCTGTCAAACTGTTATAAATATTGGTTTGTCAAAAGACCTTCAGTGCTGAAGCTTTAAAAAGGAGGCATAACAGACGAATGAATCATGAGAATGATTCTTAAACAATCAGTTCATCACTGTAATTTTAAAAGTAAAAGTACAAGATCAGAGAATGTAACTCTGATTTATACACCAAACTAAAAATTCATAAAAAAAGAAATTAAAAATCGTAGGTTTTAATTATGAATTAGGTGAGATGAAAGCAAAAATGAAATACAAGTTCCATTTCTTAAAAAAATGGTGTATTAGGATAAAGCATTATGAAACTTAGCACAAGAAGAACAGGTATTCATGTTAGGCTGATTTCAGAAGTTCTCGGTTTATCACCGAGTTTATCTTACAGAGGTGCTGTTTATCACAACTGAGTGAGAATCAGGCTCAGAAAAATAAAAATAACTTCTAAACTAATTTCATTTATTCCATTAAACTGGAAAATCACCTTTAAGTCACAATTTCTTTTCTATTGAACAATCACAAAATTCAACTGGCACTGAGTATACATAGATTTATAAATCTAGAATTATCTTTTTGGAGGAATGAAAACATTATGTACCTCTTTAGGAGGCAAATTCATTGTTATAGATCCTTAACACGTATCAAAAATCACATAAAAAAGAAGCCAAATTATATGAACTTGGTTGTCTATGGTTACCACAAACACAAACCCAGAGACTAATGATGAACAGAATACCTAAACAATTCTTTAAAAAGTCCTATCTGTAACACATATGATTAGCCCCAGCTTTGCCATAAATATTTACGTAATGGGCTTAACCATTTATGTCAATGAACGTTAATTTCTCTATCTGAACAATGGGCATAATGCCTCATATGACTTTACAGACACACATGGACAAGCAGAAGTTTTGTAAACTGTAAAATAAAGCACTACATAAATGTGAGGGCCAGATCCTAGAGTTTCAAGTAGGATATGGACTCCAAAGTACCAAATGATGCAGTTACATGGAAGCATTTTCTTCCCTCCCTCCCTCCCTTTCTCTTTCTTTCTTTCTTTATGAGTTTTGAAATCTTTTTTTTCCCCTTTATTTCTTCTTAAAAACAAAAACAAAAACAAAAGCGGGATCTATGTGCAGAATGTGCAGGTTTGTTACACAGGTATACGTGCGCCATGGTGGCCTGCTGCACCTAAGTCCTCTAAGTTCCCTCCCCTCACCCCCACGCCCCAACAGGCCCTGGTGTATGCTGTTCCCCTCTCTGTGTCCATGTGTTCTCAATGTTCAATTCCCACTTATGAGTGAGAACATATGGTGTTTGGTTTTCTGTACATGGAAGTATTTTCTAGTCCTGAATGCATGCCTGGGCCATTATTTTCTCTTAAATTTTCAGTAATCTTGGGAAAAAAACAACTTCAGTAGAAGTGAGACTCAAAGAGCTAACCTTTGTAATAGAGATTAGAGTTCACAGTAGCTACTAGACTGCATGGAAGGTTCAACCCATTAGTTTTAAGATGAGAATGACTTGAGCATCTTTGAAGAGAGAAAGAGGATATAATGAATACACAAGCACACAAAGGAAGGCCAGGTCCCAAATATAGGTATGGGATTACTGTTCAACGGAGAGTGATTTTCAGTACATGCTATGCTACAATATGGCTTCCAGAATACTTGAACTATATAAAGTAATGGGTACCATAGGTTTCATTTTTACTAATGCTGCTTATTCCTCTTAATGAACATTTCTGAAATAAGTTTATATGAAGAAAATGAAAAAAAATCTAGCCCACTGAGCGATGGGAAATTAAAACTAGGGGCAATGACAACGAGCTGTGGGTATAAGAAGCCAATCTGAGACCTCTTCAAGAAAAATGTGTTCCAGAAATTATGTCCCTAGGACCACATTCAAAAGTGTCTTAAACTACAGTGCAATCTCTGGGTGGTAGCAATTATTTTTTAAAATTTTGCCATCTATAGTTTCTAATTTCCCACAATGCATATACACTAGCTCTCTCATAATGAAAAGGATGTTAAAAAAAAAAAACCCTCAAATTCCAGTAGTGTACTTTGGTAAAGATCAGTCTAAAGACAGATCTGTATATATGACACAGTCTATGAAGCAGTGCCAACAAAAGGAGAGACTAAAGACAAAAAGGCTTTAATTCTTGGCCCAGAAAAGAGATCTAACTGAAGTTAATACAAAACAGCAAACTTCTACTGCTCAGAATATTGAAAATAGAGAATAGATGAATGAGCTGTTCTAAGAGAAATTGAAATGAAATATTCTGTACACAGGAGGTAACAATGAAAGAATCTTAAATGGGTGATACAAGTGTGGAAACTGTGAGTTCAACAAAGATTGTGATTTATTTTCAGATGATAGATCCATGATGCATAGTTACAGGATATGAGAATTCACTGTGACTCCCCCAACCACTGAGGATGGTATCACGATGAGCAACGACCATGCAGTCCCATGAAATGTCCCTCAGCATCACAACCAGCCGTAGGTTACTTGGGAAAATATCTGTTACTTTTAAGATAGAGCACATCGTGTATTAGCTTCGTCATTTCCATGAATAGGATAATTAAGACTACAACATTTCAAAGTAATTCTGAATTGTGCTCACTGGGGGAGAAGGGCTGTGGGAGACACAGTTTAGAAATGTACACAATAGTGCAAAATTAAAATTCTCTTCACATTTAACTAATTTCTCCAACTACCTGGAGAACTGTACTTAACAGAGGTTACCAGTTTCATGTGCATCAATCCACCAATCCCTTAAGATTTCCTATCTCGTTTAATTTTATTTTTTATATACTGTTGCAGAGTCCAATGAATTGTTTTGTGATTAGGTTTTCAATTACTACATTCTACTTTTTCTATCAAATATGCAAAAACATAATTTAAAAATAAAAACGCTTAAGATAAAGTTTATTCCCAACTTTAAAGGTATTAGATCACTTGAGCCCAGGAGTTCAAGGCTGCAGTGAGCCATGATCACACCACTGCACTCTAGCCTGGGCAGCAAGTGACACTCTTTCTAAAAAAAAAAAAAAAAAAAAAAAAAAAGAAGTAAAAGAAAAAAATATTGTGCACTGGCCTTTTGAATACATTAAGAGTATTTTCACAATAGTATATAAGTAAAACCTACATTAAAATGATAAATGGCAAATTCAATCCATACATTATTGTAGAGAACATTCTTGTCTTTATTCTTAATCAGTTAAAACCTGAGTTTAAAGCAAAAGAATATACTTGCTAGTAAAGTGTTGATTACCAGCAGCATGTACAATATTATAGAAAAGAAAATGTTCTTTTACTCTTGTACTAATTTATTGATATTCTTCAACAGTGACTTTTTTTTTTGAGACGAGTCTTGCTCTGTCACCCAGGCTGGAGTGCAGCGGCGCGATCTCGGCTCACTGCAAGCTCCGCCTCCCAGGTTCATGCCATTCTCCTGCCTCAGCCTCCCCAGCAGCTGGGACTACAGGCGCCCGCCACCACGCCTGGCTAAATTTTTTGTATTTTTAGTAGAGACGGGGTTTCACTGTGTTAGCCAGGATGGTCTGGATCTCCTGACCTTGTGATCTGCCCACCTTGGCCTCCTAAAGTGCTGGGATTACAGGCGTGAGCCACCGCACCCAGCCACAACGGTGACTTTTAAAGACAGACTTAGGCCATGAAAAACGTACTTCATTCTAAAAGACCCATTTTGAGTCTCGATTTTCTCATCAATAACCTGGAAACCACACCACTCAGGCGTTGTCATGTGGAATTCTGTGTGTAAATAACCACTTCTCTAACACAGAGGACTTTCCTTGAGGATTACTTTATCTTTGTATCAACTCAGGTTTTTTTGTTTGTTTGTTCTGTTCCAACACAAAGCAGAGCCTACTTCATCTATACAGACTCAAGGTAAAAAGAATTCTTCACTATCTTTCCTAGTTGCTTTAATGTGTTAACTGCCTTACTATAAAAAAAATTATTTTACAAAGCCTAGATTTTTAAAATTGCCACATTTACCATGAAAAGATGCCTTAAAGAGTTCAAGTATTGCTACCATAAAACAAATACATTATTTATTCTGTAGTGAAGAGGAAAAGAAAAAATCAATTTTTCTGTCTCTCAAACATACACATTTCTACATCATATAATCATTCCAAAAAGTACTTGAATGTATTCCAATAAACTTAAAAATTCCTAATAAACATAAGAAGTTATTAAAGTTTCCTGGTGAACTGGGTAGACTGGCATTAGGAAATCATTGGTGATCTATCAATAAGTGGTTTTGATATAGATGAAAGCCAGACTGCACGATATTAGGAAGGGAGTGGGCAGAACAGGAGTGAATGCCACACAGGCAAGCTGCTCTACAAGAGAAATGAGCAGTAACTTTCTGGCAAGACAGAGTAGAAGAAAGTTTCCTTGGGATGAAAAGAGTTAGTTCCCCTCAACTTTTTAAGTCAAGAGAAGGGGGCTAATGAACAGTCTGTATTACAAGATCACAATCGAACATTCAGTAAACGTGTACAGTACAATATGTAACACACGAGGTATGGGGAATTTATGAATGAACCAAATCACTTTGGCAGAAGGGATCGACCGTGATAGACATGAAAATGTTTTTCTTCTTTAAATGGTTATTTTCATTGATTTACAGTTGCCTATAGTGAGAAGCCTCTATTCTGCTCAATTAAACAACACTGGCAGTATTTGAGTAAGGTTTTTAGTCACTGAAGGAAGGTAAATAAGCAGGTGGGATAAAAATACTGGGTTAGGTTGAAGTGATGATGATATAGAAGAGACGCAGTGAGAGAAGTGCATAAAAAGAAAGGGAAAAGGTTGCCTCGAGATGTGTTAAAAGCCAGGAGAGAGGAAATGGTGTTGTGAGCCCAAGAAACAGAGCAACAATACTGAGATATGAAAGATGCTGCCGGGATGCTTCGAGCTCACACGTTCTCTTCGGGACACCCTGCTCTATTCTTCTTGATTGGGTGTTTTTTTTTTTTTCTTCTTAAAAAAAAAAAATCTCCTCTGAACCTACATACCTAGAATTCTACAACTTGGTATCACCCTCTCTTCCTTTAAAATTCATTTTCTTTGGTTAAGTTTACAGAAACAAAAAGAACACACCAGTGCAGATGCCTTTAAAGTCCCTTTAAAGTTCATTTTCTTTGGTTAAGTCTACAGAAACAAAAAGAACACACCAGTGCAGATGCAGTTCAAATTGCTCACCAAATTTTCCAAAGTGACGTTGTGTCTCAGACTCTACAAATGAATGTATGTCAATTTTATCCCAATTAATAGCATGAAAAATTGTCTTGCTATGCACTGAAAGAACTCTTTGGAGTGCCAGCTCAGGGGCAGGCGGGTGCACGGTAATCGGGGATGGCAAGAATCACCTGTGTAGCTTTGTCAAAATACACATGGCAGAGTCCCACCTCCGCAAACAGTTTTAAACACATCACTTCCCCTTTCTACACTTTTCAGTTCCAAATTCCGAGTACAATAATCTTTCTAGGAAAATTTCCATCTCATACTACTTCACAGACGATATTCTCATCCGTAACAACACTCAAGGGTATGGCAGGATGGCAGGTATGGGAGAAGTGTCGAAATGTGAAGTCACTGTAGAAATTAAGTTCCAGGGTACCTTGATGTTTTCTTTACTAAATGTGAAGAATAAAATCATTCTGCCTACCTCAGGGTTCTATTTAGCTATGTTCTGACTACTTTTTATTCATGTTTCACATGGCATAGAGATTTCTTATAACTATCCTATAAATTAGAACTATATTTTGGATTCAGTGAAAGAATCTTTTTAGATTTAAGCAGTTATGATACATTTCTAATCCTAGCTTTTAAAATGGCAGTATTAGGTCACCTTGCTGCTGCTCCCTTTTAGTACCATAATTTCAAAAATGCACTCATGCGTTTGTTTTCTCTCACTAAATGATATTATGAAGAACAAAGTTTTCATTTAAAACATGATTTGTTACTGAGGTGGCTTACTGAAAAAAGAAACTTTCATCTATAGCCTATACTTCTAAGTTTTAGAATCTCATGCAGACCTAAATAAAAAGGTGGTATCTTTGCTCCTTTCTAATTATCAAGAGAAAGCACAGGATGAAGGATAAGAGGAGACTGGGAAAGTGAAGAAACACAAAGACAAGCCCCAAAAGCATTGTCTACTCCCAAGAGAAACAAACTTTAAGTTTCCAGAAACAATTGCTCGCTGTCTGGGAGATGCTCAGGCATCAAACAATAAAGAACAGTCAACAGAGGCAAGAGGCCGAGCACGCTGCTGCGAGCCCGACTCTCTAATCCCCACAAGCTCCAGTAAAAGGGCCAGCTGTTGCCACCTCGCGTAGGGAGTCAGCAGAGCAAATTAACTGTGAGAGGAAAAAAAGCTGAGGATATTGGAAAATTCTAATTTCCCAGCCTCTTTAAGCTATACTGCTTTTAACATTAAGGATATCAAACTATACCATTAAAATAGGCCTGTACAATGGTAGCCCAAGTGAAGGAATTTACCACTGTTTTCACATTTTATTGGTAAATGAGATACAGCTCTGAAGTATTCAGTCTACTAAAGTATATCTTCTCTCACATAAAGAACAAGAAATAGGAATAAATACACTGTAACTTCTAATAAGGTGCACTTTCAATCCAGCTCAACAAAAAGCCTCAAGTTAAAATAACAGCCACCATTATGCTCAATTAAAGATTCCACAGATTTTATTAATATATCTGTCATAGCTGAACTTTAGGATTCTAAGTAGGAACACAACCTCATTGAAAAACTCTAAATATGGGGCAACTTAGACACTACTTACGCATGGTGGAATCTGATAAAGGATATCTAGAGACATGTTTACAATTCATATAAAGAAAATTAACTTCCCTTGGTTTGCTTAGTGGTTTCATGCACACTGTACTGTTCATTTACTCAGATGTTCTATCAAAGTTCTCATACAGTTTGAAAGATGCTTATATTATAGGAAGTACCTGTGGTAACAATGATTATCTTCATCATTATCATCATCACTAATATGTATGTCTTTCCGATCAACCCTGTGAAGGACACTGGTAACTATGGAAGCTTCTCAATATAAAGGACAATTTTATGTAATCATATTTTCCAAAGGCTTGAGTTTTTTACTCCCTCCCAAATTATTCTGGCACAGTAGTTAAAAGGCCCAGGCCCAAATCTCAGCTTTAGCATCTACTACCTACGAGTTTCTAACCCTCCATTTCATCTGTAAAATGAGAAAAATAACTACCTAACTCAAAAGTTGTGAGAATCAAATGAAAATTCACATAAAGCATTTAACCTAATATCTGGCACAAGAAAAGTATTCAAATGTTATTTTACATTCATAAACAGTTTCAAGTTTTTACACAAAATCAAAAGGAATTTATTGTAAAATAAGGAGAAAAGACTCCTTAGGTTTTTGTTTTTCGTTTTTTTTTTTTTTTTTTTTTTTTTTTTTTTTGAGATGGAGTCTCGCTCTGTTACCCAGGCTGGAATGCAATGGCACAGTCTTGGCTCACTGCAACCTCTGCCTCCCGGGTTCAGGCGATTCTCCTGTCTCAGCCTCCCGAGTAGCTGGAATTACAGGTGCCTGCCACCATGCCCAGCTAATTTTCGCATTTTTAGTAGAGACGGGGTTTCACTATGTTGGCCAGGCTGATCTCGAACTCCTGACCTCAGGTGATCCACCCGCCTCGGCCTCCCATAGTGCTGGGATTACAGGCGTGAGGCACCGCGTCCGGCCAAGACTCCTTAGGTCTTACAGCAATCTAAATGATCAATAATGCCCCTTGAATGTGTCAGTATCAATAAGTCTCTGATTACACGCACAGAGAAGAAAAAGTGTAACAGGCTTTAGTGAACAAGGGTTCCAAGCAATTTCTATGAAGGCCCAAAACCTCACAATAACCTAGTAACAGCAGATACAATGTTCACAGAAAAAACAATAAAATAATTCCACACTGTACTGGTGAAACTTGGCTTAGCAGCAAACACTACTACCAATTGTTATTGATGCCCAGATACTTAGTTTCTGAGGTAGAATGGGGCAAAAAACAAATTGCACTTATGATGACAATCATAAGATAGATTTTATGAATTATAAAATAGATCATAATAGAAAGAACAACTTTGAATTGAACCATAACATACCAATCTTCATCTCTCCAAAAAAGTATTCTAAAGTTATACTATTTCAGTAAACAGATTGGACACATTACTAAAACTTACACTGGGACTCCAAACAGATTTTATCTAAGTTGACACCAAACTTAAAATATCTATTTAAAAAATCCTTTGAAACTGAATTTTCTAGAAAATCAAAAGAATTTCATGAAAGTCCCAGTGGGCATATTTTAACACCAGACAATTCTAAATATGGGTAGATACTGCAAACAAGAAATTAAGGTAGAAAAATCAGCTGCATACCCTATTAAATTATCCATGAGGTAACTCAGTCTTTCAACGTCTTCAGGGATGATGTTCTCAAAAGTCTCATTTCCTCTAAAGTACTTTCACATGACCCTAATCCATTATTAGTTATAAAAACAAAATTTAACCTTTTTTTAACCTTTTATGCGTAAACAATTTCAGACTTACAGAAAAGTTGCAAGACCACTACAAAGATCATATTTTTCCTGAAACATTTGTTGTAATCATGCATTATCATCCCCAAATATTCTACTTTGTATTAGCTATGAATAATGGTATTTTCCAAAATAATCCCAACTTAATAAAAATTTAAAAATTAACACTGATATATTACTACAATGGAACCCTCGGATCCCCTTCAAATTTCACTAACTGGCCCATTAATGTCCTTAGAGCAAAAAGATCCAATCTAGGATCATACATTGCATTTAGTTTTAAGTCTCTTCCAACTGGAGCAGCTCTTCACTCCTTCCTTGTCTTTCATGATCTTGATGCATTTGAAGATTACAGGCCAGTTATTTTGCAGACTGTGCTCTAACTTGGGTTTGTCTCATGTATTGTTATGACTGAATTTAAGTTCTACATCTTTGGTAAGAAGATACTAGAAGTACTTCAGGAGTCTTCTTGCATTTTAGAGTCTTCTTGCATATGGTTTTGATTTGACCATTACTGATAATATTAACTCTGACCACTTGCTTAAAGTGATGATTGCCAGGCTTCATCCACTGTAAAGTTACTCTTTTCCCTCTTTTAATTAGTACATATTTTCTGTGAACATATTTTGCGTGATGACATAAACATCCCTTTTTGCATCATGGTTTTATTCCCTTATTTATATAATTACCAATGTATGGATTCCTATTTCATTCAATGAGTTACAATTTGTTACTGTCATTATTTTGGGGCCCAAATTGTCCCCAGCCTGGCCAGTTGGAGCCTCCTTCAGAGGGTTTCTGTGACCTGCTGACATCTCCTCATCATCTTTCAAGCACTCCCTTCCTTTCCACACCCACAGGCTCATCCTGTCCTTTCCCTGCTCCAGCTATGGAATCTACCATATCTCCAAAGAATCCTGGAAGAGCCTCTCCTGAGACAAAATCATGTGAGCTCCTTTTTCATTTCTTCAATCTTCCTAACTCTAGCTTTATGGTTTCATTTCAATAGTGAACACAGTATATCTTCTCCAGGATGTGAAAGAAAAATGTACTACTACTACTTATGTACTCATCTTAAAGGGCAGTCAGGGCTGGGCATGGTGGCTCATGCCTATAATTCCAGCACTTTGGGAGGCCGAGGCGGGCGGATCATGAGGTCAGGAGATCGAGACCATCCTGGCTAACATGGGGAAACCCCGTCTCTACTAAAAATACAAAAAATAAGCCAGGCGTGGTGGCGGGCACCTGTAGCCCCAGCTACTCGGGAGGCGGAGGTGGGAGAACCACCTTGCAGTGAGCCGAGATCGTGCCACTGCACTCTAGCCTGGGCGACACAGCGAGACTCCATCTCAAAAAAAAAAAAAAGGTGGGGGGGAGTCTCCAAGGTAAGGAAATGATTTAAAATCATACAAGCTTAAAACTGGCAAAAAATATGAATGCATCAACATTTTAACAATCTATACAATATTCTGTAACAGGCTGAAACTGTAGTAAAAATTTGATTGCCTCCCTTTCTCCAAATCCAATCAACCAACACACTATGTTCTAATTGAACAGGCTATACTAGAAACTTTGATCCTTATAATACATTAATAACTTAAATTTTGAAAGTTTTCTGGCTGAAGTATCCATGACCCTATTCCCAAGTGTCAGACCAAAGATAAACAGTAACGAAAAGGCACTCTGCAGACTCTTTCCCAACTAATGGACAAAGTCATGGCTCATCTCCTTGAGGGTGACTGATGCAGCTGAGTTACTGGCAAAACCCTTGCTTCCAAGGACATTATTTGGTACATTAACACCATTATAATTTTATATGTACAAAAGTAGTAAATCATTTCAAGGGAGTTATATGACTGCTTTATCAGGAAAACCAGCAGTAGAACATAAAACTTGGCTTGACAGCGTACATATCTGAGTTAGTAATCCACTTTCTTTAAATAATCAAATTGGGAGCGGAGAGTAATGGGGTTGCAAAGCCTCTACTAAAAACGTAAGAAAAGATACTTATGATTTTCCAATCACTTAAAAATGTGTTATGCTGGTAAAATTCATTGAATTGTTTCACTGTCTTGATAATTATATCACGAGGGATATAAAAGAAATATATTTGTATACACTGTGACAATGATATACCACTTCCTGTAACGGTACTAATTTAGCATGAAATTATGAACCAGGGACTTGCAAATGTTTGTGGAAGTAATTCTAACAATCCTGAGAAATAACCACTATAATAGTCATTTTACAAATAAAGAAGCTAAGGCTCTGGGAGATTCCCTGCCGAAGATGACACAGCTAGTAGTAAATGGCAATTCAGATTTGAGCACTACTCTTCTACGTTAGCACAAACTTAACTATATTGCCAAGGTGGCAGGAGAAAAACCAAAAGTGACAGAAAATGAAAATAAAAGTTAAAATGAGATATGTCTCAAAAGAAGAATATTTAAAGGAAGAAAGAAAAGGAAAGGAGAAAGCAATGCAGAACTTAGATTATTACTAGAGGGAGAGAATGGGACCACAAGGGCTGATGACAAGGGGCAAGCATGCTGTGCAGGCACAGGGTATAACATAGAAGAGCCCTGCCTGGTTTCTTCAGGATAATCCTATTGATTGTATTGTAATCCTACAACTCAGCTTAGAAACTGCTTTTAAATTTGCAGAACTTCTTTCTAATTTATTAATGATATCTACTTTTTTTTCTTTTAGATATCAGAAAACTAATAAGACAGGAAATTTAAGTACACGTTGAAAGAAAAAGATACTTTGTTACACGAAGCTGAAGTAAGGGAAACTTGTAAGAAGGCAGGCTCAAACAGAGGTACCAACTACAGGTATTTTATTTTTATTTAATAACAATAATGTTTCACTGATTTCCTTGAGTTCTCAAAGATCTAAGTAAATTTTAGTATGCAATCCTATCTTAAAGCTAGGAACCTACAAGAAACAACCAAATATCAACCCCAAACAGTGACAAAGTGATTATTAGTAGGGCCAAGCTAGGAGGGTGGGCAGGGGAAGCCATGGTAGCCTACTGCAGGTGTTAATGCCTGACCTGGGTTACAATGGGTTCACATGGGGCTGTTGGTAGCCTGGTCCGGTAATGAGGAGAGTATCTGTGCAGGAGGGTGGCCTGGTGCAGGCTGGCGAAGCACAGGCAGGGTAAAGAGGATATCTCCACAAAGGCATGGTCTGGCTTCAGGTGAGGAGGGAATCTGTCTGGGGTCGGGCAGGGGCTAGCAGGTGGGAAGGATGAGATGGGGAGGCACCTGGCACAAAGCGTCAGAGCAGAGCTCAGTAAAAAGGACTCCATGACGAAGAGCAACCCGGCATGGGTGTCAGAGCCCAGACAAGGTAAAAGAAGTGTCAATGCTGGGTGCGGCGCCATGTGGTGGCCTGGTGTGTAGTGTTGAGTCCGAGCTGGGGAAAAAGAACACTTCTGCAATGGAAAAGGACATATCTTCATTCAAGTTGGGTTATGTATAGGAGGACTGACCAAAATATGAAAATATATTAAGGATACTAGAAGCCCGTTTTCTATCAGGAAAGCAAGTGACAAATATCGAAAGGGAGAACGCTAGAACAAACCTTGTAATGCTGGATTAAAATGGGAAGTATCAGCATCAACTCACAGTTTTTAATAAATAAATATACACATGATTTAGGAATACAGATGTCAGTGTGTGTATATTCACCTGCACACACACAAACATTCACAACACTTACTTCCTAGCTCTTTCCACTGAGAAACCAGGGAACAGTGATATTCCAATAACAGCATATATAATTTCTAGGTCTCCATTTCTAAACACCATTCTTCAAAAAAAGGAAGCTGGGTCAGGTATTGAGCCTGGGACATCTTGTTATATGGAGGAATAATACTGGGACAACGGGTGAAACTTGAAAGGGGTCTGAGAATTAGATATTGTAATTTATCAATGTTCGGTTGCTATGAGAAAATCTGTTTCTAAGAACTATACATGAACCTACTTGGAAGTGATAGGACTTAAGGTCAGCAACTTACTCTCAAATACTTCAGAGAAGAAAAAAATTCCTTGTAACTTTTTTTTTTTTTTTTTTTTTGAGACAGAATCTCGCCCTGTTGCTCAGGCTGGAGTGCAGTGGCAGGATCTTGGCTCACCGCAAGCTCCGCCTCCCGGGTTCACACCATTCTCCTGCCTCAGCCTCCCAAGTAGCTGGGACTATAGGCACCCACCACCACACCTGGCTAAGTTTTTTGTATTTTTAGTAGAGACGGGGTTTCACCGTGTTAGCCAGGATGGTCTTGATCTTCTGACCTCGTTTTCCACCCATCTTGGCCTCCCAAAGTGCTGGGATTACAGGTGTGAGCCACCGTGCTCAGCCCAATTCCTTGTAACTTTTCTGTAAGTTTGAGATTAAATGGATCAACAAACAAATGGAAATGGGAAAGGTGGAAAGGTAGTAAGGTAGAGGGCAGTAAGAACTACTCACTGAGGTCTTCCGCCAGTTGAACGCGTTTACCAGTAAGCAATTTAATCTTCTTCTCACCATCTTCAGCAAAATCTTCCAATACCTCTTTAACATTTTTCTCTAATCGCCTAACTGTTTAAAGAAAGTTAAAAAACCTGAGGAGCATCGTTTTTATAAATGAATAAAGATGATAAAATTAACCTATATATATGGAGAGTAAATTTTTTATCATGTTAGAACTATTGCTAAAACTTTTCATAGTCATAGAAAATCTCTGTTATACAGTAGTTTTATCAGCATGAAACCTATATAGTCTCAGAGAATGTCATATTCTTAAGCTATACACTTTAATGGAAGTGCAGATTTCCCAAAAAACTAAGTGATACCTAGGAGTCCATTCCCAACAGAGTTTCATGCAATGAAAATAAACTCCTGGTATGTTTTATCACCCATCTTTTCCAATTATGATTTATTTTAAAAGCAAATAATAATTTTTTTCTTTTTTTTTAAAGAGACAAGGTCTTACTCTGTCACCTAGGCTAGAGTGCAGTAGTATGATCATAGCTCATTGTAGCCTCAAAATCCTAGGGCTCAAGTGATCCTCCCACCTCAGCCTCCCAAGTAGCTAGAATTACAAATGTGTGCCACCATGCCCGGCTAATTTATTTTATTGTTTGGTAGAGATAGAGTCTCACAATGTTGCCCAGGCTGGTCTCAAACTACAGGCCTCAGGTGGTTTTCCTGCCTCGGCCTCTCAACATGCTGAGATTACAGGGATGAGCTACCACACCTGGCCAGTTTTTCTAATAAATCTACTTTGGGGAAGTATTTTGGCATCCTTCTATTAAATATGGATATTACCACTATTATTTTTTAATGTCAAAATAAGACTGCAGTCCCTATGTGGCTTACCTTCAGTATTTGTAAGTTGTTGCCTTAAAGTATTTGCGGTGATAGCAAGCATGCGCTGTATACGCCAAAACAAGACCACATCATTGCACTCCAACTGAAATATTAAGTAACTAAGATTACCAGATGCAAAGTTAAAATGAAAACTATCATCGTAAACACATACAACTACTAGAACCAGTACATATGTCCTAAGCTTAAAAAGTACCCAGATTTACCTAATGCATATACTGTAGATGTAAGCTACAGAATCCTTTCTGTACGGAGCCATGAAATTCTGCATAATTTGGCTTATATCTGTCTGACACCTAGATAGCTTTGTTTCAACTCTAATGACAAAGCAAATAAGCTTGAGTAGTAGCAAATTACATTACATTGTATGTAAGTTGAAATTCATAGCATATACCCTCCATTTATATTTAGTTTCAGCTAACCATGTTTATCTTAAATACGTCCTTAGGTTCACCTCTTTTCTTTGAGTCTGTACTCAAGCCATTTTTAAAATTCAGCTGTGTGAAAATAAATTGATGTATTTAAAAAGAAGCTTATTCTACAGAAGGCAGTTTCTACAGAAGTTTCTTCTTTCTACAGAAGTTTCTATAGAAAGAAGTTCCCTCTACAATTAAAATTATGCAAAAAAAACTTGCCACTTTTAATTAGGTGCATTTAAATATAAATTTATGTTCATCTACTGAAAACAAAAGAACAGCATGTTAGAAGTCTCAATTAAATAAGATTGTTGATTAACTGAGCTTTATCAAAAGGATATTTAAAAGCATTTTTGCTTGTAAGAAAATGCTGAAAATATATCAGCCTGCTGCCACCTAGGGGTTACTTTAAATTATGAATCATTTTAATACAAGAACTTTATGATTATTTAAAACAAGATTTAGTGAAATGAAGAAATAATTATGACACCTGAAAAAAGCATGATAAAAATTGTTTTGCAGTATGATTTCCATTATGCAAATGGATGGTTATGTTACACACACAGATACACACACACTTTCTCTTTCCCTCTCTGTCTCTCTCCCTGTGTACAGAAAAAGTTGAATAGAAATACATAAAAATGTTAACTAAAATTCTTACAGGTCAGGGAATAAGGGACTATTCCCTGTTACTTTATTTATTTTTTTTACTATTTATATTCACACTTTTTTTTTACTATTTATATTCACATATTCTTATAAGCATTGGGGATAATATGCACGTATCACGAACAAAGTGGCAAATATCTTTGAATATATAAGAGTTAGATATTCTTTATAAATTACACATACTTTTTTCCCCCAGATGATCAAAGGACTTAAAATTAATGCTTAAGCTAAAGTTTACTTTTAAGCATATTTTGACAACTGTTGCTTAAAAATACTTCTCTTTGTTTTTGGAAACCTTACCTCAGAATCTACAAAATGCCTTTGGTAGTAATAAAAACCTCTTCGACAAAGGTTACAATGGTTTAGAGCTGTTTTTAAAAAATGTCTTCTATAAACTTGATGCCAAGTATCCTTAATCTAAAATGAGAAAAAACAAAGCCCAGAGTTACTGTATATTCTTCATGTTGATCAACCACACTGAGAAGTTGTACAAAAATTATATTTACCAAAAAAGTTAATTAAAAGCAAAAGCAAGGTTATTCTTTACAAGGTTATTCAAATTTTTTTATTCACTTACTTTTTTTAAGGCAAAGATTAGATTTACTACTACTCTGACCCATTACCCAAGTTTATGTACTTAAAAATTAGCAATGATTTAAACAAATGCTGTTACTATAATCAAATAATCATCTTGTGGAGTAGACAGGGTAGGTATTATCTTCCCCTAGTTAGAGGTGAGGAAACCAATGCAGAAAGAGGTTGAAAGCCTTATCTAAAAGCAGAGTTAGAACTTAAGATGGTCTCAGATCATGTCTATCAACTCAACATTTCCTTTCTGTTTATAAAATTTTACTGCTACCATACCAATATGATCCCTACCACTTTATTACTAGATACTCTGAGTGTCCAATATTCTTTAATACCCTCTGTCCTTTTTTGAGCAAAACAACAATAATGTTAACTAGAAAAACATCAACCCCTTTTGACAGATGAGGTAAGTGAGGTCAGAAAAGTGGTATCAATTATTAAAGGACATTATTAGCTAATATAATGGAAATACACTAGAATTCACATGTCCTGACATCTAGTCCATGCAATATTCTTCTCGTGGTACTTTGCTACTTATTTTATAGCTTTGCAAAGTGCACTGAACAAACTGTCCCTTAAAAAACCTGAGGTTTTCTTGGTCTTAGAAACTAATTAAGACATACAGTCAATCCACTGCCTAAGACATGAGCAAAAAGTCAAAAAAAAAAAAATCACGTAACATCTCTTCTATACCACTCTGAAGAGAAAATCCCTCCTACTGTATTCACCAATGTGCCACATAACGTTTAAAAGTGTCAAACTGAATACAACTTATTGTTAACGAGAGCTGGGACCAACAAGAATAAAAACTAAATCCACATTCAACTCAAACAGCTCATGTAATCATTTAGCTTTCATCTCATTTTCAATATATAAATAATGCTAGATGTATATAACTGCTTTGAGTTTTACCAATTTTATTTTTATTTTTTTACTTGTTCTGACCTGTGGTGGAATTTAAAATAAGTATACTCATCCCTCAAGTACAGAAACATAAATAGCACATAATCTTTAAAAGAGTTTGTGTGGCTTTGAAATTTGTTAATGATTGCTTTCCCCACTAGACTTATTTTTCTAATTGTGTTCACTTAAGCTAATATTATAAGGAGCTTTTGAATTCCTTACATCTTAACTAAGCAGTAGAGAATGTATTTTTTAAAAAACGTGGGCCCGAAAGTATTTTTTAAAATTCATCCTCAAAAAAAGCATCATGAAGGTAAGCAAAAAGTAGCCTAAAGTGTAGACTATTTTTATTCTCACATTAACAAAAGAGGACAATGGAGAAGGAACTCAATGGTCATATCCAATTTAATAAAAACAACATTTTTATTTTTTCTGAATCCACTCACATCTAATTGAGTTACATTTGACTGTAAACCACACACAAAAACACATATATATGCCATTTTTAAACAGAAATGCTATTTTGCAATCTGAAACAGCGTGACGCGGGGCAAAGGTCTAGGTCGGTTTCATCCCATTTTGCATGAACTGACTGTTGACCATTGAACTTGCCAAAGTAAATTTCTCCATTTACAAATTAAAGCATTACTCTTAAAAAAGCAATACTGAGAATAAAATTCCTTCTCTTCACGCAATCAAAATGACTAAGCTTTTACTGTCAGCAAATGTACACGTGACAAAAGTCAAATTAAGCACTTAAATATCTAACTAACACATGTAGTAACATTTACTGCAAGAAACAAATATTAAGGAAGCAGATTCCTGCTTCTCAGCAGTATTTATTACCAAGCTTGGATCTACTTCTACTCCTCGGGATTCAAGGTTCTTCCGGACTGTGGTTATTTCATCACTTGCAAGATAAGCTGGGTGCTCCTCATTACATTTCAACATCTTCTCCAATTCATTCTTGGTTTCATTGTGAACACACTTTAAAATGTTTAAAAAAGGACTGTGTTTAGATGGTTCATAATTTGGCGCTTGAAAAACAGTCTCAATTTTAATAAATACATTACTATTGCATAAAAGATAACACAAGCTTAATCACAACAAACAAGAAAGAAACACAAGAAAGAACACAGCACCCCGGCTTATGAATATGGTAAATGGCCTATGAACACAGAAGAATTTGCCTTATGAGAGGGGAGAAAACCCAGGGATTAGCCCTACTTGTTAATGTTACTTTTGCTGAAATGTTTTTCCTGTGGAAGTTACAGCACCAGGAATCTTACCATGTATTTTCTTTCTTTCTTGACCGTAGGGTATAATTTGAATCTAGGAAAAAGCACCCTGAATGCATAGGAAGAGCTGATGTTCTAAAATGCTTCATATCTAAGAACTATACTTAAGAACGAGATTACTGTAAGGACTTAAACTTGTTGACATGTTTCTTTTCCAATAAATATAAAATGCGTAGTTTGATTTTTAAAAAGCTTTTTCATAAAAAATGGTACTTCAGACTGCTCCTGTGAGGTATCTATCCTTCTTAAATTCACTTCCAGTCTCTTATCTGTAATTATTCATAATCTCTTTACCAAAGGAGGAAAACTTACCTACACTAGTTATGTTTGATAACAAGATTCTTACACTGTGTTAAATTAATCTTGTCATTTTTCAAACCTCCACTCAAAATTGTATGATAGAAGAAACTAGCTTTAAATTCAATCATTACCCTAAATAAATTACTAGAATAGAAAATCTACCACAGCTACGAGTGTTTTTTTTTTTGCCCCAAACTCTATCACAGCTATGAAATCTGAGTAGACAAGATTAACACATAAATGCAAACAATTAACTTGTAAATGGAACTACTAATTAATACTCTCTGAAAACTAATACTTCAGAAAAAAGAGCATTTGATAAAGAGAAAGTTCACTGTTTGCTTAAACATGTACTATTCAGTCTGAGATGGAAAGGAAATCGCTGGTAATGGTGTTCCCAAGCTCACCCTGCCTCATGTTTTACTTCCCCCTTTCTACCCATCATTTGACTGTCACCACACTTGGCCATTAGAAGAGAGAACTACTCTTGGATCTATCCTGACCAAAATTTCCATTAGTTTGGCTTAAACAAGGCGAGAATGTTTCAAAGGGATGAATTTTCCTAGAAAACAAAAGAAACACAAAAGCACAAAATACTTTTCAGAGAATGGATTTCTCATCTTTAAGTTTCTTTTCCTGCCAAATCCTGTCATTCAGCTAAGTGAACTTACGATGTGAGACCTAGGGATATTCTCAACCTCTTCTAGAATCCATGTCTCACTGTAACCTCCAGGTATGAGGTTGAAAACACTTGCTTTCAACTGGGAGTGGGAGGGATAGAAAGGACAGAGAAGGAGAGCTTGACTCAGTGAGTCTGACATGAGGCTAGCTTTTGAAGAAAAAACAAAACACTATATATAAACACCTCCTCGGGTGATTCAGATGCCCCTCCCTTCTATATTCCAAATTATGGCCTCTGCTCTACAGTCAGCCTGGGTCTCACACACGCTGCCCTGAAATCCTGTGGGGAGAAGGCTCTTCTCTAAAGGGTTTCCAGATTCCTCTTCGAGGCTTACAGACCCTTTGCACTGACTTTAAAGCAAATTCCTTTCTTTCTCTTGAAGGGATTCCCCTGTGGGTTTAAGTTCCTGACAAAAATAACTTACGAGCAGGAATCACTTCTTTCAGAGAGTGTTTGGCCAAAGCACATTTACCACCAGTCAGTTGCTGAGGCAAGTTCTGCCACCAACTGTTCTAGAGACTTTAGGCCTAATATCACTAAGTCTTGAAGGACAGATACCATTTTTCTTTTGCAGTTTATCTCCCTTACAGCAGCTCTTTCTAATCAATGCATCTTCCTCTATCAAAGTCAGAAACCTTGGATGGATCTCTAGAAATTCTCTTCTGACAGACCTCCTTCTCTCGGCCCATCTGTAGAGCAGAGATAACCAATGCACCCTGAACACATGCATGACCCAATCACTAACTGTCTGCTTCTCAGCTTCGCTTCAGTCTCTTAATGGCTCATTTTTCACAAAAGTCATTACCAAAAAAAAAACAGTAAAGAAACACAGAGAAAAAGAAGACTGTCTCTTCATTATTTTGAGGAAAGTTGAGACTCACATCTGATAGAGAACTTATGAAACAAGAAATGTGGGAAACTAGGAAAAAAATAGGATATAGATTATACAATTAACTGTATTTAAAATGAAAATGAAAATATAAAATAAAGAAATAGGGACATCTCATTTGGTCAATTTTTATTCTCTTTGTCTCCTCTATTTTTCCATTACTTGATCTCCTTTCTCTAAATGAATTCAAGGAACAAAGCAAACAAGAAAAGAAAATGGATTGGATGCTAAATCTTTTTCATCTTCATTATTTCATTAATTTATGTAGTTAGATTCTATATTCTATTTAGATTCTTTCATTTAAGGAATGAACAAGGAACGAGACAGTGGTATAAGACTGAATGCTAGATAGGAAAAGAAGCTATAAGAATCAGAAAGGAATGAACAGGGGTGGAGGTGAGGGGTAGGGACTTTAATGGTAGATATAGATAAGATAATAAAATAAGGCAAGAAAAATTGTATCTTTTCCCGCCAGTCATATTCATTGTACATCCTCTGAAAACCTTACCATTTTTTTCTATTCACAAGTTATTTTCCCTGCAGCTTCGATCTCTCAGGCTCAAGCAATCCTTCCCACCTCAGCCTCACTAGTAGCTGGGATAACAGGTATGTGCCACCACACCTGGCTAATTTTTTTTGACTTTTAGTAAAGAGGAGGTCTTGCTATGTTGCCCAGGCTGGTCTCGAACTCCTGAACTCAAGCGATTCCTCTGACTTGGCCTCCCAAAGGGTTGTGATTACAGGAATGAGACACCGTGCCTGGCCTGTTCATAACTTTAATCTTCCTTTTTACCTCAAACAGGGAATTGAAATGAACAAAGTAATCAACCACAAAAGGGGCATGTTTCATCTCTTGTCTTTTAACAACATGGCTACTTCACTTAAAAAAAACTTTCTTATGTAGTTTATTCTTTATTCTAAAGATTCATTATATTTTAGAAAGTATGATATAAAACATTTAATATTCCTGAGACTGGTCTAGAGCCACAAAAAGGTTATATTTTAATGCCTGAATTAAAATGAACAAAATTATATCATCATAAGACTAGAGACTTGTTTATTTCTACCTGTTCTTGGGTCCGATTCTTCCAGTATATCCACCGCTTTTTCCAGTCTGGACCCACCATGTTTTCAATTGCATTTTCAGCTAGAAAAAAAAATTAATTAATCAAGAATTTTATCACTTACACACACACAAATTATAACTAATAATGGTCTTGCTTTCTTAATTATTTCAAAGTGCTATATCAATACGAAGGCAGTTGAAATAAAGGAAAAAACCCACATGACTGATATGGCACATGTGTAAGAGTTTAATTATATATGTGTTTAAGATACCTAAAAGTATAATTGCTTATAAAATTCCTATAAGTACAGTAGCAAACACACTAAAATATTCTGCATTATAGCTTTATAGAATATAAATGCATATAAGCATCATGTGTCCATTTTATTCATTGGTTTTAGTAGTTACAAAGCAGTTGACTAAAAAAATTCCACAAATAATATTCGACTATAGTATTAATGACAAAGACTTTGAAATGTTCAATCTATTTCTACAAACGTTCACTAAAGTTGGATGACTCCTTCACCACTGTGAACTCAGAACTCAATAAGCCGTGTCTCCACTTACTATCCTTGAGACGAGCCTGCAGAGCCTCTTCCATAAAATAAATAGCTGCATCCCATTGCTGTTTATCAGATATGGATCGGTCTTCCAAAGCATTGTGTTGAATAACCCTCTGAAAATAACAAGAAGAGAAAAAGCCAACTTGTTTTACATCTCATCATTTTAGTAGTTTTATTCAAATTGACAGCTTAGTAAATATGGAAAAATAACCATGTATATAAACCAGCATAAAAATATATCCTTCCTATAAAAATGCATAAGCTTCTTTTACTTGCCTGCTTATTTGTTAGCTTGCTATCTAAAAAATAAAGAGTGGAGATTCTCTCCTGGCCCAAATTAAACAAGCTAATCATATGGGGTGCGTGGGTAATATTACACATTTACATTATACAAAATATTACAAATTTAACTACATGAAATGCAGCATCTAGAAACCTAAAATTCAGGGTTTAATAATTCAGATCATGTTCATCGCTTTTTGCCATATGACCTATATGTTAGCCTTTTCAAAAATGAGGAGAAAAAAATTATTAACCATTATTCCCAGTGTTAACAGCAACGAAAAAAGTAATAAGGTAGACATTTAAAAGGTCTATAAAATCATAAAAGTTATTTATTACAGTTGAAAATTGGCTTCCAAATTTTATAATTTTTGGATGAATAAAAATGAAGCTATTTTCTCAGTAAGCCAGTCTTAATAAGGCATTTAACAAGAATAAATATGGTTTTCTTTTTTTTTTTTTTTTTTTTTGAAAACGGAGTTTTGCTCTTGTTGCCTAGGCTGGAGTGCAATGGCACGATCTCGGCTAACCGCAACCTCCCCTTCCTGGGTTCAAGCAATTCTCCTGCCTCAGCCTCCCGAGTAGCTGGGATTACAGGCATGCATCACCATGCCTGGTTAATTTTGTATTTTTAGTAGAGACGGGGTTTATCCATGTTGGTCAGGCTGGTCTCAAACTCCAGACCTCAGGTGATCCACCCACCTCGGCCTCCCAAAGTGCTGGGATTACAGGTGTGAGCCACCACGCCCGGCCATAAAGACAAACACTTCTTTAAAACAAAATTATAATTACAACCAGCTCTGTATTTTCCCAGAAAATCGCTCAATCCTGTAATTCAACAACACCTCTAGTAACTCTCTGAGCACAGCAGGCACTTAACAGATTTGATTTTGGTAGTGAGAGCAGTCTACATAACAAAAGATTTATCAGGTGGTGTCAGGAACCAGGCTTTGCCATTAGAGAGGGGCTTGAATCCCAGCTCTGTCAATGACAATAACAGGAGTGGTTAAGAATTAAATCAAATAATGCTTGCAAAATACCTAGCAGAGTTCCTGGCACATAGTAAGCATTCAATACATGGTAGCTGGTGTTATGATTTTAGGCGTCTAACATTTTATAATCCACTGAAAACCAACGCATGTAGTTCCTTTCATTATCACAGAGGGTAAAATTAGAAGCACCTATCTACAGACAGGCCCATAAAATGGCTAACAGATGACAATTTGTAGAAGTTTATCAGAGTCTGTTTACTGCAAAGTTTTACTTTTTTCTGAAATGATAGCCAAGAAAGAAACAGCAACAGGTGATTTTAGAAGGGCAGGGAAATATTAAAGGGCAGATTACAGATCATAAATCTGTTTCTTTACTTCATTATTTTTAATTCAGAATGTAATTTAGTCATATAAAGTCTCCTATGAAAAAGTATCAATTTGAGAAGTTATATAAAAATATGAGGCTGATACCCCAGTATACAAACAACATACCAAGCTGTCCTCCGCAAAGTCATTCCACTTGTGTCGTTTAATACTTTCTTCCTTAACGGCCTCTTTAAGTTTATCAAATATGTCATCATGCTCTTTCCCTTTCGGTTCTGTCATAAAGCGGGAAAATTCTTCTTGTAGGGTCTCCCAAGCAACCTAGAATTATTTGAAAGAAAAAAAGCTGTATTATTACTACATACTTCAATGGTTAACATGAAAAATAACACGAGCTCAAGCCAAACAGATGTGATAAATAAATCAGCTTATCAGAAAATATATGTGAAACTACATTAACAAAAAGGCAAATATAAACTATGATGTAGAGGTCTCACACGGGTTGCTGGGGACAGATATGGCTTCCTGGTATGTTTTCCTAGACATGTATAGTGGTTCTCATTTTTAAAATTGCATGCTAATATTTAAAAATTGAGAGATTTCATATAAAAGTCTGCATTTACGGCTTCTCTTGGACTAACTGAGAAGGGTATACCCATATTCCTACATGACACCACCTACTGTAGCTGAACAGGGATGTCTCTTCAAGATAAGGTATGTATTCTAAGCCTGCCACCCAAGTTAGTTCATTTATTTATTTCAACCCCTAAGACATGAGTCTGACTGCTTCTTTCACACTGCAAAAAGTTTTAAAATGTCTTAATGATTCAGTCATCTTCATAGCTTTGTCTTTAAGCAAAGATATGAAGCAATGCACCAACACTTTCGAACATAGCCGAAGAGTATTCAGCTTTGTATTATAGCTAACTCCTAATGATCTGAACGGTGAAAGGAAGAGCACAGTGTCAAAAATAATGAAGAACAAAATCTACTTATAACTATGTGGGCTTTTTAATGCTGGATTTTAGCCCTCTCTCATTTTAAAAAAGAAAGTGACTGTCCAAAAATACGGAGTGAGTGGTAGGGTGAGTATTAAGATCCATGTTTCCTGACCTTCTCACCAGATCTACATTCTTTCCATGACACCTAGTGCTGAGGGACAGAAAGCAGCAGTGTAAAGAAAAATTGATGCTTTCATAACCACTTCCACTGCTTGAACCTTAGGATGTGAAAATATCCTATCATGGGACAGGGCGCAGAAAAAATGTTAGTGCCAGTAATGAGAGCTACTGAAGGGGTAGCAGCAGCTCTCTAACTTCTTCAGGGGTAAATGTGTCAAGAACTGCCAGGGCTCAGCAACGTGCAACTTAGGCAGGGAGGCTGCTGGAGTTCTTAGAAAGGGGCTTGAAGAAATTGAGAACAGAGATAAGGAAGTTAACACTGGAGCAAGATAGGAAAGGGGTGAAATCACATCTGAATAATTAGAAACTGACACTGCCTTTAAGATAGGTGTGAAAAACAAAATTACTTTTAACATTGACTTCAATTTTGTGAGCAACCTCACACAGAAGCACAGGACACACTGACTCTTAGCTTGAACAATCACTGTTTATGGGGTGATGTACATGATGGATCAATTCAGATGATGAGGACCATAATAACAGCAGGTCCATTCCCTGAGCAGTTACCATGGGCTGGGCATTGTCTAAGTATTTTACATATAATTACTTACTTAATCCTTATAACAATGCTGTGAGGTAGGCAACATTATTGTCACCATTTTATAGATGAAAAAACACATAGGAAAGTTAAGCAACTAGGCAAAGGATCACACAGCTATTAAGTGATAAAGCCAAGATACATGGTAGCAGAAATAGATTCTTTAAGGTAGTTTTTTGTTTTGTTTTGTTTTGTTTTTTAATAATTCCTAGTTTAATCTTCTGTCAGGATCCTAAGAAAATGATAATTTAAGTATAACTGAGCTCAGATGAAATGCTTCATCTATTAAGTATTTTCTTTATGGAATCTCTATAATCCACAGAATCCACAGAAAATGTTCAAAATATTTCACATTCAATCAAATACTCAAGCAAATATTTCATATTCAAGCAAAATTTGCTTGTTAAATATTGTCTTTGGAAGAAGTACCAATACCCTCAGGCCAACATCATACCAATTAGTAAATTTTTATAACCGTAGTAACTGGTAGCAACATTAAGGTTAGTCCCAAAACAGAGATGAGGAATAAAGAATAAATGAGATATAAAGACCTAAAAGAAAGATAGAGGCTGTGATGGGAATAAAATCTAAAATTCACAGCTCCTACTCCCTTCAGATAATGCTTCTTACCCATTTAATTAAATTATATCCTAACCTCTACTGCTTTATTAGGAAGCTGTTTATCAGTCCACTGTTTAAGCTTGATATCCACTGTGGTATTAAAAGTTCCTGAATTCATGGTCTGTGCAGCTGGAAGGTAGATGTTTTCAATCACATGAGTTGATACTCTTTCCCACAAAGACTGTTGAAGGATTTCCTCCCTGAAATAAAAAAGTATCAAAAGCACCAAATCTAAATATAATATTGTTTTTAAAAACAGCTTGACTGAAGTATCATTAACTTATAATAAACTGTACATATTTAAAATTTTGATAAGTTTTCACATGTGTATATACCTGTAAATCGCACCAGTCAAGATAATGAACGCATCCATCATCCTCAAAAGTTGTAACCACTGGAACTGCTTTCTGTCACTGTGATTACTTTGTATTTTCTAGAAATTTATATAAATGCAATCATGTGGCATATACTCTTTTTTTGTCTTTCTTCTTCCACTCCAGCATAATTATTTTGAGGTTCATCATGCTGTTGTATGTATTAATATTTCACTTTTTTTTTTTTTTTGAGACAGGGTCTTGCTTAGTTGCCCAGGCTGGATGGAGTACAGTGGCACATTCATGGCTCACTGGAGCCTCAACCTCCTGGGCTCAAGCCATCCTCCCACCTTATCCTCCCGAGTAGGTGGGACTACAGGTGGACGCCATTATGCCTGGCTAATTTTTAAAAATTTTGTAGAGATGGGGTCTCACTATGTTGCTGAGGCTGGTCTTGAACTCCTGGGCTCAAGCAATCCTCTTGCCTTGGCCTCCCAAAGTGTTGGGATTACAAGTGTGAGCCATCGCATCTAGCAATATTTCACTTCTTTTTATTTCTGTGTAGTATTATGTTGCATGAATGTGTTTATCCACTCTTGTGTTGATAGACACTTAGGCTGTTTCCAGCTTTTGGCTATTACAAATAAAGCTGCTATGAGAATTTACGTACAAGTCTTTCTTATGAACACATGCTTTCATTCCTCTTAGGTAAATACCTAAGAGTGGAATGTTTGGATCATATGGTAATTACATGTTTAATTGTTTTTTGAAATGTTTGCCTCACTTTACATTTCCACTAGCAGAGAATGAGAGTTCTAGATCCTCTACATCCTTGCCAACACTTGGTATAGTCTGTCATTTAAAATTGTAGCCATTTTAGTAAGTTTATAGTGGTCATTGTGGTTTTATGTTGTATTTCTCTAACGACTAATAATTCTGAGCATCTTTTCATGCACACTTATCTGCCTAGTATTAACACATACTTCATGTGCTTACGGGAGAGTCTGAGACTGAAAACTTCTTGGTATAAATATGACAACTTATCAGATCACAGCACAGAGATGTTATAGAATGCTGTAGATAAAATTTTTCAATAATTCATGATTAAGGTAACAATGTAAAAGATGCATAATCATGTTGAAAATTCTGCCTTGAAAGACATCTTAAAAGAACATGGGTCACTAATAAAAAAATACAACTATTTCAATTTGAAATCTCAAGGAAATATTTATTTGGGTAATAAACTTAGAATACTACAATATAAAAAAAAAAACTCTGCTTATCAGGGGATCCTTCTTAAGAATAACCTCAACCCTTTAGGATATAGCCACAAATCTCAGGGTAGCAGAAATATCCTGCTGTCCAAAAGCCCAGCTGAACTTCTCTGGTGAGGAGCGTCAACATCTCCTACCCTCCAAGACTATTTACTAAACATTTTGTGTAAAATTAAGTCTACTGAATCAATCAACACAGATCCTGGTTTCCCACTGCTAACTTTCAGGTCACTTTCCAGTTACAACCAGTAAAGAAATCAGAGTCTGAGGAGGATATATGACTGGGGCCCAAAAGGACAAAGACAATTTAGTCACTGAGTTAATGACAGAGAGTGGGAGAATTTAAGGAGCAAGATGAAGAAAAGCAGCCTGTCAGGGCCTCCTCTTCAGATACCACTTTAAACACAATCTCAAGAAGATTACTGAAAGTTAAACTGAAGACCAGGATCCAGCCTCTGATCTCCAGGGCTTTTTCTCATCCTGCTTCAGAAGAGACATAGTCTGTTATTTTTCCCTGGAGTCTGTGGGCCAGGAATCCATATCCCTGACACCCTTTTTAAAATCCTGATTACCAAATCCTGAGAAGCTAAACGCAACTTTCTCAAGGGAGGTTGCTGCTTTGACATCCACAGAGGCAGCTGTTATCACTTCTCCTTGCCCAGCCTCTCCTGCCTTTCATCGCCAAGCTGCTGTCCTCTGTCCCAGACTCCCACTGCTCCCCTCCATCCCAACAATTTCTGTTGTGCTCCTATAATACCCGGTTCCATGACAAACCATTTTACACTCTCATTCTCTTTTCCTATTCTTACCTCCAAACCTTTCCTTAAGGAAAGTGATTGTCCTCTGTCCTCAAATTCTGCTGAGATGAAGCTATTCAGCAGTTAAATGGCCTTCAGAGTTAGAAAGTAGAAGCTAAGTCCTCCTCACCCCAGTCTCTCTTCTGAACCATCAGTTCTCAATGTTCATATAAAAACCATTACACTGTGAAGCCACTTCATCTAGTTATGTCATCTGCTACCTTATTGCTTGCTGCTATCATCTAACAATTTTCCCAGCCTATATTCTATGGTTTTTTTGTTTGTTTGTTTTCAGACAGGGTCTCACTCTGTCACCCAGGCTGCAGTGCAGTGGCACAGTCTCGGCTCACTGCAACCTCCGCTTCCTGGGTTCAAGCGATTCTCCCACTTCAGCCACCCAAGTAGATGGGATTACAAGCGTGCACCACCATGCCTGGCTAATTTTTGTATATTTATTAGAGACAGGGTTTTCACCATGTTGCCCAGGTTGGTCTTGAATTCCTGAGCTTAAGTGATCCGACCATAGGGGCCTCCCAAAGTGCTGGGATTACAGGCATGAGCCACCGTGCCTGGACTATATTCTGTGTTACTATAGGTGACTTCTCTATTCCAGGTTTTGCCATCAACCAGGGATAACTTCTACTAATACACAAAATATAATTAGCAAAATATAATAAAGGTAATAGTTTTATTGCCTTCTTTATCTACAGAAACTTTACCTACATTCCACTTTAATTAAATTCTTTTTAAAATGGATTTTTTTTATTTTAAAGTAGAGGACTATTATACTCCATATAATAATTTCAACCAATACAGAAAATGTAAGAAGTACCCCATAGTTCCTCTTTTATAAGATAACCACTATTGATGGTTTTATTATTTAAAAAATTATGTCTACGTAACTATTTGTGTGTATTTACACAAGTGGTTCATAATTATACATACTGTTTTATAAATCCCTTTTTTAAATCTAAAAGTATATTGTATTTAGTTTTCCATGTCAACATCCTATACTTTTCAAAGGCTACTTCTATCCATAGAGCAGTAATCTGCTCTATATAAACCAAATACTATATAATTCCAAATGGGACACATAAATTGCTTTCCATTTCTTCACATTTATTTAAAAAATCAAGGTGAAAGGTCTTGTGTGTTCATCTTTGTCAAATATATCATTTGCATATATTCCTAGCAATGTAATTACTGAATATAAACATACTCGTTATTTAATAGACTCTTCATTATCTACACAATCACTAAATCCTGTCAATTCTGTCTTTTAGGTAACCTCTCAAGTATCTCACAAGTGTCTCTTCTCTACCTGTACTACCACTCACTACCCAAGTTTAAGCCATGATCACATCTTGCCTAAATTATTGCAAAAGCCAACTGCCTCCTTGCTTACAGTTTTCTCCGCCTGTATTCCATTTTGCCTACTACAAAGACCTTTCTAAAATGCAAACCTGACCTAATCCTCTTCAGTGACCACCCTCCCCCCACTGCTTATGGAATACATACTAAGCTTCTGAATATGGTTAATAAACCCAATATTTTGCTTACATCTACTGTTTTATCTCCTGCCTCTTGCCCCCATTTATGTTAAAGCCACAGGACACAGCTACCTGTGTCGCCTTTCTTGTTCTCATCTGCTGGCCCTTACCATATTCCTGCCTCTGCCTTAACACTTATTCATGTTTTAAATTTCAAATTATGATATTGCAAATCTTTGATTTCTGAAGTCCAAGAATTTCTAAAAATGTACCATAGTAGCATTTTTAGAAAAAATGTATTTCTGTGAAGCTAGCCAGCTATCCTTCTAGAAAAGATATGTCTACATTGCTGGTCACATGATGTTAATGATATATCAATATCTCCTTCTGAATGTCAGTGATTCACTCTTGAAAACCAGGCACAGCGTAAAAATGCTGAGTGAGTATTTCCTACTATAATGTATTATATGTCAAATCTATACCCCTAATAACCTTCCTAAAACTTAACTGAAGGACAGTGGAATGTCTAAAGGAAATAACAAACTGTCATGTTATGACATAAAATGCTTTTAACACTTTCCAGATAACCAAATATAGATCAAACAGTCTTATGACTTAAATAATTGTAAACATTTTAGGCAGTGTCCTAAAATATCACATAGGATTATTCAGCAAAAAGATACCAATAAAAACTTCAAGACAACATCAACTATGTCAAAATAATAAAATATTTGGAAAATATTTGGGGTGTAATGTACTTGAATTCAATGTGGTATGAACAGCTAAGGCTTGGACCTGCTACTCTGATTTATATTTGCGTTAACATAACATTTTTTCAGCCTCTACAGTCTGAAAACACAGAGAATCATATATGATCCGGCAGCTTACACAAGTAAATCTCTAGCAGCCAGATGTCCCAGATCTGACCGTTGCCTTTTCAATGGGCAATCTGGTGGTATGCGTTCACTGTCCCCTCACAATTCTCTTCAGTTACCTTTGTATTAAATAAATTAAATTTATCTTCAAGGCTCACTTTAGTGAAGAAATACTTTGATTTCTGTCCAACAAAACTAACCTTTCCATTTGATGATACCAAAAATTAATTTATAGAAGGACCACATTTTCTCCCCATAAACAGCATTATTAGTTGTTACAGTTTACATATCACTTTTATATACATTAAATGCCCTCATACAATCTAGCAAGGCAACTAGTATTATACTCAATCTGTAAACCTATATATCTCTTTGTAACTTGAAAGCTGACTGACACAAAGCCATGGAACTGGGCTAAGATACAAATAAACAAACATAAGTTGTGTCATAACAATGTTTGATTAATCAACAAGAATAGATACAATTAGATCTCTTTTTTTGGATAAGGAACGGAGATTAAAAACAGGCAAATGTGGACTACTTGAAGACAGAAGAGGTTTCACCACTGAGGAAGAAAGGGCACTGAAATGAGGAAACTAGTGATGCTGAATTCAAACAGACCAGATACTACTATCTAGGCTCACTTTTGATAACCTTTAACTGAGTGAATAGACTAGGTACAGAAAATATTTACAATGAATGGCAGTGAGGATAGCTCTGCTCCAAAAATAAATTCTTAAAAATACCACAGTCTTCATTAGAAAGATAATTTCTGCATGAGGAATTTGTTAATTAACATGTGACTACAAAAATGTCAAGGCTATTTATACATAGCTTGTTTTACCGTGTCTCATTCCACTGAATTTAGGAATGGCCAAACTTACATAAAATATAAATTGAAGGTAACAGTTTGCCTTAGAAAAGATTAATATAAAAAATTTTTCAAAAAGGTGCATTTACTTGCTATTTTTAAAGATTTCAAGTATTAATAGCATTAAGTTCAAAATGTGATTTGTATACAACATATTAACCACATGTTACAGAAAGCACTAACTGTTCTTACTCAGAATGGAGAACCTGAAAATATATACCAACTCCCTTTATAAATCAATTTTGACAGGTTGATATTTACCTAAAGTATAATTTGACAAAACTTCTGCCCAAATGATTTTACAGAAATCATGATTATGTATTTATTAGGTATAAGATAAAGAAAAGGCAAAGAGAATCAAGATTTAAAAAGAACATGAAGAAATTCAACTGGTTAGACTACAAACGTAGTTAGATATTGCCAAAAAAATATACTATTACGTTTTTGCCTATGAGCCAAGGCAACAATAAATCACTGCTTTATCAATCTAAGTTTTAGCATTTCATTATAACCTGTACAGTAAAGTCTTTCAGAAAAGAGATTAATATCAAATACTTACCAATGTTTTGGTGTAACCTGGCTCAGACTGATAACTTCATCAAGGATTTCATTTTTAGCTTTTTCAAATAGTTCATTCTAGGCAATATAAATACAAGTAAGTAAGATTTCCATAAGACAGTAAATTTACCGTCATGATTTTCAGAGATAACCAAAGGGAGGTTTTTGACTAGGCTGAATTTGGGTTTAATTATACATGAGTAGCAAAAATGCACTTCTAGTGTTTTTTTTTTAGGAATGCCATTATGCAGATAAGGACAAAGAAACTGACATAAATATCTACCTTCTCAATTTTGAATGCAGTTTTTCACATAACACTTGTTCACGTTATGTGAAAGCATCAATACATATTAATTTAGTACATCAGTAACTATATATTAATGCTGTGTTTTATTAACTAATGGGGATTTTAAAATCAAGGAAAAACAATGTTTAATTCCCATTAAATTACAGGAATACACGAATTCTACAAAACCTTTAAAGCACATTCATTACCTTCTCAGAAAACACTTTCAACACTTGTTTTGACATCTTATAATCCATTTTTAATGTTACATAACAAATAATTTAAATTATTGAAAGAGATAAGTGCTCCTAGAGATGTATTCTTACAAATTAGTAGTTATAGTCAAAACCAAAGTAATTTAGCTTATCAGATTTTTCTCTCAACATAAATTTAGTTAGCACACAACATTAAATTAAGATATATACAAAATTCACGAGTATCCAAATATTACCCGGTCAAGTTCCCGCAGGCGAGGATAGTTATTCTTCCATTCAGTTTCAAGGTTAAAACGTGTTGCTGAGGAAGAAGGAAAAGTTCAAGTTTGATGACCCTCCTTCTTTCCAGATGTAGTGGTTAAAGTGGTTAAAATACATATCCTCTGTATTAACTGAATTTCTGAGAGTGCGCCTATGACCCCTTAGTACTCTGGGATCTCAACATCTCAGAATTTCATTTTTGCAATAGCTTTCAAAACTATTCTCCCTGATTCTAGTTGCTCCATGTTAAATCCATTAGCACACAGCTGAAGTAGTTTAGTACCATAGAGCTGCTGAGAGAATGGACTCTGCAGTTGTACCACCAACAGCCAAATCCTGGGCCTATTACCCATGCTGTGTGACACTGGGTAATAGGATAAGTTATTTGGGTAAGTAACTGTCTTCTGTTTCCTCTTCTGTAAAATGGAAATGAAAGTAATACAAGATTGCAGAGGGACTAACTGGCATAAATAGGTAGGATCAGGTAGGATTTACATACGGGAAAAGAGAAAGCAAATATATTCTCTTCCGATAAAAGACACTGAGCAGGAAAGTGTGGGATTCAGGAAATGGTACCAAGTAAAGGAAGTTCAGAGGGCTCTGCTTCCCAACACATCTGCTCTCTTCATCCTCAACAGGGTGAATCTAGAATTCTCTATAGTTTATTGTGTACTTCCAAGCACTAGCAAATGTTCTCATCTGTTTGAACTCTGCAAATGTGTTTCTAGAGATGTTTCCTCTGAAAGGAAAAATCTTGTTCTTGTATAACAACTGAAGGTTTGTATTCTTCTATTTTCCAGATACTGTCTAATTGTAAATGAACTACCAAGCAACTGTTAAAGGAAAGAAGTACAGAATCGTATGGATGCCAAAGATTGCCAGCTAATAAAATGTCTTAATTTGCTTGCTTCTTTAAAAAATCCAACATACCTTTGAAACTATCAGCCTGTTGTTCAACAGACTCTCGTACCATTTTCCAAAAGCAGTCTGATACTGCAAGGCTTAAATTTCTTGTAGTCACTTGGTGTGCCTTTAGCATGCTTGTCCTATTAAAAAAAAAATAACAAGAGCTAAAGTATATTAAAATGACAAAAAGGACAACAATACTACCACCAAGTCTGCGAATGTGCTTGCTAACAGCCACTCTCACCTTTCATACCAGTGCTGTTCAATAAAAATTTATGTGAGGAGGAAAACATTCCAATACGGTAGCTACTGGCACACTGGGTTATTGAGCCCTTGAAATGTGTGGCTAGCGTAACTGAGGAACTGTATTTTGAATTTTGTTGAATTTTAACTCATTTAAATGTAATGTTATATTTTATTTTATTATTTTTTTGAATTGGAATCTTGCACTGTCGTCCGGGCTGGAGTGCAGTGGCGTGATCTTGGGTCACTACAACTTCCGCCCCCCACCCCCTCGGGGTTCAAGCGACTCTCCCGCCTCAGCCTCCTGAGTAGCTGGGGTTACAGCTGCCCATCGCCATGCCCAGCTAATTTTTTTTGTACTTTTAGTAGAGATGGGGTTTCACCGTGTTGGACAGGCTGGTCTCAAACTCCTGACCTCAAGTGATCCGCCTGCCTTGGCCTCTCAAAGTACTGAGATTACAGGCGTGAGCCACCATGCCTTTAAAAAGAACATGAAGAAAGCCATCTTCCAGAAATTAATTTAATTCCAACTAATTTAAATTTTAATAACTACACAAAACTAGTGATACCATATTAGACAGCACAGTTCTATATGTTGTCAGTGCACTCCCCAAAGCACGTAAGATTATGGTTTGCAAGAACTATCTTGACTTACCGTACTAACCTAGGAACAAACATACTTTTCTATTTCCAGAAACTCAACATATAAAGTTTTAGTATACAGTAATACAACTGGCCTTTAGCTCTTTTTGCTTATCTTATCTCCTGTCAATATATATCTAGGGATACTTCTTCGACAACCCCACTCCAATCTTCCCTAATACTGTAAGAGAAATATGTACACATGTTTAAAAGTGAAAGCGTCGATTTTCTAAAACCACTTTATAAGTAAAATAAAGTAAGAGGCAGATATCTATGTTGTCTTTCAGTGCCCACGTCCAAGGAAGCATGCCAGTATGTATTGTACCATGTGATAAACTGCTCTCAATTCTGTCAAAAAGTAGCTAAGGACTTGTTTATTAGATACAGTTCACTATTTGGGAAAAATTCTAGAAATCCGATGTTAAACTAATAGTTATAAAACCTGATGTTTTAAGTGAAAACAGTTCAATTTAAGCTACTCTCTTACTGTAAAATGTTTAAATGTTTTAACAAGATACCTACTTTAGGAGCTTTGAATTCTGAAAAAACTCTTCTTCATATTCTCTTATAGCTTCAATGCTTTCAGAGCTGTTCCCTGGGGAAGAATGATGGTCAAATTTTCATCAAGAAAATTACTCTTTATTATTTGAAAACAACAGAAACTAAAAATAAGTTATTATAATCCATCTTTGCATACCTTTTCCTGTTACAACAGCAAAATAACCTAAAGCTTTCATTGGGAAGAGCTTTCCTTCAATTATCTGCTGAATCTATTTTTAAAAGTGGGAAAAATTAATGTGAGATATAGTTTACATAAGTTTTAAAAGCGTAATATACAATTTAGAAAGCAAAATAATGCTATACATGTATATAGTTAAATAAATCTGCACAAAAGCATTTAAAATGTTTTTCCATTGCTATTTGAAAAAAAATACATTTAATTTTACTATATTGAAAATGTATTATTAAAAAACCCGGAATGATGTGTAGTTCTTTAAAGTCAGACAGACCTTAGTTTGAATTCCTGCTCTGCTGCCTAGTAGTTATGCGACCTTAAGTAAACAACTTAATTTTTTCAAAAAGGTTGGTGAGATTATGGGACAATATGATACAGTGCCAGGCATGAAGCACTCAATAAATGGTAGCTATTATTATTTTTCCATACTTTCTTCAAATATCTAAATTCTAACCAAGCTGGATTGTCTTCTTTTACTCCTTCCTCCCCTCCCACCTTCTTCTTTAGTATTTGGATCCACTGCTTCTCAACTCTTTTAGGATCAAAAATCCATTTCTAAATGTGATTAAAAAAAAAAAAAAAAGACTATGTACCCAGAAAAATGCATATTTGCATAGAGACCTTTCACATATGTTAGAGTTTCTACCCCCTGAAGCCCATTCAGATTAATAATGGGATGAGAATCCCTCCTTTAAGACAAGTTACACCTAAGCTAATGCTGAATCTTTTATACAAAAAGGACTGAAATAAGCTTCAGTTGCATCTCAGAAGAAATATAAACTCACTATCCTAGAGTTGAAAGAAATGAAAGGAATGAAGAAAGATGGGGAGGAGGCCATAGAAATTTGTTTCTACCTCACTTCTCCCCTTCTCCATATCGGAACCATTAATGCCATGGCAGGCCTTACCCTTAAAAAGAAAGCAGAGCAGAGGTTATGGTGGCTACCTAGAAAAGGGTTAACACAGCAGGCCTGAGACTACTATCCTTAAAAAGGCCTGCCTGTCTTTGGCGGGTATCTGAAAACTTAACTGGTAAACAGTTCCCTACACTGATATAAACCTTTCCTTATATAACAGTGGCTCACTACTCAAGTAATGTGGTTTAATTATAACATATGCTTTCCTTTTGGGAGTATGAAATAATTTTGGTACATGAGGGTGCCGAAATGACTAACCTCCGATGAAAACCTTAGGAGCTGAGTCTCTAACAAGCAGCTTGTTGCTGGAGGAATTAAATGTGCCCTGTGTGAGTCTACTGGGAATGAACTAGTGGAAAAACGTGAGCCTGGTTTCCTTCAGACTTCATACCATGTACCATTTCCTTTTGTGATTTTGCTTTATCCTTTCATTGTAATAAATCTTAGTTGTAAGGTGTTTTTTTTTTGTTTGTTTGTTTGTTTTAAATAACAAATCCCTATCACAGCTGGAGCTTTTACAAAGAATCTATTCTCGCAACAAAGAATCTATTCTTGCAACAAAGAATTTGACCTCACCCTGCTTGGACTGGCTACATTTTTCTCTGCCAGGTCTACTTTGGTCAAAACGAATATGGTTCTCCTTCCATGAGGGTCCATTTGACTGACCAAGTCTGTAACAATACTGCGTTCAGCATCCACAGATCCATCTGAAAAAAATAAAAAAATGACACTGTGGAATTTTAAGATGTAAAGTAGACTTTTAAAACTCAGTACAAATTATACCCCTGTGTCTACATTACAGCAAGAAAGATTTTAATACATTTACGTTATTTACTAAAAAGAAATCCTAGCCGATAAAAATTTCAATGATGCTTATGTAAAACTTATCAAAATAATTTCAACTTCAATTTACTAATAAAATGAATACGAAGAGAAGGCAAAAATGCATTTATCTTGTATGTTTACATAACACAAACTATTTAATGCAAAGCTTGGATTGCTAAAGAAGAAAACATATCAGTACATTAAAATCTTTTGATATGATTTACCTTGAATACACAGTATGATGGCATTAGGATTCTGCATGTAAGCTTTGCTGATACTGAAAATAGTTTCCTTTGTGTCAGGAGCCATGCCTGATGTCACAGTCTTAAAGAAAAAGGTTTTAAATGTCATTATAAATGCTTCACACAATAAGAATAAAATAAAATACATGTTTTGTATATACTTACATTAATCACACCTGGTAAGTCAACAAGCACCATCCTCTGTAGTCCAGGGCCTTTTACATTTAAGGATATGGTCTACTCAGGAAAAATAAAAATAAAACAATGCTAAAGTTTGGGGGGAATTTGTTAAGAATTTTTTTTGGTGAAATGTATTCTGAAAATTCTATATCTCATCCATTCAGATAAGATGCTCACAAAAATGGTATTCTTTCTCTGATCCTAAAAGTAATTATTCTGGAAAATTACCCACAAAATGATATATTATTTGGATTTTTTTTTAAAAAAAAGCTCTACATATCTAGATAGCAGCAATCTAAACATCAATACCTAGATTATGATTTATTTGAAATCATAAACATTTACTTTCCATAAAACGTCACTGAAATGAATTGCAACCCTTACCTCAGGGCTAACGGTACAGCCTTCTTTCACATTTTTCCTCATTCGAAGTTCTATTTCATGTCTTAATGCTGCAAGCTAATGGAAAACACAAAATCCTAAGAAAATCTAAATTCACAAATATTCTTTAACTGTCTTTTATAAGCTCATCCAGGTTATAAAATTACACATATCAACCTTAGATGAATTTTACTTACATCTTCTTCTTTAGTAAGATCAAACTCCCGAGAACTATCTTTAAATAGGGCCACATGGTGAGGACCTTCACTCAGAGTCACCTGATAGTAACAGAAAACTGAGAGGTAATGATGTATTTATAAGTAATATTAATTCCCACAGCCCGTATGTGGTGTAGACAGGGCTACTGCGTTGCACAAATCCAAGAGTCCCTTCACACTACTGCTGGGGCACCCCCTGAAGCTGTCAACATGGTAGTTCTGACAAGACAATAATTTTGTATTTGTATTGTTTGTATATATGTCATATATGTTGTGATTTCCCAACAAGAATGCTGGTTCCTTTATATCGCTTATGACCTAAAATGCTGCTGCCTCTTTCTTTCCCCAGTCAATGCTATACACAGCACTAAGCCCAAAATCATCTCTCTAAAACTTGAAACACTAAAAGGAAACCTTGCATTTAACCTCAAAGATGAATTTAGGTAAAGGACAATTCATTCATTCAACCTCTATAGAGAGTGAACTATGTGTCAGGTGTTGTAGGTGGGGAAACACAGAGCTGACTGTCCCGGTTTTAGACCTCATTACATGCTGGGAGAAATATACACAGACATAATAGAAGAGAGTGACAAAACCTAGGGTGCCACAGAAGAGAATGGAACTGATGACAAGGGAGGTACGACAGGCTTCACTCAAGGAGTGATATTTGGGTAAGAAATTTTGTTTTGTTTGTTTTGAGACGGAGTCTCATTCTGTCGCCCAGGCTGGAGTGCAGTGGCATGATCTCAGCTCACTGCAACCTCCACTTTCCGGTTTCAGGTGATTCTCCTGCCTCAGCCTCCCGAGTAGCTGGGATTACAGATGCCCGCCACCACACCTGGCAAGTTTTTTGTACTTTTAGTAGAGACAGGGTTTCGCCATGTTGGCCAGGCTGGTCTTGAACTCTTGACCTCAGGTGATCCACCCTCCTCAGCCTCCCAAAGTGCTGGGATTACAGGCATGAGCCACCGCACCCAGCCAAGAAATGTTATATCAATGTATATTAACAGTCAGTGGTTTCACAAGAACTTCTAAACGCCTAATTGACACTTTTCCAGCTTCTCTATAGTTATTTTACTTTAAAAATACAATTCCTTCTACTGAGATTAGCTAAACAGGCTAAATTTAAAAACAATAAACAGCTGTTGGAAAGCTGTTTAGCTATTTTCCATCAGAGGATTTGCTGATTTGTAGCACAGGGCAAAGGCCCAAGAGAAAAACTTAAAATGTGTAGTAGTTTCACTGGGTTGAGTAGACAAGATTGGAATTCCGAGTTATTAAGCAGTCACGTCTTAAGGTGCCACAATCCCAAAGAAAAATGAACTGCAGAAATAAACCTCCAAAACAAAACCCTACATCCTGTGCACAATTTCCTTTCACGGCATTCACATATTAAGAAACCAAGCAGAAAGAAGCTGCTAAGGAGGTTAAAATGCTAAGCTGGGGTTTTGGCACTTTCACTGCTCTAGGGAAACAAAAAACTGGAATTCAGGGTTGGTCAAGGAGAAGCTCTAGTAAACACTAAGGGACTAATGACAAACCGGAAAGAGACCAGCCTCATCTGTTTCAAGGAAATCTGTTCACGCCCTGCCTGCCAAAACAAAATTAATTTCTTCTTGAAGTATCATCCACAGCTTCTACAATTAGGATGCTAGTAACAATGTAAAAGGTAGGTTTCTCTCCCATGTTTTTACAACTGATTATTGAACAGGATATGAGGTGTAGTCTGAGGTTCATTTTGTTTTTTTCTCTAGGTTAGATGTACCCCAAATTCCCATCGATAGTAAAATGGATACGTAAAGTCTGGTACAGTCACACAGAACTAGTAACACATAACACGATTCAATCCATAGCTAGACCCACAAAAGTGCAATCTGGATGAATCACACTAGGCTGCCCATACCCTGTTGCACTTGTAAACAGATTTCATTTCTTGAAGATTTCAGCATCAGCCTCACTGTCTTTCTCCCACTATTCTTGCCATAATTCTTGGTAATTTCAATCTTCCAATTATTCTACACCTACCCCCACCAGCTAAACATGAAAAAAACAAAACACAATCATAATGATTCATTTAAAATTTATGTCCACAGAACTTAAAGGGACTTCAGTCCACCTCAGTAATCCTAATATCACTTGACTTTCTCCACTGATTCACTCCTAGAGTCACCACAATCTGTTAACAGACTTCACTTTTTCTTCCTGCCTCAGTCTTTAATCTCTTCTCCTAATTAACAGCTGATCACCTGGCTTAGTATTTCACTGAGTAAGCGGAAGCAATCAGAAGGAAACTTCCACACGTTCCCCTTCCTTGCCTCCACTGGTGAACTCAACGACTGGTTTCTATGTTCACCTTCCTTGATGGATCAGCAGCATGTGACCTCACTGAGCACTCCCTCCTCCTCCATATTTTCTTTTTGTTTACCTGACTTTGCGCGCACTGTCCTGCTCTGCTTTCCCTCTTACTATACTGGTTGGGCCTTCACACATTCCTTTGTTATTTTCTCTTCCCTCAACATCTTAATGTTCAGAGGGCCCAGAATATACTGCTTGCTTCTGTGTTTTCTCTATCTCTACTCACTCCCTTGAAGATCTTCTCCAGTAAGATCATGACTTTAAATCCTACTTTTAGATAGTTGATCATGACTCCTAAATGTATGTCTCTGGCCCACACCTCTGTCTAAACTTGTATACCCAACTGCTTGTTATCACCACTCAGCAAGTCCCAAACCGAACTCCTGATCTTCTTCCCCCAAACCTGATCCACTGACAGACTTCCATGCAAACTACATCCTTCAATTTGTTCAGGCTAAAGACCCTGGAGGCATCATTGATGATTGACACACTCTCTCTCTCTCCCCATTGCTTTTCTTCTCTCCCCTCTCCATATCAAACCTGTCAAGAAATCCTGTTAATTCTACTTTCAAAACACATTTATAATCTATCCATTTCTTACCAGTTTCACTGCTACTTCCCTAGCCCAAGTATCACCTGGATACTCCAGTAGCCTAGACTCCCTGGTTCTACATCTTGGCTACAACTATTTTCAAAAGAGCAGCCTTTTAAAAGGCACTTTTGTTACTTTGCTCAAAATCCTGCACTGGATTTCCATTTTACTTAAAACGGAAGTCTGTGCAATGGCCTATAAGGCCTTATTGATCTGTTCCTCCCCGCTCTTCATTATTCCTCTAATGTCATCATTTGCCCCGACCATGGCTAGCTCTTCACCCCGACCTGACCACACAGGCCTCTTTGTTGTTCCTTGAACGTGACAGCCACACAACAACCTCAGAGGCTTTGCATCAGCTATTCTCCTTGCTGGACACAGGATATCCTCAGGACTACTCCCTCACTTTCTGCAAATCTTGGTTCAAATGCCACCTTATCAATGCAATCTATGAATACTCTGGCACCCCCATTCTCCTTGCCTGGTTCTGCTTTTTCTTGTTGTACAACACTATTGCCTTCTAACCTACTATACAGTTATGTATTACATTTATTATCTATTATCTGTCTCCCTCTACTAGAACATACCCTCCATTAAGGCAAGGATCTTCTTTGTTGTTGCTATTTACCAACATATTGCCTAGAATGCTACTGGTACATATTAAGCATTCTGTAAATATCTGTTCAATGAAAGACTCTGCAGCCCCATACCTTCTTCCTGTGACCCTGGAGAAATTGTCAGTGCTCCCAGATATGGACTAGTACACCAAGTCACAATCTCCTTCACCTCAGTAACTTTGCTCTTGCAATTTTCCCTCTCTCTTGCATCATTTCCCCCCTTTATTAGATCATTATAATCAGCATATAAACATCTTTAATCCTTTTCCCACTTGCTCCGACAATATTTGCCAGCAGCGCTTGCAGCTGCAGCATTTGCCCCAACATAACTCTGCCATAAAATATCTTCACTTTTATGATTATTTTCACATAGCTCTAGTGTACTGACTTTGGAAACAAAAGACATCATTCTATTCCAAGCATTCTGTTTTTAGTAGCGGTACGTCCATTTACAAAATATAGTAATTTTCAATAGCTGAAAATGTCAAATCCTAGAAAATGCAGAATTCCTATGTGTGAATGTTTACATTATTCTCAAAAAGTTGTTGGCCGAAGATTGATTTGATAAATCTGACTTTTAAAAAACAGACATTCTGATGATTGGGACGATTCTGATGTTAGTACTGTTTAGAAATAACTCTAAGAACAGTTTTTATATTTTATTTTCACACTGAAAATTAGTCAGATTTGCTTCAGCTTCAGAGAGTGTGTTTACGTAAAATTAAATGAGCACTGGTGTTGAGCTGCACTTTTTTTCTAAACAGGAAAAGGGTTAAAAACCTTCCCTTAATTCAACAATATTCAATTGCTACTGCCTCATTTCTCTGCTCTTTTGTCACAATAAAACTAGAAAATTATCTATATTCATTGACTCCACTTCCAATATTCTCATTCTCTTAACTTCTCTCTTATCTTATTCAGAATAAAATCCGAAGGCCTCCCAACTGGGTCTCTGTCATCCTCTCGTACCACTCTCCCCTCACTCAGCTCCTGCCACACTGGCCTCCTGGCTGTGCCTTCTACTGATTTCCACACCAGGGATCATTCCAAACACTATGTATCAATTCTTTCTTTGGTTAAAAGTCTTCATTTCAACACAATGAACAGGTCTCATTGAAGCAGTTACTCTCCTAAGGAACCTCATTGAGACGGCCTATTTTCTTACCTTAACTGGAGAACGTGTCATCATCTCCCCAGATCCTCTCGGGAATATTCGAGCTTGGGCAATCATTTCCAACACACTAGTCTTTCCAGCACTCTGATCTCCAACCACAACAACCTTCCCACAAAACAAAGAACACTTATTCATATTTTTCTGATACCAAATTAAAATTAAAACCTATTTGTAATGCTGCTCTGAGTTTTTTAGTCTTTTAAAATTTCTACAGGTGAAAAAATATTTTAAAATCCGTAAAAAAATGGTGATTGATGCATGTGTGCACATTGAAAATAGGAACAGCAAAACTATAACTGGATCCACTGTTTATAGCCTAATTTTTATTTTAAAAGCTTGTGCTAATTTAAACCAGTATTTCTAAAACCAGGTTATTAACTTTCCATAAATCTTTTCCAGAGCTAGTTTACTGTTTACAAACACATTTTCAATTCTATTAGCTTAAATTTCACGCATATGGCTAATTTAATCCACTGTTCAGTATTTAAATATTACTAATATTAAGACATATAAAGCCAAATATCTTCCTTTATAACACATACAGTAACTCATAAATATAATGTACTTATATTTATTAATATTTATAATGAACTAAAATAGTCAAATAATATTGCTTAAGACATTACTTGGAACATGTAAGATTATATAAAAAATATAAATGCCTACATCTAGTATGTATATATGTGTATGTGTACATATATACACATAATTTTTAGGAAGCTAAGCTGCTTCTTTTTTTGCTAATTGGCAAGTTCACTATCAATTTTTCACGTACCCGTGGCAGATGATCTTGAGTATTATAACTGGCATCATAATCAGAGAGAACATCAAGAACTTCAGAATACATGTCAATCAAAGATTTCTGTAAAAATTTTAAAAAGTTATAATATAAAACAGTGAAAGTAAAGAAAAAAATATAACAGATGTGTCAAGAGAAAAAAGTGATAAATTCAAATTGTTTTTCCATAATCATTGTACTGTTTTCTCAAATTACATAAATACATCTTCATCGTAAAAACTAAAACGGTACAGATTAAAAGTCCATTTCTCATTCAGTTTATTTATATACAACGATTTAATAAAGTAAATTAATTCAGGATTTCCTAACATTCTAATTAAATAAGATGGAAATTATTACTTAATACTGATGAGCTAATACTGAATGCAAGAAAAGACCATTAACACCAAAAAGGCAAAAAAAGGTGGTCAGGTAACCAACTGACAATGAAATTATTCCTTGCTAAGTTTGAGGCATGCATGAGAGAGAAAGAGAGAGGACAGAGAGCATGTGCAAGCAAGCATCTGAATAAAGGATAAACCAGGAAGACTGTTAAACCAGTAAGGGTGGTTAAGCATCCACTGACAACTGGGCAGGCTGAAATATGAGTGTAGCAAGGGCAAATATCCTGTATAGTTTCTTGCTGTAGAATCAGAAATGAATGTGGTGCCTTGCATTGCGTGTAACAAGCTTCATGTAATTATTTGATGAATGAATGAACAAAAAAATACATAGGCCTGAAAAAAAGGGGTACCATCAAGCATTTAATAATTATGGATAAGTTTTAATGCTAAGGCAGGAGCAAAATGATGGCTTAAGGGTCCTTTCATTTCTTAATCCCTAGAAAAAATTAAATGGCAAGCAATTGCCAACCCACCAGCCTAAAAATAAACAAAAAATGTTAATTGCCACTGCATTTTATGAGAGAAAATACTGTTTCTGAGGTAAACTCTACATATATTAGCACTTGGAAATGATTTTTCTCAGTTCTAAGTGCCACTTGTAAATAGTCATGTTATCTGTTTTATGCAGTCATGATTTACAGTCAAAGCTACTAATGCATGTTTGTTAAGCTAGAACTGTATTATCTTTGGACCTTGACTACAGAATGTATATGCCGTGATTTACTGCAGTTTTGCTACATATAAACTCTGCTTACTTATATGAGATTTAAGTTAAATAATTGTTTCAATTCAATTTAGCACATGTGGCTTAGTTGGGTGGGGAATAGTAAGACTTGATTTATTGGTAAATAAGTTCACCAATGTGCTGATGGTAACAATACCAGCACACACTTTTTCAAAAGTTCTTTGAAATGCCTAAGAAAGCTCTCCTTAGAAGAAAAGTGTTAATTTTTTAAAAACTGAAGTGGTCTAATCATTCACTGACATACAAGTAAAGCAATGATGATAAGTCACTTACATGTCCATCAATTAACAATTCTGATTTTATATAAAATTTTATGTAAAAGTTAAGCCTAGAGATAAACTAGATATTTCAGAAAAATAAACTGATTCACACGAAATAACTCTTAAAAGTGTAAAGATTTTATGGGCATAGTATAAAACAAGTATTTGGAGACTACAACTTATAAAATGTCTTAATATAGGAAGAGACCCTCCATCCTCCAAGCACATTAGGTTAGAAGGAAAAGGATGACAGAATACTTTACAGCTCCTTAGAAACTGGTACTGATGAACACACGATGTTAAGCGGTAAAATTTTGAGAATAAACAAGATAAACTTAGAATACCTTAAGCTTTCTATGATGAATGCCTTTGTCATCTTTCTGCAATACTAATTTTCTCAATTCTTTGTTCTCCTTTTCTAATCGTTCCAAGATTCTCTGATACTTTAACTGCAACAAAATAATAAGTGTAACTATATAAGCAAAAGATGGGTTATCAAATAGTATTAAGTCTAAATTAAAATCTTCCAAAATCTTGAAGTCATATCTCCTATTTAAAATGTATTACATTTTAAAAGCATCTATGAAAACATTAGGAATAAAATAAACAATGACTATTATCTCTTACAGACAGTGGAAATCATTGTAATTTTCTATCATAATTAAGAATTTCACTTGGAAAATTCCTTGCTACTCACATGAAAAAACTATTTTGAAATAGTGAAAACGTAAGAATTTAAAGAAGTAGTTCTTCAGTACATTCTAGAAGGGAATATTTCCTATTATATCAAAATTTTAAGTCTTCACATTACAGGGCCACTTAACAAAAATTCAAATTCTTCCCTTTCTTCACATTATTTTAGATTTTAATTAAGATGCTATAAAATAATAATAGCTAGCAGTACCCAAGCATGCATTATGTGACAGACTCCTTAGTAAGTGTTGCAAATGCATTAACTCCCTTAGCCTTCACAAAAACCCCATAAAGCAGGAATTACACAGACTAGGAATAAAGAGCGAGGAATATCTGAGAGCCTGACCAAGGTCACCTAGTAGAGGAGCAGGGTTTTGAATAGAGGGCTGTCAGAGGCTCAAACTCTTCTATGTTTTGTTATATTTCCATGTCCAGAGATAATATATTAATATTTTAAAAAATGATATAGGCTGGGCGCGGAGGCTCACGCCTGTAATCCCAGCACTTTGGGAGGCCAAGGCAGATGGATCACAATGCCAAGAGATCGAGAGCATTCTGGCCAACATGGTGAAACCCTGTCTCTACTAAAAATTAGCCAGGCATCGTGGCGGGCACCTGTAGTCCCAGCTACTAGGGAGGCTGAGGCAGGAGAATCGCTTGAACCCGGGAGGCGGAGGTTGCAGTGAGCCAAGATTGCACCACTGCACTCCAGCCTGGCGAAGACAAAAAAAGCTGGGAAGACAAATCAGAAAGGACCAAATTTAATTGAGAAGGAAAATGTGTAGCCAAGCAACTACTTGACAAAAAAACAAAACAAAACAAAAAACCCAAAAAGAATGATATAAAAACAGATTTTTAAAGAAGACTAATATGTCTAAACAGGTTTTTTTTTTTGTAAGTAGTTGCTTGTCTACACATTTTCCGTCTCAAATAAATTTGATCCTTTCTAATTTGTCTTCCCAGCTTTTATTTCTTCTCTAAACATTAACAACATAGAGAAAACTATTAAAAATAACCCATTCTTACAACCAGCAGAATGTTTATGTCCAACTTATAATATGCCTTTTATAATAAAAAATATTCCTTACAATTTTTTTAGCTTATTGGAATCTTTCAAGAACAAAGTAATTAACAGGAAATCATGGTTCTATCCTTACAGCAAGTCCAACTCAAGCCAAATTAAAAGAACGCATACATAATTGAACACCTACATAGTATGAGACAGGCAGAACTACTGGCTAGACTCTACTATAAACATATTTTTACATAAACTCATTCATTTATATCTAGTAATAGTATATATAACAAAATTCTGGTAGTATCTAAGGATTAGATCTGTGTTGTTTAACACGGCAGCTACTAGCCACATGTAGTTATCAAGCACCTGAAATGTGGCTGGTCTGAAGTGAGGTTGTGCTGTAAGTGTAAAATACCTCATTAATATTTTTTATACTGATCACATGTTGAAATGATACTATCTGGGATAGACTGGGTTAAATATATTATTAAAACTAATTCCACGTTTCTTTTTACCCCTTTTTAATGTAAAAATTAAAAATTACACAGGTGGCTTGTATATTTCTATTGGACATCATTGATATAGATAACCCAGTGAATTCTCTATAATAAAGTCTATCAGTGCCTAGTGGCTAGTGGCTGACAATTACAATTGCACAAATTGAAGGGTTTGTATCAAGGCATATAAGATGGTAGAATTTCCACTGGCTCATTTCTTTGTAAACCCAAAATCAATTTTGGGGTCTACATTTTCTGGGGATGGAAACATTTTTGTACAGATGCCAATTTGTAGCCATCCTGAAGAGATGTGCTACTGAGCTGTCTCTCAAAGCTCTAAAACAATAATTCTCAAACTTTAGAATGCATCAGAATTATCTTGAGGGCGTTTAAAAACAGATTGCTGAGTTTCATCCCAGAGTTTCTGATTCTTCAGTAGGTATGGGATGGGGTCAAGAATGTGCATTTCTGGCCGGGCGCGGTGGCTCACGCCTGTAATCCCAGCACTTTGGGAGGCCGAGGCGGGCGGATCACGAGGTCAGGAGATCGAGACCATCCTGGCTAACACGGTGAAACCCCGTCTCTACTAAAAATACAAAAAATTAGCCGGGCGTGGTAGCGGGCGCCTGTAGTCCCAGCTACTCGGGAGGCTGAGGCAGGAGAATGGCATGAACCCGGGAGGCGGAGCTTGCAGTGAGCCGAGATCGCGCCACTGCACTCCAGCCTGGGCGACAGAGCGAGACTCGTCTCAAAAAAAAAAAAAAAAAAAAAAAAAAAAAAAAAAAAAAAAAAAAAAAAAAAAGAATGTGCATTTCTAATGTGCTCCAGAGGCTATGCTTTGTGACCAATGACTCTTACCCCTGGTTGCAGATTGGAATCACCTGGCTAGGAACCCTTAAAAACATAGATATAGTGCCACTCAGAGCACAGTTGAGTCTAGCGTATAGTGAGGTTTGAGACTCAATAGATACCAAAGAAACCTGTGACTCAAAACATACTACTGACTGATTATCCCTAATTCAAAAATCTGAAATCCAAAACACGCTGGCCCCAAGCACCTCAGATAAGAGATACTCAACTTGTAGTCGTTTCACTTTTTCACAAAAAAGAGATCCAAGATCAACTCTTTTTCTTATTCTTTTTTTTTTTCTTCCAGACAGGGTCTTGCTCTATTGGCCAGGGAGCAATCATGGCTCACAGTAGCCTTGACCTCCTGGGGCTCAAGTGATCCTCCCGCCTTAGCCTCCCAGTTGCTGGGACTACAGGCACAACCACCACACCTGGCTAATTTTTAAAAAATTTTTTATAGATACGGGGTTTCTCCGGGTTGCCCAAGCTGGTCTCAAACTCCTGGGCTCAAGCGATCCTCCTGCCTCAGGCTCTCAAAGTGCTGGGATTACAGGCATGACCCACCATGCCCAGCTGATAGTAACTCTTTGAACTTTAAAAAATAAGTTAATTAATGCATGTCAGTGTCACCTATATAGAAAAACTGATGATTGAGTGTTAGGGTAACTTTTTTTTCTTTTTGAGATGGAGTCTTGCTCTATCGCCCAGGCTGGAGTGCAGTGGCGCCATCTGGGCTCACTGCAAGCTCCACCTCCTGGGTTCACGCCATTCTCCTGCCTCAGCCTCCTGAGTAGCTGGGACTACAGGCGCCCGCCACCACGCCCAGCTAATTTTTTGTATTTTTAGTAGAGAAGGGGTTTCACTGTGTTAGCCAGGATGGTCTCGATCTCCTGACCTAGTGATCCGCCCACTTCGGCCTCCCAAAGTGTTGGGATTACAGGCGTGAGCCACCGTGCCTGGCTGTGATAGGGTAATTTTGTACTAGAATGTTACCCACTCATTACATTGCACAAAATAGGTCCTTAAAGTAATAATTTTATCACCAACTATAAGAAAATAGCTTTTCTAAGTAGTGCCAGAAAGAGCTTTAGATAAGCATTGTCTGACTGCTTTCAGACTTGGGAAGCAAAGTAAAGGTTCCTGAGAGCCCACTAGAACGATGTGGTAGACTCAACTCGAATTTCTTTAACTGTATTAGCTTATCAATGTAAAAATGCAAGCATAAGTTTATATAAGGACAAGCCACTTTCTCCCTTTTGGGCATAAGATTCACTCAAAATAGGTTTTTACATATAAATGAGTTAACTCCATACTTATCTAGTTCTGTCTTTATTCCTTATTTCTCAATTAGCTTTTGCATCTATCGATAATAATAAGGTTCTATCATTACACATTCCAAATTTTGCTCTGTTGAAAAAATAAATGTCCATATCACCAAAGTTACATTCGAATACAATTTTTAAAAGTCCCTAGTTTTTCTTAGTCATCACGATTACCTGAGTGTGCAGAAGTTCTTCCTGAAGTTGGTCAATTTTCTCTTTGTCTGACACCTAAATGTTTAAAATAATTTTAGTTGAATAGAATTAGGTTTATACAGAATGCACAGCAAGTTAAATTTTTTTGATAAGTATTGAGAGTTAAAAACAACTAACTTTATATGCATATTTAATCAAAGTAATTTTAAATCAAGTGATTTAAGAAAGTAAAAATACCTGTATTTATCAATAAAAATGGTTCACCAAAATTTTATATTGAGAAACAAAAACCTTAAAAGGCAATCATTTTCCTGTTGCTATTCTAGTCATTTCTTATGAAAGACTAGTTAGAAAAACAAGAGATCAACACATATGGTTACTAAATTCTTCAGAAGTTGTTTTGTACTAAAGCATAGGGATTCAGATATTTGGGGAAATAAAGCACTGATATCCCTCCAGAAATGTGTTTTGAAAAGTCAAATACATGTTACTGATTACAGCTATTTAAAAAGCTCATTGGTCACAGTGTATCTTATAAGGAAATATTTTTGTATTGTATCCATTTCTGTACCATAAGTAGCGAATTATGTAATAAATGCAAAGAACAACTTGCATTTTCAGAGATTTAAGTGGAGCCAAATGCTTGCTTTTAAATTCAGTTCCAAGGAAAGATCTGCTAACTCATAACACAGAGAATGCATCCATAGCAATGAAGCCAAGTAAAGCAACTAAAATTAATTTCAATATAAAACAAAAATAAAACTCACAGGTATTGTGTAAACTACTTCAAATTGTTATTAATGCTAATAATTCTAAAATAAAATATTAAAAAACAATTTTATTTTATAACAGGTTTTAAAGTAGTCACAATACAATTATAAATACAAAATATAATAAAAATGATGTGATTTATGATGAATTCACATAACTGTGCTTTGACTTCTTGGTAAGAGGCAGAAGTTGTCATCCCAGCCTTTAAAAATAATTGTCTAATTTCTGAAAATCAAAACTTGTAAATATGAACTTATTTCACAGGAGAAAATAGTTAAATCCATATTCTTCTTCATTTAAATCCTTGTTGATCTTCATTCATTGGTTATTTAAGCAATCACAACACATCATGGCAGCAAATATACATGAAAAATTTTTAAATGATTTGCTTATTGAGGTAGACATTAATAAGTCTTGTCCATGCTATGAAAAGTTATTTTAAGATTTTAATTCCTATTTCTAAATACTTTATCATAATTTTCCCCAATTTTTTATTTCAATAATATAGATAACAACCCTTGCTAGAAACAAAAGGTACACTCTTTTTTTCTTTTTTCCTTAAAAGCCTATGCCTAAATAGCTCCAAAAATGATCTGGTAATTAGAAAAAAGATAATGCAAACTTCAATTGTTTTCCCATTTCTGTACAGCAAGCACAGATCTGCTGATAGAAGCTTTTTTTCATTTTGACTGTGTGTGTTTATGCAGGATGGACAAGAATTATAAACAGTCGCCTAAACTGTGAGGAGACAAGCAAGTTGGAGAGGAGCCCACAAACTAAAGAACAGAATCTTGAAAGCCAATGAAGAAATACATAATTCCACATTATGATCATTTGGCATGCCATCACACTGTAATAGTGTGGTCATAAAAAATTGTTATGTGGATTTAATTTCCAATTCATTTGAAAAGGTACTTTGATTTACTTTGTTCCATTAAATATTTATCCAACTGTAGCTAAATTAGTATGAAATGTATAAACTGTATTAGTATAAATTGTTTTAGTTTTAAATGTAAATACTAACTGACTTCATGCAATATATCCTAAATTATTATAGAAAATCCAACATTACTTGACATCTGGGGCAATAACTTAAAAACTAATACAATTAAACAAAAAAGTTAGGATGTTTAGTATAAGCCAAGGGCTATAAAAGGTTAACCTAATTTGGTAAAATAAAAAAGTTATATAAAAAGTTAAAATGATATAAGGTTAGTAGAATATTACAAATATAATTTCTTTTTTTTTTTTTTTTTTTTGAGATGGAGTCGCCCAGGCTGGAAGCTCTGCCTCCCGGGGTCACGCCATTCTCCTGCCTCAGCCTCCCAAGTAGCTGGGACTACAGGTGCCCGCCAGCACACCCAGCTAATTTTTTTTGTATTTTTAGTAGAGATGGGGTTTCACCATGTTAGCCAGGATGGTCTTGATCTCCTGACCTCGTGATCTGCCCGCCTCGGCCTCCCAAAGTGCTGGGATTACAGGCGTGAGCCACCGCGCCCCGCCTACAAATATAATTTATATGCTAGATCAGTAGTATTTAATGATCACAAGTGTTAAGATGTTTATAAATTTGAATTTTAGGATAAAATGTATCATTTGCCTTTCTGGTACAATGAATAACTCACACATGGTTTACCAGCATGTTTCCTCTCCGCTTAGTTTAATGGAACATCACAATTAATCATAATGTTATATTAAAAGACAGCTGGCCAGGCGCGGTGGCTCATGCCTGTAATCCCAGCACTCTGGGAGGCCGAGGCAGGCGGATCACCTGAGGTCGGGAGTTCGAGACCAGCCTGACCAACATGAAGAAACCCCGTCTCTACTAAAAATACAAAATTAGCCTGGTGTAGTGGCATGTGCCTGTAATCCCAGCTACTCGGGAGACTGAGGCAGGAGAATCACTTGAACCCGGGAGGCAGAGGTCACAGTGAGCTGAGATAGTGCCACTGCACTCTAGCCTAAGCAACAAGAGCGAAACTCCGTCTCAAAAAAAGAGTAAAATAAAAGACAGCTGGCGGTAAAGTAAAAAATTAGACCTAATATTTCCTAGGAAACAAGATAAAAACATTTAGATTTATAAAACAAACATTAAAGATTGATGAGATGATAATTTTTATATATTTTCTTAAGAGAATAACACAAGCTATTTTCAATCTGTCACTCTAGGTCTTAACTAGCAATTGGGGTATATTTTATTTTGATGTGCTTTACTGATAAAATTCAGCCACTTACAACAAGAACAAGTTCATGTCCTGTTGTTCAATATATTGTTTGCATCATGAAATAAATTTAAAACTCACCCTGACAGAAATGGATATCAATGGTCTTGAAACAAGAGCTTTTCTACAATTCCAGGGCTATGAAACTGATGGAGAAAGAGCGGAATCCTCCGCAGAAACAAGCTAAAGCTGAAAGAGAAAAACCTTTACTAGCTCCTCACAAAACCAAGCCCTAATTTAAAAATTTCAAGTATTTCTTCCTATTAAGGCATTGAGGCCATTCTGAAATACATATATAAAAAGGTCATTGTAAAAATTTCTATGTATGTGAACATATCCATAGGAAGCAAAACTACCAATGGTAGTTCTAATCTTCTGTCTCTGCTTGAGTTCTTTTGCTGAGAAGATACAGGGAAAATTTATTAGTTGCTACTAATAAGACATCAAAAATGATGATCTACTTAGACTTTCAAGAAGATAAGAGAGAAAAAACAATTAAAAAACAACAAAAAGTACTTGTGGTTTTATGCATCAAGTAAACCTCACATGCCTGGAATGATAAAAATCTCATGAATTAGGATTTTGATCTTTATGGCAGTGAAGAACCGAAAAGTCATCTCTATAGTAACTACAGGGGGAAAGGAGTGGAGGATATTGTAAGGTAACAGTCTTTCGGGATAGTAAGAGGGATAATTTCACTATAAAAGAGCATAAATTGCTTTTAAAGTTCCATTTACTTCCCCTCAAGGTAACTACAGTGTGGGCAGGAACAAGCCATGTTTGGTGCTCTACTCAGGGTAAAAAGTCTTGCCAGTCTCTAATTTACAAATCGGGAAAGGGGGATATAAAAGGGTTAAACAGATAACCCAATAAATATCAGGAGGAGGAATAACATCTCTAAGCCCAAATAAAGGCTACTAAAGTAGGCTTAAAATGAACATTAGCTTTCAGCAATGTAGAAAATGAATCAGTATTCATTATGGATATCTCTTGAATTGTCAGATTCAAAAGCTCATCATTAACCTTAAGTCATATCTTAGAATGTTAAATAGCAGGCCTATGGGACTCATTTCAAGCTGTCTTACGAAAAAAACTTAAGAACAACGTGTAACTACAGCTACATTCTTATTTCTAAGTAACATATAAGAACATACTTGCTCCTCTCCCTTCTTTCCGTAACAAAACTAAAGTACAGGTGGCTCAGCCTAAGCATCCAATTTATTAGGCTATTTAAATGATATATTCACAGTATACAGAACAGGGATTGTTAAAGTACCATTCAAAAGAAGTCCTCCTTGGCTTAACTCATCGACTTTAATTTAACCAGGTAGGAAACTCACTTCTTTTCTTTTTCTAGCTATGTTTTTGCTCACCGAAGCTAAATATACATAGGAATTGATTCCACAGCCATGGAATTGAGAAAAACCAGGAAGTGATGCTGAAAACATAAATAAATGGTGAGTACTCAGAAGTACTAACCACCACCAAATGAGATAAGGTTAGCCAGCAGAATTACTGCACTAAATCATAATCTATAATATTCGTTGATTTAAATAGTAGAATGTCCAAGAATTACATGACTGAATCTTTTTTCCTGACTAGCGTTTGTATATAACTTCAAAACTTTTCTGATCTAATCAGATGTAACATAATTAGCTGATTTCAAGATCTCAGAGTATAATTTTAAATTCATTACACTTATTTCACTTTGACCTAAAAGTCTCTTCCAAACATGAACTTTGGGATCTCCGTTGTGGGATTACCTAACCATTAAAATCATATTTTTACGGACCTGCTGATTGCACCAACAGCCACATATTGGTATAGACTTATGCTTTTATTAGAACTTGTTCTTTAGCAACCAGAATTATATCAGATTTCCAGTGTTCAAACCCTCAGTGGTCCAAGGTGAAAATTTATTTGTGCTGACTTTGATTAACGTGAAAAATGTAAGCAATGAGTTTGTCAAAGTGTATAAGAACTACATGCTTTTGCCCAAAAGTCAAAATAATTTTCTTCTACAATATGAATGTTCCGTGTCCATATACTTTAGCTAAAACAAATAAATAAATGTTATTCTTTAGTGTAAACTGGTCATCTACAGCAATGCTTTTCATTTTAGAAATAAAAACTTGGGGAGCAAGTAGGTAGGTAAGATGCCTACAAACTTAGGGTGACTCAATAACTGGACCACATAAACAAAAATTCCTAATTTTGTTCTAAATATAAATACAGGGACCCTACAGACAACCTAATTTTCAGAAACCAAAATTCCTCTGCTTGAATTTTTTTCTTTTGGCTTTACCTATACTACCCACTCCAGAAAAGTTACATATTTATATGATGCATCTTTTGTATTTTCACTTTGTCAAATTAATTTCTTATATTTGGAGTCCATGAACAGATTGAGGTGACATGATCTTGGCAGAAATGGCTGATTAGTGTGAATGTATCGGTAGCCCCCTTAAACCATCCATCACCTTGCGCTTCTGTTGGGCATAGCTCGTGCTATATTGGCCAGCGGCTCTGCGCGCTTCCTCTTCACGCTCTTGAATTTGTTGTTGTAAGAGAATGAGCTCACCAAGCAGACCCTGCCACGAGTTCACAATGAGGAGAAGAGGAAATTGGGGAGGAGAATAATGTTAAACCAAAGGGTGCAACAAAGGAACAGATGTAAGATAGGGAGGGATGGTTAAAACAGAAATGGAAACTCATTTAAAGCCGTCATACCCTTGGGCTCTGTACCACATTTCCATTTTCCTCCTCAGTAAATCAGATGTCTCAGAAAAATAAAACAGCATAGTTTAAAAAGTGAAAAGGAAAGTGCAATAATAAGTGCTAAATAAAATGATCCAGATATATAAAAAATATGGAGAAAAAATACTGATTTTTTTTTTTTTTTAACAGTGTTGATCTTACTGGTCGAAATTTTCGAATTCTCAACCATGATTCTCTCAGGACTGATTGAAGATCATAATAGCTTACTTACTTATTAAATTATTATTCTTAAGTTAGTATTTTTTCTTGATATTTCATTTATTCAAGTAAAGGTCCCTAGGAACAGGTTTCCATCATCAAGTTAATCAAGGTTGTACATTAAGTCATATA